>NC_090646.1:129258395-130481728 GCF_040937935.1 Hyperolius riggenbachi | reverse complement strand
GGAGAATACAAACAAGGATGTAAATTGTCAGAGATGAATGATCAGATCCTTGAGCAAGCTCCTTCCCTCTCACATGCTCTGCTGCGTACATCATACCTCCAACGTTTGGAAATTGAAAAGAGGCATTCTTTTATATTTAGACCAAGAACACTCCCGGGGCACAGCCTGTTATGAAGAATTTATATACAAAATTGCATTATTCATACCTAATACAGGTACCTACAAAGCTCACATAAGAATATTACTAAGCATATCACGCTGTAAATTGAGTGGTGCAATCATAGCTCATACATACAATATAAATACTTGCAGGAGTCAAATAATACATTCAATAAAAAAGAAACTTATACATGAGACCGAATGAGGTACAACTCATCAACAGGGAGGGACAGGGCATTTGGTATAAAAATCGGTGCTGTCCCACAAAGTGATTTAAAGTGGACCTGAACTCTTGCACAGGACGGAAGGAAGACAGAGAGAAATTCACCCTGTATATATTTAGAGAGTTTAGCCTGTTTAATTTCCCCTCATTTGTGTCTAAGCTGTAATTTGATCTCTCCCCGTGTCACCTGACAGCCACGCAGATAAGCTCATTTGAAAGCACAGGATGTTAACCATATGTCTGCTTTCATGAACGCAGGAAATAGAAACAGTGCAGATTTATTGCAGGATTTGTATCGCTGTAGCAAAAAAATGTTATTCTTTAAAGGTTATTATGCTGTTGTGTATCTTTTAGAACAGAGAAGTTTTGAGTTCAGGTCCGCTTTAAGATGGTTGTTTACATAACTTTTGTGTTTTCAGTGACTGGCCATGAGGCTCTAGTCTAGTGGGAGTTTCTGACACTTCTATGTTCAGTAATGCATCCACTTGGTCAGTAATGTTAATCTTTGACTGCATGCTAGCATCATTTGGGTTCCACACATATAATCCCGAGAGTTGTGCCACACTACGTTGGACCAACCAGAGCAGATGGCATACCAGTTATGCTGTACCCGATCTCAGCTGTAGGCGCTTACACTGTCTGAATTGGCAATGCATCTGTTACTTGCTAATCATTGTGCAGTTGAATATCCATCGATTTATTGCAATGGACATTCCCGTATCTGGTGCATAAGGATTATGTTAATGGGTCCTTAATAAGAGTTTAGATGCCCTTAAAGCCCCCACATTATCAAATGTACATAAAACCAGAACATTATAGTGTACAGACTGTCTGCCCATATCTGTTCTACATGTTTGTTGGCTCATTGCATCCACTGTGGTAAATGGGACCATAAGTGGACCTAGAGTGGCCCTGAAGATCATAATTGTGTTGGATGAATTATAAAGACCCATACAGACAATCATTTTTATGTTGATTATTATGGTGTGTGCGCTCCTCCCTCAGATTCCCCTGGATATGACCAATACACACTATCGCCAAAAACTAGGGTAGACAACTGTTGAGCACTACAAACTTTGACATACAATCATTTCTATATCTTCAGGTAACAGTATGAGGTCTGTACAGGCACCCTCTGTGCTGGAACATTCTTTATATGTGTCCACACGCACTATTACTGTCACACGTTGGTATTGGCCCCAGTCCCTAGTACAACAGTTCTGGCCCTGAGCTCATACAGTAGCAGCCTATTACTACAGCCTATTCAGGAGTACTGTTGAGGGTAGGAGAGACAACAGCATGGTGTGTGATGGAGCAATAATTAGTCATCAGTAGTCCATTTCTGTTTTTCCATATTTTATTAGCACATAATGATGCTAATGAGTGTAGGGAGTCAATGTAGGGCTGAGGAGACGGTCAATATAGTATATAGTATATCACAGCACAATATTCAAGCAGAGGTCAGCACACCCTGAAGCTATAAGCTGACTGTATAAGCATTATAATAAGCATTAGTTATAAATACCAAGGTTGACATTCTTGTATATTTAAAGAGAACCAGAACTGAAAATAAAAACTCAAAATAAACATACACAGGTCATACTTACCTCCAGTGTAGTCTGTTCATCAATCTCCTCTCCTGTGTCCCATTTGTCTACTGTGATCAATGGAATTCTCCGTCCTCCATTTTGAAAATGGCCATTACCCCATAACCGCTTCCTAATTAGCACACTGTTAAACTGTTATATCGCCCACTTGAGCCACAGGGAAACATGAACATTACCTTGCACATTCAGTTGTAACTGACAGCTGCTGATATATAGCTGGCAGAAACTTGTATATTTCAGTTCTGACAAAATATTGTCAAAACTGGAAGGGATCACTAAGAAGAAAATGGTGAGCTTCTGAGAGGTACTGATGGTGAGGTTAGTATGTAATATTCATTTGCAGCTATGTCATGTGTTTATTTTAAATAATTTTACTCGCTTCAGGTTCCCTTTAAAAAGGCAGTAAAGTAAATAATGCAGAAATATTGATCTGGGACCAAATTTAAGATATTTTAGGTCCACTTACGGTAAGTATAAGTGGCCTTGCACTTTAAGTCTAATCACAGGCAAGCAAGTGAAGATATTGATTGGAGCATTGCCTGTGAGGGGCTGTTTCTGTCATGCTGAGGGAGGAAAGCAGGGTCAAGCAGTGATCGTTCATACTAAGCATGCACTCATATATACAAGCAGTTCCATTTGTAAATCTTGTGATCTGCTTCTGGTTGGAAATTTGAATTGAAGATAAGTAGCTCTCGCTGCTCTACTCCCACAGAGACTTTCCAGCATGCATATGAATGCCTGAAGTGCCCCTTTAGCTTGGATTCTGTCTCTAAGAAATTATGTATAAATAAGTTATAGGAAGTCTTCCTCTGAATTGGTTGCCAAAAGTGTGTTTGTAAAGGCAGCTAGAAGGAATGGAGATTGGTTACGGGAATTGGAGTCACGGCTTCTTATGTGATTTTTTTTTTTCTTTGTTCTAGCCATTTCAGGTTTAGTTTAGTGGACAATATCCTGGTACCCAGTATCCAGGGCAACCAAATATTTACTGCCAGGGACTTGACTTGCATCATGTTCCCGCCTAGTCTGAGTTGTATGACGTGCATCAGCTTACTATATATGTGTTTATATAGCTCTCAGAAATATGGGAAGAGGCTGACTGAAGTCAGGTAAAGAGTTAGTGAAGCAGATATAGGTTTTCAAATAAACTTCTGGCTACTCACGTGCCTTCACCACTCTAAAAAGGGGATAGCTACATTTACACACACATTTCATAGTTTTATTACCAACTCTGACCTTTGCATATATATGACTAGTACATCTGGAGAACATAACTTTCACGCATCTGTAGGTGAAAGGATTTGGCCTGTGTCTTTACATGATTGCAAATAGTTAAAATCATAAACTTTTTCATCTGTTGTGCTGCAAATCCCATCCTTCAGACCCCCACACCTTCTTGTCTCCAGTGTCCTGAACTTTCAAGGGGCACCGTAGAGACCTACAGGTAAAACTCTAAAAATTAGAATATCGTGCAAAAGTTCATTCATGTCAGTATGGGCCAGTTCACACTAGAACGAATGCCAAACGGAAATGGTGAGCACATCAACTAGGCGGATGTGTTCCAGTTTGCATCCATTTGCCAAAAATTCCTCATCTGCTCCGGTTCCGCTTGTCTGCCCATCCGCTCCTGCGTCAATCACGTCCACCCATAAGCATTGTCGCTCAACTGTCCCGCCGCCCCATCACCCATCCTGCCTGCCCCCCAAACTATTCTCTACCACTCATATTACCCCTCCTCCAAAGTGCTCCCCAACTTCTGGGCCTCTGCCCATACTGTGACCCCCACTGCTCCTGGTTTTTCTCCTCAGCAACTGAAATGAAATGATCATTGGTCAGATCCTTCTAAATTTGCCCTGTTTGGCCAGCATTAAATCCAATATTGTAAACCATTTTGTACATATAAATTTTGATAGCAAATCTAATAAAACTATCCAGGATTACACAGTTTACATCTAGTGTTTTATTTTTTTTTCTCTTCATAGCTTAAAGAGAAAACGTGACCAAGAATTGAACTTCATCCCAATCAGTAGCTGATCCCCCTTCCCATGAGAAATCTTTTCCTTTTCACAAATGGATCATCAGGGGGCTTTGTATGGCTGATATTGTGGTGAAACCCCTCCCACAGTGGGATGTCAGGAGGACCATGGTCCAGACAGTTTCCTGTCTGTGAACTTCATTGCATTGTGGGGAATAACAGAAGTTTAGAGCTGGGTCCAACTGCCAAAAAAAAAAAAAACAAGCAGCATCTCCTTCCACTGACATCACCTGCCAGCAGTAAAGATATCACCATGTGGTAAATCAGGGAGAGGAAAGATTTTACAACAGGAAAACTCTGGCTAAATCATTTATACATAATTATTGTAAACATGAAGCAATTTGTTTATTACATTATTTTCACTGGAGTTCCTCTTTAAAGTGGACCTGCAGTCTTGCACAGGACAGAAGAAAAATGTAGAGAAATGCACCCTGTATGCATTTAGAGAGTTTAGCCCCCTCATTTGTGTCTAATCAAAAGTTGTAATTTGATCTCTCCCCTGTGTCACGTGACTGCCTATAGCAGATAAGCCTATTTGAAACCACAAGCTGTAAACAATATGTCTGCTTCCATGAATCAGGAAGTAGAAAGTGTGAAGATTTATTTTAGGATTTGTATCAGCTGTAACCAATACATGTTTTTTTTTTGTTTAAAGGTTATTATGTTGTTGTGTATCTTTTGGAGCAGAGAGGAGTTCTGAGTTCAGGTCCACTTTAATCACATTCTTGGCACTCTCGTCTTGGATAATGTAGGGAAGAGTTTGGTCCTTTTGCAAGGCTGTGTCCCTGCTGGGAAAATTGCCTCCTGTTCCCTGTATTCGTTTCTGTGATGTGATTTTCCTGTTGTCCATTCTGCGTATATCCTTGTGAAAAGCCCATTCAAGATCCAGTGACACTATTACCAGCCCTTAGCTGATACAGGTAGTCCCCGAACGAGATAGGGACTGTAGGTTCGTTCTTAACCTGAATCTGTTCTTAATTCAGGACATTTTGCCATCTCTGCCCCCTTTACCGCCTCGGTGTCTCCTCTGCCCTCTGTACCTCCTCTGTGCCCCCCTGGGCCTCCAGTGCCCCCCTCTGTGTCTCCTCTGCCCTCTGTGCCCCCCTGGGCCTCCAGTGCCCCCCTCTGTGTCACCTCTGCCCTCTGTACCTGCTTATACAAGTTTAAAAGCCATTTTTTTTAAAAAAAAAATTTAAAATCGATTTTCTCAGTCCAATTTGAATAAAAAAATGTTGACTTGTTCCCATGGAAACAGAATTCATGCCGTTCGTATCGGCGTTCGTAAGTTGGGGACTACATGTATATCTAAATCTGTGCTTTTGGTCAAACCTTACTCCGACGCACTAATAACCTCTTGCCGTCTATAATAGAGATGGCCGAGAAGATGCTGATAATTCCTGCTTGCATGCCAATGTAGTGCAAATTGTATGTAATTTGGGATTGTATCAGCCAAACACATTTTATACCAAGTTTGATTGGTATAGCTCAGAGCTGCATTGATTGCATCTTCTTCACCATCTGTAGTCTCTTCCTAAGAAACATCTGCTTTTGTCTGCTCCGTACGTTGGGTACAACTATACACTACTTATGCATGCCTTACCTTCTAATTGACTGGCTTAGTTACAATCCACCAAATGCTCTTTACACAACTTACTCTCATCTCTGCTTTCTTTTCTAATAATGCCCCTTTACAGACCCTCCACTGGCTACCAGACAAATCAATACAAAATCTTACTAAAACCCTTTACAGTCTGGCTCCACTGTAAATGACTGATCTTCAGATACCATCCTACTCAAAACTTTCATTCTAACCATATTCTAATATTCTCCATTCACTATCTCTAGTCACCACTTCTCGTTCTCACATACAGGGCTTTTCTTGTATTTCTCTGCTCCTCTCGAATTCCCTTTTATAACCTGCACAGGACTTGCCCACCATTACTGCCTTTAGGTTCAACATAAAACTCAGCCCCCCAGGCTAGCATATAATGTTACTTAGAACACTCCACTCAAGTGAGCTATTTACCACCACACTATCAAGTTCTACACTTTTTCCTTCACCAATACTTTTTATCCTTTACCCCGCTATGTTATGTGTGTGTTTATCTTCTAACCCAATGTACAATTTTAATAGGTTACTGCATTCAGTTGTATCATTTGTAACTCATCATACCTTATGTCACTGAGAATACTATAATATGTCTATTGTATAGCACCACAGAAGATTCTGTGATTAGATTTAAATGCAGAGCTCCCTACCCACCATGAGAAGACACGGGCATGACATGGATCATTTATATTGCGGTTTTCTCCTGGCAGACTCAAAGCGCCATATCTACAGCCCATAGGGAGAACTCTATAGCCAAATGTAGTGTTAGGAAGTCTTGCCTAGCGTCTCCTTATTGAAAAGGAAGAACACATCCCCAAATACCCCCCTAAGACACACACATCCCCAACCAGTACGATCAGTGCTGAGAGCTTCATGCTATCCCCCTTTCATATGTTCACTCATTCTCATACAGTGACCCTGCTGTTCCTTTGCTTGCGTGCCAGTTCTGTAGGTTTTGGTTGCTCATTTGGGAGTTTCTCCTCTTCAGATGAATGAGGATTACCGGCGTCCTCTCCTGTTTGTCTGTGATGGTACAGTCAGGTCTTCTTCATCACTATGATGCATAAGGCATTTTTAAAGGCTGACATTTTGATTTCCACAGCCTTCCCCTGCTTTCCAGTTTCATCATCCTCAACCCTCTAACCCATTTATTTTAATATTGAATTTACGTCACATCATTTGAGAAGTTGGCAGCGTGGTCAGGTAGTTATGGGAACACAACAAATAAGTCTAACAAAACCGCTTACTTTTCATAATTGAATGCAGGTGTGAGCTGTCGCAAAAACTATTAGAGAATGTGAGCTTTTGCATTTTTAATTCCTGCATTGTAGCTTGCTCTAAGTGTAGTCAACGATGAAAAAAAACAGATTTTATTTGAGCAATTACAGCACAAAGAAACAGTCCATTAAACAAATAAGCCACAAACAAATGCACAAGGGTACTGCAACTCCCTCAGCTGAAGAGCACTACTGTAGGTGAGGACCATGAGGGAAAATGATCCTAAATATAACTAATAGTGCTTCAGGAAAAGTCGATGCCCAGGGAACGTCAGGCACGCCACCTGGAGAAAAGACAAAACCAGACAGAGTATTTAGGTGTGCTTTAACATTTATTCCAATGGACACCTGCTTAACTGGGTATGTTGTTCCAAGCAAGCCAAATAGTACAGAGAAGAGACTGACCACTGGTGAACAGTAGCATCCTAATGGGACCTCACTGGTCACAGCCTGACGCCTCTTCACCCAAACCCATCCATCCATCAATTTTTTATCCCTTGAGTTGTTTGGAACTGTGTAGCATTAAAATGAAATTTAGCATATGTTTATTGAAATGTGTGCAGTTGGCCAAGTGATCGGAGCCTGTTTTAGTCATCCATGGCCTGGTTGCAGGGGCGTAACTACATAAGTAGTAAGTGAGTAGTAGTAGTAGTAAGGGGGCCCCATCCACTACTGCACTCGCTCCAATAAAGGGGTCCATTCTCCAGATCCGGTGTTTTTGTGACTACATTTGTTATGGGTGTGAAGATTATGATGTCTACACTTGATTTATGACCCTTGGCCCCAGCCGGGGGAGGGGTCACCAGGGTAGACAAGGGAACCTGTTTTAGAATGTGAGGGGGAGGTGCATCAATGTTTTGCTGGTGGACCCCATGATTTGTAGTTACGCCCCTGCTTGGTTATTGGTTTTAAGTGCATTCTTATGTATAGCACATCACATACTCTTTAGTACCACGCTTTCCATTAGGATCAGTCAGAGGAATCCTTGAAGGACATTTTTCACCAGACTGCATTGGAATACCATGGGTCATCTGTGACTCGTGGTTTCATGTTACAAGCCTTCAGGGATATATGTGGCTCTTCTCCAAGTCATGGTTCTGTGATATGCTTCCTCTCTGTCTCTGTGCCATGGAAGTTTAAGACCTTACAGTTTGAGGGGCTAGAAATACCAAAACCTGTGCTTAATTAAACCCAAAATTATTTAAGGCAAACCCTGAAAGCCATTATATTGGCTAGTTTAAATTATTGTTCCCGTATCTCTGGAAATGAACATTTCAAACTGGAAAACCCTCTGTAGAGATAGTCAGTGAGATGCAGTTAATTTCAACTTGCAAGCAAATTTGGTGCAAACTGGTATGCAGCTTGAAGTTAGTCCAATCAAAACTGGCAGGACTTGTATTTGATTGGCGTTTGTTTTGTTCACCATATCTAATTCTCTGCATAGCTGTGCTTATCAGTTCCTGTGCAGATATCCATACAGGCCCAACACACCTAGAGGCTATTGCTTTCTCTTTACAGGGTGGGGTCTTGAAATGGCTCTCTAAGTACTTCCTGTGGCCTACAAAGCGCCTCCTCCTCATATAGACACATGGTATCCATTATAATAAGGATTCTGGTAAATGTCAGGCATGTGTGGTTCTTCATACTATGTGTATCACATGGTCATCTCTTGCTGATCTGCCCAGAAGTCACCCATCATCTAATCAACTGAATTGAATCTCTTAATGAAGGGCTTTCTTGATTGACAGATAAATCAGTCAAGCATGGACCTGGAAAGGCTGTTATTTTTATTGATCTGATGGTGGGTATGGGTATTGGTGATCAACAGTTCCATAGCTTTGAGCTGTACCAAGTGGTACGCTCTCACCTGCCCTCTTGTACTGAGATTTTTCCAACACATTTGATCACACTTTTTATCAGTACACTGTCTTTAAGTCAGTCTGCTTTGCTGAGAGAGAAATAGATATATACATTTTAAAGTGATCATATTGGCTGAAAAAATCATTACACCTGTGCCTAGCTTTACTTGTTTCCTATCAGGAAAGGAAGTCAGCGAGATCCTCACAGTGTACACAATCATGATATGGCACACAATTTGACACTAGTCTCACTGATCGAGTCCAAGTTTCAGTTCCAGGCCAGGACATTGTCTGCACAGAGCTTATATGCTGTCCACGTGTTTGCGTGGGCTTTCTGTAGAGATAGGACAATGTAAGCGTAATACATTTAATTTTGCCTTCCTTAAACAGAAAGTATTTGCGATAATTCAGCTGTAAGTGAGCAACTGTGGTTTCCCATGGTGCATCACTACTGAATATGCAGTAAATATATATATTTATATATAAAAACCCTGGTATATAGTTAACCTATAGCTTATAGATTTTACAATGCCACATCAATCCTGTATGCACAGCCTGTTTCAGACTTTTTGGTCCTCATCAGTTTGATATGATTTGCATATTCAGGAGTGATGCATCATGGGAAACCACAGTTGCTCACTTAAAGCTGAATTTTCACAAATTATTACATTTGCTTTTTGATAGAGGGCCTTTTGATCTCCTTTAGCCCTTTATACCTTCCAGGTGGTCCTTGTGTCACATATAAAGTGTCCAGAATGTAGGTGAATTCTTCTGAAAAGTAACATAGTTGCTGGAATCTGTGTTTACCATTCTTCACGGCTTACATTTCTATTTTGGAGCCTGGGAAATGGCATGTGAGGGCTGGCATCCTGTCAGGCTGGAGCTGTATGAATCATGCTGGCATCTACAGCTTGGTCATTCTTTTCCACAGGCCAGGGGACACCGCTTGCCTGTAATGCTAGCCTTCTCCTTGTCATTGCCCCACGTCTAGAGAAGCCGATATTTTTAGCTGTTAGCTGCAAAAGTTAGGAAATTATTTTGAATTGTTGTGTGTTGTTTTTCTGGGAGCATTTGGAAGCATGAGAAATTATTTTTCTCTGATATCCATGTTCCATAATACTTCTTCCAGGGCCAAATACTGTAGAGCCCTCTTTGTTGTTAAAGTTTGTTTTTAAAGGAATAGTGAGTTTCTGCAAACTACTGGTCTGGATCTATTTGGAAGCCTGTTTGATTCGGTTGCCTGTGAGTTCAGTTACACAGCCACCAGTTCACTAACCATACTGTTTGGTCTAACGATACAAATCTTTGCGCACTAATGATGAATGATGATTTGTACAAATCTGGGCTAGTTTTTCCACGTCACAATCTCTGATCTATAGTCTGGAGACTTCTTAGTAAGTCAGTCCTGTAGTAACCCAGAGAGCGCGTTCTTGTAGGTCAGGCGTGTCCAAAGTCCAGCCCAGGGGGCCAAATGCGCCCCCCCCCCCCCCAAGCCTTCTCTGGTGGCCCCTGAAGCTCTCTACAGTTGTTAATTCCATGCGGCCATACCTGAAGTTCCACATGCAGAAGCCACCTTGTATCGCCACTCTGTCACCCCCTTTGGGGGGAAAGGGTGGTCCATTCTAAACTGTACATAGATTTATCAAAATCAGTGCAAGGTGAACTGGAGCAAATTTGTGTGTAACAGATGCAGCAGTGTAGCAGCTCTCAGAGCAAACCAATTAAAGTTTTTGATCTAGGCATAGGCTGTTTTTTTTTTGTATCAGTTCTGATTTTGTTTTCCTTGCATCATTTTTTTACTGTGTGACCCTGCTTATCTATCCTTACTTTTTCTATCGTGGTACAAACTGCCCATTAGAGCATCCTTATTTATCTGGCCTGTATGCCTGAAAAATAAGAGCCATGGTTACCTCACCTAAATGAATGAAGTCATGTTCCAGGTTGAGCCTACCCATAATTATTAAATATCCTGAATAATAATAATAATAATGATAATAATAAAGTCTAAATCTGTTGGCCACTGGATGGTCACAGACTGTAGGTAGACATTCTCTCCAGTGTAAGGAATGGAGAGGGAGTTGTCTCAGCACTTCACTTGTACTTCTTGCCCTCTTGTGGCTGGGAGGTTCTGGGGCCTTTTTATAAAGAAGCCATGACCTGCTAACAGACCAACACTTCTTGATGTTGTTTATGGTGTAAGGCAGTGCTCTTACGATTATTAATGATAATTGTGCCCTAAAGTAGGTTTAGGATGCATTGAACAAGGAAATTGGGTTAATGTGTCAGTCTGTGACTTGTTGTCATGGCTGCTTATGAACAATATTATGGGTCTGAATTGTGTAGAAAGTCTTGAGATAAAAATACTACTTGGTGGCAAATGAGGTCCCAAATTTTGTACAGACAATAGCAAGCTAAACAGAATGACACATTGGCAGCACAGTGAACACTGCATAGTGCTTTGTTTGTTTGTTCTCCGTCCATGGCTTTTCTATGTGGGAAATCTATCATCAAGCGCCAGAGTGGTGCAAAAGGAAGCATCTCCAATAACGGCATTGTTTTCCAGCTCACATAAATCCTGCATAATGTAGCTAATTGTGAAATCAGGAAAATGGTGGGAAAAACAGGAATGCACCTTACATAACATTCCTCGTTCTCCATCGCTTTGCCTGTGGTCAGGACCCCCATGGAGCATTGTGCAACAATCAAAATTTCCATCTGGAAAACTCTGTTAGCTCCTCTGAGAGCTTTAAAATTTAGTGGTGGACTGAGAGACTCCTCCACTAAGTTTTAAAGTTGGCCACTGAGCACATTCCGACTGCATTTTAGTGTAGCCAAATGGCAGTGTTTGTAACCAGATGCGTGTCAGCGTTTGTCATGCGGTGCAGTTACTCAGCAGCAAAAAAATAAATAAATAAAAAATAAACACATCATGTTGCATCTGAGCAACTGATGCCTCTCCACTGCCCACACCGAGCACTAGCAAGTGCCCAGCCGGGGAATGCACCATCTGTAGCCTCAGGTGTGAAAGAGGCCTAAGCATGCTCAGTGCATGCAGGGTGCTACTGCTTGGCCAATGCACAGACCATAGGAATACCATTTTCCAAATTTGACCAAAATAAATGGCTCCTTTATGACCAGCAACTTGTTAAATCTGTTGAGATGTTTCCTTATACTGTAACCAGGCCCAGATTTACATCACAGGAGCCTATAGGCACATATGTCTTGGCACTCTAGACCGAACACTTTCATTCCAGTGCAGGAGACTTGGGTGCAGCAGTGTCAGAAGACTGAGCTGAAGTTACTTATAAAACACTATAATTCGGCCTCCAGCAATTGCTGGAGGCCGAATTATTTCATTCCCCACTATCCATGGCGGCCTGAAGGGGGAATAGTCTTTACTACATCTCGGACTTGTGCAGGATCAGCCATATACTGGCTGTATCCTGCGCTCAAGTCTCCTGCGCCGATTCCTCTGGTACGCCTCTAGACTCCATGAACCTACAAACCCCTGCCTTACCGCACAGCAAGTGTGCTGGCTGTCACTCCCTTACTTCCTTTGCTTGTCATAGGTAGCTACAGGTGCCCCTAAATATTAGGTAGCCAGACATACAAGTAGCTAGAGGTGTCTCCAAGTATTAGGTAGCAAGAGGTGCTCCTGACTTAAAGGGAACATAAACTGAGAGGGATATGGGTGTTTCCTTTTAAACAACACCAGTTGCCTGGCAGCCCAGCTGATCTCTGTGGCTGCAACAGTGGTTGAATCACAGACCTGAAACAAGCATGCAGCTAATCCAGTCTGACTTCAGTCAGAGGACCTGATCTGCATGATTGTTCAGGGGCTGTGGCTAAAAGTATTAGAGACACGGGATCAGCACGAGAGTCAGGCAACTGGTATTATTTTAAACGGAAAAATCCATATCCTTCTCAGTTTAGGTTCCCTTTAAGGGAGATCTGGTAAGTGGAATGCAGAGACCCGGATGAGTAACCGCTCATTTACATTCCACTCGGGACTGCACAGGGAAGGAGGGAGGGAGGCACTTGGGGAGGGGAGTGAGACCGCTTTCCTTCATCAGGCACCTGTAGGCATATGCCTACAGTGCCATATGATAAATCAGGCCCTGATTGTAACCCACATTACAACCGTTGTTTGTTGGGATTCTTCCCCCTTCCCCTATGCGTTCAGTTCAGTACAGGTTTCCAAGCTGAAGCTGACTGGTTGTCATTGTAAATCACCTCTATTCTATCATTAATCTGGCTTTTTATGTATTTATTTTCACATTGTATTTTAGTTTATTCATTAACCTTCTCAATAAAGTAAAGCTGCTCACAAGTAATGAAGAGTAAAGAGTAAGTGGTGATGATACATCTCAAAAGCTGTGACATCAATAAAAATGGCCTGTAAAAAATGTGCAAAACTTGACTTTGCTGAAAGTCAAGAACTAGTTGCTCCCCCAGTGCTATGTAGCGCCGTCATGTGGCCAGGGACTCTGCAGGACCTGTGCAGGTGAATGACCGCTTGCTGTGCCCTCTACTCCACTGGTGGCACCTCATCCGTGATCTTGTGTCCCAGTGGTGGTTCACAAAATGGCTTTGGGGCATAAACTCTTCCATTTATAAGTGTCTATAAATATTGTCAGGAATGTAATGTCTTTTATGTGTTCCACCCAGTTCGGGTTTGCATTAAGCTTCAATATAAAGTCCTTGCACATTGTCGGAATTCAAAAGTCTATTTTCTTTGTCTAAATATTATTTTTGGATGGAGTTCGAAGCACTGAGGTATTCCAAGAAGTTCCATCTTGTCTTATAGAATTTAGTTTTTGCAGTCCTGCTATGTGCTCTTTGAAGTGTGCTGTTATTTCATTTTTATTTGTCTCAGTGACAATAGCCGAGGCCACACTGTGTGCCGTACCCTCACTGCGGGGGACTCTGTGCTGCGCGGACCACTTCCTTTCAGGGGTCAGCTGCCGAACGCTTTGCTGCTTGTCATTCTTCTAGTTCTGTGAGGTGAAGCTGGATGTGGCTGGTTTGTGTTTTGCTGCCCAGAATCAGGTGATTATTGTAGAAAGTTATGTTACAATGGAAATTCCTTCCAGCCCCTCAGTACCTCTGTGTTTAATGAGATTTTAAATGTTTTGTGCTAAAGAATAATGCGCATTTCTCTGCAGTTAGATATGTTTGGAATTTGTTTTAGAATGCCTGAGTTGGACATTGCACAGGGCCGTTATGAAGGTAGTCTCTGAGGAAAACTAAACAACATAGAGGAATACAGTAAGCTGAGTGCTATAAACTGGAACTGAACCTAAACTGTAATGTCTACATTTCTAAACTTCAAACAGCTCTATGTGAAGAAGAAATAAAGGCACAATAGGTCACATAATGTTCTGTCATAATCGCTCCTCCTCAAAGGACACCCGAAGCGAAAATAAACGAATGAAATAAACAATTGTATCAACCATCCTTCTCCTAAAAATTACTTCTTAAGATATTCCACGGTTTTATTTTACGTTTAAATCTACTTTTTAAGTTTTAACGGTTTTATTGTTTTTGCTCAATGACACATTCATTGAAGTACGCCAGAGCTAGAATCTATGAACTATTGACCCTTTTTATCTCTTTCCTGCTCTCAGAAGCCATTTTCTGCTAGGAAAGTGTTTTATAGTTGTAATTTCTTATCAGTGACAGTCACACTGCAGTCACTTCCTGTGTGAGTCAGGACTGAGTCAGCCACTTACATACCTAATATTTAACTCTTTCAGGCAGAGAAAAAAAAAAAAAGGAACACAGCATAGTTATTAGTGTGCACACAAAGGAAATCCCGCTGCAGCAAAGGGTAAGGTGAAAAAATTGAAAATTCTTTATTCCAAATCCAGCATCTCAGCATACAGGTAAAAGGCTCACGCGTATCTGAGCAAGAATGGCTCCTTAATCATAGCTCGTTCGTCACTTCGAGTAGCCTTTAAGGATCTTGGCCTTTTCTTTAGCAGGAAGTCAAAGCTTTTGACGAGGAAAATATTGACGCCCTAGAACATATTTTTCTGTCCTCGGTGGAAAAAATATCTCTTAATGCTAAGGTAACCCCAACTGCCATGCTGGAGCGTGTGGGGAGATTCTGAACCTTTCCTTGTACCTCTTTTACTGCTTTCTCAGTCTCAGTTGGAAAGGTTTTCCTGAGTTGCTTTTTGAGTTGACCTTGTTTGGCAAATTATGGAAAGCTTCCAATCTGCTCCAAATACAGAAATGATAAACCTCACAGAGTTGTAGCCCCTCCTCACTCTGTCTCAAGAGTACAGGAAACTTTTGACTTGAGTTCCTCTATAACAGAGCCAAGATGCCTCTCGTTACCCTTCTTGCGCCATTATGTGGGGTGGGAAGGAAGTGGTTTGTGGCTCAGCATTGCCATTCCCATCTTTTAAATCCGGAGTTTTCCAATCAATGTCTTCCCTACGTGTCCACTTAGAAAAAATATAGAATGACAAGATTAACTGCATGCTTGTTACAGGTGTTTGATTCAGACACTATAAACACTACTGATGCCAGAATTGTCAACAGGGCTGCCAGGCAACTGGTATGGTTTACAAGGAAATAGATATGGCAGGCTCCATAAACCTCTTGCTCCTGGTTCCCTTTAAAGGGAACCTAAACTGAGAAGGATATGGCTTTTTCCTGGTAAAATAATACCAGTTGCCTGACTCTCCTGCTGATCCCGTGTCTCTAATACTTTTAGCCACAGCCCCTGAACAAGCATGCAGATCAGGTGCTCTGACTGAAGTCAGACTGGTTTAGCTGCATGCTTGTTTCAGGTCTGTGATTCAGCCACTACTGCCCCAAAGAGATCAGCAACTGGTATTGTTTATAAGGAAGCATCCAAATGCCTCTCAGTTAAAGTTCCCTTTAATTAAGAAGCTTCTGGTGTTATCAAACTGGGGATAAGGGGAACTTTGTTTTCAGGTGCAATAAATTGCCATGTGTAGTTCATACCCATAAGAAGCAGTTTAAATCGTGCCTCACCTCAAATGTGTGACTTTGTAAAGCTGCTTGGCTTTTTACGCTATTTGAAGTGGAGGCCCCAGGGTCAGGCTGTTACATGCCAGAAATAGCCAGGTGGATACAAGTAGCAGAACTTGTATCAGAAAGCTGATTGGCAGAGTGAATGGAGATACCTGGTGTTGATTGCCACAGACAGGCCACATTCACAGGCTTACCTTTCCACTTTGTTACAAAGGAAGATATGTTTCTTCTTGCTGACCACGTGTGAAAATGCATGGTTTGCTGCTCCCCTCATGTGAGAAAAGCATAGAGGAACGTTAGTAGCTTGCCAGTCATTTGGTGTGGAAGACCTCATGGTGGAGCTTGCAGGCTGGCTGTTGGATGTTCGCATTCTTTCTTTTTTTTTTTTCCAGACTGTGACACTGAATTATATCACATAGCTTGCAGTAATCTCTGGCTGCTCTAGATTGGCCAAGTCAATGTTCAGAGAAGGAATGCTGCTATCTTTTTATCTGGCCAGCCCTCATGTGATCTATTCCCAGAACATTGGAGCAGCTGTTGTGCCACTCACTGAGGGTCTGTTTACACTGGCCCTTCTCCCTGGCACACACGTCATGGAACATTCACCATCTACTTGTTGCAACAGATTTTTGTTTTTTGTTTTCCGCCACCCCCCTTGCATGTAATTGTAGCAATGGAGGTGTAGTTGTATTCTGTATCCATGTATGATCTACCGTATACTGACGTGATGACGGCAGCTCATGTGGCTTTATTTTGCTTTCATGGTAGATAGAGAATCCATCAGAAAGCTGAATTCTGGAAGGAGAAGCATTTGCTGGAAGTTGCTTTTGGCTCCTGAGCGGCATTCGTGCTGCTGGTTAATAATGCAGAACATGTTTCGGCTTCACCATAATTAATGTCATTGGTTCAGTGCTAGCATGCAGTTTGGAAGACTGGATGGCTGCTTCTCGCATGTGTGTGTATTTTGCTTTCTAAACTTCAAACAGCTCTGTGTGAAGAAGAAATAAAGACACAATAGATCACATAATGTTCTGTCACAATCGCTCCTCCTCAAGGATCTTGGGATTTTCTTTCAAAGCTTTATAAGCCATTAAAGTGGACCTAAATTAAAAATACAAGATTTCAGAAATGAAATCTATTTTCTAAATTATAATAATAAATGCAGCCTTTTTTCAGCTGCATGAAAAATATAATTTTTTTTATATTTATTGGAGGAACCTCTCCCTTCCTTTCATATTGCCGGGACAGAATCCGGTATACTGATGGAGTAGATGGTGTCCAGCAAAGGAGGAATTGCTAATGGCTGCCCCCAGTATAACCCTTGTTATGAAAAGAGGAAGGTGAAAAGCATGCACTGAAATGCTCATAGGCTTGAAGGAGTGTTTATTTATCTTTGTATGTCTCAGAGTGGTGCAACTAAATATTTTGAATTAAAAAAATGTTTGGTTTGGGTCCGCTTTAACTAGGAAAGATTTGAAGCCCTATAAAATGTTTCTGTCCTCAGTGGAAAAAAATATCTCTAAGGGCCCATTTCCACTTGAATCATCATCATCATCAATTTTATATATGCAATTGCGATTTTCCATTAATTTTTTAACATTGAAGCATAATCGTGGGTAAAATCTCTCAAACGATTTTTCACTTTACAAAAAATCGAATCGTGATAGTGGAAAATACTTTCCACGATTCATATTTTAGAGTAGCAACCCTAGCGATCCAACAATCTCTTGCGTTTTGCGATTTAAAGCAAATCGCACTCAGTAGAAAAGGGTCCTTAGGTAAATTTGCTACAAATAGCGCTTGTGCTTTAGCGAAAATCGAATTACGATGGTGGAAAATACCTTTTGCGATTCCTATGTTAAAGCAGTAACCCTAGCGATTTAAAAATCACTTGTGATTTGAAGCAAATCGCTCTCAGTGGAAAAGTGCTGTTGCTGAGGTAACCCCAACTGCCAGGGTAGAACATGGTGACAGAGCTCAACAGATTCAGATACAATAAAAAGGTCTGGACTTTTCCTCGTACCTCTTTTACTGCTGTCTCGATCCCTGTTGGAAAAGTTTCCCCGAGTTGCTTTTGAGTTGACCTTGTTCGGTAACTGAGGAAAAGCTCCTCAACTGCTCCAAAGACAGAAATGATAAACCTCGCGGAGTTCAGTAATGCATTAATATTGCCTAATTGAGTTTGTTTCTGTAAGTGGCTACAAGACGGCAGCCACTTTGTTTATGTACAGCAGCACAGCTCTGCCTACACCTCCAAATGTGTTGTCCCTCCTAAGTCAAACCTTACAATTATTAAGGGGCCACAAATATCTGCTGATTTTGTGGCCCCATCAACCATCCAATTCTATAATTTTATTGAATCGTATGAAAATAGGCGCTGCAACAATCATGCCCATGATTCGACCAATTTCAGCTTGAAATTTTGAATCATCGATCAGGCATGCTTGTTGTGGCACCTATTTTTATCCGATTGGGTCAAAGTGTGTGCGTGGCTGTAACAACGCTCAATATGCTACAAACACAGCCGACCCTCTGCTGCTGTATCCCAACCCCCCCTCGCTGCCCATGAAGTGTAAAATCTCACCTGTCCCACTGCTGCAACTTCTAGCCTCATACACTGTCACCCCTGTGTACCACTGGGTATGTGTGCGTGATGTCTACACAAGGTGTGCGCCCCACGTGGTGGCGCACGGAGGAGACAGCGAAGAATATTCAGAGTCATTGCAGTGGGACAGGTGAGATTTTACACTACACGGGCACCCGTGGGGACAGGTGAGCTTTTACACTGCATGGGCACCCGTGGGGACAGGTGAAATTTTACACTGCATGGGCACCCGTGGGGACAGGTGAGATTTTACACTGCACGGGCACCCGTGGGGACAGGTGAACTTTTACACTACACGGGCACCCGTGGGGACAGGTGAGATTTTACACTGCATGGGCACCCGAGGGGACAGGTGAGATTTTACACTGCATGGGCACCCGTGGGGACAGGTGAGATTTTACACTGCATGGGCACCCGAGGGGACAAGTGAGATTTTACACTACACGGGCACCCGTGGGGACAGGTGAGATTTTACACTGCACAGGCACCCGTGGGGACAGGTGAGATGTTACGCTACACGGGCACCCGTGGGGACAGGTGAGATTTTACATGGCACGGGCACCCGTGGGGACAGGTGAGATTTTACACTACACAGGCACCCGAGGGGACAAGTGAGATTTTACACTACACAGGCACCCGTGGGGACAGGTGAGATTTTACACTGCACAGGCACCCGTGGGGACAGGTGAGATTTTACACTACACAGGCACCCGAGGGGACAGGTGAGATTTTACACTACACAGGCAGCGAGGGGACAGGTGAGATTTTACACTACACAGGCACGGAGGGGACAGGTGAGATTTTACACTGCACGGGCACCCGTAGGGACAGGTGAGATTTTACGCTACACGGGCACCCGTGGGGACAGGTGAGATTTTACATTGCACGGGCACCCGTGGGGACAGGTGAGATTTTACATTGCACGGGCACCCGTGGGGACAGGTGAGATTTTACATTGCACGGGCACCCGTGGGGACAGGTGAGATTTTACACTACACAGGCACCCGAGGGGACAAGTGAGATTTTACACTGCACAGGCACCCGAGGGGACAGGTGAGATTTTACACTGCACAGGCACTCGAGGGGACAAGTGAGATTTTACACTGCACAGGCACCCGTGGGGAGAGGTGAGATTTTACACTGCACAGGCACCCGTGGGGAGAGGTGAGATTTTACACTGCACAGGCACCGAGGGGACAGGTGAGATTTTACACTACACAGGCACCCTTGGGGAAATTTACACTTGGGGAGTGACCAGGCAGTTGATAAAGACAGGATGGCTAGGCCAATTCCGAATAGATTTCATGCTGAAATCTATCGAGAATTGATCTGCTGGTCTATGGGCAGGCAACAGCTCTCTCTCCCATCATATTCAGTCAGAGAGAGATCTGCTCTTGGACGATTCAGTTCTGAGTTGTGCTTGGAGAATAAATTCTTTCTAAATCTGACATTGTTAGATGTATGGCCACCTTTACACACCAACGATCATCTTTTTAGTGACCAGTCACAGGAGCTGTACACAGGCTCTCATTGTGCTTCTGCCATCAGATACATTTCCTAGCAACTCACAGCTACCTGTACAGGTCCACAAGCGAGCCACTGGCTCTGTGTGTAGCAAATAATCCCACTCACATAATACCTCCTTTTAATTGCTCCATAGTATTTTCCAGCTGCTGCAAAAGTGATTGAGTGATTATTATACACGAGTAATCACAGCAGTTTAATGTGAGGCACTGAAAATCCTGAAAATGCAACGCATGTGTTTGAAAGAAAACAGCTCCAGTAGTAAAGCTTATTATAAATCCAGTTCATTAGGGCGCATGTATGAAGTAACTCCCATAGCTTCTGTACATAGGCATGCCAATTGCTCCACTTACTCCTCAGTTATGGTGGGAGGAGTTAATGAACCTGTTACAAGATCTCAGTAGAATGTGTGATGGGCTTGTTGAGAAGGGGTAGAAGTAGTGCACTGCATTTATGGAATATTGCCCAGGGCATCAGATTTGCTGTCACTCTGCAGTCCCTGCCGCCGGGTCTCATACAATAGCTGAGTGATGAAAGCTGCACCATCCTTCCGGGTATCACCAGATACTGCCCTGGCATCTTCTACTGGAGGTCTATGAAGCTAATTGGGCTGGAAAGGAAACCTGACCACCCAGCCCAATATCTTGCACCTCCAGGAGGTGTGTACTGAGAAAGGGCAAAAACACATCCTCAAAAAAAAAAGATAAATCTTATAAACTATCAGAAAAAATGTAAAATTTAAATTACACATGTTCACATACATACAAGATGTTAATTGGTCCAAGTGTAAAATGCAGTTTATATTACTTTTTTACTTATTAATCTGATTGCTTCTGAACCTCTTACTCACAGGCTTTAGACTATTAAATCTCCTTATGGGGGTTTCTCTAAATTTATTTTCAACTTTCCAAAGGCATTCTCCTGCAATTACTTGTACAAAGATGTGCCCTGGTCTTCACTGCTTGCTTTGTACACTATTGTGGCACAAATGCACCCTTCATGTGGGAACTTCATTTTACCAGAGTGGTCCTGGCAGTGTAAACTCCAGAAACCAGGAACATTATGGCAAACACAGCCGCTTCACTTAGATGTGTGTACATGTACGGTATACTCTATGTTGTGTGGATTAGTGTGCTATGCTTACCTGTGTGTCCTTTTCTTTGCAGCTTCTGCACCAGCCAGCACTGTAAATAAGAAACGGGTTGCTCCTATCAGCCACTGCACCTTGGAAAGGAGAAGCGTCACAATGTCAAATATTACTATTGACCCAGATGTCAAGCCCGGAGAATATGTCATCAAGAACCTCTTTGCAGAATTCGCTGTACAAGCGGAGAAAAAAATCGAAGTTGTAATGGCTGAACCCCTGGTAAGTGCTCCAAGGGCTTGCATACTTACTTTACTTACTACTATTTTATTTCTGCATGCCTTACCTCATGAGTAGTTACAAGGTCAACCTTGTTGTCATTAACCCCAGATATTTTTCTACTGTGTTCATTGTCGCTAAGTGACTGTGTGATTGTCAATAAAGCTTAGTGACATGCTGCTGTGAATTGCTACATGCATTCGCTAGAATGTTGTCATTTTTTCAGGGGGGCACCTAAAGTGTGTGCAGATATCATCTGACATTGGCAGGCCTTCCCTTCTATTCTGCTGCCCACTATAGTATTTTAAGCTACTGTGGAACTCCCTACTCATACCCCCCTCCTCCCCTGCACATCCTATATACTAACTCAGTGATCTCCAAACTTGGCTCTCCAGCTGTAGAGGAACTGTAAGTCCCACAATGCATTGCAGGAGTCTGACAGCCACAGTCATGATTCATAAAGGCAAATGCATTGTGGGACGTTTAGTTTATTTATTATTTATTTATTGTATTGATAAAGCGTCAACATATTACGCAGCGTTAGTTCCTTAATAGCTGGAGAGCCAAGTTTGCAGATCACTGTACTAACTGAAGGTTGCACATATGCATGGAACATGTGGGGGTGGCTTAGTGTGGACAGCACAGTTGCGGATACTGTACTCGTTAAGGCTGTTGCCTTTGATGTAGGATTTGAGCATTTGACTCAAGTCAGCGCATTAAACAGGCTGCAGCCCTGAAGCGCTTTGTGTCTGCCTGGAGAAAATAAATTATATTCTTTGTCTTATTTGTGGGCGGTGGCTTAGTGCAGCGGGTTGTGGTGTGCGCACTCAGCTGCAGGTGCGTCTGTACATAATTAGCTATGCACAGACGCACCTGTGGGCAGTGACTTCGTTTGGACAGCTTAGTTGTGCGGTGCACAATACTTTCAAGAATCGGAAGTTTCATGGTAGGTCAGAATGTAGATCATGAAAGAGAGCCAAGCAGCTCATCTCCACACTGTGAGTGAACCATTACCCATAGTGAAAGATAGTTTCAGGCGATATCTTTCCCCATGTAAATATGTAGCTCATCAGTTTACCTGACGGGTCTCTTTATGGTGTTTATTTATGTTTACTTGTTCTGGGCCTGTGAGTGCTTTATATACTGCTATACCTAGGCCAAATGATTACCTCAATCACTACTTGTCCCATTCACACAACTGCAGTGTCCAGCTACAGTCATGTTGTTCAGGCTGTGAAAATAGAAGACTTGTGCATTGTGGTTAGCTGTGAGTTGCTCAGGGACAGTTGTATATGGTGTAATCAAGACCCATAACCTCCAAGTGGGTGTTTTCTGATATGTATGGTAACATTTTGTAAGAATTTTGCACAGTGACATTTGTAAGATTGGACAACTGGATAATAGAGCGGTCTTGTGCAAATAGTAATTTAAAGCAAACCTGTGAGATAGTCAAGGTAAAAATTAGATACTTCCTTGGTAGAGGGAAGTTTCTGGATCCTGTAGAGCAACCTTTCTCAACCAGGGTTCCTTGAGGACTTTGCAGGCATCCCCTGGCATTTCTACCCTTTCAACTGCCTCCGCTGGCAGGTTGAGAAAAAAAAATTAGGATTGGTCACTAAAGGGTTACTCAAGTCTAAAACAAAAAGCAGTTCAACTTACCTGGGCTTCTTGCAGCCCCCCTGCAGTCATCCTGTGCCTACACCATCCTTCTGAGACCCTCCAACCAGCACGGCAGCAGTTTCCACATGCGCAGTATGGGAAAATTGCTACTGCACATGTGCAGAATGCTCCCGGCAACGGAGGTATGTACAGGGTGCGCGTGGCTTGGGGGTTGCAAGAAGCCAGAGGCAGGTTAAACTGGGTTTTTAATTTTTTAAACTTAAGTAAGCCTTTAATGACCATTCCTAATATAAACTAAATCGCCTCTCCCTCCGTTAATGCAGGAGTTCCCTGAGACAGGGTACAAAGTTTAACCCTCCTGGCGGTAACCCCGACCTACGCTTGGGCTAGCCGCCGCAGAGGATCACATGGCCCCAGGAAAATATTTTTTTTTACTAAAATGTGCTGTAATAGCTAGCACTTGGCTAGCTAACTATGTCCCCCAAGTTTCGCCACTCTTTACCGATTTCCCCCCCCCCCCCCCGATCGCCGCCATAATACATACCCCCCAAGGATCTTGCAATGGCGCAGCCTCTTAATCGGCTCCAGGCTTCACTATGGGGAGGGTCGGGACTGCGCATGACGTCCTGTCTGATCGTCGCCATAGAGGCGAGTGAAGCTGAATGGCGAAGCTGTGGCTCTCGCTGGATTGCTGAGGGGTAAATATTGCCGACGGCGATCGGGGGGTTTAGTTATGTTCAGTGGGGCTTGGGGGACATAGTTAGCTAGCCAAGTGCTAGCTAAAAGATAAAAAACACATTTTATTTTTAAAAAAATCCTCCTGCGGATGCAGCCTCTGAAACTGCGTACCGCCAGGAGGGGTAAGGGTGCTCTAGAGGCTTCCCTCATCCCCTCCACCTCGCTGCTCCAGCACTGGGACCCCTGAAGCTCGGGGCCATACTCCCGTCTGAGAGCGAGCACAGCTGCAGTGCGCAGGTGTAGGATGGCTTGTGCCTGCACAGTAGCATTATGCTGCCGCTCAGGATCGGTGGTAAAAGCTAAGCCTGTTTGACTCCGTGCTTGTGTGCAGACGCCAGCCGTCCAGGGTTGCCACCCTATCCCTTTACATAAATACTGACACATATGAATTATACATGCCTTGTGGCTAGCTAGATGCAGTTTAGGCACTGATTATGTGTGAGTAGCCCCAGAACCTGTATAACTTAGATGTGTCGGTATGTAAAGGGATGAGGTGGCAGCCCTGCAGCCCGTCTGTCCCTGCGCAGTGCAGCCACACCTGTTCTCATATGGGAGTGTAGCCTCTGGGGTCTCAGTGCTGGAATGGTGAGGGGGGCGGGGGAAGCCTCTGGAGGATCCCTTTACCTAGGGTTGTGTCCATTTAGGGTGCTTTTTTCACTACATACACTACTGGACTTTCATGAGACTTATTCACAAAACCAATTCTGTCTGCATTAGAAAAATGCATTATCAGGAACTAAACAAAATAAGACACTTAAAAGGGAACTGTCACTAAAATCTTAAAATTTTAAGCACATACAAATAAGAAGTACATTTCTCCCAGAGTAAAATGAGCCATAAATTACTTACTCCTATGTTGCTGTCACTTACAGTAATCTGACATTACCAACAGGTTTTGGGCTAGTCCATCTTTCCATTGGGGATTCTCAGCATGGGCTTTATTCTTTATAAAGACACTCCCTGAAAAAGATTTATACATTGATGCTGGCCAGCCTCCCTGATCACCGTGCACTTTTTTTGGCAGTTGGACACAGATCCTGCCATTCACTAAGTGCATTTTGAAAATAAATAAATCCCTGTGAACCCCCTATGAGTAGATGGGCTAGTCCAAAACCTGTCGGTTCTGTCATTTCTACTACCTACTGTAAGTGACAGCAACACAGGAGAAAAGTAATTTATGGCTCATTTTACTCTGGAAGAAATGTACTTCTCAATTGTATATGTTAACATATATTTTAAATTTAAAGATTTTCGCAACAGAGGTCCTTTAAGAAAGCTTTACATTCTGTTATTTTAGCTTTTTTTACAGGATAAAATTACTGGTCAATTTAAACAGCCCTTTAATTTTTGTAATAAATAATGGAGTCCCCTGTGCTCAGTCGTAATCTGAATTAGGATATGATAGCTTATACACTAGGGTCAGACATGTTAAAGTGAGCTGTAATTCATTTTACTGGATTATTAAATGCTCATAATGAAGTATGCTCACTGCCAGGCAGACGCTAATCTCTAAAATCTGAAGATCTGAATTGAATCAGCTGTACAAGCGAATGAAATGATTTCCTAGTGAGAAGTTATTAGTTTTGTGCTGCTTGTTTGAATCATCTTGTTATGCAGGCACTCCACTAATTGCATCAACGAATTTGTTATTCAACATTTCATCATTAAGGTCTCCGGCAGACATATAATTCATTGCTAATGGGCAAGTTGGAGTACAAAAGCTTTACCCACTTGATTTTCATGTGGGCCTGAAGCCCACTAGGAATCGCTGCAGTGCTTGAAAATTGCCGCAGTGCTGTGTACAGCAATTCCTAGTGCGATTGTGATCGCGATTCCCCAGCGCTTGGAAGCGCTGTACAGTAAACTGTACTGTACTTAATAAAAAAACAAACAAAAAAACCCCCTGTATTATACTTACCAGGTGTCCAACTTCCATCCGTAGCCCCGCCCCTAAAGGAAGAGTTAATAGGTGCTTCTCTATAGCCAATCAGAGAAATGCCTGTGACTGCTTCCTTTAGGAGCGGGACTATGGACAGAAGCAGGAAATCAAGACACCTGGTTTATATTATAAAGTTTATTTAAAGCGCAATCGGTCAGCCCCCTCAAGAGCTGCAAAATCGCTGTGAGGGCTCAAACCCACTAGCCGCCTTTTCTAAGCGCTAGTGATTTAAAAAAAAACAAAAAACAGTGCTATAGGGGATTTTTATAAAATCACATTGCTCCAGTGGGATCACACCCATAGCATTACATTAGCAAGAGCTCTTCAAATCACAAAGCTCTCAGAAAAGCTCTCCTAGCGGGTTCCAGGGGCAATTGCAATAGGTATTTATGGGAAATGCATCTGCTGGTCCAGAAATTTGCAGCAGGTTGGGACTTTGCATTCTATTTCCCGCAACACAGCAGATGGATCCGTTTTTAAATGCAAGTGGAAGCTGACTCATAGGTCTGCATTGGATCCCTTTGCTCAGTCTTGCTGCACTGTGGAAAATGGTACATGTTCCTTACAAGTGGGAACCAAGCCTTAATCTTTTCGTTATTCATCAGTTGGGACCATTTTTTGTCTCTACTATTTTCACTAGTGTTGCTGCAGTGTGGTTCTCATGTGGATGTCAAATTTTAGCCGTGTTAGTGTCTGGATTCAGCATTGTAAACCATCTGTCATTGGATAACTTAGAGTCAGAGCACTTACATTGTTTTAGCTGTGTTCTAGAAATCCATGAACTACAAGTGTGCCGTAGGCGTAGAGGAACATATTTGAAATGCATAAATCTTTTCAGTGTAAAGGAACTATACTTGCAACGGGTCTCAAAAGTGACCCCCCCCCCCCCCCCCCCTCGGCCTCTTCAGTGCCCCCTAAACAATTAGTAACTGTCTACCTCCACTCATTAATTTACATGTAGTGTCACCGCTTCATACAGCCAGTAGACGGCACTCTTGAGCAGGAAGCAGGCAGATTTTCTATGCTTTTTATTGGAGAGTCTGTCTTTCTATAGCAAATTAGACCCAACAGGCAGAGCAAATAAGTGGCACTTGATTTAAATGAAGCCCTGATTCTTCAGATCACTCAGCCCCTGATTCCTGCAGGTGTAGATGAGATGGGAGCAGGTGTAGGGGGTTAATTCAGTGGTCTGAGAAACTGATCTTAGTACTTATCCTTTCTAGCCCATTACCAGGCACAGACCTGATAGTACCATGTTAGTGTTCAGTGTGACCAAATGTTACATTTTTCACTGTAACATTTGGTTACATTGACTGAGTGACTGAATAGGCGGTAATAATGACAGGCTCAGTATATGAGGCTGCTTTTGCAGTTTGGGTTTTATCAGTAGCAGTAGCTCAGTTTGCAAGAAGCAAGACATATAGAGAACTGCAACCTAAAGGAAAAAGCGTGTGTCCCCAGTTATGTGCTGCATGCTATCCCTATAAATATGCTTTGGGAACAGTGCCGGCTTTACCATAAGGCTCTGTAGGCACATGCCTACAGGCTCTGGATGATGGAAAGGGGGAACCTCCTTCCCTATGCAGAGTCCTGATGAGACTATAAATGAGGCATCCTGCTCTCGGCATTCCACTGACGAGCTCTCCCTTCAGTCAGAGTCACCTCTAGCTACTTAATACTTTGGGCACCTCTAGCTACTTAATAGTGATGGTACTTCTGGCTACCTAATACTAAGAGGCACCTGAAGCACCTCAGGGACACCTGTAGCAACCTTTGATGGGCGGTGGAAGTAAGGGAGAAGTGACAGCTGGAACAGCCAGCACATTTGGGGTGCAGTTTGGAGGGGATTTGTAGGTTCATGGAGGGCGAAGTCAAGGTGGCAGGACTTCTGTGCCCATAGGCTCCTGTGAGGTAAATCCGGGCCTGTTTGGGAGTTTACAGAAAACCTAATTTCTGCTACTGAAAACACTGTACATTATAGGATTAATGATCATTCAGACAGTGGTTTATTTACATCCCCTGCTTTAACAATGATACATAGAGAAGTTTGCTAGCTTTTCTAGAAAGTCTGTTTAAAACGTATGCATATGATTTGTGAAAGATTTTTTTAAGTATAAATTGAGATTCTCCTACTTAGTGTCTAATCCCAATGAGAGTTCTAGAACCGTGATAAATCTGACGTCCATTAATTGAAGGGCCGCTAGACAGATGAAAAGGAACCCCGCGGCCGGGTGCTTACACGAAGCTAGGAACTCATTTCTATCTGGAATGGGGCTTGAATGGTGGAGACATTTGATTTATTTGTTTTTATCATTTAGCTCTTTGCAGCCATTTCAATAGCTAATCCCCAGCAGACGTCCCAGGAGGGTAGAGGATTAGCACTGCAAACAGTTATGTAACTGCAGCAAGTTTATTCTGTCTACATCAAGTTACAAAAGAAAAGATATCCTCAGAATGCTTCTAAATTTGATGCTCTACCTCAAATGAACCATTTTGTTAAAGGGCTATTTAAGTCAACATCAAAATGCTTATTTTTTTTGATGCATGTAAAGAGAATGCAGAGGAGACCAGAGCCGGGACAAGGCCTTCCAGCACCCAAGGCTGAGACACCAAAGTGCGCCCCTCCATCCCTCCCACCCCAGCCATCACACCCTGATTGCTATTAGACTAAGAGGCGCCCCTGGGACCCCACCACCTTAATCTCTAGTTATCTGGTTTACAGTCACTGCCATGTATCTTCTTATTTCTCTCTGCTTCAGACACAATATGGGGATGATAGCTGAGTGAGTTGAGCGCCCCCTCCTACAGTGCGCCCTGAGGCTGGAGCCTCTCTCGCCTCTGCCTCGGCCCGGCCCTGGAGGAGACACATACCTCTGTGTCTGCTCTCTGCTATTCTCCTTCTGTAGACCATAATTCAAGGCAGTAGTTTAGTCAGTTTCCGGGAGTCGGTGGCTGACCCGGAAGTAAAGTGCCTTAGTCTCCTCTGCACCAGAGGCCATAGTGCCCGACGGCCACATAGTTATGCATCTGTTGCGCGCTAGTGGCATGCGCATGCGTTTCCCAGCATGCAGGTGCTCCCTATAATTGTTCGCCCATTGTTCGCCAACTCTGCTCGTGCACTGCAGCAGGAAAGACAGAAGTAGTTCCAAGCAACCAGCGTCATTTGGAATAAATTACAAAAATGAAACTTTGCTGTAGTACAGTAAAAAAAAAAAAAAAAAAACACTGGAGAGCGGTGATTTTATGGGGAAAAGCATTTAAAAGGTAATAGCTACAAGGTGGATATTTTATTTGCAAGAGTAGATTTGACTATAGGTCCCAAACTTTTTGTCTTTGTCTTGCACGTCCCTGTCAACAAAAAGAGACAGATTGGGCTGTTTTACCAGGCAACGATAGCTGTTTGTTCACTCTTTGATTGTGTTATGCCTGGTACAACACAATGCAATTTCCCGGCAGATCGATGGGTCAGAACTATAATTTCAGACATGTCCGATCTTCTCCCGATCGATAACCTCTATCAATTTTCAGATCTCTACTGCACAAAATTGACCCTGTCACAACGAGGAAAGAACAGCCATGAGTTATATCTCTGCTGGAGCCATTTGTGCTCTTCCCTGGCACATCTGTGTGGTGGTGCGGAGTGATGGCTCCGACATGCAGAGTTCTTGTACAGACCTGTGTGCTACGTGCTTGACCTTTTCACAGACAGGCAGTTGGGTTTATATGTAAGGAGCTTGTGCTTTTATTGGACAATGACTCCTCTTGGTTGTCATTAATGAGACCATAAAAGAGCATATTCACTGACATCCAGGTGGTTTGTAAAGGGCTGCTTTCATGAGAGTGAGGCAGGTGTCTGGCCCCGTACATGATAACTGCCATTGTGTACTCAGTACAATGACTCCATATATAGACTAGTGGATGAAAACTGGGCCGAGTTTGCTGCTGGGCTGCTGAATTGTTCAGTACATTGCCGGTCTCCAGACAGATGTAACATTTGTGCGGTGTAATGCTTCTGAATGCGTGCATATGTGAGTGTTGTCAGCCTCAGCTCATCCCATCAGCTCCAGTTCAGATCCAACAGTGAATGCTCATCTATACCGCTCAGCAATTCTCCAGGAAGATTTTCATTTCTGTTTAAAACCTCACCCCTCCTCATAGAACAGAACAGGCTGTTTGGCTTTAGCCAGTCAGTGTGTCTGTATAGTGATTGTGCCTAAGACTGTCACCTGGAAGGATTACCAACAATCATTCTGGACTGACAATAAGGCCCAGTGCACACCAAAACCGATAGCAGATCGTCAAACCGCCAGCGGTTTTTGGAGCAGAGAGACGATATTTGGCCGGGTGCACACCGAGCGGATTTTGTATGCGATCCGCCGGCCGCATCAGCCAGTGAAAACGCTTGGCTATTGTATTTCAATGTGTGGTGCACACCGGCGGTTTGAGGTTTTTAGCAAACCGCAAACGTGCAGCAGGAGGCACATTTGCGGTTTGCTAAAAACCTCAAACCGCCGGTGTGCACTAGCCCATTGAAATACATTAGCCAAGTGGATTTGCAGGCGGATGCGGCCGGTGGATCACATCCAAATCCGCTCAGTGTGCCCCAGGCCTAAGTCAGCACGTATATGGCCTTTATTTAGGGCCCATTCACACTTAACCCATTTGCGTTCCGTCGTTTTCACTTGAGCAATGTTCACCTCCCATTGATTAGCCTATAACTTTATCACTACTTATCACAATGAACTGCACTATATCTTGTTTTGTGGCCACTTTACTGTAAATGCATTTTAACAGGAAGAATAAGAAAAAAACGGAAAAAATTCATTATTTCTCAGTTTCAGCCATTATAGTTTTAAAATAATACATGCCTCCATAACTAAACCTCACGTATTGTATTTGCCCATATGTCCCGGTTATTACACCGTTAAAATTATGTCCCTATCACAATGTATGGCGACAATATTTTATTTGGAAATAAAGTTGCATATTTTCCGTTTTGCATCTATCACTATTTACAAGTTTAAAATAAAAAAAATATAAAAATATTTCATCTTTACATTGATATTTAAAAAGTTTAGACCCTTAGGTAAATATTTACATGTTTTTTTTTGTTTTTTTATTGTAATGTTTTTTGTTTTTTTTATATTAAACATTTTATTTGGGTAGTTTTGGGAGGGTGGGATGTAAACAAGAGATTTATAATGTAAATGTGTGTTTGAATTTTATTTTTTTACTTTTAGTTGTAGTTTTACTTTTTGGCCACAAGATGGCGGCCAGGAGTTTGTTTACATTACGTCACTCTAAGCGTAACATACACTTAGGGCTAGTTCACACTTAATTTAAAAACGTATCCGTAGCTACGTTTTTTGTCCCGGACGAAAAACGTAGCCACGGATACCAATGTTAAAAATAGGAACAGCACACACTCAAGTTAAAAACGTATCAGCGTGCGATCCGCGGAATACGTTTTTAAACCCGGAACGCTGAGTCCGGACTTGCAGCTTTTTTCACGGACCCGTATACACGTACGGGTAGTGAAAATCAATTAGGAAACGGGCCTCCCTCTTCACTGACATTTTGGGACACTGGAAACGGATCAGTTTCCAGTGTCCCATGGTGAAGGAGGGGGCCGCCATGCTGAAGGGGGTAGCAGCCAGGACGGGGGGCTGCGGGCAAAGCGGCGGCCAGGGGGGGTCACATCCCCCCCCCCTTGCTCACCTGGGTGCCCCCCGTCCCCGCTCCCCCTCCAGCTCGCATATAATGTAATAATTTGTACCTAATGAAGTTCGGCGAGCCGGGCACTTCCGCCCACACCGCTCGCCGTCACTTCCTGCGATGCCGCCCACTGAAATACAGTGGGCGGCATCGCAGGAAGTGACGGCGAGCGGTGTGGGCGGAAGTGCCCGGCTCGCCGAACTTCATTAGGTACAAATTATTACATTATATGCGAGCTGGAGGGGGAGCGGGGACGGGGGGCACCCAGGTGAGCAAGGGGGGGGGGGGGAATGTGACCCCCCCCCTGGCCGCCGCTTTGCCCGCCGCTTTGCCCGCAGCCCCCCGTCCTGGCTGCTACCCCCTCTAGCAAAAAAAAACAAAAAACGCAAGCGGATCCAAAACGTGTGCTGCAAAAAAGGCAGCACGGATCCGTTTGCGTTCCGGGTTTTGAAAATCGGAGCCCGGACCGCGGATGCGTCCCGCACCCGGAGCTAGTGTGGCCCTAGCCTTAGAGAGACGCATGGGGAAGGCAACAGCCAGAAAAAGCGCAGCTTCCGAGAGAAGCTAACGCTTTTTTAGCGGGGGAGAGGAATCAGTGATCGGGCACCATAGCCCGATTCACTGATTTCCTGGCTAACAAACCACGGGCCGGGAGCACGCATGGTTCCTGGACGTAGTTTCTACGTCCAGGAACTAAAATAGGTTAAAGAGAACCTGAACTGGAAATAAAAAGTCAAAATAACCATACACAGATTGTATGCACCTCCTGTGTAGTCTTCTCCTCCATCTCTTTCTCCTCTCCTGCATCCCATTTGTCCACTATGATCAATGGAATTCTCCGTCCTCCATTTTTAAAATGGCCATTACCCTGTAACAGCTTCCTAGTCAGCACACAGTTAAACTGTTATATTGCCCACTTGAGCCATAGGGAAACATGGACATTACCTTGCACATTCAGTTGTAACTGACAGCTGCTGATATATAACTGATAGCAACTGGTATATTTCAGTTCTGACAAAATGTTGTTAGAACTGGAAGGGATCACTGTAAGAAGAAAAATGGTGAGCCTCTGAGAGGAACTGACGGTGAGGTTAGTATGTAATATTTATTTGCAGCTACGTCATTTGTTTATTTTAAATAATTTTACTCACTTCAGGTTCCCTTTAAAGAGAAACCGTGACCAAGAATTTAACTTCATCCCAATCAGTAGCTGAATACCTCCTTTTACATGAGAAATCTATTCCTTTTCACAAACAGATAATCAGGGGGCGCTGTATGGCTGATATTGTAGTGAAACCCCTCCCACAATAACCATGGTCCTGGCAGTTTCCTGTCAGTGAACCTTGTTGCATAGTGGGAAATGGCTGTTTACAGCTCTTTCCAACTGCCAAAAAAGCATGCAGCAGCTACATCACCTGCCAACAGTAAACATGTCACCATGTAATGTCAGAATGTAAATCAGGGAGAGGAAAGCTTTTACAATGGGCAAACACTGACTAAATCATTTATACAATTATTGTAAAAATGAAGCAATTTTTTTTATTACATTATTTTCACTGGAGTTCCTCTTTAAAAGCGTAAAATGGTAGCGCTTAGTGCTACCATTTTGTGCGGGTAATTTTACCGCGATTAGCGCGGTATAATCATGGTACACTCGTGATTCAGAGCGATCACGATCAACGCTTTTATAAGCACTGTATCACGATCACTACAGAATCGTGAGAAATTGCTGCAGGTGAGGGCCCATTCACACTAGAGCGATTAGCGGCCATTTACCGTTAACACAATTATAACTATATTGCAGTGATTTCACTGCCGCGATTACCATCGATTATGGGCATTCCACAATCGGTGGCAATCGCAAACACATTGCATGCAGTATTTTGCCGTGATTGAAGAACGGTCGTGATTAGCATGCTATTAAAGCACTAATCGCGATTGCAAAAAAAAAGTGAATTTTTGTGGTGATTTTACCGTGGGAATCACCTGCTAATCACCCTAGTGTAAATGAGCCGTTAGGGCCCATTCACACTTAAAAACATTTTGCGCGGGTGATTTCCACAAATTAATGCGGAAAAATCATTAGCCAAATACACGTCCTTGTAGCGGTCCTGATTAGCGCTTCTAGTTATGCTAATCGCGATCGCTCCCGAATCGCAAAAAAATGCTGCAGGTAACGCATTTGGCGCTAGAGCTTTGGCGATTAACGGGATTCACCCTAGTGTGAATGGGCCCTTAGAGGATATGCTGGTACAGTGACTTGTTTGTGACTAAAGACCCAATAGGCTAACAACGGGTTCTGTTGCAATTGGGGGCGGGGGGGGGGGAAGCTGCACCAATGTGATGTCACCCAGGACAAGTGGATGGATCACTATCTATTCTAGAGGATCTCTCACTGGTTGGACGCTGATCGGGGGGGGGGGGGGGGGGGCTGCTGTACACACGCGGATTTTCGGCAGAGCCCGTCATTATTGGCTGCCTCAGTTGTCATCTCTAGTGAATGTAGTGGCCAGCAATCAGGCCAGCACTTTGGAATTACTGTACCAAAGGAAGAGAGTAAAGCAGCAGGAGGTTTCCTGCAGAGGGGTGAAATCCTGTAGCAATCATCTTACAAATTCAGTAGGGAAGATTACTATTCCTTTCAGCAGTATAAGCTGCACAAAATGCTGCATCTCCATTCAGGACATCTTCATCCCTAGAAGTATTCTAACTGAAAAACCACCCATTTAGTCTGGCATCTATGAACACCTGACTAATTCCTCTGTAACACAGACCACCCTGCAACATCGTATTGATCTGAGATAATATATCTGTGCTCTTTTAGTCCCAAGGGAGAAAAGCACTTGACAACTATTATAGTATTATTGTGTGTACTATAACATATGACAAGTAATCCTCACCTATGGAGTAAAAGTGGACCCTTTACCAACCGCTGCAAAAATAAAACCAAAGTCAGAGGTGGAACCCACTAGAGGTTTTTTTTGAACATTTAGGGATTGCTTTCAATCGCTAGCGATTTCCCTAAGCGCTCTGCCAATGTAAACGAATGGGATGGATTCCACTAGAGCGATTGCAATTACGGTAGGCAAATTGCAATCGCAGGACATGCAGCATTTTGGGAGCTTTCTCATTCTAATGTATTGTATAGGAGCAGGGAAATCGCTTGTAAAGCGCTACCATAAAACGCTAGCGATTGCGATAACGCTGTGTAGTGGGTCCCAGGCCTAAGGGCTCTTTCACAGCTGATCCGAGCAGTTTGACGGATCGCTTCTAGTTTGCGTTTAGAAAGGTAATATGAACGTCTATTTGAGTTTCCTGTTAACTTTCACATTAGACAAAGTGTTCCAGAGCATTACGTTACAACGCATCTGGGATCTTCATAATATCCAGCCGCTGCGTTTTCCTGTCAGGTAAATTAGAACTACCGCCGTTCCACCGCAACGTCCTGACGTCACGCCGCAGGCCATTAAGAGCCGATCTCCTGCACGCGTTCTCTGATGTGAAAGAGCCCATAGGCTATTTTTTTGGTAACTGTCCCAGACTTTCTTTAATTTTCCTGCATTAATCCCCACTTTACTGTTGCCCTGTGTCTGGCAGTGACTCAAAACACTCAGTCAGTTCCTACTGGCCAACCATGTGACTGGTGTATCTGGTACTGATAGCCCTGTATGGAAGCTGTGGTGAGCTGTGTTTTTGTAATGTTTTCTGTAATAGATATGCCTGCATTACCGTGCTTGCTGCCGTTTTCTCTAAGTGCTATGAAGCTTTTTCATTTAATCAATGTATTGATTGTATCTAATAACATGTCTAGCTATAAATGCATTTTACACGCATTCCTGAAATTGCACAACTGACCTTCACTAATCCGGATAACATTACGCCAAAGTCTAGCTGCAATGCTAAGTGGGCCTGTACTCATCACAACAATGATGTAACACAAATGCATGAAGTACTTTTCTTAATCCTTGAATTTTTGCATGATACATTCATGCAGTGAATCAGTCAGTAGGCAGGGACCAGGAATAATTTTTTTGCAGTTCAGAAAAGCAATATTTAATAGAAGAAATGATTGGCTAAATTTAAACGTGCTTCTGGAAAATAGAGCTCCTTCAAAATCTTACAGGGGAGTAAACGACGTTTGCACAGTAAATCGGGGTCAGTTCGGACCAGTTGTGAGCTGTTCCATTATAGTCTTATGTACTCTAGCCCTGCCTGGTTTTTTTTTGTTTGTTTTTTTTCCCCCCTTCTTTTTTCTTTTACCGTTTTTGTAACTTCAAAGCGTATTTTTTTTGTTCTCTGTAAACTAATGAATCAGTCAAGTCATATTTTGGCATTATGATTGAACAAATGAAGATTAGGGAGTGAAATATGATTTGACGGAGGTGTGCAGAAAAATATTTTTCCTTTTTTGCCAGGTGTACAGTCTAGTGCAAACAAGCTGTATGTGTGATCTGCCGTATGCTCCCTGTGGGCTATACAACTCCCAAGGCATGAGTATAATGCATTCATATGGGGAAAGGATTACAGATTAAACCTGATGATTGGAAGGTGTGCCATTCCTTCTATGCTTATTATGCTATGATGTCTGTGAATATAATCCACATTGTGTCACCTCGTATGCAGAATGTTTTATTTTCTTGGAGGTTTAGATTTGAGCATCACACATATATATATATATATATATATATATATATATATATATATATAAAAAGCTCATGAAAATGCGAAAAAAAGTGAATTTGAAAACCGCATGCGACAACAGAAAAAGTGTAGCACTGCTGTCCCAGTTTTTTCTTTATTCAGTTTTCACAAATAATGGAAACCGGCCTATAGGAAAACATTGCTATGTGAGTTTGTGCTAAAAAAAATGTGCAGACCCTTATGGTTTGCAGTGCAGTTTTTGGGCTTTACTGCTCCTTCTATCTCAACACCATGTGCAGACTGTAATCATAAATTGCAAGCATTGTTGCTGTAACCCTTATCAAGGGAGAAGAAGGAAGAAGGGGCAGACACTCCGGTAGAAACATGCAGTAAAGACACTCTTCAAACGACCAGTTGAATTACTATAGTCGGAACTTATAGTAAAAAGGGGAAAAAAAATAAATCAATACACAGTGAGAAGTACAAAAATGGAAGAGAGATCATGAAATTGATATTCGCCGTGTAATTTATCCATATTATTTGATCCACAATCCGCCTGCATGTAATCATCCTTACTACTGGCAGACATGAACAATAACAGACAGAACAGCACCAACTACCATTATCTATAACCACACCCTCTAACAACGCAGAGGGGAAAACTGGTTGCTTGGCAGTTGTAAACTGCCGTTATTTTCCACAATGCAACACTGTTTACAGACAGGAAACTGGTAGGACCTAGGTCCTGACATCACACTGTGGGAGGTTCACCACAATATCAGTCCTACAGACCCCGCTGATGATCTATTTGATAAAAGGTAAAGATTTCTCATGGGAAAAGGGGTACGAGCTACTTATTAGGATGAAGTTCAATCCTTGGTTACAGTTACTCTTCAATGGTGCTCTAAGCCACAAGGGTCAGTACGACATGCAAAACTGAAGAAAAGGCAAAAGGATCCAATAATGTGACTACCCCTTAGTCCAACTAAATTCCTTTTGGAGCCAGAGCTTTCTGTCATGCTGCCCTTACCCTGTTGCATGCCTTGCCAAATTTAACCAAGACAGCTCCAACCCTGGTCAGGTTTAAAGTGATCCTGAGCCGAAGCTCGGGGATCAAAATCGCATACATACCCTAAGAGAGGGAAGCCTCCCCTACTGAGGCTTCCCTCACTGATCTACAGCCCCCCCCCCCCCCCCCCCCCCCCCCCCCGTTGTTGAACGCGGCCCCTCTCCATGTCGTGGCCGCTCAGTTCTTCCTGATGCCGGGTCACGCAGTAACCATGCAAGCCCGCCTGTGCATGTGCAATACCATGGAGCCCTTGGCTCCTGCTTACTGTACATGCACTGGCAGGCTGGGTCGGCTATTGCGCAGCCACACTGGAGCAGGAAGTGCTGGGTGGCCCCGTTAGGATAAGCGATAATGCATTGTCGCTAATCTTCTGGGGTGTCACGCTCCGCAGTGGGAGACAACACAGCAGAGACTGAAGCCTCAATAGGATCCCGAGGCTTCCCTCTCTTTAGGTAAGCATCTGATGTTGTGTACCCCAGCTTCAGCTCGGGTACTCTTTAAATCAAAACTGAAAAGCCACCTGTTTAATCTGGCATTCATGATCACATCATTTTTCCCCAGTACACATCACTATGTACTGATCTGAGATAAGCTTATACGCTTTGGGTCCTACAGGAGAAAAAGTGCTTTACAAATGTTTTGTTCTCTCTCCGCTCTCTCCCAGGCAGACCTCTTAAGAGTGGGAATGGAGCCTAAGGGCTGGTTTACACGGATGCTTTGCGGGCGTTTACCGCTGACATCCGGGACTCATCGTTAAACTCTCCCATTGTAGTGAATGGGAGCGTTTGTACCAGGCTTTTACCGGCGTTTGCACGAACGCGGCCTTCCGATGAGGCGATTCTGGATGTTACATGTAGCATCCAAGGTCGATTAACCGCCGGGTCTAGTGTCCCCCTACGTGGACGAAAAATGCCGACCACAACAGGAAGCCACCGAAAGCCCAAACGCCACGCCACTGGAAGCCAGGCAGACGTCTGTGTGAATCAGCCCAAGCCCAGTTAAGCTAGTCTTTATCATTGCATTTAATATATGTGAAAAAAAGACATTAAAAATATATTGCAGATGATATGTTTTTGCAATATAATAAGGCAAATACACATTATTAGGTGAACTTGGTGCTTTTAAACGTTTCAAAAACTTGGAATGTTGTGAGTAAAATGATTAGTTGCTGAAATCCTTTGCGTTCCCCTTACTATGAATGTGGTACCTCCTGTGTAGAGGAATACGCTGCATTCTCTGTCCCCCGAGCAATGTCGTACCTAATTATCTGTGAATAAAAGCATTTCCTTGTTTACTGTCCTACAGACCTCCCACACAATTATTTCTCCCATATGTAGATGAATAAAAACATAAATATTTACAGTGAGTCACTCCAGCATGCACGGAACAAGCGCTCAGTTGTAAACAATTCATAATTGCCTTTTCAGATGTCGTAAGATGCAATTGTAAATAATAGGATATAGCTGCTTACCCAGCGTACTGGCAGTTTAACATTGAAGCTCTCTCTTCATCCAGGATGAACGGTGTTTAAAATGTAATGAAAATAAATCCTATCTCCACTGACTGAAGCTTGCTGTAAAATTCCACCTAACATATCTAGCCATATCATGATCCCTGCGTTGTATTCTGTGCTTTGTTTTACAAGACCACAAGGCTCATACACACATCTGACTAAAGTCGGCTGAGACGGCAGATAACTAGCACCTGAGTCAATAATCAGGCGTGTGTACAGCTGCCCGCCACCTGCAAGTTATCTGCGCGGCAGATCACTCCCCCCAGCGACGGACGATTCTTTTGTCCAGGCCACTTACCTGCCCACCACATGACGTCACGCTTGCGTTGTTCTGCATAGTAACAGAACGCGTTGTCAGCTACTCAGCTGACACACGTCTCTGCAGCCTGGACCAGCAATGTCCCCCAAAGGGGAATAGTTCCTGATCTCCAATGGGTGACATCCCTCAAAGGTGTGTATGCACCTTTAATCCTGTTTATTTTTATAACATGGGTGACATCCTAGTTTGAATGAAACATTTTTGATAATGCATAAGAATTCTCTATAATAAAAGCCCTGTGTCCCTGCGTCCTCTCCTGTCCCTGCGTCCTCTCCTGTCCCTGCGTCCTCTCCTGTCCCTGTGTCCGTGCGTTTTCACTACTGCGCATGTGTGGCACAGGGGCGGACGTTGGATAGCAGGACGACAGGTGCAGGGGGAGCACAGCTTGCATGCCGGGCAAGGTGGTGGTGAGGGGGTCTCAGATGAGCCCTAGCGCCAGTTTTGAACGGACGGGCTTAATTCCTAGTGCAGTAATAAAGGTATGTGTACATGGCACAATTTCCCTGGTGTTCAGTTGCCTCTAAAGTAATATGGTCATCACATTTTCTGTTGTCCTCTAAACCAGGGGTCCCCAACCACCGGACCGTGGCCCACTGCCGGTCCGTGGGCAGGTTCGGGCTGGGACGTGGGCCTATTGCTCCCCATCCCCCGGGGCTGCCGTTAATGTTACCTTAGCTGGCAGTTGCTTCCTCTTTCACATTGCGCTGTCCTCTCTCCTCCATGCCTGTGTTTTCATTCACAGCAGCTCATCTCCCGGCTGATGTGAACAAGCCGGAAGTGGTTTCCTGTAGCGGCGATGGGGAACCGCTGCCCTGCTTCCTGTTGCTGGAGCCGAATCCTGCTGCTGTTGGGGGAGAAGACTCTCTCTGAGCTTCACCCCAGAGTCGGAGAGCGGAGTGTCGCTGCCGGAGGAGAAGGCGGTGAATGGGGGGACACGGCTGGAGGGGTCCCGGACTCTATCAACCTGCGGAGGACGGTCAGGGTGGTGAAGCAGGAGGGTCAGCATCAAGGGTAATGGCACCTCTATGTACCGCACTGGGAGCTGTCACTGCAAACTATGTCCAGCAAGTTTACAGACACCCCCATTGCCCAGGCACTGGCTGCACCTCTCCTCATGCAAGTGGCTGTCTCTGATTACTGTGGACAGTGATCAGACCCAAACTACCTTACATCGTCAAGTAATGCATGCATTATATTGGATACTGTATACATCTTACTCAAAAAATGTTGACTTCAGTAAAAATGCTTTCCACTTTAGAAAAAAAAAAGCTATACTGGGGCAACTACTACCTACACTGGGGTAACTATACTCCCTATACTGGGGCAGGTATAATCCCTATACTGGGGTAACTATATTCCCTATACTGGGGCAGCTATATTGGGGACGCTATACTCCCTACACTGGGGTAACTATACTCCCTACACTCGGGCAACTATACTCTCTACACTGGGGAAACTATACCTAGATACCCTATACCTGTAATTGGCTACCTTTGCCACACCCAACCAAAGCCCCTCCCCTGAAACTCGTCACGCCCATCAGCCACACCCCCAAATCTAATTTACACTCTGAATTTTATCACAGGTGGTGACACCTTTAGTCCTGTCAGGTGCATTGCCGCAGAATGTTGGTATACTAAGTGTTCCAAAGACAGTACAGATAATACCTTGTCTCCTAGGTTCCAGTTCTGAATTCCACATAGCTAAACAGCCTAGGCTAAGCATTACTGGAAGGGTTGGGTTACATACCAATAGACGGCAATATAGGAAGTGTTTCTGATGCTGAAACCAGGAAAATTAAGATAAAGCGTGTATCCTAAATATTTGCTGCACTCTACTGTATGCTACTATGGTGCCTCTTTAAAGAGAACCTGAGATGGGAATGGAAAGAAAAAATATACATACCTGCAGAATTATCACTCCCACGGCATCCTCTTCCGCCTCCTAGTTCTTCTGCTATTGGCCTGGGAAAGTCATCTGGTTCCGGGGTCAACTGCTCATGCGTGTTCAGGCTGCGCACCTGCTCCTGCCCCGCACCCCTTGCCGGTAGAGTTTTGCACAGGCGAAGAACACTCCCAGCGGCAGAGCGTGACCATACTGCACCTGGCCCAACTGGCCCCAACTGGAGCATTTTCCGGGGTCCAGTTGCGGATGAAGCAGGCAGTGGAGGAGGATGGTGAGGGAGTGATAAGCCTGGAGGAAGCCCCAGGTATGTATATTTTTTTCTTTCCATTACCATCTCAGGTACACTTTAAAGGGACTCCGAGCAGTGCAGAAACTATGGAAAGATGCATATCATTTTAAAGCTCTCTTTCTCCTCTTTCCATATATATAAAATGCCACCCTACGCCTTTTCATTTTCGCTATTTTCGCGATTGAAATTGTGGCCGCCATCTTGGATTCCTTATTCAGCATTGTATTATGCAGGACGACACTTTCCCCAGTGTCTGCAGCTCCATTCAGTGCAATGCAATGAAATGCTAGGAACCCAGGGGGCTATAATTACAAACATCATGCTGATAGGTGTGAGGATATAATGAATTAGTTGTGGGTATGCTTAAAGACATACCCACAGGCACTGCTCCGAGTCCCTTTAAGTGTACACATAACTTTTTAGCTGGTTCTCAGTACAGCAACTGTCTTCAGTCCTTTAGATTTGGCATAGCTCCCAACTTGTGTTCTATAAAATATATCCGCATGTAGCATATGTTCCAGCCAGCAGCCTGCCTTCACAACACAGCACCGTTTCCTAGAAATAAAAACACAAACATGATCACCATGTCTGCGGGAGCTCCTGTGGGGCTCATTATTTACTTCCTGACCTCTCCAGTACTAATGTCATCAGAGCTGCTCGGGCAACAGATTGGGAGATTTGCAGCTTAAGCCTGGCCACACTTCTTATATAGACACTGGATGATGGGAAATGACTCCATTATTGGCAAAGTGTACCACTTATGGCGAGGCCTTTGTGTCTGCTCAGTCACTTCTTCCCAGCCCTGCTTTGGTCCTGCTGAAAATGTCGAGCTTGTTGTTGCGAGTTGGTGTTGTTCCTGGAAATTCCTGGAAATTATTTATGATTAATTGGCCTTAAAGTCTGAAGTGAGAAGATGTGTCCACCAATGTTTGCAACGTCTCTTCTGCAATCTACCAAGTTAGATTCTGCTCTGGTGAGCGCTATTGCACAACTGTACAGTGATCAGGGACACCATGTCACCTGAAGCAATCACAAGAGATTGTTTTAGGCAACATTTTGCTCGTATCTTTTGTCATCGTGGACATTGAATCACACACCTGAAACAAGCATGCAGCAAATCCCGTCAAACATCTGATCTGCTGCATGCTAGTTCAGAGTTTATTGCAAAAGTACAAAGGTACAAGGGTCCACACTTTGTCTCAGTAGAAATTCATTTATTTAGGACATATCCCAATACAGTAAAAAACACAACGCTAACATGTTTCGGACTCTCCGGTCCTTAAAGTAAATCTGTATTAAGAAAAAATGCCCCTGAAGGGTACTCCCCTCGGGAGGGGGAAGCCTCTGGATCCGATCGAGGCTTCCCCCATCCTCCTCCGTCCCGCGGCGGCAGTGATAGAGCTCCCGAACGGCGGGCATGTAAATATTTACCTTTCTGGCTCCAGCACAGGCGCAGTGGTGGCTCTGCAATAGGCTGAATTAGCCGAATCCTGTCAGGTCCGCTCTACTGCGCAGGTGCAAGTCCCCTGTGCAGTAGAGCGTACCCCACTGGGATTGGCTATTTCCGAGCAGAGAGCCGCAACAGCGCCACCCGCTGGAGCCAGGGAAGGTAAATATTGCACAGCCTGACAAATCTGAGGGGCAGATAGAGACCACCGTGGGACGGAGGAGGACGGCAGGGGAAGCCTAAATAGGATCCAGAGGCTTCCCCCTCCCGAGGTGAGTACCCCCAGGGGGCATTTTTTGTATACAGAGTCCAATTTTTACAGCTCTCTGCATAAGGTCTCTTCCTGTAGAGTGCAGCAGTATTCCACCGTTATTTCATTTTATTGCAAAAGTATTAGAGGCAGAGGATCAGCAGGACAGCCGGGCAATTTGCATTGCAGCCTCCATATCTCTCACTTTACGTGTCCTTTACCCACCTGAGCGGTATGGACGACCTCAGCTCTTCCATACCACCGCAGGGGATCGCATGGTCCTGGGTGGGTTGTTTTTTTTTTAATAAAAATTGTTTTATATCCTGTAGCTAGCACTTGGCTACAATATTTACAACACATTTAAAGAGAACCCGAGGTGTATTTAAAGAATGTTATCTGCATACAGAGGCTGGATCTGCCTATACAGCCCAGCCTCTGTTGCTATCCCAAACCCCACTAAGGTCCCCCTGCACTCTGCAATCCCTCATAAATCACAGCCGTGCTGTGAGGCTGTGTTTACATCTGTAGTGTCAGTCTCAGCTGCTCCCCCGCCTCCTGCATGGCTCCGGTCCCTGCCCCTGTCCCTTCCCTCCAATCAGCAGGGAGGGAAGGGATGCAGGCGGGGACTGGAGTTCTGCAGGAGGCGGGGAGAGCAGCAGACTGACACTATAGAGATAAACACAGCCAGCTCTGACAAGCTGTTTGTCAGCAGCGTGGCTGTAATTTATGAGGGATTGCAGAGTGCAGGGGGACCTTAGGGGGGTTTGGGATAGCAACAGAGGCTGGGCTGTATAGGCAGATCCAGCCTCTGTATGCAGATAATATTCTTCAAACCCACCTCAGGTTCTCTTTAAAACAAAAATTCCCCTCCCGCAGAGGCGTGTCCGCAAAGTTTGAACGCCAGGGAGGTTAACCTACCTGTATGAAAGAACCAGTTCACAATTTTACTAGGGGAAATAACACATACTAGTGTGATCAAAACTTTTCAAGAAGGGAATTGTAGCTTTACATATTAAAGTTCAGGCACAGGTCCTATATGCATTTGACAGATCAGTGGTGCAGATTTATCAAAACCGGATAAGGTGAACTAGAGCAGGACTGGTGGAGCAGATCAAGCATTTTGATTGGTTGCTCTGCACAACTGCTCCTCTTCTGCACCAGATTTGCAGGGTGGTAGGCCAGGAACATTGTATGATACCAGAAGGATGGTAATCGATTACCTTATCTACCATCATTTGAATAAAGGATAACATATCATCCTGTGAACCCGGAGTTCTGCCTTGAAAGGAACCTGAAGTGAGAGAGAAATGCCATATGTATTTCGTTTAAACAATGCCTGTTGCCTGGCAGCCCTGCTGATTTTTCTGACCCTGCCTCCACTCTCTCCCTGAAGAAAAACACCCGGATATGTACCTGAGATGTTAATTAGTGGTGTGTTTATACTTTTTCCAACCCCATGAGGTGTGTGGGCTCCCTCACCATCTTGATGATGCTAAATGACATTTCAGGTACACTTTTTAAGTACACTTTAAAGAGACTCCGTAACAAAAATTGCATCCTGTTTTTTATCATCCTACAAGTTCAAAAAGCTATTCTAATGTGCTCTGGCTAACTGCAGCACTTTATACTATCACTATCTCTGTAATAAATCAATGTATCTTTCCCCTGTCAGACTTGTCGGCCTGTGTCTAGAAGGCTGCCAAGTTCTTCAGTGTTGTGGTTCTGCTATGAACTCCCCCTTCCAGGCCCCTCTATGCACACTGCCTGTGTGTTATTTAGGATTAGAGCAGCTTCTCTCTTCTCTCTTATCATTTACAAGCTGGATAAATCGTCCTCTGAGCTGGCTGGGCTTTCACATACTGAAGAATTACAGACAAGGGCAAAGCTGTTTGCAGGAAGAAACAAGCAGCCTGAAACTTCAGTGCATGAGAACAGGGGGAAAGAAACACACAAATGATCTCTTGAGATTCAAAAGGAAGGCTGTATATAGCCTGCTTGTGTATGGATGTATTTTCTATGTGTGGACATACTGTACATCAACCTACTTCCTGTTTTGGTGGCCATTTTGTTTGTTTATAAACAAACTTTTTAAAACTGTTTTTAACCACTTTTAATGCAGCCAGGAGCGGCGAAATTGTGTCAGAGGGTAATAAGAGATGTCCCCTAACGCACTGGTATGTTTACTTTTGTGCGATTTTAACAATACAGATTCTCTTTAAGTGAGAGGGGTATAGAGGCTTCCATATTTAGTTCCTTTTAAATAATACTAGTTGCCTGGCAGACCTGCATCACACATCTGATTCAAGCATGCAGCTTATTCTGGTTCTATGGTTAAAAGTATTAAAGTCAGAGGATCAGCAGTACAGCCAGGCAATATGCATTGTTTAAAACAAAATAAACATGTCTCTCACCTTGGCTCCCTTTAAAGTAGGATTGTCACCATAAAAATCAAATTTCAACAGCAACTGGTCTGAGGTGTATTAACCAGCTGAGCGGTCTGGACGAGCTCAGCTCGTCCAGTACCGCCGGAGCCTGCCGCTCAGGCCCTGCTGGGCCGATTTGGCTCAAATAAAAAGCAGCACACGCAGCCGGCACTTTGCCAGCCGCGTGTGCTGCCTGATTGCCGCTGCAGTGCGGCGATGCGCCGCATGCAGCGGCGAAAGAGGGTCCCCCCAGCCGCCTGAGCCCAGCGTAGCTGGAACAAAAAGTTCCGGCCAGCGCTAAGGGCTGGATCGGAAGCGGCTGACGTCAGGACGTCGGCTGACATCCATGACGGCACTCCGCTCGTCGCCATGGCGACGAGGTAAGCGAAACACGGAAGGCCGCTCATTGCGGCCTTCCGTGTTATTTCTGGCCGCCGGAGGCGATCAGAAGATCGCCTCCGGAGCGCCCTCTAGTGGGCTTTCATGCAGCTAACTTTCAGTTGGCTGCATGAAATAGTTTTTTTTTTTTTTTTTTAAAAAAAACCCTCCCGCAGCCTCCCTGGCGATCTTAATAGAACGCCAGGGTGGTTAAGTGATAAGGATGCTAATCCTGCATTCAAAACTTGTAAAACTTTTTCTACTCTTATGATTTGGAGTTATTACATACATTAGGAGCACTGGTCCTTTTACTGCCATTGGGTGGTAAAACAGTTGCATGCTGGGGGGCTTTTTATCTATAATATATTCCTCCTCTTTGCTCAATTTCCCCCTCCTTCTAATGACATAAGACAGTGCACTTCCAAGTATAGACCTCAATGGGTGTGTTGAAGACTCTGGGAGGAGGGTGGGTAATGAATACACAATTATCAAGAGGAGAAAAAAAAAGAGTGAGGGAGGAAATAATAGGAGGAAAGAATAGGATTATCTGCTTTTCCTTTATAAGATTCACAGGAATCATAATGTGGACAGTGCAATACATCTGCTATGTAGGAAGAACTAGTATTTATCTACATATATGTGTTTTTTATTTCTAGGTTAGCATGGGTGTCACTTGTTCTTTAAATATGACATTCGGAGGTTCCTCTCCATTATGCTGGATACACACGTTGCGTTTCCATGTCGATGCAGCGTTCGATTCGCGTCGATTCGATTATTTCCAACATGTCCGATTCGCGGTTCGATGGATCGTTAGGTCGATTTGCCATACTTTACATGGCGTTCGACCTAAAAATAATCGAAATGAGCTCGGAAATGCTCAGAAATAATCGAATCGAACGCGGAAACGCAACGTGTGTATCCAGCATTATATGTACTGTCTGTGTCACTGCTAAGCAATAAGCATGATCCTATGAGGTGAGTGCAGAGCAATGACTGACGCATCCTGCATCCCACGTCTGGATATCACTGGAGATATGACAAAGTGCTTGTAAATGTTTCCGTGGCTGGGGATAGATTGATGCATCTGCAGCTTATGCAGGTTGAAGGTTACACCAGGGTTGCCTGTTAATGGCTCATTATATGACCATGGCAGTATTTTTCATCATCCTGACACTGCAGGCCTAATCTTGCTTTATAAACAATATCTAATAGATCCCCTGAGCTGTAGATTGTGCTCAGCAAAGAGCACATTAGGCAAGTAATGTAGCCTTTGGTTTCCTCTGATGCAAGCACATTATGTCAGCCCTTCCTTCAAGGCAACTCCAGGGAAATATCAGCCTTCCTGTAGTTGGCCTCACCTTGTTTATCTATACCGTGTAACAAGGTGGGATAAGGCTAGTTACATTTAACCTACATTTTAGATGCAATCTGTAAAGGTATCTGCAAAGGGTGATCCGGTGTGCCGGCTAAGACTTGACTCTTCATTACCGAGCTGCTCTGTGAACAGGACCTCTCAGGCTGAGCGATCCTGATGTAGTTATTGAGAGGGAGGAGGTGCCACATACTGCAGTTTGTAATTTTGGCGGAAGCCAATTAATTAATCTGTGTGTTTTTGGGATGTGGGAGGAAACCAGAGTGCCCTGAGAAATCCCACGCAGCTACTGGGAGAACATACAAACTCCATGCAGATAGTGCCCTGGCTGGTATCTGAACCCGGGGACCCAGCGCTGCAAGGCGAGAGCACTAGCCACTATGTTACTGTGCTGCCCACGTAATGAATACAATTGCCAGATTTATAAATAAATATTCATTTATAAATTATGTCAGTGTTTGCCCATTGTAACATCATTTCTCACCCTGTTTTACATTCTGAAATTTATCACAGGTGGCGACCTCTTTTACTGCTGGCAGGACCATCACTGCGGAATGTTTTTCTGGGTGTTCTGATGCCAGCAGAAATAACACCTGGTCTCCTAGAATGCTCAGTGAGAAGCTTAACCATTTCTGCCGCTGGGACGTGAGCCTCATGTCCGCAGCGGCAGCAACTACAGCTGCACGTTAGTCACGTTCCTGCAGTTTGGGGGGCTGTGCACGCAATCGTGGCAGCAGATGCCCGCGATCGCGCTGTTACAGGAAATAGGGGGGATTGGCTGCAGGGGACAAAAGTCCCCTGAGCCAATCCGTACATGTCTGCCGAGAATTAACACTGTTTTAGTTCAAAAAGATTGTTCATTCTTTAATAGAGCCGCTGCACTTCCTCCTGCCCGCCGATTTCTGCCGCTTACTTTCCTCCTGCCCACCGATTTCCGCCGCTTACCGCCGCCGATCGTTAGATTTATGAATGGGATCAAAGTTCCCATTCATTAATCTCCCCTCTAGGCCACCATGATTGCAGGCATCCATTGATACCTGTGTCACTTCCCTAGTTACAATGTAGCAACACATTACTTCCTATAGAGTATTTATTGTACGCGAATAGGAAGTACTCAGTGGGGACATCTTGTGGCCAAATAGTAAAATTACACCTACTGGGCTGGAACCCACAAGAGCGTTTTTTTGAGCATTTTGGCAGCGCTGCGATACGCTAGCGTTTTGCCAAAACGCTCAGCTGATGTTAATGGATGGGGCAACTTCCACAGGAGCGTTTGCGTTTCCCAGAAACGCAAACGCAGGACATGCAGCATTTTGGGAGCGTTAGCGCTTCAATGTAAAGTATTGAAACGCTAGCAGAAACGCTCAGCAAAACTTAAACTGAGCGGTTTTGCTAGCGTTTTGCGGTTCAGCACACTGTAACAAAATTAAAAATAATTCACAGGACCAATCAGGATAAAAATGCAAAACGCTACACAACCGCTGAGCAAAAAAATACAATGTTGCAAAACGCGACCGCAAACGCGCATGAATCCGCTTGCAAACCGCTCAGACAAAACTCTAGCGGTAGCGTTTTGCATTTGCTGTTTTCAGTGGGTTCCAGGCCACTGACTTTGGGGAATCCTTTTTTTTTAATATGTATGTCAAGACGGCCTATTATTTTTAAATTATGGGATAAAAAGTAGTGATGGATGAAAAACTGAAAAATGCACATTTATTTCCAAATAAAATATTGTCATCCTACATTATACTAGGGATATAATTTTAACGTTGCAATAACAAATGGCCAAATAAAATGCGTGGATCTTAATTACGGTAGCATGTATGATTTTAAAACTATAATGGTTGAAAACTGAGAAATGATTTTTTTCAATTTTTGTTTTCTTATTATTCCCATTATAATGCATTTAGAAAAAAATAATTATTAGCATAATGTATCACCCAAATAAAGCAACATTGGTGGCGGAAAAAACAAGGTATAGATCATTTAGTTGTGACAAGTAGTGATAAAGTTGTTGGGGAATGAAAGGGAGGAGCACTGAAATGTAAAAATTCCTCTTGTCCATAAGGTAAAAAATACTCGAAGGCTGAAATGGTTATTAAACAGCCACAGCTTAACAACGCTGAAAGGGTGGGGTTACAGAACAATAAACTTTAATATCTAGATATAGGAAGTGTTTCTGATGTTAAAACCAGGATAATTACTGTAAAAATGGGTAGCCTGAAAAATGTACTACATTCTGCTACAGTATATGTCACTGGCGTTTCACCTATGGCTTATCACACTTATGTGCAGTGCTGTTCATCATGATGCTCCACTTATAGTGTTTGCAACGCAGGTAGCGTGAAAGTCTATAGACTTTAATGTTACCATACATATTACAGTGTGCGTTCCATGCGCCGGGACCATCCTAGCGCACAAATTTTCATGCACTTTTGGAATGGAAGCCGCAATGTACACTTTTTAAAGGACAACTGAAGCAAGAGTGATATGGAGGCTGCCATATTTATTTCCTTTTAAACTATACTAGTTGCCTTGTTATCCTGCTGATCCCCTGCCTCGAATACTTTTAGCCATAGCCCCTGAACAAGCATGCAGCAGATCAGGTTTTTCTGACATTATTGTCCGATCTGAAAAGATTAGCTGCATGCTTGTTTCTGGTGTGATTCAGACACTACTGCAGCTAAATAGACAAGCAGGGCTGCCAGGCAACTGGTATTGTTTAAAAGAAAATAATTATGGCAGCCTCCATAATCTTATCAGTACAGTTGTCCTTTAATGCATTGCGACTTGCGCTTCTATGCGTTGCAACGAACGTATGCATGAAATCACTGTCTTAGATATGTTGCCCAGTGTGAATGAGCCCTAAGGTTTGCTGTGTTGTGTGGCCAGTGACATCCTGCAGTGTATAGGTAGAGCCTGGTTGGAGTCAGTTCTGCATTCTGCACAATGTATGATTTTTTTTGCAGTGCAGTAAGGATTAGAGGACAAGATGTGATGATGGCACAGGTCACTTTCCCAGCTTGCTTCTTGAATATCTCTTGCCTTGCAGAACCACACAATTCCCTACAGATCTGCTCTGTGATCAGGAAATAGAACTGTAACCTGAAGCCATACCTGCTCAAAGGACAGTCTGTATTTAGTCATCAGGATGCAAACCACAGAATAATTAATGTGGCTTCAGAAAACTGTTTAAAGACCAACTCCAGGAACAACTTTCTTATGCCTAGTACGCACCATGCAATTTACAGACAGAAGGGTTAAATCAATGATTTCTGAGCGGTACAATCTGATTTCTGATTGTCTTTCTGATCGATTTTCCGATCACTTCTATAAAAAAAAATCAGAAAAACTATTGAATCTGTCAGAAATTATTGATGCAACTTTACTATCTGATGGGAAATTGCGTGGTGTGTACCAGGCCTTAGTAATCCTAGGTATGTGTGGAACATCTGGAATCTCCTTGTTACCAAATTACATTTTTATTTTTTATTTTAACTACTTTCTTTGTGTCCTCCCTACCTAGCATAAGGGGTGTCCTCCCTACATAGCATACGGGGTATCCTTTTAGGCAAGGCCACAAAGACCATGGCCTAGTGCGCTAGGCTGCAAGAGGCAGGCTGGAACACACAGGCATTTAAACTGCCAAGCATGTAAACTGCAGTGGTCACAAACGCTATACACGTCCACTCAGCTTCCACAGGACACATTGCATCTTCCCCAGCCCAGTGTGCAGCTGTATAACCTTTGTGTAATATCCTGTAAATGGAAAATATGGGAACAAAGCATAGGTCTTGGTACTTGCAGACAGTGGGGTGTAATGCAGCTTTGTGCAGGCAGTCCTTAGTGCTCGCAGACAGTGGGGTGTAATACAGCTTTGTGCAGGCAGTCCTTAGTGCTTGCAGACAGTGGGGTGTAATGCAGCTTTGTGCAGGCAGTCCTTAGTGCTCGCAGACAGTGGGGTGTAATACAGCTTTGTGCAGGCAGTCCTTAGTGCTTGCAGACAGTGGGGTGTAATGCAGCTTTGTGCAGGCAGTCCTTAGTGCTCGCAGACAGTGGGGTGTAATACAGCTTTGTGCAGGTAGGTCTTTGTGCTTGCAGACAGTGGGGTGTAATGCAGCTTTGTGCGGGTAGGAATTGGTGCTTGCAGACAGTGGGGTGTAATGCAGCTTTGTGCAGGCAGTCCTTAGTGCTCGCAGACAGTGGTGTGTAATGCAGCTTTGTGCAGGCAGTCCTTAGTGCTCGCAGACAGTGGGGTGTAATACAGCTTTGTGCAGGTAGGTCTTTGTGCTTGCAGACAGTGGGGTGTAATGCAGCTTTGTGCGGGTAGGAATTGGTGCTTGCAGACAGTGGGGTGTAATTCAGCTTTGTGCTGACAGTTCTTAGTGCTTGCAGACAGTGGGGTGTAATGCAGCTTTGTGCAGGCAGTCCTTAGTGCTTGCAGACAGTGGGGTGTAATGCAGCTTTGTGCAGGCAGTCCTTAGTGCTTGCAGACAGTGGGTGTAATGCAGCTTTGTGCAAGCAGTCCTTAGTGCTTGCAGACAGTGGGGTGTAATGCTGCTTTGTACAGACAATGCCTAGTGCTTGCAGACAGTGGGGTGTAATGCTGCTTTGTACAGACAATTCCTAGTGCTTGCAGATAGTGGGGTGTAGTGCAGCTTTGTGCAAGCAGTCCTTAGTGCTTGCAGACAGTGGGGTGTAGTGCAGCTTTGTGCAGGCAGCCCTTAGTGCTTGCAGACAGTGGGGTGTAATGCAGCTTTGTGCAGGTAGTCCTTAGTGCTTGCAGACAGTTAGGTGTAATGCAGCTTTGTGCAGGTAGGTCTTTGTGCTTGCAGACAGTGGGGTGTAATGCAGCTTTGTGCAGGTAGTCCTTAGTGCTTGCAGACAGTTAGGTGTAATGCAGCTTTGTGCAGGCAGTCCTTAGTGCTTGCAGACAGTGGGGTGTAATGCAGCTTTGTGCAGGCAGTCCTTAGTGCTTGCAGACAGTGGGGTGTAATGCATTTTTGTGCAGGCAGTCCTTAGTGCTTGCAGACAGTGGGGTGTAGTGCAGCTTTGTGCAGGCAGTCCTTAGTGCTTGCAGACAGTGGGGTGTAGTGCAGCTTTGTGCAGGCAGTCCTTAGTGCTTGCAGACAGTGGGGTGTAATGCAGCTTTGTGCAGGCAGTCCGTAGTGCTCGCAGACAGTGGGGCGTAATGCAGCTTTGTGCAGGTAGTCCTTAGTGCTTGCAGACAGTGGGGTGTAATGCAGCTTTGTGCAGGCAGTCCTTAGTGCTTGCAGACAGTGGGGTGTAATGTAGCTTTGTGCAGGTAGTCCTTAGTGCTCGCAGACAGTGGGGCGTAATGCAGCTTTGTGCCGGCAGTCCGTAGTGCTCGCAGACAGTGGGGCGTAATGCAGCTTTGTGCAGGTAGTCCTTAGTGCTTGCAGACAGTGGGGTGTAATGCAGCTTTGTGCAGGCAGTCCTTAGTGCTTGCAGACAGTGGGGTGTAATGCAGCTTTGCGCAGGTAGTCCTTAGTGCTTGCAGACAGTGGGGCGTAATGCAGCTTTGTGCAGGTAGGTCTTTGTGCTTGCAGACAATGGGGCATAATGAAGCTTACACACGACCCCTTCCCTGTGAGTTGGTAAATCTTGCATTCTTTATTTGAACAGTATTATCATTTCTTTGTAGCTCCCAGCATTGTGACATTAAAGTTTAATTTTCTATTTGACATTTACCGTACCTAGCCGCCTCTCACTGAAGACTCTGGAAGGCTGTATTCACTTATCACTTTGATACAGATATGGCATATCCTTTCTAATCTCCATCGTCTCTCAACACCTGCATATATTCTTTCTTCAGAGCTATGGGGGATTGCAGCTCTCTGCAGCCTCCTACACATTGTGACTGTCACTTACAGTAAGTGATGGGCTATCCCATAGCCTGTAGAAACATTTATACTTTCATTTATAAATATAACTGGAGCGATAAGACATTTTACATACTGATTTTGTTCCCCGTCAATCACGTATATTTGAGTCAGTTTGCTGGTATGGAACCAATGCCAACACAGCAGCCATGGGCAGTGGCGTGTGTGTGTGTGAGATAGGGATGCTCTCACGAGTAAATTAGAGTGCCTAAGCACTCGAATTCGTGACTTAAAGGAGCATTAATTACTGCAATTGTGCGGCGGGGAAATAAGGGGTTATTTACCCATAAATCCGCGTCCTTCCTGTACTCCAAATAGCTTGCACGGGTCCTATTAGACGCGTTGCAAGCTTCGCCAACCCACACTTCCTCCAAGCGAGAAGGAGGAAGTGCGGGTTGGCGAAGCTTGCAACGCGTCCAATAGGACGCGTGCAAGCTATTTGGAGTGCAGGGAGGACGCAGATTTATGGCTAACCCCTTATGTCCCTGCCGCAGACTTCCCGTAATTAATGCTCATTTAAATCACGAATTCGAGTGCTTAGGCACTCGAATTTACTTGTGAGGGCATCCCTAGATATTATTGCGTGGAAAGACATGGCAACTATTGTAGGCTATGGTTAAATAGAAACACAAATAATCAATATGCATCCAGAGAGAGTCACTGATCTTTTCAATGCAGGATTGTGGGGCAGTTTGAGGCTATTACAATTTTATATTATAACTTTACTCTTTACTTTAAAGTGGTACTAAAGTTTTCTGGCTAACTGACACTACAGATACTTGGCGGAGGTGGTCTTTATTGTTGCGCATTGTTCTCCCTGTGGTAAACCGCTCAGTTGTTTACCGCTTGTTGTCCCTCCATAGCGACAGACTCCTTGCTATCCTGGAGACTAGTGACATATCTGTACAGTGTCGGCATTGTGACCCAAGGGGTCGAGTACTAATCCCTGCCCTGCGGCAGCAATGCCTTAGTGTGTTCAAGGATTAAAGTGACCTGACCACCAGAATATTTTTTAAGAAAAATAAACCTCCCCATAAGGGAGGTTAATAATGGTGTGTGCCATTGGGTGGTTGGTGAAACGTTCTTACTTACCTATGGGTGCAATCATGAAGGGTACAAAAATAGAGAGTCTTCGTTCCAATAACCATAACAAAACACTTGCTATTCCATAAAATATCATTCTTTATTTATATTAATCAACATTTAAGACAAACATTTTTAAAAGTACGTTGAGTGGCCACTCTAATGATCTCTACACGCACGCACGCACGCACGCACGCACGCACGCACGCACACACACACACACACACACACACACACACACCTAATGGGAGCTCCTGCCAGTAAAACAGAATGTCTAGAATTCCCTAGCACAAGCACCTGAGAGGGAAGGACACCTGAAGTGAGAGGAATAAGGAGGGTGCCATATTTATTTGTCATCTTACCTCACTGTGCTTCCTATCCTCTGCCTCTAATGCTTTAGCCATAGATCCTGAACAAGCATGCAGATCAGATGTTTCTGACTAAAGTGTGACTCCATTTGCCGGATGCTTGTTTCCGGTGTGTGACTTAGTCACTGATGCCTGAAAGATTAGCAGGGCTGCCAGGCAACTGGTATTGTTTAAAAAGAAATGAAATAAATATGGCAGCCTCCATATCCCACTGACTTCAGGTATCCTTTAATTCTTACTATAATAATGTTGTAATAATATCCAAGTAAAATATATAGTACCTTCACGAAAATCTAATTTGAGAAAATTTAATAAGAAATTTAAAATAAGTATTTAAAATAACTGGATAACCTAGGAGCATCTTGTTAGATCCTTTGACTGGTGTAAGTGAGGCAGCCGTGACCTGCCGCAGTCACTCTGGGGAGCATAGATGCAATTGAACTTTCTTATATGTTTGTTTTGTTCTGGCGCTGTGGATTGACCTTACTCGTCCTGCAAACGGTTACTGTGTTACTTTCTATAAAACTGATCCCATCGGAAGAACAATGTATTGGAATTGCTGTAAAAGCTATATCGGAAGTAATACAAAGAACATTCAATAAATGCTTATGGGGTCGTCATGATTTAATTTATAGGCTATTACATTTTTCTTTGCAAGATGCTTTCTTCTCTTCTGTGGATTGATGATCCATTATATAACATTATCAATAGCTGCAGGGATTACTTGCTTGCAGTTTCTCAGGTGGCTTGTGCAGTATTTTGGCGCCTTGTATCAGCTCTGTGGTGTGTGTATTCTCTCTAGTATCTGGAAGTGGCATTTCTACGCTCCATGACTCTGCACTTTCTTCCATGTTGTTTGGAGAGAGCAGTATGTGTGGTGCTCAGAGGATACGGTTATCGCAGTCACTCAGGACTAGGGGATGGAAATGTGGTCACAAAGCGTCTGTCAGGCGCTCTGCCTGTAGATTAACATTACGCGGGGAGACTGGTGCATGCAGGAAACAGTGTGTGTTTGTTGTGTGACTGGAGCAGCATGAAGTGTTTTACTTGGCATCTTGACAAGAAGTGGTAAGCAGGTCATCAATGTCACTGCTTCTGAAAATTGTCCTCAAGGACCGCAAACACGCCAGGTTTTCTAGATGTCCAAACACTTTTCATAGTTTGAGAGGCTTTCTGACCATCTCACAAGTGATTCTATGAGGAGGTCAGTGAAATATGGCCTGCCAGAGACCCCTGAGGGCTAGTCTGGTAAACCCTGTTCTGGTTGGATAGTAGAAACAATTGAAGTTCAAATGTATATAGGTAATGAGGCCTCAAAGCCCTCCAATCCAAATGTATGCACTAAACTAGGCATACACATTTTTACATTGGATTAGATCCCACATGGTGGAAATCTAATGCCCCCATACTATCATAACGATTTATGGACCATTTATCAGTTCATCAATTAAAATTGTAATCAGACATGTTGGAAAATCTCTGTAGGGGGGGGGGGGGGGGGGGTGAGGGAGGAGGGGGTCAAGGCATACATGTAGAAAAGGTGCAGAGTAACTTTTACCCACATCTCAGTGAAGAGGTGAGAAAGTGTATGAGTGCATCAGAGTGTGAGGAGGGCTGTTGGAGTCATTGGAGGGGAAGTGGTTGTGGGGTAGGACACTTCTTCATAGATGCACAGTCACTTCCAAAGCAATGCAGAAGAGAAATAGTAAAAAATATTACTAATAGTAAAATCTATTTGGCCAGGTAAGTATGCATTTTTAAAATAATTTTGTCAGTGCATCAATTGTAAGATATACTAGCAATGTGGAAAGTGATTGCAAAGTTGTAAAGACTACTCCGCCACCATAACTGGTACCATGAGTGTTCGTATTTTGAGTGCTGAAGAAAAAAAAATGAAAATCTTTAGGCACCTGTGCTCAACCTTGCTCAGCGCTTACTCTGCACAATATGACACCTGTGACGAAATATCCGCATGCACCAATCGCAGCATTATTGTTGGAATATACGTGTTACTCTCTAAGGATGAGTTCCCAAACTAAACTAAACTTGCTAAACTGACAGTGAACGGCTCCTGTTTTATAAATAAGAGCCATTCACGCTTGTCATTCTTCAACGGATCCTAGAGATCTGTTGCAGTAAGCGGGCAGCACTTCTGTGCAGTCCGCAATAATCCCGGGCAGTTGGATGTAATCCCCGATATAGCCTATGGGGGTAATGCATTTGCCCCAGGCTACAGCCAGCCCACAGCAGACCATCAGAGCGGACACTACACTGTCCACTCCAGTTGGCGGCCACAGACTACATGCAGCCAGCTGGAGTGGACAGTGTAGTGTCTGACAAAACAGGTCTGCACGGTTTCGAGAACAGATAATTTAGACACCAGGCATAATAATGTAAAATCAAATCAACAAAATCCAACTTTCCTCACACTTACAAATGGTACCGTAAGTGTGAGGAAAGTTGGATTTTGTCCATTTGATTTTACACTTTATTATGCCTGGTGTCTAAATGATCTGTTCTCGAAACTGTGCAGACCTGTATTGTACTGTGACTTTATGTATTTAAAATGTATTTGTTTTTGTGATTCTCCTTGGCCAATAAAGCTGTCAAAAATGCATTGTTTCTTTTTGCAGGAGAAGCTCCTGTCACGATCTCTGCAGAGAGGTGAAGATCTTCAGTTTGATCAGGTAATATGTGTAAACATTGGAATGCCAAATAATTGATTGGTCTTTTCCTCTGTCCATTAGTGGTTCTAATGTTTATGGGTGTGATTACTGCTGTTAGGATTTTCTAACAGTACTTGGCATTCTGCAGTCCATGAAAGTCCCCAGTAACATTAGTGGCCAGCCTATGATGACTTTCCAACAGAGCTCCTCCACTTTACAATAGTTAGATAATAGGATGCTGCACCCTTTTCCTACTTGCACCCTGGCACAAAGTGCATTGGAATCTTGCACAGTCTGGCATCCTCCCCTAGTCCCCCCCCCCCCCCTTTTCCAACTATGTTGGATGGTTGCCAGGAGGCTCCTCTACAACTAGTGAACACACAACCTAATAGTTGTGTCATGTGACACCTAAACATCGAGGGGGGACCCATGAGATAAGAGGAGTCTCTGTGCACCCGACCTGGACAACTAGCTATAATTTTACTCTTGTGTCCTCCAGTGTGCCATTACAATCAGATCAGAAGGTCTATATTAAGAGGAACTATAATTGGAGGTACCACTACATCTGGGGGAACACTATAATTTGAGGTATTGTAAAAGGTGTTAATGGGAGGCATTAATAATGGAAGGAAGCTATTGAATGGTGAACAATAGTTTAGGAAGGCAATATTGCTTATGTCTGCCTCATATAGCATTGTAAACATAGATTACCCCTTTTTTCACACAGTGCTGCCCACATTACCAGCGCCTTCTTTACACAACCGTAATCACATTGGCTACCTTCTGCCTCACACAACACTGCTGTCTCACACGGCATTGGCTTCTCTACTTCCTCATATGCCACATCACAGGCAGATTCTCCTCACAAGCCATAATGCTGACTTGAGACCCTTACTGGTCCACCGGTTTCCTGCCATTGTGCTCATCTGACCTGTCACTACACCTCACCAAGGAAGATGCTGGTACCATGTCAGGACTGGGAAAAAATAATGTTCCAGTCAGAACCTTCATTGTAGTAAACAGACCAGTGAGTGGTATATGCACTTGTGGTTTTTATTATTCAGTGTCTTCTTTGCATATTGGCACCTTTAGAAATCAAAATATAAATTAGATTTGCCATTGGGTAGTGCAGAAAAGTTTTGGTGTAGAGCAGAGGTCCAGAGGAGGTGTGGACTCCTGCTGTTACATAACAAGGCGTACAGCTGTCTGTTTACAAATAGGGCGATGTTTTAGTGCTTACGTGTGAATGCTGCAGACGCGTGCCCCGTGTCCATCAGCACAATCTGCAGGTGCCAATAACTGTTAGTTCAGGAATTTCATTGCTTTTACCTCTCGAACAAAGAGCCTTGCATTTTATTAATTAACCGCCCCATCCAGAGCTGCTGGCTGGTTTTTGTCTGGCTTTGTGAGCGGAGAGGGTGCCAAGCTGAGCAAGCAATAATGAGGAGGACCGTCATTAGACTGGCCACTCTCACCGGGCTCGTTTTATGAACTGTATTCCCTAAACATTTTACATTTGCAGTGCCAAGAAGACACTAATTGAAATGAATGCCTTGATCTTCTAGTAATAAAGATATTAACTAGACTCCTTCTCTTGTAGATGGGTGATGGGAAAATATTAACCATTTGTAGGAGAAGGGAGCCTGGAATGTATGATTCAGCAATGGGTGTTATGCTTCTTTGGCCCTAGCTGCTGATTATAAATGGCTGACATGGATTGTGGGTCTCTCCTTAGTTGTTTTGTGATCTGTTCTCTCTACTTTCCCAATATAAAAAAATATTTTAAGTCGTCTCTGTATACCGGTAGTTCAAGTATTTAGACTGTATGAAACAAATACCGGTGATTATTCTAGTGACATTGCTCAGTAGCTCTACATGTTTAATTATGGAAGCTACCTTTCTTTACTCTCAGCTGTAGAGATTGGATTGAAAACTCCAGCAATATACACAGAGGCAGAATCCCTGCAAATATGTAGGATTCCTCCACAGCAATGTGGAATAAATGTGTCATTGTACTTCTTCCACTAGGCTAGTGATGGGTTCTGTTGCTGTAGAGGGAGGAAAAAGGGACAACACACAAGTAATAAATATTCAAGATGTGTATGTATCTTGGTACCTCCACCCAGCTCATTACTGACATTACTGGGATATATGGACGGAGTTTGGACAGTGTCTGCAGACCTGCTCTGTTCAACAAAATTATACAGTCATCGAAGTAGGAAATGGAACTATAGGACCCAGACAGTCAAGTACTTTCAGCATATTTATTGCAAGTTGCATAGCCTGTCACACTAGCAGCATGATTGAAAGGGGAAATCAGTGTAAGTGCACCCCTACCCCAGGTTTTTGTAAATGCACCCCTTCCCCAGTCTCTTTGAAATTGCACCCTTCACTGGTCTTTTTGCAAGTGCACTCCTTCCCCAGCCTTTTTTAAGTGCACGCCTTTCCCAGTCTCTTTGGTAGTGCACCCTCTCTCCAGTCTCTTTTAAGTGCACCTCCTCCCCAACCTTTGTAAATTCAACCCTTTCCTGATCTTTCTGCAAGTGCATTCTTTCCTCAGCCTTGCACACCATTTTCCCAGTCTCATTATAAATGCAACCCTTCCGCACTTTCTTTATACTCCAAAACACCCCTTCTCCCATGCATAGACCACCTGGAACTCAAGTGCAACTTCCTGTTGGCATGGCAGCACACAGTTTGGCATCACTACTGGCCACTGGGGGGTATAGAGTGGCAAAACCTTTTTCAGGAAAAGTGAGTGGAGCCACCTGTCTCCACGCTTCCAAATGCTTTCAGAAGCATCTGTTACACTTCTGCATGGTGTCCTGTCAGTGAGGGTAATGTGGAGTTTGACTTGCAAGGGTTAGTAAGTTGCATGGTGTGTGTCTAAAATAAATAAAAAAAAAATATATAAATATATATATATATATATAATAATTTTTTTTTCTTTGCATCTACACAGATAAGATGCGGTGTTAGGGGAATATGACCTGTCAAGTGAAAGATAAAGATTAGTGTGTATATTTAGTGATAATCTGTTATCACTTGATAAACCATGGGCAGTGTTGTAGGACAAGGTTTGCTTACCTGTACTGATATTCTCATAGCAACAAGTTGATCTTTGTATTATGTGACATTCAGCTAACAAACCTGTCTGTAATCAGTATGGTCTTCCATGCATAGATTGTTCATAGATGCATATTGCTGTGGCTATTCTGTTCTCTATGCGTGTCCTCTCTGTGTTTGCAGGTGATAAGCTGTATGAGCTCTGTAGCAGAGCACTGTCTCCCCTCCTTACTCCGCACCTTGTTTGACTGGTATAAGCGACAGAATGGAACAGAAGATGAATTGTATGAATACAGGCCTCGTTCTAGCACAAAATCAAAAGGGTAAGCAGAACAATGCCTTCGTGTCAGTGCTGTCATTTTGTAATTTAAGGTTGCTAATCATTATCTTTCCATTTTGATTTGCAGTCTATGACTTTCCAAAGCTTAGAAATCACATTACACTTCTAAGCAAACCTGGCAGTACAGAGTGCTCTGTAATCCCCATCTTTATGCAGGCATCATTAGCTGCCCGGAGTAGGAACCGGTTTCCCATTTTTAACACCTGAAGTGCAATGATTGACAGCAGTCTTTTACACTCCCATCTGAAAGTCTATGTCGGGCCCAGCTCACATGAGCGACTTCCGGCAGGGCATTTAGCCGATGCAAAGCACCTTTCTGCAACCAAGCAGAAAAGTATGTGGTACCGGTTCCCGTCATTCCTTTGTCTTGTCGCGTTTGGAGCCCCTTAGTGTACACAAAACATTTGGACGCTACATGGAGCATCTTAGGTATTGTAAACGATACACTCATTGAGATGAACGCTGCCATTCATTTCAATGCAGGTCACATTCTCTTGGAGGTAAACGACCCGTATGGCCACCAGCACTTCCCCTTGTGAACCGGCCCTTAGGGCTAGTACATACTGCAGTGCATTATAAAGTACATATAAACATCGAATGTAAACCTCAGTGAAACTTATGCAGGAATGGGCGTTTGCCTGGGTTAGTAACGCCCATAAATCATTTTTCATCTATATCTCCTCCCTCGGTGACATTGCTGAATGGCTGTGTTTTGTATGTACAAACACAAGGTAAGCAAGCTGTGTTTGCCATTAATCCTTGCAGTGCATGCTACTGAACAGTGAGATTGCTTTATTTTTTCTCCAAAAAAGAAGTGGAAGTGCACTCCCAATATACACAACACTGACCGATATCCCGCTTTCCCCCAATCACCTCTCCTTCTACCAGCTTAGCTTAGAAAGCTGCATCTACACACGTAGATGCGGCCGCGATGCTCCTTATAAATCGAGCCGCTGATGCGGCTCGATTGATAAGATCCAACAGGACGGATCTTGCTTCCGCTGATTCCCTGCTCGCTCCTCGCGAGGGGACAATGGCAGAGAATCGAGCGGAAGATAAGTGGCGCCGGCGGGGACGAGCGGGGAATCGAATGCGGCGCACGCGCGGCGAGCAGGGACGCGGCAGGCATGAGCGGGTACGCGGAAGAGGCGATCCGGCTGCTAATTGCGTGTAGATGAGGCTGAACACCATTTTAGATAATAGGATAACAGAGGCGCCAACAGGATAAAAAACACTAAAAGAACTTAAAAACCTATCTTGGTAATAGAGGAGGTAGTGGTGGACTTACCTCTTCCAAGCAGAACATAAGACTGTGGATTTTCAGTCAAAACTATTTTATTGGATACTCCAAATAAAGTGCAACGTGTTTTGCGAGGTACAGAACCGCTTCATCAGGCAATAACAGATGGGAGTAAACAGCATCTGCCAGTATCATCAACATTGAGCGCCTCTGGTACAACACCATTTTGTTATAGTAAGCATGTGGGCTTGCTTCCCCATAATCTAAATGTAGTTGGTATATGCCACCTAGAGTTAATCAATCCACAGAAGGACTGGCACCACACAGCGTTTTTATAGCTCTTAAGGGTTTTATTAATGCAAGCATGCTTGCATTAATAAAACCCTAAAGAGCTATAAATACGCTGTATGGTGCCAGTACGTCTTTGGATTTATTGCTGTGACCAGGGTGAGGACCTTGGCACACCGCTTCTTTTGTTGGAGCCTTTGGTGGTGCTCCTGGGCGCTTGAAGAACCTAGTGTTAATCAGTGGAGGCCTCAGAGCACTTGACTACAGTAACAAAACCATGGTCTGAGAGGGCGAGCGATGGGGAAGGACACAGATCGCACAGTTTCATACTACTCAGACACTCGTAGTACTAGCTCTGCTGGCAGATTTTCTTTATTTGACTTTAGATGAGCTGCAAATGAAAAATCTTCCCTGGAACCAAATTCCAGTGAAATCTGACAATAGGACCAGGTTTCTGTAATTTTTTTCCCTTTTTTGTAAAATGACTGTTGTGTTCGCTTTGTTGTATCCAGATGTTGTTTTGATAAACCCAGCTGGTTGTTGCTGGTATGTGCTAGAGCAGTGATGGCTAACCTTGGCACTCCAGCTGTGGTGGAACTACAAGTCCCATGAGGCATTACAATACTCTAACAGCTCTAAGCATAACTTGGGTAGGCAGAGGCATGATGGGATTTGCAGTTTTGTCACAGCTGGAGTGCCAAGGTTAACCATCACTGCGCTAGAGTATCCATTGCTGTCACTTCTTCTTACTTTCTGTTTTAGAACATCTGTCCTGGAAAATGTCCCTGATTTTGAAATCTGAGCCACTGCACTATAAATTCCCAGGAGTTTTTTGAAGATTTATTTTGATTGAAGTAGTATTCTATGGTTGAATTACAAATATAATGGTATAAAAAAATCTTGATCTTGATGACAAGAGCTTGATGGCAGTAGCGGTGCTCGATATCATGAGGACCGATGGTCCCCACTGACCTCTGACCGTTGCCAAAGCTTTATATTGTACATCCATAACTATCAGTTAATTGTAAGAAAACCTACACCAAAAATCTTGGTGAATGTTTTGTCATGTGTGTTGCAGTCATCTATATCCATCATTATTGGTTTTCTTGTGTCTTCCAGGGATGAGCAGCAGCGAGAGCGAGATTACTTACTTGAAAGGAGAGACCTGGCTGTAGACTTTATTTTTTGTTTAGTTTTAGTAGAGGTCCTAAAACAGGTAATCTGTCTCTCTCTCTTTGTTTTATTATAATTTTTTTACAGAAAAAAAGGGAACAAACCGGTACATACAGTTTCGATATTTATTATTATTATTCAACATATCTGATCTGATAGTCCATTTAGAAGTCATGAAATCAGACATACTGTAATAATAAAATCATTCTAAATCCTTTACATATATTGTATGTTCTAGAAGCTCTTTAGCTATAGCTAATAGGGAAATGAGTATATAACCTTTTATATGATAGTGTTGAATAAAGAGCAATAACAAATTCTTTAAGGTAAGCCGTCCTTATTGTATGATTGTGTTCTTTTGCATTGTACTAGATGATTGCATATTAGATGCTAATTCCTCAGAAGCAACCATTGAGATAACTCAATTTTCTAACCTCCAGTAGTCTGAATGGAAGCCATGTGCTTGATTAAAGAAATTATCAGGCAAAAAAAAATAATGAATTTCATTGCCTGGGGCTTCTACCAGCCCCATGCAGCCATCCTGTGCCGTCGTAGTCACTCACTGCTGCTCCGATGACACAGTAAAGCGTACAAATGTATGCGTTAATGTTCCTGCACCAGCGGGAATGCGTAAAAATGTACGCAATGCGGCCCCCCGACCCGAGGTCGGCAAAAACCAAACTAGCTGGCGGCGGGGGACTGGAGCAGCAGTGAGTGACTAGGAGGGCACAGGATGGCTGCATGGGACTGTTAGAAGCCCCAGGTAAGTGAAACTTAGGAATTATCAGGCAAAAAAAAAATAAGTTTTACTTACCTGGGGCTTCTAACAGTCCCATGCAGCCATCCTGTGCCCTCGTAGTCACTCACTGCTGCTCCGGTCCCCCGCCGCCAGCTAGTTTGTTTTTTGCCGACCTCGGGTCGGGGGGCCGCATTGCGTACATTTTTACGCATTCCCGCTGGTGCAGGAACATTAACGCATACATTTGTACGCTTTACTGGGTCACCGGAGCAGCAGTGAGTGACTACGAGGGCACAGGATGGCTGCATGGGGCTGGTAGAAGCCCCAGGTAAGTGAAACTTTATTTTTTTATTTTTTTTTCCTGATAATTCCTTTAAGTGGGGCAACTGTAGCAACTGTATAGGACCCACATTAATTCAGTTGGGAGTTTGCTTGCACAAGTATTATTGCACTCTAGGGAATAAAATCACAATTTTAAATGAACTGACCGTTTGACAGCGGCAGAAACAAGTTCTGAACTCAACCATTAAATGATGTCATGCAGTGAAATGATCTGTAGAGCAGTTTGGCCGCTCATTCAGTTACTTATCAAAGCAGCTGAGGGCAGTGAGGAAAAAATTACAAGCCTGAAAAAATCTAATTGCGGCTATCTGCCTTATAAAGGAAATAAATATGGCAGCCTTCATATTCTTCTAACTTCAGTTATCCTTAAAAGATGTACACATGTATGTGAACACAATGCTCAACTTATGGCAAATTGGATACGATTTTGCTTGAGTGTACCAAATGCGTGTGCTTAAAAATGTGCATAAAAGCATGTACAGCGTGAAAGGGCCTTTAGTGACCATAATCTGACTTCAGTATGTATAAAATGTTGCAGAAAAAAGTTATGCGTAATAAATAATAATTGCTGTAGTTTTTGTCAGATTCTTACCGGTAACTAATTTTTAAATTTTTTTTACAGATTCCTGTTCACCCCGTCCCAGAACCCCTAATACAGGAAGTTCTAAACCTGGCTTTTAAGCACTTTAAACACAAAGAAGGGTATGTAAAGGGTAAAAGAGTTCCTGTAGCTGTTACCTCTCTTTTTGTCTTGCAGAATATGTTGATAACCATGTAGGCCTATGAACCCTACTCATGCTTATTTGGCAGTTGTAAGCTGCTCTTATGATCTAAAAACACGTATACAGTACTGTACAGGTTGTCCCCAACTTATGAACGCCCGACTTTTGAACGACACACCCATCCAAGTGGCAGATTCTGTGGGAACAAGTCAAAAAAAAAAATCCAAAAATACCTTAAAAGGTTTTTTGGGGGAGAAAACCGATTTTAAAGATTTCAAAGGAAAAAAAAGCATGTTTGTTGGCAAAATGACATAATGGAAAAATGTGTGTTGCACCAGATAATGGACCTATAACTGCCAGCTCACTCCCAGTCAGTCTGAGACACTCCCCCCTGTAATTCTATACACAGGAGGAATGCAGGAGGTGTTGTTGCTCTATCAGCTGAAGCCTTGCTGCCTTATGGCTGACAGGTAGCCCAATGTGGCCTTCAGTCTCCAGTAGAGGTGTGGCTTCATGCTTACTGGGGAAGGAGGTTGTTGGTCAGCAGCTGGAAGCTTCCTTAAGGGGCCCATACACTAACCGATTTTCCCGCCGATTTGATCACTGTGATCGAATCCGCTGTGAAATCGCTGCACAAAAGCTGACCGAACAATCGATTTACGTCCGAAATCGATCGTTCCCGTCGATTCCCGTCGTTCCTGTCTGTGCGGCAGATTTCGTTCGATCGCTGTAGCAACCATTCAGCCTTTGTGGGTTTGTAGCTGAATAGTTTAATGTAAAGACCAAACTGTGGGGAAAATCCAAGCTTGAGCTCGGGGGTTTTCAGCTGAGCTATTAGAATAAAACTTTTTGAAAATTATTGTCTGGGAAGAGTAAATGGCCCACTCTCAGCATACGCAGTGGAGTATTATGTACTTTCCCTCAGAAGTTGTTTAGGTGATACCTTTAATGACTAACTGTGCACGATTTCCTTGTTAGATACCCAAACTTGTAAGTATTTTCTACAGGCACAACACAGAACTGATCACAACAGTTCTGTATCATGCTTGAAGAAGAAACTTACAATTTTGAAAGCTCAAGCTTGCAAAGAAACTTTGTACAGTTCACTAAAGGACTCCTGAACTGAGATGGATATAGCGGCTCCTTTTAAGCAATACCAGTTGTCTCACTCTCCTGCTGATCCTCTGTCTCTAATACTTTTAGCCATAGACCCTGAACAAGCATGCAGCAGATCAGGGGTTTATGACATGAGGCTAGGTGCACACTTGGCAGTGTGGAAAACGTAGCGCTTTGATGCATATGTGTTTGTGCATTTCTTGTGTGTTTTCCATGAGTTTTATTTGCGTTGTAGGTTTTTTCCCCTGCACATGCGTTTTGCATGCGGTTTAATGCTTTCGCATATACAAAATGCATATGCAGTTTTAGTGCGTTTTGCATGCGTTTTTGATGTGTTTTATACAAACGTGTTTTTTGTTTTTTTTTTAAACACATGCAAAACGCACTAAAACACAATACCTCTGTGTCACCATTGACTTTCATTATGTGCATTTTTGAAAAGTAGGCAACAAAACCAGTGTTTTTAAAAACGCACATTGCAAAACCCAATTATATGCGTATTTACATGCGGCCCATTGACTTTCATTATGTGCGGTTTAGCTGCGCTTTCTGCAACGCTAGTGTTTCTGCTTAGTGTGTTCCCTGCCTGTCAGATCTGACGAGATTAGCTGCATGCTTGTTTATGGTGTTGCAGCCAAATAGATCAGCAGGGCTGCCAGGCAACTGGTAGTGGTTAAAAGTTAATAGATATGGCAGCCTTTGTATAAGTTCTTGCTTCAGGTTCCACAGGTATTACCCAAACTACTTCTGTTGTTATGTCTTCGGATTTTCTCCATGACTACTCATACAACTGTACTGGCCTTCAGTTAAGGCCTATGTAAGTATAAATCTATTGTAGGCAGTAAGCCTGTTGAACATTTCAGAAGACTGTTTGTTGCTGGTTCTCTTTAAACAGGGCACATACAATATGTATACACACACCTCTATGTAGAATAGATAGCGTTTTTTGCCTCATTTCCTCGTTCTAGTGTGAGAAGTCATTGCACATGATGGAGGCCAGCAGGAAGCAGAAATGATTGATCTTTTCCCATGCTAAATTTGTTTCTTTGCCTAGCTTATCTTATTTACTTGTTGTAAGAGTGAAAGTGAATTCATTCCTTGTGAAACACACTATACACACACACACTAAAAAAAAAAATCTGAAAATGAACGTGATCTTTTCAGAAAATACCTGTTTTCATGGTTTTAAATACACTGGTTCAGAGCAGAGTACCTACGTGTTACCCTTTTGTGTCCTGTGAGACCTCTTAAAAAAATGGTCATGGTCAAGAATATCAATTGAACTAGTAACAGAGGCCCAGTGGGCGGCTACTTGGGTTTAAAGACACTCTGTAACAAAATTTTCAGCCTTATTTCTTCTATCCTATAAGTTCCTATACCTGTTCTAATGTGGTCTGGATTACTGCAGCCTTTTCTAGCTGCACTGTCTCTGTAATATGTATACTCTTCTTTTCTTTGTCAAGCTTTGGCGACCCAGGGAGGAATGGGCTGCCTGTGAATACAAGTTATGCACGCTTCCTGCAGGCTCGGTCTCTGCTCTCAGTTTCAGCTTATCTGTTTGTGAGGCTCAGGGGGGAGGGAGCTGCCGGTCACATGCTGAGAAACTGAGAATCCCAGACTATAGTGCAGATAATTCACTATGTATTAAAAACGTGTAGTATACTGTAACATGACAGATATATTTATATATTGGTGGTTTAACACCGTGGTCCTCAAGTGGTTAAGCCTCTTGCTGTTCAGACTGCTGGGAGGCGAGGCACAGACACCACTATTTGAAGATTGCCTTCTATAACTTTGTAAGTCTGTAGAGCAGGGTATGGCAGATATGAGACTTCTAACCAGGTTTCAAATCCTAGCGAAATCACTATCTGCAGGTTCCGGTTTTCTCCCACATTCCAAGAACAAAGCCGGTTAAAAAATTGGTCTTGGAGGGCATTGGGTGGTGAGGCCTCTCTTGGGGACAGTTGGCTATAGCAATTGTTTAAGGTATTTTGTAAAGTTTTTTTTAGAAAATTTTAACACTGTATAAATTCATCATAGCAATATTAATTTCCTGTAATCCTATTGTGTGCTTGTTTCTAGGTATTCAGGAACGAACACTGGGAATGTGCACATTATTGCAGATTTGTATGCAGAAGTTATAGGCGTCCTTGCACAGGCCAAGTAAGCCGTTTCTTCTTTAGTATGTTATGCAGCGAGTCGTGCACAAGTGCTGGATGTGTTTTATGGCATATTTAGGGCTTAGTAAATGGCCCCGGATTCCCTACTTTCACCCAGCTGGGGAGAGAGCAGAGAATATCCGGTGGCATAGCTGTTTATTAGGATTAAATGGAGTCCCTCCTGCTTTCTTTTCATCATTTAGATTTCAGGCTGTGAGGAAGAAGTTTGTCACGGAATTAAAAGAGCTGCGACAGAAGGAACAAAGCCCCCATGTGGTGCAGAGCATCATCAGCCTGATCATGGGGATGAAATTCTTCCGTGTCAAGATGTATCCTGTGGAAGATTTTGAAGCCTCTTTTCAGTTCATGCAGGTATTTACTGCGCGCCATCCTTCTGCCCTTTGTGCCACATAAGTAGTAGTTATCTCTCTGCAATCCTTCCATTGACTCATTAGCTTGCTTCTTCTGGTATTTTCCTGATTCTCTGGGCTATTGTCAGGCATGCATTATGTCTGTAAATAGACTTGTTGCTGTATCATTACTGCTCTGAGGTAGAAACAGAATTGCATCCACTTCTGTTATCGAGTAATAATTATAAAATGTAGAATAAAATATTCTATATAGATAGCAGTAAAAAAAAATAAGCAGATTTGTGTAAAATAAACAGTTGTAGAATCTGTCTGGCTAATATGTATGTTACCCATACTTGTGTTGCTGTCACATACAGATACTCCAAGGCATACTATACGGTGTTGTTGTACGCACAGGCATTTATTGTTGCCCTTAACAATCACTATTATGTTGTTATGGCGACAGTTTGAGGAATGAGCACTGCACAGACAGCTACATCCCAGCAGTGTGTACTAGGCAGAATTTGAGCCTGACTCAGTGATCCTTACCTATTGTCTAGATGTCACGTAATTGCTCTCCATGCAATGCGTTCTATCTCATGCTTGTATAATGATGACTAGTGATGGTCATGTCTAGGAGAACTCCTGGAGAAGCATGTGATTTGTTAGATCAGCTGATAATTAGCGAAGCTCTGATTTACTGTGATCACATCCTACTTTAGCACGTGATCATGACTAGCAAATCAAACACATACTGTATCTATCACCTGACCAATCTGATCACATGCTTCTCCATAAGTTCTCCTAGACATGACCATCACTAATGGTGAAAAGGATCCTAACATGCAAAACTCTAGTTACCATAATTAACCACCTGCAAGCTTTGATATGGTCAGTTTTTTCCTTCTTACATCAGTGAAAAATGTGCACGTTAGGAGTGTTTTTTTTGCTCATCTCTGTAAAAGAAAAAAAAAAAAAGGGTATTTACCGAGCCTTAGTCTCCTAACACTGCTCAGTCCTGCCTAGTTTTTATGTATTTATCCCTTCTGTACCCCGTCATTCTCTACTTCCTCCCCACCTTTCCCTCTCTTCCTCTCTCACTGTCTTGTGTTTGGTTTATTGCAGTCCTTGTATTTTAGAGTTACAGCATTGCTGAATATGTTTCTCCACACAGCACAGTATTAATAGGCATTGATTGTTTCTGCTTCTTTGCTTGAAAGGAATGCGCACAGTACTTCTTAGAAGTGAAAGACAAGGACATAAAACATGCACTTGCTGGTCTGTTTGTAGAAATTCTCATCCCTGTGGCTGCTGTAAGTAAATCTTGTCATGTCTATGAATTTAATACGTGTGACCAATTGCCAAGCTTTTTTTTTTCTCTTTAAGCCAAGTATTCAACGCTGAATGCATTTGTATAAAGGGAAAATGCTTTTGAAAATGATCTCTTTGTTGTTTAGTTCATGAAAACGTACAGTGATGCTTCTTAAACCAACACAAATCCAAAAGAGCTGCAATCTTAATATGGCCAAGCCAACCAACTGTGCATTAATCACTGCTTTATAGTCAGCATGCAAACAGAGATGTAGGTGGACTTGTGTGTTTTCTTTTGGATGCCTTCAGTAAAAAGGTGATGTCCAGGATTGCTGAAGCAATCGGAGCTTTCTGCAGGCCTACGAGTTGTTGGCTTCTATTGTTAATTATGTAGAACCCCCAGTCTCTTGGCCACCAGATACATCACTTTTTGTGACGGCTCTAAATTATTGTGAATGAGGACATCTCTCAATCTGCTAAAATGCCCCTCTAGAGGCCAGACGATCGATCAAAACCCTCCTTGGCAATCGCAAGCGAAAAAGTAGTGCACGTTGTCCGTTTTTTCTTTTTGTTTACCACAGCCAAAATCAATACAAAGTCGCAAAGGGTTCTTGAAACACATAGGAAAACATTATGGTATGTTCCTTTCCACATGCGATTTAGCACTGCTGTAAACCACATGTGATTTTGCCCAGTGTGACCTCTGCCCATCAGTAGAATGATGCAGATCCACCCCCAGAGCCTGAAAATGACTGCTGTAACCCAACAGCTTCTGATGATAATAATAATCCTAACATTTATATAGCACTTTTCTCCTGTTGGACTCAAAGTGCTCAAGAGCTGCAGCCACTAAGGGCGCTGAAGGGGCCACCCTGCAGTGTTAGGAAGTCTTGCCGAGGACTTCTTTCTGACTAGGTACTCACCCATTCATCCTGTATGCATTGCAAACTTCAGAAATTCTAACGCATGCATTTTTTCAAAACAGTCCCTTATAACACAGTTTATGATGTCTCCAAAGCCACTGCCATTTATAAAGCATGCTGTCCAGAAACCTATCGAACAATGGAGTCTGTGCATTGGAATGCACTGGTGTGTTGTGTTTTAATGTAGCGATATAAAGTGTTCAGCCCCCTTGAAGTTTTCCACATTTTGTCACATTACTGCCACAAACCTGAATCAATGTTATTGTAATTCCACATGAAAGACCAAGTGGTGTACACATGAGAAGTGGAAGAAAAATCATACATCATTCCAAACATTTTTTTTACAAAAAAATAACTACAAAGTGGGGTGTGCGTAATTATTCAGCCCCCTTTGGTCTGAGTGCACTCAGTTGCCCATAAACATTGCCTGATAAGTGAATGACTAAATAGAGTGCACCTGTGTGTAATCAAGTGTCAGTACAAATACAGCTGCTCTGTGAGGGCCTCAGAGGTTGTCTAAGAAAATATTGGGAGCAACAACACCATGAAATTCAAAGAACACACCAGACAGGTCAGGGATAAAGTTATTTAGAAATTTAAAGCAGGCTTAGGCTACAAAAAGATTTCCAAAGCCTTGAACATCCCACGGAGCACTGTTCAAGTGATCATTCAGAAATGGAAGGAGTATGGCACAACTGTAAACCTACCAAGACAAGGCCGTCCACCTAAACTCACAGGCCGAACAAGGAGAGCGCTGATCAGAAATTCAGTCAAGGGGCCCATGGTGACTCTGGAAAAGCTGCAGTGATCTACAGCTCAGGTGGGGGAATCTGTCCATAGGACAACTATTAGTCGTGCACTGCACAAAGTTGGCCTGTACGGAAGTGTGGCAAGAAGAAAGCCATTGTTAACAGAAAAGCATAAGAAGTCCCGTTTGCAGTTTGCCACAAGCCATGTGGGGGGCACAGCAAACCTGTTGAAGAAGGTGCTCTGGTCAGATGAGACCAAAATGGAACTTTTTGCCCATAATGCAAACGTTACGCTATGTGTGGCGGAAAACTAACACTGCACATCACTCTGAACACACCATCCCCACTGTCAAATATGGTGGTGGCAGCATCATGCTCTGGGGGTGCTTCTCTTCAGCAGGGACAGGGAAGCTGGTCAGAGTTGATAGGAAGATGGATGGAGCCATATACAGGGCAATCTTGGAAGAAAACCTCTTGGAGTCTGCAAAATACTTGAGACTGGGGTGGAGGTTCACCTTCCAGCAGGACAACGACTCAAAACATAAATCCAGGGCAACAATGGAATGGTTTAAAATAAAACATATCCATGTGTTAGAATGGCCCAGTCAAATTCCAGATCTAAATCCAATCGAGAATCTGTGGCAAGATCTGAAAACTGCTGTTTACAAACGTTGTCCATCCAATCTGACTGAGCTGGAGCTGTTTGCAAAGAAGAATGGGCAAGGATTTCAGTCTCTGGATGTGCAAAGCTGGTAGAGACATACCCTAAAAGACTGGAAGCTGTAATTGCAGCAAAAGGTGGTTCTACAAAGTATTGACTCAGGGGGCCGAATAATTACACACACCCCACTTTGCAGTTATTTATTTGTAAAAAATGTTTGGAATGATGTATGATTTTCGTTACACTTCTCACATGTACACCACTTTGTATTGGTCTTTCACGTGGAATTCCAATAAAATTGATGCATGTTTGTGGCAGTAATGTGACAAAATGTGGAAAACATCAAGGGGGCCGAATACTTTTGCAAGCCACAGTATCCATAGTGTTAATAGAGCCTTAGGGCTTCATTTTAGGGGCATGAAGAGATTTGGCACACCCTCTAAAACTCAATGCAATTGCAATGAAACACTGATGGTTAATATCTTATTTGCATTTGTCTTTCCCAGGCTGTAAAGAATGAAGTAAATGTGCCATGTTTAAAGAATTTTGTGGAGATGCTCTACCAGACCACATTTGAATTAAGCTCAAGAAAGAAGCATTCCCTGGTAAGTTATCCCTATAACTATTATTATTCATACAAGTCCTGGAGATGGAAGATGTCTTCTATTCAGACAGTCCAGTGCATCGTTGGCTCTACCATACTTTGATTTCTCGCGGTCTTCCTCTCCCAGGAGCGCAACCTGATTTACACCAGGACCTGCATGCGGCACATGTTAGGAGAAGGCGGCCAGTTTTGGTGCTCGTTTTGTCATTAATCTGTTGCGGTGGGATTGGGTTTATAGCAGTCTGGCTTGCTCAGTAAGGCTCTTCCCTGAAAAGTAAAACAAATTGGATTCCATGTTTTTCCTGGTAGATTCAGATTCAGTAACTTTTATCATACTTGCTGTGGTGAGGCTTCTGGTGTCATATATAAAAGGAAATGTACTGATAGAGGAGAGAGGTTGCTGTGTTTTCCAGTGTTGTATAAGTGATTACGTCAGTAATTCCCTTTAGATGGGCATGGTTCCTGGTCTATTCTGCCTTGAGAGGATTAGGGTAGGGAACAGTCACATCAAAGAGATCCTGTTCACACTGTCTTTGCTATAAATTTATCATAACCATATGCAGACAGGTTTGTTCCAGAAAATGACTGTATTAGGATACACAAAGAAATTTTAACCAGCATTGGTCCCACTTAAAGAGGAACTCCAGTGAAAATAATGTAGTAAAAAAAAAGTGCTTAATTTTTTAGCATAATTGTGTATAAATGATTTAGTCAGTGTTTGCTCATTGTAAAATCTTTCCTCTCCCCGATTTACATTCTGACATTTATTACATGGTGACATTTTTACTGTGGGCACTGGGCAGGTTATGTAGCTGCTCCTAGCTGTTTTGGCTGTTAGAGACAGCTGTAAACAGCTAATTCCTGTCTGTGAACATTGTTACATTGTGGCAGTTTGCCCAGAGTACCGCGGTACTCAGAGCTTCTTGTGGGAGGGGTTTCAGCACAAAATCATTCATACAGCGCCCCCTGATGGTCTGTTTGTGAAAAGCATTATATTTCTCATGTAAAAGGGGGTATCAGCTACTGATTGGGATAAAGTTCAATTCTAGGTTAGAGTTTCTCTTTAAGACCTGCAGGAGAAAGGGAAAATGTAAAATGTGGTCTTATATACAGTAAAATAAACAGGGGTAGCTCATAAAGAACTAGTAAGGTAGATAGGAGAGAGTGAGGTGGGCATAGTAAGGGGCATAAAAAGATCAGTGCTTGTGAAAAAATGTATGTAGAGTCAGTGTTGAGGACAGACCACAAAAACTAAATTTATTATAAAAAAAAAAATGTACAAAACACAGTAGGTAAGCACAGTGGCAAAGCTGAACAATTGCAGAAAAGGGGAAAACTTACAAGCAAATTCATCTGCCCATATGCAACTTTTTCTCCTGAGTTTTCTCCTAGGTGATATTTTCAAACTTGTCAATAAAATGCCCTGAAAGGGAAGGTTCAGGGAGGGGATTAAAAAAATAAAAATAAATTTCCACTTACCTGGGGCTTCCTCCAGCCCGTGGCAGGCAGGAGGTGCCCTCGCCGCCGCTCCGCAGGCTCCCGGTGGTCTCCGGTGCCCGACCCGACCTGGCCAGGCCGGCTGCCAGGTCGGGCTCTTCTGCGCTCCATTTCCTGGCACTTCTGCGTCCCACGACGGCGCGCTGACGTCATCGGACGTCCGCCGGGCTGTACTGCGCGGGCACAGTAGTTCTGCGCATGCGCAGTACAGCCCGGCGGACGTCCGATGACGTCAGCGCGCCGGCGTGGGACGCAGAAGTGCCAGGAAATGGAGCGCAGAAGAGCCCGACCTGGCAGCCGGCCTGGCCAGGTCGGGTCGGGCACCGGAGATCACCGGGAGCCTGCGGAGCGGCGGCGAGGGCACCTCCTGCCTGCCACGGGCTGGAGGAAGCCCCAGGTAAGTGGAAATTTATTTTTATTTTTTTAATCCCCTCCCTGAACCTTCCCTTTAAAACCACCAGCAAGCAAGAAAATACTCAAGATAATTTTGACAGTACATTTTCACCTACTTTTTGATACTTTTTCAATTGCAAAGTACTGAAAAGATGAAAAATGATCTCCTATGAGAAAACTGAGGAGAAAAATGTAATTGAATATGGGCTGTTTTTTTGAAAATAGCTACGGTATGTCTTTCACAGATTACAGTTTATTTCCTTTTACCTCTGTTGCCCACCTGAAAAAAACAAAATACTATTCTTGCTTTATGCTGGCATTTGCTTAGCCAGCCACACCCACAGGAGCCTCGTTGCAAAAGGAAACAGGAAGTTGAGACACATGACAGTTGTATTTGTATTTTCAAAGATGTGCATAGCTCAGCAACTGTACACCCCATGTACATAGTGTGTTGGGTTAGCTAGGTAGGTTAGTCAGGAGAGTTGATATGGGGCGTAAGGCTAATTGATGTATAGGTGTGCAGGTGGGGGTTAGAATATTTGATTCAGTGGAGTACGTGGATAGATGAGGGGTGAGGGGGCAGGTGAAGGTCAGAAAACATACGGTAATTCAGTGGAGTAGGAGGACAGTTGAGTGTGCAGTGCAGCAGTGTGACATGACCTTAAATGTACATTGTGATAAATGCAGGGAATTATTTATAACACTACTTTGGGTTAAAGGCAAGTAAGATACCGTAACTATATTGTAACTACATTGTCAGTAAGGAGTTGAGCGAAGTTTTAATTGTATGTTATGCTGGAAGTTCCTGTGGTTTTGCTTTAAGGCAACTGCAAATCCTGTTTGTGAATGTGACTTTTTTCTGTATCCTCAGGCGCTGTATCCACTGGTTACCTGCTTGCTGTGTGTCAGCCAAAAACAGTTTTTCCTCAACAATTGGCACATTTTCCTACAAAACTGTTTGTCTCATTTAAAGGTAAGTTGCTACCACCTCCTTCCCTCTTGTGAATCATCAGAAAGGCTCATAAAGGTATTACCAGTCTTCTGCAATTAAAGTGCATGCTCTGCTTAAAACTTCAATTTACCGATGAACGGATACTCCTGATTTTAAATGTATAAACTGAACCATCATTACTAGCTTTTGTCCATGTCATTAGTGTGATTTGAAGCAATTTCACCTCTATTGTGTTGCTATGGATCTTTTAGGTTTCGTAGATTGAAGTGATTGTGGGATTTTTTTTCCACCTCATCTTTCCTATGACACAGATTAATGTGGACATTAATAGCAATACCAATAAAAATCAAAAACCTTTCCTCTTGGCATCTCTCTGGTACTGCTCTGCGTCACGCAAGGACTAATGACTCCCTGGCTGTAATAATGTGGGTTTAATATGCTTGGGTTATCATTATATGTCAGATGATTAGCTGCATGCCTGCTGATTAATATCACACCTTGGGGAAAGGCTGTCTCTGGCTTCCATTACATGTTCACACTCTTCTGCTTCCCTTGCTTTACATCGTTCATCGCTTTCTCATCTGTTTGCTTTTCATTTGCTTCAAATAACTCTTTTTAAATTCTGTTCTGTCTTATAAAGTCGTGTTCTGTGTGCCTGTTGTGACTGTTGTACTAACATCCGTTAACCCTTTAACAGGCCCACCTGAGTTATCTTGTTATAGATATCTGTGGGCAGGGCTGTATCAGCCAGAAGAACTCAAAAATGCAGCCTAATGCAGAGTGAGCACAGGGAGCAGTTTCATATTTACCTGTTCCAAATGCTGGAGCGGCTCTCCTCTCCCTCCACCAACCAGAGGCTGTAATGCCAACATAGTCTTGTGGGCCCAAATCACATGATAGGACGTGATCGGGACCCAGAGGAAGGTGTCAGTGTTCCAGTGCCACCTAGTGGTAAAAGAGGGGTAGTGCAAGAGTCTCTTCCTTCAGACAGGGAAAGGGTTACAATGGAACTCCAGAGAAAAGATTCGTAAAATGTGCAGTGGCCCTCTCTTTAGTGTTAGTTAGATCCTTACAAAAAAAAAAGTTGATGTTACTAGATGCTTAAATATTCATTCGGAAATAGATTCTACAAGTTTCAGCATTAAGGCTGCTGGCTGGTAGGATGATCCACTCCTTGTTTGTTCATCCCTTGTGATGTACAGATTATTTCCTGGCGCTGATTGATGAGAAAGATAGAGTTGTGGGTGGGGATTTAGTACACAAGGACCCCTGCTGTATACTGGGATGCTGAGAGGAGGCACCTCCAGGATGTATTATGTAGCAGTTCAGGAAGTCAGGTGAGCAGGAAGTAGGTTTTCAGTAGTTTGAGGCTTTCAGTGATTTTCTTATCACTAGAACACCGGTCAACCTACAACATGCAAGTACCTAAGTTTCAGGTGTGCAGATTTACCTTCAGCCCAGATAATAGCACTGGCAATGTTATTAAAAGAAACCTAAACTGTGATCACTTTGGAGACGGCCATGTTTATTATTCTTTTTAATTAAGAGTTGCCTGGCTGTCATTATGGTCTTCTGGCTTAGAAATGGCAGGCAGTCAGTTGAGTAACCTGGCGTGTGAACTCATTCTGGGTTAATGATCCAGGCCAGTGATGGCTAACTTTGGCACCCCAGCTGTGGTGGAACTACAAGTCCCATGCGGCATTGCAATACTCTTGACAGCTCTAAGCATAACTCAGGGAGGCAGAGGCATGATGGGATTTGCAGTTTTGTCACAGGTGGTGTGCCAAGGTTAGCCATCACTGATCCAGGCGCTATTAAGAGTAGAAAATCTGTGAAACACCTGGGCAAGGGGTGTGCAATGGCTTCTAAACATAGTTATTTCAATTCAGGTTTTCAACAGCTAAGTAAATAACGCATATGATCTATGTTGAATTGCCGCTTAGCAATACAATGACATGCTCAAAGTAAGTGTCCCATTAAATTTTAAAATTGTTCTGCAGTCCCACCAACACTGCATTTCTTGCAAGTAACCTCATGTTTGCACAAGGGGAGCAATCCTAGTTTCAACAGTATGGTTTTGCTACTTTAGTGAATGTCCGCAGAACATGAACTTTCCTAGAACTGGCAGACAGGTTTGGGAAAAAACCGTTCCAAGAGATTATTTCCTCTAATATAGCGAACATATGCTTGTAGCAGCCAATTTCTGACACCCGGTGTAGCTCACCGTGACTAGATGTTGACTTTCTCTTTACATCAGATATAGGATGAAGTGATTTACAGCATGAAATTGTGGGGGTGATCATACATCAAAGTAGACCTAAAATCTGTAACTACTGCTTCACAGGGTGGTTGGATATATGCTATATTACTGTTTAAACATGCTGAAAAGGTTTAGGGCCTCTTTCCACTATGGCTGTTTGTGCCCAAATTTACTCACACAAATACAGGTCCGGAATATCTGCTTATTGAATAGACTGCTTCCGATTTCCTGCATGTGAAAACATTCTGAAGCAATGCTTTAGATTCGAACAACACGTCCGAATCCCCATAGCGATGCATGGCATGGCTACAGGAATTCAGATGCGTAATCATCCTACACAAGAGCTGGCGTCCGTCTCAGAGATGGGCAGCCAGCGCTAGCTGCAAATGGAAACTCGCCCTTCGAAAAACCTTATCTAAAAGCTCCAGATTTGCCTGTTCCCTTAACACAGATAGCTGTTCTTTGTCTTTAAATTAGGTCATATGCTGGGCATACATGGCTTGATTTTGCTGATCGATTCCCCGCTCGATTCCGCAGGCGATTCTCTTATCTTCCGCTCGTTTTTCTTATCTATTTGTATTGTCTTCAATGCGAAATCGAGCGGCGAAACGATCGGGCCGGAAATCGGACATGTCGGAAATTATCTATCGAGCCATCTAAATGGGTCGGAGTCGAGCCGTGTATTCCCAGCATTATGCCTTGTACACACCGTGCAATTTCCCGTCAGACGGGTCTGATCTGATTTCTGATTGATTTTGTATAGAAGTGCGCTGCACAGTAGCGTAGTGGACAGCACTCTTGCCCTGCATTGCTGGGACCCTGGTTTAAATCCCAGCCAGGACACTGTATGCACAGTTTGTACGTTCTCCTCATGTCTGTGTAGGTTTCCTCCGGGCACTCCGGTTTCCACCCACATCCTAAAACCATACAGATAAGTTTATTGGCTTCCACCTAAATTGGCCCTAGACTAGGATACTTACACAATACATACATAGACATATGACTATAGTAGGGATTAGATTGTGCGCCCCTCAGAGGGGACATTTAAGTGACAAGACGATATACTCTGTACAGCGCTTCGGAAATGTTAGCGCTATATAAGTAGTAAATAAGAAAAAGTGATCAGAAAATGGATCAGAAAAATGATCGGAAATCAGACCGGACCTGTCTGAAATTATCGACCCGTTTATCTGGCAGGAAATTGCATGGTGTGCAGCAGACATTAGCCGAGAGACATTTCCTGGGGTTGCAGCTAAAGCTTGGAAGCAGAAGCTACTGGCAGGGAGATTATAACTTTCAAGTAGGTTATGCTAAAGCTTTTTAGCACTTTTACACTATAATGCATCTCATATCTATTCACTGTCTTATTTACACTGCAGGTCCACTTCAAGGCTGACCATTCAGTTCCCTAAACTCAGGCAATGTGGGTTAGTCTGCAGCGTTCAGGAAGTGGTCAAACTTTACATGGCTTCTTTAGAGGCAGTGAGGAGAGCTTGTGGCTGTCAGAGCTACTTGTACACCATAAAGCTTTGCAAACTATTATGCACAGCGATTTTGTTCACTCCCATTTACAGTATACGCTGCTAACATAACAAAAGCTCCATGGTGGGCGTTCGAGGATGAGCTGAAACAGGATAAAGCAGTAAAGGCAAAAACTGCTGCAATAGTCACAATACACATAGATGTATAATGTAAATACATGAATAGAAGTGTTACGCATTATTTATTGAAGAAAAAAAAAGAATATGCTGTATTTGATATTAGACACATGCTTTTATGCCTGTTATTATAAAAGATACTTTTACCAAGCTATGGCTTCCTTTGACTGACTGAAAAACCTGCCCTCTATCCCATTTACTGCAAGGATTTGAATAACCTTTACTGCAGATTCTTACCTGGCTTCCATTTGTAGAGAATGACAAGCATGGTGATCTTACAGGTGGTTCCAGTGTTATAAGCAGAAGCACAACATACAAGTAGACTTGCATCATCATTGGTCAATGTAAAATACAGCCACCTCACAGTATACCAGGGACAGTGCCGGGAAAGCTTTTGGGAAAACTGGAGAGACAGAGGGGAGATGAGAATTCTAGAACGTCATGTATACAACCAATGGTCTGTTTCCTTGGTTGCAGTTTGTAAAACAGGCTGATTGCAGACTGATTGAAATCCTTTTTTTTATCATTTCATTGTTAGATCCTTATAGTAAAATCAGATGCATCCAGTTCCTGACGATTGCTGATAATACATAGCACTAGATCCCTGTAATATGACAATTGCAGTTGCATGTACAGTAGAGTCTCGGTTATTAGGCACTGACTGAAATCAGCTGATGCCAGATAAGTGTGCTTTCTAGTTGCTTGAGACTCAGTACTAAGCATAGGCCTAGCTAATACTGTACTATACCCCACTCTATATACATACCGTAAATTCTGTATTAAATGTTAAAATACAGTAATTGTTAGTACCGGTATATTAACCTTGGGGAAGCAGCCTAAGGCCACATTCACAGTAGTTGTTGCATTCCTTGTGACAGCAGAAACGCAACAGTTCGGGACAGCGGCGGCTAGTTAATCACAGAAACATGCTACTCCACAGAGAACCTGCTGTTCCATCTATATAGTGGTCGTCTACAAACGGCTTGAATTTATAGATTTTCTTTACACCAAAAAGGATATTAGTCAGTGTGCTGAAGGATATTGCCAGCAGTGCTGCTCATCCAGATTCCGGATATCCGACCTTTTTTCAGCTATCCAATTCGGATTCAGATACCATATTTCTGTGGAAATCCGGATAGCTATCTGCGGCTAGTTGGCTGGCAATGCGGATATCCGTAGAAATCAGACTATTTAGATAGGAGATGACGTCCCTGAGGTCATTGAGCCAATCAGAGGGCTCCCAGGGGCTCCCAGCAGAAGCCCTAGCAACCAATCACAGAAGGGAACCCTGGACAGCCCCACCTGACCTCATTGAGCCAATCAGAGGGCTCCCAGCCTAAGCGCTGGCACCCAATCACAGAAAGGAACCCTGGCTAGGCCCCCCTGTATAATGAGGGCTGCCATGATGAGAAATAACGTCCTTGCTTGTGAATGCTCGCTGAGAGACATGCTCCAGTGCTGCTGGCCTAGCAAGTGCTGTATACAGTAATAAACCTAAAGCTGTTCAGTGATTAACCCCTTCACTATCACTACACTATTGTTATATTGTTAATTAGCTTGATTTCATTGTGTGACAGTCAGTGTGTGCTGCAGGGCTGCTGCAGCTGCTATGTGTCTGTGTGTGTGCTGTGCACAGACTAGGCCAGCTGCTGCCTCCTAGCCAGCTATTAGCCTTAGCTAGCTACAGTATAGGTTAGGTTAGGGATTAGGGAATAGAATTACTGTGTTATTGTGTAGTTAGTACTGTAGTACTGCAGTCAGTGCTAGTAGTTGTTAGAGTAGTAGTACTACTGTGTTAGCTTACTACAGAACTGCTGTGCTGCTTAGCAGTGCCAGTGTGACAGTTAGTGTCCTCTCCTCTGCTGTCTGACTGTCACTTGGCACGTGGCACTTGGCACGTGTAGCTTGGCATGCAGTACTTGGCATGTGTAGCATGGCACTTTGCATGTGGCACTTTGCAAGTGCCACGTGCAAAGTGCCATATGCCAAGTGCCACGTCTGGTATGCTGAGTCCTGGCAGACATTACACCTGCTGCTGCATTGCCCTGCTCCTGCTGCCTTTGCTGCTCCCACCACCAGGGTGCCACAGGCTGCTGTGTTGGTACCACCTATATTTAACCCAAAACACAATTGCTGTGTAATTTGTTTGAGGTGTCTGGGCTGAAAACGGTCATGTCCCAGTTGTGCGGTTGGACTTTGGACACAATGTGGGCTGCACGACCGCTGTCTGGAACCTAGTCCTGATGTTAATAGACAGCTATTTTTTGGGGGGGGAGGGGGGATTTTAAGTCCCCACATCATCAATTAGTGTTCCCCTTTAAAAAATAATGATGCTACATGCCTCATTTACCCTAAAAACCGTTTTTAAAGCAATTTAAAGGCCACTTCTGTTTTTTTTATCAAGATATCCGATTTTGCCCGGATACTGAGGTCGGATATCCGATTTGGATTCGGATCAGAAAATGTTGAACTCTGATATCCGACCCGGATCGGATATCTGGGTATCCCGATCCAATCCGGATTTTGAAAAGGGGTATCCGAGCAGCACTGATTGCCAGCCCCACTAAAGCGTTTTGTTCCTGTACTGTGGTACATGTGCCATGAAGGAAGCTCCTCCAATCCCCCCCGGCAGCCATAATACTGTTGGAACTCACTTGGTCTCTCCAGCATGATCCAGCTCCAGCCATCCAAGCCATTTTATAATTTACTGTTATTAAAATTACCTTTCCACTTCCATGATTTTCTATAACTGGCAAGTAAAATGCAAATGTATTTTCTCTGTGCCGTAACAAGGGACTACGATTTATAATCCGCTTTTCCCCGAATTGTCAAACCTTCTCCAGCTTTATTTTGTCTCTTACAGGCCATGAGTCCAGAGCTACATTACACGCATCTTTTCCTATGAAGTTTGACAGCCTCACAATGCCATTATGTCTGAGGCTAAGGTGTCAGTGCAGCTAAACCTGAGCAAGTACAAGTAGTCCCCGGGTTAAAGAACGAGATAGGGACCTCCCTGGCGTTAGGATTATTTCCAGATTTAGGGTCTAAAGGCAGTGCAATTTTTTTCACAAGCTTTTAGACGGTAAAAACAAAAAGAAAAACATACCTCAGAGAGGTCTACAGCAGCTCCTGCATGAACCTCGCTCAGGCACGGGATTACCACCCTGTTCTGCGGCTTTCCATCCCGAGCCTGACTCGGGATTAACGCTAAGGAGGTTAACCTGAATCTGTTCTTAAGTCGGAACATTGTGCCATCTCTGTCCTCTGTGCCTCCAGTGCCCCCTCTGTGTCACCTCTGCCTTTTGTACCTGTTTATACAAGTTTAAAAGCCATTTTTTCTTAGATTTTTTTTTTTAAAATCGATTTTCTCAAAGTCCAATTTGTAAAAATGTTTTGACTTGTTCCCATGGAAACTGAGAATCCATGCCGTTCGTATCAGCGGGTCGTTTGTAAGTCGGGGACTACCTGTACTCCGAAATAAAAAAAACAACAAAAAAACGTTTTGTGATCCAATAAATAAAACGACCATTTAATTCCTTTATTACCAACGACGCTCCCCCCACCCCAGAAACATTTCCCCCCATGTTTTGACTGTGTATCATTACATGACATAAAATGAAAATTTAGTTGGTGTCTCTTCATCTATAGCTGTGTTCAAAATAACACATACTCTGCAGCTGCCTTTTTTGTTTACTGAGTAGTCGATTCATCTCAGAATCCCTATAGCATTGTACACACCATAAATTGCAATCGCTGGCGCAAGCGTTTTGTGATTTTGTGTTCGATATTTATTTTTAAACAGACACTGAAGCGAAAAAAAATGTATGATATTATGATTTGTATGTGTAGTACAGCTAAGAAATAAAACATTAAGATCAGATACATCAGTCTAATTGTTTCCAGTACAGGAAGAGTTAAGAAACTCCAGTTGTTATCTCTATGCAAAAAAGCAATTAAGCTCTACGACTTTCAAAGTCGTGGAGAGGGCTGTTATCTGACTTTTATTATCTCAAGTGCTATTGAACTAATTACTTTTCCTCTGCCAGAGGAGAGGTCATTAGTTCACAGACTGCTCTGAAAGAATCATTTTGAATGCTGAGTGTTGTGTAATCTGCACAGAATATAGAATGATGCAATGTTAGAAAAAACACTATATACCTGAAAATAAAAAAATGAGAATATTTTCTTTGCTGCTAAACTTATAGTAATCATTCATAGTACACAACCAATTCATTATATCATATTTTCTTTTCTCGCTTCAGTGTCTCTTAAAGCACCTTCCGCGCTTACCTGCGCATTGGTTTTTTATTTTAATAAAGCGCTTTTGCAGAGCGATTCTGTTTTTTTCACTTCCTCAAGTCAGTCTGGAAGTGATCTCTTTTACCCAGAAATGAATAAGTATAATGGTTTTATTCATGAAAGCGCTGGGGAAATTGCTATACAAAGCGTTTTTTCAAGAGCTTTGTGCTTTGGTGAGCAGATCGTAATCGATACGCTCATATGTGAACACTCTCATAGGGAATCATTGCACAAGCGCTTTTAGGGCGATTTTGAAAAATGCTGGCGCTTACAAAAAGCCAAAAGCGCCCTTAGTGTGAACAAGCCCTATTTTTTATTTACTATAGAAGCCTGGTTATCTGGTACTCAACTAACCAGCAGTCTCAACCTAGCAGCACTCACAGTATATACAAAGAGTGGGGTATAATACTGTATTAGCTAGGCCTCTTTTTAATATAGAGACTCAAGCAACCAGAAAGCACACTTATCTGGCATCAGCCAATCCCTGTCAGTGCCGGATAACAGAGACTCTACTGTAGTTTTATTTGGTGGAAGATCCGCTACAAACCACCTGGGAGCAGTCAGGAGAGCCAAACCTACAGCAGTGAAAGAAATTCTGCACCACCTGTTAAAGATGTAAAACATCCAATCTTTATTTCACCAAATAACGGACAAGCAAACCCGTCAATAATCTCACGCGTATCGGAGTGTAGCTTCTTCATCATAGCTAATCATAGCTCCAATACGCGTGAGCTTAATGACTGTTGGCTTGTCTGTTGCTAGGGGAAATAAAGATTGGACATTTTACATTTTTATTTGGTGCAGTTGCAAAATACTGTCCTCTGCTCCGCCGGCCGTGCATTTTGTTGGCAGCATAGCGTATGCTCTCCTGTCCAACGGAGTGCTCCTCCCTATCCCCACTCTACTGCCGCTGAGGCGCCTATGTCACGTGACCGGATGGCATGTATGTGGCCACGTAATGGACCGGTTACAGCTGCACCTTGGCGGTGATGGAGAGAAGGCACAAGAGGAGTGTGCCAGTGATCCTGTGAGCGTACGCTACGCTGTCAACCTTCTGCACAGCCCTGGGGAGCACAATACATGCAAGAGACCTGAGGACCTGGCAGGCGAGGCAGCTCCACATATTTTCAATAGTTTTCAAGCGCAGTATAGTGTATGGCAGTATTAGATTTGGATCAGAGAAGGATCTATCTGATGGTCGAATCTAGTGGCCATCTATTACTGTTTGGCTAGCTTTACACTAAGTGAAGAGACATTAGATTATGACGGTGGTAGAGATTACATAGTGAGCTCCTCTGAGGGACAGCTAGTGATACAACTATAGACTTTAACTGCTGCAAAAAAAATGAGTTCTATAGAAATACAAAATAATCAAATTTTATTTGATGGAATGAGAAAGTGCTAGAAAAGGAGTATTTGGAATTGTGTAACTTTTTGCAGCCGATAACTTTTGTTTCTTAATGATGATGTTATTCAGCATCCAATCTAGTGGAGTTTCATGGAGTTATCCTTCAACCAGCCTATGTCTATTTTAGGAGCTGGAGTTCATTAGAAAGGCAAATCCATTTCTCATGAGATGCCTCCACAGAGTCGTCACATCTAGGAAGATGACACTTGTGATTGGACATAGCGGATGAACTTTCCGCTAGGCACTTATTTTGCACAAAAAAAAAAAAGTGGGCATAAACCGCGGTGCCTGCTGGTGCCTCTACATAACCAGTATAGGTCAGAGTCTGCAGTAATGTTACTTTGTTTCCTTGCTATAGAGTGTTCCTTGGAATGAGTACAGTTAAAGAGAAACCGTAACCAAGAATGTAACTTCATCCCAATCAGTAGCTGATACCCACTTTCCCATGAGAAGTCTATTCATTTTCACAAACAGACCATCAGGGGGCTCTGTATGGCTGATATTGTGGTGAAACCCCTCCCACATGGTGATGTCAGGACCATGGTCCTGACCTTTTCCTGTCTGTGAACCTCATTGCATTGTGGGAAATAACAGTTGTTTTACCGTTTACAGCTGTTTCCAACTGCCAAAAAAGCAAGCAGCATCACCTGCCAGCAGTACAAATGTCACCAAGTGATACATTTCACAATGTAAATCAGGGAGAGGAAAGATTTTACAATGGGCAAACACTGACTAAACCATTTATACATAATTGTAGTAAAAATGAAGCACTTTTTTTTATTACATTATTTACACTGGAGTTCCTAGTTAAGCTTCAGGGATTGGTCACACAATGCTGAAGTTAACCCTTTTAACGGTAATTAGGCTAGTACTGTAGTGTTCAACCAAAAGAAATTGATGGGGTAAATCAACTGAACGAAATAATAGCTGCCCTATCTTGTGGGAGTGGGGGGGCACCCATGCTAAGAAGTACATGCACACTATTGGTTTCACCTATAAGGATCAAGCTAGATCCTTAGGGTGACACTGCTGACAATGATCTCTGAAGCAACAAGTTACTAGGGTATAATTGAGTGGCATGTACTGTCTACATGGAGGGTAGGAGGGATGCTGGTGCGGCACACAATGGAGTGGCTTCCAGCAAGTGAGGTGAGCATAACAACTATGCACTTGTTCTCATAGCTATTGCTTAGTGATCCGGTGTACTGAACCTCTATGCAACCCTGGTGGACACCTGTACACACTAGATTCATATCGGAGACTGCCCCAAATGGTCTATACTCCTAGTTTCCTAGTGACTGGATGGGTGACTGTTGCCTGTGCTACAGAGGGGAATCCGTGTATGTGTAACCTGTAGTCCCTTCACGTAGCCATAGAAACGAGCAGCATCAGGACCACGCTCTTGTCTTGGCTTCTTTTAGTTGTGTTCCGTTTGCTTTGTGCTTTTATTTTTCATCTAACATGCATGTGGCTCCATTTTCATGTTTGTTATGTTTTGCTGTCTCATGTTGCTTTATTTAGATGCCATCTAACAACAGTATCAGAAAACAAATAGAAACCCTGCAGGTGAGTTTGTATAATAAGCTTCTGTCAGGCCCTCCATTGTTTTACTATGGGTTTCCGTTCCATTGCCCATGGACTTTATAGCTAAACCATGGGCATGAGACCTCCTGTTCTACATGCTAATTCTTGAAGTAAACCGGCATTTCCATTGTAATTGAGAAACTTACGCAAAAAATATAATTTTGAAATGGCAAATGTTTTTTTTCCAGGTTATTACTATATTCTTACTTTTTACTCCAAATACTTGATTTCTCCAAAATCTAAAAGGAAAATATCTGCTGCACAAATGTATGGATCCTTATCTCCTTCTCAAAGATCCGCAGCAGGTTTCCTCTAAAGGGAACCTTAACTGAAAGGGATATGGATGTTTCCTTTTAAACACTTGAGGACCGTGGGCTTTACACCCCTTAAGGACCGGCCACTTTTTTTCAATTCAGACCACTGCAGCTTTCACGGTTTATTGCTCGCTCATACAACCTACCACCTAAATGAATTTTGTCTCCTTTTCTTGTCACTAATAAAGCTTTCTTTTGGTGCTATTTGATTGCTCCTGCGATTTTTACTTTTTATTATATTCATCAAAAAAGACATGAATTTTGGCAAAAAAATGATTTTTTTAACTTTCTGTGCTGACATTTTTCAAATAAAGTAAAATTTCTTTATACATGCAGCGCGAAAAATGTGGACAAACATGTTTTTGATAAAAAAAAACCAATTCAGTGTATATTTATTGGTTTGGGTAAAAGTTATAGCGTTTACAAACTATGGTGCAAAAAGTGAATTTTCCCATTTTCAAGCATCTATGACTTTTCTGACCACCTGTCATGTTTCATGAGGGGCTAGAATTCCAGGATAGTATAAATACCCCCCAAATGACCCCATTTTGGAAAGAAGACATCCCAAAGAATTCACTGAGAGGCATAGTGAGTTCATAGAAGATATTCATTTTTGTCACAAGTAAGCGGAAAATGACAAAAAAAAAAAAAAGTTACCATTTCTTCTAACTTGCGACAAAAAAAAAATGAAATCTGCCACGGACTCACCATGCCCCTCTCTGAATACCTTGAAGTGTCTACTTTCCAAAATGGGGTCATTTGTGGGGTGTGTTTACTGTCCTCGCATTTTGGGGGGTGCTAATTTGTAAGCACCCCTGTAAAGCCTAAAGGTGCTCATTGGACTTTGGGCCCCTTAGCGCAGTTAGGCTGCAAAAAAGTGCCACACATGTGGTATTGCCGTACTCAGGAGAAGTCGTATAATGTGTTTTGGGGTGTATTTTTACACATACCCATGCTGAGTGGGAGAAATATCTCTGTGTGGCACTTTTTTGCACCATAACTGCGCTAAGGGGCCCAAAGTCCAATGAGTACCTTTAGGATTTCACAGGTCATTTTTGTTTCAAGACTACTCCTCACGGTTTAGGGCCCCTAAAATGCCAGGGCAGTATAGGAACCACACTAATGACCCCATTTTAGAAAGAAGACACCCCAAGGTATTCCGTTAGGAGTATGGTGAGTTCATAGAAGTTTTTATTTTTTTGTCACAAGTTAGCGGAAATTGATTTTAATTGTTTTTTTTCACAAAGTGTCATATTCCGCTAACTTGTGACAAAAATAAAATCTTCTATGAACTCACCATACTCCTAACGGAATACCTTTGGGTGTCTTCTTTCTAGAATGGGGTCATTTGTGGGGTTCCTATACTGCCCTGGCATTTTAGGGGCCCTAAACCGTGAGGAGTAGTCTTGAAACCAAATGTTGCAAAATGACCTGTGAAATCCTAAAGGTACTCATTGGACTTTGGGCCCCTTAGCGTACTTGGGGTGTAAAAAAGTGCCACACATGTGGTACCGCCGTACTCAGGAGAAGTAGTATAATGTGTTTTGGGGTGTATTTTTACACATACCCATGCTAAGTGGGAGAAATATCTCTGTAAATGACAATTGTTTGATTTTTTTTTTACACACAATTGTCCATTTACATAGAAATTTCTCCCACCCAGCATGGGTATGTGTAAAAATACACCCCAAAACACATTATACTACTTTTCCTGAGTACGGCGGTACCACATGTGTGACACTTTTTTGCAGCCTAGGTGCGCTAAGGGGCCCAACGTCCTATTCACAGGTCATTTTGAGGCATTTGTTTTCTAGACTACTCCTCGCGGTTTAGGGCCCCTAAAATGCCAGGGCAGTATAGGAACCCCACAAGTGACCCCATTTTAGAAAGAAGACACCCCAAGGTATTCCGTTAGGTGTATGGCGAGTTCATAGAAGATTTTATTTTTTGTCACAAGTTAGTGAAAAGTGACACTTTGTGAAAAAAAACAATAAAAATCAATTTCCGCTAACTTTTGACAAAAAATAAAATCTTCTATGAACTCGTCATACACCTAACAGAATACCTTGGGGTGTCTTTTTTTCTAAAATGGGGTCACTTGTGGGGTTCCTATACCGCCCTGGCATTTTACGGGCCCAAAACCGTGAGTAGTCTGGAAATCAAATGTCTCAAAATGACTGTTCAGGGGTATAAGCATCTGCAAATTTTGATGACAGGTGGTCTATGAGGGGGCGAATTTTGTGGAACCGGTCAAAAGCAGGGTGGCTTTTTAGATGACAGGTTGTATTGGGCCTGATCTGATGGATAGGAGTGCTAGGGGGGTGACAGGAGGTGATTGATGGGTGTCTCAGGGGGTGGTTAGAGGGGAAAATAGATGCAATCAATGCACTGGGGAGGTGATCGGAAGGGGGTCTGAGGGGGATCTGAGGGTTTGGCAGAGTGATCAGGAGCCCACACGTGGCAAATTAGGGCCTGATCTGATGGGTAGGTGTGCTAGGGGGTGACAGGAGGTGATTGATGGGTGTCTCAAGGTGTGATTAGAGAGGGGGAATAGATGCAAGCAATGCACTGGCGAGGTGATCAGGGCTGGGGTCTGAGGGCATTCTGAGGGTGTGGGCGGGTGATTGAGTGCCCTAGGGGCAGATAGGGGTCTAATCTGATAGGTAGCAGTGACAGGGGGTGATTGATGGGTAATTAGTGGGTGTTTAGGGTAGAGAACAGATGTAAACACTGCACTTGGGAGGTGATCGGACGTCGGATCTGCGGGCGATCTATTGGTGTGGGTGGGTGATCAGATTGCCTGCAAGGGGCAGGTTAGGGGCTGATTGATGGGTGGCAGTGACAGCAGGTGATGGGTGGCAGTGACAGGGGGTGATTGATGGGTGGCAGTGACAGGGGGTGATTGATGGGTGATTGATAGGTGATTGACAGGTAATCAGTGGGTTATTACAGGGGAGAACAGATGTAAATATTGCACTGGCGAATTGATAAGGGGGGGTCTGAGGGCAATCTGAGCGTGTAGGCGGGTGATTGGGTGCCCGCAAGGGGCAGATTAGGGTCTGATCTGATGGGTAACAGTGACAGGTGGTGATAGGGGGTGATTGATGGGTGATTGATGGGTAATTAGTGGGTGTTTAGGGTAGAGAACAGATGTAAACACTGCACTTGGGTGGTGAACTGATGTCGGATCTGCGGGCGATCTATTGGTGTGGATGGGTGATCAGTTTGCCCGCAAGGGGCAGGTTAGGGGCTGATTGATGGGTGGCAGTGACAGGGGGTGATTGATGGATGGCAGTGACAGGGGTGATTGATGGGTGATTGACAGGTGATTGACAGGTGATCAGTGGGTTATTACAGGAAAGGACAGATGTAAACATTGCCCTGGTGAATTGATAAGGGGTGGTCTGAGGGCAATCTGAGCGTGTAGGCGGGTGATTGGGTGCCCGCAAGGGGCAGATTAGGGTCTGATCTGATGGGTAACAGTGACAGGTGGTGATAGGGGGTGATTGATGGGTAATTAGTGGGTGTTTAGAGGAGAGAATAGATGTAAACACTGCACTTGGGTGGTGATCTGATGTCGGATCTGCGGGCGATCTATTGGTGTGGGTGGGTGATCAGTTTGCCCGCAAGGGGCAGGTTAGGGGCTGATTGATGGGTGGCAGTGACAGGGGGTGATTGATGGGTGATTGACAGGTGATCAGGGGGGATAGATGCATACAGTACATGGGGGGGGGGTGTCTGGGGAGAATCTGAGGGGTGGGGGGGTGATCAGGAGGGAGCGGGGGGCAGGGGGGGGATAAAAAAAAAATAGCGTTGACAGATAGTGACAGGGAGTGATTGATGGGTGATTAGGGGGGTGATTGGGTGCAAACAGGGGGGTGGGCAGGGGGGGGGGGGTCTGATGGGTGCTGTGGGCGATATGGGGCAGGGGGGGAGGGAAATCAGTGTGCTTGGTGCAGACTGGGGTGGCTGCAGCCTGCCCTGGTGGGCCTTTGGACACTGGGTCCACCAGGGCAGGAGGCAGCCTGTATAATACACTTTGTAAACATTACAAAGTGCATTATACACTTTGTATGCGGCGATCGTCGGGTTAACACTTCCGTATGGCCGGCGGGATGTTGCGGCGGGTGAGCGGCGGCAGGCGCCGGCGGAGGATCGCGTCACTGATGACGCGATCGCTCCGCCCATGCCCCTACAAGGACCGCCGCCATTTGTCTATACGGCGGTCCTTGCGGGGTCCACTTCCCGGCCGCCATTTGTCAATACGGCGGTCGGGAAGTGGTTAAACAACACCAGTTGCTTGGTAGTTCTGTTGATCTCTTTGGCTGCAGTATTGGCTGAAACACACACCTGAAACAAGCATGCAGCTAATCCAGTCTGATTTCAGTCAGAGCACCTGATCTGCATGCTTGTTCGGGAGCTGTGGCTAAAAGTATTAAAGATACAGGATCAGCAAGAGAGTTAGGCAACTGGTATTATTTTAAAATGAAAAATCCACATCCTACTTAGTTTAGGTTCCCTTTAATGATTTCTATATTTGACTGCACACTAAAATGAGTACCTGCATTTCCTTCCAGCGCACATTCCCTTCAGTAACTCATCACCTTAGATTTATAATTGCTAATTTAGAAACAGAGAGAGCGTCTGTCTGCAGGTTTGTACACGGTGACTTATTTGTTTACTAATATGCATTAATTAGTGTCAGAAGGCCTGTGTGAAATCCCATTAGGTGGTAAGTTTATGGAAAATACACGAGCAGGTAACGCTGGAATCATGGTTTCTGCCTGGTACAGCTTGTTATAACTAATGTAGTAATTTTTATGAATAATGCACCCAGCAGCATAAACATGTCTTTCAGCTGGTTGCAGTGTGCTGACAGGTAAAACTGGAAGAAAGTGGTTTCTCCACAGCAACCAGCAGATACTTGCTGTCATTTGTAGGTTGTTTATAAAATAACAGCAATAATCTGTTCCTGAGGCTGACACTTTTCATTCAAGTGTGCAGTGAAGCGAGACAACCGCTTGTCATTAATGTGTCTGTTCTGCTCTTAACGTCTTATATAAAGTTTTACATAACTGGCAGTCACGTGGGAGTGGATGGGAAACCGTCCAAGTTGGGTGACGTCAGATTTTTAATTATAAACTTGCCCACACAAGAGAAAGAACAACAGCCACACCAGGATGTAGACAGCAGCCTGATAGGGGGGTGATGATTTAGGGCAGAAGTCTTCTCTGCATAGTCAGGCTGGTGCATTTTTGTCTGTTTTTAATATCTGTGCAGTAAATCATTAGATCATTCTCATTGCAGCAGTAGTGGACTTAAAGCGGAACGGTAAAGTGCAAAAAAAAATAAAAATAAGTGTTTCACTTACCTGGGGCTTCTGCCAGCCCCCTGCAGTTGACCTGCGCCCTTGCAGTCCTGGACAGATCCTCGGTCCCCCCGCCGTGGCTCGCTTGTTTTCCAGTAAGGGAGGTCGATTTGTAAGTTGACCTCCAATGCACCCTAGCCACTTGTATTCTAGTACGTGTTCCTGAAGCCATTCGTGCTCTGAGAAATTCTCTACTGCGCCTGCGCAGTACCGTCCGGCTACGGGAACGAGAAGGCGCACAGCCAGGGCTGCGAAAAGTGAAAGTGAGGCGTGGGATCAGAGCATCGGTGAGTGGCTGTCGGCTGCAGGAGGCTGGCAGAAGCTCCAGGTAAGTTTTTTTTTTTGTTGTTTTGTTTTTTTGCTGTGTACAGTTCAGCTTTAAGCTGGCCATACACTTTAGTTAATGTGGCCAACAGATAGATCCCTCTCGGATCATTATCTGATCAGAGAGGGATCTATTCAATCAAATCCCTCCATACACTGTACACAGATTTTTAGTCAACGTCAGCATTAAGTACATTGAAAATCTGTGTGCACTGCCTGTTGGGTCTGCAGATCTCCCAAGGCCCCCCCTACCTTCCCGGGTCATGGAGAGTGTAGGGACAGGGGTGCTACCCTCATCTTTCCACTGAAGCTTTCTCTCATGTCTTCTTTCCTCCGCCGGGGCTTCTTCCTGTCTTTTCACTCCCCGGGGTGTACAGTAGAACCTCGTTATAGTACCGTGTCCTGTGTACAGTAGAACCTCGTTAGAGTAAACCTCTGGATATAGTAAACTCAGTCCTCAGGTCCCACCAAATGCATCTGTATAAATATACAATGTATGACCAATTGTGATATAGTAAACTACTTTTCCTGGTCCCTTGGAGTTTACTATAAGGGGATTCCACAGTATCACATGACAAACACTAAGGGCACCATCCGTGGCACAAAGCTTGTGTGAGCACTAGAGGCCTCTAGTATTTTGCCTCTAGCATGAAGAGACAGGGAGAAGATGTGGGAGGAAGTGGCGGCACACAAGTGAGAGTAAGCGCTGCTGTGTCGGTCGTCTCAAAATCAAACACCGCTAGTGACAATCTCTTGACCCACCACTGATCAAGCAAAGTCTTCTATCCAGCACAATGAACCAAATCTACCTATTTTATCTGAAAATCAATCAGAAATCATTTGTAGCATCGATGTCTAACAGATTTGATCTAATCGGCCAGACATTGATAAAAAGAGATCAACTAGTGTATGGAATATGCTACAGTGAGCAAAATGAAAAATCACAAACTGCCCAGAAAATATCTTCCGATGAGGCCAGCAAGCACAAAAATAGTCTGCTTGTTTTTGTGACTTTTCATGATGAAGCAGTCATACTGACTTTGCTGCTAAGACTTGTGGGATAGCATGTTCCATTCTATGAAATCCCAAGCATGCTTCTATGCTCCCTGACTCTACATACATAGTTTATATTCTCCCTATAATGCCGCTGGGAGGCAAGCACTTGAGGTTTCAGGCAAGGCAGAATTCTCTGGTGGAACCTCCGTGAGCTTCCCAGGTGCACAGAAGTCATCAGGTGCGCTATCACTGCTATTTCCAGGCTCAACAGGGTGCGTATACCATAGCGGTATTTTTAGCTTGTTCACATTTGACACTACAGGTTGTATTTCAGGTAGGCTTCTGCTTGGGAAATTAGTTCTGAGTTAATAAGTTTAATGTGGTTCTATTGCTTTTTTGTTGTTGTTTTTTTGCTTTTATTTCCATTCTTAATAGTGAGACACCTGGATATAAAAAAGTAGCTACAGAATTTTTACATTTTTCTCATTTATCAATTCATTTTTTCTGTTTCAGAATAAGGACCCTAAAATGTCTCGCGTTGCACTGGAATCTCTGTACAGACTATTGTGGGTTTATGTTATTAGGATAAAATGTGAAAGCAACAATGTAACGCAAAGGTGAGTGCGATCTGGATGAGATTGCAGAAATTCTCTATGATGGCGAGTATGATAACATGGTGGCTATTACCGGTAACTGTTGCCTGTGCTGTATTTCTGCATTTACTGTATTTTATTGATCACAGTGGCATAGTGGAGAGCTCTCTTGCCTTGCAGCACTGGTTCCCTGGCTCAAATATGGGCCAGGACACTATCTGCACAGAGTTTGTATGTTCTCCCACTGCTTGCGTGAATTTGCAAGCATCCCCTTAGGGATTACAGTGTGATCTCCTCTAATGCTAGTACCTGTAATGTACCACACAATGCAATTTTCAGATAATCTGATCGATTATTTCCAACATATCTGATCTGATTTTCGATCAATTTTTTGGAATGATTTTTTATTTTTAGGAGTGAATGCAAAACCGTTTGAAAAATTGATCGGAAATCAGATCGGACATGTTAGAAATAATCGATCTGACAGTAATCTGTCAGAAAATTGCATTGTGTACCTAACATAAAGGCTGTTACACACAATGCCATTTCCCTTCAGATCAATGGGTTGGAGCGATCATTTTTGGTATATCTGATCTGCTCCCGATCGAGATCCTTATCGATTTTGTGCAGTACTGATCTAAAAATCTATCCGATTCTCGATCAGGAGCAGATTGGAAAAGCCGGGATTTATCGGTTCGACCTGTCGATCTGAAGGTAAACTGCATTGTGTGTACAGCCTTAAGGGACAGTCAGTGGCATGTACTATGTAAAGCACTGCTGAAGAGTTTAGCACTATATAAATACAGCATAATAATCACTAGAAAAGTGTCAGTTATCATTGCCCATTTCTGCATTTCTGCATATCCCCACAAATGTGCTGCGTATGTTAGTCTGTTTTTTTATGCCAGCCATTGTATAAAAGTGCATCTTCATTTCCATATTTGTGGCTGTATATGTCTCTTACACCAGAGAATATGAGCATGCCTGCTTGCCAATGCGGAAGCCGTTTCATCACTATACATTCTTGTGATTCTACTGACTGATCTTAACATGTTTACTCGACATAAGATAATTTACAATTATGCTTTTGGTTTCCTATAGAATGCATGCTTTTTTGTCTTTAACTACTAATGACAGTTACATAAACACCCCTAATTGGTCCCATATCAGTATGTGGCTGATGTTAACATGAGTGCTTTGCTAGATGCAGAAGATAAACACAGATCCCAGGCTGTGAGCATGTAATGAGCTTAATCCCTCACTTCTCTCATCAGCTTGCTATAAAGTCGCTGAATTTTCCTGGGTTCTCAGAAAAGAGTGTCTTGGATCCAAGCTAACAGTTTAGTGTAACGTGTTGCTGGTGTACATAACATGGGGTGGGGATATAATTTGGACTTTCAGCCTGTTAACAATGAGCCAATGGTCCGTGTGGATTGTGCACATTTCATATATTAGATGCATAAGAGCCTGGCCCTTTGCTCTAATAATAGCTTTATATTGAAGCCAAGTCTGTAAATCATAGGGAATGCACAAATCTAATTTCAACAGCAACTGGTCTGAGTGTATTAAGTGATAAAGATGCTAATCCTGCATTCAAAACTTGCAAGACTTTTTCTGCTGGTATGGTTTGTAGTTATCACATACTTTAGGAGCACTGGCTCTAGTGCCAAAGAGTTGAATGCTGGGAGTTCTTTTTATCTATAATATATTCCTCCTCTTCCATTTATTTCCCTGCCTAGCTGCTTATCAGAAAAACCCTCTGCTCACTTGTGTTTACAAGCAAGGCTGAGGTGACTCAGTGATTGGATGTGTAAATAAAAAAAAGACAGTGCAGTTGTCTGACGACTCTGGGAGGAGGGCAGCTAATTAATACACAATGAGCAAGAGAAGGAAGGGGGGGAAACAAGAGTCAGGGAGGATATGATGTCAGCATTAGCTTGGCAAGATGGCCACTGCCTAGAATAGGATTTTCTGCTTTTCCTTTATAAAATTCACAGGAATCATTATGTGGATAGCACAATACATCTGTTATGTAAGTAGAAGTAGTATTTATCTACTTCTATATGTGTTTTTTATTTCTAGGTTAGCATGGGTGTCGCTTGTTCTTTAAAAAGATGGAAAGGCCTTTGTATTGCTATATGCTAGTAATTACTGGAAATAAATGTGGCATTTAGAATTTTAGTTAACTTTGATAGTTGTCCTTTGAGCACATAGTTATATACAACTGAAAGGGCCTCTGTGAAAACTCAGCATTGTGGGCCAGGGCAACACTGTATGAGGGCTGGAACCCACAGGCGCGCTTTTGGCAGCACTGCGATACGCTAGCAGTTTGCCAAAACGCTGGGCTAATGTTAATGGATGGGGCAACTTCCACAGGAGCGTTTGCGTTTCCCAGAAACGCAAACGCAGGACCTGCAGCATTTTGGGAGCGTTAGCGCTTCAATGTAAAGTATTGAAACGCTAGCAGAAACGGTCAGCAAAACCTAAACTGAGCGGTTTTGCTAGCGTTTTGCGGTTCAGCACACTGTAACAAAATTAAAAATAATTCACAGGACCAATGAGGATAAAAACGCAAAACGCTACGCACCCGCTGGGCAAAAAAATACAATGTTGCAAAACACAACCAAAAACGCGCATGAATCCGCTTGCAAACCGCTCAGACAAAACGCCAGCGGTTGCGTTTTGCGTTTGCTGATTTCAGTGGGTTCCAGGCCTAAGGGATGGGATAACTGCATTTGATATATCGAGGATACTACTATGTTTTATAAGCCTTATCTTGTATGTGAATTTATTTTTTGTCATATGACTTTTTGTAGCTTCATTACAACTAAAGCTTCATTACAACTAAAGTGTGTTTTTTTTAATTCTTTTGCAGCCGCCTTATGAGCATTGTATCCGCACTTTTCCCCAAAGGCTCCCGCAGTGTAGTGCCTCGGGACACCCCTCTTAATATATTTGTCAAGATTATTCAGTTCATTGCTCAGGTAAGCATACATAAGTGTTACTTCAAGTGTAGCTTGACTGCTGAACATCTGCTAAATGAAATGCAATACTGAATAAATGTCTCTGAAGTATACGGGGCTACCACAGACTGCTCCAGCTGATCAATTGTAGCTTCCGCACACCAGGAGGAAGAGAGAGCTGCAAAACCGATGTGTGAAATCTGATCGTTTTCAGGATGCCACAGGAAAGGGTTAAGAATATTAGTCTGATATTTATTGATGTCAAGGTTCCTGTTGGTACACCTCCGCACTCCTGTCACAGCAAGAAATTCAGGGAACCTTTTCCACTGAAAAACAAAAAAAAAAAATTTTTTTCCTTTAACCTCCAGGACAGGTCCACCACGAGAACGACAGGCTCCTCCCAGGAACAGGAAACGTCCAGATAGAGCACTCTATAAAACTTTGTCCAACCCCTTGATCCCCCAGTTGACGTTTCCTGTTCCAGGAACAAGGAGTGCTCTGGTCGCTCGCCGGTCCGTCAGACCAGGAGAGTTTGGGACTTGGTTGGCGGCTATGGGTGGACCTGCCTGGAGAGGTTTTGCGGTCCGGAGGGGGAAGAGAGAGTGGAGTTACCTTCCCCATGGCTGTCCTGGCTGCCCGAGTTGCGGCGGATCCGGAGGACACGTGCGGCGTCCATGATTCCCCTTTGGCGGAGGCTAGCGGCGCGCCGGAAGTGACACGAGGATCATGCGGGCCTCCGGAGGGAAGGCAGCTGATTGCCCTCAGTTGCGGAGTACGTATGACGTACTTCCGCCCTTACGTGACGTCACTTCCGGTCGCGTGGGTGAAGAGACGCCGGAAGCCCGCATGGTTTGCCAGTTTGTGTTCGGAACGGAGCGGGATGGACGCTAAGCAGGAACCAGGAAAGGTAAGCTTGGCGGAGGCTTGGTGACCTTTACGGTATGAGCTATACGCCTAGGCCGCATCTGTATGGAGGTCTGATATAAGTTTACAGACTTACAGTTTGCATTTAATAGCCTGCTTAGCGTCTGATCTGAGGTTTGTTATAGTAACCTGTATCTATAGGCCGCGTCTGTACGGAGGTCTGGGATAAGATCAGAGTCTTATAGTGTGCATTTAATAGCCTGTTTTACGTCTGATCTGAGGTCTGTTATACTTAAATTTTTTCGGACATACATATATGGAGGTTTTATTCCACTTTGGACCAGAGGGCTATATATATGAATATTATAGCTTGGGCAATTGTTTGAGACTATGGGGGAGTAGAGTTATAGAGATATATATATATGTAGCGGATGCATTTATATGTATAAATGGCTCTTCATTCCTGCTCTCCTCGGTCAGGGTTACTGTCACTCTTCATTTTTCACCGGGTGATATTCCTTTAAATCAAAATCAGAGGAATGACATTGTGTTTTTGTGTTGTTATTTTAGGGACCGGAGCCTACTGAGCCAACAAAGCCAAGGAGGCGGTGCCCGCTCTGTGATGCAAAAATGGCCCATAACTACAATAAGCAGTTTTGTCAACCTTGTTTAATGAAACTTATACAGGAGCAATCAGGGGGGTTGAAGGAAGAGTTAATGACAGCCGTAAAGAAGGAAATGGCAGACACTATTAAATCTCTAAAGGAGGTGTTTGCTTCCGCTATTCCCCCAGCAGCAGAGTCAGTAAACCCGGGTACAAGTACAGATATACCGGCCGCAGAAACACCTAATACAGAATCTCAGCCTGTAAAACATAAAAGTAAAAGTACAAAGAGAAATATGGTATCTTCCTCTGAAGAGGAAGACATGGAGGGGGAGGAGGAAGATAATGATGATGAGTCAGACTCCTCCGCTAAAAGTTGGGACAGCCAGTCTGAGGTTAAGAAAATCTCTAGATTTAGATTTCCAGCTGACGAGACAGAGCAGCTGATAACGGCGATTAACAAAACCTTAAACATTGAATCCAAAAAATCGGAGGAAATATCTATGCATGATAAATTATATCAAGGAATGGAACCAAAAGAATCATTAACCTTCCCTATACACAGATCCACAAAGAATACCATATTAAGCCAGTGGAAATACCCTGATAGAAAATTGTTCATGTCAAAGGGTTTTATGAAAAGATTTCCATTTACAGAGGAAGATGTCAAAACTTGGGATAGATCTCCCAGGTTAGATGCGGCATTTTCTCAGGTTAATAAAGACAACGAATTGGCCTTTGAAGATCTAGGCTATCTAAAAGATCCGCAGGATAAAAAGGTAGAATTCGCTCTTAAGAAAGCCTGGACAGCAGCAGGAGCAAATTTTAGACCTGCTGCTGCCACAACTTGTGTAGCAAGAGTTCTATCCCTATGGGTTAAGAAAGTAGAGGAGAAAGTTGAAAAGGGAGCCTCTAAGGAGGAGATTTTGGAATCATTAGAAGTGGTCTCTAAGGCCACTGATTATATAACTGATGCGGCAGCTGAGAGTATCAGAGTAAATGCTAGAACCTCGGCATTAATTAACACAGCAAGGAGGAATCTGTGGATAAAGAATTGGGAAGGTAGTCAGGCCTCAAAAGCCAGAGTGTGCAATATCTCCTTCAAGGGAGAATTACTATTTGGAGAGCAGTTAGACCAAATATTAGAAAGATCTTCTGATAGAAAGAAGGGATTCCCAAAAAAGAAAAAGTTTATACAGAATAAAAGATTCTTTAGGCGAAATAGACAAGACAACAAGGATAAGCCTCAGCAGAGGAGAAGACCTTGGGCCATTAACAGAGAGGGGACGAAAAGGAGTTTTCTTTTTCGGAAACAGGAGGGACAAGAAAAGAAATGACGCCAGAGAAAAAGTTGGGGGGCGTCTGTCGGGATTCTATTCCCAATGGACAAAAATTTCCAAAAGCGATTTCATCCTCAATCTCATAAGTCAGGGGTACAAGATTCAGTTTCAATCCTTCCCTCCAAAGAGATTTATTTCCACGTCCCTTCCAAAAGAAAAGGAGAAAAAGCTAGCGTTAAAAAGCATAGTAAAATCAATGTTAGACGAAAACGTGGTCATTCCGGTTCCCGAAAATCAAATCTCGAACATTCAGGGATTTTATTCGACGGTATTTTTAGTAAGAAAGCCGACGGGGAAATTCAGACTGATTCTAAACCTAAAGGCCCTGAACCCCTTCGTATCTTATCAGAGATTCAGGATGGAATCAATTTACTCTGTGCGAACCTTGTTAACCCAAAATTGTATAATGACAAATATAGATCTGAGGGACGCTTATTGGCACATTCCAATAAGGGAGTCATCTCAAAAGTTCCTCAGATTTGCAATAAAAGAAAAAAGAATGATTCAGCATTTTCAATTCAGAGTTCTACCTTTCGGGATATCATCGGCACCGAGGATATTCTCAAAGGTAATGGCGGAGGTGACAAAGTTTTTCCACATGGAAGGGATTCTTGTAATCCCATACCTAGACGATCTCCTGGTAGTGGCAGAATCATATCAGAAATCAAAAGAAAATACAGAAAGGGTGTTAGAACAATTACAAACCCTCGGATGGATAGTAAACTGGGACAAATCAGTCCTTCAACCAACATCAAAGATCCAGTTTCTGGGAGTCATTATAGATTCAGAGACAGAGAGAATGTATTTGCCAGTCGAAAAGATAGGGAAGTTAAAAGCTATGATACAGGAATTCATAACAAAGCCAGTAATGACGATAAGACAAGTAATGAAAGTTTTGGGATTCCTGACATCAACGGCTCCAGCTATACAGTGGGCAATGATGCATACAAGACACTTACAAAATTGGATGCTAAGAGTTTGGAACAAGACACAGGACAATCTAGAGACACAGGTCATATGTCCACCAGACGTACTGAAGTCCCTGGAGTGGTGGTTATCGGAGAAGATACTCACCGAAGGCAGGATGTGGATCATACCAACAGGGAAGATTATCACGACCGATGCAAGTCTTATAGGTTGGGGTGCACATCTGCAGGGAAGAATGTTACAGGGGCAGTGGCCAAAGTGTGTGAGGATGCAGTCATCCAATTACAGGGAGCTAGCAGCTATACAGAAAGCACTAGAACAGAGTGTACAGACACTGATGGGTCATCATGTTCAGGTCAGGTCAGACAACACCACAGCGGTAGCATATCTGAATCGGCAAGGGGGTACAAAGTCAGCGAAGCTGATGGAACTGGCCATGAACATATTAACAATAGCGGAAAATAATTTTCTATCATTATCAGCAATACATCTGAAGGGATCATTAAACACGATAGCAGATTTTCTGAGCAGACGAAAGATGTCAAATACAGAGATGGAAATATCAGACAAGATGTTCAGAAAATTGACCACACAGTGGGGTCGACCACGAGTAGATATGTTCGCAACCAAGCAAAACACAAAGTGCAGAAGATTCTACTCCCTGAATCCAAGCGAAGGAGCCGAAGCGGTAGATGCGCTAAGTCAGAATTGGATATTCGACAAGGGGTACGCATTTCCACCAATACAGCTAGTGCCACGAGTATTACACAAGTTATCAAGGACCAAGACAGTAGTAATTATGGTAGTCCCGGATTGGCCAGCAAGAAGTTGGTATCCACTACTACTAAAGATGAGGCTGGAGGGTCCAATAAGGATTCCGGACAAGGAAGTACTAGCTCAGGGATCAAGAAGAACTGGAAGCTCTATTCCAAATCTAAGCCTGTCAGCCTGGCTTCTGAGAGGTCCCCTTTAAGGAAAAAAGGAGTATCAGAAAGGGTTATTAGTACTCTATTGGATTGTAGGAAGAAAGTTACAAGGAAAATTTACCTCAAATATTGGAAAACCTTTAATATGTGGCAGGAAGAGTCAGGGTTCAAGGGTGATTTAGTGCCAACCATTTTAGAGTTTCTACAGGACGGGGTAGAAAAGAATATTTCGTTAAGTACTTTAAAGGTACAGGTAGCAGCAATATCTACCTTTATGGATGAGAGGTTAGCAAGGGACCCCCTTATCATCCAATTTTTTAAGTCAGTGGAGAGAAAGAAACCTATGTTAAAGAAAAAAGTTCCCAGTTGGGATTTATCCTTAGTTTTAAAGGTACTAAAGAAAGAACCCTTTGAGCCCATAGCAGATATTTCCTTCAGACTATTGACAATGAAGACAGTATTTCTTATAGCTATTACGTCGGCTAGACGGGTGAGCGAATTAGAAGCCCTATGTTGTGATGAACCGTTTTGTATAATACTTAGAGATGAAGTGATACTGAAGACATGTGATGAATTTCTCCCGAAAGTTACTACAAAATTTCACAGATCCCAGGACATTGTGCTACCATCATTTAAAGAGGAACAAACATTGGATGTAAGAAGATGCCTTATGTGTTATTTAGAGAGGGTAGCGGAATTTAGAAACTCTAGAGCTTTGCTAATTAACACGTCAGGAGCTACAAGAGGTAGTAAAATGTCAAAGAGATCTATAGCTAGATGGATAAAATTATGTATAGAGGAAGCCTATAGGATTACAGGGAATACGGTAGTAGATACAATTAGAGCCCATTCAACTAGGGCAGCTGCCACCTCATGGGCTTACAGAGCGGGTGCTACGCCAGAAGAGATCTGCAGGGCAGCCACGTGGTCAAGTTTAAGCACCTTCTCTAGACACTACAGAATAGACCTGATGTCTGCAAGACAGCAATCATTTGGAAAGAAAGTTCTGCAGGCAGTCAGCCCACCCTAAATTGGTAAGATTCTTGCTCATCTTCTCGTGGTGGACCTGTCCTGGAGGTTAAAGGAAAAACCAATGTTAGTTACCTGGTAACATCCTTTTTAGTAACCTCCAGGACAGGTCCGTAACCCACCCGATATCAATTATATGTATATATATGTATATATGATGATGTGAGAGTATATGTATATGCAGTATGAATATTAAAACCCCTTTTTTGTTTAGGAACAGTACTTGAAATTGACTGGGGATCAAGGGGTTGGACAAAGTTTTATAGAGTGCTCTATCTGGACGTTTCCTGTTCCTGGGAGGAGCCTGTCGTTCTCGTGGTGGACCTGTCCTGGAGGTTATTAAAAAGGATGTTACCAGGTAACTAACATTGGTTTATTGCCATCTGTGTTGAAGAGATGTTCCTTATTTCCTTCAGATGCTACAAAAACAAGAGTCAATTCCGTTGGTGTGATGTGTATGTGACATACAATGTTTTTGTTATTTCAATAAAGTTGTTCTTTTTCTTTTCATCACTACAGAGATTACTTCTCTTAATTTTTCTTTGGCTTTGATGACACCAAGTGATATGAACTCCAAAATGTCACACCTGTCAGCAAAACGCCAAGGGACTAGTTAATCAGTGCATGTGTGGTTCACTATAGATATTTATACCTGTGCCTAGAAATTGGCCTTAAAGAGAATCTGTATTGTTAAAATCGCACAAAAGTAAACATACCAGTGCGTTAGGGGACATCTCCTATTACCCTCTGTCACAATTTCGCTGCTCCCCGCCGCATTAAAAGTGGTTAAAAACAGTTTTAAAAAGTTTGTTTATAAACAAACAAAATGGCCACCAAAACAGGAAGTAGGTTGATGTACAGCATGTCCACACATAGAAAATACATCCATACACAAGCAGGCTGTATACACCCTTCCTTTTTAATCTCAAGAGATCATTTGTGTGCTTCTTTCCCCCTGCAGCTATCTTCCACTGAAGTGTCAGGCTGTTTCTTCCTGCAGAGTGCAGACAGCTGTGCCTGTATGTAATTCCTCAGTATGTGAAAGCCCAGCCAGCTCAGAGGAGGATTTATCCAGCTTGTAAAAGATAATAGAGCAGAGAGAAGCTGCACTAATCTAAATAATACACAGGCAGTGTGCAGAGAGGGGCCTGGAGGTGGGAGATGCATCACAGAACCACAACACTGAAGAACTTGGCAGCCTTCCAGACACAGCCTGACAAGTCTGACAAGAGAGAGATAAGTTGATTTATTACAGAGATGGTGATAGTAGAACGTGCTGCAGTAAGCCAGAACACATTAGAATAGCTTTTGGAACTTGTAGGATGATAAAAAACAGGATGCAATTTTTGTTACGGAGTCTCTTTAAAGGAAACCTGGACCAAGATTTTTTTTTTTTTTTGAAAAGTGTTAGATACTCATAGGAGAGAAGGCTCTGGATCCCACAGAGCTTTCCCACTACTCTCTGCGTCTCCTCTTTCCAGCAGTGTCCCCTGGTGAAGCAATCATACAGGAATGATGGAATATGCCTTCAGTACATCTCGGAAGGCTTCAGAAGTACTTGTGTCTCCAAGTACTTCAGAAGACAAGTGGATGCACAATACGGATTCAGTCATTGGAAGCACTCGGGGATGCAAGTGCTTCCCAAGCCTTCCAAGGAGTTTTGAAGGTATGGAAATTGAACAGGGCACAGCGTTAGAATGAGAGGAGTAAAAAGGCTCTCTGGGATCCAGAGCTTTCCATCTTCTTAGGTAAGTATCAAAGCAGGGGCGTAGCAATAGGGGTTGCAGAGGTAGCAACCGCATCGGGGCCCTTGGGCCAGAGGGGCCCCGAAAGGCCCTCCCTCAACTACAGTATTTGCTCTCTATTGGTCCTCTGCTCATAATAATCACTTCTATAGATACTTTGAATAGTAGTAATCATTAACAAACTGCTCCCCATTCCCTTCTTGCACCTCTGACACTGTACTTGCCATTGGCAGGTTTTGGTGCGCCGTATCAATTGTTATGTATAGAGTGCTTGGGGGGCCCCATTGTAAAACTTGCATCGGGGCCCACAGCTCCTTAGCTACGCCACTGTATCAAAGTCTTTTCTTCAATCTCGGTTCAGGTTTGCTTTAAAGTGTACCCAAGATGACATCAGATTTGGTTATTATTTCTGGCAGAATTCAACTTTTGAGTGCAGGGAGAGAAAGAAAAAGGTCAATAATTCATGTATTTTCACTCAGGGACACTTAATAGACTACCACTGATCAGTTACTGGCTGTTAGACTGTACTGTCTTGTAGGACAATTTCAGTTTCTTATTCTTAAATTATTTCTTTTTCTCCATTTTTTTTAATAGGAACGTTTAGATTTTGCAATGAAAGAAATAATATTTGATCTCCTAAGTGTTGGAAAATCTTCCAAAACATTTACCATCAACCCTGAGGTAAATCATGAACTGTGTTTGTTCTTCGGTCCATACCTTCTATCTAACCTCATTATATTTTTTACATCTATATTTTTATGTTATTTGTTGTAAGTGAATGTTATTAAAGGAATACTGTAAGGGGGGGGGGGGGTCGGGGGAAAATTAGTTGAACTTACCCGGGGCTTCTAATTGTCCCCCGCAGACATCCTGTGCCCGCGCAGCCACTCACCGATGATCCGGCCCCGCCTCCGGTTTACTTCTGGAATTTCAGACTTTAAAGTCTGAAAACCACTGCGCCTGCTTTGCCGTGTCCTCGCTCCCGCTGATGTCACCAGGAGTGTACTGCGCAGGCACAGACCATACTGGGCCTGTGCAATACACTCCTGGTGACGTCAGCGGGAGCGAGGACACGGCAATGCAGGCGCAGTGGTTTTCAGACTTTTACCACTTAACGACCGCCTAACGCCGATAGGCGTCAGCGGGTCGTTAGTGGTTTCCCATGGAAACGGCCGCTCGATCGAGCGGCCTTTCCATGCTAGTTCACGGAGGCTGTCTCTGTGAACAGCGTGCAAGCCGCCGATCGCGGCTCGCACACGTAATGTAAACACGCGGGGCAGAAATCCCCGCTGTTTACATCAATACGGCGCTGCTACGCAGCAGCGCCGTGACGGAGATCGGCGATCCCCGGCCTCTGATTGGCCGGGGATCGCCGTCATTTGATAGGCTGAAGCCTATCCTATCCGGCGCAGGACGGATATCCGTCCTGCGCCTCACACAGGGGAAGAGAGAGGGAGGTAAGGGGAGGGAGCGCACAATATCGCTGCGGAGGGGGGCTTTGAGGAGCCCCCCCCCCCGCAAATCACAGGCAGCCGGCGGCGATCAGACCCCCCCCCCCCCTGCAGGACATCCCCCTAGTGGGGAAAAAAGGGGGGAAGTCTGATCGCCCTGCCTTTTACCTGATCGGCCCGCGCAGCACCGATCATTAAAAATCCACGTGGTCCTTAAGTGGTTAAAGTCTGAAATTCCAGAAGTAAACCGGAGGCGGGGCCTTATCATCTGTGAGTTGCTGCGTGGGCACAGGATGTCTGCGGGGGACAATTAGAAGCCCCCGGGTAAGTTCAACTCATTTTCCCCCAACCCCCCTACAGTGTTCCTTTAAAGTTTACCTGTACAGAAGTAACCACAATGGTGGGGTGTCTAGATGTACGAGACACTACTTTCTCTTTATAGGAGGGCATCTGGTTTCTTGATGTGAAGGTACAGCCCATTGCTTCCATGATGAGCTCCATGTCATCCCCCTTTTATTATTATTATTAATTTATAATATGCCAACAAAATCTGGTCAAAGTAAGTAAGAAAGAAAGGTGGGGTACAAATGAATACAGACAATGGTATAAAACAATATACAGAACTGGTAATTGACAAAAATAACACGATTAATAAAATGTATAACAAATTCCAAGACACAAAAAGGTAAGATCCCTGCCCTTGCAAGCTTACAATCTACAATCAATCTACAATCCCCCTTTCCTACCAGATGTGAAGGCCTTTTGGGTGGTTCCAAGTCATGACATTCTCAAGGCCCTTTGGTACACCTCTAGATTCAGGTGGCCATTACATTCAGGAATTGCCTGCAGTATTATTAGCTTTGCTGTTAATGTTAAAAATAGGTGGTGCTAAAAAACACACTGTATACATACTATAAACTCTGTATTTATGTTCAAAAATGGTAATGTAATTAAAAACAAATAAAAGTAACACTATCAAGCCAAGTGTTCTAAAATGACACTGTACAAATAATGTGTAGCTGTGTAAACATTTTCCTACTTTTTATGTTAAATATCAGAGGCAAAAGCTGTAATTCATTGTGTGTAGATTTTAGTTTGGTTGGAATGTCTCATTTGCATAGGTGAATCTCTGCAGTCTGACATGCTAAGACTAGTGTAATATTGAAACAGAGTTATATGCAATGGCTGGTTTTGGATTTCACATACTGTTGCAAATGTTTATGTTGCACATAATATACATTTCCTCTGCTTTCTGCAGAGAGATCTCAGAGACAGGCAGGGATAACAGAGACACACAGGGATAACAGATGCAATGTGAGTGTGAAAGGAATTTGATAACAGTAAACAAAGAGATAAGCAGTCAAATGTATACACCTATACTTAAAGAGACACTGAAGCGAGTAAAAAACTTGCTTCTTCTCTTATATTCAGCAGAGGCATGTGTGCCCCTGCTAAACCGCCGCACAACGGGGGTCCCTTACCCCCCAATCCCCCCCCCCCTGCAAAATCTACGACCAACTTGGTCGTAGATTTTGCTGCTCCTAGAGGCAGGGCTAATGGCTGCAGCCCTGCCTCACAGCACGTCTATCAGCGGCGCATCGCCGCCTCTCCCCGCCCCTCTCAGTGAAGGAAGACTGAGAGGGGTGGGGGAGAGACGGAGATACGCGCTGACAGACGCGTGAGAGGCAGGGCTGCAGCGGTTAGCCCTGCCTCAATGCGGAAGAGATCCCCGGCGAGGACGGAGGGGATTTGGGGGGTAAGGGACCCCCGTTGTGCGGCGCGATAGCGGCGATTTGCAGGGGTACACATGCCCCTGCTGAATATAAGAGAAGAAGCAAGTTTTATACTCGCTTCAGATTCTCTTTAATGCTGGGTACACACAATACCATTTTCCATGCAATAGATGCATCCAATTGATAAAATCCCTCATGTCTGTTATTACTCCCGATAGATTCTGTGCTCGATTTCTCATAGAAGTGAATGGAAAACGCTAATAAAAATGAGCGAAGATAAGAGAATTGAGCGCAGAATCGAGCAGAAAAAATGATCGGGTCAGAAAATCGTACCGTGTGTACCCAGCATTACAGCACTTCCCAAACAATCCCTATCTTAATTGAATAGAACATGTTAATCAATAGTGTTCCTTTAAGACAAAGAATAAGCTACACCTACTGTAACAGGTTTATTATTGTAAAAAAAAAAAATGAGTAAAAGCAGATTTATACATCCTGCAAGGCCGGGATTTTTTTTCTGGTTGCTTGAGAATTCTGGTTAACGGAGTTCTAGATAATGGGGGGTTTCGCTGTATTATTAAACATCTATACAGGGGGCATTTGATACTCACACTGGGAGGTCTTTAGCTACCTATTCAAACTAGAGATTAATCATTCATGATCATTTCTGCCATTGAATATCTAGCATGATCCTAGTAGATTTATACACCCTGTAAGTCCTGAATTTTTTTCTGGTTGCTTGAGAAATCTGGCTCAGTGAATTCTGGATAACGGGCGATTTACTGTATTATTATAATTATTACTACTACAACTCTGAGCCTCTTACTGACAGGTTTTGGAGTAATATGTCTCCTCAAGGTTTTTTTTTTTAATTCTTATGAAACCCTCCCTGAATGGAAGTGGCAGAGAGGTCCTTTGATAAACACAGTGCAGAGTGTGGGAAGGGTTAGTGTAGGGCTTGGGAAATAAGACTGTGCTCAGATGTTGTGCAGCATTGCTAGCCACAGAGAGTTAATCTCTCTGCAGAAGGAGGTGTGTGAGGTGATCTGTGCACACAAGAAAATATAGGTTGCTAGCCCTCCCTGCCCCTTCCTGATTATTTCATGTAACTAACTGTAGCATGGGAAGGAATTTGGACAGCTTCCTGCACCATAAAATCTTCACAGGAAATGGAAGTACAGAACCCAGCCAGTCAGGTGTTTTTAATATATGTATTGGAAAATGTGCAATGCAAAGAAACTTTGTGCCTCACTAATTAATCAAAAATGTACTATAATATGCATTCAAAAATGGGAGCCTTAACCAGTGCTTTATTATTATTTTTTTTAAATGTAGAACACCAACGTCTCTTGTAGCGCTGTGCTTAAATTAGACATTGTACAAAAAAAGTAGGCAACATTAAAATACGTGACCCAACTTCTGAAAGTTGTCAAAATAGGAAATGTATCTGACCTTTAGTTGTTTTTTAAATTGTCCATCTGCAGTTATAATAGAGCTGAACATGCGGGTTGTAGATGCAATCTTAAATGACTTCTGCCTGTTTTACAGAGAATGAATATCGGCCTCAGAGTCTTCCTCGTCATAGCAGACAGCTTACAGCAGAAAGATGGGGAGCCCCCCATGCCCACAACTGGAGTTGTTCTTCCCTCAGGAAACACCTTGCGTGTCAAGAAAATCTTTCTCAATAAAACGCTGACTGATGAAGAAGCAAAAGTTATAGGTTTGTCTTCTGTGTCTTATACTGGTTTGAATAGAATAATGACTTAATATGTAGTGCCAGCACTGCTGTGTAATCTATTCATTACATTTGTTATCATTTTACAGGTACTACTTAGTAATCCTTGTTCTTACATCATTTTTGTGTTTATGTTGCTATACAAGCCATTAACCCTGGTGGCATTGAGGTATGCGTAAACTGTCAGTGACAGCATTGTATAATTTCACCACAATTTTACCTTTGCTGCCTACATGATATGTGCATTTTCTCCTGCATTACATTGCTGTAGACAGTGCATTATAAAACCTGCATAGTGTGAAAGAGGCCTTTGAACTTGTTCTTTGAGAGCCTACCTGTGTTCACTTTTTATTATTAGGATATTATAGGATGGGAAACCGGGCAATTTTTCACAAGCTACTTTCTTTTCTCTTTAGAGTGGACCTGAACTCAAAACTTCCTCTTTGCTCTAAAAGATAAGCAACAGCTTGATAACCTTTACAGAAAAACATTTATTTGTTGCAGCTGATAGAAATCCTGCAATAAATCTGTACTGTGTGTTCCTGCTTTCATGGAAGCAGAGATAGGGTTAACATCCTGTGTTTGCAAATTAGCTGCTCTGCTGAGGACTGCCAAGCTTCCTGTGCTGACACAGCTGAGAGATCAAATTACAGTTGGGATTAGTCACAGATGAGAGGGAAATAGACAGGCTAAACTCTCTAAATACATTCATTGTGGATTGATCTGTTTTCTCTTTGTGTCCTGTACAAGAGTTCAGGTCCACTTCAACTTCTACATGCAAACTGTTTTTGGTTTCCTTATATGTAAAGGTAATAAACCTAAAAAGTGTTTTTTTTAGAACTGCTGCAGTTTATTAACTTTCATCTGAAATAACTGAATCATTGGCCTCAATTCTCTAAGCTTTTCTCCTGTCTTTAGTAACGTTTCTAGAGTTATTACCATGGTGATAAGGCATGTAGTATTCAGGAAACCGTTTACCTCAGGCTAAGGTAAAGTTAACTAAGTCTTTGAACTTTAGAGATCGCTCCATAACTTACTCTTCAATCCTTAAAATAACTCTAGAATTCTAAAGTTAAAGACAGGCTGTTAATTAACTGCATGTGAAAATAACTACAGAGGAGGTAAGTTAAGGACTGAAGAGATAAGATAACTCTCACACTGTGAAAACTTATCTCTACGTAATTAGGCAAGATTGATGTGTGGAGGTAAGTTTTCTCTTGCTTTATTATCTCCAGCAGGATCTTAGTGAATTGAGGCCATAGTCTACCTCCCCTGAGATCAGATCTTTTTAACTGGCTTCCACTTAAATGAAATTCTAGAGAATAGAAACTGAGCCTGTGTAGAATAAACACATAAACCTTTCTGAATTCGGCAGATTCGACCAACAGACAGATCCCTCTCTGATCGAATCTGATCAGAGAGGGATCGTATGGCCACCTTTACTGCAAACAGATCGTGAATCGATTTCAGCCTGAAACCGATCACAATCTGTGGAGCTGCAGCCGCCGCACCCCCCCAAACATAGATTACCTGTTCCGGCCGTCGCGAGTCTGAACTTCCTGTCCAGAAGACGTTTAAACAGTAGAGGGCGCTCTACTGTTTAAACTTCCTGCCGGGACAGGAAGTTCTGTGTAGCTGCAGCCGGTCCGGAACCCAGTGCGGAAAGAAGACAGCGGGGACCAGGGGACTCGCGCCGGCCGAAACAGGTAATGTATACCCGCTGTATTGCGTCGGTCGTCGGGCATTCGAACGCCGCTATCGACGCACTCCCGACCCACCGGCGATCGAGAAAAATCTTCCGCACGGACGGATCAACGGGAATCGACGGGAACGATCGATTTTGGACGGAAATTGATCGTTCTGTCAGCGGTGTGCGCAGCGATTTCACAGCCGATTCGATCACTGTGATCAAATCGGCCGTATATTGGCGGGAAAATTGTTAGGTGTATGGGCCCCTTAAGATACATCCATGCATATGGACATATCTAAACAAAATTATGTTATGGCCCACCAGTCAGAGCAAAGGGCCAGTTGGGAGGCCTGAGGAGTGGGACTAGACCCAACACTGACTGATAGTTCTTATCTGATTCATAAGGTGCAATCTCTTCCTGTGGAGCTGTACGGCATCTGTCATTACCATTGGTAGTTTGGTAACACAAATACATGCAACTGAAAATTGGTCTTAAAGCGGACCTTTACCAAACGATAGGGGGAGGGGGATCTAGATTATATATATATATATATATATATATATATATATATATATATATATATATATATATATATATATATATATATATATATATATATATATATATACACACATATACACTCACAGGGTTACTACACATTTAGTAGTGTAAATTAGGCCCACCTCCTCACTGTCTGTCTGTAAGCACCACCCACATACAGTACTGTCGGGATTACACCCATGTTTTGCTGTGTCTGTGCAGGCATGTCTGTTTACTACCCGCAAGTGCGCAAGGCGATGGACAGCATACTAAGACATCTGGACAAAGAAGTTGGCAGGCCAATGTGCATGACGAGTGTGCAGATGTCTAACAAAGAGCCTGAGGATATGATCACGTATGTATAAGTGGATAATGCCTCTATTTGCACCTGAGCTTTTGCAGATGTAAGCCTTCTGAATGTTTGATGTATTAAAGCCAGTGATCAATAATGATCTGAGAAGCTTATGTTGGCCAGCAATTACTGTACTGTACAAAGCTGCTCAGTGCTGCTAATTAGCTTGAAAGCATGCGTATTGAAAAAAGTAAAGGATTAGAGGGACTCGTTCAGGGGTGCAATCTGACTGGCCTCACAGAGATGCTGTGCACAACTTAAATGGAGTGAAATCTGTTATTGGCTGGTGTTCATAGCACCGGACTCACAATGGGAGTAATCGCTACTTTTTACTTAGTTATAGAACTCCACTGAGCAGTGTTTGGATCTAAAATGCTGTAACTCTGCTATTATCCTAAAAATAAAGTATATAAGATATACGTAGGCTTCTTTCACACTGTACACTGAAAAACTGATGTGTTTAGACTGATCAGATGTTCCATAGCATGCTTTGTGACACATGCAGTCATAAGGATCTGGAGACTGACATGTATTTCTTTAAAATGCACATTGCCTGGCTGTCCTGACGATCCTTGGCATCTAATTCTTTTAGCCATAGACCCTCAACAAGAATGCAGATCAGATGTTTCTGACAGGAGTTAGAGTGGATTAGCTGCATGCTTGTTTCTGGTGTGCGATTCAGACACTACTCCAGCCAAAGTGATCAGCGGGACTGCCAGGCAACTGGCATTGTTTGAGAGGAAAAAAACTATGGTGGCCGCCATATGCTTTTCACTTCAAGGACCACTATCATGAAAATTTTTAAAATGCGTGTATAAGAAGTAATTTTCTCCCAGGGAAAAATGCACCACAAATGCACATCAAATTACTTTTCTGCTCTGTTGCTGTAGCTTACATTAGGCAGTATAAATCTAACACACTATGGACTAGTCCATCTCCTAATGGGGGATTGTCAGTATTTCCTTTATTCCACTCCCTGGAAAGAATCTGTACAAAAATGTTGGCCAGCTCCCCTTCTTGCTCGCACACTGTTCTGGTAGTTGGACTGAGCAACTGCCGTCCAAGATGTGCTTTTGGAAATAAAGAAAATCTGAGAATCTGTCAGATTTTTACAATCCATTGTAAGTGGCAGCGACATAGGAAAAAAATAAATGCATAGTGCATTTTACTCTGGAACAAACGTACATTTTAAAAATATATGCATCATGCATTTAAAATGTAATATTTTTTCCCGATAGTGTTTCTTTCGGGTTAACTTTAAAGGACATCTGAGGTGAAAGTAAACTGATGAGAAAAACAATTGTATCTATCCTCCTTCTCCTAAAAATGACTTTTTTAGATATCCCACAGTTTTATTTTATATTTAAATCTAGTTTTAAAGTTTTTACTGTTTCATTATCTCTGCTCAATGACACTTTCATTGCAGTATGCCAGAGCTCAAATCTATGAATTAATGACCTTTTATCTCTTTCCTGCTCTCAGAAGCCATTTACTGACAGGAAAGTGTTTTATGGCTTTAATTATTTATCAGGGAGGGTTATGCTGTAGTCTGACCCAGTCCGACACGATCCCCTCCCAGACAGAAACTGTCACTTGCACACCTGATGTTTAACTCTTTCAGGCAGAGAAAGAAAGAAAGGAACACAGCCTAGTTATTTGTGTGCTTGGCACTGTATGTACACATGTCTATCTCACCATGTCACATGTCACCTCGGTTGTCCTTTAAAATGCATATGATGTGAAGTTATCCATCCAGTTATAACTGACAGCATCCGATACAGTGTCAAAAGACCCTTACCTGCACATCCTCCTAGTGTTGAGGAGAGTGACTGTCCATGGGGTGTTTAAAGCACCTGAACTGAAAATTAACAGTCAAAATAAACATCCAGACGTCATACTTGCCTCCCCCGCGTAGTCTGCTCATCCATCTCTTTCTCATCTCCTGCGTCCTGTTTGTCCACTGTGATTGATGGACCTCTCCGTCCTCCATTTCAAAAATGGCAATAAGAGCTCTTGTTGAGGTTACCATGATCCCCTGAACAGGATGAGAGGAGATGGGGGTGGCAGCAACAGCAGTAAAAACTTAGCAGAACTCGCAAGTCTTCCCCAGTGTGCTGTAGATTGTTTACTACTGTAGTTCAGTTCAGATTTCCTTTAAAATAGATCACTCTGTCAATAGCAGCTCTCCATATACACTTAAACATGTGACATAAGCTAACCAAACATAAGCAGGCATTTGCAGACAGGATATATAACGCTGGGCATACACGGCTCGATTTTGCCGCTAGATTCCTCGCCTGATCGTTTTCCATGCTCGATTCTGCAGGTAATTCTCTTAGCTTCCACTTGTTTTTCTTATCTTTTCCCATTGTCCTCCATGCAGAATCGCGCCCAGAAACGATCGAGCGGGAGATCGGACATGTCGGAAATTATCTATTAAGCCATCTAAATGGCTCAAAATCGAGCCGTGTATGCCCAGCATAAATTCGGATATACAAAAGTATTAGGTTGACCAGAGGAGATGTGATTCTTGTCATTTTGTTTTGTAGTTAAAAAATTCAAACACGTGCATAACCGTATCGGCATGACTGAGTAGCAAAGATCATTCATAACGGACTGTCCAAATATTTCCCAGAGTTTGCACAGTGGTGAGGAAATTGGATCCGTGATCCTACATAATACGTTTCTACAGTAAACACAGTAGCTGGTGATTCATGAAACAAGGCAGTATATCTAAAAAGATACTAGAAATCTAAAAAAACTCAAGCAAATTTGTTCATGCTTAAAGTGACCACGGCCTCTTCTTTCACACCTAGGTCAATCCCGTTTTTGGAACACCAAATACTGGGCATATACTATTTAAATGTGGTGAATAATCAATGTCTACCTGATATTGATCGTGTACCACTATGCCACATTAAAGGACAACTGAAGTGAGAAGACTATGGAGGCTGCCATATTTATTTCCTTTTAAACCATAGCAGTTGCCTGGAAGCCCTGCTGATCGATTTGGCTGCAGGAGTGTTTGAATAACACCAGATACAAGCATGCAGCTAATCTTGTCAGATCTGACAATAATGTCAGAAACACCTGATCTGCTGCAGGCTTATTCAGGGTCTATGGCTGAAAGTATTAGAGTCAGAGGATCAGCAGGATAGCCAGGCAACTGGTATTGCTTAAAAGGAAATAAATATGGCAGCCCCTATATCCCTCTCACTTCAGCTGTCCTTTAAGATGATAGATCTCTATTTGATTGAATAATAAAGACTTTAGACCTCTGTACGTAAAAAGTGACTGTGACCTCTGTGCATATTTTAGTTGTTTGCAAAATCTGCTTAGTTGCTGGATGAGTAGAGCCAGTGGACATTGTCTACCGGATTGTTGAGATTTGACCCTAATGCAGCAAAGTGTGTTTTTGTTTTTCTGAATGTTTGAAGTTGGGGAGTTGCCATTGGCATTGTTGTGCATTTAATCTCCTGGAAAGGGTAGAGTAAAGCTTGGCCATACAGTGGTCAGATAGATAGATCCCTCTCAGATCATTATGCCGGTACACACCATGCAATTTCCCATCAGATAGACAGGTCAAACAGATTATTTCCTACAGGTTGATTTCCGATCAATTTTCCGATCACTTCTATACAACATCAATCGGAAATCAGATCGGACCTGTTGGAATTAATCGATTTGACGCCTCTTTCTGACAGAAAATTGCATGTTGTGTTCCAGGCAGTACGTGGTCAAAGAGGGAACTAGCTGATCGAGTCCCTCCACATACTGAACACAGAATTTTAATAGTTTTTAGCATGAAATCTGATAGAAATCTATCTAACAGCAGCATTTCACTGTTCGATGCAGTGCTGCTCTATGGACCATCGATATTCTGCCATTTCCAACTCGCCGCCAATCAATCAAAATCGATATATTATTACTATATATATTATGTGGACTAACTAATCTTAAACGTATTCCTCATTTTGGCTATCAAAGTGAAAATACAGTATATGCATATTTTATATGTGCTTGTCTGCCCATATGAATGGTTACCTAGATTACCTTATACTATGTTACCTTATACCACCAAGAACAGATGCTGTCAATTTTTCCTAACCGTAAACACACAAAGATCTCTCTATAGACACCACAACCCTGCAGCACCCATAGTGCTGTTGACTGTTGTAGAGGTTGATTTTTAAGACAGATGCAAAGAAAACGGGAGCAATAGTGGAGAAGTTGACCAGAACAACCAGCCACTCTCATTGTATGTTCATTTCAGAGCTCTGACTGTTAATTTGATTTCTTCCTGCTGTGTTTTTTTTATCAGAGGTGAAAGGAAACCCAAGATTGACTTGTTCAGAACATGCGTTGCTGCTATCCCAAGGCTTATTCCTGATGGCATGAGCAGAGCGGACCTCATTGAGTTGCTAGCAAGGTAAGTTTTCTTATACAGTGAGTTTCACAATTCCGTGTGCACATCATAAAGTAGAAAGCTACCGTATGTACGCATTTAATGTTAGGTACAAATGAGATTTTCTGGGAGATTCCAACATGTCCGATCTGATTTCCGATCAATTTCTGATCGTTTTCCTATCTATTTCCCGTGGAATTGAACAGAAAACGATTGAAAATTGATCGGTAATCAGATCGGGCATGTCAGAAATAATCGATAGGACAGTAAATCTGCAAGAAAATCTCATCATGTGTATCTAGCATTAGACTTTCCTCAGCAGACATGATTGTTCCTAGATCAGGCGTCACTTTAGCAATCCTCATGGGTGGTTCTTTGATTCCTATCGTTCCGTGCAGGAGCTTCAAACAATGTTCCCCCAGCTTAGGGCTAGTTCACAATGGGCCAGCAATCAGCAAAGCACTGCTGCTAATGCAAGTCAATGATCATGTTCACACTGTAGCGATCGTTAGTGATTAGCAATTTGCCGAAATCTCAAACATGGTGTATGCAGCATTTTTGGAACGATTGCATTTCAATGTTAAAGAATCACAAAACGCAATCACTCTAAAATCACTTTCCTGAACGGGATATACAGCGTTTTGCTGATTGAGGACAATCAGCAAAATGCTACCAAGTGCTAGCCCTAGTGTTACTTCCACATTCACTCCCCTCTCCTCACCAAAGAGTAGTGCATGCTGCTTGGTTGGTTGTCTGAACAGCTCTGGTCTTTGACTTGCAGCCTGAAACTATCTTTAAGGATTGGTCAAGGTTATATGTAGCTTAAGTTTCAAATGTTGAATCATGCTTTGTTCTTCAGCAGCAATGGTTTTATATACAAGATCTTCTCAAAAAATTAGCATATTGTGATAAAGTTCATTATTTTTGTAATGTACTGATAAACATTAGACTTTCATATATTTTAGTTTCAAATACACACGACGGAAGTAGTTCAAGCCTTTTATTGTTTTAATATTGATGAATTTGGCATGCAGATCATGAATACCCAAAATTCCTATCTCAAAAAATTAGCACATTTCATCCGACCAATAAAAGAAAAGTGTTTTTAACACAAAACAAAGTCAACCTTCAAATAATTGTTCAGTTATGCACTCAATCCTTGGTCAGGAATCCTTTTGCAGAAATGACTGCTTCAATGCGGCGTGGCATGGAGGCAATCAGCCTATGGCACTGCTCAGGTGTTATGGAGGCCCAGGATGCTTCGATAGCGGCCTTAAGCTCATCCAGAGTGTTGGGTCTTGCGTCTCTCAACTTTCTCTTCACAATATCCCACAGATTCTCTATGGGGTTCAGGTCAGGAGAGTTGGCAGGCCAATTGAGCACAGTAATACCATGGTCAGTAAACCATTTACCAGTGGTTTTGGCACTGTGAGCAGGTGCCAGGTCGTGCTGTAAAATGAAATCTTCATCTCCATAAAGCTTTTCAGCAAATGGAAGCATGAACCCACTTTTGAAACAGAAACAGCGGCAGAAGCGCCTGACCTGGGCTACAGAGAAGCAGCACTGGACTGTTGCTCAGTGTTCCAAAGTACTTTTTTCGGATGAAAGCAACTTTTACATGTCAATCGGAAATCAAGGTGCCAGAGTCTGGAGGAAGACTGGGGAGGGGGAATTGCCAAAATGCCTGAAGTCCAGTGTCAAGTACCCACAGTCAGTGATGGTCTGGGGTGCCATGTCAGCTGCTGGTGTTGGTCCACTGTGTTTTATCAAGGGCAGGGTCAATGCAGCTAGCTATCAGGAGATTTTGGAGCACTTCATGCTTCCATCTGCTGAAAAGCTTTATGGAGATGAAGATTTCATTTTTCAGCACGACCTGGCACCTGCTCACAGTGCCAAAACCACTGGTAAATATAGTTACATAGTTATTTTGGTTGAAAAAAGACATACGTCCATCGAGTTCAACCAGTATAAAGTACACCACCAGCCTGCTCCCTCACATATCCCTGTTGATCCAGAGGAAGGCGAAAAAACCCTTACAAGGCATGGTCCAATTAGCCCCTAAAGGGAAAAATTCCTTCCCGACTCCAGATGGCAATCAGATAAAATCCCTGGATCAACATCATTAGGCATTACCTAGTAATTGTAGCCATGGATGTCTTTCAACGCAAGGAAAGCATCTAAGCCCCCTTTAAATGCAGGTATAGAGTTTGCCATAACGACTTCCTGTGGCAATGCATTCCACATCTTAATCACTCTTACTGTAAAAAACCCTTTCCTAAATAAATGGTTAAAACGTTTTTCCTCCATGCGCAGATCATGTCCTCTAGTCCTTTGAGAAGGCCTAGGGACAAAAAGCTCATCCGCCAAGGTATTATATTGCCCTCTGATGTATTTATACATGTTAATTAGATCCCCTCTAAGGCGTCTTTTCTCTAGACTAAATAAACCCAGTTTATCTAACCTTTCTCGATAAGTGAGACCTTACATCCCACGCATCAATTTTGTTGCTCGTCTCTGCACCTGCTCTAAAACTGCAATATCTTTTTTGTAATGTGGTGCCCAGAACTGAATTCCATATTCCAGATGTGGCCTTACTAGAGAGTTAAACAGGGGCAATATTATGCTAGCATCTCGAGTTTTTATTTCCCTTTTAATGCATCCCAAAATTTTGTTAGCTTTAGCTGCAGCTGCTTGGCATTGAGTACGATTATTTAACTTGTTGTCAATGAGTACTCCTAAGTCCTTCTCCAAGTTTGATGTCCCCAACTGTATCCCATTTATTTTGTATGGTGCTAGACCATTAGTACGTCCAAAATGCATGACCTTACATTTGTCAACATTGAATTTCATCTGCCATGTATGTGCCCATATAGCCATCCTATCCAGATCCTGTTGCAATATGACACTATCTTCCTGAGAGTTGATGATTCTGCACAATTTTGTATCATCTGCAAAAATAGCAACATTGCTCACTACTGCATCTACTAGGTCATTAATAAATAAATTGAAGAGCACTGGACCCAGAACAGACCCCTGTGGGACCCCACTGCTAACAGTCTCCCATTTTGAGTACGATCCATTGACCACAACTCTTTGTTTTCTGTCCATTAGCCAGTTCCCTATCCATGAACACAGACTCTTCCCCAGTCCTTGCATCCTCAACTTTTGCACCAGACTTTTGTGGGGAACAGTGTCGAAGGCCTTTGCAAAGTCCAAGTATATCACATCTACAGCATTCCCAATATCCATATTAGCATTCACTACCTCATAAAAGCTGAGCATGTTAGTCAAACAGGACCTGTCTTTAGTAAACCCATGTTGATGCTGAGAAATAAGATTATTTTCTACTATGAAGTCATGTATAGTATCTCTTAGTAACCCCTCAAATAGTTTGCATACAACTGATGTTAAACTTACAGGTCTATAATTTCCTGGATCAGATTTTTTGCCCTTCTTAAATAATGGGAAAACGTGGGCTGTACGCCAATCCACTGGGACTCTGCCAGTTGCAAGAGAGTCACAAAAGATAAGATAAAGGGGTTTATCTATAACTGAACTTAATTCCCTTAGGGCCCGAGGATGCATGCCATCCGGGCCAGGTGCCTTGTCTATTTTTAATTTATTTAGTCTTGCCTTCACTTCTTCCTGCGTTAAGTATTTAATATTACAGTTAGAAGATTGAGACTCTTCTGCCTCTGTAGTTTGCAACAGTGCTGTTTCTTTTGTGAAGATAGAAGCAAAGAAAGCATTTAATAACTCTGCCTTACCTTGGTCATCCACCATTGAGTTCCCATCCTCATCCTTTAGGAGTCCTATACAGTCAACCTTTCTTTTTTTAGAGTTAATGTACTTGTAAAACTTTTTTGGGTTAGATTTGATATCCTTAGCGATTTGTTTTTCAGCTTCAATCTTTGCCTGCCTAATTTCTTTTTTTACAATTTTTATTGCACTCCTTATAATTGCTTAGTGCAGCCTCGGTCCCCTCCTGTTTTAAGACCTTATAGGCATTCTTTTTCCTCTTCATTTTATCTTTAACCTTTCTATTCATCCATAGAGGCCTTCTTTTATTCCTAGACATTTTGTTTCCATATGGGATATACATACTACAGTATTGATTGAGTATAAGTTTAAAAGCTTGCCATTTCCCTTCAGTGTCTTCCCCTTGTAGTACATTATCCCAGTTCACCAAACTTAGTGCCTGCCTAATTTGAGTGAACTTTGCTTTTCTAAAATTCATAGTTTTAGTGGTCCCGCTGCCCCGTGGCCTATCAGTCACCAGATCAAACGTTATCATGTTGTGATCGCTATTTCCCAAATGTTCTTGAACCTGCACATTTGATACATTATCTGGTCTATTAGAAATGATCAGATCCAGTAACGCATGCCCCCTAGTTGGTTCAGTTACCATTTGAGTCAAGTAATTGTCCTGTAGTGCTGCCAGAAATCTGCTGCTTTTACCAGAATGGGTAGCCTCAATACTCCAGTCAATGTCTGGAAAGTTGAAGTCGCCCATAATTATGACCTCATTTTTACCTGCAGCTTTTTCAATCTGCTGTAGTAATCGCAGTTCTGCAGCTTCATTAATAAGAGGTGGCCTGTAGCATACCCCAATAAGCAATTGGCAACTTTTATTTCCACCATGAATATTTACCCAAACGGACTCCACATCTTCGCAATCTTCCTCCATCTCATCGTTGAGGACAGCTGTAAGAGAATTCTTAACAAAGAGACAAACCCCTCCACCTTTTTTCCCTGTTCTATCCCTCCTAAACACATTGTATCCTTTTAAATTAGCTATCCAGTCATGGCTTTCATCCATCCATGTCTCGGTTATTCCCACAATGTCATAGCCTTTGTCATTCAGAATGAACTCTAGTTCGTCTAATTTATTTGCAAGGCTCCGAGCATTGGTTACCATGCACTTTATATTTTTACCACCACATTTACCAACTTTGTTTACATGAAATTGGCTACTTGAATTTTTACCAACCTCCTTAATCTTTACACTGTCCCCACCCCCCTCTCCACCCTCCATAATGATAGGTTCCCACTGTCTTTTTACCTCATCTTGTCTACGTATTGAGACTTTATCCTCCCGCCTCCCCCCAGGTCCTAGTTTAAAATCTCCTCCAACCGTTTAGCCATCTTCTCCCCCAATGCAGCTGCACCCTCCCCATTAAGGTGCAGCCCATCCCTGCTGTAGAACCTGTAGCCGACTGCAAAGTCTGCCCAGTTCTCCAGGAACCCAAACCCTTCCTTCCTACACCAATTTCTCAGCCACTTATTTAACTCCCTAAGCTCCCTCTGTCTCTCAGATGTAGCACGTGGCACTGGCAGTATTTCAGAAAACACCACCTTGGAGGTCCTTGCTTTAAGTTTATCTCCAAGTACCTGAAAATCCTTTTTGAGGACCTTCCATCTCCCACTAACTTTGTCATTGGTGCCAATGTGTACCATGACAGCCGGGTCTTCCCCAGCCCCACCCAGTAATCTGTCAATTCTTTCCGCTACATGCCGAACCCGAGCACCCGGGAGGCAACAGACTGTACGGCATTCGCGGTTTCTTCGACAGATTACCCTATCTGTGCGCCTAATAATTGAATCCCCTACCACCAGTACCTGTCTAGCCTTAGCTGCACTCCTATTCCCTTTCTCGTTACAGCAGTCTGCCCCTTGGTTGCTAAGGAGCACATCCTGCTGCAGCATTGCTACTCCTGAATCATCCTCCCCAATATTACGCAAACAAGCATACTTATTAGTGAGGGACAACTCGGGACTAGCCTCCCTGCCACTTTTTCCCCTACCCCTTCTAACTGTGCCCCAACTAGCGGCTGCCTCTGCTTCTTGGTCCGGCTGTACTCCACCCTCCTCATCTTCAACGGTTCCATCCAGTGTCTGGATCGTGAGATCCAAGCTCTTCTCCATGTTGTGTATGCTTCTCAGTGTTGCGAGATGCTTATTTAGCTCTGCGACTTCCGCCTCTAACTGAGCAACACGCACACACCCAGGGCAACAGTAAACACCCTCAATCCGCTGATCAAGGCATGCATACATGTTGCAGGATGTACACTGCACAGCATCGTCCAACATGATGACTTTTGTGTGGGGAAAAATTATTTAAAGTAAACTGTGGCGGTAAAAGATGAAACGGGAGATTGAGTGTAGCTGGGGAGGAGGAGAGGGAGAGTAAGTAAAGTTGGGGAGTGAGGGGAGGAGAAGGGGGGGAGGGGCGGGAGGGGGGAGGAGGGGAGGAGAAGGGGAGAGGGGGGGGAGGAGGGGAGTGGGAGGGGCGGGAGGGGGGAGGAGGAGGGGCGGGAGGGGTGGAGGAGTGGAGGTGGATTGAGTGAAGTTGGGGTGGAGTCCTCAAAATTTAAAGACTACACCACAGCGTGCCTAGCACATTCTAACCAATGCAAAAAAACGCAATATTGATTGAAGGTTTTTTTTTTTTGTTTTTTTTTTAGTCCTTACCTACTTCCTCTCACCACTCTCTTTGTGCCTGTGTTGTAACGCCTGTTTTTAACGCCTATGCCACTTGTGTCGCAGCCACTTAGTGAGCAAGCCACAGACTGAGCAAGCTCAGTACTGAGTCCTGAAGCTGACCAAATACCTCCTGTTGCAGCTAGTCCCTCCCCCTAGCCAATTATATAATAATATATTATATTATTATAATATATTATGTATATATTATAATGTGTTTGCTGTGTGTTGCTGTGGCTTACTGGCTTTTTGTTATTATACTTGGTTGTAGAAGAGAAGTATCATTAACTAGAGTATACTTTTTCCAGTAACCATTTTAACGCTCACGAAATTAGAGATACAAACACAGCAGGACGGTTTCCTCTGTCTCTAACCGTCTCTTCTGTAGGTGTGATTGTGCGCTTTGCAATTCCCAGGTGAGGGAGCTCATTTCTTTAGACAAGTGTGTGGACATATATACAGCACACATAGGAATTACCAATATATTGTTGAAGCGTGAAGCACTTTAAACAGCTGTCAGCGTTCGCCTCCTGTGTGGAGATAAACAATGCTCGGCAAAGCCCACCGAGTTAAATGTCTGCTCTTTTCCTCACCAGGCTTACAATTCATATGGATGAAGAGCTGCGTGGGCTTGCCTTCAACACTCTACAGGCGCTAATGCTTGATTTCCCTGACTGGCGGGAGGATGTCCTTTCTGGATTTGTTTACTTCATTGTGCGGGAGGTGACTGATGTGCACCCGACACTTCTGGACAATGCCGTGAAGATGCTGGTCCAGCTAATAAATCAGTGGAAGCAGGCAGCTCAGATGCACAATAAGAACACAGACACACAGGTAATTCCAGGATCCAGCCAAGCATATGAATCAGAAACTGGCAGCAAAACTACACAGGATAGTAGTCGCTGAATGCTTGTAACCTACTGTGAAGCTGTGAGGTGACGCTCAAACCAAGAGGTTTACTTCAGTTCTAGATATAGTGGGGAAGATGTAGAACCACTGTCAGTTTTTGTTTGTTTTGTCTCCTCACTAAGGAAAGAACTCTCATTCCCTCTCCAGATGTTTGGGGGTACGTTGACAGGAAATGAGATGAAATTTTTTCAGTGGAACAAAAACATCCATAAAAATCTGACAAGGTTCTATTCCCTCCCCTGTTTCTAAACCAGAAATAAATATTTAGGCTGCACTTTAAACGAGATTTGAACTCTTGCACAGAGCACAATGAAACGTCTTTATTCCACACACAATGAAGAAATTCACTGCTCTGTGTTCTGTATTTGTTTATCCAGATCAAAGTGTCTAATTATTTGTTATCAGCAGCTGTGAATAGACTGCAGGCAGCTCTTCCCATACAGCAAATGAGGCTTAACCCTTGTGTAAAAGGCTACTTTTACAAATTGTGCAGTGCGATTGTCCTGCAACAGGAGAGCCCAGGGCAGGACCATCACACCACACCATTTCCCCTTGCATATTACCCTGCTGCAGAGTGTGCCGACGGTAATATATGTAGCTCCACCCACCACTTAGTGGCTTATCCCTGCTTGACAGGAAGTACATCACTTGAAGTTCAGATGCTTCCTTGTCTATCCTCTGCTTTCTGTAGTATTTTTAAAAGTTGAGCTTTATAGTCTGTATATTGTGGTAGAAATGTCTAATATAAACACGACTGGTTATTCAACTGTTATATAGATTATTGTGTAACCCCATCTGCTGTTCTTGAGCTGTGATGTAAGAAATGTTATATCATTGCTGTCTGTGTTTTTTTTTTCAGAGGGGCTTGTCCAATGGAGGATCCCATACGCTTCCTCTGGAGAGAAGTCCTTTCTCCAGTGTGTTCCATGTGGTGGAAGGCTTTGCTTTGGTCATCCTGTGTAACAGTCGGTCCTCCACCAGGAGACTGGCCGTCAATGTCCTGCGAGAGATACGAGCTCTGTTCACAGTGCTGGAAGTTCCCAAAGTAAGAGATGTTTAACGTATATTTCCTGTAAGGAAAAAAAAAAAGCCTGTACTGAACACTTGTCTCTTTGGCTCAGCTGAAATCCTATAGCATATTTACATGACATTCTATTTACTGTAGTGGATCTTTAACTTCTGTGAAGTGTTGCAGACATTTTCTCTGGTGTTGTATCTGACACCAATGTACAGCAATCACCGCTCATGAATGAGTAGGACAGGAAATTGCTTCCCTCTCTTCTCTTTTCCAGATTTACCTTGTTCAGAGAGATGCACCTGACTCAACATTGCTTACTTTTTAGTGCCCTTATAGGTGACCTAAAAGAGCAGCATTTAAAGGTGCCTATTCACGGTACAATTTTTTCACCAAGTGCGATCTTTCGATTGCGATTTTTACGATCGTATTGTGTAGAAAATTTGCCAATTTATGAAGGCAATCGATAGTGAACGATTCTTTGATAGATTGCTTTATAGGATAAAATCGATACGAAAGTTGGAAAATATGATCGCATTTGAAGAAAGAATTGTTCAGTAAATGTGAATATTCGATAATTGCCTTCAGATTACTTACGACCATTTAAACCACATTGAAAGATCGCATTTAGTGAAAAATTGTACCGTTAATGGGCACCTTTAGGCTGAGGGTGGCACTCCATTTAAAGCGGATCCGAGATGAAAAACTAACTATAACAAGTAACTCGTCTATATATCTTATCTAAAGTTTAGATCGTTTACACAGCATATCTAGCTGCAAACCGTTTCAAAAGTTTATGATTATTTATTCCTGTGATACGAGGGCAGCCATGTTCTGTTTGTCACAGGCTGAGGGCTGGAGATGCTATCAGCTTACCTGTGTGTAAATTCAGTCCCCTCTCCTCCTCCCTCCTCCCCTCTGCCTCAATGGCTTGTAACCTCCTCCTCCTCCTGCCCAGACTGAGCTCCCATAAACCCTTGCTACGGGGCCAAGGCACTGTGAAAAGCTGTGGGTGAGGCTTGTGTAGTTTATAGGGAATTAGAATATTTAAAACAAAACAAAAAAGTGTTTGGCTTGAGGAATGCCCTATAAACTATGAAAGGAACACAATTATGCAATGAGTAAAAGTTTATCTCGGATCCACTTTAAGCTAATCCTAAGGAAAGAAACTATTTAGGATCTAAAAAAAGCACTTGGCATTATTTATTCCACTAAATATTGACCACCTGTGCCAGTGTTGAAGGAACAGATACTGAGAATACTGCACACACCTACATACACAGATGAGTACACTTTCTTAATTCATGTACACATGGACATGCATAAACTAGACAGAATGACCATCCTCAAACAGAAACCAGGAAAGGGTTAAGATGAAATGTGGCCAAGGTAAGGTATAGTCTTTTTGTAAGCTGAGGTGGAAGAGTAGTCAGAGAAAGTGGCAGCTAGGCCCATTGATGCCCACTAGGCCCCAGGCAGTAGCCTAGGTTTCCTTGCGGATGATCCAGCTGTGACAGAAACAGCTATTTTAATGTAATTTTAGGGCCCTAATTTCAGAGTAGTGTTAAATAGTAAATAGGGGGACTTGGTTAAGTTTTAGCACAAGTTGCCTATTTGTGACTGTGTGCGTTTGCTTTTTGTTACTGCTCAAAACACACGCAAATATGGGACTTAAAGGAATTTTGAGGCTGGCATATTTATTTCCTTTTAAACAGTACAAGTTGCCTAGCTGCTAATCCTCTGCCTCTAATGCCTAGTGTACGCCATGCAATTTTCTGTCAGATCGACTGGTCGAATCGATATCTTCTGACAGGTCCAATCACTTTCCGATGGATTTTGTACAGAAGTGATCAGAAAATCAATCAGAAAAATGATCGGGTATCAGACCGGACCTGTTGGAAATAATTAGTTTGACCCTTTGAGCTGATGGGAAATTACATGGTATGTGCCAGGCATTATACTTTTAGCCATAGACTCTAAACAAGCATACAGTTCAGCTGTTTCTGACACAAATCTGACAAGATTAGTTGCATGCTTATTTCAGGTGGGTGATTCGGACACTGCTGAGGCATGAAAGAGCAGATGCCGAGCAATTTGCATTGTTTAACGGGACACTTACGTCGCTGTAAAAAAAATTAAATAAACAGTTTTACTTACTTGGGGCTTCTACCAGCCCCCGCCGCCAGCTAGATTAGTTTTCGGCGACAGGCCTGGCCACGCGTATCCTTTTTCGCATTCTTTTGCGCAATAGTGTCCTGCACCTGCGCTGGATGCTATTGTGCAGACGCAAGAGCCAACAATAAGACTTGCTGGTGACGAGGGACCGGAGGATCAGTGAGTGACTGCGAGGGCACGGGATGGCTGCAGGGGGCTGGTAGAAGCCCCAGGTAAATAAAACTGGATTTTTATTTTTTTTTTATTTTTTTTTACAATTAAGTATCCCTTTAAAAGGAAATCCATATGGCAGCCTCCATATCCCTCTCACTTCAGGCGTCCTTTAGCCTTCTGAATCTGATTAGTCCTGTGCAGCGGTTTGGTTCAGCCTAGCGGTGTGATGCTCACCACAGAGCAAACGAAACTGACTACTGTGAACCCAAATAACTGCACTACTTATGCCTTCTTTTGAGGACCTGTTTATTTATTCTGTGCATTTGTCCACTGTGGCTGCCCTGATGAAGTTAAAGATCTATAATGCGAGAGAGATAGCTTGTGGTTGGAGACTTTATCTCAGTATTTCAGTAGCATATTTTAGATTTTGGTTTTGCTATAGTAGTATTTTCATTTCATTTTCTAGGGAGATGAAGAGCTGGCCATTGATGTGATGGACCGACTTAGTCCCGCTATTCTAGAAAGCTTTATACATCTTACAGGAGCGGATCAGGTAAGATGATATGTATTACTGTTGTTTTAAAACCTGTATTCAGCCAGAATTGTTATCAAACCTCTGTCCGCCTTCTACCGCCACACTAACAGTAATACTGTAAGGTGATTCAAAAAGTAAAACATTCTTTAGGGAATATTAGCCAAATTTATTCTTAAAAAAGGGATCCTAAGCCTTAAAATAAATAAAATGAACTTGGGGCTTCGTGCAGCCCCTGCAGTCATCCTGTGCCTGCGGCATCACTCCGCGATCCTCTCCTCAGCTGTATCGGCCTTCGATCAGCTATATGCGCAGCCCCAGGCCGCATGCACTTCCTGCACAGCAGCGTTCTGCGCATGTGCAGTATGGGAAAAATCGCTTAGGCCTGCGGCCAACCACGACTGGCCAGCTTTGAGGGGTTCACTACTGCTGACTGGAGGGTCACGGAATGGCTGCGCAGGTACAGCATGACTGCGGGGGGGCTGCAAGAAGCCCCAGGTAAACTCCTTTTTTTCAGGCTTAAAATTCCCTTTAAATTAGAGCCACTCCTTGGCAGAATCTTATGAACCTGCCATTAAAGCCTCACATCCCCATTTGCTAAATAATCTTCCACCTACCCCTCCTGTATTCTTATTGTAAAGGGTGTTGAGCAGCCGGGATGAGCAGGGGAAACCGAAATTGTTTCACCTGCCATAAAATGAACCAGCTTGTTCATTTTATGGACCACGGCAGAGAGGGTTAACTTTCCTATATTGCCACCTCTTATCAATGCTCTACACATTGCTTTCCATCTTCCCGACATTGGAAGGTATGCTAACCTTCTCTGCCGGGGCTTACCCCCACTAACACGCTTGTCATCTCGGTTAAAGTTTTTCTTTAACCACTTCCCAACTGAGGGGTTTTACCCCCTGACCACCAGAGCAATTTTCACCTTTCAGCGCTCCTTCCATTCATTCGTCTATAACTTTATCATTACTTATCACAATGAAATGAACTATATCTTGTTTTTTCCGCCACCAATTAGGCTTTCTTTAGGTGGGACATTATGCCAAGAATAATTTTATTCTAAATGTGTTTTAATGGGAAAATAGGAAAAAATGTGGGGGAAAATTTATTATTTTTCAGTTTTCTGCCTTTATAGTTTTCAAATAATGCATGCTACTGTAATGAAAACCCATGAAATTTATTTGCCCATTTGTCTCAGTTATAAAGCCGTTTAAATTATGTCCCTATCACAATGTTTGGCGCCAATATTTTATTTGGAAATAAAGGTACATTTTTTTAAGTTTTGCGTCGATCCCTAATTACAAGCTCGTAGTTTTATAAAGTAACAGTGTTATACACTCTTGACATAAATATTTAAAAAGTTCAGTCCCTAAGGTAACTATTTATGTATTTTTTTTTTTTTTTTTTTTTTTTTTTTTACAAAAAAAACATTAGGGAGTGTGGGAGGTGAGGAGTTAATTTTTTGGGTAAAACTAATGTAATTGTATGTGAAAAATCCTTTAGGGTGTAGTTTTACTATTTGGCCACAAGATGGCAACAGTAACTTTTTGTTTATTGCGACCTGCAGGCGTCCTTCTGGACGCTTGCAGGAAGTACTAGGAGGCTGTGAGTAGTTTTTTTTTTTCACAATGATCGTGCTGCTTATCGGATAAGCAGCAGATCATTGCGGGGCTTAGATCAGCGAACGGGAATGGATTTTCCCGTTCATTGATCTCTGGGCGAGCGCCGGCGGCGTGTTTGCTAGCGAAGTGCGCGCGGGCAGCGGTGGGAGCGCGGAAAGTACGCATTTCTCCGTCCCTGGGGGTGAAAGGATGGAAAAAGGGACGGAGAAATGCGTACGGCGGGGGTAAAGTGGTTAAAGTAAATCACAGACGAAGCACCCTCATTTATTTTACCATATATATCAGTGGGAACATTACAGAAAACCCCTACTCTGCTCTCTTTCATTCTTCACTGCTCAGCTTGCTTCTAATCAGCCCTGATAAAATCCCCAACTGAGCATTCAGTTTGCTCAGGAATCATTATAGCTGAGTCATTATAGCAGAGCAAGAAGGGGGCAGGCTTGGGCTTGAAAAGACATCAGAGAAGACAGACTCAGCTATAATGATTCCTGAGCAAAGCCAGACTGAATGCTCAGTCGGGGATTTTATCAGGGCTGCTTAGAAGCAGGCTGAGCAGTGAAAAATGAAACAGAGAGCAGGGTAGGTGTTTTCTCTAATGTTCCCACTGATCTATATGGTAAAATACATGAGGATGCTTAGTCTCTGGTTTACTTTAAGCATAACACTAACCCACACAGTAGCTTTCTTTTGCAGTCAGAAGTCTCACACTGACCTGTGAGTTGTTGGAGTATTTCCATCAGGATTATGTGGCTTGTTCGGTTTCTGTTGTGTACAAAGTTTTGTATTCTGTATTACCTCTCACATGGATCTCTTTTCTTGCTTATAGACCACCTTGCTGTACTGTCCAAGTTCAATCGATCTGCAGACTCTTGCAGAGTGGAGCTCTTCGCCAATCAGTCACCAGTTTGATGTGGTCAGCCCTTCACACACCTGGATCTTTGCACATGTCACGCAGGGCCTGGATCCATGGATAATAAGCCTGTCCAGCTTCATGAAACAGGAAAATTTGCCCAAGTACTGTCCTACAGCTGTCAGCTATGCCTGGATGTTTTCTTACACTCGTCTGCAGCTTCTGTCTCCACAAGTCGATATAAAGTAAGATATCCACTTCAGCCACTGAATTTAGGACACATTTGTTTCATTTTTATTAAAAGGACTTATAAAGGATACCAGTGCCCTACTATAGACTAAAATGAAAAACAGCAGGACTAGTGATTACTAGTTCACCACTGCCATACATACCTTACCTTCCTTCACTGGTGTTTTATTTAGTGTAGGTTTTGTAAAGCCTCCCCCTGTCACAGGTGCTTGAGTAAAATCTTCATAGCTAGGACTATGGCTCTTCTTATACTTCCACCAGTACTAGCTCCATATACAGGGCCATATTTAAGCCAAGGCCACATAGTCCATGGCCTAGGGCACCACAGGATCAAGGGTGGAAAGGGCAGTAGGCTATACAGAAGGGGGAGGGTCATATGGCTTCTTATACCAGAGGGAAGGGGGGGCGTGTCATCAAAGGGGGGGGGGGTGAGTCATTAGGCTGTTCTAAACTGGACAGGGTGGGGGGGGGAGAGGGTTATCTGGCTACCTATACTGGAGGAGGTGGGGGGGGGGCATCTGGCTGCCTATTCTAGAAGGAAGGGTCAATGGGCTACCTATACTGGAGGGAGGGGGGAGTGTCATTTGGCTTCCTATACTGGAGGGGGGGAGGGGTCATCTGGCTACCTATACTGAAGGGAGGCAGCTGCTGACAGTGGCCTTGGGTGGCAAAGAGTAAAACTCCAGCCCTATCCATATATTATAATCCTTGGCAGAAAATCCACCCCTTACTTTGTATTAAAATACTGTATATAGTCTTTATTTCAACATTTTGGTGGGCTTTAATTGTTAAAGATGATAGAAATGGAACAATACTGCCATAGGGTTAGATCATCAGGCTTGCGTCATAATGGATCTCACCTGTGAAAGCAAAAGAACGTGTTTAGTATGCTGAAACAAGGGATCGAATTAGTTTGTGTGTGACTGCTTATTATTTTCAGTATTTTCAAGTCATCTTCACCAAGTTTGCAGTCAATGGCCCATAAGCCATTCACTTTTTCACCTGAGTTTTCTACTAGGTGATATTTTCTCTACTTGTAAATAAAAAGCCTTTTACACCCCCAGCAAGCAAACAAATACTCAAAATAAATTTCACAGTACCTTTTCACCTACTTTTCAGTACTTTTATAGTTGAAAACTGCTGGAAAGTTATTTTAAATCGAAGGTGAAAAATTATCTCCTAGGAGAAAACTCAGGTGAAAAGTGAATTGCATATGGCCCAATGTGTTTGGGATGGGACTGTTAAATGCTTGAGATATTATTCAACAACAGTATGAACAGTAGGATCTAACACTTTCCACCTTTCTCTCTTCTTTCAACCAGGTGGAGAAAGCTCACGCATTCTAGAATGTTTTCTACGTCATTTGTGTTCAAACTTCAGTTTGCCACTTTGTTTTTTCTAAACTAAAATATTATAATGGCAAATGCAGTTGGATCCTCCAACTTGCACAACAAGCAGGCTATCCCTGCGTTGCTTAAATAGAATGTTGCAGGGAAATTGCCTGATACAATACAGATTCATTCTTGGTAACCCTTTGCGGACCCACGTAGTTGAAATCCACATCATGCTTGTGGCTGTAAGCCTCAGACATGACGTAGATTTCGCACTGCACGGTCTGCACATTCCCACTGCGATTGCACACACTTGAGACCGGAGACTAAGGAGCCACCCAGATTGGCTCCTGATCACGTGATCGCTATGATCACCGGTGAGCTTAGTGATCACAATGTAAACAATTCACACTCGCCTTCCACGTTCACCCGAGGATCACAGCTCCTGACTATCCCCTTAGGCATCCAGCCCCGTACCGACTGAAGTACAAGTCCCAGCCTGATGATGTCATCAAGCCAGGACCCCATACTTGTGTCAGTACGGGACTGATTGTTGTGATGCCGGTCACAGCTGCTCTGCGCTGGAGAGAGGTGAAAGGTGAGTAATCCTTACCCTGCCTTGCTTCCTGCTGCCAATCTCTCCGGGGGGATGAAAGTTAGTAAAGGGCGGGGGAGAGACTGGGGCACTAGAGACTGCTCCGGTCTTTAAGGAGGCCAGAGTGGTCAGTCCTGAAAGATAAGGTTGACCGTGTCCTGGCTATGACTGGCATATGGAACAAATGTAGCAAGTGGAGTTTTGTAACATAAGCAGTTCATATATCTAGCCTAACATAAAGTTGCACACATTTTTAGCTCACAAAATTATGAAGACAATCCTTAAAACAACATGATAGCGGACATAAATCAATACCTTCTACTGTGTATTAACTTTGTTTTTGGACATCTTTATTTTCAGCAGTCCCATTAATGCAAAAAAAGTGACTGCAGTTGCCGGCAGCGATTCCTATGTTGGTCTGTGGAGAAACTACTTAATTCTTTGCTGCAGTGCAGCAACATCCTCATCCTCTTCAGCATCTACTGGTTCCGTGCGATGTTCCCCTCCTGAGACGCTGGCGTCTACCCCTGACAGTGGATATAGTATTGACCCAAAAGTAGGTCACATGTTTTTGGCTGATTTCGTGACAAATTTCTTAGCTTTCACATAGTTTCTACACTTGTGGTGTTTTGTTTCAAATGTATGTGCCTTACAGCTTGTAGTTTTCTTCCCTGCATCTACTGACTAAATATAAACACACGTGTATTGGTAAGGACACCTGTAAACCATAACAGATTTTTAATGAATTTAAAGACCACCTGTTCTAGCAGGACATAAAAAATAATTTAGGAGACACACTTTTACATTAATTATCCTGGTTTCAGCATCAGAAACTCTTCCAAAAGTTAGTAATTGATGTATATTGGCATGTAACCACACCCTCCCAATGATATTTAGCCTAGACTTTAGCATCTCACAGTGGTTCACCTTGCTTGGAGTAAAGATGCCGACATCACTGATGAAGTAAATAGTTTAAATCCAGATTGGCTAAACTCATGCACTTCAAAAATCTGATGAAGAGCATACACTGTGGAAGCGCCTTTAGAGTAAAGCTTCTCAAAGCTGTGGAAGTAATAGCTTTTATCAGAGCCGGTTCTAGAATTTTTGCTGCCTGAGGCAAACTTGAGAGGATGCGCCCCCCCCCCCCCCCACCACCCCAACTTGATTTAGAATGATCGCACAGCACCCAACAATTTACTCAGCTTCAATTAATGTTCTCACATGACATGCTGCAGCTCAACACAGTAGCACACTGGCTGGCTGCGAGTCTGTGAGTCTTGTTCTCTTTCTACTCTGACTGCATGCTGTTAGTGTAAACACAGTACAAACCTGCTGTCCCTGTAATCTCTGCCGCCTGACGCAAATGCTTCATCTTGCCTCATGAGAGAACCGGCCCTGGCTTTTATATATAATATTTCCACTTTAGTTGTGTTTATGGTTAGAATGAAACGGTGTATGTCACTAGCCAGTCCTGAAAGGTGGATAAAAGTGTTTAAAAGTGTCCCTAAATAGTAGCAACCCTGATATACAAATCAGAACTGACAAGAACTCACACACTCCGATTACTGAGCTGTGCAGATAATCGGCAAGTTCAAAAACTGCTTTTAGCTGCACAATGCATTAGTAGTTATGAAAGCATCATTTTTTTAGAGACAGTCTATCTGATTATCCAACAAATGACCGGGCTGTATTCACATGCCATTTGAGTTTAGTCAATCTTCCAAGTAAACCGAGTCCTCTGTTTGACCAAGCCATTCTGCTATTGTCCTGAATCACTGGAACTTGGATTTATTAAAAGAAAGTGCTTTTAGGGTGTGAGGCCTGATCCACTTGCGGTGCTTTGAAATTGCTGGTAATTCCAAAAGCGCTAGGCTAATGTTAGCCAATGCTAACTGTCGCATTTGCAGTTTCCTCAAATCGCAATCATGACTCCTGCAGCATTTTTGCAATTTGCCCAGAGCAATCACATAACCGGCAAATCATTTGGTTGCAAAGAGGATTAAAGACACTTGCACTAAATGCAGCAGGGACAGATACAACCACACCGGGCTTACCTGCAGCATGCTCCAATATTGATCCACAGTTCAGTCAAGTAGAGATGAAAAGATATGGGCACAGCTGCTAAAATACCCTTTATTTGTGGCTGGGTAGACGCATGCAAGTTACAGCAGTGGGGGGGATAGCGAAGTCTGACAGCTGTTTCGCAGGGAATAGCCTTGCTTCATCGGAGTCATAAGAGTCTACCCAGCCACAAATAAAGGGTATTTTAGTAGCTGTGCCCATCTCTTTTTATCTCTAATTGACCTAACCGGCAAATCATGATTGCACCAGTAAATACAGAACGCCTTACTTTGCGCTTCCTGGAATTGCGGTGTTTTCTGAAAATGCAAGTTGGTCCGAGGCCTCAGTGTAAACAAACCTCCTTTGGATCACATCTGACCACAAGAAGAGTTGTAATTGGTTCATGAATCTGTGGATGCTGATGTGCATGCACTCACCTTTTGTTTTGCATTTGTTTGTTTTTTCCTGCCAAAGTACCTTACATTTGAAATAATAATATTGAAGAACAGACTTGTATACGTTTTGGAGAGGAATGTTTAACCATTGTGCTATTTTGCAGAGCTATGGCAGTCCGTCCCCCTCATCCCTATTCAAGCTCATAGTACCAATGATGCGATCGGAGAGCATGGAGATCACAGAGTCTCTGGTTCTAGGCCTTGGCAGGACCAACCCTGGAGCATTTAGGTGAGATGTCTGTTTATCGGTCACAAACAGAATCATCAACAAACTGATTTTCAAAACTCCTAAAATCTGCTTTATTTTAAAAAGAATGGTTTACTCACCCAGTTTTTATTATGAATTAATATCTAAATTATCTAGCATGCCTCTTGCCAGAAAATACAGGTAGTCCCTGGTTAACTAATGAGAAAGGGACAGTAGGTTTGTACTAAACCTGAATCTGTCCCATAAGTCGAAACACTGTACCATCCCTATCCCCTGTACCTTCTCTCTATGCCCTCTGTGCTTCCAGTGTCACCTCTGTTCCCCCATGCCTTCCGTGTCACTGTTTGTGCCACCTGTGCCCTTCCACCCACCCCACCATGTCACCTCTGCCCCCTGTTTACTCAGTATCCCCCTCTGTGCTATCTTTGCCCCCCACTGGGTCACCTCTGTCCCCTGAGTGTACAAAATGTTATTTTACCAGCATTTTTTTTTAGTTTTGTAAAATCGATTTTCTCAAAAACTACAACTTTTTGGAAAAAAAATGGACCACAGAATCAAATTTCACACTTTCGTATCACCGAACCGTTTGAAAGTCGGGGACTACCTGTATGTAAATTTGTAAATGCACAGATTTTAAATGGGTATTATGTATTTGGACTTAAAGGGCAACTGTATTGAGTAGAATGGAGACTTTCATATTTATTTCCTTTTAACCACAGAAGGACCACAGGCTTAACCCACTCCCCCCCCCCCACCCCCAAGGCAATGCCATTTTTCACAAAATGGGCCGCTGCAGCTTTAAGGCCTCGCTGCAGGGCCGTACAACTCAGCAGACAAGTGAGTCCCCCCCCCTTCTGCCCACCAACCTCTGTTGGTGGGCTTTGATTGATGCTCCCAGGATGTTTGTTTGGGTTTTTTTTTAATAAATATTTATTTCTATTTTTTGTTAATACATTTTGCTATTTATTTATTTATTTTTAAAACCCCGCCAGCCAATCCGCATGTAGTGGAAACAGGCCCTAAAAGTATTAAAGGCAGAAGATCAGTAGGCTAGCCAGGCAACTGGTATAGCTTAAAAGGAAATAAACATGGCAGCCTCAATATATCACACTCACTTCAGTTGTCCTTTAAAGTGTACCTGAGGGATAAAAAAAAGATACTTGCCTAGAAAGAGGCAAGCCTCTGGATCCTATAGAAGCTTCCTATGTCCTCCTCGCCCCCTCCAGCGCTCACTCAATATAACTGTGCAATTTCATTGGACAGACTGTAAAATACAGACATACAGTGCAAAAACAACTCTGTGCATTACTAATTAGTGCAATTTTACTATCCTGTGCATTTAAAGGAGAACTGTAATGAGAGTTATATGGAGGCTGCTATATTTATTTCCGTATAAACAATACCAGTTGTCTGGCAGCTCTGCTGATCTATTTGGCTGCAGTAGTGTGTGAATCACACTAGAACAAGCATGCAGCTAATCTTGTCAGTTCTGACAATGTCAGAAACACCTCATCTGCTGCATGCTTGTTCAGGGTTTATGCCTAAAAGGATCAGCAGGACTGCCAGGCAACTGGTATCACTTAAAAGGAATTACATATGGCAGCCTTCATATACTGCTCACTAGAGTTCTCCTTTAAAAACAAAAAGGAAATGCTAATAAAGAGTTTTACGTATTGTTGAATGTGCTGAGGTTGCAACCTGAATTGTCCGTTATATCTTTCTGTTGTCATTTTGCTGTTTACGGAAAATGTTAAAAGTACATTTCACTTGATTGTTGATTTTCTCATCCCTATTTGCCAGTGTGAAAGATGTGGTGTATTAATAACAAAGTGTGATCCAGCCTAAATGGCGCTCTGCACTAGAGCACTCTTCCGCTAGGGTTTAATTACAACCCGCGCCTGTAAATATTTAGTAAACAACATAATGTCGCCGGTCTGAACAGCTGCTTCCGTGTACAGATGTCTAACGCTTCTATTTGTTATTTGTACCTAGGGAATTAATAGAGGAGCTGCACCCTATAATTAAGGAAGCACTTGATAGAAGACCAGAGGTAATTATACTAAAAGCATTATCTTACATGCTAAGCTTGCTGTACTTTCCATAAACTGGAATTCAGAAAAATACTCGACCCAGTAGATTTATACAGTCTCCTTTTTAGCGCTATGAAAAGCTGAAAGTACCAGATGTTGTAGAGAAATCGGCTTCTAATGCACTCACTGCTAATGGCCCCTTCCCATTATCCACATTGCAGGCAGGCACTTCACAGCAGCATGTTTTTAGCCTTTTTTAAGCTCAGATATCTCCGTGTTTTACTAAAGCAAGAAATAAAATCCATTTGAGGATCCTTGTTGGGTGACTATCATAGCTGTGGAAGAGCTTGCTCAAAGGTAGATACTGGATGGGCTTTATGCCTGGGACACACCATGCAATTTCCCCTTGGATCGCCAAGTTGAAACGATCATTTCTGTCATGCCTGATCTCCTCTCGAACAAGAATGGGAGTGTATATGGTTTGTCGTGGTGTTGGTCGTGCACTTTGTTGGACGTTTGTACATAGCTTTAAACTCATGAGTGATCCAGGAACATTAATTAGCTGGGAGATCTGCAGCAGTTGTGTCTCAATCAGACTTAATTGCATGTCGTGAATGAAAGCAGCTGTGTGATGTTAGTGTAGTAATAATAATAAGCCAAACCCTAGACGCGCTCAAGAGGCCACCCTGCAGTGCTAGGGAGTCTTGGCTAAAACTCCTGAGTGCCAGTATAGGGTCATGCTCACTGTGCCCATTGTAGAAGCTTGCCACACTTTGGCACATTCACTTGAATGCCAGCCTGTACTGTATGTTCACGATAATGTATGTATTTGTACATGCAAATTATAAACTTGTGTGTAATTCATTAGTTTGAAATAGAATGGGTTGTGTAGGATAAAGGTTTGAAGGCTTTTTTCCCTCTTGCAGAACATGAAGCGGCGCAGGCGTCGAGATATTTTACGAGTACAGCTGGTCCGAATATTTGAGCTGCTGGCAGACGCTGGTGTCATTAGTCACAGGTAAGTCTTGAGGATTGGATTTAGCTGTCATAGAGACAGTAGATTGTGGGGCAGCCCCTTACATGAGTTATTCAGTGTACTCTGGAATGCTTTGTGTAGAATTGAAGCACTACACAAATGTTTGAAGGAACGCTATCACAAAAACATTTACAATTCATGTGTATGCGTAAGATGTACATTTGTCTCCAAGTAAAATGCACTATAAATTACTTTTTCCTATGTCGCTGTCACCTATAGGTAGTGAAACTCTTGACAGGTTGTGACTAGTCCTTCACCTCATGGTACATCATTCTGTGTGTTTCCAGAGGCACATAGGCTGGGTGCACACTGTACCAGATGCACAATGGCACGTTCACAGTCTATCTGTTCAGGAGACATTATGGTCCATCGCATTTCTATGGGCGTCATTCACATTACTCTCTGTTGTGCATCTAGTCCACTACCCTCCTGGTTCATCTGTCACAGGTTCCACTGCTGTTCGGATCCATTGCAGGGAAGTAGCGCCGGTATGCAGACTGGAGAACCAGCAGCAGCATATAGGGCTCCCTGTTGTGTATTGCAAAAGACTAATGGGGATCCTCCTTCCACCAGGGAGAGTGATCATTGGTCTACAACTCAGTGAACTAATGGGAATCATCTTTCTACCAGGGAGAATTCTCATTGTTCCACCACTCTGTGGACCAATGGGAATCCTCTTTCCACCAGGGAGAATTCTCATTGGTCCACCACTCAGTGAACCAATGAGAAGTTTCCCTGGGGAGATCTGATTCCCATTAATCTGTTGCAATCCACTGGGTAGTCCCATGCGTCTGCCAGGTATACCAGCACTTCTTCCCTGCAATGGACTGAGCAGCAGCAGTTGAACTGCTGCCTCTTGATATACCAGGCAGGAGAAGTCTTAAAGAGGAACTCCAGTGAAAATAATGTAGTAAAAAAAGTGCTTCATTTTTACCATAATTATGTATAAATGATTTAGTCCCCGATTTACATTCTGACATTTATTACATGGTGACATTTTTACTGTGGGCAGGTTATGTAGCTGCTCCTAGCTGTTTTACCGCAGTACTCAGAGCTTCTTGTGGGAGGGGTTTCAGCACAAAATCAGTCATACAGCGCCCCCTGATGGTCTGTTTGTGAAAAGCATTATATTTTTCATGTAAAAGGGGGTATCAGCTACTGATTGGGATAAAGTTCAATTCTAGGTTGGAGTTTCTCTTTAAGCGTGGAGAGGTGCACAACTGCAGCAAGCACAGCTACACAAATAATTTTTCAATGTAAAACAATGGATGTCAAAGGTATAAAAATTTGCTCTAGTCAACATGATTGCTTTGAGAATTTGCCTAGTTCAATTTTAGTGTATTTGGGCTGCAGGCCACACTCACAGAGTCATGCGTGTAACTTCAGTGTACCAGAAAGGGATAACTTGAGTGGACAAGTATAAAGAACCTCATCCTGTGATTCCTGATCCCCCACCCACCCACCCACCCACCCAAGATGAGCAGCATCCAAAGCTGTCTCTCTCCTCCTCCAACCTGAACCATCAACTTATGTGCTGAACTGCACCACTGACTATTGGACATACCTCTGTGCATTTATATAGCGTTGGAATCCATCCCAAAACAAGTTATATGGGAAAAGAAAGGTTCTTCTTTTTTTAGACATTGATAAATGAGGCTCCCAGTGTCTATCTTGTCAAAGTCAAACATCTTTATTCTGATTTATAAGCTTTTCAGGCTTCAAAGTTTTAATCTTTGGGAAGTACCATTAGGATGAGCAGTTTTGACAGCATATTCCTCTAAAGATGATGGCTGCATGCACAAAAACTAGACATAAATTAATCATCAACCAAGAACAGAGCGCAGCCCATTAAACAAAGCACGGGTAACCTTGACAGCGTTACTTTTTCATTTCGTATTGAATACATTCCAAATCCTGGTGTGTTTTCTTCTTACGCCTGCATTTGTTTGTGAAGGTTAGTGTTGCTGAGTTGTTTTCTATGGAGGCTCATTCAGGCCTCTGCAATGCTTGGCTCTTTACCTTGCTTTGTATGGCAGGTTATTTGATAACATAACATTCTACGCACACACTATGCAGTATACTGTTCTTCATTCATTTGCCTTGTGTGTATGACGTGTATTTCAGCCTTCCTCTTGTTTTCTAGTGCAAGCGGAGGCCTGGATAATGAAACGCATTCCTTGAACAATACTCTGCTAGAGTACGTGGATCTAACCAGACAGTTACTGGAGGCGGAGAACGAGAAGGACTCGGATACGCTGAAGGATATCCGCTGCCATTTCAGTGCCTTAGTAGCGAATATCATTCAAAATGTTCCAGGTATTGTTCCAGCTTTATATTATTAAAAGTCAATTACTTTTTCAATTGTTGTGTTCCTTCCTTTTTTATCTGTGCAAAATTACCATCTAAACATTAACAATGATCGATGAGATGCAAATATGTCAGTCCATGTAGTCCATGAGACTATAATCGCTGTAAAGCGCTGTGTAAGATGGCGCTATATAAATACTAAATAATAATAATAATTATGTCAATTTATATGCAAATATATGCAGCTTGAAAATGGACCAATCAAGGCCCACCCAGGTGTCAAGTTATTGGTCCATTTTCAAGCTGTATATATTTACATACACATTTACATAAATCTGCATGAACATTTCCTAATCAGAATGCTCAGATGGTACCTTTTTGTGTGACTTAGGCTCCTACAGCTTAAGGCCTCTTGCACACTGCACGCGATTCCGATTCAGATTCCGCTTTTTAATCAGTTTTTACATCCGATTCAGATTCCGATTTGCAGTGTGCAAGGAGCAAACTGCAAATCAGAATTTGAATCGGATGTAAAAACTGATTAAAAAGCGGAATCTGAATCGGAATCGCGTGCAGTGTGCAAGAGGCCTGTTTTGACACTTTTATCACAAGACAAGAAGAGTCAGTTTTCAGGTTCTTTGGGTGTGGCTGCTGCCTGTGTTGCATCATCCCACTGTTCAGACTGTAAGGGCTGGTTCAGATGGGCTACTGCCGGATGCAGTGCATACCACCGGGACCTACTGCATCCCGCATTGAGTTGAATGGCAGCATTCATCTCCATGTATTTACCACCAATTGTGCGACCGCTGGGCCATCAGCATTTTCAAGACGCTGCGGCTGTGTTAGCGGTTACATTTCTTTTTTGGCGCAAAAAAACGGGATGCAACAAAAAATGCTGTGAACTGATTCTAAACGCTTTTCTACTATGTTGATCAGAAAAAGAACATTTTTTTACCCCATTCAATACTTTATCTGTAAGTTGGTTGTGCCCAATGCTTTTGCAGATTTTTGTTAGATTTGGGATATTTATCAAATGTAATGTCTAATCTGTTAAAACCAGTGTTTTGTGTATGTTGGTCTTAAGAATGCATTGTTGTTGTTATTCTGAACACGGTGTGGTGATTGTTATTTGCAGTGCACCAGAGAAGAAGTATATTTCCTCAGCAAAGCCTGCGCCACAGCCTGTTCATGCTGTTCAGCCATTGGGCCGGACCATTCAGCATAATGTTTACTCCTTTGGATCGCTACAGTGACCGGAATATGCAGATCAACAGACACCAGTACTGTGCGCTAAAGGTACTTCCTGTTTCTGTAGTTCTGTGACTCCCCTTCAGATCATTGTGTCGACTATACGGTGTGTTGCTATAATATAGCCTCTAGAAGTCGAATCGGCTAAAAACGGCACAGGATCCCATATGAAAAAAAAACGGCGCAGTCATAGATGCCTATTATAAAAGATGCCATTTGCGGCAGACGGGAAATTTGGTTGCATGGCGGGGCAGCTATCAGGCGTCCGCGGGTGCTGAAATTTACCTTCTTTGTGGCAAATCGCGGCTTTTATAATATGGCAAAGAAGGTACCTTTTGGGCGCTTGCAGGCACGGTTACCGGCAATTCCCCAATTTGCATTTCCGCAAGCCCACTGTGGCTGCAATGCTATCGGGCGCCTCAGAGTCCCCAAATTGTGCCTTCTTGCGGATAATCGTCCGCCTGCGGGCAGCCAAATGTACCTGCATACCGCGTCTTTACGGCACTAGGGAGGGGTTCAGGTTTAGGAGAGCAGGTAGGGTTAGGCACCACGGGGGGTGTCTTAGGTTTAGGCACAACCAGGGGGTCTTAGGGTTAGGCACCACCAGTGAGCGTTTTAGGGTTAGGCACCATCAGGGGGATTCTTAGGGTTAGACACCACCAGGGCCGGGCCGAGGCATAGGCTGGAGAGGCTCCAGCCTCAGGGCGCAGTGTAGGAGGGGGCGCACAATTCATTCAGCTGTCATTCCTAATTGTGTTTGAAGCAGAAAGAAATAAGAAAAGGGAATACATAGCAGTGACTGCAAGACAGATAACTAGATATTAAGGTGTTGGGGAGGTTGTGGGCCCTGTGGCACCTCTTAGTCTAATAGAAATCAGTGTGTGACGGCTGGGGGGCAGGGATGGAGGGGCGCACTTTGGTGTCTCAGCCTTGGGTGCTGGAGGACCTTGTCCCGCCTCTGGACACCACCAGGGCGGTGGTCTTAGGGTTAGGCATTGGTAGAGGGAGGGTTCTGTGTGAGAGTAGGGTTAGGTTTAGATAGTAAAGTAAAGTATCTGTACAGATATTTTACTGTCGCAATCCTGCAGGAAAATAATGCCAATTTTAGCATTACTCTACTAACGGCAACCCCATGCACCTTTTTTTAGGTGCCTTTATTGCATGTATGCCTAGAAGTCCACACTGTCAGGGTTTGAATGATGTAAGTGAATGGTTAATGTTAGTCCTGCAATCATTGAGCAGTAGCTTATGTCTGTGTTTCCCATGACTGTAGGGTGGCTAGCACAGAATGTTTTCCTTGTACTGAGAGGACTACAGACATGGATTGTGAGGGCACAGCTGTTTCTTGGTTGGTAATGGAAATACCCATAGCAGGACCTTGAATACAGCCAGTGCTTCTGTTAAAGATGCTGCTCATTACTAATTTAACACTGATGTTTTACTTTCATTTTTAGTATGTGGTACCAGGTTAGACAAAAATCAGTTTCTTTCCACCAGTCGTAAAGCATGGTTGACACGATGGAAAAGCGCCTTGGGGTCAGGTTTTATGAGGACCTTCCCTGGTATTGCTTATTATATAGAAGGCTGAGAGGAGCTCTTCTGTAGAGGTACCATGTACTAATAAGAATACATAATTGTTGAAGAGCTTTGTGAAGAAATAAGGTTAGTAAGAGCATAACTTATAATGCTGGCAAGAATGGAGTAGAATAGACTAGGAGAATATGGAGTTCCTCTGCTCAGCTGTCTCTGTAAACTCAACAGTCTGGTGATTCTCTGTGAGGACTGCATGGAAATGAAGCAACAGGCTTTATACACACCTCTGCTGTGGCTTTCCCAGTTATGTTCTGTCTTAGGCACAGTTATGGCAAGAGCCTTTAGATAAACTTTTAACAGTTTTTTAATATGCCTTGACTAGGAGCCACGTAGCCAATATACCTACTCCTTATAGCTAGAGTTTAAAGGGAACCCGTGAGGGAAAAAAAAGTGCCCCAAATGTATACTCCTCTTTAGAGAGGGCAGCCTCTGAATCTTCCAGAGCCTTCCATTGTCCTCCTCCACTAGGCTGTTCAAGCCTTGCCCCTCCCACAGAACCGCCAGGCATGCTCAGTAGCAGGCTCGGACTGAGCCACCGAACCACCGATGGTCCCATAGGTGGGCCCCGACTGCCCCGCCTCCTGGGGGCCCCAGAGCTAAGAGGGAGGGGGCACAGCTTGGAAGGGGGGAAATTGAGCACAGAGCGGCGGGGAGGGGGGAAGCCTCCCCCCCCCCTCACCTAGGGGCCCCCCCTTCCGCGCACCCCCCTCCTCCAGAAGTGCAGCTAGCAACGAGCGGAGAATAGCTTACAGAGCTTCAGATGATGCTAGCTCTGCTCCGCTCCGCATGCCGCTGCTGCCCTGCTGGTCTCTGTCTCCTACAGTGATGATGTCCAATCACGCTCTCACAGTACTTCCTGCGAGAGCGTGATTGGACAGCGTCACTACAGGAGACAGAGACCAGCAGGGCAGCAGCAGCAGCATGCGGAGCTAGCATCATCTGAAGCTCGGTAAGCTATTCTCCGCTCGCTGCTGGCTGCACTTCTGGAGGAGGGGGGTGCGCGGAAGGGGGGCCCCTAGGTGAAGGAGGGGGGAAGGCTTCCCCGCTGATCTGTGCCCGCTGCCCCCCCCCCCTTCCAAGCTGGGGGGGACTTGCATTTTGTGGGGGTATCTGCCACCTACCTGATTGCATTGTGGGGGGTATCTGCAGCCAACCTGATTGCATTGTGTGGGAGTATCTGCAGCCAACCTGATTGCATTGTGTGGGGGTATCTGCAGCCAACCTGTTTGCATTTTGTGGGGGTATCTGCAGCCAACCTGTTTGCAGTTTGTGGGGGTATCTGCCACCAACCTGATTGCATTGTGTGGGGGTATCTGCAGCCAACCTGATTGCATTTTGTGGGGGTATTTGCCATCAACCTGATTGCATTGTGTGGGGGTATCTGCAGCCAACCTGATTGCATTGTGTGGGGGTATCTGCAGTCAACCTGATTGCATTGTGTGGGGGTATCTGCAGCCAACCTGATTGCATTGTGTGGGGGTATCTGCAGCCAACCTGATTGCATTGTGTGGGGGTATCTGCAGCCAACCTGATTGCATTTTGTGGGGGTATCTGCAGCCAACCTGATTGCATTTTGTGGGGGCATCTGTCGGCAACCTGATTGCATTTTGTGGGGGTATCTGCTGCCATTTGACTACTTTATGAATTATCATGAGGCATGTAACGACTTGAATATTTTATCTAAAATGTATCTGGTCAGACCTAATCTCTGTGAATAACACCGCTACTTATTTTGTGTTTTGTATTTTTATTTTTTTTAAGTCTGCCCATGACTCATCATGACCACGCCGATGTTCCAGTGCGTGGTGACACCCATTTAGTTTCGCTGCTGCGCGCGCCGCATTTAGACATATCCCTATTGGAGACTGTCCTCAGAATTGCTCAAAATCTATTCCCTACCATAAAGTCATGCAAAATTTCTAGAGTACATGTGTATGTGAACCCAAAATGGGGGGGGGGGGGGGGGAGAGGGGGGCGGGCCCCAGGCTGAAACTTCCTTGGTGGGCCCTTGGTGTCCCAGTCCGACCCTGCTCAGTAGCACCACTCCGTTCAGTCTTCAGCGGGAAAGAGTTCATGCTACCACAGAGTCCCAGCATGGCCATGCCTCAGGGGACTCAGCGCTAGCACAGAGAGGTGCAGGGAGACGGTAAAGCCTTTTGGTGAAGGAGGAACTGAACCGTAGCTGAGTATTTGTGTAGGGAGATTTCCCAGTGCTGAGATATTAGTACATTTTGGAAAGATACAGGAATTCTTTTCACTTCAAGGGATGGGGGATAGCTGTAGAACTGGAATTCTTCCCTGGATTTCTGCTCCTAAAGTCTGTGCAGAAGCCTGCTATTTTGCAACAAATTATTTAACCCGTTTAGGACCGTCAGGCTCTGGCCCCTTTAAAGGGCAACTGAAGTGATAGAGAGGTGGAGGCTGTCATATTGATCTACTTTTAAGCAATACCAGTTGCCTGGCTATCCTGCTGATCCTCTGCCTCTAATACTTTTAGCCATAGCCCCTGAACAAGCATGCAGCAGATCAAGTGTTTCCGACATTATTGTCAGATGTGACAAGATTAGCTGCATGCTTGTTTCTGGTGGAATTCAGACACTATTGTATCCAAATAGATCAGCAGGACAGCTGTGTAACTGTTATTGTTTAAAAGGTGATAAATATGGCAGCCACCATATCAATCTCCCTTCAGTTCCCCTTTAAGAACAGAGCTTTTTTCTTATTCTTTCATTTGTTATCACTGTGATTGGCTCAGACTAATCACTTGGTAAGGAGCCAAAGAAACTTTCTCCTCTTTGCATGAAATGTTGTTTTAATTCACACTTGTCGAACAGCTAGTAAATGCTGAAGAATGCAAGTCTTCATTCATTGAGTGCTGACTATGCAGTGATGGCCACTATGTTGTATTTTCCTTGCAGGCAATGTCCGCTGTGTTATGCTGTGGTCCAGTTGCTGACAATGTTGGGCTTTCACCTGATGGATATTTATACAAATGGTTGGATAACATTCTGGACTCCCAGGACAAGAAGGTAAGAAACAGTGACATGGCATCAGAATTCCTCTAGTTATATCAGTTCTTGCAATTCATTTTAAGCACATTTTTCTAGCGCTTACAATCTGATGTAAAAGATCACTTATATGCCCATGCTGCTTCTGGAATGTTGGTGTGTCTTGCCCTTAGTTTAAGGTAAACCTATAGTGAAAATAAACATGAGATAAGTAACTGGTACCTGTAGACCTAACCTTAAAGTGAATGTCCGGCAAAAAAAAAAGAGTTTCACTTACCTGAGGCTTCTACCAGCCCCATGCAGCCATCCTGTGCCCTTGTAGTCACTCACTGCTGCTCCGGTCCCCATCCACCAGCTAGTTTTGTTTTTGTCGATCTCGAGGTCGGCGGGCCACATTGCGTACATTTTTACGCATTCCCGCTGGTGCAGGAACATTAACACATACGTTTTTTACGAGTAGGAGTAACGCGTAAAAATGTATGTGTTAATGTTCCTGCGGGAATGCGTAAAAATGTACGCAATGTGGCCCGCCGACCTCGAGATCGACAAAAACAAAACTAGCTGGTGGATGGGGACTGGAGCAGCAGTGAGTGACTACCGGACAATCCCTTTAAAGGTAACTTTCCTGGAGTGCCTTATTTTGGGGCTAAAGTACACCTGAAGTGAGAGGGATATGGAGGCTTCCATATTTTTTTCCTTTTAAACAATACCAGTTGACTGGCAGTCCTGCTGATCTTGCATCAGTAGTGTCTAAATTACATCTGAAACAGACATGTGGCTAATCCAGTCATACTTCAGTCAGAGCACCAGATCTGCATTCTTGTTCAGGGTCTATGGCTAAAAGTATTAGAGGCCGAGGATCAGTAGGACAATTTGCATTTTTTAAAAGGAAATAAATATGCCAGCCCCCATATCCCTCTCACTTCAGGTGTCCTTTAAGGGTTTAAAATCTCATTTTGAGGTCTGAATCATGTTTGATATCACACTTCCATCCCTACTGTTCCTTCAGTTCCCATGCAGAGAAATGATGACCTACTGAACAATTACCGGTAATCACTATTCTGCAGTCAGGAGTTTTTGCACAGCCAAACAAAAGTCTTGTAACTTCTAATTAGTTTTCAAGAGAGCTGCCATTGCAGTCTAATTGCACATATAATGCACTGTCTTTTAACCTCTGAACACAGGCAAGTTCTATTAGTATCATATGTACATAGGTTTATTGCATTATGCGACCTGTCACTTTAGGTACCTTTAAAATTATATGCCAGTGTCTACGGTGACGTAGCGGTTAGCACTGTCGCCTTGCAGCGCTGGGTCCTCAGTTTGAATCCCAGCCAGGGCACTATCTGCATGGAGTTAATATGTCCCTCCTTGTCTATGTGGGTTTCCTCCCACCTCCTAAAAACATAGAGATACATGAATTGGCTTCCATCTAAATTGGCCCTAGACTATGGTACATACACTACATGATACATACAATGGGCATATGACTATGGTAGGGATTAGATTGTGAGCCCCTTTGAGGGACAGTTAGTGACAAGTGACAATATACTCTGTACAGCACTGCGGAGGATGTCTGAGCTATATATGAATACTAAATAATATGTATTATCCTCGGATCTGTCTATTAAATCGGACTTTATCAAACTGACTAATTAGCAGGTATTAGTCAGAATTTGATCTACACAGTAAATACCATAGTCAAAATAGAATAGATTCCTTTTACAAGTATGCGTGTGAAATCCCAGTTCTAAGCAGGACCTGAAATACTTGACACTGTATTTAAGTTGGAAGTTGGTAATATATCCTGCTCTTATGTTATCAGCCATATTAAGCTAAAGCAGGCTTACCTGTATTTATCAGTCATGTCAGTAGAAGTGATTTTTCTCTGTCTGCTGTACTTATATGGCTAAGCCCAGCTATATTTTATTATTATAGCTCAGCGCAATAGCATGCTAAGGTTTAAAGGCATGGGGCCTAACATTTAATCACAGAGACGTGTGTATTATGATAGGAGATCTATGGTATACACACTATACTTCTCAACTATTTTGGAATTATTTCTATCTTCCAGGAAGAGCATACTGTATGCTCCTCTAATACCGAATACCTAGTATTTCTGGGTTTAATATCTGTCATGTTAGCCTAAACACACTTCAGCTAAAATTGATGTTAAAAACTGCTGTAAGGTAAAACTGATGTACGGTACACAGAGACCAAAGAATATTATTGTAAAAGTCATAGTTCAAGCTTGTGTTTACTTAATGCATGGAATCTATCATAATTTGTAAATCGGACATTTTGCATTATTCATTTTTTTATTACCTGACTGGCGTGGTTTCCTGTGTCAGGTACTGGCTGCACTAAACAGCAGTCTATGAGCTATCAATACTCCTCCCCCATCCCATCATCACCCACAGGAAGTACGGTAGTTGTGAAATTGTGTGTGTGTGTGGAGGGGGGGGGGAGGGGGGGGTGCACACTGAGTACCTTCCCACCTCCTCCTGGTGTTTTACAGCAGGGTACAGAGGGAGGAGGTGGGTAAGGTCAGGTGATTGCTCTGTCTCCCACTCTGCTGTAGCAGTGCAATTACTGCACAGATCTCTTGGTCATGCGACTGACTTTTCCAAAAGGCAATGCTCTAGAACGGCTGCAGCAAATAAGGGAATCATTATATTGATTGGTTTGGCATCCCTTTCTGATCATTAACTATGCAGGAAATTGATCAGAAACATTGATTTCCCTAACCATAGATCCAATCGTATATACCATACAATTTTTTTAAATATCTTTTCAGTTCAAGAATTGCAATCAATTTTTCTGACTGATTGTAACATTTCAAAAATCTGACCAATGTACCACACACATATGTAACATTTTTCCTCAATTATGATGAAAAAAATAGCTTGGGTCGGTACATCAAGAAATTGTCAATCTACCCGTATACCATTCAATTTTCACATAAATTGACAAGAAAAATCCAACACTCCTGATCGTCTTTTATTGAATAAAAACGGGAAATTCAATCGGATTTCTCGAATGAATGCAAAAAAAAAACTTGAATTTTTTTTTTTTTTTTAGTACAACCCATCGTGTATATTGGATTGGTGTAAAATTGGATCTTTAAATTGTATGGTGTGTGTGGCCGCCTTTAGAGGTGAGGTGATATTACATGACAAAGGTAACTTCCTGCATGCAGTTCTGAAGAGAGAAACATCAGGCCAGTTGTACAATTTGTGATAGTGCTGGTATAGAGATGTCTGTCTTAAACTTACTTTAAAATAAAGTTAGGAAAAGTACCTTCCTGCAGTAGTAATGAAGCTATTGAGCAGCAGTATGAGGGCATGATTCCTTTCTGCTTATTTCACTCTATCAGGTTCATCAGTTGGGGTGTGAAGCCGTCATGCTTCTGCTGGAACTTAACCCAGATCAGAGTAACCTGATGTACTGGGCAGTGGATCGCTGCTACACCGGCTCCAAGAGGGTGGCGTCAGGCTGCTTCAAAGCCATTGCCAGTGTTTTCCAGAACAGGTAGGTGATGCTTCTCAGATCACTTCTCTGTCTTCTAACACTTTTTAATACAATCATTAGTAGCTTTATGTAGTAGAAAGAAAACAGCGCTGGGCACCAAAACTAATGCTTGCTAGTTTATTCCAGGATCATACAGACATTCAAAGTATGGGGGTAACAAAAGGCCTAACAGCCGTTTCGCGGGATAAAAGTTGCCCGCTTCCTCAGAGACCTCTCTGAGGAAGCGGGCAACTTTTATCCCGCGAAACGGCTGTTAGGCCTTTTGTTACCCCCATACTTTGAATGTCTGTATGATCCTGGAATAAACTAGCAAGCATTAGTTTTGGTGCCCAGCGCTGTTTTCTTTCTACTACATACGAATCACTACAGCTGAGAGCACATTACTGCTGAGCCCTTCCGGATCACCTTGCAGTTAGCCATCATCGAGTGCCAGCTCTCTTTCCTTGTACTCCTTTGTGATTAGTAGCTTTATCCAGTAAACCTGCAAATGAGTCTCAAATAGTTTTGCATTCTCAAATTCATTTTTCGAGAACTTAAGTCTCGCTTGTTGCTGCAAATGTAAGCTTTGAGTTCAAGGGTTAATATTGACTTGGCGACGTCCCTTTGCATCTCCCTTTACCCTATTTATGGACTGTTTAGGATGAGTAAGGCTACCTTGTTTGTCTCTCATCCTGAATAGGACTTTTCTGAAATCATACAGTCTTATTTTGTATCTAAAAGATAAAAATACAGGCATAACATTTTTATGGTCTGAGGTAAATTACTATTTTTTTTATGTTATTCATCTTCCACTCTTGAACTATTGATCTTTATTTGTTTCTCGGCATTATTTATGATTTGTTCCGAGAGTTATCCGCTCCAATAATTTACCAGATAAGGCTCATACGCACGTCCCACGTAATGCACAACCAACCACCCAACATGACCAGCCGCACAACAAGTTGTTCACCTGACACGCACGTACACACATGCCAACCTACTGAACAACCAACTCACTTAAATACTATGCGTGCAAGCTAATGACAAGCTTCACAACATGTCTACATTCAAAAACAACAAAGTTGTTCAAAAGACTTGTACACACATTCCAACCTGCCTGATAGTTGGGCAGATTGAGCCACTGGTTGGATCTGGCAAACAACCTGTTATCAGTTGGACAACTGGTTGTTTGTCAGCAGTACACACACCCAACTATCTTCCAAACAAGTTTGAAAGATAGTTGGACAGATTGTTGGTACATGTGTGTGTGAGCCTATAGTTTGACTGCAGAGAAACGGTCTTGTAGAATCTTTTGTTCTTAAAGGACACCTGAAGTTAGAGGGATATAGAGGCTGCCATATTTATTTACTTTTAAACAGTGCAAATTGCCTGGCAGTCCTGCTGACCCTCTGCCTCTACATGCAGATCAGATGTTTGACTGCATTTTCTGCATGATGTTTTCAGGTGTGTGATTAAGACACTACTGAGGCATACAAGATCAGCAGGAGACCAAGCAACTGGTATTGCTTAATTGGAAATAAATATGGCAGCTTCCATATCCCTCACAGTTCAGCTGTCCTTTAACTCTTGTAATGAGAAAAAAGGAACGCAGCCTAGTGCTAAGTAGGATAAGCAATTTATATTAATGTCTATCTCATTATGGGCCTGATTCACATAAGTCCTGTGAAACTGCAGTGAGCAGGGGGCACACAGCAATCTTACTGGTACAAACCGCTAGGGGAGTAGTGGGCGTTACACCATTACTGCAGCCTGCGTTATTAGGGTAGCGTGTGTTGCTATGGTGACGTGCTAAACTAGCATGCTACCATAACAATGCGTCTGATACCCAGGTAAAGCGGGTTGAGGTACCAGTGTAACACCCAGTACCCCCCTGGCGTTGGTACTGATAAAATTGCCGTGCTCTCCCCAAGCTTCTCAATTTAACCGGACTTGCATGAATCGGGGTCCATGTTACATGTCCATTCAGGTACCCTTTAAATATTGAAGTGCAGTGGCTGGTAGAGCTGCTCTACTCAGTACAGTACAATACTATGCTGCTGTTATTTTCTGCTAGTCCTCCATATCCCTTTCTATCAATGAGCTCTCCAAAATAGATGGGAAGTTTATCAGATATGTTAAAGTGCTTATTGATGGAGCGATTTTTCACAATATTTTTGATGAGATTGAAAGGAAAGATTGAAAATATCGATCACTAAAAATTGTACCATTAATGGACAATTTCAGTGTCAGTAGATCAACAGCAGTTCTGTTCAAGGTGAATGAATCTGACAGAAGTATCTAATCTCTCTGACCATCTGCAGAGTGCGGGGGTCGGTAAGGAGAATGTGCAGTGCCATAACTTTACGCACAGTGTTTTTGCCTTTATTAATCATCTCCACTGTTGATACATTCAGTTGATCTGGTTAAAAATCTCCAGATGAGTCTGCCAGTGTTATAGATAGGATAGAATACAGCAATAGAGAAATTGTGAATGGTGGTTGTGCATCTCTAACCCTTGCATATTGCTCTTTCCTTATGGCGGAGGTGGTGTCGCTAGGCCAATTCCTGATTGATTTCATGCTGAAATGTGTTGGGAATGTTGTGTATGGGCAGGCAACAGATCTCTTTCCAATCAGATTGGTTCAGAGAGAGATATGTCTCTTGGTCAATCTGCCCATACATCAAAAAGAGCATGTAGTATGAAGTATGGGCACAGTAGGTGGGATAAAGTACAGCTATAGATAAGTTGTAATTGGGTGTTGTGCATCTCTAACCTTTGCAAACTGCTCTCTTCCCTACTGAGCAAGTAATAAAATGTTCCTTGCCTTGTTTTATAGTGAAATCTCTGTAATCTCTTTTCAGGGATTACCAGTGTGACACAGTTACTCTCCTTAATCTGATCCTGTTTAAGGCGGCTGACTCTGCCAGAGATATCTACGAAGTTGCTATGCAACTGCTGCAGGTTTGTAAACGCTCTTTAGCATGCAATAGAGGTAATCATAATTTCTCTGAGGTTCCAAGAGAAGGAAGGTTCAGCTTAAAACTTGTCACCCAGGCGGTGTACGGTTCTTACCTAACCAATGTGTTAGCATTCCTAGATCAAGTTCTGCTCATTTATATTAAAGTGGACTCGAACTCTTTCACAACACACAATGAAAAGACTTTATTCCACATATAGTTGCTGAAGAAATGTACTTCTCTGTGTTCTGTGTTTGATTAGCGACATCTAAGTGTTATGAATATTTTTTTTCCTATTTTCTACAGAAACCCCCCCCCCCGTGAATATAAGTCTGGCTTTTAATTAGCATGTGCCTCTGCTCTTTAACCCTCCTCCCCCTAACTACACTAATTTGGGATCTCCTCCCTGGGGTCCAATTACCCCCCCCCCCCTCCCCCAACCGCCAGCCCAATACCCTAAATCGGGCACCCAGAATCAATACTCTTACTCTCACCTTTCCTTTTCCAGCAGAGATCATGGTCCCCTCCGTGCACTACCACTGTCAGCCTCACTTTGCTGAAAGGATTGGGTCCCGGCTTGATGACCTCATCAAGGCAGAACCCAGATCATTCAGCATAGTGAGGCTGACAGCAGTAGTGCACGGATGGGACTGCGATCACCGCTGGAACAGGATAGGCGAGAGAGTATTGATTCTGGCTGCCCAATCTCTGTATGGGGGGGGGGTAGGGGGTGGAACCTAATACAAGGGCACACCTGGCTGTCTATACTGGGGGATGGGGGGCAAATAATAAAAGTGGAGCATCAGACTATTGGGGGAGGGGTAAAAAAAGGGCACAACTGGCCATCTATACTGGGAAGGGGGTTAATCAAGGGGCACATCTAACTAGCTGTATTGGGGGTGCTAAAAAGAGGGCACATCTGGCTATACAGGATTGATAAAGTGACACATCTGGCTATAAGGGGTGCTAATAAACGGGCACATCTTACTATAAAGAGGGGTTGCTAATAAAAGGACACTTCTGGCTAATACTAGGTGAGGGGGCTAATACTGGGGCACATTTGGCTATCAATATGGGGTGGGGGATGATACTGCATGAAAAAATGCACACTGTAGCAAAAATCAACTTTTATTTGAGAATAAAATGTCTGCACCATACATTGTCCCAGCAACATAGTTTAAGGGTTAAAATGGGATAAATATATTAATACAATATGAAATCTCTTTCTAAAGTGATGCGGTTTATTTTCAAAAAATTAAAACAGAGGATTTTTTTTTTCTTCTACTTTTTCCCTTTAAAATGGATAGGAAATAAAATAATTCCTGAAGAAAAACAGCACCCCCAAAATGATTAGTCAGAAGTAGTGAAAAAGTTATTGCTGATTAAATAGAGGCATAGCTAACACGTCAAAACTGCTCTGGTAGTTAAGGCAACAACAGGCCAGCATGTGAAGTGGTTAAGATACAAGCAAGAATGATTGAGAAACAGGTTTTACCTCTTCAAGATCAGAAACATTTATATTCTTTGAAATTGCTATCATGCAGTTGAAGTCATTAAATTTGTTTATCAGTGTAAAACTGGTTTGTCCATGTTCTTGTTTGTGCTGCATGTGTTCAAGGTCTGGGGTTTAGTGCAGCTTGCTTGATGCTCTGCTGTACACATATTCCATTAATCATGGAACAGAAATGTATTTCACTGCTATTCATTTCCATTGCCATATTTGTAAGGGTTTGCTACAAAACATTTTTTACAGTATGCACCCCCTAATGAAAGCCACTGTACCATAAATATTTAACAAAAAAACAAGATTTTTTTTTTCCTCTTAAAAAAAGGCCACAAGAGCAAAATCTCAGTTTACGCTCTGGAGTCTAGTGGTTACCCCTCCCTCTCCCATATAGCATACCTACCTCTCACATAGCCTATTTCCCTGGTGTCTAGTGGCTTAAGTTGCATGTTTTTATCTGCTACACACATAAAGGTGAGGGGAATCCAAATGCTTGTAGCTTTTTCTTAAACTCTACTTTATGCTAGGTACATACCATAAGATTGTTTGGCTGATAGATGGTTTGATAGATAATTTCTGACATGTCCGATTTTTATTTTCGATCTATTTCTCATAGAAGTGAATGGAAATTGATAAGAAAAGATAAAAAAATCGATCGTACAGTAAATCGGCTGAAAAAATGTGATCGTGTGTACCTAGCATTACCTGAATTGGTAATGAATTCCAATGTCACTAGTTAGAACTCCCAGTGTTTGTACAATATCAGAACTGGGTTTTTTAGGTTATATAGTCATGCTGCTAGTTTAAACTGCCTTTTAAAGTTTGTCTATGCCAATGTAATGTCAGCTTGCTCTCACATTTAAAATACACAAGTCTTAAGCCGCATCTACAACATACAATTTTTTTTGTGCGATTCGGTTCAATCCAACATGTCCGATCGGGATTCGATCGGTAGTAGATTTGCCAATGTTTTGCAATGACATTCAACCACACTATCGAATCGAATCGCGTTCGGACATATCAAATCACACAAAAAATTGTATGGTGAAGATGGGGCTTTATGGCTAGTTAAATACATTTTGCACACTGATTATATGTAATTAACCACACAATCTGCTTATCATGGACCTCTTGATAAGTAAAAGAATGAGATGACCGCCCTCTGTATTTTAGCTGGGTGTTATGCTCCACTGTTGGGCTGTGTGCAGGCATAAAGCTGGCGACTAGCAGTCCAATTTTTAGCGAAAAATCGCTCAAGCGATCAGAAATTCTGATCGGATTGGTTGTAAATAATCTCCATTGGTGGACACAATCAATTATGAACAAGTGAAAAAAATGTAGCCCGAATGAATTTTCGTCGAACGAAAATTTGGATTTTCTTGGTGGTCGTGATAGATAGGAAGCAATGATTGGTTAGTTGATGGTGTAGTGAACGATTTTTCGTCCGATCAGAATTTCTGATCACTCTAACGATTTTTCGCTAGAAATTGGATCGTTAGTGGCCACCTTAAGGCTCGCTTCATATTACTATACAGTAATTTACTTGTTTGCTACACATTTGCTTTAATTAGATTGATTTTTATTTATTTTTTATCCCTATTGGCAGATTTTAGAACCGAAGATGTTCCGCTATGCTCACAAGTTAGAAGTGCACAGAACGGATGGAATATTGAGTCACCCATCCCCGCTGCCACACTTGTACTCAGTATCCTACTACCAGCTTTCAGAAGAACTGGCACGGACGTACCCCGAACTTACTCTTCCCATTTTTTCAGGTATCGTAAAAGCTACTGTGCTTACTGGGGATTAGTTCTTCCCAAATCTGTCAAATTGCTTCTCTCCCGCCTCTCGCTGCCCCGTGTTCTGAATGGGCAGCTCCAGTATGGGAAGGTCACCAACCATGTGCTCAGAGGTTTTACAGCCGTTAGATGTTTGGACTTTTTTATTGTGATTTGTGTAAACTTATTATGTGTAATTACTATTTCATGCAATTCTATTCCTTCACGCCTCAGCTTTTCTTTAACTCTGTTTTAGTATGTTGAGAAACATGCATGCTTCCTTTTGAGGTCCATGCATTTTGTTATTTATATTGTGTACACAATATGCTGTGTATTTCTATAGTAGTGGTAGTCTAGTGCGTATTGATTCACCAATAAAAGGCATCTAATATTTCCTCTAAAAGATTCTTTACAGCAAAAAAGGTACTACCAGAAAAGACTCTGGTAGCAAAACTGCATTCAAGCAGTTAAACACAGCATCTTCAATGGGAAGCTTAGTACTGTTGCCAAACTTGAGGAAATGATTACAACAGTAGCTGATAAGAAAACAAACAAAATAATATAAACACTGCTAGCAGTGTCTCAGCTGAATTCAAGTCAAAAGTGTACACAGGAGAAGACACATTATCACTGGATACATAAGCAACTATGCAATACATTACTATGGCAGCTTTTAGTGCAAATAAACTGTACTTTAGGATCTTGAAAACAGACTGTAATACTTGTGCACAAAAGCAAATATGATATCTGCATGGGTAATAAAACATAGGAAATCCTGTTTTCACTGAATGTTAAAGTTTAATCCCGCTTTAAAGAGAATCTGTACTGTGAAAATCTTACATAAATATTGTAAACGTACCAGCCTGTTTAACGTCTTCTCCTAGCCCCCTCTGTGACATTTTCGCTGCTCCTGCTGCTTTCCAGGTGATAAAATCATTTTTTTTCATTGTTTTTGTAAACAATGAAGATGCCAGACAAACAGGAAATACATCATCAGAGCTGGTGCCCGTTTGCAGGGGCTCCTCTCAAATGTGACTTGATTGCTGGAATGTTACTCCCATGTGTTGCCTTAGCTGCTTGTTTGAGCTCTGCACTGATCTATCTGCACTCACAGCTGTTTGAAATGTCCCAGCTCCACCAGCCTTGCAGAGACCGTGGCTGTGAGCAGAGACATTGCCTGTGACTCATACACACAGGAGAGCCTGCAGGGGGCGTGCATAACTTCTCCCTATCACAGCAAAGAAAGTGCACTCCTCTTTGTCTCGACAAGGCTTGACAAGAAAAGAAGATTAGATCTATTAGTGTGGCTGGATGGTGTAATGGTTAAGGGCTCTGACATGGGAGACCAGGGTTCGAATCTCGGCTCTGCCTGTTCAGTAAGCCAGCACCTATTCAGTAGGAGACCTGAGGCAAGTTTCCATAACACTGCTACTGCCTATAGAGCGCATCCTTGTGGCTGCAGCTCTGGCGCTTTGAGTCCGCCAGGAGAAAAGCGCGATATAAGTATTTGTCTTTGTTTTTTGTCTTATTACAGAGACATTGCAACTAGAAAAGGCTGCAGTAATCCAGACCACATTAGAACAGGTATAGGAACTTATGGGATAGAAAAAAATAAGGCTGAACGTTTTGTTACAGAGACTCTTTAATGGATACTTTCAAATAACCACATTCTTATTGTATACAGTGAACTTTTTTTTGAGGGAAAGATTGAGTGAGCCTCTAGAAATGCATGTTGTGATCTATAGAGTTATTATGTATACATGAAAACCTTGAATGCAGTTTACTTTTCAAACATATAATTCAGTACCATTTTTTGACAGAAATCAGCCAGAGAATACAAACAGCGCACCCTGCTGGTCGCCAAGTGATGCTGCATTATTTACTACCATGGATGAATAATATCGAGCTGGTAGATCTGAAGCCGTTGCCTACTGGGCGCAGACACGATGATGACGTGGAGGAGTCGCTGAGAGACCGCGACATGATGATGAACAGCAGGCGATGGCTGAGGGGAGAAGGATGGGGATCACCGCAAGCCACAGCAATGGTTTTAAATAATTTGCTGTACATGACAGCCAAGGTAAAGAAGCTAATTAGGCTATTGGGCATCTTTCAGTCCTTACCGCCAGAATGCACAACTTCTCACCTGAGAAGGTTAATTTCTTAGTGTTGGTTTTCATATCATCACTTTTACTACAGAACTTTCCTCATCAGATTTAGGGGCATGAAGTGATAGTAGAAGGGACCGCTGCCCGTTTTGTTCATTCAAACTTATGGGCAAATTTTCATCTAAATGTTATGATTTAAGAGAGACAGTAGAAACAGGACTGGGCTGTTCACATAAGCTAACAAATATGATCAATGTGTGATTAATCATCCTTGTAAACATACCCCCCAATGTGCCATCATCTTCTCCCATGTAGAGCGCCGAACTGTACCATGCCAACGAATGCAGAGTGAGCATATGAACATTCTTTAGCATGTCTACCTGTTTAGAATGAGCTACCTGTCCTCGCTCCGGCTTGCTTCCTCTATTGTCCCGTTTCTGAACTGGTCATTAGCTCTGGGCTCCCTGTCATGTGACGGCAGAGAGCCTGGAGCTCTAGTGGCCAGTTCGGAAAGCTGAAAGGGACACTAGATGAAGTAAGCCGGAGTGAAGACTGGCAGCTATACAAGCTTAAAGGATTACTGTAGGGGTCAAAGAGGAAAAAGAGTTGAACTTACCTGGGGCTTCTAATGGTCTCCCGCAGAGGTCCTGTGCCCGCACAGCCACTCACTGATGCTCCGATCCCTGCCGCCTGTTCAATTCCGAAATGTGCAAGTGTGCCTATTCAGCCTTCTCCTCTTTCCCGCTGATGTCATGGGAGCAGGTGCAGTATGGCCTGTGCAGTATGCTCCCGGGGACGACAGTGGGAGTTAAGAGGAGGCCGCACAGGCGTAGTAAGGCTGAGTGGTTTTGTGACTTTAAAGCCCCAAATTCCGGAAGTAACCGGCGGTGGAGACCGGAGCATTGGTGAGTGGCTGTACGTGGCACAGGACATCTGCAGGGGCCATTAGAAGCCCCAGGTAAGTTCAACTCTTTTTTTTTTTTTTTTTTTTTTTTTCTCCCTTCTTCCCCTACAGTAATGCTTTAAAGGAAAACTGTAGTGAGAGGTAGATAGAGGCTGTCATATTGATTTCCTTTTAAGCAATTCCAGTTGCCTGCCAACCCTGCTGATCCTCTGCCTCTAATGCTATTAGCCATAGACCCTGAACAAGCATGCAGCAGATCAGGTGTTTCTGACATTTTTGTCAGATCTGAAAAGATTAGCTGCATGCTTGTTTCTGGTGTGATTCTGCAGGCAGATAGCTCAGCAGGGCTGCCAGGTAACCGGTATTGCTTAAAAGGAAATCAATATGTCAGCCTCTATATACCTCTCGCTACAGTTCTCCTTTAAGCATACACTGCAGCAAACTGTATACGGAGGACCCCTGCACACATCAACAGTGTTTATCACCCGCAAGTAGGCTCTCCCATACACGCTTACTTTACATCCAAGATTTGGGTGCAATAAATTCTGCCTGTCCAAGCTGATATATGGTATAAAGTTTTTGTCAAATGATCTTTCTGTTACCCAAGTTTGCTTCAGGGTTGGCTTAACAATCCAAATAGAAACGTGTAAATACTAAAACACTAATTTTGCACACTTCTCAAATTTAAATGTTATTTTCCAGTATGGTGACGAGGTAGCCTGGTCTGAAATTGAAAATGTGTGGACCACCCTTGCCGATGGCTGGCCGAAGAATCTAAAAATAATATTGCACTTTCTTATAAGCATCTGTGGTGTGAACAGTGAACCCAGCTTGTTGCCTTATGTGAGTATCTCAAAGTCCTTAACATATTTGTAGGCTCTTGCCAGTGTATTTTAATTACTGTGCCTCCTTTTTTTACCTAAAGCCTGACTCCAGGAAAGGAAATGATTTCAGTGTGGATAATGTAAAAAGGGTTAAGGCCCATACACACGTCGGATTTTCCCGAACAACGAGTCGTTTGAACGTCCCGTCGTTCAGTCGTCCGCACGCCAAATCGGGCGTGTGTACAGTCCGTCGTTCGGGTGATAAGACTGGTCCTGAGCGATCTGCCCGGTGGATCGCTCAAAATCAGTCTCATCACACGAACGACGGACTGTACACACGCCCGATTTGGCGTGCGGACGACGAGACGTTTAAACGACCCGTCGTTCGGGAAAATCCGACGTGTGTATGGGCCTTTACAAGCTATTTTGGTTTCATGCCTATTGAGTAGATAATCGATGGGTCAGGGAACTGAGCAGTGAGCGCTCCCTTGTGGCTGTGGTGTGTATAAAGCTGTATGTGCCTGTTTAGCCCTGATATTACACTCGTTGGTGTTTTCAGGTAAAGAAGGTGATTGTATATCTGGGCAGAGATAAGACAATGCAGCTTCTGGAGGAACTGGTCGGTGAACTGCAACTTACAGATCCAGTGAGTTCTGGAGTAACTCATATGGACAATCCACCTTATTACCGCATCACTTCAAACTATAAAATACCATCTGTCACCTCAGGTAAGAAGACAAAATATTCTCTTTATTTAAAGCAAGTGTCAGGTCCTGCACATTTTGAAATCGGTGGCCAATAATTATACAATTTGCCAAATGATCATTTACGAATGAATATAATATGCATGATTGGAAATAATTGTTTAAGACCACTTATAGACACAAATCTCCTAACCAATTAGATCATATTGACGGGATTTCAGTAATCTGATTGGATTGGTTGGGAGCTTCTTGTCCATTAGTGAGCCCAAACGATCTTTTCCGATCATTCATGCGAGTAAACGGTGTAGACCCGGGAGAACAGCAAAGGACCTGATAGAATGTGAGGGCTGGAAGAAGCCCTAGGTAAGTACATCTCAGCTATTTTCCCCATGTAAGGGCTGGTGCACACCGAGCGGCTTTTTGGGCGTTTTCAGATCCGCTTGCGGCTGCGGATCTGCTTGGTCAATGTATCTCAATGGGGTGGTGCACACCAGAGCGGCAGGCGTTTTGCAGAAACGAAAAATGCCTGGGTGAGGCATTTTTTGGATTGCGGGTGCGTTTCTGCCTCAATGTTAAGTATAGGAAAAACGCAAACCGCTCTGAAAAACGCCTGTTCAGAGCGGTTTTGCAGGCGTTTTTGTTACAGAAGCTGTTCAGTAACAGCTTTACTGTAACAATATATGAAATCTACTATACTGAAAACCGCAGCAGCAATCCGCAAAACGCTAGCAAAACGCCTCATAAAAATAAAAAAAAGCGTTTAAGAATCTGCTAGCATTTTGCGGATCTGCTAGCGGGTTTTGGTGTGCACCAGCCCTAAGATCTCCTTTAAATAGTAAACAGCATCTAACAGATGTCATTGATGATTTGTAGTAAAATATGCTCGGTGACACTAATAATGTGACCATCGCATGCTTATAAATAGACGGCGGGAACACGTTATTTCATCAAAGATTTGAGATGGCATTCAAATCTTTGGTGCACTTGTGTGAATAAGATCTTAAGATTTCCACAAACTAATAATTTGTGTAATGAATTAGTTCAGGTAATATAGTAATGTGTGTGTTCATTTTCTTTTTTTTATATATATTTAAGACTGATTTTTGTTAAGAAAGGTCATATATATAAAGAGTATTCGCGATAGCACAAAGAGTACAAACATGTGGATGACAATACATTAAGGTCGCATTCGCAGTGGGACGTTGCGGTTTAATGCGATGTTAAAGTCGCAACGTGTCTGCGTTAAGAGGTAACGCACTGCAAGCAGTGAGCTACCACAACGCAACATTTTTAACGCGACTTTAACGTTGCACTGTCAACGGCAGATAGGATTAGCATTGCAGTGCAGTAAGCTGTGTTATAAGACTTTATAACGCACGACCATAACGTCCCACTGTGAATGTGACCCTAACTCTGTCCTAAGATATATAGTAAAAAAAAAAATGCAGTACTGTATTTAAAAAAAACTTCCACCAACTGTCAGGAAGAGAACACTAGACAGGAACCAATTTTAAATACTGCAAAGTTATCAGAGTGCTGCCTTAATAAAAAATAAAAAAAAGGGGTGGGGGGGGGAGGTGACAGTATAAGACCAGAACTTACACTCCTCTGTGTGCTAGCCACTCTTCCCATGTTACATTGAATCGGTCCAGGTTGTCAATACTCGGATAGAAGACTTATGCTTGTTAATTTTCCTTGCAAATGATGTGTGGCCCATAGCAGCTCAATGGTTTACTTTAGTTCTAGTTATGTTCTTTTGCTAATTTACACTGATAAAAGTGTACCTCACTACTGCAACAGCAGTAGTACTTAAAGTGGAAGTGCTACATGCTAACAGTTTGTAGATGTTGTTTTGTAAATTGAATAAGAAAGTCAAGAAATGTTATTTATGGGAGAAGACTCTTTTAGGAATAGATTTTAGGACAGTGGCTCTGTATATGGCTTTTACCATATACCAAAATACCAAAATTAATTTTTTACACAATATTAGCTACTAAAAATGCAGGAGATGATTGTTCCGTGTCAGAGCTGTATAGTAATGACTATCCAGTGCTATCATTCACTGAGTTTTACCATCTTACAGGAACCACATCCAGCAGCAATACTATGATAGCTCAATCTGACAGCAATCTGGAAGGCAAGCATGCAAGGGATGGTGCTGATGAAACGTAAGTGCATCTCTGGTTTCTCTCTACAGTCTACCTTTAATATGCACATCAGCAAAAACTCGGGATACAGAGGCGCCAGAGTAGAGTAAAACGTTTTAAAAATTGTTTAAAAGCAGAGGGGGATGTTAGGGTGGACTTACCTCCCTCTTACAAAAAAAGAAAACTCACTTGAGTCTCGATAAAACAGAATTGACAAATAATTTATTGAACTCCACAAATGCAACGTGTTTCGCGGGCGTGACCCCGCTTCCTCAGGCAAAAATGGGAGCACAACTCAGTGGGTCAAGCAATAGGTTTGAGCGCCTCTGTTTTATCGAGACTCAAGTGAGTTTTCATTTTTGTAAGAGGGAGGTAAGTCCACCTTAACATCCCCCTCTGCTTTTAAGCAGTTTTTAAAACGTTTTACTCTACTCTGGCGCCTCTGTATACCGAGCTTTTGCTGATCTTTTAGTCCACCCTGGATGGAGGGGTGCATCCCCATCTACTATCTACAGAGAGCGACTTCTTAACCTGAGTGGGGTCAGGTCCTAATGCTCCCCACCTGCATTTAAAGTGGTTGCCTATGGGTAACCCGTGTTTGTGAGTATATATACATAAAATTATATTGAACTCTTCATTTTACCTGACAATACTGCACCATATTGGGCTCTCGATTCTCTTCTTGTTTTATAAGCATTTAATATACACATGTACATCAGTCACTTTCTTTGTAGGTAGAACCTATTATTATTCTACTCAGGAGGACCTGTCTATACCAGCTACTCGAGTGGCAATGAATTGCCTAGTGACATATTAAACTTAAAGGGGCACTATGGCGAAAAATTATAAAATTTAAAATATGTGCTAATATGATCAAAGAAGAAGTACATTTTTTCGAGAGTAAAATGAGCCATAAATGACTTTTCTCCTATATTGCTGTCACTCACAGTAGGTAGTAGAAATCTCACAGAAGCAACAGGTTTTGGACTAATCCATCTTTTCATAGGGGATTCTCAGCAAGGCTTTTATTCTTTATAAAGATATTCTCTAAAAAGGATTTAAACAATGATGCTGGCCAGCTTCCCTGCTTGCTACACAGTTTTTTGGCAGTTGAACAGAGCAACTGCCATTCACTAAGTGCTTTTAAAAATAAATAAATCCCTGAGAATCCCCCATGAAGAGATGAGCTAGTCCAAAACCTGCCGCTTTTGTCAGATTTCTACTGCCTACTGTTAGTGACAGCAACATAGGAGAAAAGTAATTTATGGCTCATTTTACTTTGGAAAAAATGCACTTCTTATTTGTATATGTTTGCACATATTTTAAATTTTACAATTTTTCACCATAGTGCCCCTTTAAGGTGCCACTAACAGTACAAGTTTCCACTAAATGTGATCTTTCACTTGTGATTTGAACGATCGCAACTAATTGGAAGGCAATTATCGATTGTTCACATTTACTGAAGGATTCTTTTTTCACGTGCGATCATAAAATCCAACTTTCGGATCGATTTTATCCTATTTAGCAATCGGCCAAAGAATTTTACCTTATCGATTGCCTTCATAAATGAATTTTCTATACAATTCGATCATAGAAATTGCATCAAAAGATCACATTTGGTGAAACATTTTTTTACCTTTAATGGGCACCTTTATAGAGGAACTCCAGTGAAAAAAATGTAATAAAAAAAAGTGCTACATTTTTACAATAATTATGTATAAATGATTTAGTCAGGGTTTGCCCATTGTAAAATCTTTTAAATCCCTGATTTATATTCTGACATTTATTACATGGTGACATTGTTACTGCTGGCAAGTGATGTAGCTACTGCTTGCTGTTTTGGCAGTTGGAAACAGCTGTAAACGGCTATTTCCCACAATGCAACAGGGTTCACAGACAGGAAACTGCAAGAAGTACCTCGGTACTCAGAGCTTCTTGTGGGAGGGGTTTCACCATAAGATCAGCCATACAGCGCCCCCTGATGGTCTGTTTGTGAAAAGGAATACCGTATATACTCACATACAAGCCGAATTTTTGACCCCCAAAAAGGGGGCCAAAAGTTGGGGGGTCGGCTTGTATGCGAGTCGTGGGTGGTGGTCCGTGGTCCCCCCTCTCCCCCGTCCGCCTGCTCCCTCCGCGGCCGCCGCTGCTATTACCTGCTTTAGGCAGCGGCCGCTTCCTAATCCGGGTTCCCCTCTCCATCATGCGTATACCGTAAGTGTATCACAACAGCGCGCCCGGCGCTGCTGTGACTATGCAGGGGACAGGAAAGAGCGGTTCCCCTGGTAACGGCGATACACATTGCCGTTACAGGAAGCCACGCTCTTTCCTGCACCCTGCATCGTCACAGCAGCAGCGCCGGGCGCGCTGCTGTAATACACTTACGGTATACGCATGATGGAGAGGGGAACCCGGATTAAGAAGCGGCCGCTGCCTAAAGCAGGTAATAGCAGCGGGGCCGCGAGGGGAGGAGGAGGGGGGGCGCTATACTGGGCACTATACTAGCTATACTGGGCACTATACTAGCTATACTGGGCACTATACTAGCTATACTGGGCACTATACTAGCTATACTGGGCACTATACTGGCTATACTGGGCACTTTACTAGCTATACTAGGCACTTTACTAGCTATACTGGGCACTTTACTAGCTATACTGGGCACTATATTGGCTATACTGGGCACTATATTGGCTATACTGGGCACTATACTAGCTATACTGGGCACTTTACTGGCTATACTGGGCACTTTACTGGCTATACTGGGCACTTTACTGGCTATACTGGGCACTATACTAGCTATACTGGGCACTATACTAGCTATACTGGGCACTTTACTAGCTATACTGAGGCACTACCTACCCATACTGGGCACTATACTAGCTATACTGGGACACACTGGGGGGATCACGCGCCTGCACCAATCCAGCATTTCCTACCCCCGGCTTATATGGGGTCAATCATTTTCCCCTGGTTTTTCAGGTAAAAGTTGGGGGGTCGGCTTATATGCGAGTATATACGGTAGATTTCTCATGTAAAAGGCGGTATCGGCTACTGATTGGGATAAAGTTCAATTCTTGCTCGGAGTTTCTCTTTAAAGAGATCTCTGATCAATTAATAAAGCAAGGTTTATTTTTAGATTAATGACTGCATATTTCCAATGTTCACAGTGGGGTGCTACGGTGCAACTTTATGGAGGTATTTTAACGCAGGAAGTCGAACTGCAATATTAAGTGTGTGCAAGGTTCCAAGTGCATCCAGTGTATTGCGATCCAGTGGACTACAGTATCCCAATGCAGTGCGTAAATTGCATAACGTGTGCATTAACAGTGGCGGTGAAGCATACTTTTCACTGTATGCAACGCTATGGTTGTATAACATGCAATGCGATTTTTTTTTTTTCCATTGCATTCCTGTTTTCAGGGAACGCAATGCAGCTCCCTCTGCGCATTGCTGCCTGCCTGCACAGTTTACATTGAAATGTAGTAAGATGCTGTTGCATCATGGGAGCAGAATTATTCCCAGCATAGGCTTATTATGCTTGATTAAAATGTACTGCCACATCCACTTGCCTTTTTTTTATCAATAAATAGTTAGAAATCAGTTAAATGTTGATCAGTTGGGTCTGTTGAGGCGAAAGATCCCTGGCTGATGCTATCAACGTGATTTGAATCTGCCAGATGACTTGTCCATTGTGTGACCAGAGCAGCTGTGTAGCCTCTTACACACGCATGAGGCATGTCGCCGAGCGGGAATTGACTCCCATCCGCTCATTGCAGGGCAGTGACAGTGCAGATGCTTTTATAGTTTGTAGGCTAGCAATGTTTTCTGTTCCTATGCAGGGAGGCAGAGCAGCGTGGAGTGACATAACTTGGCGGGTGGGGTAAGTGCAGAGAACAATGCTTTTAGATGCAGCATTTCGCCAGGCGAATCGCAAGCCGAGAGGGTCGGCTGGATACATGCTGGATTGTTGGCAGAGGCGGTTATATCAGTAGTGATAAGCTCAACAGTAGTCGAATACGTGATTTCCTCAGCTGTGCTGCTGGGGGAGAGGAAGTTACTTATCCATAAGTCCGCGGTCCTCTAAGCGTTCCAAACGTCTTGCCAGAAGGAAGAAGTGCGCGCAGTGAGTATAGGACACGTGAAAGACATTTGGAACGCATGGAGGACCGTGGACCTTTGGGTAAGTAACCCCCTCTCTCCCAGCCACACACCTGAAGCAATCAAGCCTCATTTTAATCATGGATTCGAGTAGCTCACTACTCATGAGCTCATCACTGCATATCAGCCACCTCAGCCAAGTTTCATCTAGTGAGTATACGGAGCTTGAGCATTAATCTGGGAGTTTACCCCCCGCCAAATTATTTTCAGCTAAACTGCATTTGATTTCCTGTTAGCCTTCCCATAGAAAGTACTAGATGAACTTTACTGTAGTGGTATGTTCATCAAATAAGTGCAGTCTTTTCAGAGTAACTTCACTCATTTTATTGCACGTGTAGTAAAATAATACAAAGCTTCTGTGGACAATGATGACCCTGTGTTAATGCTGTCCACTTCCTCCCACAGGTATCCTCACCTCGAAATCTACAGTGGTCTGAATAGCAACTTGAATCGCCAGCACCACAGACTGGAGTCTCGATACAGCAGCAGCTCTGGGGGATCCTACGAAGAAGAGAAAAGTAATCTTGTTCTAATCTGCTGCATTCTAACTGCTTGCAATCTTGCTGGCGACTTTGCATTTATATTTAACTGTAATAATTATTGCATTCTCTAATCTTCCTACAGTGTACGTTTGGTTTAGATTTTAACTTCTGTAATATAGCTCCAAATGGTTTCCACTGAAATGAAGCCAGCATTAAATTATTTATCAGTGTACCTGCAGTGATGATGACATCATTATTAGTGGTATAGCTGCCAGTCTTTTACTTTGCTGGAGGGAAAAATAAGCTCTGCAGACTCTGGTAATAGACCCCTTAAAGGACAACCCAGGTGAAAATGAACTGATGAGATAAACAGAACTGATGAGACAATTGTGTGTATCCTTCCTCTCCTAAAAATTACTTTTTTAGATATGATTTATATTTAAATCTTGTTTTTACGTATTTACTGGTTCATTGTTTCTGCTCAATGACACATGCATTGAAGTATGCCAGAGCTAAAAACCATGAAATATTGACCCTTTTTATCGCTCTCCTGCTCTCAGAAGCCATTTACTGACAGGAAAGTGGTTTATGGCTGTAATTCTTTCCAGTGAGGGTTACGCTATAGTCCGACCTGGACAGAAACTGTCACTTTCATACCTGATAATGAATTTTTTCAGGCAGAGAAAGAAAAAAAAAAGAACACAGCTTAGTCATTTCTGTGCTTGGCAATGTACATACACATATCGATCTAATTATGTCACATGTCACCTCGGTTGTCCTTTAAAGGACAACTGAAGTGAGAGGGATATGGAGGCTGCCGTATTTATTTCCTTTTAAGCGATATCAGCTGCCTTGCTATCCTGCTGACCCTCTAAAACTTTTAGCCATAGTCCCTGGACATGAATGCAGCAGATCCAGTGTTTCTTACATTGTCAGAGCTGGCAAGATTAGCTGCATGCTTGTTTCTGGTGTGATTCAGACACTGCTGCAGTCAAATAGATAGCAGGGATGCCAGGCAAGTGGTATGGTTTAAAAGGAAATCCATATTGCAGCCTCCAAATTCTTTTCACTTCAGATGTCCTTAAAGTCTGCAGTGAGCAGGATTACAATTCCCATCAGCCCACTGTGCTTTAATTTAGGGCTGCTGTGGGCAGACATTCAGTTTACAGATCTTTTAAGTATTGTCACCTCTTTTGATGCCCACACTGCATTGTTTATACAGTGGGTTGTATTTGGAGACTTTCCCTGGTCACTACAAGAAATCATTAGGCAATCATTTAGTCAAGTCCGACTCTTCGTGACCATATGAACTTTAGCACGCCAGATATGTCTGTCAATCTCTACTTCTCTCAGCTGTTGCATAGGCATGTTCATTGCTTCATATATTCTGTCTATCCATCTTAGCCTTTTAGGTTCTCTGTGTTTTGCCCTTAATTTTTCCAAGCACCATGGAAAACCAGTTGAACAGAAGCAACGAGAGCTGAATCACTGGAACATGGATATTTTAATTTACATTCATTGGCAGTACAGACTGCTTTGAAAGGCTCCTTTCACTCTGTACCTCTTAGCGACTTTCTGATTAGTGTCAGCACCATCCCTCTATAGTCCTTAAGACTGTGGCTCATTGTAAAGGTTGCATACCTTTAGTATGACTGCTGCTTTTGCTTAGGGCTGTGTGTGCTGCAACTGGGTGTGATGACATAGGCGAGTCAGGGATTGTGACATTTCCGAATTGTAAAAGTTTGTGTATTTCTGTTTGCACGCAGAGACTCTATTATATTTCATATACAAATCACAAATGTGAGTTACAATTCAGTTTCCTGTTTCATTGCTCTTTTTAGTTCTATTTCACTATTAAGGCAACATAAAATTGTCTTTTACAATAGGTTACCTGTCTGTTTGTGCGGCTGAAATGATGCTGATGTACATTGCTATTAATGATTGTGAATTCTGTTACTAAGGCAGGGGACACACTTGTCTTTCAGTTTGCTGTGTGAGGTTTTCTGCATTTGCAAAAAAAATGCATCAAGAGTGAACTAGCCCATTGATTAACATGAGCTTGCAGATTAAGGGTAGGCACACACTAGGCAAAATTGCATATGCGTTTTCCATAGCACATAGTTGAAAACGCATATGCGATTCTGCCTAGTGTGTTCCTACCAAGTCAAGTGTGTCCCCTGCCTTAATTGTGTGTAAACAAGGTACTGGAGATGCAAACTAACCCACGAGAGAGTAAGGCCTCGTTCACATTAGATAACGCTTATGGCCGTGCATTCGGGGCGCACCTGACCGCATGCCATCCGCGTTGCTCTGCACTTCTGATCCCATTCATTACAGTGAATAAGATCAGCAATGCGCTTTTGCAAAAAATGCGTGCATAGTCTTAACATCAGAAGTGCTCTCTATGCACTTCTGATGTTCTTGCTGATCCCTTTCTATACCTGCTGCCAAAATGAACACTGCAGCGCATATAGTGTGAACGAGGCCTAAGGACGGCATGGACTTTCTCTAATGATAAACCTATCTGTTATACAGTAAATTTAAAGGCTGAATTTGGAATACACACATCTAGGGATAGCAGGAATAGTAAGGCCAGGGTCACACTTAGCAAAATCGCATGCATTTTCCCCAGAGCACATAGTGGAATCTGCATGCGATTCTACTAAGTGTGACCCTGACCTAAAGAGCATACAGTGCTAAGAAATAGGCATATTTTTTAGAAGAAGGCAGTAGTGCATTTATCCAGCATGCATTTCTGAAAATGTGCTCTGGAGTTCTCTGTCTAATTGTAAATGTGTTGCAGGTGACTCCATGCCTCTGTTCTCTAACTGGCGTCTGAAAGTGATGGAGCACAACCGGGGAGAACCACTACCCTTCCCCCCCACAGGAGGATGCTGGTCACCTCTTGTGGACTATCTACCAGAAACCACTTCTCTGGGCACATCTCTGCATAGGTATCATCACATAGGATGCCATAGATTGTCTCCTGGGACCTGATGCGCTAAACTCTGATAAAGTTGCCATGCGCAGGCCTGCAACTCTTAGAATCATGTTACCATGGTAATGCATGCATTGCTGTGGTACTGCACATAGCTCTAAAGCAGGCCATACACTGGCTCGATTCACGGCCGTTTCGACAGCAGATCCGATCCTGGGATCGGATCTGCTGCCAATCGCTTGCGCTAAACGCACCCGCCGATCCGATTCCCTCCCGAAATCGGATCGGTCCGTCGATCGCGCCGTGCGGGAAATTACCCTCGATCGCCCGCCGGTAGGAGCGCGTCGCTTGCGGCGTACGATTCGGGCCCGATCCGAGCATGTATACATTACCTGAAGCTGGCTCCGGGGTCCTCTTCTCCTCGCTGCACCGCATTTCCGCATGTCCCAGTGTACGCTTATACTTCCTGTGTCACTCCGGTGACCAGGAAGTTGAAATAGAGGGCGCTCTATTTGAACTTCCTGGTCACGGAGTAACACAGGAAGCGCCGGGATGGAGCAAGAACAGCGGTGCGGTGCAGTGCAGAGAAGACGCCCGGGAGCCAGCCTCAGGTAATGTATACGGGGGGGGGGACAGGCGGCAGGAGCAGCTGAACAGATTGTGATCGGTTTCAGGCTGAAATCGATTCACAATCTGTTTGCAGTAAAGGCAGCCATACGATCCCTATCTGATCAGATTCGATCAGATAGGGATCTGTCAGCTGGTCGATCTAATGGCACATCGACCAGTGTATGGCCACCTTAAGGGTTAGTGCATCAGGCCCCAGGTCACATGATGGAGAATTGTGTAATAAACCTGTGTTTTGTGTAGGGTGTGACCAGTAATCAGTGACTGTTTGTCATCTAGGTGCAACATAGCAGTGATCCTGCTGACGGACCTCATCATTGATCATAGTGTGAAGGTGGAATGGGGAGGCTACCTGCATCTCCTGCTACATGCCATCTTCATAGGTAAAGACTTCTGCTGTACTGTGCTATTGTCTCTGGGGAACAGCAGCAGTATAGAATGAATAATGGATGTTTTTCTTGTTTACAGGGTTTGATCACTACCATCCTGAGGTGTACGAGCATTGTAAGCGCCTCCTGTTACATTTATTAATCGTATTGGGACCCAATAGCAGTGTACAGAGCGTGGCGTCTATCCTCCTCAGGAACAGGGAATGTAATGAGCCACGTGTGCTGACTGTCAAAAGCAATGCACATCTGGAGTACTCCTTCACAGGTAAGAGACATACATCATTCAATTATGTCTAGCTGAAGATTCCCTGTTATGCCAGCAACAGGTGATGGTAGTAATTTTATACTGTTGTGTCATCTCCGCTAATTAGAAATCTATGTTTGCTCTGTACTCCGTGTGAGCCAAAGTGCTGACTATAATCTTAACGGGGGGATTACAGACAGACCATGTGTAATGGTGGCCATATACCACTCAATCTGCCTCCAGCTGGACCATTGTGCCGGCCATACACGGCATGTTGTATGCACCAGATCGAGCCAGCGGCTCGATGCTGGCACATCCCCGCTCGTGCGCGCAGATCGATTCCCGCTCGTCCCCGCCGGCGATCCTTATCAGCCACTCGATTCCCTGCCATTGTCCGCCGGCGGGAATGGAGCAGCTTGATCGGGCCAGCAGAATATTATCAGCTGACCGGATCAGCAGGTCGATACACGGTACAGAAACGTAACGTGTATCCCCAACATTAGGTAGTTCCCTCTCTGATCAGAGAAGAATCTATTGCTTGTCCACACACTGCACACCAGATTCCAATAGAACACATACATGTGGTCCATCGATAACCAAGAAATCGAATGTCCTTGCCATGGAGGACCTGATTGAGCCCATGTGACCAAGATTTTCCAGCATGCCTCATCGATCCTTGACTGATTTTGACCAGAAATTGTTTGAAAGATCAATCGGGTGGCCATATTGCACCATTGATTTTCCTCTAATCACATAAAGTTATCAGAACAAAAGGTTGAGTTGCCCACAAAATCAAGTAATGTATGGGGACCCTAAGGGCCCATTTCCACTAGCATATTGCATTGTGCGTCAGTTTTTCTGTATGTGGATGTCCGCATTTTTACCACAAATGTTAACACGGAAATCCGTATGCGGCTATCAGACATTGTATGGGAAGCGGTTACTTGCTGCAGAAATCAGCAGCATGCAATCCATATTTTTTCCTGCATTGCACTGCAATTGCAAATGACTCCATTGACATGCATTGGTTTCAGTTTCATTGCGAATAATCACATTGCGAATTCGCAGTTAGTGGAAACTGGCCCTAAGACTAAACACGTTTTTTTCAGTTTGGATTTAAATGCTTCCAGGGATGGAGTTGTGCTGATTGGGTGGGGCGAGGAGTTCCAAAGGGTCAGCATGACAGAAGGCTCTGTCTCCAAAGGTTTCTTCACTTCAGGTTTTCTTTAAAAAGAAATAAATATTGCAGCCTCTCACTTCAAGTGTCCTTTAATAATTATCACTATTTAAAGCCCCTACTGAGATGGTTGTTACCAGTACAGTGCCAGTGAAGGACTAATACAGCTGTTGGAGATGAGCACCTCTGTCCAAGGTCCTTGTTGCTCTCCCAACCTCTGCATCTCCTGTTGCTATGTTACTGATAACACGTAAGAGTTGGCAACCTTCAGACTGCAAGTTTTGTATTATAAAAAAAACTTGTCCCTAACACTTTGCACATATTTGGCATTTTTTAAAGAAACCGTTAAAAAACTGTCTTTACACTACTGTATACTCTCCTCAGTACTTACAAACAAGATACCTTTGTAGATTAATAAGTTAAAATATTTGTCTTTCATATATGCAGGTATTAATGATTTTATACCGGATTACCAGCCTTCCCCTATGACGGACTCAGGGCTCAGCTCAAGTTCTACCTCTTCAAGCATAAGCTTAGGGAATACAAGCACTGCGGTTCCCCACCTCCAGGCCACCATCCTCAATGATGTGGATCTCACTGTGGAGCAGGATGAGAAGGTCAAAACCCTCATAGAGTTCATTACATCGAGGTAACCCTACTGCACCAGCCGTATTGTCTGTATGCTACGCAAACATTTCCCAGTCTATAAGCTCATTGCTGGTTTGTCTTATAGGAAAAGAGGACCACTATGGAATCATGAAGATGTTTCTGCAAAAAACCCAAGTATCAAAAGTGCTGAGCAGCTTACAGCATTTTTAAAACACGTGGTCTCTGTTTTCAAGCACTGTAGATCTGGTAAGTCTATAACAGTGTACACACACACACACACACACACACACACACCCACACACACACCCACACACCCCCCTACCTGTGGGTGATCGCCTCTAGCGGACCCTTTGATGCTCTTGTATTTGTTGGTAACACTACCTAATTGTATGTAAATGCTTTTCAAACATTACTTAATACTTATAATTATCTATAAATACTTATTTCGATTTTGTTCTTCAATTTACCATATTTTAATATAAAAACTTTCTATGATAAATGTACTATGACAAGTTCAATTTCCCCATACAGTCATTGCATTTGCACAAAGTTGAGGCATTAAAAAGACACTGAAGCGAAAAAAAAATTATGCTATAATGATTTGTATGTGTAGTACAGCTAAGAAATAAAACATTAGTAGCAGAGACATAAGTCTAATGTTGTTTCCAGTACAGGAAGAGTTAAAGAGACACTGAAGCGAAAAAAAAAATTATGATATAATGAATTGGTTGTGTAGTATGGATAATTACTAGAATATTTAGAAGCAAAGAAAATATCCTCATATTTTTATTTTCAGTTATATAGTGTTTTTTATAACATTGCATCATTCTATAACATTTTCAGTTTACACACTACTCAGCATTCTAAATGATTTTTTACAGAGCAGGCTGTGAATGTTTGACCTGTCCTGAACTGTTCTTTGCAGAAGAAAAAGCCTGACAGCTGAGATAATAAACTTCAGATAACAGAGGTCTCTGCCACTTTGAAAGTCATGGAGCTGAATGGCTTGTTTTGCATAGATAACAACTAGTGTCTTAACTCTTCCTGTACTGGAAAGTCATATTTCTGCTGCTAATGTTTTATTTATTAGCTGTACTACACATACAAATCATTATATCATAATTTTCATTTTTTGCTTCAGTGTCTCTTTAAGAAACTCCAGTTGTTATCTATGCAAAAGAGCCATTGAGCTCCACAACTTTCAAAGTCGCAGAGAGCTCTGTCTTCTGTAGCTTGTTATCTCAACTGTCAGTCACTGTATTTTCTTTTTTTCTGCAGAGGACAGGTCAATAGTTCACTGGCCTGCTCTGTTAAATAATTTAGAATGCTGAGTAGTGTGTAAACTGCAAATATTAGAGAATGATGCATTGTTATAAAAAAAAACTATATAACTGAAAATAAAAATGAGAATATTTTCTTTGCTACCTATGTTCTAGTAAATATCCGTATTATACAACCAATTTATTATATCATAATTTTTTTTTTTTGCTTCAGTAGCTCTTTAACCTCTTTGCCGGTTATCCCGAGCTCAGCTCGGGGTAACCTGCGTAGGAGTATTTCTCAGGCCCTGCTGGGCCGATTTTCAAAAAAAAAAAAATTCCTGCACGCAGCTAGCACGTTGCTAGCTGCGTGCAGTTTCCGATCGCCGCTACCCGCCGCGCCCCCTCCAGACCCCTTGCGCAGCCTGGCCAATCAGTGCCAGGCAGCGCTGAGGGGTGGATCGGGATTCCCTCTGACGTCGGTGACGTCATCCCGCCTGGTCGCCATGGCGACCAGGGAAGCCCAGCAGGAAATCCCGTTCTGAACGGGATTTCCTGCTTACTCTGATCGCCTTCGGCGATCAGAGTGGATAGGGAGATGCCGCTCGTCAGCGGCTATCATGTTGCGAGCCCTGGGCTCGCTACATGATTTAAAAAAAGAAAAAAAAAATTTTAAAGTGCTGCGCTGCCCCCTTGCCGCCAGAATTGGAACGGCAAGGGGGTTAAGTGGATTTGTAACTGAGCCACTATCTATTGAAAAGGAGGGGGGGTACTTTTAATACTGGGAAGATCTACCCCTAATCTGGCTACATATACTGGGTAGGTGGGCTACATCTGAATATCCATGCTGTGTGTGAAGGCTACCTAATACTGGGGGGCACATCTGGATATCTATACTGAGTATGAAGGTTACATAATATTGAGGGCACATCTGGATATCTATACTGAGTATGAAGGCTATCTATACTGGGTGGGAGCGCCACATAATATCTTACATTTTACAATTTTTCGACCATTGTGCCCCTTTAATACAGGGGGCACCTCTGCGAGCTATACTGGGGCGGGCACAATTTGGGGGTGGGGAGGAGCACACTTTGGAATTTGGAATCTCTGTCTCTGGTGCTGGAGGACCTTGTCCTGAACAGGCTCCATGTAATATATTTTCCTGTTTTGTTATGTAATTATTTTATTGTTTCATTTGTAGGGTTCCAGCTTGAGCACCATCTCAGCGAGATAGCGCTGCAAACAGCTCTTTCCTGCTCATCACGACATTATGCTGGGAGGTCGTTTCAGATTTTCCGGGCCCTCAAGCAGCCTCTCACTGCACAGACCCTATCGGATGTGCTTTCTAGGCTCGTAGAAACTGTGGGAGATGCTGGGGAAGAACCTCAGGTAAAGTTGCTTCTGCTTTGCAATGACCTTTCATTAGTATTGTAAGAACCGCTGTTGGAACCTCTCAATTACCAATGATTTACTATTCTGGCACCTTATGCTAAACATAAACTTTTTCTGTGTTAAATATTATACTGACCTCTTTCTGACATGATTTGAGTTGGACAGAGGAAGATTACCCAATACTGTTCCCAACAAATCTCTGTGTTTCTTTGTGAGACTTGGCCATAAAAATATTTGGTATTTATGTATTCCATAAGTAAGGCTTCTACACAAATAATACACCATTCTTTTAGTCACACTGTGAACATGCACATTTCTTTGTTGTTTCTGTGGTAATGGTATGAGGTAATGTTATATCTGTGGTAATGGTATGATGCAGTAAAACGGGCGAGGTTATGATTTATTTACTTTTTTTCAAAATGAATGCTTCTTTTCCAGGGTTTCGTCATTGAGCTTCTTCTAACACTAGAGTCAGCTATCGACACTCTGTCGGAAACCATGAAGCATTATGACCTCCTGTCGGCACTTGCTCAGTAAGTGTATTCTGTTCTTAGTAGGGACCTTCACTGGCCTTCTTTCCGTGTGTTATATCTCTATCCTGCATTGATTGAAACTAGGGAACTCGAAGTAAGAATGATATGGAGGCTGCCATATTTATTTCCTTTTAAACAACACCAGTTGCATGGCTGTCCTGCTGATCCCCTTTCTCTAATACTTTCAGCCATAGACCCTGAACAAGTATATGCAGATCAGGTACTCAGGACTCAGCTAAATCAGGTTTTCCTGGACTGGCCATATGCTTGTTCCAGGGTTTTGACTCAAACACTACATATGTCAGAAGATCAACGGGTACTGTCAGGCAACTGGCATTGTATACAAGGAAATAAATATGGCAGCCTCCATATCACTGTCACCTGTGGTTCCCTTTAAACACACCTTGTGAGTCTCTATATTTAAAAGTGCAGCGTAACCAAACATTTCTATAACTTTGTCAGAACTACTTTGATGAAGAAAGAACAACTCCCAGCAGGCACTGACCTGCCACTTTTGACCACCTATCGTTTTCAGGAGAATACTTTTTTCCTCCTGAAAGCAGAGTTGCTCTTTAACATTTTTGCCATTAAAATTGTGGAAATATTTTCGATAGACTGAAGCTTGAGTTCTGTCTGAGTCAGAGAAGTCACCATGATTAATTGTTCTACCTGTTTATTCTGTGTACTGCAGCACCTCATACCACGAGCCAATGATGGGTAACAAGAATGCAGCAAACAGGAAGAGCACTGGACAGCTCAATTTAAGCACAAGTCCTCTTAGTAGTGGCAGTTTCATGGCCTATTGTAACAATGCCAGAAGTAACTCTTTACGGCTAAGCTTAATGGTTGACCGTCAGCTGGACCGACGACGGAGTAACACACTGGATATAATGGATGGCAGGATAAACCATGGAGGCAGTTTAGCAAGGACTAGAAGCCTCTCCTCCCTTCGAGAGGGAGGGATGCATGAAATGCAGCCAACTACTGATCCCACCAATCTCATGGCTACCATCTTCTGGATAGCAGCGTCCTTGCTGGAGTCGGACTATGAGTATGAGTATTTGCTGGCTCTAAAGCTCCTCAACAAGCTGCTCACCCACCTGCCACTGGACAAATCAGAAAGCAGGGAGAAGATTGAAAAGGTGCAGAACAACCTGAAGTGGAGTAATTTCCCTGGACTGCAGCAACTTTTCCTGAAGGGTTTTACCTCTGTGTCCACACAGGAAATGACTGTCCATTTGCTAAGCAAGCTCATCACTGTGTCCAAACACACAATTGTGGACCCCCCTCTGCTAACAGGTGAGTGGAGTCAGCAGGTCTGGAACTTGTACAGTTTTTTTCTTCTGTCCAAGGGATAGGTATGTATGCTAGATAACATGTACTGTATACCTGTGCTGCTCAGAAGCAATGCGTAATCAATCTCTGTATCATGCAACACTAGTCTACAGCGTTCCCACACCCATGAGTATTAAACCACCAATGTCAAAAATAGCCTCTATTTGGCATATTACCTAGTTGGTTGCTGGTTACTTTATTTAGGTGACCTGCAAGAAAAGTTATAAATCTACACATGAAACACCAATACAAGGAAGGTACAGATCTGAAATCTGCCCTCCTGGAAACTTGATCTGCATTTACGGAGTTCCTAGGGTTCTCTGTATTACGTTTAATACAAGGGGCACCAGACCAGGATTCCAGGTGGATGATCTTGGCCCTGGGAACTTCACAGTCAGCATGAAAGTGATGGTTATACTAAAGAATATAATAGCATAGCTTAGTAACTGACCATTTTCAACAAATATATATATATATATATATATATATATATATATATATATATATATATAATTTTTTATTTTTTTTAACGATACAGACTTTATTGATATATTCAGGCAGTACATTCAACAGCCAAAACTGTAAATTAATTAAATGTGTGACACATCAAAGGTTTGCACAGAGACCTTGGCCCATATGCAATTAACGTTTTCTCCAGAGTTTTCTCTTAGGAGAACATTTGTCATCTTGTATTATTTAAAATAATTTTTCATCACTTTGCATTTCAAAAAGTAGGTGAAAAAGTACTTCGAAAATTATTTTGGTTATTTTCTTGCTTGCTTGCTTGCTTGCGGTTTCAAATGTATTTAATGATAAGGTGTGAAAATGTCACCTGGGAGAAAAAGTAAATTGCATAGAGGCCATGTGTCATCAAAACTAGTCGTATAATCAAGACACTTATTACAGTTACAGAATGAAAGGCATAGAGAGTCGCATATAAGCCTTACAACAGAGGCAAAAGTGAAATGCTATTGGCTAGCAGGCAGGCTATTTACCAGTTCAAAAGAGTGATCAGAACAGAGTATTAACCAGAAGTGTTTACAGCAAAGTTTACAGTTCTCTCCATTTATCTCAGATTTGATTGAACTAAGGGCTCCATGTACGGAGAGTACAGTGATTTTTAAAGGGCAGACTACCGTCTACTCGATTCTTCCAGTTTATAACAGAAAGGGACCCATCTGAAAACCATTTATCGTATATGCAATTTCCTGCTTAGCATAAAAGAACAACTCTACCCTCAAAGTTTTCAGGGCTGTGGAGTCAGTACAAAAATCATCCGACTCACAACTCCTCAGCTTAAGAAGATTCAGACTCAAACTCCTTTTCCAGGTACTCAAAATTACTCAGATTCCTACTCCTACTCCACAGCCTTTGCATGGCTATGGAGTGGGTACAAAAATCATCCGACTCTTCAGTTTATGAACCCTCAACTCTGACCTCAGGTACCCAAAAATTACTCTGACTCCAACTCCACAGTCTTGAAAGTTTTAGAATCATTTTAAGATTTGCGATCAATATTAACTTTTTTCTTTGTAGTATCTTTACAGAAGCTTAGGGTTTCACTACTACGCTACTGTAATTGAACCATATGTAACTTGAATCAGTAACGTATTGTAATACGTTCCAAGTCATAACAGCTGGGATACTCCTGCAGCTGAGCCATTAGTTTCCATTATTTATTTATTTTAAAGAAGACATGGACACTGATTGGCAGCCACTGTGTCATCCATTTGTAAGTACTGTTAACAGGCAAAGTCAGTAATACAGGTCTCAATTCACTTTTTCTCATCAGGAGATAACATTTCTGCAATTGATAAAGTACTAAAAAGTGGGTGATAAACATACTCTTATTTTCTCACTTGTTGGATAATTAAAAGGCATTTTATTGATATGTAAATAGAACACCTTGGAGAAGAAAAGGTGAATTGAATAAGGGCCTAGGTATGTTTAAAACTTAATTTAAAAATGATTCAAAGTTTTTGCAAGTTTGCATGGAAGTAAAGCATGCTGGAGTTTCCACTGAACAAGCCGACCATTGCTTTCCTGACTGGAGGCACTATTTGCAGCAAAGACTTAAAGGGATACTTAAGTCAAAAAAAAAAAATGAGTTTTACTCACCTGGGGCTTCCAATAACCCGCTGCAGCTGTCCGGTGCCCTCGCCGTCTCCCTCCGATCCTTCTGGCCCCGCTGGCAGCCACTTCCTGTTTCGGTGACAGGAGCTGACAGGCTGGGGACGCGAGTGATTCTTCGCGTTCCTGGCCACAATAGCGTCATCTATGCTGCTATAGCATATATCATATACCATATAGCAGCATAGAGGGTGCTAATGTGTCTGGGAACGCGAAGAATCACTCGCGTCCCCAGCCTGTCAGCTCCTGTCACCGAAACAGGAAGTGGCTGCCGGCGGGGCCAGGAGGATCGGAGGGAGACGGCGAGGGCACCGGACAGCTGCAGGGGGCTATTGGAAGCCCTAGATGAGTAAAACTCATTTTTTTTGTTTGACTTAAGTGTCCCTTTAAAGGGGGCAGGAATCCATTTCAGTTACGTCAGTGAAAGATCAGAGGAGGTCTCTTTCCTGCCTGTATCTGGTCTCCAGTCTGTAGGATCATTCGGATATAACTAACCGCATGTTTCAAGCTGTCAATATTGTTCGGAGTTGTAGGTTGTAAAGATGACATATTCCAAGGTAAGCTATCTTCAGTATTAAACCTATGAATACTAATATTTGTCAGTACACAAGTATTTCAACTAGAGCCATTCCCAGACATTCTGAGGTCTACACTAACTATATATAACTAGAGAGAAGCTACTTTCGTTTTTCTAGTGGTGTTTTTTCAGATCTTTTGAATTGGCACATAAGACGCATTGTACACATGTACGAGGTCTGTCATCCGGCAGGGCTCAGGAATTAAGCCCTTAGGCGACAGTGCAGGATGCTGGCGACGTGTCCAGTTGCTATGCAGTGGGGAGGAGCACTACATGGTGAGTGTGGTGAGTAAGGAGAACAGTGCTCTTGGTCGAGTCGATCCTCCGGGCTGATCCCTGGCTGAGGCGTCGAGGGGCAGCTGTACTTGCACTTGCTTCTTGACAGAGGTGGCCAATCAGCTGCGACAATGGAGGTTTATCTAGCTTGTATACAAGGCTGTAGCTGTTTTGTCAGGAACACACAAGCTAATTTACTGTTCTGTAGGGCTAATATTTTCTGATGGGGTTAGTATACTTCAGGTTTTCTCAATGTCTGCAATAGTTCGCTTAATATTTTATTTATAATTTAGAAATTATAACATTGTTTATTGATCTGATTCTTTCAACCAGGGTTTCCTCTCAATGTTTTGTGCCTGTTGCCGCATTTGATTCAGCATTTTGACAGCCCAACACCATTCTGTAAGGAAACAGCAGAAAGGATCGCAAAGGTGAGTCTTCTGTCAGACCGCACATTATCTTTTAATGGGGATTCTTTTGCATTTTATAACACTTGGGGCTCGATTCACAAAGCGGTGCTAACCCAGTAAAAGACTTTAGGCGTGATAACCATTGCACCACTCTGGTGAAAAGCCAGTTTAGGTGTGATAAGTTTAGATAAGCTTAGATCGCTCGCAAAGTCCCTCGTGCAAAGCTGCGCCATTAAACTCTATGCGAAGTGCACCAGACTTTGCTAGCGCAAAACCTTGGATCAGTTGTGCACTGCGGTGCTAACCCAGTTGATGCTTAAACTTATCACGCCTAAACTTATCATGCCTAAACTTATCACGCCTAAACTGAGTTTAGGCGTGATAAGGGATTTTCACCAGGGTGCTAACTGTTAGCACTGCTTTGTGAATCAAGCCTTTAATGTCATGTAACTATGTAATTGTGGTTGTATAAAGATGCAGTGAGGCATATGGCTAGTTTCTTCATATTGCATCTCTCAATAAGAGTAGCTCCACATCTAACAGGTAACAAATGCGTTTCATTTCTATACAGCCATGGAGGAGTTTGCAAACGTCTGGCTGGTGAGTTCTTAAAGGAGTACTGTAGGGGGGTTGGCAAAAGAGTTGAACTTACCTGGGGCTTCTAATGGTCCCCCACAGATGTCCTGTTTTCGTGCAGCCACTCACCGATGCTCCGGTCCCCGCCTCCGGTTCACTTTTGGAATTTCCGACTTTAAAGTTGGAAAACCTCTGGGCGGCCGCGCCCTCCCTCCCGCTGACGTCACCAGGCCTGTATTGCGCAGGCGCAGTATGGTCTGTACCCTAGTAGTACGCTTCTGGTGACGTCAGCGGGAGCGAGGACACGGCTGCACAGGTGCATTGGTTTTCCGAAGTTAAAGTCGGAAATTCTAGAAGTGAACCGGAGGCGGGTACCAGAGCATCGTTGAGTGGCTGCACGGGCACAGGACGTCTGTGGGGGACCATAAGAAGCCCCGGGTAAGTTCAACTCTTTTTACCCCTACCCCCCTACAGTAGTCCTTTAATGTGTAGCTGAGATGAATTGCAGCAAAGGATCTATACTTACCTGGAGCTTCCTCCAGCCCCCTATAGTCTGTTACCTCCTGGGCTGTGGAGTCAGGGTCGAGGAGTCGGATTAGGAGCAATTTTTGGGTACCTGGAGTCGGAGTCTGTGGTTTCATAAACTGAGGTCTCGGAGTTGAAGTCAATTGAGTTTTGTACCGACTCCACAGTCCTGGTTAGCCCCCTCACTGTTTTACCTGTGTCCTTGGTTTTTACGCTATCAGCCCATAAAGTCTGCAACACTGCTGTGGCCGGGAGCGTTCTGTGCATGCACAGTTTAAGACTTTTAACTGCGTCTGCGCAGAACGCTTGGGGGCTGCATGCAGCCAAAATCATACACAGTGGCCTGCAACCGAGCCGGATCGCGGACTTCACTGCAGCGCCAAGGAGGGTACTGGGTACTGGCACAGAGAAAGCTGCAGGAAGCCGCAGGTAAGTATAGATCCTTTGCTGCAATTCGTCCCAGGTTTACTTTACAAGTATTAGAAAAAAGTTATGAAGTCTGCCTTGTGTGGATAATGAAATGAGCATTATACATATACGTGTGCAATAGTTCACCTATCAGATTATGACTTCACCCCTGGACATGCTGAAAGTAAGCCAGAAGCTCAGAGATGGTTATACGACTAGAAATGTCTGGAGGTTGCTGTGATCTTCTTTAAACATTAATATGATATATAAGATAAAAAATTTCCATCCCTTCCTTTTCATTCCAATATTCTTATCTTAATGTTTGAAATGATATCTATTAGAAGTTCATTACAGTTTTAGCAGAAAGTTTTCATTTACTCAGTGTTTTTTCTCCAACAGGTTTGTACAGAAGAGAAGACATCCACGTTAACAAACCTGGCCCACATGATGAGCCTATACAGCACCCACAGCTACTCCAGAGACTGTGCCAACTGGATTAATGTGGTGTGTCGCTATCTGCATGACTCCTTCTCAGATATAACTTTCAGCCTAGTCACCTATCTTGCTGAGGTAAGAGTCTGGTTTACCTACTGTGCAGTAACCTCATGTGTCAGCTTTATTAATTCCTTAGCCTTACTGATATCTGTAGAGTCTTACCAGAATCAGAACTTGCATAATGTCACTGTAATAAGGTGCATGCACATGCACAATTAAGCCCCGTACACACGTATGAGGAAATCCACCAGCCAGTTGCACAATCCCTCGGGTGACTTTACAGGGCCGACACTGTTCACACGCATCACCAGCTTGCATGCTAGCGATGCGTTCTGTTGCTGTGCAGGGGTAGAGGCACAGTGTAGCAGCACTGGAGTGACGTCACACAGCAATGGGGTGAGTGGAGAGAACTATGCTCAGGGGGATCAGCCAGTTTGATCCCCCTGGTGGATTGCTTGCCAAGGTGGTAGTTAGCGACCACCTCAGCTGAGCTTCATCTAGCGTGTGTACGGGGTTTAACAGTTCAGGGCCAAGTTCTTTAGAGACAAATGATACAGGCTAGCAACCTTCTCGGTTGCTGTGAAGAGAACAGGAGGGCCAATGGAGCGGTGTACAACGGTTCAGGTGAAGTAAGTAGGAGAGCTATAGGGTCGGCCTGTGCTTGGCTGAAACGATGCGCCAGTCTGGATCTCTTGGGAGTATTGGGTCTATTGTACATATGCTGTATTCCTAAAGAGCCAAAGATGCCCTCGACTGTCCACCACGGCCAAGAACCATCTAGCATATATACAATGCTTTAGATTATACCTCTTCAGAGGGGGGCCCTTACCCATTAAACTGAGCTTGTTACTGAATTGGGTTTTTTGGTTAGCCTAATTTTCTTTGTGTTTGTGTTGCAGCTTCTGGAGAAGGGCCTATCCAGCATGCAGCAGTCATTGCTGCAGATCATCTACAGCCTCCTCAGTCACATTGACCTCTCCACCGCCCCAGTGAAGCAGTTCAACCTTGAAATCATAAAGGTCATAGGAAAATATGTTCAGGTGGGTACTGTGCGTGGTCTGGGTGTATTCTCTTTGGTCGTTATCTGTTTCTAGCAGAAGAACAGTTACATCATCCTAGATGTCTTAGTTTTGTATGTGTGGATGTATTTGGACAATATGTGGACATATTTCTTTTATCTCATTTATATTTATATTAAAAGACATTTATTTATAGGCTTCATGTTCCTCCATTTTAAAATAGAGGCTGTCCCCAGAACATGAATCTGGTTTAGTTTTCATTTTTGTTGTTTTTAATCTATATATATATATATTTTAAACTTCATCCATGGTAAAAGCCGGATGTCTTGTGATTGCACTTTGTTTTCAGTATCCTGCTCTGACAGAAGCATTTCTTCTGTGGCTCCTGTCAGATCCAGGACATCCTGCAGTTCATAGGCCTGTGTAAGATTGCCCTGAAGCCCTGAGCCAGCTTGCTATAAACTGCTTTATATATCTTTGTGCTTGACTCGGAACACATTATCCCAGAGCACTGAAATGGAAAACAGGTCAGCTCTGCAGCTCCAACAATACCATCCTCCGTACTGCGTAAGGGAAGATGTGTACATAACGCAGGCTCTGGCTGAGGTCATCTTCTTGTAGACATGGAATCTGCTGCTGAATGCCCTTTATGCACTAATGCTATAATATCTTGCAATGCGGAATGGCATGCAACCATCATGGGGAAAACATTAGTGACGTCCTAAGGAAGCAGCTTAGGAGTGAGCAGAAATAACTAAACTACTGGAGGGGCAGGAATGTCAAGTGACCCTGTTGCTGTTGCTGACCTTATTCTTATTATTCTTATTCTCTAAAGCAGTTAATAGCGCCTAGTCTTCCATGCTCCTTCTGTGACTTCACCACCTGGTAAATCGCTGAGCAGGCAGCACGGAGGTGTAGTGGTTAGCACTCTTGCCTTGCAACGTTGGGTCCCCGGTTCAATCCCAGCCAGGGCGCTATCTGCATGAAGTTTGTATGTTCTCCCTGTGTCTGTGTGGGTTTCCTCCAGGCACTCTGGTGCCCTCACACATGCCAAAACCATACAGATAAGTTAATTGGCTTCCCCTAAATTTGCTCTAGACTATGATACATACACTGCACAATACATACATAGACATATGACTATTGTAGGGATTAGATTGTGAGCCTCTCTGAGGAACAGATAAGTGACAAGACAATATACTCTGTACAGCTCTGCAGAAGATGTTGGCGCTATATAAATACTAAATAATAATAATAACAAGCATACAGCCAGAGAAATCCCAAAGTCCTCCTTACCTGATGCTTGTCGCAGGCCTTTGACTTACTAATTCTATAGAATCGATCGATTGATTGATGGCTGGAATCGACCAATGTATGGGCCCCCTTTACTCTTTATGAAATCATAATAATTGGCTTTTGCCTCACTGGTACACTATGGGTATGCATTTTGGAGATTGCAACAACACTGCGATTAACATTAAAATTGCTGTGCTGTGTCTCCACTAGAACAATTAGTTTTAACAGAATCTCTATCGCCGGCTTGCTGCATTATTCATGCGTTTTCCTATATTAAAGTGAACCTCCAGACTAAAAATCTACTCCGCAGCACTGAAAAGGCTTGGTGTTTCTTTAACAGTTTCACAGCATCACAACTTTTTCTTACCCAAGCCCCATTTTTAGCTGCACAAAAGAAAACTGCCCGGATATTTTACCCTGATGCTGTGCAAAGCATGATGGGATTTCTGATGATGATGTTCTCATTCTGCTGTTTTGGTGCAATTTTTTTTTTCTATTTTGAATTTGAGATTTGAAGCCTAGGGCGCCCAGCTGGGAGGGGTGATCAGGACACAGGACAGTTGGAACTGTGTCTCATGCGCCCTGTCACCTCCTTTCAACCAAAAAGATAGCTGCCCCCATGAAATCACAAACATTTGCCTGTTCTTTTAAAACAGGGTGGGTAAGAAGAGATTATATTACCTATTTTAATTAACATAACTAATGTAACTGAATGACAGTATGTTTGTTTAGGCTGAAGTTCCCCTTTAAAGGGACTCCGAGCAGTGCAGTAACTATGGAAAGATGCATACCCTTTCGAATCTCTCTCCTCTTTCCAATGATGTATAAACCGCCACCCTACGCCTTTTAATTTTCGTGATCGAAATTGAGGCCTCCATCTTGGATTCCTTATTCAGCATTGTATTATGCAGGACGACACTTTCCCCAGTGTCTGCAGCTCCATTCAGTGCAATGCAATGAAATACAAGGAACCCAGGGGGATTTAATTACACACATCATGCCGGTAGGTGTGAGGATATAATTAATTAGTTGTGGGTATGCTTAAAGGCATACCCACAGGCACTGCTCAGAGTCCCTTTAAGTAAAGTGAGTGCTGGCAAATCACACAGCAATCATACTACTATTCTATTTTCTTGTGATTTTGCAATTGAGCCAAGGTTTTTGTTTTATTGCTTCGGAAATTGCAAACACACCCGGATTGCGCTGTACACTTGACAAATCACGATTGGATCGTGCTGAGATCACATTAGGGGAAATAGGAAAAATTGCAATTATTTGTTAGTGGAAAAGGGTCCTCAGGGGAGCCTGCCATGTGATCACCGTGCCGCAGGGTCTATGCTCATGCATAGCACCGCCCCCTGCTTAGTGACGTACTCCCTGCTGGGCAGGAAATATGTAACTGGGATTCCTGACTGTCTTGCGTGCCTCACTGCACTCCCGTTGTGCTCGTTTAATGCCTTGCCCATTGCCTTGCATTACTGCACGATGTGTGCGGTAGGCGCGGTTCATGCAGTAATGCTCAGCAGTCTTTGCGATGGCATTGTGGCGATTTGGATACTTCCGTTGCAGCGTGTCGACTATGCAAGTCTCCATAGACGTGCACCCCTGCGACAAGCTGCAGCAGGGAAGACTTACAAGATGCAACACATTGAGTGTGCGAGGGGCCCTAATCTTTTCATTCTAAGCATCTCTAAACTGCTCTGTGCTGTTCCCAGCAGTCACAGATTTGCCTGTGTTTAATTGTCTTCCTCTTTTCCCCTCCTTCAGAGTGCATATTGGAAAGAAGCACTAAACATCCTGAAGCTTGTGGTCTCCCGCTCTGCCAGTCTGGTTGTGCCAAATGATGTTCCAAAATCCTACAGGGATATAGGTTCACCTGAAATCTCATTTACAAAAATATTTAACTGTGCATCCAAGGAGCTTCCTGGGAAAACCTTAGATTTCCATTTTGACATATCAGAGGTAAGACATACTGCATTATGAAACGACAGCAGAGTTGCTTTATTCTTCTCTATGTCCTGCTTATTGTGTTCCTCTGAGGCATTCTAAACCGCACCAACACCAGCCTGTATTGCCTGTATTCCTCTAGACCCCGATAATAGGACAGAAGTACGGGGACCAGCATAGTGCTGCTGGAAGAAATGGAAAAGCCAAAGTCATTGCTGTGACTCGAAGTACATCCTCCACTTCCTCTGGCTCCAATTCCAATGCCCTTGTCCCTGTCAGCTGGAAGAGGCCGCAGCTCTCTCAGGTAACGGAGCCGCTCAGGTCAGCTGTACTCTACATTATATCTGAACTGAGGAAAATATTAACGCATAGGACAAAGGCAGTATGAAATAATCATTGTATCCCTATCATTTATAACAGTAGATGAAAAATAAATATAGTGTATACCTTGCTCACAGGAACACTTAGTACCCGTTCTTGTTATTGGTTCATTGGGGAATATGCCATTACTCACACAGTTTTAATATGTTACGCAGTCATTCCCATTGGAAAAGTCAGCTGCATGACAGATCTGTGCACAAAGTGTAGGGCTGGCAGCAAACAGGAAGTTACTTCCCCAGCACAGTGCTATCACCTAACCCCACCCATCTTCTTTCTCTGCTCCCTTCTGTGTACTACGTGGATATTGATAGAGGCAGCGCTGTGCTCAGAGGGAAAGACTAGCTAGTGCCCCTCCCAACACCTCCCCTAACTTCCTCTTGTGGGGTAATGATCGGCTGTAGGAGGAGTTTGGACATAACACAGACTACTGTTCCCTCAAGCAATTTGTATTTGACACTATCAGGTATCCAGGCACCAATCAGAGGCCAGCAGCAACTTGTATAATATATGTAATCGTGTTAACTTTTATTTACAATATACATTGCTGCAGAATGCATACATTAAATAGGAGACATCATCCGATTCATAGCATCCAATAACCCCAGAAGTCTCAGCAGATACAAAACAAAACCCTTAGTGCATTATTTTGTGTGTTTCTGCACACAGTAAACTAGACAACTTATGAAACAAATTCATATAAATAGGTTTCTAATGTAGTAACCCACAGCAACCAAACAGATTGTTGTTGTTGTCTTCGGAAGAGAAGCGAAAATAAACTTATGAATTGAATGTGTAATACAGGTAAGAAATAGAACACTAGTGGGAAAGAAAAGTCTCATATTGTTTTTCAGCACAGGAAGAGTTAAAACAATTTTTTAGTTGTTTTCTATGCAAAAGAGCTTCTCTGAGCTATTTGACCCAAATTGGGTCGAATACAGTGCTGTTTGCTGAACAGCCAAGGAATAGTGAGAGTAGGCTTTGATAAGGTTTTACTGCAGGAAAGTTCAAAGGTTCATTATTTCTGCTTTGTTTTAGAGCTTAAACAGCAGAGTATAGTTTTGCAAATATGACAGAATGATGCAATGTTATAAAAAAAAAAAAAAAAAAGCTGTATAGCTGAAAATAAAACTATGGGACTCTTTTCTTTGCTACCACTGTTCTATTCATTATCTGTACTACACATACAATTTATTACATCATACTTTTTTTTTTTTGTTTTGTTTTGTTTTTTTGCTTTGGGTTTGCTTTAACACACTGCAAGCTGCATATTAAAAAGTCAGCAACTGGTTGATTTGCAAAACAGTCAGCAGTCTCTTCAAACTGTAGCCATGTAAAAGTTCATCTGGCACTCAGGCAGTTAACATGTGGCTGTGGCCTGCCAGGCTGGGATCTTGTGCTTAATCTGTGCCGAGTAGGTGGCTCATCCCACAGGTCAGAGCTTGTGTGAAGGGTTTTTTCCAACGGTAGCCAGCTTTTCCGTCTTACTGCTTCCATAGCGCCTATATGTCCCGTCACTCTCAGCTGAGTCCGTACAGTGTGGTCTGTTATAAGTTATAATAACGTAGGAGTGGCACAATTCATGCATGCAGTCTGTAGTCACTATTTCCATTGTGCTGCTGTAAGGAATTACGCTGTTCAGAGCAGTTAATTGATGTTGTTTTCTGCCTGTTTCGCATTTTGGCTTAGTGATTTGTAAGAACATTCACACTGTTTCTGCTAATTTTCTTCTGTGCCGTGACCTTTCTTTTCCAGAGGAGAACGCGAGAGAAGTTAATGAATGTCCTCTCATTGTGTGGGCCAGACTCCGGTCTCCCCAAAAATCCATCTGTAAGTGTGATTTGTTGTCATGCCAGTACTAATTAAACTGGTTTTAATTGTGTTCCTTGCATTTCACATTGCTTTAGCTTATTAACCACTTTGCCAAGAGCACTTCTGCACCTGTTCATTGTGACGAGTTAGCCACACACTGAGACCATGAGTGTTTAGAAGATTTGTGTTCCAATCTCTTGTCTCTGCAGGTTGTCTTCTCATCTAATGAAGACCTGGAAGGTGGAGATCAGCAGACCAGCCTTATCCTGAGCACAGAGGAAGCCATACAAGAGGAGGAAGTGGCTGTGGAGGACACTGGCAGTGAACAGCAGTTTGGCGTCTTCAAGGACTTTGATTTTCTGGATGTTGAGTTAGAAGATGCTGAGGTGAGACCCCCGCGTCTGTCTTCTGAATTCCGGCCACTTGTCTCTGGAAACCTTTTAATTGCGAACACTAGGGGTATTGGTTGAGTGGTTTTAGAAATAATGAACATTTTTTTTTTCTCAATAAAATTTTTATTGAACAATTTTGCATCAATATACATGAACAAGTCACGCTTGGACAGGAATACAGAAAAAAACAGTACCTCAATATCATACAGATTTTACAATAAATTAACATTTACCAAAAAAAAACAGACGTACGGATAGCTATCACTCGTATTATAGCAAGCTAAACAATAGAAAGTTATGTAGGGTCTTATGTAGTCATAAATGGTTCAGAATTATAAAAAAGCGGTTAAACTAAAAACAATTTTCTGTATACCCAATCTACTAGACCACTTAGGAGAGCAAACCTACAGTTTTGTGAAAATACTGCATTTATTCAGTTCAGTTTATTCACACAGCTGTCACCGAATTGCACCCAGTGGCATATAATGGAATAATAAGAAGGATCCTGTTTGCCAGTTAATGTCATAAATGCATAGAACTTGTTTTAAGTGTCAAAATATTTTCTGAGCATTTTTTTTAAATAGCTGCCCCCTTTCTTAGCTGAGAGACTTACAGATCATAACTTAAAGTGAATCTGACCTGACCCACCTTTAGGACAATCTAACCAGTGAAGTGCTGGCTATGCTATTAGTTGATCTCATTTGATGTCCTTCAAGGCCACTGAAGTTCTTGCTTGCAATATTGCTTCTTGGGTGCATGTGAGACAAACCCCTGGCTTTGCATTTGTCCAATCACTAGGGGTCTGTGATCACATGGGGTGTGGTAATGATATGTGCATCGATTAAGTCCAAAACCACTATCCATATTAGCACATGGAAGTCAGAATGTTTTGTGATGGCTCGCTACTTCTGGTAGGTGGTAGTTCAGATGTTTATTGAATAACCTAAAGATGCAGAGTGTGGTGCAGTGGAAGGCCCATGCTGGTATCAGACTGGTATATAGCAACAGTGATTTTTGTATGGCTCACAGTGGTCCATCTAGAATGCACTGACTCTAGAAGGTGTGTAGCCATCATGGTGCATGAGAATGGAAGATAAACAGCTGTGAGACAGCTGGAAATGGGTCTCAGTATCACATTCTGATATTCTCCTCACATGGTCTTTCCAGTGCATTTCACTGGACTCTAATATTTTATTCAATACTTGCAGACCTAAGCCCGTTCACAACGGGCTCTAGGCCTTAATCACAACCACCTCCCCTGTGACCTCCGCCGCATGTAAGCGTGTATGCCCGCCCACCTGGCCCCGGTTTCCTCCTGTCCCAATGGGCACCCGCGTGCTACACATGCGCAGTAGCGCAAAAGCACGGACACAGGGACAGGAGGGGACGCAGAGACACGGGTTTTATAATATAGGATACTGCACCATGTAGCAGATAAGACCTGATTTATTATGCCCATTGTCTGGAGACTGACCGCCTTTTAGCTTCAAGGGTTTAGTTGGGTGTTAAAGTCAGAGTTCCTACGTTCAGACGCCTTGTGGTTCTCACATTCCAGGCAGGCAGTTAGCTTTAAGCTAGGCACTGTCGGGGTCACATTAAAGGGAAAGTATTAGGGCCCCGTTCACACTCGGGTGCTTTCACACGGCGCTTTGCGCTATGCTGATCACTGGCAATCAGCAAACTGCTGTAGCGCATGTAATCCTCTGGGATTACTCTCACTGTGGCTATTGCACTGGGATAGCGATTTCCACCAATCGCAAACACACTGCAAGCAGCACTTTTTCCTTGATTGCGTTGCAATTCTCATTCACTGGAATGTGCAAAATGCAATCAAGGAACCTCTCAATGCAAATTTGCTGTTGCATTGCAATTCCAAGTGTGAACAGAGTGTGGAACAGAGCAACATCAATCTTCTCAGTAGCAATCTCTGCTATTGTAAAGTTCATGCAGTCGGGCAATTCCACTCAGTTCTGCAACCACCTTGCCACATCCTGCCTTCACGTGAATATGAAAAGAATAATTTGAAATCTTTCATATTTAAATCAGGCTTTTGTCTAGTCTCGCTATTCAGCAAGAAAAACGCACTTCCATGTTTCCTTGTATCTGTAGCTAGTTGGAAATGGTTTCCTAGGAGATCTAGTGGAACCTACAAGGAATGCAGAATTAATACCAGAAACCTGCTTTTAAGCTTTGTCAGATGATCAGAGGCAGTTCCTCAAAGGGCTGTTCAGCCTTCATGAGTACACCTGCTGTTCCCATAGACTTTCACAGCTACTGCCATATGCAGTAGTAATACTTGTGCTTTTTTAGTGGTTTGTGTCAGATTGACTACAGGCTTGTTGGGCTCTCCTATTTCCACACACTGAACCAAACAGCTTGTTTAAAAAGACTTCAAGTGCTCTGATGTACAACATTCTGAAGCCAAATAGAGCTGAAAATTTGCCAAAAGTGTTATTCAGAAGGAAAGATGTTTTGGCACAGCTGGCTTCAAGTTCAGTAACCCCAATCAAACAATCCAAAAGCCAGAGAGGTGTTTATAGGACATTCAGGATTACGGCCAATGACGTAACACAGAAGACAAAATTCTTAAAGTCTTATTTAGCTGCCAAAAGATGTTGTCTTTCTTTTGTACAGTAGTTTTAACTTTGCATGAAGCCTTATGGAGGTTGTGCCTACTTTTGACTCATGTAATGGTAACATATGCCTATACTGGCCAAATCAGAATTGGACTTGAAAGTATCCCAGATCTAGATTTTAAATTGAGATTCATGCTATTATAAACCTAACACTCTGAAGCGTCTATATATTTTAGCGGAATGTCAATTTAAACCCAACATTTTGAAGTTATTGTTAGATACTGGAAAGTTTGAGTATGTTCACCATCACAAGTTGTTACCAGAGAACATCGTTGGCAGTGCACACGCATTAGTATCTCTTTTTATTTGCTGTACTCCTGGTTTCTCCCAGTTACATGTTCTATTAAAGCCCATCCGAAACTCTTCAGTTGTCCATTTACAGAAACTCTGTGATCAGTATAGCCTGTTGTCCAGTTAGATGGGTGACACAGAGACTTATCGCAGTATTGAGAGGGTGAAGGGTCACTACAAGCTCTCCAGGTGCACAATGGTTGGTTTAAAAAAAATGATCCAAGATGCACGTAGGCAACACATGGTGCTACACACGGAAGCAGTAGATTTGGGCGCATGAGACAAGTGGACAAAAAGGGCGCCCCATTCACTTCCATTATAAATATCGTTTAATGGGCGCTGAACGGGGAAAATAAGGCGCCGGAGATTTTTAAGGATTTATAACGGCGCCCGGAGATTTTTAAGGATTTATAACTATGTTTGTGATGATTTAAGTTTACAAAATGAGCCCGTGACGAATAACGTTTATGAAGATAATAAATCACTATTTCTAAAACATTTCTAAAACATTATTATCCACCCCAAAAAATTATTTACATTTTTTTTCTTTACATTTTTTATTTATTAATGTCTGTAAAACATTATTATCCATAGGGGGTTTTAGGTTTAGGCACCAACAGGGGGGTCTTAGGTTTAGGCACCAACAGGGGGGTCTTAGGTTTAGGCACCAACAGGGGGGTCTTAGGTTTAGGCACCAACAGGGGGGTCTTAGGTTTAGGCACCAACAGGGGGGTCTTAGGTTTAGGCACCAACAGGGGGGTCTTAGGTTTAGGCACCAACAGGGGGGTCTTAGGTTTAGGCACCAACAGGGGGGTCTTAGGTTTAGGCACCAACAGGGGGTCTAGGGGTTAGGGATAGGTACAGGGAGGGTTTTTAATAAACGAAAATATAAGTTTCACTTTACAAACAGGGAAGATTAACGTTTTAAGAATTGCCGATCTCATACACATTATTTAGTGATTTATAAATTCTTAAAACACTATTTATAAACGAAATTCTACACAATAATTTCTATAAACGATATTTTCATTTATCGTTTATACCACGCGCCCTTTTTTCCCGACGCCCTTTTCGTACGTACGCCTACACACTGGCAGACTTTAACTTGGACATGCTTTGGGAAAGTCTCATTTGAAACAATGGGAAAGTTTGATGTTACCTCAGGTTACAAATCACTGAGCCTTTTGTATGTGATCTCCTGCAAGCCAACCTCAGTGGTCAAAGGGATGTTCTTTTTATAGTGAATGTATATCTATTATGTAGGAACCACGACAGTTACATATAATAGCACCACAAGTAAAAATGGACGTGAAAATGACAAAAGAATATCGGTATTTTTACAGATATTCTATTATCCAAAATAGTAGAATATTGGTAACTGTACTATGTTCTAACACTATTCTCACCCCCCCCCCCCCCCCCAGGATGTGCCTAACACTAAAACTTCCCTGCCTAACCTCTCCCCCCCCCCCCCCCCTCCCATGCACCTAACCCTAGAGGCACCCATGCTGCAAATTGGGGCTATAAATAGTGGGCACTCGCCTACAGCTAAGTTTTAAAAGCTGGGATCTTCATTACAAAAGACTACATTTTCTTGCATAGTCACTTATGCCTGCCATTGGCTCTCCATAATTCATATGTGTCCTAGTGTCCTGACTCTTGCCCTATTACCTGCATAGTGTAAACGTTCAGTGCATCAACCTATCTAGGGTTTAGGAGCACATATTCTAACATCTCTGTCTTGGGACAGATGGTACATCAAACTTAAACCACAAAAGAACTACAAATTACATCCATGTGCACCATACGTGCCATACACACCAGCACAAGCTGCGTGTATGCTGACAATGGTCACAGGCAGGGAAAGAGAGAGAGCACTGGCTTAAATCCTGGCGGCAGGAACATCAGACAGCACATAGACCACACTGCCTGATGGGCACGTTTCTGTGCTGTGTGGCAGTGCATTGCAACAATGCACTGCTGCATGCATTCCTTTACACAACCCAGTGCTGATCCATTCAACGTATTTAAATGGGGTCAGCTCTGCAACGCTGGAGCCGTTGGTTTCTGTAAAACTTACTCAGCATTGCCATAGTTTCTTTAAAGAGCATAGTGAACAATTATGTATTCAGATTAAACCATTTTGCAACAAAACAAAACTCCTACAGTCAAGCTAATTCAGAGAGCCATGACCCCACTGTGGGCCTATGCAGGGTTCATTCCTGATCCTCCTTTCAAAAACTATCCACTTTTTTTTGCCAGCCCTTATGCCCCCTATATATATATATAAAAATCAGTGTTGCTCCGCCCAACAGTCATTCTGTATTAGTGATGTTTAAGCAATGTATAATTGTTTTCTCCTGGCTCGGTGTTTGTCCTTGTTACTTATGAATATTTATGTTTTCCTTTTTGCTAACCAGGAGCTGCAGGTAAGTTGCAGCCTGGTGGAGTGGCTTGTTGTAGCTGTGATCCCATGTGGTGTGTGTTGTGCAGTACATAGAATGTGCAAGGTTTGCTGTTTGATTAATAGATGCGTAATGTCTCCTCCTTGTATCCAGTGACATGTGCACTTCCCTCAGCATCGCAATAAGCTTGCCCTGCCTGTGACTCATGATGTCCTCACTAGGATGTGCCATCCATCATACTGAGCGTGTCCTTCTCTGTTCTGCCTCCACAGGGGGAAAGCGTTGACAACTTTAACTGGGGCGTTCGTCGGCGTTCGCTGGACAGTATTGATAAAGGTGACACCCCATCTCTACAGGAATGCCAGTACTCAGGAAGCACCCCCAGCTTGAACCTAACCAACCAGGAAGACACAGATGAGTCTTCAGAAGAAGAAGTGCTGACCGCCAGTCAGATTCTCTCTCGTTCAAACATGGTAGGACATTACAGTTCACTGGTGACGTCTCTGCTTAATAAAATGTGAGGTGCATAGGATTTCATTATGCTAAATCCAATCAGCTTATGGGTAGTAACACACTAGGCAGAATTGCATATGCCTTTTCTATAGCACAACGCATATGCGATTCCTACCAGTGTGTTCCTATCCTAAATCTCTCTCCCTTTGCTTGTTTATGGAATGGCTTAGGCAGGGAGCACACCTGACAGATTCTCATGCGTTTTCCACATAGCACATAGTTAAGTGTGCTTCCTGCCTTAGGCTTCTATTACTGCTTACAGTGGCGTCACCAGAGATTATGGGGCCCCATAGCAGAACTTTCATGGGGCCTTCAGATGTAGGCACTCAATGCCACCTGCCCCTACCCTATGGGTATGAGTTAATTGAGCAATTTACATTCTTGTGCTTTCTTCATTGCATATAGTCCAAGTGAGAGAGAGGAGGAGCACAAGAAAGTTAATAGTGAAAATATCATGTACCACCTGGGCCCCGTCTGCTGTGGGGCCCCATACCAGCGCATAGCAGCTTTTGTGGCTGCTACGGCTATTGGTACGCCCCTGACTGCTTATGTACAGTATTAAAATATTCTTTCATGTATTATGCTACCTAACCTTGGCTCACACTGCATTGCCCTTTTTTGGAATACAGTAGAGTTTCAGTTATCCGCAACCGACGGGGATCAGCTGATGCCAGATAGGTGTGGTTTCTGGTTGACCCAATGTTAAAAATAGGCATAGCTAATACAATGCTATACCATACTCTATATATATATATATATATATATATATATATATATATATATATATATATATATATATATATATATATATACCATGTACACTGTATTAAATGTTAAAATACAGTAATTGAAAGTATATTAACCTTGGGGCAGTTTTTAAGCACAGCAGAGCCCACAGGCAGCCTAAGATGTTGTCCTTCACCACTGTGAGTACTGCCGGCGATTTGTGCTGGTTGGTTGAGACTGCTGGTTAATTGAGTTCCAGATAACCAGGATTTTACTGTATATGCAGTGTTTACTGATTGCAGTGCCCATCATAATGAAGATTGCGTGTATTGGTTTGCACTAATGCATTATGATTCTATGTGTCTTATATGCACTGCTTGCTGCATGCTTGATGCAGTGTGTTGCCTTCCCATTCAACAAGACTGAATGGAAGTCTGCAAACATAGTGGAAAATGCATAGCAAGAGCAATCGCTTTTTTCCTGTGTGCTCAGCATTTATTTAAAATGCATGCAGAGTGAACCAGGCCTTAAATCCCCTGTCCACTGCCAAGTGTTTTTTCAAATAATCTTGCTCTTCCCATCATTTTTGGTAAGTATGATCAATTAAATACATTAATAAAAACATCTAAATGCCTTAATTTTTGAAAATCCGCAAGACCACCACTGGTCCATTGGTTGCCATAGAGCTAACTTGGCTTTTGTTTGGAGATTGATAACGGAGTTGTCTGAATGGGATAGGCAGTGGGGCTATGGACTGTTACAGTGAGCACACTATACAGGCATAATAAGAAATGCCAGTACAAGCATCCCTGTTTGCAGACTGCACATCCATAGCCATACAACACAACCGCAGATAGCTCTAATGTTGCTATGGATGCACAGTCAGAGGTGCCAGTAATGGTGGCGTAGTGGTTAGCACTCTCGCCTTACATCGCTGGGTCCCTGGTTTGAATCTCAGCCAGGGCATTATCTGCACAGAGTTTGTATGTTCTCCTCGTGCCTGTGTGGGTTTCCTCCGGGCAGTCCGGTTTCCTCCCACATCCCAAAAACAGACAGATAAGTTAATTGACTTCCTCTGAACATTGGCCCTAGACTGATAGAGATATGACTATGGTAGGGATTAGTTTAAGAGTCCCTCTGAGGGACAGTTAAGTGACAAGACAATATATACTCTGTACAGCGCTATGGAAGATGTGGGCTCTATATAAATAGATAATAATAATTCTATATTGATGCCTCATAGTAGAGCCCCTGTTGTATGTATCAGGGGTGTGGAGTCGGAGTCGAGGAGTCGGAGGAATTTTTGGGTACCTGGAGTCGGGGAAAAAAATACACCAACTCTAAACCCTTTTGAATTGAAACTGTAATTAAAATAGAAATTATAATAAAATGTTCTATTTCTCAGATAATAGTCATCATAAATAATTTACACAGTTATAGCTGTGCTTAGTCCACAAAATGAAGTAAACCAATCAAAAATTAGTTACTTGTGCTGCTTCAATAAAGCAGTCCCCGTATTTTTAAAGTCAGATATACATATCTGATTGTGACTGTATATATGATGTGTACACAGGACAGGTGGAATTCTAACCTGAGGAGTCGGATTTTTGTACCGACTCCACAGCCCTGGTATGTATGTAGAAAGGAACACCCAGCTAGCCAGAAAATAAAACTACCGTATTTTTCGGACTATAAGACGCTCCGGACTATAAAGACGCACCCAGGTTTAGAAGGCAAAAACCAGGGAAAAAAAAAATACTAAGCCTAGGTGCATCCATGGTCCAGGAGTGTCTTATGGACCTTTACCCCCTCCCCAAGATGTCTCTAAATTACACTGCCTAACTTCACTAACCACTGCTGCCCCCACTAACTATACTACATTTCACAAATCCACTGATACCATCTTCTCCAGCTACACTACTCTACACTACACAACACAAACCCCTGCTCTCCCCCAAAACACTAGCTATGCTAACCACTACAATATAAATGAGATCTATCTCACCTATCCAGCCTGGGTGGCATCTGTTCCCTGCTTCAGTAATAAATCTGTCCCCGCAGCAATAGCCCGATGAGTTTTCCCCGCATCAGCAATGAGCCTGTCACCGCAGCGAGGAGGCAGCAGCTCAATACAAAGTTTTCCCGCATCAGAGTGTCCGTGGGAGGAGGCAGCCACTTGGTACAAAGTTTCCAGCATCAGCCAGAATGTCCATCGGAGGAGGCAGCCACTTGATACAAAGTTTCCAGTATCAGCCAGAATGTCCGTGGGAGGAGGCAGCCACTGGATACAAAGTTTCCAGCATCAGCCAGAATGTCCGTGGGAGGAGGCAGCCACTGGATACAAAGTTTCCAGCATCAGCCAGAATGTCCGTGCAAGGAGGCAGCCACTGGATACAAAGTTTCCAGCATCAGCCAGAGTGTCCCCGCAGCGAGTCAGCAGCAGCCCGACCTAAAGTATTTCCTGAATCAGCGTGATCAGAGCAGTACAAAGACACCTTCAGCGGCTATATCGGCAGAGTCCTCTGAGGCTTCCATACTGTGTTGTTTACTGGCGCCCTCCAATCACCCGCAGCGCACGTGCGCGGGGTTATGGGCTGACACCAATAAACAACACAGTATGGAAGCCTCAGAGGACTCTGCCGATATAGCGGCTGAAGGTGTCTTTGTACTGCTCTGATCACGCTGATTCAGGAAGTACTTTAGGTCGGGCTACTGCTGACTCGCTGCGGGGACACTCTGGCTGATGCTGGAAACTTTGTATCGAGTGGCTGCCTCCTCGCACGGACATTCTGGCTGATGCGGGGGAACTTTGTATCGAGCGGCTGCCTCCTCCCTGCGGACACTCTGGCTGATGCGGGGAAACTTTGTATCCAGCTGCTGCCTCCTCACTTTGGACACTCTGGCTGATGCGGGGAAACTTCATAGCGGCTGCTGCTATCATCGGACACATGCGCCCCCATATAGGTAAAAGCTGCATTCGGACTATAAGACGCAGTGACTTTTTCACCCCACTTTTGGGGGAGAAAAAGTGCGTCTTATAGTCCGAAAAATACGGTAATTAAAATGAACTGCTCCATGACATGGAAGACAGAAACAAAAGCTTTGTCTTGCTGTTTTAAATCTGCTGTGATAACTTTGGCTTATGCCTGGCCCTTGATCATCCCTAGAGATCGCCTCCCATTTCATATTTTGAGAGAGATGTGCAAAGGCTTATGGGATAATACCGGCAGGCCCAGGTTTATTATACTCATTTGGAACTTCAGATATCCTCAAACGTCTATCCTGATCTTATAACTGTTGAACTTTCTTCTTTCTCCACAGATTAATAATGATTCAACAACAGAGGAGAACATGGCTGACCATGTGGACCATTTCCTGCAGCCTCAAGATTCACTCAGTAGTGCTCTGACAGAGGAAGTACTACAAACCAGAGCTGAGACCCCCAGTGTGGAGGTGACCCCTCCTGATAGCGCTAACAGTCAGCTGCCTGAGGTGGGGAGAAATCTGGGCTGGTGCATGGCTGATTTGGGTTCCTTTTAGTTCTGTCTCATAGATTTATCTTTTGATTTAATGCAGCTGTCCTACACATCAAAATGAGATCCTTTTTTTTGTTTTGTTTTTTGTTTACCTTTTTCATATTTCTAACCTGTTGGGTTTTTATACTCAGTATTATTTTTTTTTATCATTTGCACTCTACCCAAAGGTTACAAATATTCATGTTAAGCTGTTACATTTTGGGTGAATTGGTTCATTTGTTGTACACTGTCGGGCATGGTTTTGTTGATTCTAGAGCAATTTGTTTCTGTTGATGCTTCTTTGTAGCTGATCAGCTTCTTATTATCTGTGATTTGGGCTGTAATTGGGGTTAGGACCTCAGGCCAGCTCTGTTAGTGAATGATATCTTTAGCCGTGGTGAGCACACTGCAACCAAATCCTCTGCGCATCACTGTTAAACCACCTTGTGGATTTGAGATGGCAGCTAACTGGCAACCAATCACTTGTAAGTATTCCGAATTCTGACTTAAATGACTGTCCTCATGTTACTGAAGAAGCAGGAAAACGCATAGTAGATCTTAGATAGATGTTTCTTTTATATATTTTCTAAATGGTATTAACCTTAAATATGAGTTGATAGCTAAGGGTATATATGATTCTAGCCACACACAGTTCAGTTGCAATCGTTTTGGTGGCATCTTTGCAGTTAATTGCATATTTGCAAAACTGCACCAAAAGGTTAATAACGATTGCTTAGCTGTGGTATTTAATGATTAAATGCAGTTATTTTATTGAATGGGAAAGATCTAATACATGTATGGGAATAGGTAGACAGACCTATGTCTAATTCATCTGGGACAAGTATGGAGATCAGATTCTTTGACCTCTCTCCAAGTGAGTGACTCAAAGCATTAAAGGGACACTTAGCTAAACAAAAATTGGCCAGGTACTTACCTAGGGCTTCTTCCAGACCCCTGAAGTCCTCCTGTTCCCTTTCCTTGAGTCTGTGCAGTGCCGTCCATTTCGCCGCTGTCTCCCTCTATAAGGGATTCAGTGAGTTGCCGGCCACTGCGCACCTACTTTATTGTGCTGACACGGCCAGGAGCATTCTGCGCATGCGCTGTAGTGGCTTTTAGTTCTCTCCTGGCTACGGGAGCACATTGGTAAAGGTGCACAGCATGGAGTCACGCCTCCAGCATTTGGAATGTGACACCCAGGGAATCAAACTGTGAGGGGCGACGGCAAAGGACCAGGAAGTCTTCAGGGGGACATTTTTTTCAGTTAAAGTTTCCTTCAAAGACCAAGAAATGGTTATTAGACATGAGTGATGTTTTCAGTGATACAATAGGAATACACTCCATCCACCACTTTAATCTGAAATGTATGCTAGAATGTTAAAACGTAAAAAAAAAACATACATTCAGACTATAAACACATCAGCATATTATCAATTGGACCTGATTCTAAGGTAGTTACAAGTTTAAAATTAAATGTGCCAAACCTACATCGCCAAAATGTCGATTGACAGAGGTTAGACTTGGAGTTGGAGGAATTGCTAAGCTGTGGTGGGGAAATCTTTTTACAGTGGGAGAGGGGAAGCTAATTTAGTCATGGATGTGCTAATGGTACTTTTCATGGTTTGGTGGGGAGAGCTGCAAGTCATGTTGAGGGATGGAGGTATAGCTACTTCATGGAGCAGGATTAGTTATTGAAATGCAACAGTACTTTAAATGGGAATAACATAATTAACTACAGATTACATACCTATAACAATTTACTGATATATGTTTAAAAAGGTTGAGGTGCTGGAGGGAGGAAAGGTGTTGACCCAAGATACAGTACATACATTCTCTAACAAATTCTACTCGACAGTCAGCACAGTCTGAGAATTCTGTCATTACAATTGTGTGAAGACTAAACAAGGTTTACCTCATCAGAAGGAGTTCAGCCTTGAAGAAATGAAGACGGTGATAGCTAGGTCGTGAAGGGACAGTGGGGAGGGCAGGTTTAGTTAGATCATGGAGGTGAAATTGTAATTTACATTGGGCTAAGGGGCATAACAATAGCCCTTGCAACACCCACTGCGCTGCATTTCTATCAGAAGCCTTGTGGAGGAAGACTTCACCACAGTAGCCAGCTGTATTCATGTGTGCAGTAGGGTTCCTCCATAAGGATTATGAATGTATGTCATGTGACCATACGGAGGAATGGTACTGAACACTGGCTGCTGTGGAGGGAGGAGAAGAGTATCCAGCACTTAAGCAGGTATGTGTGTTTCACTGAACTACTACCGTATGCATATTCTGATGAGGGTGTCTGGGGCAGGGGGGAGACACTTATTCAGAATCTGGTTGGGGCTGTCAAAGTTTATATTGGCCACACTTGCTATGGGGGGCTGTCCACACACTTGCTATGGAGGACAGGTGCTATACTGTCCACACTTGCCGGGGTGGGACCTCCCACACTAGCAATGGCAGGATGTTATACTGCCCAGAGATGTTGGGGGAGGGATTACGCTGGCTACACTTATCTTTAATGGGTGGAGGCAGTCCATTATACTGCCCATAGTTGTTATGGAGGTAGTGGGAGAGGGGTGACGCAGCCACGGGTCCTCTTTTTGGGGTGGTTGCTGTAAATTTATGCTGACCACACTGAATATTGGAGATGGGAAATGTTGGCAGCACTTGTTAGGAGAGGAATGGTGGCCACACTTTGAGGATGAAGGAATTATGATGGCCGCACTTGTGGCAAGTAGCCTTTAGGGTGGAGGGGGTTAAGGTGGTTCCCGCAGGCAGGGTGGAAGAAGGTGGAAATTATACACACTAGATGACATTTTGATGGAGATTCTAGCAGGTCTACTGATGTTTCCCAATGTCACCTAAAAATCCTGTAAACTGGATCTTCAGGAAAACGAGTTCTCTGTGTACTTGCGATGCGGTTTTTAGTATGTTTGCTGACCCCATTAAGTTAATCTGAATAGGATGAAAATGCAATTGCAACATGCTTGCATTTGCCAAAACCATAGCATTACTGCAAACAGCAATATGGGCTTTCTATGAAATTCCCTGATTTACCCACATTCTAAAAAGCAGGTCTGAAAACATGCAGTGGAAACCGTCCCTAAACTCCATCTGCTCTTTGTTTAAATCTTGACAACAGTGCTCAGGAGTATAAAGTTGTTATGAGGCCTTGTTCACATCATAAATCGCAATCGCTGACGCCAGCATTTTGCTATTTGTGTGAGCGATTTGTTTTGGGGTTTTTTTAGCGCCTCCTGGCACTTATCAGCACATTACAGATTTTTTGTAAAGCACTTTTCTAAGTGCTTTTGCAGAGCAATTCGTTTTTTCACTTCCTGACGTCAGTCAGGAAGTGAACTCTTTCACCTGGAAATTAATAAATACAATGTATTTATTCATAAAAGCGCTCACCAAATCGCTATACAAAGCGCTTTTTCAAGCGCTTTGTGATTTCCCTATACCTTCCATTGAGGCAAATTGCCCCGAAAATGGTACAGGCAGCGCTTTGGTGAGCGGATCAGAATTGAACTAGCCCTTAGCCAGGCATGGGCAAAGTTGGCCCTCCAGCTGTTAAGGAACTACAAGTCCAACAATGCATTTGCCTTTATGAGTCATGACTGTGGCTTTAAGACTCCTACAATGCATTGTGGGACTTGTAGTTCCTTAACAGCTGGAGGGCCAAGTTTGCCCATGCCTGCCTTAGACTGTCCTGAAATTACAATGTCCTGAAATGTGTATGAAAAAAAGAAGGTAATTGAATCACCCCATCCCTTTGAAGAATCTACACGGTGATGCAAGCCTTTTATCTAGGTGATGTATGCTAGTGCTTATCTAATCTGAAATGGGGAATTTCTGTTATTTGCATTTTGACATAAACTTGTTACTGTAAACAGCTGAAAAAAAGACTTCTCACAATCCTGTTGGCACTTTGCAGTTTTGCATTGCATGATTCATTTTATTCTGCATGCAGCCTTTGTTGTACGCAGCCTTTATTGCTATCGAACTGTAAAAAATCTCCTGCCTGTCCCTCTTACCCCCATGTGACGGTCTGGAACCAAGGCCTACTGGAAGTAGTTACCTCAGAGAAGAGATAGTCAATGAGATGCAATTAGTTCTAGGTTGATGCAGGATTATGCAAATATATTCAGCTTGTAAATAGACAGATCAAATCCCTCTGAGGTAGAACTAATTGGCCTACTTTCCATCTACAAAAAGTGCATACAAAATTTGCATCTCATTGACCATTCCAACCTCAGTAATGTATTTTTTCATGGAAGAGAAATGCTACTGTTTACTCAAAATGTTAATGTTACTTAGCAATTCTGGTATGTGCTACGTTGAATTTTGTAAAGTGTGATTTTTAGAGCTAGGCCCTGTCTAGGCAGAAAACACTTGAATATGACAGTAAAACCATTTGCTTTCCTGATTCTACCAAGGCCTCTTTTCCACGAGCAGTTGAACTGTGTGCTTAGCAAGCAGTTACCAGTCGGCAGTGAGCAGTTAACAGGCAGCAGCAAGCAGTTGTGAGAGTTTGAGAGACATTTCACTGCCTATGAACTGCCCATGGAAAAGAGGCCTAAAACTGTGTCATGTGATTGATGATTAACTTATCTGTTGTCTAATGGGAAATTACCTTCAGTCTAGCTTTGCTCATCCTAGCCTTGTGCTCACACCCACTAATTATCCTGTCACAGTTGAAAGCACCCACAGAGGAGGAGGCTTGTAGTGCTTATTCAGCTCCTCCCTGTGTGCTTTGAGCTGTAACAGTATTTATGTGCAAGCAGAAGCTTCAGGCTAGAGTGTGCAATTAAAGTCAATCAAACCTCATACACGGTCAATTACTGGTTCATTGATCAATTGATTGGGTGACAGTTCAGGGTACAAGTACTGTATAGACGTGCTGTTTGGCTATGGCCAAACAGCATGTGCTTTCCATTGGATATGGAAGGAGCAATAAATGACGGACAGCACATGGTCAAATGGCATCCAGCAGTGTGGGTAAGTAAGAAGGTAATGGACTCATTTTGTCTTTGGTTGCTTAGAAATCTGCTATGGGGCAGCTGTACACACACTAGATTTTTTCAAGATGGCCCTGAATGATTGTCTCAGCTTTGGATTACCCATTGTGTGTGTATGAGGCTGTAGGTCATTTCCCAACAGCCAATGGAGTAGTCACTTGTCTGCGTTGTCACATGACAGAGCTCCAATAAAACCAGGATGCAATCATTTAAGGAATCCTTTTAATCCCTTTAAAGCACTACTGGCCTGAGAGGTTTATGGAGGCTGCCATATTTATTTTCTTTTGAACAATACCAGTTGCCTAGTATTCCTGCTGTTTGCTCTTTGGCTAAAGTAGTGTCTGAATCACACACCTGGAACAAGCATGCGGCAAATGCAGTCAAACTTAAGTCAAACATCTGATCTGCATGCTTGTTCAGGGGCTATGGCGAAAAGTATTATATGGAGAGGATCAGCAGGGCAGCCAGTTAATGTGCATTTTTTAATAGCAAACAAATGTGGCAGTTGTCAGATCAGATGTCCTTTAAGCAGGATCTGTCTAATTTGGGCACTGTATGAGTTATGCCCGTTTCACGGGCTTCTGATGGCCTCTGAGCCTTAAAACCTCTGTGCCAATACTGCCCATGAGGAAAACTGAAGCTGTATCTAAATTTGGTTGTTGTAATAATGGTTTTGAATTGATTTAGAGCTGCAGCAGGTCAAGCTGTTAACCCTAGATGGCAGTCTAATAAGTTGTCTGTTTTTAGGATGGCAGCACAGTGTTAAAAGATGAACAGTTAAGCACAGCGAGTGAAGACACTGGCTCTTATGCTACACAAGACCAGAATGAAGCTCTGATTTGTCAGGAGTCCCTGGAAGTGGAAGAGCCCAGTGACATCCAGGAAGCAGCATCTCCCAGCAGCCCCCAGGACTCTGTCTGTGAAGATGAGGTCACACTGGCTTTAAAGGAGTTGGATGAGCGATGCGAGGAGGAAGAGGCGGACTTTTCAGACTTGTCCAGGTTAAAACGTTTAATCCATTATGCAAGCTGCCTTTCTGTAAAACATTTGTTAATATCCCTCACAAATGTATCCATAATGAATGCGCTAAGTCACTGTCAGTTTCCTGTATGCCTCAGCTGTATCCTTTGATACAGCTGAGAAGCTTTGTAGCAGACATCAGAAAATAAGGATTAGCTTCCCAATTTTGAAATAATATTCTGTTCTGGACAGTTTTGGAAAGGGGTTACGACATCATCTGGGTTTATTATTGCAGTCTTGTCTAAATCACTGTGGGGAGGTTTTTATATTATGCTGCTAATATTATCAGCATTTACATTTATGTCCCAGAGATATGAACTGAGGTAAAAAAAAAAAAAAAAAAAAAAATCTCTTGAGGACTGCGATTAAATGCATAATGGTGCCACACACCATGCAATTCGTACTTCTGATATTTTTCTTATTCGGAAATAGAATCTGATCAGACAAAAAAATTGTACACCCTACTGATTGCCAGTGACCACGATTTCAGCTCAAAATCGATCTTTCTCATTCGGAAACAGATCAGACAGGCTGGAAAATTGCGTTCAAAGTACTAATTGTACTGTGTGTCCTTTCAATCCATTTTGATTGATATTTAATCAGAAAAATGATTAGAAATCTCACTAGAATTTGGAAAAAATCACGTGTGTATGCTAGCTTTCTTCTACAGTCAATCGATGCCAGATCTGTATATCGATCTGCTAAATCGCTCTTGAGGCGTGGAGATTTCTGTGCAGGTGCAGAACTACTGCACCTGCGGAGAACGATCCCGGCCACTTTAGCGCATGACCGTGCGCCGCAGGGGACCCCAGAGCTGCGGCGAGGGACCTCTCAGCTGCCAGAGGCTGGAGGAAGCTCCGGGTAAGTAGAACGTGTTACCTGGGGCTTGCTCCAGCCACCTTAAGGCCGCTTGACCCACCGTCTCCCTGGGCCACTCCTGTCTCCTGCTGGATGGCCCTGTGTTCTTTGTTGTTCATGTGCAGCCTGGCTGTGTACGATCCCCTGTCACACTCCTGAGGTCGGGAACGTTCTGCGCCTGCCCAGTAATTACTGCTCAGGTGCAGAATGCACCATTAGTTATTAGACATGATTCCAGCAGACATTGTAGCTGCAAGCTTTATACCGCTCTAAGCCGTTCAATTTGATTGTTAAATCAGTCGGAAAATCCCATCGTTTTAATTGTTTTTCCGTTGGATTTAGTATTTTTATATTGAGTAACGTCAAGTAGTATATGGCAGTGTTCTCTTCAGGCTCTCGCACCCCACCCGGCTACTTTTTCATGCCAACCGGCTACTTTATCATGCCACCCGGCTGGAAAAAAATTCTGGGGAGAACACTCACTGTATGGCCATCCTGCAAATAAAATAGACGAACTAAAGTTCATTCTGATTGACAAAGGCTATGACATTGTGGGAATAACCGAGACATGGATGGATGGATGAAAGCCATGACTGGATAGCAAATTTAGAGGGATACAATGTGTTTAGGAAGGATAGAAAAGGGAAAAATGGTGGAGGGGTTTGTCTCTTTCTTAAGAATTCTTTTACAGCTGTCCTGAACGATGAGATGGAGGAAGATTGTGAAGATGTGGAGTCCGTTTGGGTAAATATTCATGGTGGAAATAAAGGTTGCCAATTGCTTATTGGGGTATGCTACAGGCCACCACGTATTTATGAAGCTGCAGAACTGCAATTACTACAGCAGATTGAAAAAGCTGCAAGTAAAAATGAGGTCATAGTTATGGGTGACTTCAACTTTCCAGACATTGACTGGGTATTGAGGCTACCCATTCTGGTAAAAGCAGCAGATTTCTGGCATCACTACAGGACAATTAATTGACTCAAATGGTAACAGAACCAACTAGGGGGAATGCGTTACTGGATCTGATCATTTTGAATAGACCAGATAATGTATCAAATGTGCAGGTTCAAGAACATTTGGGAAATGGTGATCACAACATGATAACGTTTGATCTGGTGACTGATAGGCCACGGGGCAGCGGGACCACTAAAACTATGAATTTTAGAAAAGCAAAATTCAATCAACTCAGGCAGGCACTACGTTTGCTGAAACGGGATAATGTACTACAAGGGAAGGACACTGTAGGGAAAGGGCAAGGTTTTTAAACTTACTCTCAATAAATATTGTAGTATGTATATCCCATATGGAAACAAAATATCTAGGAATAAAAAAAGGCCTCTATGGATGAATAGAAAGGTTAGAGATAAAATGAAGAGGAAAAAGAATGCCTATAAGGTCCTAAAACAGGAGGGTACCGAGGCTGCGTTAAACATTTATAAGGAGTTCAATAAAAATTGGAAAAAAGAAATTAGGCTGGCAAAGATTGAAGCTGAAAATCAAATCGCTAGGGATATCAAATCTAACCCAAAAAAGTTTTACAAGTACATGAACTCTAAAAAAAAAAAAAAAAAAAAAAAAAAAAAAGTCGACTGTATTGGACTCCTAAAGTTCCAGGAAATTATAGACCGGTTAGCTTAACATCAGTTGTGTGCAAACTATTTGAGGGGTTACTAAGAGATACTATACATGACTTCATAGTAGAAATTAATCTTATTTCTCAGCATCAACATGGGTTTACTAAAGACATGTCCTGTTTGACTAACATGCTCAGGTTTTATGAGGTAGTGAGCGCTAATGTGGATATTGGGAATGCTGTAAATGTGATATACTTGGACTTTGCAAAGGCCTTCGACACTGTTCCACACAAAAGTCTGGTGCAAAAGTTGAGGATGCAAGGACTGGGGAAGAGTCTGTGCATGGATAGGGAACTGGCTAATGGACAGAAAACAAAGAGTTGTGGTCAATGGATCATACTCAAAATGGGTGACTGTTAGCAGTGGGGTCCCACAGGGGTCTGTACTGGGTCCAGTGCTCTTCAATTTATTTATTAATGACCTAGTAGATGCAGTAGTAAGCAATGTTGCTATTTTTACGGATGATACAAAATTGTGCAGAATAATCAACTCTCAGGAAGATAGTGTCATATTGCAACAGGATCTGGATAGGATGGCTATATGGGCACATAAATGGCAGATGAAATTCAATGTTGAAAAATGTAAAGTCATGCATTTTGGTCATACCAATGGTCTAGCAGCATACAAAATAAATGGGATACAGTTGGGAACATCAAACTTGGAGAAGGACTTAGGAGTACTCATCGACAACAAGTTAAATAATCGTACTCAGTGCCAAGCCGCTGCAGCTAAAGCTAACAATTTAGGGATGCATTAAAAGGGAAATAAAAACTCGAGATGCTAGCATAATATTGCCCCTGTTTAACTCTCTAAGAGGGCCACATCTGGAATATGGAATTCAGTTCCGGGCACCACATTACAGGAAAGATATTGCTGTTTTAGAGCAGGTGCAAAGACGAGCAACAAAATTGATACGTGGGATGGAAGGTCTCGCTTACCAAGAAAGGTTAGATAAACTGGGTTTATTTAGTCTAGAGAAAAGACGCCTTAGAGGGGATCTAATTAACATGTATAAACACATCAGAGGGCAATATAAAAGCTTGGCGGATGAGCTTTTTGTCCCTAGGCCTTCTCAAAGGACTAGAGGACATGATCCGCGCATGGAGGAAAAACGCTTTAGCCAATTATTTAGGAAAGGGTTCTTTACAGTAAGAGTGATTAAGATGTGGAATGCATTGCCACAGGAAGTAGTTATGGCAAATTCTATACTTGCATTTAAAGGGTGCTTAGATGCTTTCCTTGCGTTGAAAGACATCCATGGCTACAATTACTAGGTAATGCCCAATGATGTTGATCCAGGGATTTTATCTGATTGCCATCTGGAGTCGGGAAGGAATTTTTTCCCTTTTGGGGCTAATTGGACCATGCCTTGTAAGGGTTTTTCGCCTTCCTCTGGATCAACAGGGATATGTGAGGGAGCAGGCTGGTGTTGTACTTTGTTCTCTGGTTGAACTCAATGGACATAAGTCTTTTTTCAACCCAAATAACTATGTAACATCAATCATTTTTATCAATCTGGATCAGATTTCCTATAGATTGAATATAGCTGTATTTAAAGGACAACCGAAGTGAGGGGGATATAGAGGCTGCTGATCCTCTGCCTCTAATACATTTAGCCATAGACCCTGAACAAGCATGCAGCAGATCAGGTGTTTCTGACAATTTTGTCAGATCTGATAAGATTAGCTGCATGCTTGTTTCTGGTGTGTTACTCTCACTACTGCAGCTAAATAGATCAGCAGTGCTGCCAGGCTACTGGTATTGCTTAACCTGCTGGGCGGTTCAATTCCTGCGGCCGCATGGCTGTGGGAGGGTTTTTTTCGCCCGATTTCTTTTTCCCATCATGTAGCTAGCCTAGCGCTAGCTACATGATTCTCCCCTTCCTCCTCTCTCCCTCCCACCCTTCTGATCGCCGCCGGCGATCACGCCCATAAGGAAATCCCGTTCTGAACGGGATTTCCTTTAGGGCTTCCCCCGTCGCCATGGCGACGACCGGAGTGACGTCATGACGTCACTGGGACTCCCGATCTACCCCAAAGCGCAGCCTGGCAGCGATTGGCCAGGCTGTGCGCGGGGGGGCCCTCTTTCGTGTCGGGTAGCGGCGGATCGGCGGGTAGCGGCGGTGATCGGGGCAAACACGCAGCTCGCAAAGTGCTAGCTGCGTGTTTGAAAAAAAATTATCAAAATCGGCCCAGCGGGGCCTGAGTGGTGCCCTCTAGCGTCTCTGGACGAGCACAGCTCGTCCAGAACGCTAGGGAGGTTTAAAGAAAATAAATATGGCAACCTTCATATTCTTCTCACTTCAGTTGTCCTTTAAACTATTCAGCGAGAGAGGCTTCAGATTAGTACAAATGCCTATGTGCGACTGCCGGAAATACAGATGGCTTCCTTGTCACTATGACATCGGTTTACAGCCTGTTTACAAACCGTTACAAATCTCTGCTTCTTCTCCAGTCCTTACTGTGAGCAGCTGATGCAGAGCAATGCGTTTTCCCTATAGCTCAGTGCTGCTAGCATAACACAAGTCCTCTGCTGTAAAATATTGAAGGCCTTGATTCATCTGTTTTCTGAGCTAGTGCATCACGTGTGGAGGAGTTTTGGCAGCATAAGACGCACTGTAGAGGATCATTAAATTGATCGCCCTAGAAATGGATGTTCTGGAGGGTTTTTTTTTTCCTACCCCATACATAGATATTACTTTAGATAATTAAAAAAGTGCATCTGCAGCAAGCACCCTTGGCTGTCTTCCAGCAGGTAATTGTGTATTCAGCTTGTATGTCCTGGAGATCAGCCTAGCAGTGAGATAGCATATAGATGGCAGTTAGCAGTGCTGTGCTTACTTCCTCTATGGAGATGTCGTCTTCCTTTCTGATAAGCACGAAGGCTGTGAAATATATCTATTCAGCTTGTGTTGTCAGGCTGTTTGGGGATCTGAGCCTGTAAGTAAGCCTTAGAAAATAAACTTGTATCTGTGTGGAGCTTGTCCTAGAGTAGCATTGTAACAATATTATCCTGCAATTCCTTTCCAGCCAAGATGAAGGTGAGCAAGACGGCTTTCCCGAAGTTCAGACGTCGCCACCGCCATCACCATTCCTCTCTGCCATATTAGCTGCTTTTCAGCCCGTAACCTATGAAGATGAGGAGGAGGCCTGGCGCTGCCATGTCAATCAGATGCTGTCAGAGACGGATGGCTCCTGTGCTGTCAACACCTTTCATGTTTTCTCCAAGCTCTTTCAGGTCAGTCTGTGCCATAGTGGGAATTGCTCTCTTTGTGGCTTTTTTTAATGTGGGGATGCTTTAGAACAGTGCTCTCCAACTGGGGCCCTGTTTGGCGAATCTGGCCCACAACCACACTCACTTGCCCGGGGTATGTTTTGTGTTAGTCCTCATTATCTGGCAGGTCCAGGGCTTGTTTGCATTTGGCTCCGCCCCCGAAGCCAGGACATTGATGTTCTGCCCCCTCCAGCTGGAAAATCTAGTGCAAGCCACGCCCACTGCCCATGAAATTGGACAGCACTGCTTTAGAACAACTACAACCTTCTCATTCCTGACCGTGCATCATTGTGGAAATTTTAGGTCTCCCTTACCTTCGTTACACCCATGTGAGGAACATGAAGTAGATTACATTTTCACAGTGGTGACAGACAGTACACTGAGCATGGCAGATACTAACACTCGTGAGTAAGGGACAAGTGTCGGTGTCTTTCACTTCTTTTTATTGAAAGTATTTTCTGACTTTTTGTCAAAAGAATGCAAACCAAAAAGATAACAAAAAACATCATCACATAGACAGGGTAACAACTGGACAGCCCATGGCATAAGAATACCTGTGTTTGTCAGAGCAGAGGGAACAACACAAAATTGTGTACCAAGAAACCCATATCATGAGTAATTTATCAGGATTAATTAATAAGGAGGGTGTGATGCATTCCATTTTGTATATCTCATTGATTTTCAAGGCTTAACCTCCCTGGCGGTATTGATGGATATACACGTCAATACAAAACATGCCGTGAACAGTATTGCTGTGCATACACATCAATACTCCTGCGCTGTGTACTCGACCCTTGCTTGACACATTTTGGCAAATTACAGGAAAAATAAGGTTATGACAATTTATTAAATCACTTTTTGCATAGAAATCCTGGGGAAATTGAACGCCATGGAGGTTAAAGGTGCCCATACGTTTCGCGATATCCAGGCCAATTCGATCATAATGATTGAATCTGGCAGAGATCAATGCCACAATGTAGCCATCTGATCCTCATTTCGATCAATTCCCAGCCAAAATGGATTGAAAAGATTGATCCAGCATGATTGAAAAAAACTCATTCAAAAGGGCTTGGTCGGGTGCGCGATTACCCGTTGATCGGCGGATCTATGGCTGTATCTGTGCAAAATAAGTGTGTCCCATCCTCCCCCCCCCGCTTGCCATTGGCTAAGGGGAAACATATACCATATATGTATGTACATAGGGGCCTGGCAGGTGGAGGAGCCACGGGAAAACGTGGGTAGTACTGCCAAAGTCGCAGAGCTGTATAGTACAAATACTTTTCGTTTTTAGTTTTGAGTTTTACATAAAATGTCGGAGTTGGAGTCCGTGGTTTCAGAAACTTTGGAGTCGGATGATTTTTGTACCGACTCCACAGCCCTGTAAAATATATCAGCTTAAAGAACACCTGAACTGAAAATTAAAAGTCAAAATAAACATACACAAGTCACACTCGCCTCCCGTGTAGTCTACTCCACAGTCTTTCTCCTCTCCCGCGTCCTGTTTGTCCACTGTGATCAAGGAAATTCTCTGTCCTCAATTTTGAAAATGGCCACTACCCCATAAAAGCTTTCTGGTCAGCACACTGTTAAACTGTAACATCGCCCAGTTGAGCCATAGGGAAACATGGACATTACCGGGCACTTCAGTTGTCCACTCAGCTATAACTGACAGCAACTGATATATAACTGACAGCAACTGATAAATTTCAGTTCTGACAAAATGTTGTCTGATCTGGAAGGGATCATTGTCAGAAGAAAATGGTGAGCTTCTGAGAGGAACTGATGGCATGGTAACTATTAAATGTTCATTTGAAGTTACCTCATGTGTTTATTTTAAATAATTTTACTCAGTACAGGTTCCCTTTAAGCAATGCTGTGGCCCTTGGAGTCACTCCACCTCCTCTTCCCCACTGCAACAAGCATTAGATACAAGTCATGTTACTATAACATTGACATTTTTCTACATCGTACATCTTCCATACACAGCAGATATGGTAAGGTATTTGAGGCTACCCTCTGTGTCAGCTGGTTTGTACAGTGGCACCATCCCTTATCTGTTGGAATTCAGTCTATGTGAGGGGGAACTGTAAGCACATTCCATCTCATTGAAATATCCTATATACAGTGGGTTTCAAAAGTATTCGGCCCCCTTGACGTTTTCATGCATCAATTTTATTGGAATTCCACGTGAAAGACCAATACAAAGTGGTGTACACGTGAGAAGTGGATCGAAAATCGTACATCATTCCAAACATTTTTTTGCAAATAAATAACTGCAAAGTGGGGTGTGTGTAATTATTCCGCCCCCTGAGTCAATACTTTGTAGAACCACCTTTTGCTGCAATTACAGCTGCCAGTCTTTTAGGGTATGTCTCTACCAGCTTTGCACATCCAGATACTAAAATCCTTGCCCATTCTTCATTGCAAAACAGCTCCAGCTCAGATTAGATGGACAGCGTTTGTGAACAGCTGTTTTCAGATCTTGCCACAGATGCTCGATTGGATTTAGATCTGGACTTTGACTGGGCCATTCTAACTTATAGATATGTTTTGTTTTAAACCATTCCATTGTTGCTCTGGCTTTATGTTTAGGGTCATTGTCCTGCTGGAAGGTGAGCCTCCGCCCCAGTCTCAAGTCTTTTGCAGTCTCCAAGAGGTTTTCTTCCAAGTTTGCCCTGTATTTGGCTCCATCCATCTTCCCATCAACTCTGACCAGCTTCCCTGTCCCTGCTGAAGAGATGCACCCCCTGAGCATGATGCTGCCACCACCATATTTGACAGTGGGGATGGTGTGTTCAGAGTGATGTGCAGTGTTAGTTTTCTGCCACACATAGCGTTTTGCATTTTGGCCAAAAAGTTCCATTTTGGTCTCATCTGACCAGAGCACTTTCTTCCACATGGTTGCTGTGTCCCCCGCATGGCTTGTGGCAAACTGCAAACGGGACTTCTTATGCTTTCTGTTAATGGCTTTCTTCTTGCCACTCTTCCATAAAGGCCAACTTTGTACAGTGCGTGACTAATAGTTGTCCTATGGACAGAGTCTCCCACCTGAGCTGTAGATCTCTGCAGCTCGTCCAGAGTCACCATGGGCCTCTTGACTGCATTTCTGATCAGCGCTCTCCTTGTGCGGCCTGTGAGTTTAGGCGGATAGCCTTGTCTTGGTAGGTTTACAGTTGTGCCATACTCCTTCCATTTCTGAATGATCGCTTGAACAGTTCTCCGTGGGATGTTCAAGGCTTTTGAAATCTTTTTGTAGCCTAAGCCTGCTTTAAATTTCTCAATAACTTGATCCCTGACCTGTCTTGTGTGTTCTTTGGACTTCACGGTGTTGTTGCTCCCAATATTCTCTTAGACAACCTCTGAGGCCCTCACAGAGCAGCTGTATTTGTACTGACATTAGATTACACACAGGTGCACTCTATGTAGTCATTAGCACTCATCAGGCAATGTCTATAGGCAACTGACTGCACTCAGATCAAAGGGGGCCGAATAAATATGCAGACACCACTTTGCAGTTATTTATTTGTAAAAAATGTTTGGAATCATGTATGATTTTCGTTCCACTTCTCATGTGTACACCACTTTGTGTTGGTCTTTCATGTGGAATTCCAATAAAATTGATTCATGTTTGTGGCAGTAATATGACTAAATGTGGAAAACTTCAAGGGGGCCGAATACTTTTGCAACCCACTGTAACGGGTCAAATTTCTAAACCACATCTTTCTATCCTTATTCAGATTAGGATTGTGTGATCCAGTGCGATTGACCTACCTTAATCTAGCATAATTAGAGCCTTTTACAATAATTAGTCTTATACATGAATATCCACTGTTCATTAATTATTTTGTAGATAAGTGAATAAATACATCAATTTTACAAGTAAGATGCCTTAAAAATAATGTAACAGTGACTGTTCCAAGTACAGTCAGGACTAGTTCTGTTTATAATTCTAATTAAGTCTGCTTTAGGCAAGACATTGGGACGATTGCTTTTACCTGTACTGCAATAATATATTGTTTCTTCTCTTTACAGTCAATTCAGAGAAAGTTTGGTGCTATAACAAATGATTCCATTAGCATCTTGGGAGAAAGCCTGCAGAGAATAGGCACAAAATTCAAAAGCTCCTTGGAGGTGATGATGGCAAGTTCCGAGTGCCCGACTGTGTTTGTGGATGCAGAAACGGTAAATGTTGCCACTGGCTTGTTGAGCAGTCTGTGTATGTTATTTTAGCCAACTTAGAATAAAAACAGAATTTTGCCTTCTTAAAACAGAAGGTATTAGCGATTATTCAGGTTGGAGTGCCGTTTGAGGTGTCCCAGAGCATCACTGCTGGATATGCAGATCATCTCTTTGTTGTCCCTCATAGCTAAACACACCTGCAGAACTGCTGGAATGCAAGGATGTGTCAGCGTGTTAATATTACAGAGCCACATATTAACAAGCTGACACATCATTGCATTCCTGTGGTTCTGGAGGTTTGTTTAGCTTTCAGGGACATAAAGGGATGATTTGGATAATAAGCAGTGATGCATTGTGGGACACCTCAAACATCACTCCAACCTTCTGTATTAAAGGGACTCCGAGCGCCTCTCAAGGGCATGTCTCTAAGCCAGACGACTTCCAACAAAATCATGCTATGACCCCTGTGAAAGAGCCTCTTGCAATGGCCATGCATGTCACTTGCTCTTCCTGCTTCATTCAGTGATGCACTTCTCTAATAGAGAAGACAGGGGTGACCCGGAAGTTATAACATAGCCAAGATGGCAGCCGTGATTTTTAAATTGAAATCGAACAGAAACTGGTGTAGAACGGTGATTCAGGCATCAAATAAGAGGAGCGCACAAGCTACAGAAAGGTATGGATCTTTAAAGAGAACCAGAGGCGAAGCACCCTCCTGTATTTTATTACATTTATCAGTGGAAACCTGACAGTAAACACTTACTGCTTTTAGTTTCATTCTTCTCTGCTAAATCTGCCGGTTATCAGCTCTGATAAGAATCCCCGACTGAGCATTCAGTCTAGGTTTGACCTGGAGTCATTATAGCTGAGTCAGTATTCTGTGGAATCTTTTCAAGCCCAAGCCTGCCCCCTCCTGGCTCAGCTTTCCTGCTTTGCATACTCAGAGCTCTGATGACTGGGAGGAGCTGCTCCTGCCGAAAAAGAAGCGCTGAAACAACAGACAAGTGTGGCTGTCATGTGATCTGTGTGCACTGTGCAGTCATTATTATTATCTGTGCAGTTTCATTCCTATGAGAGACACTTCCTACAGGCAGCCACACAGCATACCAGAATAATGAAAGCACACAGATAGATAAAAGGCAGCAGCAGCCCTGCTTGTCTATAGTCTCATAGAGCCTAGACAGCACCTCCAGAACAACTCATAACCCGGAAGCAGAAGGGGTATGAGCCGGTGGCCATATTTAATTTTTCCTGGAGCAATAATGGATAAAAAAAACACTTAAAAAGTCACACCAGAGCAGCGAAATTATCAGGTAGAGCATTTATTCTTTAAAAGCTATCGACTGATATGTTTATTTTGTGTAAAACGTTATTTTGTGTAAACGTTGTGTAAAACGTTCATCTTTGGTTCCCTTTAAGTACTTTGCAGTACTGGTCTGAGTCTTAAAGAGACACTGAAGTGTCAAAAGAAGCATCTTTTTTGAAAGTGTTTAACATAATAACCCTAACTAAACGGCCACATTCCCAACGCTGTAAACTATCTAAATCCCCCCCAACTCCCCCCTCCCTCTCCCCTGCAAAATCCACAACTTTCTTGGTCGTGGATTTTGCTGCCCTAAGCGCTTCCGTGTGAGGCAGAGCTATGAGCTGCAGCCCTGCCTCACACACGTTTGTCAGCGGCGTATCTCTGCCTCTCCCCCGCCCCTCTCAGTGAAGGAAGACTAAGAGTTGCGGGGGAGAGGTGGCGAGCCGGGCTGACGGACGCGTATGTGGCAGAGCTATGAGCCGCAGCTCTGCCTCACACGCGTCTATCAGCGGCGGATCTCCGCCTCTCACCCGCCCCTCTCAGTGAAGTAAGACTGCAGCTCATAGCCCTGCCTCACACGAAAGCGCTGCCCGGATTGCCCCCCAGGGAGTTTGGGGGTATTTAGTTAGATTAGAGCGGCAGGGATGCGGCGGTTTAGGTACGGTTATTATTATTAAATAAAAAGATCTTTTTTTGACACTTCAGAGTCCCTTAAAAGGCATGCCCATGAGAGGTGCTTGGGAGTCCCTTTAAGAAAGCAAAATTCCGCCAGCAAACACCTATGGGCAATACTACTTCCGGGTCGCAATGTCCCAGAGTAGTACGCATGCTCGTGCCCACATGCGTCCATTAGTATGCATGCCCAGGCCCGGCGGTGCGCGTCCTTGATTGCACGTCTGTAGGTTGGCACGCTTCGTGACGTCACACACGCGCAAAGTGTGCCCAGCCACAGGCGCGCAATGAAGGACATGCACCGCCAAGCCTGGGCATGCGTACTAATGGAAGCGTGCAGGCATGGGCATGCGTACTACTGTGGGTCATTGCGACCCGGAAGTGGTACAGGGCCAGCCTGCCCATAGCTATTCGCGGCGAACAGCTCACCTATAAGGCAAGCTGTTCGCAAATATCTCTATTCACCATGAGCTTGCTGCGCAATCTGTTACTTAGAGTAAAAACTAATCTTTTACTTTCTGCAGTTTACTGTGATATTTGTAGTAGTTTTATTTAAAATAATTTATATGTGCAATGGTCTTTTAATACAAAAAAATGTGCACAAGAATGACGCTAGTACACTTTTGCGTTATTCCAGTTACATGCGAGAGTAGTTTTACACTAATCATTGTAAGACTATGCATTGTGCATGTTATGTTTATGTCCACACAGTAATTTTAGTGTTCTTTTTATTTACACTAGTAAACAATTATCGTACTTGGTGAAAACTTAAACAGGAACTTCAGTGAAAATAATGTAATAAAAAGTGCTTCATTTTTACAATAATTATGTAAAAATGATTTAGTCCGTGTTTGCCCATTGCAAAATCTTTCCTCTCCCTGATTTACATTCTGACATTACATTACATGGTGACATTTTTACTGCTGGCAGGTGATGTCAGTGGAAGGAGAAGCTGCTTGCTTTTTTTTAGCAGTTGGAAACAGCTGTTATTTCCCACAATACAACAAGGCTCCCACAGTGTGATGTCAGAACCATGATCCTGACATCACACTGTGGGAGGGGTTTCCCCACAATATCAGCCATACAGAGCCCCCTGCTGATCCGTTTGTGAAAAGGAAAAGATTTCTCATGGGAAAAGGGGTATCAGCTACTGATTGAGATGAAGTTCAATTCTTGGTTACGGTTTCTCTTTAACACACATGACCTTAAAGCATATTGTGTTAATCTGTGGTTTCCAGACATTGTTGATGACATCATTTCATTTCAAAGATTATTTTATTCATTTCGAAGATTTATATTCTTACAAGTTGTCATTATGTGATTGCCATTCCTCAGACTTACAAAGAGATGGAATGTTCCATCTCATTGAGGTGTATTTACTAAACTGCATAATTCATAATAATGTGCGCAAGGTCTTACGCATGATGAGTAGTTCGTAAGGCAGTGCATGTAATATATTGCATTCTCCTCTATTCATCCTGCCGTAATAACTGTATCTGATGGTTGGATAATTATAAGTTTCCAGCCAAGCAACATATTAAGAATCTAAGTAACGGTGTTCTGATTTTTTTAAGGCTACTGATATAACCACGGGTCCCAAAGTAAAATGCAATACCCATAACTTTTTTCCCATGTTGCTGTCCCTTATAGTGTGTGAAGAGAAGGAGAAAACTTGGCATTAGATGTCTGACTAGCAGTTGAGGAGAGAGCGGTGCAAAGACTGTTCCTCCAGGCAGAGCATATCCAGTAAATTACAAGAAAAGGAAAGGATCCAGGCACCAGTCCGATAATCAGAAACGTAACCTTTATTAGCTCCTCAAACTTTCCAACAAGTTTGCAATAAAATTTGGCCTGACTGCTGTTTTGCGGGGGAACCCTGCTTCGTCAGAGGAAGCAAATTAATTTGCTGCCTCTGGTGAAGTGCCTCTGATGAAGCAGGGTTCCTCTGCAAAACTACTATCAGCTCCTCAAAATTTCTGGCTTATTTGCATTAAAATTGGCCTAATAAAGATGACGTTTCTGATTATCTTGGACTGATGCCCGGATCCCTTCTTTTTCTTGGAATTTACTGGTCACTTAGGCCTGGAACCCACTAGGAATTTAAAATAGCCGCATCGCTGTTTGCAGCGATTACTAGTGCGATTGCACCCGCTATTACCTGACGCTTAGAAGCACTGTACAGTAAACTGTACATAACTTCCAATTATCGATAGTGTTTTCTTTTTTCTTTAAAACTTTCTTCTACTTACCAAGTATAAGACTTCTGTCCGTAGCCCGCCCCCTAAAGGAAGAGATCATAGGTGCTTCTCTGTGACCTCTTTCTTTATGGGGCGGTGTTATGAACGGAAACAGGAAATACAAACACCCAGTAATTATCATAACGTTTGTTTAAAGCGTAATCCCTCAGCCCCCCCAACGCCCTGCAAAATCAATTTGAAAAGTGATTTTTGCAGTGCTTATATACTTAGCATTGAGCGTTAAAAATGCTACATGTCCTGTGATTGCAATTACCCCTAATCATAATTGCACTAATGGTCCCCCCAATTAACTTTCATTGGCAAAGCGCTTTTGGGAATCGCCGGTGATTTGTCGGCGATCCCAAAACCCTGCCAAAATCGCCATAGTGGGTTCCAGCCCTATTAGTGGCTTGTAAAAGTCATGGGGGATTCTCGGGGAATTTCATTTTCAAAAGCTGAATGGCAGTTGCTTCATTCACCTGATCCATTGATTCATAAATGTACCTAAACATCTCTTTGATTCATGGTAAAATATAATGTAGATGCCATTTCTTTACTAAGGGCTGAAATGGAATAATCAAACCAGTATGATATCACCCGCAAATATTGTTCTTAGTTATCGGAATGTTTGGTTTACCTTCTTGTAGCTTTTTAGACTCTAATTCTGAAATTATAATATGTTATTGCTGTACTATATTGAAATATTGATTGATGCTTTGTGACAATATGGTGACCCTGTTTTCTCTGTTGTAGCTGATGTCATGCGGTTTGTTGGAGACCCTGAAGTTTAGTGTGTTGGAGCTGCAGGAACATCTGGACACGTATAATGTAAAACGTGAAGCTGCAGAACAGGTACTATCTATGTTTTAGCATCCAAGCTTCTCCTTGTGGGTGCTGGATTTCAGGTCTGCTCCGTTTTAATGTCAGGCTAGTTATAAAAGCTTGCTTACTAGACGGAAGAGCAAATTAATGATGCATCCATGTGCTAATTAGTTATGGTCAAAGAGATGCAAATAATTTTGAGTTGATGCAGGATTATGGTAAGGTTAGGTAAGCACATTTTGGAGCTTGAAAATGGACCAATCAGATTTAGCTCAGCAGGATTTGATTGATTCATTTTCAAGCTGCATATATTGCTGCATACAAAATTTGCATAATCCTGCATCAACTGGAAATTATTTGCATCTCTTTGCCCATCCCTAGTGCTGATGATCCTTACTGTCCAATCAGCAATCTTGAGGAGTGGCTTTGCACCAGTGCTGTTAAAGGAGAACTGAAGTGAGAAGAATATGGAGGCTGCCATATTTATTTCCTTTTAACCAGTTCACCCCCAAGGGTTTTTATCCTAACGGACCAGAGCAATTTTCAGTTGTCAGCGCTCCTCCCTTTTATTCCCTAATAACTTTATTGCTACTTATCACAAGAAAATGATCTATACCTCATTTTTTTCGCCACCAATTAGGCTTTTTGTGGATAGTACATTTTGCTAAGAATTTTTTTATTCTAAATGCATTTTAATGAGAAAAACAGAAAAAAAATAAAAAAAATCATTATTTCTCAGTGTTCAGCCTTTATAGTTTTAAAATTAAACATTCTCCTGTGGATAAAACAAACACGTTTTATTTGCCCAGTGGTCCCGATAATTAAACCGTTTAGATTATGTCCCTACCACAATGTATGGCGACAGTATATTATTTTGAAATATAAGTGGTTATTTTTCTGTTTGTTCTGGCCATAATTACAAGCCCCTATGTAATAAATTAAAATTAATTTTCCCCCATAAAATATAGAATAAAAAAAGCTGAGTCCCTAAGGCAACTGTTTATTTTTTTTTTTTAAGCTGATTTTTTTTTTTACAAGTGTTTTTTTTGGGGGGGAGGGTTGGAAGTGTAATTTTATTAATGATGTGTATATACTTGAAAATGTATGTATTTTGTAGGTGTAATATACTTTTTGCCCACAAGATGGCGCTAGTGAACACTCATAGGACGTGTTCACTTTTTTTTTTTTTTTTTACACACTTTATTAAACTGTTACATTTCCTGTTTATGTGAATGGACGTAGCCGCTGTTCGCGGTCACGTCCATTTACTCCAGGCACTGCGATTGGGTAGAGGACTGTTCAGTCCTCTTCCCCAATCGCCCAGCACGGGATCCCGACGGTAATGGCGGCGGACACACGGCGGTAGCAGCGGCGGGAATGTGCGACGTATTAAAACGTCATGTTGCTGTTAATAGCGGTAAGCATGACGTTTTAATACGTTAGGATGGCGGTAAATGGTTAAACAATACCAGTTGCCTGGCTGTCATGCTGATCCGTTTGACTGCAGTAGTGTATGAATCACACACCTGAAACAGGCATGCAGGTAATCTTGTCAAATCCGACAATGTCAGAAACGCCTGATCTGCTGCATGCTTGTTCAGGGTCTGTGGCTAAAAGTATTAGAGGCAGAGGATCAGCAGGGCTGCCAGGCAGCCTCCATATCCCTTTCGCTTCAGTCGTTGAAAGCCTATGCCTTCGCTGGTTTTGATGCGAGACTGAGCATAGTGTCTTTGAAGGACAACTGAAGTGAGAGGGATATGGAGGCTGCCATATTTATTTCCTTATAAGCATTACCAGTTGCCTGGCTGTCCTGCCGATCCTCTGCCTCTAATACTTTTAGCCATTGACCCTTAACAAGCATTCAGCAAATCTGGTGTTTCTGAAACATATTGTCAGATCTGACTGGATTAGCTGCATGCTTGTTTCTGGTGGTATTCAGACACTACTGCAGCCAAATAGATCAGAAGAGCTGCCAGATGACTTGTATTGTTTAATTGGAAATTAATATGGCAGCCTCCATATTCTCACTAGATTTGTCCTTTAAGGTAGCCATACACCATACAATTTTCTTGCCCAATTAGACATAAGATTAGACAAAAATGTCTAATTGAGCTAACATTGTAGTGGATTTCTGTGTTTGCGATCGACATTGTGATCAACATCTCCATCGAAATACAGAACCCCAATGTTGGTTCTTTGAAGTTTTTGATCGTAATGCCGATCACAATGCTGATTGGAAACAAAGTAGTCTAGTGTATGGCTGGCTTTAATGGCCTGGTCAGACAGAATTACATTCTTTTTGTAGGCAAGTTACGTCACATATACTTTAAACAGTGTGTTTGGCTATGATGATATATATACTCTATAGTAGAGGCCTGCATCGAGTCTGCTACCTGTAGGTTAGCTATAATGTGTATCGGGTTTGAATACCCATTTTTGTTTTTGGTTGTGGGTAGTGTGCTGCGAGTGGGGGTTGTGGACAGCAGGGAGCTGTTCTAGTTACCTGTCAGGGCACTGGATTTTTTTTTTCCTGACCTAAACCGAGCCAGCGCTGCACTACGGCCATCCCCCTTCTGGCTTCAGATTACATGATATGACGTGATCGTGGCCCAGAGGATGATGTCAGCATTGCAGCGCTGCCTAGTGTTGGGAGAGGGGTGATGGACTAACATGGGGGCTGCCATATTTATTTCCTCTTAAACCAGCAGCCCTGCTGGTCTATTTGGGTGGGTGGCTGGATAGTGTAATGGTTAAGGGCTCTGCCTCTGACACCCTGAGACCTGGGTTCGAATCTCGGCTCTGCCTGTTCAGTAAGCCAGCACCTATTCAGTAGGAGACCTTAGGCAAGTCTCCCTAACACTGCTCCTGCCTATAGAGCGCGTCCTTGTGGCTGCTGCTCTGGCGCTTTGAGTCCGCCAGGAGAAAAGCGCGATATAAATGTTATTTGTCTTGTCTTTGTCTTTTTGGCTGCAGTAGTGTCTGAATAATACCAGAAACAAGCATGCAGCTAATCTTTTCAGTTCTGACAATAATGTCAGAAACACTTGATCTGCTTCATGTTTGATCTGAATCTGTCTTTTGCTAGGTACACGTTTTTTCATCTGAATTTCGTTTTTTTTCCGCTCGATTTCCTTCCGCTTGATTCTCTTATCTTTTCTTATCAATTTTCATTCACTTCTATGAGAAATCGACCAGAAAAAGTATCGGAAATAATATCGGGCATGGCGGAAATTATCCATCAAACCATCTATCTAACACAAAATTGTATTGTGTGTTCCTAGCAAAATGATCGGAAACCAGATTGAACATGTTGGAAATAATCGATCTGACAGTTAATCTGCCAGAAAATCTCATCGTATGTACCTAGCACTAGAACCTAAGGATCAGCAGGACAGCCAAACAACCGGTGTTTTATATATGGCAGCTCCCATATCCCTCTAACTTCAGTTGTCCTTTTAATTGGCAGCAGCTGCATTGATTGTCCAATTTCAGTCTCAACACAAATTGCAAGGAAATTTGGATTTCATCTGAAAAAACTGCAACTGGTTGATAATCTGTCCTCCTATATGATCATTCTTTCTCTGTATCCATTTCCTGCGATGATGTTGATACAGATAACTCCTCCCACCATGCTTTAGTGTGGTTTCAGACGGATGTTGTTCATTACTTGTACAGAGCAGATTGTGTAAAGGCGGCTGTCAGGAGAAAATAAGATTTACAGTGGACCTTGGGTCCATGTCACTAATTGAATCTGGCACAGTCTTCCCCAGAGAGCCCTTCCTTCGCCTTTCCCATTGCTAATGCAGACCTCAGTGCCTAATTCACTAAGTGAGTAGCCTTTATTAAATTGAGCCGGCCAGGAAAGCACATTCTTCTTTGCTCATTGTTGCAGTCCTTGAAGGTTAGCCAGAGGTTATAGAGATTTCTACAAAGAGCCTATAAATAGCGAGGAATGAGTGATCACGGCACTAGATGTGACGAACATTGAAGTCAGCCAGCCTGCATTTTAAAGATTTTGTCATACAGCAATACACTTATACATTGCTATAGTCGATAGGACCAGCCCAATGACGCCTGGGCAGTAAGTGCAATATTCATGCAATGAAGTGTTTTCCTGCTACATACTGGAAACCGGCCAATACTGTCGTTTTTAGCTTAGGCAGGGGAATATGCTGCATTTATCCTCACAATCAACAGAGATGCATTCTAAACAGGGAAACGCAACAGTCAAGTATCATTGAGATCCGCAGAATACTCTCACTGCACGCAAAAGAAAATAAGGGACTCTTGTTCATTTATAGCAGCAGGGACAGCCATAGTATCCCAGGAAAAAAAAAACATATATAAGTAGATAAATACTTGTTCTACTCGCATAACATATGTATTGTACTGTTCATGTTTTAATTTCAGTGAATTTTATATAGTAAACAAAGAGAAACCAGTTCCAGGCATTTCCCATCTTTACTGCCTCTGACTGAAGCCAATCTTGATGTCATTTCCTGCCTTACATTCCCCCCCCCCCTCCTCCTGAAATGCCTTATGCATTGCCAGACCTCCTTCACACTGAGCTCTGTAGGAAAGGCACTGTTATCTAACTTGCTTTATAAACCCATGTCCCTTCTCAACCTCCTGTCACACTGAACGGCCCTCAGCCAATCAGCAAGGCAGACTGACTGAGATAAGATTCCTTACTGCAGATACATTTATGACTATATTGGAATGCTTGCAATGCAGACTGCATGCAGACTACATAATAAGCACAGAGCACTGGGCAAATGGAATTTGATTTTATGGCTGACACTCTAGCTTTAAAAACAAACAACTAATCCAATCTCGGTCACGGAAGAGACTTATCCCGTTTCCCTTCTGGGCAGCCGGTGAAGGAAATTCTCCCATACTCTTTTGGAGAGACTTGATTAGTTTACCTCTTGAATATTACAAGCTAAAGGAAAGCTTATGGCTGGAGCTGGCCTTCAACTATACTTGCTTGTGTCATGTTGAAAACCTTATTGATTGGTTTCTATCCCCTCTGCATTGTCACATAGTTATGAAGAGTGTTTCTGTAGTCATAACCCTAATGTATATGTATATGGGGTAGCTCCAGGCCTTGCTCCTATAAATCTTTAATGTATTGTGTGTATTTATAAGACATGCCTATATCTTTTGTTTTGGTTTGCAGTGGCTGGAAAACTGCAAGAAAACCTTCAGTTCTGGTGATAGCAGTCACGGTCCCAGTACAGAAACCCAGGTAAGCTCCTCAGTATCTTCCTGCTGAGCTTCTTTTTTAGTGTGCTGTGATAATGAACATATATCTGCTGAACAGGAGTTGGGAGGATGCAGACAATATTGCTTCCTTTTAAGGCTCGTACACACGTCCAAATAGTTCGCGACCAGCTCTATGACATGACCAACCGCACAACCAAGCGATTACATGACTTGTATTTTCCACCCACCAACCAACCCGAACGACTAATTCATTTACGTATTGCCCACGCAGGCAGAATGATGTACTGCACGAAGCAAGTACAAGTCGTTCAAACATCGTGTGAGTTGATCTGCCTGTTGGATCGGGCAAAAACTGCCTGTTGTCAGTTGATTGTCTAGTCGTTTGCCACCCGTACACACGCCTGATTGTCGTCCTACAGACCAAAATCAGACGACAATCAGGCAGGTGGCTGAGCGTGTGTAAGGGCCTTTAGAGGTGTAGGAAGTATCGCACATCTGATAGCACAGATAAGACGTCAATTAATTAGCTTCCTACTTCACTGACAGTATGTTATTATCTGTATTACAAATAGAGGGTTGACAGTGTTATTTGTATTTTAATCAGCATAATGAATTAGTTGCATGCTCCGAGTGTTTCTTGCTTAGTAGCAGAGCGTAGCTTTACTGGGTGTCGGGAGAGTTTTACACTTGTATGATTACTCCTATACAGATTACAGGCTTGTGTATAGGTAAGCACACTGAGCTGCATGCTACATCAGGGATGCTGAACTCCAGTCCTCCTGGGCCAAGGTCCTCACACACGTTTGGCACAGATGACATTCATTGATGGGACTTGAATAGGTGTGGTTCATCAAGCAGAACACATCCCTCTGTTCTCTGTCCATCCTAAACACTGGCATAGAATTGGCCTTCGAGGACTGGAGTTTGACACCCATGTGCTACATTAACCCTACTAATGTGTGCTGTCTTCAGATTGCTGAGAACACTCTGCCGTCCTCTATATATAGATCACACCTGCTGGGCACTTTTATAAGAAGGTTTGAATTCTAGCAGTTTTATTTATTTAATTTTATAAGCACTATTATGCAGTTGATTTCTGTCACCCAAACTAATGGTATATGATTGAACTGCCCCCCCCCCCCCCCCCCCCCCCCCCATTTCAGTCAATTATTGATGTAATCCCCACAGCTAGAGTAGTTGTGCGCCTCTGTCCCCGCCCCTCTTTGTAGTGCAGTACATTCTGCATGGCTGAGCCTACAGGCATTGCTACAAAAATTAAAGTGGACCTGAAGATAGCTTATATATAAAGAAAAAATGTTCACTTACTTGGGCCTTCTGCCAGCCCCCTGCAGCTGTCCTGTGCCCGCTCATACCTGGAACGATCCCCCAGTCCTCCGCTGCGGCTCTCTTTTGCCGGTTGCTGCCTGCGTCCCGTTGCCAGGAGCATCCTGCTCAGGCGCAGTAGAGATTTTCTTTCACTGCACCTGCACAGGACGCTCCTGGCAACTGGACACGATGTGGATGTCGACTACTAAGTCAGCAAAAGATAAAGTGGGGGGGGGGGGGACCAGAGGATCCTTCCAGGACAGTTGCAGGGGGCTGGCAGAAGCCCAAGGTAAGTTACAGTGAGTTTGTAAATACACCAGTGTGTTTCCTTTGCCAGAGTTCATCCTTTTACAATATACTTTTCTGTCCTCTATTGCTGCCATTAGTCACTGATTGGTTTGATGTAGAGTAAAATAGGCCTCTTCTTTTGGAATAAATGAAGATCTTGCAGTGCTACTTTTTCCTTACAGCACTGAGCATCTGGCCTCCATTCCTGTTTGAGGCATATTGTGTGGCATTATGTATGTTCTCTTCCTGTTTGTGAGGGTTTCTCTGTGTGTCCACATTAGTCCCAGAAGAGTAAATGGCAGTTTGCCGCCCGGTCACTTTGGTGCAGGGTGACCCAGATGACTGCTCACCCTGCTGCCGGTGACATTGTGGGCAGCGTTAATTACTATTCCCCTTTCGAGTAATCAACAAGGAGGAAGAAGTAATTTGGTGTCCAGCAATCGCCGGAATCCCGAATTACTGCTTTGCGGGCCGTGCACTTAAGCATTGTGGCTATAGTGTCACCCAATTCAGGTGCCGTTAGCCAAGAAGCCCTGCCTCAATCCCAGAAACCTTCAAATTTAGTTGGAGGTGAACAGACCACAAACCAGACTGGGCCTAATGCGTGTCTGCCTCTGTTCTCATTGTGGTGTGCATGCAAAGCCGATAAGCTAGCCATACACGGTCCTCTTAATCACCTGAGGTTTAGTAGAAACATTGTAACAAAGTCACTTAGAAACTAGACCTGTTTCAATGAAACTTCATCAGGTGAGGCAGTCTTTTTCACCCAGTGGGTGGGAATAGCAGGGGGTCAGCGGCAGCATTAGTCCCTACATAGCTTGCAGTAGCAGCAGCTCCATCTATTCTGGAACAGATTCCTGCTGAAATCTGATAAACATCAAGTGGTCCAATGCAGTAAAATGACGGCTGCTCTATGATAGATTTCTAATTGGGAAGATGCTCCTCACATGTTGTATGGCTAGCATTCAGTTTCTACAGTAGTGGTGTTTGTGCAGCTTTATGGGATGGAGTGGTTTGTACATCATGCTTGTGCTTAGACCACTATTATACTATAATGGGGCGGAGGAAAGAGTGAGATGTTTGTAGCTTGTGAATCTTACCATGTTATGTTGCCTAGAAATAACACTCCACCTGCAACTGAATTTTCATTCAACGACTGGAGCTCCTTCCTGGCAGTTTAAAGAACCGCTGTCATGAAAATTGTAAAATACATGTACACTCATACATAAACCACATAGTTATTCACAGAGTAAATTCCACTATAAATTACTTTTTTCCCTATGTGTCACAGTAGGTAGTAAAAATCTAACAGATCTGAAGGGTTTTGAACTAGTCCATTTCCTCGTGGGGGATTCTAAGGATCTCCTTTATTCTTTACAAAAGCACTCACTGGAAAGGTTCTATAACAAGATGTAAGCCAGCCCCTCTGTATAAGTTGGACTGAGCAACTGCCCTTCAGCAAATGCTTTTGTAAATAAAGAAAACCTTGAAAATCCCCCATGTGGAGATAGACTAGTCCACAATCTGTCAAGATTTTTTACTAATTACTGTAAGAGACTGAGACATCAGAAAAAAGTAATATGTGTGTATTGCTCATTGACAAATGTACATCTTATATGTATTTTAAAATGTTAAATTGGTTCTTTAAAGGATTCCCGAGGCGTAATGTTCTGTTCCTTGCTGTCCACTTTTGTTTGTCTGTAAAAGGCCCCGTTAGTACATCCGAGCTCCTTAACCACTTAAGGACCAGGGGCTGTGCTGCGTGGGCTCTCCAGCCCGCAGCACAGATTGTGATTGTGGCAGGGCGATCAGACCCCCCCCCCCTTTTTTTCCCTACTAGGGGGATGTCCTGCTTGGGGGGGGGGGGGTCTGATCGCCACCGCTCTGTGTGGCCGGGCGGGGGGGCTCCTCAAAGCCCCCCTCCGCAGCGATATTCCTCCTTCCCTCCCTCTCGCTCTGGGCGACACAGGACGGCGATCCGTCCTGTACCACCTCCAATAGGATTTAGCCTATCAGACGGAGATCCCCGGGCAATCAGACCGGCCGACAGAAGCACCGTATGATGTAAACACGGGGATTTCTTCCCCGCGTGTTTACAATTAGCCTGCAAACCGCAATCGGAGGCTCGCAGGCTGTTCACAGAGATGCCCTCCGTGAACTGACATAGAACGGCCGCTCGTGGAAACACCACTTCGACCTGCCGACGCCTATCGGCGTTAGGCGGTCGTTAAGTGGTTAATCACTCTCCTGTGTCAGCAGTGCTCTATGCATTCACAAGCGTGAGACTTAACGTAGTGCGCATGCACAGAGCACTCTTGGCCATGGGAGAGTGATCAAGGAGGCGAGCTGGCAGACTAGCTTGCACTAATGGGGCCTTACAAATGAACGTAGTGGAGCGGCAAGGAACGGGAGGAGCAGTAAACTTGAGGACTCCGGCCCACACATGCCTGGAGCCACCGTTTCATAAGGACATTACGCCTCTGGTATTCTTTAAGCAGCTGTGCCTTTTTCTTTGGACCACAAATCAAACCATAAACGTTTCACAACCTTAGCAACTCCCCACCTGATCTTGATGTGACTATAAGTAAATTGGTTGCCATTTTTTCCTCAATACAAGGCTGTGCTTTTACTTTCCAAACCAAAGCATACATACACCCACCGAGGTGTGCCAACAGGCATAAATGTAACAAAACATCTACAAATATAAGGATTTGTCACTACAGTTGGGCCACTCCTATATGCGGCTTCTCTGAGCTGTCCCCAGGTCAGTCCTGATCTTCTCTGGATAGGCCAGATGATGCTCCTTTTTGTCCTATGAAAAGTCAGTTGCTGGTATAATATGCAGTACTGTGATAAATACTTTAGACTGGTGTGAACAGATGAATGTGCCAATGTTTTTGTTTTGGCTGCAAAGCTGCTACTCCTAGGTCAGGCATGGGCAAACTTGGCCCTCCAGCTGTTAAGGAACTACAAATCCCACAATGCATTTGCCTTTATGAGTCATGACTGTGGCTGTCAGACTCCTGCAATGCATTGTGGGACTTGTAGTTCCTCAACAGCTGGATGGCCAAGTTTGCCCTTGCCTGACCTAGGCTAATTGTACTTTTCTGCTCTGGGTTGTCTTCTGTGAATAGGAAGGTAGGAGAGACTATATAAGAGAATATGCACACACTTGTGGACACGCCTCATGTTCTCTCACTCTGACTGTAGAGTAGGCTGTTCTGCTTTCAGAGAGGAGCTGTTATTATATTGGTGACTTTTTTTGCCTGGAGTTCCAAAGATCCTCAAGTATGACTAACTTTCCGTCTTTTTCTTCCTTTGTGTTTTTGTGACCTGCTCACCTTCTTGCTTAGCAAATGGAAGTTCTAGCAGTAAGTGATGGTTCTCCATTTATCCAATACTAAACATGTCAGATCAAAGCCTGACTTTCACCTGTCTTGTCCATCTGTTGAAGTAGCTATGTCCTGCCATTGTAAGATCAAAGTGTGCTCTAGGTCTGCATAGTCTCTGTTCATGAACTGTCAGCTGCTCATTAATAGTTCGTATGTAGTTACTGGGAAAAGCTTCATGCAGTATTTGCAGTGGTAATGTGTGGGGGGCATTTGGCATTCCTTGGAGTTAGTACTTTAATCACTAGTGTAAGAATTGCATAAAAGTCCAAGCAGCCAGCACACCCAAAATAGTGACTTCAGGGGCGTTACTAAAGGGGAGCAGCCGCTGTGACCACAGAGGGCCCCAAATACAACATACCCTCCCTCTGATACTCCAGATCAGGTGTTTTTGTGGCTACACATGTTATGGATGATCCTGATGGCCAAGCTTGTTTCACGACCCTTGTGAGATGGGCCACAAGGGGCTGTAAGTGCCACTGGGGGAGTCAAGCGAATGGTTGTGAACTTTAAAGGGGGCTTTGTTTGGGGGGGGGGGGGGGGGCGATGATTTGTAGTTATGCCACTGAGTGACATAGTGGATGTTTAGCCATCATATCAGAATCTCCATTACCCTTTTATCAAAGCAGCATCATGGATAGTGAGCAGAACTGTTCTGTCCTTGGCACTTTCTAAAACATTGCTTTACTATATAAATAAAATGATAAAGGTGTGCCGGCTTCTTGGACTTTTGGTCTCTGGATCCAGCTATCAGATATGCACTCCTGTGTGGGCCACATTGGGCTTTACACGCCATATGCCCTCCACTGTTTTTGGCTGCTCTGGGTGGGAATACAATATTTTGTGTATGTAATTCTTCTCCCTGTGTAGAGAGATAGATACCTGAAGATGTATAGTTTGCATCCTGGCACATCTCCAGCCTCTGTATTCTGCTTTGCAGCTACCTTGAACTAGTTGTCTGTCTCATAGAAGTCTGCAAGGATTTCTGACACCATCAGGCACTTATGACTGAGATGTACTGGGACCCAAACTTATCTGATGGAGGCACCGAGGTGTTAAGTAGTTCACACTTTTACCTTGTCATTTCGGTCCTTGATATGAGGTACTCAATACTACATAGATCAACTTCCCCATGCCAGGAGGTAAGTATTGAACGTTTTTAGGTGTTACTAATGTCAACAGAATAGGGCTAGAGAGGGTTAGGGTCGCATAAGAAAAAGGTAAGGTAGGGTTGGTTTGCTATTAAGGGGAATTAATCTGGTGAGGATAGGGCTAAAAATAGAATGGAAGGTAGGCTAGGGTCCGGCACTGTATAAAGAAAAGAAGGTTAAGTTTGGGTATTGGGTCGAAGGGAATGTAGATGGTAAGGCATCAGGGCTGGGGGAGGGATGATGAAAATCTATGTATTATAGAAAAGACACTTAAAGTGGATCCGAGATAAACTTTTACTCATTGCATAATTGTGTTCCTTTCATATAGTTTATAGGGCATTCCTCAAGCCAAATACTTTTTTGTTTTTGTTTTAATACTCTAATTCCCTATAAACTAAACAAGCCTCATTTACAGCTTTTCAGAGTGCCTTGGCATTTTCAGACAGTAGCAAGGGCTTATGGGAGCTCTGTCTGGGCAGGAGGAAGGGGAGGTCTTATTAGCCAGAGATTTCAGAGGCAGAGGGGAGGAGGGGTAATTAGGTTTTCACCGGCTGAGGGCTGGAGATGCAGAGCAGCTTGCCTCTGTGTAATGTTTACTAACTGAACATGGCTGCTTTCATTGTATCACAGGAAGAAAGAATCATATTCTGTTGAAGCTTTTTGCAGCTAGATTTACTGTGTAAACTAAACTTTAGATAAGATATATAGAGAAGTTACTTGTTATAGTTAGTTTTTCATCTCGGATCTGTGTTAAAGCTATTTCTACATGTGTATATTTTAACTCCACTTACACCAAATGTTCTGGGTAGAATTCTCCTTTAAGTCAGGCAGGAAGAGAAAGCTGCATGCGTTTTGTAGTAGTAAACATGCTGTAGGCTAGCAGGCATTCTGTTTGCTTCCCTGAGTAATAAAGGTTTAACTTTACAGTTTAAAGAGCTAGGGTGGTCCTCTCTTCTTTTGTACTATTTACATGTTGTCATGGCATTACAAGCAGGTTAGGTTTTAAGTGTTTCCTATAACAAGCTTAGCTGTTCTTCTCTGAACATTTTAGGTAATAAACTCCATTGAGTACAAACTTGTACCACCAAACACTCTGAACCAGAAACAAAGGATGCTACCAGTATCATAGATCAGAAAACAGACGTCAGGTGTTGTCAGCCAGACGATGGCTTCACATTGCAACAAATACTATAGAGCAGAGTTCCCCAACCCTGTCCTCAAGGTCCACCAACAGTACATGTTTTGCAGAACACCACAAACATGCACAGGTGAGGTATTCAGTGTCTCAGCAGAGCTGATTAACTACCTCGTGAATTTCCACAAAACATGCCCTGTTGGTGGGCCCTGAGGACAGGGTTGGGGAACACTGAGGGTTCTAGAAAGTACAGACTTTTATACACACCTGCTGGTGAGAGCCACTGCCATATAGTTTTGTGTTTTAGAACAAGCTTTTTTTTTATTTTTGCTGGCTTGATACTAGTTTTTCTTCTTGAAATGAACCTAATTTGCAGCTTGAACCTAATTGGTCTGATTCCCTCAGCAAGGCTGTTTCCATGTGTGTGTGTGTGTTTTTATTCTGTTTAACACAATTCTACAACCCTTTATAGTGAGTAGAAGCCTGATCTTCCTTTCCTGCATTAACCAGTAACTATGTTTGATTGTATGGTCTGTGTTGAGGTGGAGCAGTACATGGCAGTCATGTCTTATGATTTCTCCATTGTCAATAGGAGCTTGAATTGTGTCGGAGGCTTTATAAGCTGCACTTCCAGCTGCTGCTGCTCTTCCAGGCTTACTGCAAGCTTATCAATCAAGTGGACACTGTTAAGAAAGAGAAAGAGGTATGGTGACCGGGATGTTTACATGGTATGAGTAGTGTTGTGTGTATGAGTAGCTACGAGTACATAGCTATTCCTAATTGAAACTTGAATTAGACCGCTCTGCCCGTGGCAGGGGAGGGGGGGGGGGGTTAACTTACCCATGCCGCTGCCTTAGCCAATGTGCTCCACTTGCGTTCCAAACAGGAAGAAGGAAACATGGGAGTGGCATGGAATAAGAGTAAAGCACATCGGCTAAGGCTACTCGTAGTGCACACCAATAGATATGAGCGCTGGGTTGAACATACAGTGTAATTGATGGAACAAAAGTTATGGTATGTACTTTAAAGGACCTCGATAGCGAAACAATAAAAAAATAAAATTTAAAATGTACATTTTATCCAGAATAAAATGCATTATGAATCTATTTCTGTGTGTCTGCGTCCATGAAAGCAGGAAGTTGAGACATTATAGATTTATTTACAGGATTTGTATCAGCTGTAAAGGCGCATACACACGCCGTATTTTTACAGACAACAGGTCCGTCAGACCCTCCTTCAGGGCGGTCTTTCTGCCGACAGTAGGACGTGAGTACAAGCTGTCAGCAGACTGATAAGACTGATCCGCTTATCAGTCTGCTGACAGCTTGTACTCAGCACTCGGCAGAACGACCACCCCGCGGGAGGGTCCGTCTGACAGACCCGTCGTTTGTAAAAATATGGTGTGTGTGTACGCGCGTTAAATAAATGTTTTATTTAAATGCTATTTTGCTGTTGCTTATCTTTTAGAGCAGAGAGGAAGTTCAGAGTTCAGGTCCGCTTTAAATTATCTTTTGTTTGATGCAAAATTTTTTGAAAATCAGAAACAGTCCATCTGAACCCAATTATGGAGAAAAAAAAAAGTGCAGAGCTATTGCTTACTAGATCGACTCTGCCCTGCAGTGCTCCCTGCTTTCCACCAGAACCAATCAGCTCTGTCAAAGTCCTAGTGCCAAAGAATGGACAGGCCCCTAGGAGTAGTAAGAAGCTGTACGCTCCACTACAATTGGAAAAGAGTGGTGGGAAATAACTATTGCAGGGAAGTACTCAGCTAGTCGGCACTAGTGCTGGTTCTCTGCTTCTCATTTATGGAATTAGTTAAAGCGGACCCAAACCAAACATTTTTTTTAAATTAAAAATATTTAGTTGCACCACTCTGACACATACAAAGATAAATAAACACTCCTTCAAGCCTATGAGCATTTTAGTGCATACTTTTCACCCTTCTCTTTTCATAACTAGGATTTTACTTGGGGCAGCCATTAGCAATTCCTCCATTGCCGGAAACCACCTACTCCACCAGTTTGCCGGATTCTGTCCCGGCAATTTGAAAGGAAGGGAGGGATTCCTCCAATAAATGTAAAATATTTTATATTTGTCATCATGCAGCTGAAAAAAGGCTGCTATTTATTATTATAATTAGAGAAAATAGATTTTATTTCTGAAATCTTGTATTTTTAATTTGGGTCCACTTTAAGCTGTAAGTATCATGGATAGGAAACATAGGAATCAGGGCAATTGGGCGAGTGCTTTCTCACACTTCTAGCTAGATATATATGATACAGCAGATCCCCAAAGTCTGTAAATAGTCTGATCCTACAGAAAAGTGAAAATTTAAAAATCGTAGTTCTGAAATGGTTATAGTCCCACATTGAACACTTTTCTTTCCCTTCTAAAAGAAGCAACAACATCTGTCCTAGATGACTGTATATTCTTAATACTGATATTAACAAAATGGCAGCTTTTGCTAGTATTAGATAGATGTGGGACTTAAACTAACTGAATGAAATGTTAATGTTGCACAGGTTATAAACATGTCAGAAGAGCTGTGTCTGTTGGAGACGTGTCTGAAGGCAGCAGAAGCCACATCGGACATTGGCATTGAGGACTGTGACTTCTCCGATTTCTACCAAGCTAGCACAGAGGCTGCAGTCCACTCGCTCATCGAGGCCCTGAGAGGGAAGGAATTTGTGTCAGCCATAGCACAGGTCAAGGCATTCAGGTACAGTATAAATATTAGTTTCATTGCAAATCAGGGCCGCCTTCAGTGCATCACAGGTGGGACTGCAGTATGGGGCCCGAGTGAGATAACAATGCCATGCACATCATGGGCCCCAGCTGCAACTCTGTCACAGAATGTACAGTCTGTCAGTGAATGTGACTGTGATTGCCTCACCCGGCAGATTTTGCATTGCTTCAAAAATGCTGCATGCAGTGTGTTTATTTTCGCAAGTGCGGCTCAAGAACTGCAGTGAGAGTAATCCCATTGGATTACATGCGTCACAGTGCTTTGTTGATCGCCAATGACCACCTTAAATATAGGAAATTCACCAGGGGAGGGACAAGAAGGGGGCCCAGTAGGTTTTCCCCTGTATGAGGCCCAGAAATTTCTGAAGGCAGCCCTGTTGCTAATAACAGCTTAGAACTAGTTTTATTTCAAATCAACCTGTGGAGAGTCTCCAGGTTTGTAAAGTGACACGAATGTTAAAAGTTAAGATGCCACAATATATCTAGAAATGTTTTAGTATAAGCAAAGTAGAGGCCTCTAAATGGGAACGCTGCCTTAACCCTGCCTGTTATGCACAGACCATTGAAAGCACTTAACTGCTTATGACAATGTGAAGGGGCCTAGCAGAGCTTCAGATCAGTGTGCACCCAATATGTTGGGGCTGCAAAGAAATACAAAAGAATGAGTTATTGGTTAGATATTTGTACACCTCTTGTAGCACATAGACCCAAAGCATTGCCAGCTTCATACCTGCCCATATTGCTTAGCCTCCACCAAGTGAACGGTCACTTGCCATTTCTATAAAGTATACACTGACACACTGTATTGACTGGTTGGTGCATGCACTGGAATTTGAAGCCGAGAGCATGTTTTTTGTAATTGTCATTTTTAGATTACAGGTAGTCCCTGGATAACAAATGAGATAGCGATTGTAGGTTTGTCCTTAACCTGCATTTGTTCAGGTTAACCTTCCCAGCGTTCAATTTCCCCAGGATTTCTGTGCAAACAGTGATAAAATTTATTTTTAAAACTTTTTTTTTTCCTGTAACTTGCCAAAATGTGTCAAGCAAGGGTCTAGTATACAGTGCAGGAGAGTATTGATGTGTATGCATGTTTATACTGTTCACAGCATGTTTTTTTGAACGGACATTTCTGTCCATACCGCTAGGGAGGTTAAGGAACATCCTGCCATGAACCTCCTGCTATGCCTCCACTGTGTCCCCCTCCGTGCCACCTCTGCCTCCACTGTGTCACCTCTAACTTTAACTTATTGTTTCTTTAAATTTTTAAAAAATATTTTCTCAAAAACTACAAGGTCTTTTTCAGGCCATTCGTTTGGGGTTTGTTAGTCGGGGACTACCTGTACATTCTTTACTGTGGTAGATTAACTAATACTTTGAACAGCTGTAAATTGTATCCCTTTCTGTGATTGCTTTCCAGGACTATCTGGCCCAATGACATCTTTGGCAGCTCAGAAGATGATCCGGTCCAAACCCTGTTGCATATTTATTTCCGTCATCAAACTCTGGGCCAGACTGGCAGCTTTGCCATTGTTGGCTCCAAGCAGGACATGTCCAAAGCCAGTTCTAAGCTAATGGAGCTAAATCTAGAAATCCGAATGTCACTACGTGTGGTGCAATCGTACCAACTTTTGTCTAAAGCCAGTCCCGTCACCAGTACGGTGAGCACTGACATTTGAGCACCTGCTACCAAGTAAGCCTCGAAAATGAAAGCACTGGACGTCTATTCTAAAGCACCTTCTATTATTACTGTATATCTTAGAGTTGCATCCTTTTGACTGTGCTGAAATCCGGCAGTGAGCGATGAACCCCCTTTTCCCAAAAATTCAGCAGGATGTAATGACTGTTCTGGTTTTGTACAATGGCGGTAGAAGCTACTTTTCCCGTTTTGTTACAAATAGTATGCACCATCCTCAAGCAAAAGGGCTAACATGATGTACCTAAATAAGTAGCGGCAATATGGAGACATTATTCCGAGAGGAACAGTGGTGGAATGCTGCGACTTGCCCAAAGATAGCCTTTGGTCTCAAGTTACTTGACTCTGATGCCTGATAAATGCACAGTGTGATGAAGATTGTGTCACGTGACATTGGCCGAAGATGACTCATAAAGACTTTGGGAACCATTGTACTCATTATTTATGTTGACGTTTTACGTCTTTGTTTTTCCTTTTTTTTTTTTTTTTTTTTTTTCTTTTTGTCCTGCCTAAGCAGAAGGGTAGTGGATGGGGACCTGTTGGTTGTGTTTAATGGTATGAATGTGTGTACATAGTTCCTCACGCATGCCTCAAAAGAGTTCTGCTACATTATTTTTGGATAAATTTTTATTTTATTAGACCTAACAAACCCATAGCTTGTAAATGGTAGTACATTTAATTATTTTAAACTGGGCTTTCCCCAGTATTTCTAATGAAAGGAAAAAAAGGATAAAAAAGTGTATATCTTAATTTTATTAGAATGCTGCTCAGTTCTCTGATCAGTGCTTATGGTATAAATATTGATAACTAACCAAAGTAGCTGCTTGCAGAGACTTTAATAATGTATATTTAGATATATACTGCCCAACAGGCTCTCCTTAGATAACTTATTTTATTCTGTATATATATATTCTAGGATCTGGGGTAAAACCAGTATTTTTCTTGTAAATGTGTGCAATGCACTGTTTTTGGGCGGTCTATGTACAGAGCCTACGTAAAGCCTTTCAATGCCTCATTGAAAGTGCACCCCTAGTGGTGGACATGTTGACGTAGAATTTATATTCTATGGTAAAGAACAGGGATGGTCAAATGACTTAAGTATTGACGATTCCCTATTTTGCTTTTTTTGTTTCATAACTTATTCAATACTGAGGGAATTGTTAAAAAAAAGAAAATTTACCAAAAATATACAGCATTGGCAATACAAGCTCACTGTAAAAAGGATTAAAGAAAACTGCAGCACAAAAATAAACAGTTTCTGTATACACCACAAGCATTATTATTTTTGTAAAATGACTGAATGTAGCTCCTGGGTTCCTGTCAACAAAAGGAATATTCTGCATTTTATATTTTTTACCCACTGTGATTAAATGAGATAATATATTTATTTCTTTGCAAAAGGCTATGTAGTCTTTCATATCCTGGGAATTTTATTCAGTTTTGCCTTTTCCCAAAGCCAAATCAGCCTGAAGTATGATTATACGCATGCATTAATAAACTACTAGGAACTGATGACCTATGACAAGGAATCACAGGGATTGCTGCCCATTCCCCACTTCCGTGCTCCACAGACTGATGGAGTGTCAGATCTGACAAACCCATTACCACCCCCCGCCCCAATCATGGTCCGAAGCACGGGTCTGTGTCATTCAGCTGGTACATAGTGCCCCATCTCCAGGAAAAGAAGGCAATAGAAGGTTGGACGGTCTTTAACCTTATTAAATCTGAAGGGGGCAAAAGATGTAAAATCCTTTTACAGAGGACGATGGAAGCTTATCGGCGTATATCTTGTATGGGAGGGTATCTGGAAATTGAAATGCAAAATCTAGACAGTTCAATTAAAAGCAGCCTGATACAAAAAATGGATAACTAAAAATAGGGAAGGTTCCAGATCCCACAGAGTCTTCATAGTCCTCTCTACTTCTACTAGTTCCCCCGCTGACCCTTTCAAATTTGCTTCTTTGGGAGTCCTCCGAAGTCTTCAGAAGCACTCGTGTCCCCAAGTGCTTCCAAACATGCACAAATGCAGTACGGATCCACTCGTCTTTTGGGACACAAGTATTTCCGAAGGCTGCCCAAGGAAGGTTGAAGATGTACTCAACCTGCAGATTGAATAATCTCACTAGGGGTACAGCGCTGGAATAAGGGGATAGAGAAAAGACCAGGAAGGCTCTATGGGATCCATAGACTTCTCTTTACATTTTTATTTATTTTTTTGGAGGGGGGGTTCATTTTAGGCTGATACATTTTTATGACCTGAAAGAGTCACAGAAACCACAAAGGGTAAAAACATTTTGTCCAAGAAGATGTTACATTGGAAAATTGGTTGTATTTCCAGCCCTGGAGAACATCCAGATGAACATACAGGGTTTTCAATTCCAGTATTACCCACCTCTGGTCTACCAACTGGGACCTGTCTCAGTGACACCAGTGCTCAGTCATCAAAGGGACACCACCCCTGTAATCCACTTGAACCAGTTATGAAGAGATGGCACAACATGGGGATAGCAACCTTGCTCTATTGGAGTACATCTAAAGTGCACAACTGGTTTCAGTCTTCATTTATAACTAGACATGCAGTATTTTATCTAGTTTTGTTTGTATTGTGGTCTAGCTTTTAATGGAATCGCCTTTACAATCTGTTTTTTTTTTTTTTTTTTTAAGTTAAGTTACTGTATGTTTTTGTGCTACCACATTGGTGGTCAGAATCTGCTTTGCACCTTCTTGATGCAAAAGTTTAACGGTTTACTAAAACTCCCAAAATTGCCAATTTGAACTTCAATTCCTGATGATAAAAAGGGTCCTAGTAAACTGCTTCTACAACCTTGTTATTGCTTGAAGCAAGCAAGAACAAGGTTGTAGAAGCGGTTTACTAGGACCCTTTTTATTCCTCAGCCAGGCCCTAATGTATGAAATAAAGTGAACGGCAGTTGTAGGCAACACACACAGAATTTGATAACTGGAAAATACTTCCCCAGTGCCAAATCCAGCGTCATCTCCTCCCCAGTAACACGACCAGCGTCATCATCTCCTCCCCAGTAACACGTCCAGCGTCATCTCCTCCCCAGTAACATGACCAGCATCATCATCTCCTCCCCAGTAACACGTCCAGCATCATCATCTCCTCCCCAGTAACACGTCCAGCATCATCCTCTCCTCCCCAGTAACACGTCCAGCATCATCCTCTCCTCCCCAGTAACACATCCAGCATCATCTCCTCCTCAGTACCATGTCCAGCATCATCTCCTCCTCAGTGACCATGTCCAGCATCATCTCCTCTTCCCAGTACCACATCTACACACAGACGTGAGTATACACAACGGTGAATGGACATTACCATTGCTGCAAGATGCTATTGGACCTGAATAAAACCTCTTTCACACAGGAGACTGTACTTGTGGGCATGTTGGGCAGGTCAGGCGGCTGGCCATGAGCATGGCTTTTCTGCTGCAATTTCATGCAGCTGAATGGCAGTGCTTGTTACACATTGGCAAAAAAAAGTTACATGGCCATTCTCAGATGTGACTCCAGACAGGGGACCTGTGCTAAGCGCTCGCACATGCCTGGCCAGAGCACAGGAGCTGCTGACAGCTGAATTCACCACCTTCGGCTTCCCTTGTAAGAAGGCCTAACATGGCTGCTCCAGAGTGTGGAGCATCATAAGAAGAGTTGGTAGATGAGATGCTCATAATTCCAGCTGGCACGTACATTGAATACAAAAATTGCATTTGATTGACTCAGTATCCATCCATACAGTTTACATTAAAGCAAACCTGTTCGAAACCTAGGAGAAAAATCCAGATACATCGGTAGAGAGAAGCCTCTGGATCCTCCCCCATCCACCTCACCATTCCAGTGCTTGGATCCCCCAAAGCTCATGGTCATGCTTCTGTACGAGTGCGACCACACAGCGCAGGACGGCTCGCAACTGCGCAGCAGCACAGAGCCACTGCTTAGGCTTGGCTGAAAAAAGCAAGCCCATTCTGCTCTGATCTACTGTGTAGATGTGAGCCATCTGTGCAGTGCAAGTGAGATCAGTCGACCATCTCCTGTCAACAGGCTTCAGGGGGTCCCAATGCTGGAATGGTGAGAAGAGGGACCAGGGATGCCTCTGCATTATCTAAGCAGGTATTAGTGTTTATTGATTAGCTCTAATCAGAAGTATCCCAAAACTAGGGATGGTCAAAAATAATTTTGAGTTGATGCAGAATTCTTCAAATTTTGTATGCAAATGTATGCAGCTTGAAAATGAACCAATCAAAGCCAAGGTCACACTGAGCAGAATCGCATGAGTTTTGCATTATGTGCTATGGGGAAAACTCATGCAATTCTGCTAAGTGCGACCCTGGCCTAAGGTGGAAAAAGATGTGGCCCTTTCCTGGATTACAATGAAACATAGTGCTGGTTCCTGAATGTTGTCAATTAGCGTTTTGTTTGCATTCTGATGCCGGTTCTCATAATGAGAATTGTTATGGGTTTGTTTGTTTTTTTACAAACTCGCAGCAGCAATCTACTGTGGCTGCAGAAAGCAATCACACTGTGTCTTTTTCCATTTTATGTTGTTGCAGCCTGATTCTACAACTGCTTCTTTTTTTTCTCAAAAATTAATCTATACTATGTACCCCATACTAACAAGCTGAAAATAGAATTTTAGACAATTTTGTCTTGTAACATTTACAGTATTCAAACCTTTTGCTGCAAGACTTGAAGTTTAGCTCAGGTGCAAGCCTGCTTGTACCTGAAGGATTCTTATTGTGAAGAACAAGACTCTCTGCTCTGATGAAACCTTGTTTGAACTGTTTGGCCTCAGTTTCAAATGTTCTTTTAGACATCGCTCATCACCAGCCTAATGCTAGCTCAAGCAAAAAAAAAGAAAAGAAAAAAAACATGATCTGTTGATCAAAACATCAAACAAACAGCAGTCCATCAGGTGTGCACCCCATGTAACCAAGTGTCAACCTAATGCAAAACAGCCATCGTAACGATCCGCTTTGTGCACCTGCATCCACATTCTTTATACACCTCCATCCAGTAATAATGTTTCTAAGACACATGACTGCCATGTTTACTGTTTTGCACACAATAAATCACATTGATTGTTCCTGACTTCTGTTTTTTGCTTGGAATTCCCTACTTTTCATGACAGATGGAGCATATCAGAGGAGACTCACAGGTGACAGGCATAGAGTCTGCCATATTTATTTCCATTTTAACAATACTAGTTGTCTGGCTAACCTGCTGATCTTTCTGGCCAGTAGAGTCTAAATCACACATCTGAATTAAGCATGCAGCTAATGTTGTCAAACTTCTGATCTGCATGCTTGTTCAGGTATATGGCTAAAGGTATTAGAAACATTAGCAGGACAGCCAGGCAATGTGCATTGTTTAAAAATAAATAAATGTGTCCGCCTCCATGTGTCTCTCACCTCAGGTTCCCTTTAATAATTCCATCCTGGCTTTCAATTTCCCCAGAATTTCCATGCAAAAAGTGGTTCAATTAATTTCCAATCCTTTTCAACCATTTTTTTTTCTTTTTGCAATCCATTTTTTTTTTTTATATTGAATTTAAAAAAAAAAAAAAAGGGTTTGCTGCAAGATGTTGATGACGCTGTGCGACCCTGGTGTCATCAACGCAGATCAAAGGGGGACATGCGATCGCCGAGGGAGAAGCAAAATCCGCCAAGGGACAGCGAAGAAGGCACTGGGGAAGCTATCAGAGGTACGCGACGAGGCATCAGCACGCCAATGGTGTGTATAAGACCCAGATGTATAGCCAGGTGTAGGTAGCCAGATGTTTTGCTAGGTATATAGTTAGCCAGGTGTAGCCAGATGTTTGGCAGGTCTAGGGCGTCAGATGTATGGGAAGCCAGGTTTGTGAGTGTCTCTGCCCCTCCCCCCACACACACTCCTATGCAGGCTGACGTCCCCTTCTATGGGGGCTGTAGGTGGCCTCTCACTCCTCTTTCCCCCTCACCGATCCCCCGTGACCCCCATCCTCTCCCCCCAGTCAGAAGCCCTGATCTACTCACACCAGGCTGTCTCCTGCGGCGCACTTCCTCCTCCATCGCAAAATCTCATGTTCTCTGTAATTACAGTTATGAGGCTTGGTGACGTCACCGAGCCTCGTAAGTGTAACTACAGAGATCGGGACTGCGCCAATGGAGGAGGGTGTCCATTGCGGCCGGCGCAGGAGACAGCCTGGGGTGAGTAGATCAGGGCTTCTGACCGAGGGGAGGGGGGGGGGGTTATGGGTATCGGGAGGGAGGAGAGAGGCCACCCACAGCCCACATAGAAGGGGAATCTTCCCCTCCCCCCCCCCCCTGAAGGGGGATCCCTGCAGGCCACCTCCCACACAGAAGGGGATCCCCGCAGGCCACCACCAGCCCGCATAGAAGGGGAATCCCCCCCTCCTGCACAGAAGGGACAACCAGCCACCTACACAGAAAAAGGAATCCCGCACACAGCCAGCACATTCTCTGCCCCGCTGGCTGCACAGGGATTCCCCAGGGTGGCTGGATGCTAGTTCTGCACGCTGGGGGTAGCACAGATCGCTACCCACAGCATGCTGACAGGCATCCAGCCATCCTGGGGAATCCCTCTGATCAGTAAAAAGTGCAGCGGGTGGTGCAGAGAAACAGGAAATCTCAGTCGGCATGGACGAGCTCAGCTCGTCATCACCGCTTTTTGCATGTTTTTCCTGGACAAACTCAGCTCATCCATACCGCCAGGGTTGCTACCTTTTCAACATGACAGTGACCTCAATTTTTGCACACATTCAAGACAGGAATGGGTTAGGTTCAGCTCTGAATGTCCTAGAGTGGCCCAGCCACACCCTGACATACTCTCTGGAGAGACCTGCGAATGGCTGAATAATGGTTCCCATCCAATGTGACTGAGCAGATCTGCAAAAATCCCCCAATGCAGGTGTGCAAAGCTTGTTACATCATACCCTAAAAGACTCAATGCAGTGACTGCTGCTACAACTTCATTCTAAAGGCTCATACACACATCAGACTATAGTCTTTGGAAAATGAAAGATCACAGACCAATCTTACCACCCTTCATGTAGTATGAGAGCCGTACCTTCACAGTCTTTTCTATGGAGCTGAACTCCACATCAGGAAAAATCTTTGCAAGATGCTGCACACACAGATGCTGTACAGACACAAAAGATCAGTATCTGCAAAATATCTGTTCTTGCCAAAGATCAGTTCCTGCAAATTGCATTCATAGTCTATGAGATCTGCAGATCATCATACACACCTTGTTTAACTGACATTCATCTGCAGATCAGACAATCATCTGCAGATCTGAAAATCCATCCTGGTGGATCTGATCTGCAGATGAATGTCTGTTAAACAAGGTGTGTATGAGATCTGCAGATATCATAGACTATGAATGCATTTTGCAGGAACTGATCTTTGGTAGATACTGATCTTTTGAATGTCTACAGCATCTGTGTGTGCAGCATCTTGCAAAGATTTCTATCTGATGGGGAGTTCAGCTCCATAGAAGAGACTGTAGGTATGGCTCTCATACTACATGGAAAGTGGAAAATGAAAGATCACAGACCAATTTTACCCAAGACTATAGTCTGATGTGTGTATGTGGCCTAAGGCCCCATACACACATCAGACCATAGTCTTTTGAAAATGAAAGATCACAGACCAATCTTACCACCCTTCATGTAGTATGAGAGCCATACTCTACACAGTCTTTTCTATGGAGCTGAACTCCACATCAGAAAAAAATCTTTGCAAGATGCTGCACACACAGGTGCTGTACAGACACAAAAGATCAGTATCTGCAAAAGATCTGTTCCTGCCAAAAATCCATTCCTGCAAATTGCAATGATAGTCTATGAGATCTGCAGATCATCATACACACATGATTTAACTGACATTCATCTGGGAACAACCATCTCTGATGACCTGACCTGGAGGGCAAACACTACCGCAACCCAGAGGAAAGCGCAACAAAGACTCTTCTTCCTTCGCCAACTAAAGAAGTTCGGCATGGCCCATGAACTTCTGAGGTCCTTCTACTCAGCTACAATCGAGTCGGTCCTCTGCTCATCCATTCTGGTCTGGTTTGCCAGCTGCACCGCCAGCGACAGATATAAACTCCAGAGGGTCATCAGCTCAGCGGAGAGGATTATCGGAAAACCCCTCCCCCCTCTAGATCTCATCTATAACACCAGACTGCGTAATAGAGCACTGAAAATTGTGGGCGACCCCTCTCACCCTGGTCACAGGTCTTTCAGCCGACTCAAACTGGGCCGGAGGTTTCGGTCCATCCCTGCTAAGACCACCAGGCGCATGAACACTTTCTTTCCCACAGCCGTTAGACTCTTGAACTCTTCTCACGCCTCTAACCCCCCCACCCTGCTGCCATCTACGGCCTAAGACCCGACTTTAGCTGCGGCTGCTCTTGCTTGCTTGCCTGCTTACTGCTGGCCTAGTTGTACTAGCTTCAATACCCTCTGCTACACACTGTAACTCCTGATGGAACTGTAACTGCGCTACTGCAGATGTTGTATTACTCTTGTTCTGTTATATCGCTCGTGTTCTGTTGTACTTCTCTGCATTATTTTGTTGTTGTTGTTGTATTATTATTTTTCTGTGTTATTACCAACTCTGTGTTACTACTATCTCTGCGCCAATCAATGTGCCAAACCCAATTCCGGGCACGGTCCAACCGTGCTTGGCGAAATAAATTCTGATTCTGATTCTGATTCTAGATCAGATCCACCAGGATGGATTTTCAGAACTGCAGAGGATTGCTTGATCTGCAGATGAATGTCAGTTAAATCATGTGTGTATGATGATCTGCAGATCTCATAGACTATCATTGCAATTTGCAGGAACGGATCTTTGGCAGGAACAGATCTTTTGCAGATACTGATCTTTTGTGTCTGTACACCATCTGTGTGTGCAGCATCTTGCAAAGATTTTTTTCTGATGTGGAGTTCAGCTCCATAGAAAAGACTGTGTAGAGTATGGCTCTCATACTACATGAAGGGTGGTAAGATTGGTCTGTGATCTTTCAGTTTCCAAAGACTATAGTCTGATGTGTGTATGGGGCCTTTAGTCATAGGTCTGATTAATTATGTACCATAAGGCCTCTTTCACAGTAGGACGTTGTGTTTTGATGCGAAGTTTGTTGCAATGCAAATTACAATGCAATGCCCCCAAAAAGTCGCACAGCAATACTAAGTCTGTGCGACAATTCACAGTGCACATGTTGCGATTGTGTGTAATGTGTAGCGTTATTAGAAAGTGTGCATGCTGTGCATTATAGGTTATTAGAGGCATTGGACTGTTTGCACATGCTCAGTAATGACTTGGAAGCATACTTTTCATTGCCTGTATGTCACGATAACAGGGCATTAAGTTGCGTTGGGACTTTTTGGGGGCATTGCGTTTTAATTTGCGTTGCGACTAACAACGCAGCGTCCTACTGTGAAAGAGGCCTGAATGCGATTGTAATTGGAAAAATCTGCAATGTTCTTTAAAATCTTGTTTTATCAGTCATTATGGCATACAGATTGCATGTTAATAGAAGAGATAATTTAAAGAAGAAATAATTTAATTGTAGCATCAGGCTGCAACCTAACAATTGGAAAAAAAAAAAGTATGAATAGTTTCTGAATTAACTGTCTGTTTATGGTAATTTCATATTTCCATTTTAATCTGCAAACTGAATTTTCAAAACTAACAGGGCTGGTGCACACCGAGCGGCTTTTTCAGCGTTTCTGCAGCCTCTTGCGGCTGCGGATCCGCTTGGTCAATGTATCTCAATGGGTGGTGCACACCAGAGCGGGAGGCGTTTTGCAGAAACGAAAAATGCCGGGATGAGGCATTTTTTGGATTTCGAATGCGTTTCTGCCTCAATGTTAAGTATAGGAAAAACGCAAACCGCTCTGAAAAACGCCTGTTCAGAGCGGTTTTGCCGGCGTTTTTGTTACAGAAGCTGTTCAGTAACAGCTTTACTGTAACAATATATGAAATGTACTATACTGAAATCCGCTGCAGCAATCCGCAAAACGCCATAGAAAAATAAGAAAAAGCGTTTCAAAATCTGCTAGCGTTTTGCGGATCTGCTAGCGGTTTTTGGTGTGCACCGGCCCTAAGTTTCAAATGCTTTTGTGGTCAGTAGTACTGGAGTATTATTGTCATGACACCGCAGAATCTGCAAGCTTTGCTGCTGGAGCGACTAGTTGGACAGGACAGGAGTACTTTGTATTTATTTTCCAGCTCCTGCGCTGCTATAACATGGCTCCATAGAGTGCTACTTGGAGCTTGCCTGTCTGTTTTCATTGCAAGTGTTAATACACCCACTGCTTTGTGTATATGTTACGGCCAGAACCCGAAGTTTGGCCACTTCTAGTTCTGGCCGGCCAATGTGCGAAGTGGCCGCTGCGCTGCGGCCAATGTGCGCAATGGAGTTATTCATGTAACATTAATGTATCTGCTGGCCCCAGCGCAGCGGCCAAATGTATCGCAACTTAGTTAATTTAATGAAATTAAGCCAGCCTCTCTCTCCTTTTTCTCTCCCCCCCCCCCAGAGCCGTTCGTAGCGCCAGGAAAGCAGAGTGGGGAGGCTGCAGATGCTCTGCAAGAACGGCAGGATTCCCTGCCGCGACTAAGGACTCTGGAGGGGACACGCGTGTCCCCGACGGCTGCCCATAATAAGAGAAGGCGAGAGATGGGGGTGGGGGGGGGGGGGGGGGAGGAGAGAGAGGCAGAGAAAAAGCTGGCGGCTTCATCTGTTACATTGCTGCCGGCTTAATTTCATTTAACTACGTTGTGATACATTTGGCCGCTGCGCTGCGGCCAGCAGATACATTATTTTTACATGAATCATTCCATTTCTCACATTGGCCGCAGCGCAGCAGCCACTTCGCACATTGGCCGGCCAGAACTAGAAGTGGCCAAACTTTGGGTTCTGGCCGTAACATATACAAATAAGGCAATCAACTATAGCCATGCTCTTCTGAGAAGTAAATGGATGACAAAACATTTATCTCTGACTGAGTAAACACTGCTAATAAGAGTTTGCTCAAAATGAACCAGATATTTGCATCACAGTAACATGGCTGCTGCTGTGCACACTTAAAACTTAAAAATGTAACCCCTTAATTTAAATAAAGGAATATGAGACACACAGTCTGAGGGCCCGTTTCCATAGAGTGAATCTGCATGCAGATTCACATAACCAATATAGTTCAATGGGCCTGTTTCCACTTGTCAGAAATTCTGTGCGGTGGACTGTGCAGAAAATTTGCACAGCAGAGCCATCAGCATTCGGACACCGCAAGGCTAGTGTGCAATTTGCCTGTAATGTGTTTAATAGAAAATTAACCTGTGTTTTTGTTGTGTGAATTTTCCATGCAAATTCGCATACGGTTTTGCTTAAAATCGATGTAAAAGCACACAGGCACTGACCAGGTTAAATTCACATACTTACAAACAAATGCAAATTTTAATGCATTTTTTGCATTAAAATTTGCATACAATCACATGCAAATTCATTTGTGTTTTCCACAAATAAATCGCACCGCACTAGTGGAAACAGGCCCTTATACATTGTTAATACATACAACAATTTTTCTGTTTAGGTTTGCGTTAAACCAGTTATAAATGGATTTCTGGACAGCTAATCCATGCAGTTTATAGCCATAACCATTTGTGTCACAAGATTTGCATAAGTGACAGAATTTGACAGGTCAGTTTATTCAATGGGTTTTATTAACCATTTTTCCAGTAGTGTTACAATCATGAGAAGGTCTTTTTGGTACTGAGCAAGGGGTATAAGCAAGGATTTCTAGCAGGCTAATCTGGTGCTAAGAGACCCAACTTGTCCCTCAAAATATTTGGACTTCAGCACACACCCAATGGATGAACACTGGACTACCACACTTAACGGTATTTGTTATTGGAAGCATGACTCATTTTTACAAGTCTAGTGAGTAATATATTTGATAAAACTGTCATTGTAGGTGACTGCTGCTATTACAGGACTTCACATTCCAGATGTACAGGAATCACATTTCTACCATCATTGTAAAGACTGTTTGAATGAAAACAGACACCAGCATAGTAATTTTTAAAATTAGTTTAGTGTTGAACTGTCAAAGCTAGACAACAGTAACTGCTCATTCACGCTACAACAGCTTTTCTAAGCACTTAGCGCCTGTTTCCACTAGTAAGTGATGCGAATGTTGCTACCTAGCCACATCTCATCACTTCCGCATCTCCCGATGCGGAAGTGAATTGAGGAGATGGGACACTGATGCGGCCGTGCGAGAATCTGCAGCATGCTGCAGATTTTCGGATCGCACAACATGCACACAGTGGAAACTCTTCCATTGCTGTGCATGTGTTTCAGCACACACGCGGTGCAATGCGGTTATGTAGCCGCATCGCACCACTCCTAGTAGAAATGGGCCCTAAGTGGTTTTAAAAGCTCTTGCAAATATTATTCTATGTATGTTCACACTGGAACAATTACTTTCTAAAAATCCCCCACAGAATTGCATTAGCGAAAGCTTTTCAAAATCATTAGCGCTTAAATGCTCTTGTAGTGTGAAGAAGCCTTTAGAATCACGCTGGTCAGGTCCAATTGAGCACATGGCTTAAAGGGAAGTTTAACCTCCTTAGCAGTAATCCCTAGTCAGGCTTGGGATGGAAAGCTGCAGCTCAGAGCGGTAATTCTATGCCTCAGTGAGTAATATGCATGACCTGCTGCAGATATCTGTAGTTTTTTGGTGTAAAAGCTTGTTATTCATCGAATCCGCAAATAACGCAAGGGAGGTTAACAGAGGGATGTTTTCTTTTAAAGGAAACCTAAGCTGAGAAGGATATGGATTTTTCCTTTTTTAAAGAACAGTTGCCTGGCAGCACCTGCTGATCCTTTGTCGACTACTTTTAGCCACAGCCCCTCAACAAGCATGCAGATTAGGTGCTATGACTGAAGTCAGACTGGATGAGCTGCATGCTTTTTTCAGGTGTACAATTCAGCCACCACTGCAGCCACAGAGAGCAGGACTGCCAGGCAACTGGTATTGTTTAAAATAAAACATCCATATCCTGTTTAGGTTCCCTTTTAACAATATCAGTTGCTGGTCAGTCCTGCTGATCTCTTTGGCTGCAGTAGTGGCTGAAACAAGCATGCAGCTAATCCAGTCTGATTTCAGTCAGAGCATCTGATCTGCATGCTTGTTGAGGGGCTGTGGATAAAAGGTATTAGACACAGGATCAGCTGGAGTGTTAGGCAACTAGTATTTTAAAAGGAAAAATCCATATCCTCCGTTTAGGATCCCTTTTAAAGAGTAACTGTTAGCCCCCAAATTGAAATTTAAAACACTATTGCAATGTTTTATTTATTATATAAGTGAGCCAAAAAGCCAATGTAGAAGTTAAAAATCAATCTAATTTTGTTACTATGTAACCTTTCCCCCCAGCTCCGGACGCAAGCCGCATATCAGATACTGTAGCATGCAGAGCATGCCTATGTCTGGCCGACCCCCCTCTCCCCCCAGGACCAGGTGCCGATCTATTCGCACCACACACAGCTGACCGCTCTGACAGGGAGAGAGAGCGGCAGCACTTCCAGAGCAGCAGGCGCCGTGCATCTCTCTCACATGTGACTCGGCGGCGGCTGCTCTGCGGTGCTGCTCTGGAAGTGCTGCCGCTCTCTCTCCGTGTCAGAGCGGTCAGCTGCGGTGGGGAAAATATATTGGCACCTGGTCCTGGGGGGGAGAGGGGGGTCGGCCAGACATAGGCATGCTCTGCATGCTACAGTATCTGATATGCGGCTTTGTGTCTGGAGCTGGGGGAAAAGGTTACATAGTAACAAAATTAGATTGATTTTTAACTTCTACATTGGCTTTTAGGCTCACTTATATAATAAATAAAACATTGCAATAGTGTTTTAAATTTCAATTTGGGGGCTAACAGTTACTCTTAAAGGGTTTAGCAACACTAAGCACTTTTCTAAGCACTTTTAAAAAAGAGCCACAATTTTTCATGTACGCAATTCAGGTGATTTTTACACAATTTTTATGAAAGTGAACAGAAGTGATTTTTAAAAAGCACTTAGGGCCCTTTTCCACTAGCAAATTGCTAGCATTTGCGATTCAGCAAAGTCCAAATTTTCACTTGTGATTGCAATTTTTGCACTGCATTGCATAATTGTGGCAAAAATTGCTCCGTGGCACGATCGCACTTTTGTAAAAATCAAATCACGGTAGTGGAAATAACCTACTACGATTCCTATGTTCAGCAAACACCTCTAGTGGAAAAGGGCCCTTAGTGTGGCTGAGCCCCAATTGGAACTTTCTGCACAGGTAGTATGTTTCTAGGCTAAACACTTTTCTCAGACGCATAAGGAATTTAAATACACCTTCATAAATCAGATCCTGGATATAAAGGACTCCACGGTTGTGCCAAAATTTCACATCCTCCCATTTAACAATTCTGGTAGAGTTGAATTGAACCAGAGATAAGTACTAGGAGACCAGGACAAGGATCCCTTTGGGAATAAAACACCAGCAGCAGCTTGGGGGGGAATGTATGGAAGTGACTCAATGGCATGTTCACATGGACTATTTCTATAAATTGCATTGCAGACAGCTCCACAATAAGTTGCTAAATAGCAAATACCAATGAGATGCACCAGACTTAAAGGGAGGGCTATGCAGTCAGGAAGAAAAAAAAAAAAAAAAAAAAAAAACTTGTGTTTAAGAAACCATTAACTCCAGATACCCCAAAATTACTCCGACTTCTCACCTCCACAGCCTTGCTTACAGGAACCCAGCTAGTTATGATTAAGCGGCAAATGCGATAAATCTAGAAAGGAAGATAGGAAAGAAAAAAAAAAAAAAGGGGGAGAGGCATGCCTCTATAGGAGTTGGGAAGTTTCCGGGTCACCACTATTGTAAGCGCAACCCACAGGAAAATAATCATAGTAGAATGTGTTTATAGAACATTGGCACCTGCAACATACAGTAACTGCAGACTCTAGTTGACTTTACTGAGGACCACTTCACAGCTTCAGTACAGTATATCTACTCCCCTGCAGACTTCAGTTAACCGCCCAGGGGAGTAAATATACATACTCCTGCTGCTGTATGCGCTCCCGCTTATTTGTGCGCTCGTTCATGTTGCCATCTGCCCGCCAGGAGATCAATGAATGGGAAAGCAATTCCTAATCATTGATCTAAGTCCCCGAAGCAATGATCGACGCCTTTTATGAGAAGCTGCACAATCATTCTAATAAAAATTTCCCATCCTTAGTACACTTCCTATAAGCATACATATTTCACTTAAAGGATGTATAAAAAAAAGAAAAAGACTGAGGCCATCTTGTGGCCAAATAGTAAAACTACATCTAAAAGCATTTTTTTTTTTGTTGAAATGCAGACCTGTTTTTACATTTTAAACTAGCTGGACGCTCGGCGTTGCCCAGGTATCTATTTGGCTAGTGTTGGTTCTGCCCACTTTTCCTAACCCTAACACACAATTACTTAATGACCAAGTATGTGAGCTTTGCGGTGTTTGGCATCAATAATTTGCAATGAAATAAAATTAATCTGATTGGATGTGGCTCCACCCCTTTTCTGAATTTGAACCCCAATCACCTAATGGCCAACTGTACCAGGTACAGGTGATTAACAGTGCAAGAATGGTAGCAATTACATATTCCCCTTGAAAATCAATAGGTGAATTTTGATTGGCTTTTGTAGCCTCCACCCACTTCTCTGAATATTAATCCCAGTCACCCAGTTATCAATTGTGCAACGTTTGAGAACCCTACCATTAAAAATGTAAGAATTGCTGCAGTCTACATTTACATTTGTCTCCGGCTACTGATGACCCGATTATGTATTTTGCAGGTGCTGGCTGCGCCCACTTTTCCTAACCCTAACATACAATCAATTACTCAATGACCAAGTTTGTGTGCTTTGCGGTCTTTGGCATCAATAACCTGCATTAAAATGAAACAATGCATATTGGCTGTGCTCCACCCTGTTTTATGAATGTAAACCCCAGTCACACAATGATCAACTGTACCAGGTTTGAGGCTTGTGCCATTAACAGTTCAAGAATGGCAGCAATGAAATATTCCCCTGAAAAATCAATAGGTAATTTTTGATTGTGTTTTGTAGGCTCCACCCACTTTTCTGAATATTAACTCCAGTCACCCAGTAACCAACTGTGCAAAGTTTGAGAACCCTACCATTAACAGTGTAAGAATGGCTGCTGTTTACATTTTCCCAGTAAAATTTGTGTCCGTCTCCGCCCACTTATGTATTTGGCTGTGCCCACTTTTCTAATCCTAACACACAATGAATCAATCAATCACGAAGTTTGTGATCTTTGCAGTGTTTGGCATCAATTTGCATTGAAATTAAATAAATCTTATTGGCTGTTTGTGGTTCCACCCCCTTTTTGAAATTGAACCCTAGTCACTCAATGATCAACTGTACCAGGTTTGATGCTTGTGCCATTAACAGTGCAAGAATTGCTGCAATGTAAATATTCCCCTTGAAAATCAATAGGTTAATTTTGATTGGCTTTTATAGACTCCACCCACATTTCTGAATATTAATCCCAGTCACTTAACGACCAACTGTGCAAAGTTTGAGAACCCTGTGATTAACAGTGTAAAAATGGCTGCAGTTTACATTTTCCAGTGAAATTTGTATTTGTCTCCGCCCACTTTTTGGTTATGGGAATATAAAGTATCCTATACTTTATTCCAGGTAATGTACTGTGTGTATCCAAACATCCAAACGATTAACCCCTTACCTCCCACACCAATAGTTACCAACATTTATTTTTGTAAAAAAAAAAATTTACAATTATAAAATACATAAAGTTTTGGGACTGAACTTTAATATGTCTGTCAAGAGGATATAATACTGTTACTTTATAAATTATGGGCTTTTTATTAGTGATGAAGCAAAACTGAAAAAATGCATCTTTATTTCCTAATAAAATATTGGCGCCAGACATTGTGATAGGAACATCATTTAAATGGTGTAATAACGGTACAAATAGGTAAATAAATTGTGGATTTTAATTACAGTAGCATGCATTATTTAAAAATTATAATAGACGAAAACTGAAAAATAAGGATTTTTTCCCATTTCTTTTTCCATTAAACATTTAGAATAAAATTCTTGGCAAAATGTACCACACAAAGTAAGCCCAATTAGTGATAAAAAAAAACTGATAAGTAGAGAAAGTTATTGGCAAATGAATGGAAGGAGAGCTGAAAGGTGAAAATTGCTTGGATGCTGAAGGGGTAAAACCCCTCAGTTGTGAAGTGGTAAAGCCAGAGAACTTAATATAAGCTTTTACTGGCATCAAATTCGTAACTATATTTGGGTGTCTAGACATGCCACCATCCAGAGCATTTATAAAGAAGCAGAGATCTAGTGTGGATAAGGTTCTTCACTACTTCAAGGGGGAATAGGGCCAACTTACTCGAATTTCAAATTGAGGTAATTTTACCAAATTCTTCAATGTTCAACACCACTTCAAGGAAGGCCTGGATCAGCTAGGTAGATATCAGCACAGTGAGGTGTTGCTTAGTGGTATCTTTAAACCCCCAAGTCTTGGACATTCCCTGTTGGTCTCCACCAATGAATCTGTCACAAAAGAACCTCTGCATATTTGGGATCTGGCTATCTATACTAGGGGCAGGCTACCTAATAGTAGGGGAACATTTGCTACCTATAGTGTGGTGAGCAAAATCCAGGGGGCACACTTCAGAATCTTAGCTAGAAAACCTTGTCCCAGCCCTACGTAACATACAGGGCCGGATTTACCATTAAACAAAGTAGGCACGTGCCTACAGGCGGAGCATTTGTGAGAGGCGGGTAGCACAGTAGCAAGTGGTCTGTCCATTTCTCCCTCCCTTCATACTAGTGGCAGCGGCGGAGGAGACCCACATCTAGAAGAGCGGTGGCAGGCTGTCGTAGTTACTATTAGCGGCATGCTTCAGTCCTTCAGCAGCGGGCGGCTCCATGACGTCACTCTGCAGCGCCCCCTGCTCCTCTCCATGGTTACTGCGTCCGACTCTGCGTGTTACCATAGAGAGGAGCAGGGGCGCTGCTAGGTGACGTCATGGAGCCGCTCGCTGCTGAAGAAGGACTGGAGGTTGCCGCTAATAGTAACTAAGACAGCCTGCTGCCGCCGCTCTTCTAGATGTGGGTTTCCTCCGCCGCTGTCACTGGTATGAAGGGAGGGAGGGTCGCTGCCATCAGAGTCTTTCTTCTGCCTCCCCAGAGTCCCCCACATCCCAGGCACTCTGTATATTTGGGAGAAGGACTTCAAACTTGCTCCAAGTCCGCCCCCTCCCCAGAGCCCTGCCCTTCACCCACTCCTGGGAAGCCACTAAGTGGACCTGAACTCACAGGACAGAATGAAACATAGGGAACGCACCCTGTATGTACTTAGAGAGTTAGCCTAATTGCCCCTCACTTGTGTCTAATCACAAGTTGTAATGTGATCTCCCCCTGTGTCACCTGATTGTCACAGCAGATAAGCTCATTTGAAAGCACAGGAAGTTAACAATAAGACTGCTTCCATGAAAGCAGGGAGTAGACACACTGCAGATTTATTAAAGGATTTGTATCAGCTGTTACAAAGAAATGTTTTTCTTTATAGGTTAGTATGCCGTTGCTTATCGTTCATTTTTTAAATTTTTTAGTATTTATGTAGCGCCGGCATCTTCCGCAGCGCCGTACAGAGTATATTGTCTTGTCACTTAAATGTCCCTCAGGTCCACTCTAACCCTTTGCTGAATGCCCTTCTTTACCTGCTCTACCCTCTAACCCACCAACCTCGACTTACTGCTCTCTATACCTACCTGCTGCTCTCTCCCACCTACCTACCCCCACTGACTGCTCTCTGTGCTCTCTATACCTACCTGCTACGCTCTCCCACCTACCTACCCACCCACCCCCACTAACTGCTCTCTGTTCTCTCGATACCTACCTGCTGTGCTCACCTACCTACCTTCTTACACTGATCATTCTCTGCTCTCTATACCTACCTACTGCGCTCTCACACCTACCAACCCCACTGACTGCTCTCTGTGCTGTCTATACCTACCTGCTGCACTCTCCCACCTACCAACCGATCCCCACTTACTGCTCGCTGTACTCTCTATATCTACCTTCTATGCTCTCCCACCTACCCACCCCCACTGATTTCTCTCTGTACTCTATTCCTACCTGCTGAGCTCTCACACCTACCTACCCTCACTGACCCCTCTCTGTGCTCTCTATACTTACCTGCTGCACTCTCTGACCTACCTACCCCCACTGACTCAGTGCTCTCTACACCTACCTACCTACCGCCAACTGACTACTCTCTACATTCTTTATACCATACCTAGGGAAAGGGGTGTGTTATTAGGGGGTGTGGCCTGTTATGGGGCGGAGCTTAGGGCGCCAGAGCTTATGTGCCTATAGGCTCCTGAGCTGTAAATCCGGCCCTGGTAACATACCTCAATCTAGTCAGATTTCAGCCTAGTTGACTATGTAGTGGGGGCATAGAGAATTGTTTAAAGGGACTCCGAGCAGTGCAGAAACTATGGAAAGATGCATATCGTTTTAAAGCTCTCTTTCTCCTCTTTCCAATGATATATAACCTGCCGCCCTATGCCTTTGAGTTTGCTATTTTCGCGATTAAAATTGCCACAGCCACAAATTTCAATCGCGAAAATAGAGAAAACTAAAATGCGTAGGGCAACGATTTAGGTGTTGCCAGAAAGAGGAGGAAGAGCTTTAAAATGATATCCATCTTTCCATAGTTACATTGTATTATACAGGACGACACTTTCCCCAGTGTCAGCAGCTCCATTCAGCAGAATGGAGCTGCTGACTTTAGGAAAAAGTCGCCCTGTGTAATACAATGTAACTATGGAAAGATGGATATCATTTTAAAGCTCTCTTCCTCCTCTTTCTGGCGACACCTAAATCGTCACCCTACAACTTTTAGTTTTCTCTATTTTCGCGATTGAAATTGTGGCCGCGGCAATTTCAATCGCGAAAATAGCGAAAACTAAAAGGCATAGGGTGGCGGTTTATATATCATTGGAAAGAGGAGAAAGAGCTTTAAAATGATATGCATCTTTCCATAGTTTCTGCACTGCTCGGAGTCCCTTTAAGTTTGCTCCCAGTTACACGTTGAATTCTTGAACCAGCTACAAAAAAAAAAAAAAAAAAGCCTCTTTCACCATGTTAGCCATTCACTTTTGCAGCAAGGTGAGATTGTGGCAACTATAGTACTAAACAGTACTTTTGACAAGTGAGGTATATGGAGGCTTCCATTTATTGCCCTTTAAAGAAAACCTGTACTGAAAATTAAGTCAAAATAACCATACACAAGTCATACTTACCTCCCATGTAGTCTACTCAATCTCTTTCTCCTCTGCATCCTGTTTGTCCACTGATCAATGGAATTCTCCGTCCTCCATTTTTGAAAATGGCCATTACCCCATAACAACTTCCTGGTCAGCACACAGTTAAACTAATATCGCCCACTTGAGCCATAGGGAAACATGGACACATCAGTTCTCCTCTCAGCTGTAACTGACGGCAACTGATATTTCAGTTCTGACAAAATGTTGTCAGAACTGGAAGGGATCACTGTAAGAAGAAAATGGTGAGCTTCTGAGAGGAACTGATGGCAAGGTAACTATGTAATGTTCATTTGAAGTTACCTCATGTGTTTATTTTAAATAATTTTACTCAGTTCAGGTTCTCTAAGCAATACCAGTTGCCTGGCTATCCTGCTGATCCTCTAATACGTTTAAAGACAGACCCTGACCAAGCATGCAGCCGATCAGGTGTTTGATATTGGGCTCTAGTCACAGCTTCATTTCAATATTACTTTTCTTCCCTTAATTTGTATTTGCTCTTTGGGAGCTTAAACACCCAAAGTGAAAATACACAAAATGAAAATTATATTCTCCACCTAAAAATGACTAAGATATTCCAGTTTTTTATATTTAAATCTACTTTAAGTTTTTACACAATGACACATTCGACGTATGCCAGAGCTAAAAATCTATGATTTGCCCTTTCTATCTTTCCTGCTCAGGACTGGGTCAGACTAATAGTCAGGAACTGCCACTTACATTCTGTACCTACCTGATTAACTCAGGTTGGGGGGGCACCACAAACTAACAGAATGTGAAAAACCAAGACATGTTAAAAAAAAAAAAAAAAAAAAAAAAAAAAAAAAAATTGCGATTCATGCCCATTGTCATCAGACCAGAATCAAAGCCATGGTAGAGTCGGGTGTGAATGCAGGTGGAGGTCATCAGTGGGTGGAAGTAGTCCACCCTAGCAGGGAGGGGGAGGGATCTCCCCCCCACCACCTTGGGGCTCCCCTCGCTCTCCCCTCCAGAACGAAACATTTGTGGCGGCTGGCAGCAGGCGGGGACTTGCCTCCTCGTTTCAAGTGCCAGCGAAGTTCTGCATGCCGCTGCTCTGGTCTAGACGAGACCAGTGGCAATGCATAGCTCCCTCTGGTGCGAGAACAAGGGAGGAAAGTCCCACCCGCTGATGCCCACTGCCACAAATATTTCGCTCTGGAGGGGAGAGAGGGAGGGGGAGCCCGCCATACATTTATAAAGGGCTAGAGGAGAAATGCAAGGCTCAGGTCATTAACAGCGACTGACCAGGAGAGGGAAATAGAGCCGATATTTGCTACCCATGAAGGTGTGCATTAACTCCCTGAACTTTGTGCAGTTCTGCTCTCTACTGTACTACCCCTGGCACTAATCACTCCAGCTTGTATGGCTGCAGCCCAAATTCCTCTGTATGAGTAGGACAGTGTGCAGAGCAAAGCAGCTGTAGACCAGGAGAGTGTTTATTTTGACACAACCTCTTATCTCTCCAAGTCCTGCCGCCCTTCTGCTTTTACGGCCGAAGGCCATGGCCTTTCCGGAATTCCAGCCCTTAGCTGGTCATTTATTCACAATCCTAAACTGGGTAGCAAAAGCTGTTCTACGTGAAATTAGATTTAAAAATTTGCAGATCACTTCATTGCAGCAACAAAGTGATCTACATGAAGTGATATTTAAATTTGCAGAAAAGCTTTTGCTACCCAGTTTAGGATTGAGAATATCTCCAAATTGCAGAAAGTCACTTAAAGCGGACCCAAATCAAACATTTTATTTTAATTCAAAATACTTAGTTGCACTATTCTGAAACATACAAAGATAAATAAACACTCATTCAAGCCTATGAGCATTTCAGTGCATGCTTTTCACCCTTCTCTTTTTATAATTTGAGTTATACAGGTGGCAGCCATTAGCAATTCCTCCTTTGCTGGACACCATCTACTCTAACAGTTTGCCGGATTCTGTCCTGGCAATATGAAAGGAAGGGAGGGGTTTCTCCACTAAAATGTAAAATATTTTATATTTGTCATGCAGCTAAAAAAGGCTGCTATTAGAAAATAGATTTTAATTTCTGAAATCTTGTATTTTTAATTTGGGTCCACTTTAATGCAAGAGTCCCTCTTCTATTCATATATTTGAGTTATCTGCTACAACCAACACTTTCAAGGACCTAAGACTTCTGTAACCAGAGTTAGCACACAAGAGTCCACTAGACCAGATCATAACTCAGATGTTTTATTCATTATACTGAGAGAAGTGCTTCAACAGTGTTACTGTAATACACCAATAAACTACACAGGGGAAAACCAAAATATGCTGGCAAAATAAAAGATACATGATGTTAGGAATGTTCATAACCAAATGGTTAAATGATATACTTGAAACTGAAAGTGCTATCACAGGAAAGCCTCTTGCCCTTGCATCTCCCACACAAGTCTTGGCGATGGGGCCTCTTGGGGTCAACATGACGCTGCTTCACAGGACAGACACATCTTGTTTGTTTACAGCTCTGTAAATAGATCACGATTAGTCGGGACCCTTCCAACTTCATCAGCACACAGATCTTAAAGGGAACCTTAACACCCCACACAAAAAAAAAAAAGTTCCCACTTACCTAGGGCATCTATCAGCCCCTGCCGCCATCCTGTGCTCTCAGTCACTCAGTGCTGCTCTGGTCACCCGCCACCAGTTGGTTTCATTTTTGCCAATGCTGAGTCGGCAGGCCGCCACACATACCTTTGCATGCTTTCCCGCTGGTGCAGGAAGCCATCGCGGAGATTAACATACATTTTTAGGCATAAAAATGTATGTTCATCTCCACGGTAGCTTCCTGCACTAGCGGGAATGCGTGCCAAGGTATGCGTGGCGAAAAACGAAGCTAGCTGACAGCAGGGGACCAGAGGAGCCATGAGTGACTGCGAGGGCACAGGATGGCTGCAGGGGGCTGGTAGAAGCCTCAGGTAAGTGATCTTTTTTTTAAAGTAGCTTTAAACCCACATGTTATTGTATTAAACGTCACAACCATGTGGCGCTGGTTACTCACAAGTTTCACTATCTATACCTTTCTCAGGTTGGAAGTCAGGGCAGTGAGGGCAGTGAAACATTTCCACAGCTGCTGAGAACTCAAGGGGGTGAGGCCAAAGCAGTATTTTTATTTTGTTAACCACCTGCGCAAAATTTTTTCAGAAAGCAGTATGCCTGACAGTCAGGCATGCCGCTCAGCAGTGCTGCTCATCAGGATTCCGGATATCCGAACTTTACGCTATCCGATTCGGATTTTTTTTTTAAATCTGGCTAGCTATCTGCGAATATTGGGGCACAACGCGGATATTGGGGCTATCCGGATCTGAAATACTGCAACTAAGGAGATGACGTCGTGGAATCAGAGGGCTCCCAGCAGAAGCCCTAGCAACCAATCAGAGGGGAACCCTGGCCAGCCCCACCTGACCTCATTGAGCCAGAGGGCTCCCAGCCTAAACCCTGGCACCCAATCACAGAAAAGAACACTGGCCAGCCCCCCTGTATAATAAGGAGTGCTGCCATGATGAGACATATCGTCTTAGCTTACTGAATGCTCACAGAGAGACCTGCTCCAGTGCTGGTGGCCTAGCAAGGGCTATACAGAGTTATAAACCTAAAGCTGTTCAGTGATTAACCCCTTCACTATCACTACACTATTGTTAAATCATTAATTAGCTTGATGTCATTTGTGTGACAGTCAAGAGTGTGTGCTGCAGGCAACTGCTATGTCTGTGTGCTGTGCACAGATCCAGACCAGGCCAGCTGCTGCCCAGCTATTAGCCTTAGGTATAGGTTAGGTATTAGGCGATAGGATTACTCTGTTATTGTGTAGTTAGTACTGTAGTACTGCAGTCATTGCTAGTAAGAGTAGTACTACTGTGTTAGCTTTCTACAGAACGCAGTGCCAGTGTGCACTAGTGTCTTCTCTGCTGTCTGACTATCACTCGGCACATGTCACGCGCCACGTCCGGCATGCTCCTGGCACACAATACACCTGCTGCATTGCTTTGCTCCTGCTGCCTGTGCAGCTCCCACAGGCCACTGATACCACCTATATTTAACCCAAAACACAATTGCTGTGTAATTTTTTGGAGGAGATTTGGCTGAAAACTGTACCAGTTGTGCGGTTGGACTTTGGACACAATATGGGCTGCATAACCGCTGTCTGGAACCTAGGCCTAATGTTAAAGGGGCATTACAGCAAAGAAAAAAAAACTAACATTTAAAATATGTGCAAACATACAAATAAGTACATTTTTTCCAGAGTAAAATGAGCCATAAATTACTTTTCTCCTACTCTGCAAACATACAAGTACATTTTTTTCCACATTTGTTACATTTTACAGTTTTCCGCTGTAGTGCCCCTTTGGGGAGATTTTAAGTCCAACTCATCAATTAGTGTTCCCCTTTACAAAATAATGATGCTACATGCCTCATACCCTAAAACGTTTTTGAAGCAATTTAAAGGCCACTTCCGGTTTTCTATCCGGATATCCGAATCCGCTGGATACTGAGGTCGGATATCCGATCCGGATCGGAAAGGTTTTAACTGATATCCGCCCCCAGATAGCGGGGTATGTGGATCCAAATCAGATCTGGATTTTAAAAAGGGGTATAAGAGCAGCACTACTGCTCAGAAGGTTTACCTAGCTGCAGGAGCCCCACAGTACAAGTTAGCTAGGTGTAGTGGCCCCCACCCAGATCCAGCCGCTAGATACATACCAAGCCTCCTTCCAGCGATCACTCCAGTCTCCCTGCACAGCTCTGCATATCTTCTGCTATGCAGAGGATCGGGACTGACATACGTCACATGATGTCCTTTAACATTCATTGTACCAAGTCAGACTATGGAAGCATTTAATATAATGCAGATGGGATATGCAATGTTAAAATACTCGTTACCCATGAGGCACTGCATGATAGCAGCATGGTGGTGTAGCAATTACCACACTCCTTTCAGCACTTGGTCCCTGGTTCCCAGCCAGGGCACAATCTGCATGGAGTTTGTATGTTCTCCCCATGTCTGCATTTCCTCTGGTTTCCTCCCACATTCCAAAACTACAGATAAGTTAATTGGCTTCCTACTAAAATGGACCCTAGACCAGGATTCTATACATAGACGTGATTATAGTAGGAATTAGATTGTGAGCCCCTCTGAGGGACAGTTGATCTACTCTGTACAGCGCTGCAGAAGAGGTTAACACTATATAAATACTAACCAATAGCTGGACTGGCAACACTAGTTACATTCTGACGATACTCACTTGACACATTATATCCTCCACTCTGTACGGATTAAAGGATTTCTGACAGGTTCTACAAAATTGTTTGAAGTACACCTGCCAGGAGGAAGAAGTACAGAGTGAGTGAGCCAGAAACAGACACCAGACAACCCAGGTTACTGGCAAATTGCACTTACCTTGTTTGTGCCCTGAACACACCAGACATAGGCACTTTCCCATCGGATGTTGCAGTCCTTGCAGTGGTAGTAGCCATATTTCTGTTCCAGAAACTGCAATTAAACAGTTCATCCATTTAGTGTGTTAAGCCTCTGAAGCAAAAAAACCCATTCAATTTCACAATTCAAATGTGGCACAGATCTATCCTGCCTACTAGCTCCAGCATGCCTGCTGAGAGTCTGTATGCAAATATACTATCAGCTTTTCACCACTTTCAGATGCTGTCACTTTCTGCTCACCGGCCCAGTTCCCCACAACATGCAATCTGCATTACAGGACCACTAGCATGAAAAATTGTAAAATGTAAAAAATACTAGTAAACATGCAATTAACCAGCTGAGCGGTCTGGACGAGCTCAGCTCGTCCAACACCGCCAGAGGCTGCCGCTCAGGCCCTGCTGGGCCGATTTTAATGAAATAAAAAGCAGCGCACGCAGCCGGCACTTTGCCAGCCGCGTGTGCTGCCTGATCGCCGCTGCAGCGTGGCGATCCGCCGCGTGCAGCAGCGAAAGAGGGTCCCCCCAGCCGCCCGAGCCCAGCGTAGCCGGAACAAACAGTTCCGGCCAGCGCTAAGGGCTGGATCGGAGGCGGCTGACGTCAGGACGTCGGCTGACGTCCATGACGTCACTCCGCTCGTCGCCATGGCGACGAGGTAAGCGAAACACGGAAGGCCGCTTATTGCGGCCTTCCGTGTTACTTCTGGCCGCCGGAGGCGATCGGAAGAACGCCTCCGGAGCGCCCTCTAGTGGGCTTTCATGCAGCCAACTTTCAGTTGGCTGCATGAAATAGTTTTTTTTTATTTAAAAAAAACCCTCCCGCAGCCACCCTGGCGATTTAATCAGAACGCCAGGGTGGTTAAGTATGTTACTTCCAGAGTAAAATGAGCCATAAATAATTTTCACATATATTGGGCTCTATTCACAATCATATGCAGTAAGGGATTTTTACCGCTATGTTTCCAGCAGTAATTTCCATATTCCCTAAATTTTCCACATGTGGGAACAATGCGTAAAAAAAAAAAAAAAAAAAAGGGGAAACACGCATATTCAGGTAGGAAACATGCAGAAAAAAAAAAAAAGTTGGTGGGGGGGAAACAAAAAAAAAAAAAAAAAAACCAACGACTGCGTCACGCTAACTGCCGTGATTGCGGTGGCAGCCCCAGGACCGCCTAACGTCGATTGGCTTCAAGTCCTGGAGCTGCAGTCTCCCAGGGAATGGCCACGCACATGCACGATCGCTCCCTGCCAGTTCATGGAGCTCCTTGATTAGCCTGCTAGCCGCCGATGGAGGCCAACAGGCTGTTTGTAAACAAAAGGGCAAAGAAATCCCCTTTGTTTACATCAGTACCGTGCAGCGGTCTCCAGAAAATTTGTATGACAGCTGGAATTCATCTGGAATAATGGAATTTCAGAATTGCCCCATGTTGAGTTCTTACTTTCTAATCTCAATTTAGGCCCCCTCCCCCCACAAGACTGGAGATGGTTAGTGAGATCACGTGTAGAGCTGCTGCAGATTTGATAACATTTATGTCTTAAGGTGGCCATACAGTGGTCAATTTGCCATCAGATTTGACCAACAGATAGAGCCCTCTCTGCTCAGAGAGGGATCGTATGGCTGCCTTTACTGCAAACAGATTGTGAATAGATTTCAGCATGAAACTGAACACAATCTGTGGTGGTGCTGGCACTGCCCCCAACTCCCCCCCCCCCCCCCCCCCCGCATACATTACCTGCTCCAGCCGGTGCAAGTCCCCGCTGGGTTCCGAACCAGCTGGCTTCCCTTTCTGTCCAGGAAAGTTTAGACAGTAGAGGGCACGCTACTGTTTAAACTTCCTGCCGGGACAGGAAGTAGCCATCCGGAACCCAGCGGAGAAGAGACAGCGGTGACTCGCGCCGGCCAGAGCAGGTAATGTATTGCGTCGGCCATTTGAATGCAGCTAGCGACGCACTCCTGACCCCCCAGCGATCAAGCAAAATCTTCCTCACGGACGGCTTGACGGGAATGAATGATTTGACGGAAATCAATTTGCGCAATTATTTCACAGCAGATTCTGCGCAATTTTTTCACCGCAGATTCGATCAGTGATCGAATCTGCTGTACATCGTTGGGAATATAGTTTAGGTGTAGAAAGCGGACATACATTTGGATGGATGATCAGCCAACAGAAAAAAGCCAATGAGAGATTCTGCATTTGGCCATTTCTCCTGCTGCATTCAAGTTAACACAAAATGCACCAAGATAGATGTTGAATTCCAACTATCATACAAATTCAGGCCTTTACATTGCATTCGGCTCGTGTGTCCGTCCGCAGTGGGCTTATTATGAGGCGTCTTTCCGATTTCTGGTGCTTGGGTGGACGATTCTATTTTGTGGTTAGCGGTTTCCGAAGCATTTTTCCAAAGTTTGGAAAGCTCATTCACCAGCTTTATTAAAGTGAACCCATGTTGAGTAATATGGAGGCTGCCATATGTACTTTTAAGCACCACATGTTGCCTGGCTGCCTTGCTGATCCTCTGCCTTATACTTTTAGCCATAGACCTGAACAAGCATGCAGCAGATCAGATGTTTGACATGGTCTGATCTGATAAGATTAGCTGCATGTTTCTGGTGTTTTTCAGCCACTACTTCAGCCAAATAGATTCACAAGACTGCCAGGCAACCAGCATTGTTTAACCACTTCAGCCCTCAAGCTTGTTTCACTTTATGCATCCAGGCAATTTTCACCTCCCATTCGCTTATAACTTTATCACTACTTCTCACAATAAACTGATCTAGATCTTGTTTTTTCCACCACCAATTAGGCTTTCTTTGGGTGGTACATTTTACTAAGAGCTACTTTACTGTAAATGCATTTTAACAGAAAGAAGAATGGAAAAAATTCATTTTCTCAGTTTTCGGGCATTATAGTTTTAAAATACATGCCTCCATAATCAAAACCCATGTATTGCATTTGCCTAATAGTCCTCGGTATTACACTTTAAATTATGTTGCTATCACAATGTATGGAGACAATTTGGAAATAAAAAGGCATTTTTTTCCATTTTGCATCCATCACTATTTAAAAAAAAAAAAAGCTTATAATAGATATATTTCATCTTTACATGGATATTTAAAAAAAAAAAGTTTAGACCCTTGGGTAAATATTTACTTTATTGTAATTTTTTTACTAAACATTTCAGTATTTTTGGGAGGGTGGGATGTAGTAATTTATGTAAATGTGTATTTTTTTAAATGTAGATGTAGTTTTACTATTTGGCCACAAGATGGCAATGATTAGTTTACATCAAGTCACTCTTAAGGCCCATACACACGTCGGATTTTTTCGGACGGGTCGTTTGAACGTCCCATCGTTCAGTCGTCCGCCCGCTAAATTGGGCGTGTGTACAGACTGTCGTTCGCGTGATAAGACTGAGTTTGAGCGATCTGCTCGGCGGGTCGCTCAAACTCAGTCTTATCACGCGGACAGTCTGTACACGCCCGATTTGGTGGGCGAACGACTGAACGGGACATTCAAACGACCCATCGTTCACGAAAATCCAACGTGTGTATGGGCCTTAAGCATAACATGTACGCTTAGAGGGAGGTAGGGGGGCTGTAAAAGCGAAGCTTCCGAGAAAAGCTGTCGCTTTTTCTGCCTGGGAAAGGCATCAATTATCGGGTATCATGTCCCGATTCATTGATTCCCTGGCTAACGAACCGCAGCCCGGGAGCGCACATGCGGCCTTTTGGATGTATATTACACATCCAAAAGGCCAAAGTAGTTAAAAAGGAGATAAATATGGCAGCCTTCATATACCCCTCACCTCAGGTTTACTTTAATGTCTGTCCGATGGACTAAGCTGCTGTCCATAGCCTTCAAAGCTGATTAGCCCTGTGCAGAAGAGGTGGCTAGTGATCAGCAGAAAGTATGCCTATATGCAATTATGCAGCGCAATACGAAATTTCAGGGGAATACTGTAATTTCATAGTTAATTGTTCCTAATTGTAATTATGCATAAATTTACACGCAATTCACGCGGGGAATAGCAAAGCCCCCATACATGCCATTGCTACATATGTGAAGAATAGTGGGTATAAGTTACAAAAAAAATGGTTCAAAAAGACCTTAAAATTTAAGAGATTTTAAAAATACAAAAAATAGTTTTTAAACAGTCATTTTTCTGGGTTTAACCACTTGCTGACCGCGCACTCATACCGCGCGTCGGCAAAGTGGCAGCTGCAGGACGCCGGCTGCAGGCTAATTAATCAGGAAGCAGCCGCTCGCGCGAGCGGCTGCTTCCTGTCAATTCACGGCGGGGGGCTCCGTGAATAGCCTGCGGGCCGCCGATCGCGGCTCGCAGGCTAAATGTAAACACAAGCGGAAATAATCCGCTTTGTTTACATTGTACGGCGCTGCTGTGCAGCAGCGCCGTAAGGCAGATCGGCGATCCCCGGCCAATCAGCGGCCGGGGATCGCCGCCATGTGACAGGGGACAGCCCGTCACTGGCTGCACAGGACGGATAGCGTCCTGTGCAGCCCAGATTGCCAGGGGGGGGGGGGGGGGGGACTGGGATGAGAGGGAGGGGGGGAATTTCGCCGTGGAGGGGGGCTTTGAGGTGCCCCCCCCCCGCAACACGCAGGCAGGAGCGATCAGACCCCCCCTTCCCCCAGCACATCATCCCCCTAGTGGGGAAAAAAGGGGGCAACCTGGTCGCTCTGCCTGCACCCTGATCTGTGCTGGGGGCTGCACAGCCCACCCAGCACAGATCAGCTAAAACAGCGCTGGTCCTTAAAGGGGGGGGGGGGGTCCTCAAGTGGTTAACAACCATTTTTCTTTGCATTTTTAAAATCTATTTTCTCAAAAACAAAAGGTCTTTTTGAAACATTTTGACTTTTACCCACCATTCTCCTTAACATAAGTAGCAATAGCATGTATGGAGCTTTTGCTATTCACCGCCAAAATTGGCACAAAATTATGCATAAATTGTGTAATGATCAATGATTCCAAAGTCAGTTGAATTACAAATATGTAATTATGTATATGTACAATTGCAAAAACGTACACGCAATTGTGTAATTGTAATTATGAGATTAGACTCATCCCTACAGACAATTCAAGTCACATCACTGAGTCCACTCTTTATGGCAGGCAAATGGCTTCCCTTTCCCCAGACAGGACAGCGACAAGTGCCACATCTTCCCTTACAGTATTCACTAGAAGTCTTTACTAGAGAGTCTCCATAAGTTGTTTTCTTTCACTATGAAATGATTTCGGCATTACACAAGACAGGCCTCTGTAATTAGCATCTGAGAGCCATTACTACCAACTTCCTACCAGGAGTTGCCATGGTAGCAGACAGAGGATGCCAATATCTTAAAAATTGTGCTAGAGTTTGTCAGGGTGGGGCTGACCCTTTGTAGTTGCAGCACTACAGAAGTGCTCTATATTTCAGGCTGGTCAGAAACCCTGCACAGGGTTAGGGCCTTTTTCCACTGCCCTGCAATTTGATTCTGATCGCAAGATACATTAAATGGTCACTTAAAGTGAACCAGAGACGAAGCACCCTCATGTATTTTACCATGGAAATCAGTGGGAACATTAGAGAAAACACTTACCATGCTCTCTGTTCCATCCTCACTGCTAAAAGTGTCTGTTATCTAGCTGAGATAAGAATCCCGGAGTGAGCATTGATTCTGGCTTTGCTATAATGACTCAGCTATAATGATTCCTGAGCAAAGCCAGCAGGGGGCAGGCTTGGACTTGAAGACAGCAAAGAACACAGTCTCAGCTATAATTATTCTGTAGCAAAGCCAGACCGACTGCTTAGTCGGGATTCTTATCTTAGAGGTGATAACAGGCAAATTAAACAGAGAACAATGTAACAAAGAGCAGATTAGGTGTTTACTGTCATGTTCCCACTGATTTATAAGGTAAAATACATGAGGTTGCTTCATCTCTGGTTCTCTTTAAAGTGGATCCGAGATGAACTTTTACTCATTGCATAATTGTCTTCCTTTTCTATTGTTTATAGGGCATTCCTGGAGCCAAATACTTTAATACTGTAATTCCCTATAAACTAAACAAGCCATGCCCACAGGTTTTCAGAGAGCCAAGGCACTTTCAGACAGTTGCAAGGGCTCATGGGAGCTCAGTCTGGGCAGGAGGAGGGAGAGTTATTACTAGCCAGAGATTTCAGAGGCAGAGCGGAATTCGTTTTTTTTTTGCTCAAGATGCAGATAAACCTGCCTCTGTGTAATGTTTACAAACATGGCTGCTGTCGTATCACAGGAATCAGTCAGTCATTCTATTAAAGCCGTTTGCAGCTAGATTTGCTGTGTGACCTTTAGGTAACATATAGACAAGTTACTTGTTATAGTTTTTCATCTCGGATCCGCTTTAAGTGTCCCTTTAAAATAATGGAAACTGCAGCAGCAATTTCCATTAGTGCGATCAGATTTTGGTCCAAGAGCAATAGTCGTCCTGCCACGTTTTGGATGCGATTGAGCTGTACTATAATGGTCTAGTAGCTCAATCTCATGGTGGAAATTGACACGCAATTGCGATCACATTTAATAGTGGAAAAGAGCCCTTAACCAGATTCTAAAAGTCAGCGATAACCATTTATTAGCTTTCCAAATCTGATTAGGCCTGTGCAAAGCTCTGATCCAGCCATAGCCGTTCTGGATCCTGGACAGCTAAAACTTCATGGAAATTTTAGGGCCCTTTTCCGTGAGCACTGGAGTTACTAGGCAGTGAAAAACAAAACAAAAAAAAAAAAAAAAACTATCAAACTCACAGCTACTTGCTCAGTGCGCAGTTCAGCCACCTGTGGAAGAGGGCCCTAGTTCACCTCTAGATAGCAACTAGGGATGATCAATGAGATGCAATTTTTTTCCAAAATTATGTACATTTTTATGCAGATGCATGCAGTTTGGAAACAGATCAATTTAAAACAGGTTTAAATTGATTAGTCCATATTCAAGCTGCATATATTTGCATCAACTCAGAACAATTTGCATCAGTGTGAACATCCCTAGTAGCAACCATGTTTTTCATGGCAGGTGCAACAGAACTTCAAAGCCCAACTCCCAAAAGAAAAAGCTTAGCATGAACTACTCTGCTTTTACACAAGCAGACGTCATAGTTACAGGCCAAACAGCTATACAAAAAAAGTGACCTATAGAAACAAAGTATAGTATAATTTACGCTCTAGAGATTAGACTGGAGACAGATAACTTGCCTGGAATCGCAGTCTTGTCTGCCCAGGAGATGCAGTAGTCACTTGGTTCTCAGTCTTGCTCTCTGTAGGTTCCTCTTTGTTGTCACCATCCACTTTAGTGACCTCTTGGTTTTCCTTCTCAGTAGCCTCTAGTGTGTCACCTCCAGCTTCTGCCTTCTTTTCAGAGGACTCTTCAGCTGCCTCCTGAAAAGTAGAGAGCCTCCCAGCAACCACAGGTGAATACACAGCAATGGTTCTGGGGAAGCGAACAGTCTTAGTGGGAGAAGCAGGACTTCCTTGGTCTGCAGGACTTTGCTGAGGCTTCCTAAAAGCTGCATTCCTCCTCCTCACTAGAGTTCTTGGACCTAAGGAACATTGAACAGAAGCATCTTGCCTGGGGTTCACCTGAATCCCCACATCTCTGGTGTTTGCCTTCCTCAGCCTTGGAGTGAGGTTGGGGTTCACCTGAGATAAAATAGCTTTTAACTGGGCTCTTTGATAATTATCAAAGTATTCCCCAGTGTCAGCATGATAGTTGGTCATATAGTTCTTCTGCCTCCAACTCATGCCCTTATTTTTAGGGTTGAGATACCTGTAGGAGTAAGGATTATACCCTGAATACATGTACCCATCCATTGCCTCCTCTGTGAAGCTAGCCATAACGATTGGCTACCAGTAGATGCCAGGTGATTGCTTAAATAGAGGCTGTCATGATTAGCAATCATTCTAAGGCGTGTCAGTTTACACATAGGGAGGGCCAATGAGAGTTGAAGCAGCAGGATAAAACAACTTTTGTATGCAAACTAAGGCCTCTTTTCCACGAACTGTTGATAGGCAGTGAAATGCCTCTCAAACTCTCTCAACTGCTCACTGTTGCCTGGTAACAGGTTGTTGCTGCATGATAACTGCTTACTTCTGCCTGGTAACTGCTTGCTGAGCACACAGCTCAACAGTTCGTGGAAAAGAGGCCTTCATAAAGGGGTGTTCGTTAAATAAAATCAGTGCGGGAAAACACCGCATTTGGTAGTTTAGACTTCAGTGTGCTCATTCATAAAAATGTTTACAGTTGCTCTAGCACTGCAGTGATTTCCCGAACTAGGCTGGCGGTAGGCTGGCGTAACAGGAGAGTCCCTCCGTGCGCTGCTCTCACTGCTGCTGCTTGGGAGGTCTGTCCATTAACTTAAATGTAATCCGCATGCTCATCGCTACTTCCAAGGGAGCGGTATTCCCCGTCCTCATACCGCTTGCTCTAATCTTTATGAATTGACATTTAGGAACATTTGTTAACATAATCACCGCAAGGCAGTAATTTATCGTTCTGCTCGGGAATGTCAACTTTTGTTGTGGAAACAGCCTTTATGAATAGACATTTTGCTATGTGCTCGGTAGTCAGCTGTTTTCAGTATTTCCGCATGCGGGAATGCTTTATGAATGATAACCTTTGAGGCCTCTTTTCCATGGACAGTTGATAGGCAGTGAAATGCCTCTCAAACTCTCACAGCTGTTTGCTGCTGCCTGGTAACTGCTTGCTGCTGCTTGTTAACTGCTTACTGCTGCCTAGTGACTGCTTACTGCTGCCTAGTAACTGCTTGCTGAGCCCACAGTTCAACTGTCCGTGGAAAAGAGGCCTGAAAATGAACCAATCAAACTCCACCTTGGAAGGATTTTATTGGTCCATTTTCAAAATGCCTATGTTTGCATAAGCCTGCATCAAATCAGAATTATTTGCATCTCATTGGCCATCCCGCCATCTATACATTTATCATGGGACATATACTGTGTATAGGATAAAATGGACTATATATTTCCATTGATTCGGCCTCTTTTCCACAAACTGCTGACAGGCGGTGAAATGCCTCTCAAACTCTCATAACTGCTCACTGCTGCTTGTTGCTGCATGATAACTTCTTACTTCTGCCTGGTAACTGCTTGCTGTGCACACAGCACGACAGTTCGTGGAAAAGAGGCTGAAGGGATTAGGTATGGTCACTGAGATGCAAATAATTCTGACTTCATGCAGGATAATAGAAATTCTAAATGCAAATATATGCAGCTTGAAAATGCTGTGATTTTCCTAAATGTCAATTCATAAAGATTAGAGCAAATATATGCAGCTTGAAATCACTCCTGCAATTCAAACCTTGGGGGAAATTGATTGGGCCATTTTCAAGTTGCATATTTTTTGCATGCAAAATTTGCATAATCCTGCATGAAGTCCAAATTTATTGACCATCCCTATACAAGTGTGAACTACCTGTTAATTAAGGCCTCTTATCCACAGACTGTTGAGCTGTGTGCTCAGCAAGCAGTTACCAGGCAGCAGTAAGCTGTAACCATTCAGTAGTCAGCAGTTACCAGGCAGCAGTGAGCAGTTGTGAGAGCCCATTCACACTAGAGCGTTTTGCCGGCGATTTCAGCAAAGCGCTCAAGCGCTATCGCTTTTTAAAGCGCTAGTGCAATAAAACCACTGGCGTAACAATAGGGCCTGCAGCCCCTGCACCCGCGGGGGGGGCCGGCCCCCCTCCTGGGGCCCGCTCGGGGCCGTTTTGTGGGGGTTGGAGGGGACGCAGCATGAGGGGAAAGCCATGCAGCAATTCGGCGGGGAGTGGGGAAGGTCCCCCCCCTCCCTCACCTCGGGGCTCTCCCCTCTGCGCTCCCCTCCGCCTTACATCTAAGTCCGGGCAGTGTCTGGGCAGCGGCGGGCAATCTTCGGGTGATCCGGATAGTAGTTATCCGGATGACACCCAGTACTGCTGTGCTGTGCGGGCTGGGCGGAGGATCAAGCTTACCCTTCTGACGTCTTCTCCGGTCGTCCCTCGGCGCCTCCCACGATGCGTTCCACTCGGCGCTCGCGTGACTTCAAACACTTCCTCCTTCCGGGTTGAAGGAGGAAGTGTTTGAAGTCACGCGAGCGCCGAGTGGAACGCATCGTGGGAGGCGCCGAGGGACGGCCGGAGAAGACGTCAGAAGGGTAAGCTTGATCCTCCGCCCAGCCCGCACAGCACAGCAGTACTGGGTGTCATCCGGATAACTACTATCCAGATCACCCGAAGATTGCCCGCCGCTGCCCAGACACTGCCCGGACTTAGATGTAAGGCGGAGGGGAGCGCAGAGGGGAGAGCCCCGAGGTGAGGGAGGGGGGGGACCTTCCCCCCTCCCCGCCGAATTGCTGCATGGCTTTCCCCTCATGCTGCGTCCCCTCCAACTCCCACAAAACGGCCCCGAGCGGGCCCCAGGGGGGGGGGGGGGCCCGCTCAGAAATTCTGCAGGGGGGCCCGGTGGGGCCTAGTTACGCCCCTGATTAAAACCCTACGGGCCCGTTCTCACTTGGGCAATTTGCGTTAATCGCCACGATTAACGCAAATCACCAAACGCAAATGTGTAGCTTGCACCATTTTCAAGCGATTTCCTGGCAATTGCGTTTCAGTGCTATAGAAGCGCTAAACGTGATCGCGGAAAAAACGTTGCAATGTCCAGTGATTTATCTACGTTAAATCGTGGAAAAATCACTCCTGCAAATTTAGCGCTTTTAAGTGTGAATGGGCCCTGAGAGTTTGAGAGGCATTTCACTGCCTATCAACAGTCCATGGAAAAGAGGCCTAACTTAGGCCTCTTTTCCATGGGCAGGTACTAGGCAGTGAAATGCCTCTCAAACTCTCACAACTGCTCACTGCTGCCTGGTAACTGCTTGTCGCTGCCTGGTAACTGCTCACTGCTGCCTGGCAACTGCTTACTGAGCACACAGCTCAACAGTTTGTGGAAAAGAGGCCTCAAACAGTGGTAACTGCTCACTGCTGCATGGAAACTGCTCACTGCTGCCTGGTAACTGCTTGTTGAGCACACAGTTCAACTGCCTGTGGAATGAGCCCTAGGCCCAGTGCACACCAAAAACCTCTAGCAGATCTGCAAAACGCTAGAGATTTCTGAAGCAGATTTCAGAGTGATTCTAGGCATGTTTAGGGCCCATTCACAATAGAGCGTGTTGCCGGGATTTCGGCAAAACGCTCAAACGCTAGCGCTTTTTAAAAGCGCTAGTGTAATAAAACCCTATGGGCCCATTCTTACTTGGGCGATTTGCGTTAAATGCCGCAAATCGCCCAAAATCGCAAACACGTCGCCTGGACCATTTTCAGGTGATTTCCAGGCGATCGCGTTTCAGTGCTATAGAAGCGCTAAATGCAATTGCAGAAAAATTGCCGCAGTGTTCAGTGATTTTTCTGTGTGAAATTGCGAAATAAATCACTCCTGCAAAACGCCGGGAAAAACTCGCCAACGTTTTGCAAATGCAAGTGTGAATGGACCGTTAGAGACGTTTTCTAAACATGCCTAACATTTTTTGGAGCATTTTTGTGTAGCAGATTACAAATATTGTTACAGTAAAGCTGTTACTGAACAGCTTCTGTAACAAAAACGCCTGGAAAACAGCTCTGATCTAGCGTTTTTCAGAGCTGTTTTCCACTTTCCTATACTTTAACATTGAGGCAGAAACGCCTCAGAAATCTCAAAAATGCTGCAGCCCCTGAGTTTGCGTTTTTGGAAAAAATTAACCGCTCTGGCATGCACCATTCCATTCACTTTTATTAGCCAAGCAGTTTTCCCCCTGCAAGCGTTTTAAAAAAACGTTCCAGAACCGCTCTGGTGTGCACCAGCCCAAACTCTCTCAACTGCTTTCTGCTGCCTGGTTAATGCTCACTGCTGCCTGGCAACTGCTTACTGAGCAAACAGTTCATGTAAAAGAGGCCTCAGGGCTCATTTCCACAGGCAGTGGAACTGTGTGCTCAGCAAGCAGTTGCCAGGCAGCAGTGAGCAGTTTCCAGGCAGCAGAAAGCAGTTGTGAGAGTTTGAGAGGCATTTCAAAGCCTATCAACAGTCAGTGGAAAAGAGGCCTAAGGCTAGAAACCCAACAGGAGCGATTTTTTTTTAATCGCAAGTGATTTGAAAAAGCTCTTGCTAATGCAACGCTATGGGGGATTTTTATACAATCACATCACTCAAGTGGGATGACACCCATAGCATTACATTAGCAAGGGCTTTTCAAATCACAAAGCGCTCAGAAAATCGCTCCTGGTGGGTTTCTGGCCTCACTATATGTATGGGCTGCACAAAACATACAATGATGTGTGTTTTTAGGTGCAGAAAAAGTTCATTTTTCTGCATGGACAAGTGTTTCCCCAGCCTTATGCTACGTACACACATGCGACAACGATCGTTCGTTGAGGACGACGAACGAACTTTTAATTGATGAAAGAACGACCTAAGTAAAGTTAGTTTTAAAAGGTGTGTAACGATCTGATCGTTAGAACGAACGTTACATCACGTAAAGCAACTATTGCGCCTGCGCATAAAAATGAGAAGTTACATGGAGAAATTGTGAAATGCGCATGTCAAGCCTAGTACGAATGACAGTTTCCAACGATGTACTACTTTTGCAAACGATCGTCGTTGGTTAAAATCCGCCGAGACAGAACTTTTTTTTGTAGCGATTTGGCTCGTTCGTCGTTTGCCTTAATAGTCGGTGGTTCGTTTTTTGTAACGATCGTCGTTGGTAAAGATCGGGGAACGATCGTTACAAACGACTATAGTCACATGTGTGTACGCACCTTTAGGCCAGAAACCCACTAGGAGCGATTTTCTGAGCGTTTTGCAATTTGAAAACTCTTGCTAATGTAATGCTATGGGTGTGATCCCACTTAAAGGAGAACTGTAGTGAGAGGGATATGGAGGCTGCCATATTTATTTCCTTTTAAGCAATACCAGTTGCCTAGCAGCCATGATGGTCTATTTGCCTAAAGAAGTGTCTGAATCACACCAGAAACAAGCATGCAGCTAATCTTGTCATATCTGTCTAAATTTGTCAGAAACACCTGATCTGCTGCATGCTTGTTCAGGGCCTATGGCTGAAAGTATTAGAGGCAGAGGATTAGCTGAATAGCCAGGCAACTGGTATTGCTTAAAAGGAAATAAATATGGCAGCCTCCATATACCTCTCACTACAGTTCTCCTTTAAGAGATGTGATTTTATAAAAATCCCCCACAGCATTGCATTAGTAAGAGCTTTTTCAAATCACTAGTGATTAGAAATCGCTCCTAGTGGGTTTTTGGCCTTAACCACTTGCCGACCGCACACTCATAACGTGCGTCGGCAAAGTGGCAGCTGCAGGACCAGCGACGCAGTACTGCGTCGCCAGCTGCAGCCTAATTAATCAGGAAGCAGCCGCTCGTACGAGCGGCTGCTTCCTGTCAAATCACGGCGGGGGGGCTCCGTGAATAGCCTGCGGGCCGCCGATGGCGGCTCGCAGGCTAGATGTAAACACAAGCGGAAATAATCCGCTTTGTTTACATTTGTACGGCGCTGCTGCGCAGCAGCGCCGTAAGGCAGATCGGCGATCCCCGGCCAATCAGCGGCCGGGGATCGCCGCCATGTGACAGGAGACAGCCTGTCACTGGCTGCACAGGACGGATAGCGTCCTGTGCAGCAGGATCTCCAGGAGGGGGCCAGGTAGGAGAGGGAGGGGGAGGATTTCGCCGCGGAGGGGGGCTTTGAGGTGCCCCCCCCGCCACCCACAGCAGGCAGGAGAGATCAGACCCCCCCAGCACATCATCCCCATAGGGGGGAAAAAAGGGGGGCAATCTGATCTCCCTGCCTGCACCCTGATCTGTGCTGGGGGCTGCAGAGCCCACCCAGCACAGATCACTCAAACCAGCGCTGGTCCTTAAGGGGGGGTAAAGGGTGGGTCCTCAAGTGGTTAAACCTAGTTGACTGGAGCACACGAGGCTGGGAGAACCAATGTTAAGCCTGGTAAACACTTTCAATTATGATTGGCCAACCACTGACCAATTTTACCACCTCCTTGTAGTGTGAGGGTCAGCAGATATGAATACTATGATCAGATTGGCTTCCATTTACAAAGTGATGATCCGTAAAGACATTTTGGCTAGAGAAATAAAGCATGCAGTATTTTAGATTTTTTTTTTTTTAAATCCACTATTTTTTCCAACAGGTGGGAGTGTGTCACAAATGTACCAAACTTTTTTTCCATGGACTGTTGAACTGTGTGCTCTGCAAGCAGTTGCCAGACAGCACTAAGCAGGTACCAGGCAGCAGCAAGCAGTTGTGAGAGTTCGGCCTCTTTTCTACGGACTGTTCAGCTATATGCTCAGCCAGCAGTTACCTTCACAGGGCTCTATTCATAAAACGTTACCGCAAGTTTTCCGCTCAAAACAGCGGACTTTCCCGACCATTTAGCAAAGTGGGCATTCATAAAAGCTGTTCTCGGATGAAAATCTACAATCCCCCAGCAGAGCGAGAAATTTTCACCTTCTGCAGTGTTTTTCTAGATTTATCTAGAAAAAAGTAACAAAATGGCCATTCATAAAGATTAGAGGAAGCGGTATGTGGACGGGAAATATCGCTTCCTCTGATTTAGCGAGAGCCTACGGATTACATACAAGTGAATGGGACAGACCTCCCAGAGAGAGCAGCGCACGGAGGGACTCTGCCGGCTTCAGTGTTTCCGCATGCCTTCCGACAGCTTACCGCCAGCCTTCAGCGGGAGATCTCCGCACTTGCATCGCAGCTGGCAAGATTTTTATGAATGACAGACCACCCAGAAGTCTAAATACCGCTGCGGTATTTTACCTCCACGATTTATTCCGACTCAAATGTTTTATGAATAGAGCCCACAGTCTTTTCTATGGAGCTGAACTCCCCATCAGAAAAAAATCTTTGCAAGATACTGCACACAAAGATGCTGTACAGACACAAAAGATCTGTTCCTGCAAAAGATCCATTCCTGCTAAATGCATTCATAGGCTATCATTCATAAAGCATTTCCGCATGCGTAAATGCTTAATACCGCTGACTTTACCGAACACTCAGCAAAGTCCCAATTCATAAAGGCTCTTTCCGCATGAAAAGCTAACATTCCCGTGAAGAGCGATACATTTCCGCCTTGTGCGGAGTTTTTCTAGATTAATCTAGAAAAAGTAACAAACACATCCATTCATAAAGATTAGAGCAAGCGGTATGCGGAAGGAAAATACCGCTTGCTCGACAGTAGCGATAGGCAGGCGGATTACGTGTAAATGAATGGGACGGACCTCCCAAGCAGCATCAGACAGAGGAGCGCACGGAGGGAATCGGGCAGCTTTTATGTTTCCGCATGTCTTCCGCCACGCTACCGCCAGCTTCCTCCAGAAAACCTCGGCACTTGTATCGCAACAGGCAACTTCTTTATGAATGCGAGTGTTTTCCCGCACTACCGACTGGTCCTTTATGAATGATATCCATAGTCTATGAGATCTGCAGATCCTCATACACACCTTGTTTAACTGACATTCATCTGCAGATCAGACAATCATCTGCAGATCTGAAAATCCATCCTGGTGGATCTGATCTGCAGATGAATGTCAGTTAAACAAGGTGTGTATGAGGATCTGCAGATCTCATAGACTATGGGTATCATTCATAAACAGGCTGTTGGTAGTGCGGGAAAACACCGTTCTTCTCCGCAACCGGTAATTAAGACTTCTGGGTGGCCATTCATAAAGAAGTCTGCCTGTTGCGGAAGAAGTGCGGAGGTTTTCTGGAGGAAGCTGGCGGCAGCGTGGCGGAAGACATGCGGAAACTTAAAAGCTGCCCGATTCCCTCCCTGCGCTGCTCTGTCTGATGCTGCTTGGGAGGTCCCTCCCATTCATTTATATGTATTCCGCCCGCCTATCGCTACTGTCGAGCAAGCGGTATTTTCCTTCCGGATACCGCTTGCTCTAATCTTTATGAATGGATGTGTTTGTTACTTTTTCTAGATTAATCTAGAAAAACTCCGCACAAGGCGGAAATGTATCGCTCTGTCACCTTTTTATGCGGAAAGAGCCTTTATGAATGGGGCTTATGCTGAGTGGTCGGGAAAGTCACCGGTGTTAAGCATTTCCGCATGCGGAAATGCTTTATGAATGATACCCTATGAATGCAATTTGCAGGAACAGATCTTTGGCAGATACTGATCTTTTGTGTCTGTACATCATCTTTGTGTGCAGCATCTTGCAAAGATTTTTTCTGATGGGTAGTTCAGCTCCATAGAATAGACTGTGTAGAAATGCTCTTTAGGGCTTGGTGCACACCAAAACCCGCTAGCAGATCCGCAAAATGCTAGCAGATTTTGAAACGCTTTTTCTTATTTTTCTGCAGCGTTTCAGCTAGCGTTTTGCGGTTTTGTGTAGCGGTTTTGGTATTTGGTATAGTAGATTTCATGTATTGTTACAGTAAAGCTGTTACTGAACAGCTACTGTAACGAAAAATGCCTGGCAAACCGCTCTGAAGTGCTGTTTTTCAGAGCGGTTTGCGGTTTTCCTATACTTAACATTGAGGCAGAAACGCATCCGCAATCCAAAATCTGCAGCAGCCCGAGAGTATGCGTTTCTGCAAAACGCCTACTGCTCTGGTGTGCACCAGCCCATTGAAATACATTACCCTAGCGGATCCGCACCCGCAAGCAGATCGCAAACAGCAGCGGAAACGCTCCGGTGTGCACTAGACAGTCACAGGTGGTAAGATTGGTCTGTGATCTTTCATTTTCCAAAGACTATAGTCTGATGTGTGTATGGACCCTTAGATGCAGGGAGCAGGAACAAAAAGTGAGCTGGGGATGGGAGAGCAAGAGAGAGAAACTCCCGCCCGCTGTATATTGGATCCAATAGAGTGAGGAGTGGTGACTCCTCCTATTGGCTGTCTCCTGTGTCTGTAACAGTTTGGCAGTTAGGCCCAGTGCACACCAAAACCGCCAGCAGATCCTCAAAACTCTAGAGGTTTTTGGAGCAGATTTCAGAGCAATTCTAGGCATGTTTAGAGATGTTTTTTAAACATGCCTAGCATTTTTGGAAGTGTTTTTGTGTAGCAGATTACAAATATTGTTACAGTAAAAGCTGTTACTGAACAGCTTCTGTAGCAAAAACGCCTGGAAAACCGCTCTGATCTAGCGTTTTCCAGAGCGGTTTGAGCTTTTCCTATACTTTACATTGAGGCAGAAACGCTTCTGCAAATCACAAAAGTGTTGTAGGACCCACGTTTGCGGTTTGCTAAAAAACGCAAACTGCCGGTGTGCACCAGCTCATTGAAATACATTAGCCACACGGTTTCCAAGGCGGAAGCAGTTTACGGATTGCTTCAAAAACCGCTCGGTGTACACCAGGCCTCAGAGCTGATTGTAAGTACCAATCTTTTTTCTTGTATTACTGAATGTGGAAAACGTTGTGAATGGGCAATAATTAATGTATGTACTGCAAAAATAAAAAATGGTAATTTACTGCATTAGTCGGTAATTTTAGTTTTCAATGCAGTAACATCCATAGTGAATTTACACATTGCTAAATGGGTGGTAAGGCCCCATTCAAACCTAAAAACGAAAATGCAAATGTTTTCCGTTTTTGTGCACTTTTTTATTTCCCTCCCGGTGCTCCGCTGCACGCTGCGTTTTTGTAAAAAGTGCTTTTCTAAGCACTTTTTCAGAGTGAACTCTTTGACCCGGAAAGAATAAATACAATAGTCTCTATTCACAATAATTTTCCTCATGTGGAAATGCACTTGCGGTAAATTCCCAACTGAAAAAAGACCATCTTGACAGTCACAAATTTTTACGCATTATTATTTACCGCATGCGTAAAATTGTACGCATTGTTTACCCGCATGCGTAAAAAATGCGGTAAAAGTCCGCAAAAGCTGGTAATTCCCACAAAACGTGCCCCTAACGCAACGCCTGGTGCTCTCTGGTGTGGACGTCGGAGTGAGCCGCGTTGTGAAGCTCACTCTAACGTCCGTGATGCTTACTCTTGGACGCATGCGGCATCACGTGGTCCCGCCCGGCCAATCGCCGCACAGAGCGGCCGCTCCAGGAAGTAAACGCTGCACGTCATTGAGTGCAGTGAATATTAATTAGCCATGTGCCCGGCCGCTCTCCCCTCCCCCCCCAACATGACTGAGCATGTGCAAACAGTCTAACGCGGCTTAGCCGCGTAGAACGCATAGCATGCAGCACTTTGCTGCGTTACAATGTAACGCAACATGGGCAGTGTGAACAGCCCACTTGTGTTACATTGCTGTGTGTTGGGGAAGCGTTACAGGCTGCGCTAACATGCGCCTGTAACGTCCCTGTGAGCAAGAAGCCTAAATGGAGTCTGGAGCCTTGAGTGCTGTGGATTTTTACGCATGGTTTTCCGCATGTTTACTATATAATTAGGCATGTTTCCCAAAAATGTTTACGCATTGTTCCGACACGCGGGAAACATGCAGAACATTTTTAGTGAATGTGAAAAAAATGAGGACATTATCACTGGCGGTAATATAGCGGTAAAAAAATCTCTTACCGCATGTGTGATTGTGAATAGAGCCCATTGTATTTATTCTTAAAAATGTGAATGCAATTGCTGCACAAAACGATTTTGTTAGCATTTAGCGCACTGGCCAGCCCCCCTGTATAATAAGGAGGGCTGCCATGATGAGACATATCGTCTTAGCTTGCTGAATGCTCACTGAGAGACATGCTCCAGACAGTGCTGGTGGCCTAGCAAGGGCTGTACACAGTTATAAACCTAAAGCTGTTCAGTGATTAACCCCTTCACTACTATCACTACACTATTGTTAACGTTAATTAGCTTAATTGATGTCATTGTATGACAGTCAAAGTGTGTGCTCCAGTGCTGCTGGCCTAGCACGGGCTGTACACAATGATAAACTGTAAGCTGTTCAGTGATTAACCCCTTTACTATCACTACACTATTGTTAAATCATTAATTAGCTTGATGTCATTTGTATGACAGTCAGAGTGTGTGCTGCAGCTGCTGCCTGCTGGCCAGCTATTAGAATACATTTGAAATCGGTGCCAGTAGACTTGGGCACAGAATACAGCCGGTATATGGCTGATCCTGCTTCTGCACAAGTCCGGGCCGTTTTAATTACTATTCCCCCTCCAGGCCGCCATGGCTAGTGGGGGAATGAAATAATTCAGCTTCCAGCGATTGCTGGAGGCCGAATTATTGTGTTTTGAAGCAACCTCGGCTCTGTCTTCTGACGGCGCCAACGTTACTCACTGAGCGCTGCAATAGTAGTGACTCCTATTATAGTCTATGGAGGCGCCGGCTGCGCCCAAATCTAGCAGCGCTGAAAAGCACTGCTCCGAGCTATTAGCCTTAGGTATAGGTTATGTTAGGGATTAGGGGATAGGATTACTGTGTTATTGTGTAGTTAGTACTGTAGTGCTGCAGTCATTGCTAGTAGTTGTTAGAGTAGTAGTACTACTGTGTTAGCTTTCTACAGAACTGCAGTGCTGTGAGCAGTGCCAGTGTAACAGTTAGTGTGCACTAGTGTCTTCTCCTGTGCTGTCTGTCACTCGGCACTTGTAACGTGGCACTTGCCACATGTCACTTGCCACGTCCGGCATGCTCCTGGCACACATTACACCTGCTGCTGCTGCATTGCCCTGCTCCTGCTGCCTGTGCAGCTCCCACCGCCAGGCCAGGGTGCCACAGGCCACTGATACCACCTATATTTAATCCAAAACTCAATTGCTGCGTAATTTTTTGGAGGTGTCTTGGCTGAAAACTGTCATGTCCCAGTTGTGCATTTGGACTTTAAACACAATGGACTCTATTCACAAAGATGCAAAAATACCGCAAAATTTTACCGCAAAATTTCTGCCAGCGATAATCTCTGCATTTTTTCTGCATTCACTAAAATTTTCCGCATGTTTTTTGCATGCGGTAAAAAGAGTGCGGAAACAGCCATTAAACGTGCGGTAAATATGCGGTTAAAACGTTGCATGAAAAATAGTTAAATAAAAAATTCTAAGTCCAGCAAGCACAGCACTTAAGCCTCCAGACGTCATTAAAATCAATGGGATGCAAAATATCACCAGCTACTTGTAGGTAAAAAAAATCGTTAATTAACGCTGAAGTAATGCATCTGAAATGTTTTGTGAATGTGGATTTTTTAGCGGAAAATACCGACTTTTGCGGAACTTTTTCCGCATTACTACCGCACATTTTACCGCATGGGAGACAACATGCAGAAAATTTTGTGAATTTCAACATGGCGATGTTTTGGTCGCAAATTTCCCGCATTGACTTTACCGCATGCGGGAAGTCATTGAGAATAGAGCCCAATGTGGACTGCACGACCGCTGTCTGGAACCTAGGCCTAATGTTAATTGACAGCCATTTTTTTTGGGGGGGGGGGGGAGGGGAGGGGAGGATTTTAAGTCCCCACATCATCAATTAGTGTTCCCCTTTACAAAATATTGATGCTACATGCCTCATACACCCTAAAACATTTTTAAAGCAATTTAAAGGCCACTTCCGGTTTTTCTATCCGGATATCCGAATTTGCCCGGATATCCTGGATACTAGAGTCGGATATCCAATTCTGATCTGAAAAATTTTGAAATCGGATATCCGACCCGGATCGGTATCTGAAATTTTGAAAAGGGGTATCCGAGCACCCCTGCTGGCAACTACTTGCTGAGCATACAGTTTAACTGCCCGTGGAAAAGAGGCCTTACTTGGCTGTCATGCTCGTCCTCTGCCTACAAGTCAAGTTCAAATCCACTAAGGCTGTTACCGCATGGTAAAGTTAAAATTACTGACTGGTGTGGTAAGTTACCGATTTGTTCAGTAAAATACGCCAATAATTGTCAATTCGTAAACTTTATCGCATTTGATAAAAGAAAAATGTTTGGTATTTAAAGGACAAAAATCACAAATTATTTAAAATGTTACTGTTTGGTAAAATCCGTTGTTTCCTACATTAACGTATGCGGTAATGCATTGTGAATGGAGCCCATTGATTTCCAGAGTGCTTGATCCCTGAGGAATAGGGATGGTCAGAGAGATGAAAATAATTCTAAACTGATGCAGGATTATGCAACTATTCCACATATATGCAGCTTGAAAATGGACCAAACTGAATTAGATTGGTCCATTTTCAAACTGCATATATTTGCATACAAAAAATATCTATCACGTCACTAGAGGGCATCATTTAGTCTAGTTGGCATGGACTCTTCTTGCTAGTTGGGAGAAACTGGTAATCCAGGCAAGTAATTATGACAAGTAAGTGAAAAAAAAACCACACATGATATCGGTAGCTTTGTAGTATTTGCAGACATTTATGAACAGTCACATGCTTGAGACACATCACCTCTGCATGAACTCACTATCACACATTTTAGCATTGCTGGGGATTCTGGGTAATAAGTGATATGTGCAAGCTCCATACGGAGTGTTGAATTCTGGAGCAGAGCACAGCTTTGTTCTTTATTTATATACAGTACATCAGTGTCACATCACAGCACCATGACACTCTCAGGCAGCACAGACGTTATTGTTATAATTTAAGTAGGCCTCAGTTATTTGGCCTGAGTTTAGGTAAAAGGCTTGGTGTGCAGAATATACCTTTAAGACGGGTTTCTCGTAGAAGAGATGATGCAAGCAGCTTAACAGACAAACAAGTTTCACTTTTCTGTGATCATGCAAGTTTGTAAGTGATACGCAAGTGACGCAAACGCTGAGAATGTGGTATATAGGGACCTAGAAGTAGAGCATCCCCAGATAGCCTGGTTACCGTAAGGCCTAGAGGTCTTGCCCTCTCTCCCAGGGTTAACCACCTAGAGCAGAGAAAGTGTGTGAGCACGAGCATCGAAAACTGAAACATGAAGGAAAGAAAACAGGTGCTGTTGGAATCCGAAGCAGGTATCTGCAGATCAAGCCTTTTTAGGGGGAGATTGTTATAATTTAAGTAGCCCTCAGTTATTGGCCTGAGTTTAGGTAAAAAGGCTTGGTGTGCAGAATATACCTTTAAAACGGGTTTCTCATAGAAGAGATGATGCAAGCAGTTACCAGGAACATGCCCCACACATGTCCCTGGTGAAAGGCCACACAGGCCTAAACTGACCCAGACCGTTAGACGGCAGAAAGATCAACATAGCCAATATTTACCAAACATTGGATTCCTTGTATGTAGGGTAGAGAGCACTTGGAATATTAATTAAGTAGGTGTGTGTTATGACACCACAAGGGGTCTGAGCCAATTGTAGGTTTGTGGGGATGGCTCAGATGATGTCACATTTAACTCTTTGGTGACCGGTATTAAAGGGGGTCACAGGCTGAAGAGAGACACTTCTTCTCTCTGCTGGCTTTCTCCAACCCTTGACTTCTATTTAATTATGTTGTGTCATATTCTATAACTGTATGCTGTATATACGTAGTATAGATGTAACGTAGTATAGACAGAAGATAAAGACTGGTTACCATTCACCAGGAATGGGACCAAGATCCTGGAACGCTAAGAAGACGTACTACAGAAGAATCTGCTTTGCTAAGATGTAACGAACTGTACTGTATATTTGTTGACTGAATAAACTCTGAAGACGCCTGAGGACTGGAGTTCTATCTCCAATGCTGTTGCTGTGATGAGAGTCGTTTTTGCAGCTCCTGTTAATGAGCTGCTGGTGCCGAACAAAGGGGTTGTGTTGTTGCCCATAGCAACCAACATATAGTTTCTTACAGTTATGTTCCCTAGCTTTGGCTAAAGCCCTTTTCACACTTATCGCGTAGCATTGTACAAATAATAAAGCCCTTTTCACATTTACCGCAAAGCATTGTACAAATAATGTATGCCTCACTAAATGGTGCAAACTATCGGGACCGCTGCGGTGCAGTTGAACAACAATGGTCGCAACAGCAAGAAAGAAGTATGAAAGGGGCCTACTGTAAATCACTATTAAAGCAGTATTCACACTTAACCATGCCAATTCAACATGTTTTGTGATTTATTTATTTTTTCCTAGTTTTGTCCTTTAGATTTTTCTCATTTTGTGTATTTATGTGGGTTTTGGATGCAATTTTGGGGGATGTGATTTTTGTGTGTATACCAATGAAATTAATTTATGTGAGAAAGTATCAAATGACTGTATTTTTCGCACTATGAGGGCCAGTTCACACCTAAAATCCTAGTGTAATCGCAAAACGCTCAGCGAATTTAGAAGTGATTTTTCTAGTGATTCTAGGCACGTGCCCAGTGATTTTCTATTTAAACCTACCGAGTTTGGGAGCGTTTTGGTGTAGCGATTTTCTTTTTTAAATACAGTAGAGCTGCAAGTGTACTTGTTTTGTATAAAAAAAAGCTTGGAAAATCGCTCTAATCTATCGCTGTTCAGAGCGATTTTTCCACTTTCCTATACTTAGGTTGAATCGCCTCAGAAATCAGCAGAAATGCTGCATTTGCGTTTGGGAAAAATCGCATTGCTCTGGTGTGATCCATCCCATTCAAATATATTAGCCATGCGTTTTTTTTAAAGGGCTAGCGTTTTTAAAAGCACTCAGAAGCGCTCTTGGTGTGCACCAGCCCTAAGACACACTTTTCTCCCCCAAAAGTGGGGAGAAAAAGTTACTGCGTCTTGTAGCATGAATGTCCTACCTATCCTGGCGCTTGTTTCCTTCATGCTGTAAATAATCCTACTGAGGTAAGCAGTGGGGAGGCAGCAGCGCGATCCACAGTGGTCCCAAGCAGCATAAGAGCAGCCACTGTAATGATCCACAATGCTGGTCCTTTGATCTTCTTTTATCTTCAGAGGCTTTCGTACTGCCTTGTTTACTTGCGTCACCCCATGACCCTGGTGCACGTGTGCCGCAGGTCATGAGAGGGTGCCAGTAAACGGCAGTATGGAAGCCTCTGAGGAAGATGTACTTGTCAGCCAGGATCGCGCTGATGCCGGGCATGATAAAAGAAGATCAAAGACCAGCATTGCGGATCATTACAGCGGCTGCTCTTATGCTGCTTGGAACCACTGTGGATCGCGCTGCTGCCTCCCCACTGCACACCTCAGTAGAATTATTTACAGCCTGGACACCCAGACTGGACTCAGCTACTTTCAAAAGAAGAAGCTGCCACCCAGGCTGGTGAAATCTCCTGCAATGTAATTGTAGTGGCTAGCTGGTGTAGCTGGGAGGGAAGGGGGCAGGTGGGTTTGTGCAGTGTAGTTGAGGTGCAGCCGGGGTTAGTGAAGTGTAGTATAGTTTGTGAGGGCAGCAGGGGTTAGTGCAGTTTGGCAGTGTTACTTAGACAGAGGCATCTTTGGGGGGGAGGGGGGGACAGGATAAGGTGTATAAGACACTCCTGGACTATGGACGCACCTAGGTTTAGAATAATAATTTTTCCTGTTTTTTGCTCTTTAGCCACTTTTACGGACCGCGCGCTTACACCCCCCTAAAGGCCAGGCCATTTTTCACAAATTGGGCCACTGCAGCTTTAAGGCCTCGCTGCAGGGCCGCACAACTCTGCACACAAGTGATTCCCCCCCCCCCTTTCTGCCCACCAACAGAGCATTGTGTATTTTTTTTTTTTCTTTTTTTACAAATATTTGTCTTTTATTTTATAAATTTTACTATTTTATTGTTTTATTATTTTTTTTTACCCTCCCTCCTTCCCCCGCCAGCCAATCAGTGCAATCGGCAAATCGCTGTCTTGCCACCCAGGGGGACAGCCGTGTCACACGGCTTTCCCCAGTACAGCACTGCCATAGATCGCAGCGCTGTACTATGTAAATTCGCCGCTGGGAGACTGATGGTGGAGCGGAGTTCCGGCATCCAAGCGGAGATGCACGCGTATTGGCGCACGCGATTTCCTTCAAATCCCCACCCCAGGACTTTACTCCGATTGGCGTTAGGCAGTTTTGGGGCTTCCGCTGCGGCCACGCCCGTCGGCGTGACACTGTTGTCAACAAGTTAAACATAGGTGCATCTTATAGTCCAAAAAGTATGGATTTTTATGCATTTCAAGTGAATTGCACACAGAAAAAAAGGTCATCACTGCTGCACAATTTTCCCACTCAGAAAAATCACACGAAAAATAAAAAAAATGCTGGACAAATGAGGTGCCATTGAAATACTTTAGCTGTGCAACAAATGCGAAATCAGAATTCCACACTAAACACACTAATTCTAATAAGTGTGAATTGCCCGATACTGGGGTCTGGTCATCAATCTGAACACAATATGCTGTGTACAGCATGATATAATCTGGCTCTACATTGTGCATACATGCTAGCTGCCCATAGTCTACCCATTACTGATATCTCAGATTTATGCTTGGTTCACAGTGGTCAGTTGCATAATGCACAAGTTTATAATGAATGAGAACTGCAAGGGAGACTAGACATAGACTTGAAAACAAAGCCTGCATGCAGTGAATTAGAATATCGCGATCAGTTACGATGCAGTATTGTGAACAGCCCCATAGAAGTGTATGGGCAGTGAGTTGACATGCAGAATTATTCTGCAACACAGCTGAGTACTGTGAACTAGGCCTCAGGGGAAAAGTGAAGCAGGATATACTGCATTTAAGACACCACAGGCCAATAGACATGCCTCTGGGGGATTGAATTATGGCTGAATTATCAAATGCCCTCACAGGCCTCTGACCATGGGTGTCCACTGAGGGCACAAACAGTAAGACAGCAATAATACACCTTCTTAATAATTTTTGACTCATAATATATAATTTTATAATAAAGCACATTCTTAAAATTAATTTTTAATTTCTTGTTTGTTTTTTTTTAAGAATGCTCCTGACTTTTGTGGTTCACAAAAGAAAATTGTCCCCCTCAGGAACTGTTTCCGAGATGCCACTGAATGCAGCCACCATATAACTGAGAGAATGAAACATTGGGCCCTTTCACACCATGTCTGTTGCGCAGTAATGGACAATATTGCAATGCGATGTAATGATATTCCTATAAGGTTATCTCATGAAGTGCTGCACGGTGCAGTGAGTGTGCTTACGGTGGGAGGGAAGCATGCTTTCATTATACTGTATACCTCACTTTCCATCTCTATTGCATGTGCGGCATCTTCCCTCTTATTCCAGGGGCACTAGCCTCCCTCCTATTTCATGCACAGCATCCTCCCTCCAGTTCTATGTGTAGAGAGCAACCAATTTCGGCCCAAAATCGCTCAAATGTATTTATGAAGCAAGCTGAAAAATCTTGGGCTGACGTGGTCAATATGGTGCGGGGCGGTAACAGCGTGCCATATTGCGAGACTCATGAATGTGATGGAACCCCTGGCTACTTTCTCCCCAAATGTTAATGTGAATCCCACTTCACCGTGCCCACATGCCTATAAGAATGGTGCCCGCTAAAAAGAGCGCCTCAGATAGCCGCTGGTATAATATCGGTTAAATTACAGATATTCTACTAAATTCTCATAGTAAAATATTGGTAATATTTATTTTACTATGCCCTAACCCTACTCTCACCCACAGCCCTCCCTCTGCCTAGCCATAATACACCCCCTGGTGCTACCTAATCTTACCACTTCCCTCTGGCGCCTAACCTTAACCATTCCCCTTTGGTGCCTAACCTTCACCAATCCCTGGTGCCAAAACGTAACCACCCGTGCCTAAACCTTAGGACCACCTTTACTCCTAACACTAAAACCACCTCACCAAGTCTAACTTAATCCTGATATTTTTGCCTCTGTAGGTGGCATTAGTAAAAGCCGCAATTAGCGGCAATAACTGATAGTGATGGCGCCCAATAAATAGCGGGGAAGGGTGGGCATAATTATCACTTTTACTATTGCCACCAACTGTGGCACCATTTTGACCGGCGCTCCTCCTGCGCCATTTTTATTTGCTTTGCTTGTGCTTTAAAAACTCTCACCTGTCCAGCCGCAGCGAGTGTCCAGCTGATCCTGCTTAACATTTGGGGGGACAACGGTTGAGGCAGCGTCACAGGGCCAATTCCCTGTGGTGTATGGGTAGCCAACAGATCTCTCTCTAATCAGATTTAATCAGAGATCTATCTCTTATTCGATCAGCCCATACACCAATAGATGTAATAATTGCAGTATTTGTATAGCGCTTTTCTCCTGTCTGACTCAAAGCGCTTGCAAGGCAGCCACTAGAGCGCACTCAGTAGGCAGTAGCAGTGTTAGGGAGTCTTGCCCAAAGCGCTCCTTACTGAATTACTGGCTTACTGAACAGGCAGAGCCGAGATTCGAACCCAGGTCTCCTGTGTCAGAGGCAGAGCCCTTAACCAGTACACTTTCCAGCCACTACTAGATGTACAGGCACCTTAAGTAGGCTTGGGACTGTATGTACACATTTCTCTCATCATGTTAATTCAGGTGCCCTTTAATTTGCCCAACTGACTCAGAAACCAAATCTGATTGTGTGTGTGAGGAAGACTGGATTCCAGTAATGAGATCTCTCTTCTATATTTCCCCCTCTCTCTGGTAATTATACAGCAAATGATGAGAAGAGTCAGAAATAATGTGAGAATCTCACTCCTAAGGGTTCAGTGGCTGAATCAACCCATCTGCATCCACCAAAACGGAAACATTAGATTTAGGTGGGCACAGCCTTTGTACATTTGCCCTATTATATATCCTATATATAACCTATATATCCCTGTTATTCACAGTTGTGCAATTTTCTGCACATAACATGTTGAGGTCTCAGAGTGTGCAGAAACCAAGTGCAGCAAAGCCCTAAACCATGTCCACAATTCACAGGAAAATATAATGCATTATATTAACATTGATTTCATCTAGTATAGTGTGCACCCATCCAAGAGGCCCACAGAATGACGGTGAAGTTCTGGCAACTTTGCACTGTGATGTAAACATCCCTGACAGGAATGTATAGAGATACAGTGAATTATTGCAGCCCTGCTGTGGGCTCCTGTGGCACAGATGTTTGCTCCTCCATGGTGACTGCTCCATAGGATACTTCATTGATCTCTTCCTCTTTCAGTTTTTTATAGGAGATGTCTGTGTCCTCGTCTTCCAGAGGTTCAGTCTTATGAAGGACGTCCTTCCTGTAGAGTTTATAGACTAAGACAAAGATGGCCGCCTCAGCAGCCTGGAACAAGGCGTACAGTAATGGGAACATGTACATGCTGCCTATGAGGTGAGGGGGGAAGGCCAGCTTCAGCAGAGCTGTACACAGCTGGACGTTCTGGCAGCCAGTTTCCAGTGACACTGTTCTCCTGCAGTTAGGTGGCAGTTTGAATAACGTGGCCAGGCCGTATCCCATGGAATAGCCTATGGCAGGCATTATTACAGCAACTATATACACGGTGGGAGGAATGGTGGCCAGGAGCTCTGGGCCCAGCATGGCTCCAGTGAGGATGAAGAGGAGGAGGAGAGTAACCACCAGAGACCAGAGAGAAACCTAAACAAAAAGACAGATAAAAAATTGTCACTTACTAATAAATGGAAGTTATTATTTAATTCATTATTTCAGACAGCCACATTGATAGTAGTACTGAAGCTTTGTGACTCATGTTGCTGGACAGGCAGCGAAGCCTCTTGTTATCAAGCAAGTGTGAAAAGAAAATCTACATTCATCCAGTAAAAGCCAGATGTGCCACCCAGTATTAGGTAGACTCCCCTTCCCCAGTAATAGCCTGCCCCAAATAATGTAAGTAATGTGCCCCCACCCCCCAAATTAGGAGCCTCCTCTCTGCCACGTCATAGCTAGATGTGCCCCCAGAATTAGGTAGCCTCCTCCCAGTAATAGCCAGATGTGCCCCCCGGAATTAAGTAGGCCCTCCCAGTAAATAGCCGGATGTGCCCCCAACAATAAGGTATCCCCCCCCCCCCTCCCCAGTAGTAATCTCCCCATCTGCAGAGGAGTGCAGCAGGTGAAGATTACAGCTCCCATCTTAGTTGTCCCCTCCAGGATCCAAGTGATTAGAGGATTAGAGCTCCAAATCCCGTCTGTCTCCTCCGTAATGCCACCACTCAGTCTACTTCCTGGTTCACAGATCAGGAAGTAGACTGAGCAGCAGCATTATAGAGGAGACAGATGGTATTTGGAGCTCGCCTGGATCCCGGAGAAGATAAGTAGGACCTGTAATCTTTGCTCGCTGTGCTGTATACTTGTGGCAGGATGAGGGGGGATTGCATATACTGGACAGGGCACAGTGGGGCCGAGGAGAGAGAGGAAGTATTTTGGTCCCCGACCCTTGCAGCCATGCGCCCAGAGACTGGAGCCTATACAGCTTCTGCCCCAGCCTGCCCCTGATCCAAGGAATCAAGCACAACTAGGACATCAAAGGCAGGTACTTACATTGCGTGTGATTCCTCCTCCCATCCTCATTAGTGTTTATAGTATAAACCTCCTAAATGGTCAAATAGGAGCCCAGGTTACCGGAGGAGTCAATACTACAATACTAATGAGGATCGAGGGGAGGAAGCTAACTTCATAAGTACTTACCCCCCTCTACATAGGGTGACCTGTAGATTGCCACTTTTGTGGATACTACAGGGGGCCTTTCTAATCTATAAACTGTACTTTTCGGACCATAAGATGCACCTAGGTTTAGAGGACAAATACCAGGGGTACAAATATTCTACACCTGGTGCATCCATGGTGCAGGGATGTCTTGTAAAGCTTCTTCTCCCAAGCTGTCTATCACCTAAGCTACACTGCTCCCCGGGGCCAGGGACGGATCTAGGGGGGGGCAAGCGGGTCTCTTGCCCCAGGCGCAGTTTGTTAAATTCTGAAAAAGGCGGCAAAATGTGGATGGGGAATGGCAGTTTAGGCGCCAAAACCTGACCTTGCCCCAGGCGCAACTTGGGGCAACTTGGTCTAGATCCGTCCCTGCCCGGGGCCCTAGCAGAGGGTGCTAGTGCATATGCACTCTCATTCATAAAGATACAGTCCAGAGATACGAGTAACTCTATTAGGATGAGCAATCCTCTATAATAAAACCCTAACTGTCGCTGTGTCCAGCAGCTGTGCCTGTGTGCCAGGCAGTGGCGTAGCTAAGGAGCTGTGGGCCCCGATGCAAGTTTTACAATGGGGCCCCCCAAGCACTCTATACATAACAAGTGATACAGCGCACCAAAACCTGCCAATGGCAACTACAGAGTCAGAGGTGCAAGAATGGGATGGGGAACAGTTTGTTAATGATTACCACTATTCAAAGTATCTATAGAAGTGATTGTTACCAGCACAGGACCAATAGAGAGCTAATACTGTAGTTGAGGGAAGGTCCTTTAGGGCCCCTCTGGCCCAAGGGCCCCGATGCGGTCGCTACCTCTGCACCCCCTATTGCTACGCCCCTGGTGCCAGGTTTGTTGTTACTGCGCATGTGCGCAGTAACGGACAGCTGGACGGGACCAGGGAGCGAGGCGGGCGACAGAGGTGGGCGGGCAAGCGAGGTGGTCGTGTGCGGGTGCGCGGTGCGCACTGGCAACGGCCGGAAAAAGACCTAGAGCCTGTTTTTAAATGGGCTAGTCAAGTAATAAAATGATAACTGGAGCAGGTTGGCCAAACTCTAAAACACAGGAAGAAGATGGCGTTCGCTGTGCAAGTGGTAACGGCTGTTAATGGATAGGTCCTACCTGATATAGTATGTTCATATAAAAACAGCCATATATAAATTAATCCCACTTCGTTACCGAGGCCAGGCATGTGCTGGAATGACATTCGTGGATTATGTACGTGGTAAAACAAGCTGGAGGTATCTAGAAGCTATAGCTGGTATGCTTTACGATTACTTCAGTAGTTCTGGACATGGTTTTTCCGCTTTCTGTAGAGCGAAATAATCACCTAAAGTCAAATTTTCAGCTCATCCCTAGCCTGCACCAGTGAAGTGGAGAGGAGACATTATCAGTTTGTGCTATGAGGCTACATTCGCAGTGGGACGTTGCGGAGCTGCGTTAAAAAGTCTTATAACGCAGCTTACTGCACTGCAATGCTACTCCTATGGGACGTTCACAGTGCGACGTTAGCGTTGCATTGTAAATGTAGCGTTATGGAAACTTACTGCTTGCAGTGCATTAGCCCTTAATGCACATGTTACTAGGTACAGGAAAGCATACTTTTCATTGCCTGAATGCTTTACTGTACCTACTGTATGCGACGCTAACGCAGCGAATGTTTACCACCTTTTTTTTGCCTTGTGTTTTAATGCTGCTTTGTGACTTTAATGTCACATTACAACGCAACTTCCCACTGTGAATGCAGCCTGAAGGTAGTTTAAAGCTACTTCACTAAAATGCCTGCATACCTGTTGCGCATCTGAAACTGGAGGGCTGAGTTCACACACTGGGCATTGCGTAAGGTGCACATATGTGTGTACTGCAATGCAGATTGGGCTCTATTCACAATCACACATGCCGTAACAACCAACGATTTATACAAGAAAATCATGGTGATTAACAAGGTTGCCCAAACTTTCACATCCCACTGTATTTCGCTTCCCATTGACTTAAATGGAGTCTGGAGCCTTGACCGCTGTTTGCTGGATTTTATTTATTTTTTTGACAATTTTTTTTTTTATGTGACTTTTTTTCCGCATGTTTACAAGTTCCCCGCACTTTTTTTATGCATTTTTCCCACATGTGGAAAACATGCAGAAAGTTTTTAGTGAATGTGAAAAAATGCGTAAATTATCACTGCCGATAATATGGAATAATGGATTCCACTCAGTATCAGCAGATTCTGGAGACCAATGTCCAGGAATCAGTGACAAAGCTGAAGCTGTGCTGGGGCTGGATCTTTCAACAAGACAACGACCCTAAACACTACTCAAAATCCACTAAGGGATTTATGTAGAGGAACATGTACAACGTTCTGGAATGGCCATCTCAGTCCCCAGACCTGAATATCATTAAAAATCTGTCGTGTAAGGCTAGCTACATGATTTTAAAAAAAAATGTAAAGTGCTGCGCTGCCCCCTGGCAGTTTTAATAGACCGCCAGAGAGGTTAAAGAGAGCTGTCCATGCTCAGAAGCCATCAAACCTAAATGAACTAGAGATGTTTTGTAAAGAGGAATGGTCCAAAATACCTTCAACCAGAATCCAGACTCTCGGTGGAACCTACAGGAAGAGTTTAGAGGCTGTAATTTCTGCATAAGGAGGATCTACTAATTATTGATTTCATTTCTTTTTTGTGGTGCCCAAATTTATGCACCTGCCTAGTTTTATTTAAACAATTATTGCGCACTTTCTGTAAATCCAATAAACTTAATTTCACTTCTCAAATATCACTGTGTGTGTGTCTCCTATCCTATACAATAAAACGCAAGTCTCCCTGCGTCTGTCCCTGTGTCAGTGCTTTGCGCTACTGCGCATGTCAAGCCCTGCCGCCGTTGGGACAGGCAGGGGTCAGATGTGTGCGTGCGGCTGCGGGCAGGAGCGCACATGCACTCACTGCCAGCGTGAAGAGACCTACAGCCCGTGACACTTTTTTTTATTGTAACAACCAATGATTTATACAGGAAAATCATGACGATTAACAAGGTTGCCCAAACTTTCACATCCCACTGTATATCACTAAGTACTTGTATAAAATCGGTAGTTAAGTCAGAAATAATGCGCCTCTTTTTCTTTGTGAATGTCGATTTATTTTTTGTGTGGAAATTACCGACTTTTGTCGACATTTTTCCACATTATTTGCAAACTTTTACCGCACTTTTTATGCATGCGGGTAAAACATGCGTAATATTTAGTGAATGTCAAGATGGTCTCATGTCAGTCAGTAATTTACCGCTATTGCATTTCCACATGCGGAAAATGAGTGTGAATAGAGCTCATTGGACTTGATTTACAAAGCCGTGCTAACGCATAGCACGCAATGTGTGGCGCGTGAAGGTTTATGCGTGTAAATATTTACATATGCACACTACCGTGGCAAAGTGCGTGCATTAATGTGCGAACACCTTTGTCAGCTCACGCAAGTAAATATTTACGCGCGTAAACCTTCACGCGCGTCACATTGTGTGCTAAAAGCACAGTACAGTTTTGTGAACTAACCCCTTTGTGTGAGTTATAAAAAAAAAAACGTTATTTCAAAACCTGGTCTTTGTTTACACCATGCGAGTTCACATGTGCGACTATCATGCAATGCAATGAGCATGGTGTGAACACACCCCAAGATTTCTAACTGAAATGGTTTCTAAACTTAAAGTGAAACAAAGTTAAAAAATTTTGCTTAATAAATCAAATGCATTTACAGGTATGAGTGATCAATAGTAATTACCACATGTCTGTTTTTGTGGCCTGTAGCTTTCATAATTCATTTCATGATCTGAAAGGTCTATTACCACAGAAGTCTGTTTCCTTGCTTTACCTTCCTCCATATATGTTACAATGACTGCTGGTTACCCTAAATTGTTTACCCGGGGGGGTCATTTTTTGCATTCTGATTCGCATCCCTAGTGGTGACAATCAGCCAATAAGAGCAGAGGAAGGAAGAGGCGGCCACAATTTATGGGGGCTCGCTCCATGCACTTAGGTAACAAGGTACTTCAAGAGCAAAGAAAAGCTGCATTGCAGCCAGACATGGAGTATTTAGGTCATTATAAGACGGTATTACATACACACTGTTTTTGCATATCTGGATTTTGACAATAGATCACTTAAAGTGGATCCGAGATGAAAAACTAACTATAACAAGTAACTTGTCTATATATCTTATCTAAAGTTTAGATGGTTTACACAGCAAATCTAGCTGCAAACAGTTTTAATAGAATATGATTATGTCTTCCTGTGATACAATGACAGCAGCCATGTTGTTTGTAAACATTACACAGAGGCAGGCTTATCTATATCTTGAGCCATCAGCCTAATACCCTCTCCTCCTCCCTCCTCCCCTCTGCCTCTGAAATCAATGGCTAGTAACACCTCCCCCTCCTCCTGCCCAGACTGAGCTCCCATGAGCCCTTGCTACTGCCAAGGCTCTCTGAAAACCTGTGGGCGTGGCTTTTGTAGTTTATAGGGAATTAGAGTATTAAAACAAAAACAAAAAAGTATTTGGCTTGAGGAATGCCCTATAAACAATAGGAAAGGAACACAATTATGCAATGTGTAAAAGTTCACCTTGGATCCACTTTAACTGTTTGTAAATGTAACTTTTCAAGTGGCAACATGCTATGTAATTACAGCAGGATGCACACGCACATCATGTTTTACAAAATGTAATTTACAAATATACGTGTTGTTCTGTGCTGCTGTAGAGACCAGTTTGTGTCTTGTATAAAATGGGTACTCTGACAGTGTTCAAATACCCTGCCCTCAACTTGTGCCAACCCAAATGCTGGCTATCGGCAAAGGTAAGCTCTATTAATCTCTAGCAACTGTAGCAACACTGATAACACTGATTGGCAGCCTGAAGTCACATGATTTAAATAAGTCACAAGTGTAAGGACCCTTTCCCACTCAGGGCCGATACTTCCATAGGGGCAAACTGGTCAATTTTCCAGCACCCCAGAGCCATCTTATGGAACCCCCAGCACTATGCTTAAATAGAACGTACACATGAGGAAACTTGCCCAGTGTGAGAAACATGTTGCACTTCCAGTTCTCTGTCACTGATGCAGAAAATAAGCTTATGTGCTGTAAGCAGGAGCGCTCGGTGTACCAGGGCAAGTAACTAGGCCAATAATTGCTCTTGTCATTCCCTGGCTACAGAGCTCTGCAGTGAGACTGGGGAGAGTGTTGGTGCTCTCAGTAAATTGGCAGTTTAGTGGATGGATATTTATGACCGAGGCGTATTATGTGCAGGGCCAATCGTTACTCATACATATGTCGCTTATATGTCTGGAATCTATAAATCAAGGGGCTTTTGTGTTGTTTATTGACAAGAGGGGGATCTGCTGTGCTCTGCTGCACAATAACACGTTCTCCAAGCTAGATACAAATGGAGATTAATGTAACCCAGGCTACGGAACAAAGAATGACTCCACAGACATCATACAGGAACCCTCTAGAAACATAGGGAGAGTGTGCTGTAGCCTGAATCATAACTACATACAGTATAATGGAAGAATGGATCTTTCCATGAAAGGGTTTTGCGGCTAGGTAAATCATAGCTTCCAACTGACCTTTTTTCAGAGGGACAGTCCCTCTTTGGGAACTGAATCCCCCATTCTTTCTGGTATCAGTGACTAGGAGTGCATTGGGGGCGTGGTTAGGGGTGTGTCTTAAAGTGTCCCTCTTTCTTATCTTTCTAACCTTTCAGGCATTACTAGATGCCAGTGTGGATGCACCGTGATTATATGTATTACTATCAAGAACATTACTGAGTAGGGAAAAGTGCTGGCATCCCACATTTAGAGCTAACCTACAAACTGCCCTGGCCATTGTCCTGTTGGATGGTGAGCCTACTGGCTTAGACTGGATACACACTTTTCTGTGCATTTTCTGCATCGGAAAACTGACTGAGAACCAAATGAAAATCATTGGTTTAGTTCACACTTGAATGCATTTTTCACATGCAGAAAAACAATTGTCAGACAACTAATGTAGAATAACCAAAAACTGATAGACAAATGTAAATCCAGCCTTAGGGCTCGTTCACACTACAAGAGCTTTTCTAAGCACTTTGTGATTTTAAAAGCTCTTGCTAATATTATCTTATGTGTGTGTTCTCAATGTGATTTTGTAAAAATCCCCCATAGGATTGCATTAGCAAGAGCTTTTAAAATCTGGGCGAAAAACGCAAGTTTTATTTGCATATTTATGCAAATTTTCACATGTGATTTTTATTTATTCATTTATTTTCACAATGGCCTATTAACCGCATTCATGTGCAGCACTATTCAGAATTATTATATGCACATCGCATGCAGTTTGCACCTGGAATGCAAAAAAAAAATGCAGCAGGCTGTACATTTTCCCCCCGCATCCAATCACATATAAAAAAATCAGGTCAGTGAAAAATGGCGCCCAGCACCGTTAGATAAAAATGGCGCCCCATTCACTTACATTATCAAACTATATTTATCGTTCTTCTCAAAAACTATAAGGTCTTTTTGAAAAAAAAAAACATTTTCTTCCTGTTCCCACTGTTCTTCTTAACATTTCCCTACACATTTGGTGTTTCTGGCATTTAAAGGGACTTTGCTATTAACCGTTAAAGTCGGCGGGCGTTTAATTTTCCCACGGTCAGAAGTAGAATATTCAAAATCGATTTTCTCAAAAACTATAAGGTCTTTTTGAAAAAAAAAATTTATCTTGTTCACAATTTTTTTCTTAACATTCCCTGCAAATTTGGTGTTTTTAGCGTTTAAGGGGGCTTTGCTATTAAACATTAAAGCCGGCGGGCAGATATTTTCCAAACAGCAGCAAAGCAGGGGTTAATATATAGTAGCAAATATATCGGCGCCAAGGGACAATGGAACCGCCGCTGAGAAGAACAATGTCCAAAAGTTCAGAAGTCAGGCATACATCAAAGGTCAGCGCAGGTTTAGAAAGTCATTGTATGTAGTGAATGGTAAATTCTTCACCACAATATATCAAATGCTCAGAGGTAGGTATCCGCCAAACATCAAAACTAGAAAAGGCTTACCAGCTCCCAACAACCCACATTATAAGGTTGTGAAATGGCTCATGTCACAGATAACGTCCAGGGAACATCAGACGTCGTGAAGATCCAGTGGACATCCGTGTGGAGGTAAAGTTTCAGGAATTTTTTTCTCCCCTGATGACGCAAGACTGCGAAACCGGTCGGGAAGGTAACAGGCGGCACCATTGTCTATTGATCTTCGATTGACCATTACATGCGCGCTAATCTTCTGGGGTTCCCTGTTTATGGGCCCCGTATGTGAGTTATCGTTTTTATGTCTACTGCCTTTTAAAGAAATTTTATCTAAATAAACGGGTTACGCTTAGATATTGCCGTTTTTGTTTTCCTATATAAATTCCTAAAACTTTACCTCCACACGGATGTCCACTGGATCTTCACGACGTCTGATGTTCCCTGGACGTTATCTGTTACCTGATGAAAGCAGGGGTTAAAACGATAAATATCATTCAGGCAGGACAAAAAAAAAAAGTTTTAAAACGATAAATTTCGTTCAGAAGGTCTGCACTATTTTAACCTTTAAAACGATAAATATCGTTTTAAACAAATATCGGGCAGAAGAAGAGCGCCATTATTTAGACGCTGAAAAAATTGCATTACATGGAAACAAGCCCATTCACAATCATTAGTATGCTTTACAATGCACTTTTTTTTTTTTTTTTGGTTTAAAAACACTCACATAGAGAAACTTAGCCTCAGGCCCCATTCACACTTACAAAACGCAAAACGCTAGTGCTTTTGCTAGCGTTTTGCTCTGGCGACCTTTGGTGATTAACGCCAAAACAAACCGCCATTCACACTTGGGGCAATTTTCTGCGATTGCGATTAGTGCTTCTATAGCACTAAACGAGATAGCCGGGAAATCGCCTGAAAATGGTGCAGGATACGATTTGCGTTAATTGCCGGTGCTTAATGCAAAATCGCCGGCGCTTAATGCAAATCGCCCAAGTGAGAACGAGCCCATAGGTTATTATTGCACTAGCACTTTAAAAAGCGGTGGTGCTTGAGCGTTTTGCCGAAATCGCCGGCAAAATGCTCTAGTGTAAATGGGGCCTAAGGCTGGTTTCAAATTGCAAATTGGTGTTAGCGGAGCAGCTCTGTTGCTGCACCACACTGCCAAAGACAGGCCTTCAGGGAATACCGTGTTACTATGCAGTATTCCCTGTTGGTATCCGGCCAAGCAGGAAGTGACACTCACTTCTTGCCAGCCAATCGATGACGTTCACGTATTGCAAAAAATACAATTCCGCGCATGCGCGACGTGTAAAACCTGTGGCATGTATTCACACTGACACGCATTGCCATAGACTTACATGACTTCCGGTCCGCCGCACATTGATGCAGAAACTCGTGCTAATGTAATTTTGGAAGCGCATCAGTTTGAGGCCTTCCAGGACTCCGCACCATGGGTAATATGATTTTACCCATATACTTTCATTAGACCGGCTTTAAGCTGCGGCCGATTACGCCAATGCAATGCCACAGTGTGAAAGGGCCCTAAGGCCTTGTTCACATTGCATTCGGCTCGCGTGTCCGTCCGTGTTGGGCTGTTTTCAGGCGTTTTTTTTTTTCATGTTCCCGGTGTTTGGGTGGGCGACTCGTTTTTGTGCTTAGCGGTTTCCTAAGCGTTTTTCTGAGCGGTTTTGTAATTCACTCCTTGACGCAGGTCAGGAAGTGAACGCTTTGACCTGGAAAAAAATAAATACAATGTATGCATTCTTGAAAACCACGAACGCAATCGATACACAAAGAAATTTTGCAAGCATTTTGTGTTTCTCCTATACCTTCAATTGAGGCAGAATCTCCCCAAAAATGGTCCAGGCACCGCTTTACTGAATGGACAGCGCACGACCCACACTGATATAAACTTTCTCATAGACATTCATTGCACAAGCGTTTGGCGATTTTTAAAACTCACCCACGTGTGATACGCATTGGCTATCATCCATAAAAGTGTGTTCGGTAAAACAAATCCAGGCGGGATGTGCGCTCATTCACAAAAATGTTTACAGTTGCGATAGCAGTGCAGTGATTTCCCGAACTAGGCTGGCGGTAGGCTGGAATAACATGAGAAGCTGCCCGAGTTGATACATTTTCTGCAGAGTGCAGAGACAGCATTACACTTACAGAGGCAGCCCCAGCTTCCCTTTAGATGTGCATTTTTTAAAAAATTGCCTCTGTTTGCCCTGAATCTGCACTGAATCTGTCTATTAGGCGGCATTTCCACTTGTGCGGTGGGAATCGTCGCGGGAAAAATTTGCATGCTGATGCGAATTTTGCATGCGGGTCTATGCGAATTTTCATGCGAATTCGCATGGATGATGATGTTTGCGAATTTAACCATGGCAGTGCTGGTGTGATTTTCCATTGTTTCTATGCGAATTCGCATAAAAATTTGCATACCCAAACCGCATGCGAATTACCTATTAAATGCATTGTATGCGATTCGCATAGCGGTATGCAGTATGCGAATTCTGATGGCTCTGCCATGCAAATTTTTTCTGTACAGAAAAATGCAAAGGAATCCTGACAAGTGGGAACAGTCCCATTCACTTGTATTGCTATGCGAATGTGCATGCGGGAAAAACGCATGCGAATTCGCGATAGTGGAAATGGGCCCTTAGTCTTACAATCTATTTAATTGCCACAGCTTTTAGAAGAACTCAGGAAATGTTACACATGCAGGCTTTCTGATGTGAAATACAGTATATCTAAAAACAGGTACCCAAGAATTTAAAAAACACAGCCTGGGTATTCTGGAAAGCCTTTTTTGTTCTGCTCTCACTGCTGCTGCCTGGGATGTCTGTCTCCAGAATTTTGGCAATAGCAGGTGTAGCGCCTTAGTGAGGCTCACTGAGGCGCTACACCTGCTATTGCCGAAATTCTGTTTTGTCCCCACGTTTATTGCCTGATGAAGCGGGCTTGGCCTGCGAAACGCGTTGCACTGCACTTTTTGGGGTACTATATAATAAATGTGATTGCTACTATTCAGACAGTCTTTCGTGTCTGCTTTATGGAGGTAAGTCCACCACTTCCTCCAAGCACATTTTAAAGGTTTTATCAATTTTTATTCTGCTGGCGCCTCTGTTCTCCTACTGCTTCTGTACATGCATGTTGCAGTTCCCTCCTTAAGTAGCTCATATGTATGACCAGTAATAGCAGTGAGGCCCATCCCTGTGTATGAATAGAGCGACAGCCGTATATCTACGGCAAGGCATTTCTCTAGGGTGTGACATCACTTCCTCTGACGTCACTTCCCATTCAGGGACGCGTTGCTATGGCAATATGTGCCCTGACCGGCGTGTTGCCCAGGTTGTCATAGCAACCTGGCAACATGTCACTTGTTATGTAAAGATATCCGCCTGCATCAGCGGCGCCAATGCATTACTGCATTGCCGCTCAGCGTGTAGTCACAAGTGTACTTAAGGTGGATATATAGGAGTGGGGTACTTAGGGTAACGGGCACTCGGAGTTTAAAGAGGCCCTGTCCCATACAAATAAAATTAGTGTCTCAACTGTGATCGAGAGGGGTGATGTCCCCTCAACAATATTGAATTAACACAGCACTCTTATTAGAGAGGTATTACATGAATATGGGGAAGCTAACAGAGGAACATAACTGGAGGGACCAGAAGGAAATACCCGGCGCAGGGAGATGAGAAGGAGGGATAACAGTCTCACATATAAGCACACTACATGCACTGTAGGGTCATCGATTAGACCCTAGAATAAAATAATTTGAGATAAGCAACAACAGTGATGGGTGAGTGGAGCTATCAGGAGCAGAGGGGGACATTTGGTCAGCTATGTCCCTATATTACAGGCAATGTATGTCTGTGTGTTGTGAAATAAATTTAAATAAATCGGGACAACAAAAAACATGCGATATTGAAATCTTCGTTAAGGCCTTTCGGGGCTAACGTCTCAAGTCAGAAAATCCATTGTGATTCCAATTGGGTAAGTTTTTTGTCAAAATCGCCCCCTCTGAATCCCCTCTTCCACTGTTGCAGCCCCCAAAACCTGATGTCGAACCGATTGGATGAATGGACCGAGTTCATGTGTTTGGCAATAGAGGTCTCACTTTTGTGTTTTAATATTACCAATGTGTACAAGGATCCTCCTTTAGGGGTCTTGAGGTTTTGCCAACATACCACAGATAGCAGTTGCAACTCGCTACGTATACAGTGCCGGGGGTGTCGCAATTGATGAACGATAAAATCTCAAACTTTCTCCCATTGCTCGGGGAGATGCAGGATTTAACTGTCTGCATGTATCTACATGCTTTGCATTTCCCACACTTGTGGGACCCCTTAGGTCTTTGTGGAATCCAAGTAGGGGAGGGAGACGGTGGTCTGTCCACAAAGGCACTGTGTACTAGGATGTCTCTTAGGCTGGCAGGCCTTCTGTATGTGATTGATGGACGTTGTGGCAGAAAACGTACAAGATCTTTATCCTGCTGGAGGACCGGCCAGTAATGTTCCATGATCTGGAATATAGCGTGAGATTGATTATTGAAAGTACCTATCAACCGTGGTGCCACTCGGCTGGTTGGCACCTGTTCAGGGGTCACCTTCTTGGGAGCAAGGGTCTGCATATACAGAAGGTGCTCCTGACGCGACCCCGCCCCGAGGGGTGGGCATAGGGAGATTAGCTGCCTCATTTAAACCATGCTTTTATAGCGTGTGCTAGCTCTGACTTGGGCTATTCTGAGGGTTGAGGGGGGACACCAGTCAATACCGTAGTAGCACTGTATTATATTGTATAGCACTACCTGTTGTATATAGAGCTCTCTCCTCTCCTTATTTGTATGTGTGCATGTCTGGGATACTATGGTTGCACTCAGGGCGTTATTTCTATAGTTGTGGAGTGACATGCTGCAAGCACTATCAGCATTTCCACCCTCAAATGCTCCTTAGACCTTCATAGTATTGCAGGACTGATTTGGGCTAGCTACACCCCACTCTCTTGAGTGGAGGGGATCAGCAACAACACCCTATCAGACCTTTACAGCTATTTTAGCTAATACTTATGTAGACATGCACCTACAGTCACTAGAGGTTGGTGTTGATAGACACACTCCTCTTTTTTAGATACTTTATCTATTTACAATAAAGAGTACATTTCTTTTAACTGTACCTATAGGGCTGGTCTTTGGATCTTCAGGGTTTGAATAAATTGTATCATCCTGATTCAAAACTCCTTCTTTTCCAGGTCAAAGAGTTCCTTTCCTGACTTGCATCAGGAAGTGAAAAAACAAATCGCTCTGCAAAAGCGCTTTGAGACGCACTGTACACAAAATCTTGAGTCAGCGATTTCGATTTTAGATTTAAACAAAGTCTAATGCTGGGAATACACGTTTCGTTTTTGCCTTCGTTTTAGCCTTCGATTCGTTCAGTAAACGAATCGAGTGTTGAAAACGTATGTGAAAATAGTCATAATCTCATTATAGTTTCGATTAATAGACCCCAAAAACGAACGACTAGTGATCGAACATGTTTGATATTATCTCTCTTTATCCATCTAATCGAGCCATTGGTAGGCTTGATGGCTGTTCAGATCGATTATATGTTCGTTTATGTTAGTCCGTCCCTGTAAAAAGGGATTTTCGTTTCGTTTCTTTGCATCCTTCGATCATTGGAAAAACAAAACCATCAGAATCGAAAAAAAACCCGAAACCGTGGGTGGTGATATTAACCGTACGTTCGATTATTTAGGGAACGAAAAGGACAAAAGGCACAATCGAAACGAAGGCTAAAACGAAGGCAAAAACGAAACGTGTATTCCCAGCATTAGTGTTGTTGCCTGATGAGAAATGAGGCTGCAACATACCAAGAAGTGAAGCAGTCTGAATGCTTTCTAAATACACTGTGGTTAGGCTGGCACTAACCGCTATTTATTCAGGTTCTGTAAAGTAGCAATAGCTGATTATCTTATCTAAGTAGCCACAGTCTGCAATGTTGTTAGCTCCACCCTATATATTACCGGCTAACTTATAACTCGTGTGTAGAACTAATATACAAGGCTCCTCTGGAATTAATCAGTTAACAACTTCAGTACCAGCAGTCTCTTGCCCCTTAACCTCCCTGGGGTTCAATTTCTGCTGGATTTCTGTGCAAGAAGTGATCCAGTTAATTTTCATAACCTTTAATCCTGTAACTTAACAAAATGTGTCAAGCAACGGTCTAGTGTACATTTTGAGTCCAATAAAAGCTTGAAACACAAAATCTAAACTAAATTTCAAAATTACTCCCCAAAATCTCTGATCATTTATACTTCCAAGCTGCAGCTGCTCAACCTGCACTAATACAAAAAGTAAAGGTGGCCATACATCTAGTGATGATGGGCAGATTCGACCAAAACACAAATCTTTCTCTAGTCAAATCTGATTAGAGAGAGATCGGTTGGCTACCCATACTCCACAGGCTGTTTCCCAATAAATTTCAACTTGAAATCGCTTGGGAATTGGCCGCGCCTGTTGCCTCGTCGCTGCCCCCTCAATGTAAAAATGTACTCCCGTGTGTGCATTTATACATTACCTGTCCTGTGTCGCCCACCACGTGGTGCCCATCTGTCTTCGGAATCCCCCGCAGATTATTGTAGGTAGGTAGCCAGGTCTAGGTGCCCCCAGTATAGGATAGCTACGTACAGGTGTCCGCCAGTACAGGCTCCAGTATAGGATAGGTACGTACAGGTGCCGCTCAGTATAGGCTAAGTAGGTGCAGGTATCCCCCAGGATAGGCTAGGTAGGTGCTGGTGTCCCCCAGGATAGGCTAGGTAGGTGCAGGTGTCCCCTGGGATAGGTTAGTTAGGTGCAGGTGTCCCCTGGGATAGGCTAGTTAGGTGCAGGTGTCTCACGGGATAGGCTAGGTAGGTGTCCCCCAGGATAGGCTAGGTAGGTGTCCCCCAGGATAGGCTAGGTAGGTGTCCCCCAGGATAGGCTAGGTAGGTGTCCCCCAGGGTAGGCTAGCTAGGTGCCCCCAAAGATAAGCTAGGTAGATGCCCCCAAAGATAAGGTAGGTAGATGCCACCAAAGATAAGCTAGGTACAGTGGGTTGCAAAAGTATTCGGCCCCCTTGAAGTTTTCCACATTTTGTCACATTGCTACCACAAACATGAATCAATTTTATTGGAATTCCATGTGAAAGACCAATACAAAGTGGTGTACATGTGAGAAGTGGATCGAAAATCAATACTTTGTAGAACCACCTTTTGCTGCAATTACAGCTGCCAGTCTTTTAGGGTATGTCTCTACCAACTTTGCACATCTAGAGACTGAAATCCTTGCCCATTCTTTGCAAAACAGCTCCAGCTCAGTCAGATTAGATGGAAAGCATTTGTGAACAGCAGTTTTCAGATCTTGCCACAGATTCTCGATTGGATTTAGATCTGGACTTTGACTGGGCCATTCTAACACATGGATATGTTTTGTTTTAAACCATTCCATTGTTGCCCTGGCTTTATGTTTAGGGTCATTGTCCTGCTGGGAGGTGAACCTCCGCCCCAGTCTCAAGTCTTTTGCAGTCTCCAAGAGGTTTTCTTCCAAGTTTGCCCTGTATTTGGCTCCATCCATCTTCCCATCAACCCTGACCAGCTTCCCTGTCCCTGCTGAAGAGATGCACCCCCCCGAGCATGATGCTGTCACCATTATATTTGACAGTGGGGATGATGTGTTCAGAGTGATGTGCAGTGTTAGTTTTCAGCCAAACATAGCGTTTTGCATTTTGGCCAAAAAGTTCAATTTTGGTCTCATCTGACCAGAGCACCTTCTTCCACATGGTTGCTGTGTCCCCCACTTGGCTTGTGGCAAACTGCAAACGGGACTTCTTATGCTTTCTGTTAACAATGCCTTTCTTCTTGCCACTCTTCCATAAAGGCCACCTTTGTACAGTGCATGACTAATACTTGTCCTATGGACAGAGTCTCCCACCTGAGCTGTAGAACTCTGCAGCTCGTCCAGAGTCACCATGGGCCTCTTGACTGCATTTCTGATCAGCGCTCTCCTTGTTCGGCCTGTGAGTTTAGGTGGACGACCTTGTCTTGGTAGGTTTACAGTTGTGCCATACTCCTTCCATTTCTGAATGATCGCTTGAACAGTGCTCCTTTTGGTGTTCAAAGCTTTGGAAATGTTTTTGCAGCCTAAGGCTCAACACACACCATACAATCTTGATTGTTCAATCTTACCACTTTCATGTAGTATAAGAGCTTATCCAATCAAGCATTCAAGGTATTTTCAATCTGTTGGCCCTTATACTACATCGATTTGGTAAATCTGTACAACCAAGATTGTATGGTGTGTGTTGAGCTTAAGCCTGCTTTAAATTTCTCAATAACTTGATCCCTGACCTGTCTTGTGTGTTCTTTGGACTTCACGGGGGTTGTTGCTCCCAATATTCTCTTAGACAACCCACCCTACCCATGACCACGCCCACATCCTGTTGCATGACCACGCCCATTTTGGCACGATTTTGTCAGTAAAAACAATCTTTTGCCAGTAAATTTTTAGGTATTTGTCAGTAAAAAATAATGTGAAAGGTTGGCAACACTGACTGTTGCCCTTGCATCAGATTGGACACTTACAGAGCACCACAAGGAACTGCAATGAGTGTGAAAGCCTCCATAGACTTTAATTGCTTTTGTGGCCCCATGGGGCAAAATAGGGTGACGTAACGCAGGTTTAACCTGCATGAGTAAAAGGGTCCTTAAAGAAAAATGTATTACTTATCTATTCTTCTACTGTATAAAAAGGCCACCCACTCACTGTCATTTCTCATTAATCCTTTGTCAGTACCCATCAACACCCTTGCTGTCTATGCTCCTCACCCGCTCGCTGTCGCTTTTCATCATCCGCTATTGGTATCCATCACCCACTCATTGTAATTTCTCATTAATCCTCTGTCATTGTTTGCCACGCCCTCGCTGTGGCTTCTCATCAGTCTACTATTCCTACTACCCCCATGGTCAGGGCTACCATATAGGCAAATTGGCAGCTGCTCCAGGGCACCAAGCTGGCTTCGAGGCCCCCTAAGTCACCCCCCCATCTTAACTGTGCTCCCAGGGGCCCCTGCAGTATCTTTGGCAGAGTAGGGACTCACCTGTTCCAGAACGAACACAGGGAATCCAGTGCAGGAGACTTGGGTGCACGGGAAGTAACTTTGGCGCCGTCAGAAGACGGAGCTGAAGTTACTTTTAAAACCCAATCATTTGAATTATATTATTCCCCACCATCCATGGCGGCCTGGAGTGGGAATAGTATTTAACATGGCCGGGACTTGTGCAGCAGCAGGATCAGCCATATACCGGCTGTATCCTGCGCCCAAGTCTCCCGCGTCGATTCCTCTCGTACGCGTTCCAGAAGGCACATTCCTCTGTCAGTCCATGGCACTGTGCTCCCTATCTTAGTCCATTGCTGTCAGCATCTTATCTGTGTCCCGCGGCATGTTATTACGTAATTACAGAGTGTCAGAGAGGATGCAGCCAGAGGTGGATGAAGAGCAGGAGCATGGTGCCATGGACTGAGAAAAAAGCCCGCCGGGACAGGTGAGTCGCTACTCATTGCAGAGGCCCCGGGAATCCCATTTAAGTTGGGGAGAGTGGAGTGGCAGCTGGCTCAGGGTCCTGCAGGTGAAATCGGCAACAACAAAGGGCCCTTAATGCTGCTTTAGGGATGGGGGTCTGTCTCGGGGGCCCCCAGGTTAATTTTGCCCATGGACCCTATTGTTAATAGAACTGGCCCTGCCTTTCCTACACAAAACACAAGCAGACCCCAGAGACAGACAGCAAGTGGCAGTGTGCAGCTGGCCAGGAGATGGGCATACTGTACCTGATTGATCCCACTCCACTTGGCTCCACTAGTGCAAAGCTTCCGTCTTCTTCCATCCCTGCATGATGCACACTGCCTGTACTAGGGGTTTATCCCAAGCTGATGCAGCAGTGAAAATATATTCTGAGCGGCTGCATCATCAGGTAGAGACCAGCCACTCTTATGGGCAGCATGCACCGTGCAAGGAAGAAAGAAGATGGAAGCTCTGCACTAGTACAGCCAAGGAGCGCAGGTCTGTGGATCAGGTATGTCCACCTCCCAGCCAGCTGCACACTGTCTGTCTCTGGGGCCTGACACTATGGAAGTGGAGACAGACAATCAGGACACAGTGGCAGAGGTCCGGGGCTAGCGCTTAATGATGCCACTGTCAAGTACTGTGTACTAGAGGTTTCTGCTGGCCATAGGATTATGCCAATATGACATGGAGAGGCCAGTGAGGTCCATAAAGCCTCACAAAAGTAACCAATAATGTCAAACATCCACATAGGACTCAACCCTTCAAGGATGAATATCCAACATATTTTTATTAATACATCTGCGGTGATACAGCACACTAAACAGCACATTTTGGGTGAAACATCCTTTGTCAAGTGCTCCTTGACAAAGGGTATTTGGCCACTGTAAAGTAACCGTGGTTATCACATTGTCACAATCGGGTACGTTGTAATCAGGAGGGATGCTACAACACTCATCTCTTCTTCCCTGTAGGCTTTGTGTGCACCCACTTCATTCTCTCATTCCCCCACTGCACAAAAATATATCGTCTGTAACTTCTCATCTTAGTTATATTAGTGACTGTTGAGATCTCTGTGTAACTAGCACTTTGCACAACTTCTACTGCAACTGGTGACATTTACCTTCAGCAGGACGTCGGCAATCCTGCTGTACCGGTAACGTATGAAGACTCCCAGGCCAATAGGTAGTAATGTGCTACATAAGGTTAGAGTTACAGCTCCCAGTGGTAGGAACTGGACCAGAGTGGTGTTGATCCAGTGTCGACTGTAGATCCACAGGCACAGAGGCATCAATATCAAAGCCAGGAGGGTGGACGATGTTGTCATGATGATGCTGCAGAGGCAAAAACAATATCACATAAGCACAATACAATAACGTTATACAGAAGATACCTTGAAATTAAGTGTCATATATTGCTGCCAGCTAGACATTTAATATATTGTGTTTAAAACATAACAGTACACAACTGTGCATACGTGGCTTTACATATACAAAAACGTATGCTCACATAAAGCTGAATAATTGCAAATAACTTATTTTTTAAGAAGGCAAATTTTTATTTACCATAGTTTTTGTTTTTTTAGTAAGGGGGATTTTTGGTTTTCCTTTTTGTCCCCTGATCCCCCTAATAGTTTTGGTTTGCTGTGAGCTTCCTGGATACTCTATAATATTGTACAGTATTACCAAGTCTCACCTCATAGAGCCGTATTAATCCATGCCTTGAGGAGGAGGAGCTATGTGCATGTTGGATTTGTAAGGCCCTGTAAAATGGATAGGCTATAGGCACACTGCGCAGCAGCAGCTAGGATGTTTGTCTGGCTTTCATAAGTAATGATTTGCACATTTAGTAGTGATGGATCATAGGATATGTATATTGCTCCAATAAAGTTGAATATTTGCAAACTGTAATACTTATTTTGTACATATTTACTGATCCACTGTTGTTAACGTAAAAAAAATTAAGTGGTCTCCCCATACTCTACAGATACAGAAAGTGACAAGGCAGAATCCTACGTTGTTAATGTGTGTGTGCTATACCTGCCTTTAGTTGTGATTGTGAATGCTTCCTTCCTGTTCCAATCCTATGTGCTCCGCCTCCTAATCACTAGAGAATGTGACAGTCTGCCAGACGATCTGTGTCAGTATGTAGACAGTTGCTGTTTCTATTAAGGTGCCTATTAAGAGTACAATATTTTTCTCAGATGTGATCATTCGATCAGATTTGCGGGATTGTAAGTAATCTGAAGGTAATTATTGATTCTTTACATAAACGGGTTGATTAGCGCACGTTTTCATTTCAGATAGGATCCTAAAAGCCAACATTTCGATCAACAAAATTCTGTATTCCAAACAAGTAAAGAATGATTTCATTTCAATTTTCTTCACATACTACGTGGTTTTCTGGGGGTCCGTTAAAAATGGCGCCAGTTATCGTAGTTAAAAACCGGCGCCCCGTAGAGAACCACTATCGCTAGTTATTTTTCGTTTTTGACAGCTAAAAAACGGCTCCGGCTTTAAAAACGAAATTTGTTTATATTTATATTTGTATTGCTCCCAAACGATATTTTTCGTTTTAACCCTTGCTTTGCTGCCGTTTGGAAAATATCTGCCCGCCGGCTTTAATGTTTAATAGCAAAGCCCCCTTAAAAGCTAAAAACACCAAATTTGCAGGGAATGTTAAGAAGAAAATTGCGAACAAGAGGAAAATTTTTTTTTTTCAAAAAGACCTTATAGTTTTTGAGAAAATCGATTTTGAATATTCTTCTTCTGACCGTGGGAAAATTAAACGCCCGACGACTTTAGCGGTAAATAGCAAAGCCCCTTTAAATGCCAGAAACACCAAATGTGTAGGGAATGTTAAGAAGAAAATTGTGAACAAGAGGAACATTTTTTTTTTCAAAAAGACCTTATAGTTTTTGAGAAAATCGATTTTAAATCTTCAAAGAGGAAAATGTACAGTATCTATTTAAATCACGTACTGACATTTCCGCAGCGGAAACAATTCCCGCCGACTTTAGCAGTTAATAGCAAAGTCCCCTTAAATCCTAGCAACACCAAATTTGCAGGATATGTTAAAAAGATACTGGGAAACAATATTTAAAAAAAAATTGAAACATTTTATTTTATTTTTTTAAATTTAAATTCTTGGGTTATGTTCAGAGTGTGGGAAATTTTTTGAAAAAAATGACGTGGGGTCCCCCCTCCCGAGCCTCTGTAACCCCTTGTCCCCCATGCAGGCTGGGATAGCCAGAATGCGGAGCCCCGGCCGACTGGGGCTTCGCACCCTGAGCTATACCAGCCCAGCCCGCATGGTCCATAGTATGGGGGGGCTTCGGGGGGGAGGGGCGGCCAAGCCTTCCCCTCCCCCCCCCGGAGCCCTTGTCCAATCCATGGACAAGGGGCTCTTCCCCACCTCCGGTGCCCCAGGAGGAGGTGGGCGCGACGACTCCCGGGGGGGGTTCATGGTGGCATCTGGGAGTCCCCTTTAAGAAGGGGACCCCCAGATGCCCACCCCCCTCCCAGGAGAAATGAGTATAGAGGTACAAAGTACCCCTTACCCATTTCCACAAAGGGTTAAATGAAATAAAAACGCAACAACGAGAAAAGTCCTTTAATGTTCTAAATTAACCAGAAATACTTACCTGTACCTTTAAGAAAAAAATCCCAAGCCAATTAGGTCCCACGACAGTATCCTCCATCTTGCGATCTTCAGAAATACTTACCTGTACCTTTAAGAAAAAATTCCCACGCCATTAGCCTCGGAAAAGGTCCTGCGCTATAATCTGTTATGTCCCACGACGACAGTATCCTCTGTCTTGCGATCTTCAGAAATACTTACCTGTACCTTTAAGAAAAAAATCCCACGCCAATTAGGTCCCAGGACAGTATCCTCTATCTTGCGACCTTCTGTTACATGTTGATTGAAGATCTCCGCCGCCCCGACGCCACACAGGCCGCCTCCGCCGAACTGCTCTCAGCTATACTTAGTATAGCTAAGAGCAAAAAGCATCTTTAAATTTTAGCTCCAATGGTCCCCATTGGTTCCTTAAAAGACCAATGGGGATCAGGAGGATCCCCATTGGTCGATAAGGAACCAATGGGGAGCCTTGGAGCCAAAATTTAAAGATGCTTTTTGTTCTCAGCTATACTAAGTATAGCTGAGAGTGCATCTATATAGACGCATTAGCGCTGGCTGCAGCTGCCCTCCCTGCCTCTCTCACACCTGTCACCCTCACCCATGCTGGCACCCATGGGTGCATTGGGTGCCAGCATGGGTGAGGGTGACAGGTGGGGGGAGGCAGGGAGGGCAGCGGCAGCTAGCGCTAATGCGTCTGTATAGACGCACTCTCAGCTATACTTAGTATAGCTGAGAGCAGTGCGGCGGAGGCGGCGTGTGTGGCGTCGGGGCGGCGGAGATCTTCAATCAAGATGTATCAGAAGATCGCAAGATAAAGGATACTGTCGTGGGACCTGATTGGCGTGGGATTTTTTTCTTAAAGGTACAGGTAAGTATTTGTGGTTAATTTAGAACATTAAAGGACTTTTCTCGTGGTTGTGTTTTTATTTCATTTAACCCTTTGTGGAAATGGGTAAGGGGTACTTTGTACCTCTATACTCATTTCTCCTGGGAGGGGGGTGGGCATCTGGGGGTCCCCTTCTTAAAGGGGACTCCCAGATGCCACCATAACCCCCCCCCCCCAGGGAGTCGTCGCCCCCACCTCCTCCTGGGGCAGCAGAGGTGGGGAAGAGCCCCTTGTCCATGGATTGGACAAGGGCTCTGGGGGGGAGGGGAAGGCTTAACTGCCCCTCCCCCCGGAGCCCCCCCAAAACCATGGACCATGCGGGCTGGTATAGCTCAGGGTGCGAAGCCCCAGTCAGCCGGGGCTCCGCATTCTGGTTATCCCAGCCTGCATGGGAGATGAGGGTTACAGAGGCTCGGGAGGGGGGACCCCACGTCGTTTTTTTTTTAAATTTATTTCCCACACTCAGAACATTAAAAAAATAAAAATGTATACCAAATTTAAAAAAAAAAAGACGTGGGGTCCCTCCTCCCGAGCCTCTGTAACCCCTTGTCCCCCATGCAGGCTGGGATAGCCAGAATGCGGAGCCCCGGCCGACTGGGGCTTCGCACCCTGAGCTATACCAGCCCGCATGGTCCATGGTATGGGGGGGCTCTGGGAGGGAGGGGCAGCCAAGCCTCCCCCTCCCCCCCAGAGCCCCTTGTTCAATCCATGGACAAGGGGCTCTTCCCCGCCTCCCTTGCCCCAGGTGGAGGCGGGGGGCGACACCTCCCTGGGGGGGGGGGGGGGTTCATGGTGGCATCTGGGAGTCCCCTTTAAGAAGGGGACCCCCAGATGCCCACCCCCCTCCCAGGAGAAATGAGTATAGAGGTACAAAGTACCCCTTACCCATTTCCACAAAGGGTTAAATGAAATAAAAACACAACCACGAGAAAAGTCCTTTAATGTTCTAAATTAACCACAAATACTTACCTGTACCTTTATGAAAAAATCCCACGCCAATCAGGTCTCACGACAGTATCCTCTATCTTGCGATCTTCTGATACATCTTGATTGAAGATCTCCGCCGCACTGCTCTCAGCTATACTAAGTGTAGCTGAGAGTGCGTCTATACAGACACATTAGCGCTAGCTGCCGCTGCCCTCCCTGCCTTCCCCCACCTGTCACCCTCACCCATGCTGGCACCCAATGCACCCATGGGTGCCAGCATGGGTGAGGGTGAGGGTGACAGGTGTGAGAAAGGCAGGGAGGGCAGCGGCAGCCAGCGCTAATGCGTCTATATAGATGCACTCTCAGCTATACTTAGTATAGCTGAGAACAAAAAGCATCTTTAAATTTTGGCTCCAAGGTCGATAAGCAACCAATGGGGATCCTCCTGATTCCCATTGGTCTGTTAAGGAACCAATGGGGACCATTGGAGCTAAAATTTAAAGATGATTTTTGCTCTTAGCTATACTAAGTATAGCTGAGAGCAGTTCGGCGGAGGCGGCGTGTGTGGCGTCGGGGCGGCGGAGATCTTCAATCAACATGTAATAGAAGGTCGCAAGATAGAGGATACTGTCGTGGGACCTAATTGGCGTGGGATTTTTTTCTTAAAGGTACAGGTAAGTATTTCTGAAGATCGCAAGACAGAGGATACTGTCGTCGTGGGACATAACAGATTATAGCGCAGGACCTTTTCCGAGGCTAATGGCGTGGGAATTTTTTCTTAAAGGTACAGGTAAGTATTTCTGAAGATCGCAAGATGGAGGATACTGTTGTGGGACCTAATTGGCTTGGGATTTTTTTCTTAAAGGTACAGGTAAGTATTTCTGGTTAATTTAGAACATTAAAGGACTTTTCTCGTTGTTGCGTTTTTATTTCATTTAAAACTTTATGGAAATGGGTAAGGGGTGCACCCCTATACTCATTTCTCCTGGGAGGGGGGCAGGCATCTGGGTTCCCCTTCTTAAAGGGGACTCCCAGATGCCACCATGAACCCCCCCCCCCAGGGAGTCATCGCGCCCACCTCCTCCTGGGGCACCGGAGGTGGGGAAGAGCCCCTTGTCCATGGATTGGACAAGGGCTCCGGGGGGGAGGGGAAGGCTTGGCCGCCCCTCCCCCCGAAGCCCCCCCATACCATGGACCATGCGGGCTGGGCTGGTATAGCTCAGGGTGCGAAGCCCCAGTCGGCCGGGGCTCCGCATTCTGGCTATCCCAGCCTGCATGGGGGACAAGGGGTTACAGAGGCTCGGGAGGGGGGACCCCACGTCATTTTTTTCAAAAAATTTCCCACACTCTGAACATAACCCAAGAATTTAAATTTAAAAAAAATAAATAAATAAAATTTTTCAATTTTTTTTAAATATTGTTTCCCAGTATCTTTTTAACATATCCTGCAAATTTGGTGTTGCTAGGATTTAAGGGGACTTTGCTATTAACTGCTAAAGTCGGCGGGAATTGTTTCCGCTGCGGAAATGTCAGTACGCGATTTAAATAGATACATTTTCCTCTTTGAAGATTTAAAATCGATTTTCTCAAAAACTATAAGGTCTTTTTGTAAATTTTTTTTTCCTCTTGTTCACAATTTTCTTCTTAACATTCCCTACACATTTGGTGTTTCTGGCATTTAAAGGGGCTTTGCTATTAACCGCTAAAGTCGGCGGGCGTTTAATTTTCCCACGGTCAGAAGAAGAATATTCAAAATCGATTTTCTCAAAAACTATAAGGTCTTTTTGAAAAAAAAATGTTTTCCTCTTGTTCACAATTTTCTTCTGAACATTCCCTGCAAATTTGGTGTTTTTAACTTTTAAGGGGGCTTTGCTATTAAACATTAAAGCCAGCGGGCAGATATTTTCCAAATGGCAGCAAAGCAGGGGTTAAAACAATAAATATCGTTCAGGCAGGACAAAAAAAAAGTTTGAAAATGATAAATTTCGTTCAAAAGGTCTGCACTATTTTAACCTTTAAAACGATAAATATCGTTTTAAACATATATCGGGCAGAAGGGGGCGCCATTATTTTGCCGGCGCCATTTTTCACTAGACACGGTTTTCTGTACAATTTGATTGTAAAAATGTGATTGACTGATTGCATCTTAGGAAAATATTGTACCATGAATGGGCACCTTAGAGGGTACAGTGAGTGCTGTTGGCTAGAACTCAGGTGAGAGGTCCTCTCACAGTCAGACTTGTTATACTATAGCTGCTGCACTTTGTAAACTGTGAGGTAGTGGCAGGCAGTAATTCATAATCATCAACATTGGGAAGATGACCACAAGTTTGAGGGCAAGTAAGACATGCAAGAAGACAAGCTCAAGGGGACTTGTGGGAAACTGGGTAAGAGAGGTCATAGACTTTCATGTATACAAGACAGTATGTGTGAGGTGTGATTGGTTGCCAGTGAAGACTTGGTATGTGAAGCAGACTCCAGTAACACACAAATACTAGTAACACAGCCTCTTTTACGGGAAGGGAATTATTACCCCTGCCCAGCATCACCACCTGGGCTACTAAGCTGGTTTGGCACATTTCTTTGAGAGATCAAGGAATTTGGAGTTAGAAGACTGTGATGAGTATAGATAATATAATCTGCTTCTTATATATTACTCATTGCATATATGTTATTAGATACTACTCAAATAACATATACTGAATGGCCCAAAAAATTAGAGACCGCCTCTAATAACAAGCTGATCACAGGCGGTATTCTTCTTGGCATGGACTCAAGTAGATGCTGATACCGTTACTGACAAATGTTGGCCCATTATGACATAATGCCAGCTCTAAATTGGGTCGGATTGGATGGTAACGTTTCTAAGCTTTGGCGTGATCTTTCGACTTTGTCCCACAAATGCTCAATAGGATTGAGGTCGGGGATCGCACTGGCCATGGAAGCAGATTTAACTCTGATATTCGTCAAACCAATCTCAGACCGATCGAGCACGGTGGCAAGGGCCCACACAGTGGTGTAGCTAAGGAGCTATGCGCCCTAGTGCAAGCTTTACATTGCCCCCTCCAGGGGAGGACTGGGACCTTTTGGCCTGGGGGGACAACACAAACTAGAGGCCCGTTTCACGGCATCCCCAGCCCAAAGCCATATCTTTCTTGTGTGCAAATCTTCAAATTGTGATGACTAACAGCCCCAGCCACACACACACACTATGTACCTGATGTCTAACCCCATTTCTCCGCACAATCTACCTGTCTGTCTGATGCCTAACCTTAAAGGAGTTATCAGGCTTTTTTTTTTTTACGAAAATAAGTGCTACTTACCCAGGGCTCGTCCAGCCCCAAGCTCCCAGCATGTCCCTTGCCGCAGCTCTGCAGTCAGCTGTTCGCTGCCGCTGCCTCCCAGCCCCCGGCGATGACGTCAGGCCAACTGCGCCTGTGCGAGCGGCGCTGTCAATCACCGCCACATGGACCAGAGCGTACTGTGCAGACGCAGAACTACTGCGCCTGCGCAGTACACTCCGGTCCACGTGGCGGTGATTGACAGTGCTGCTCGCACAGGCGCAGTACAGGCCGACATCCAGGTCGGACTGGTGCCATCGCCGGGGACTGGGAGGCAGCGGCAGCGAATGGCTGATTGCAGAGCTGCGGCGAGGGACATGCTGGGAGTGTGGGGCTGGAGGAAGCCCCGGGTAAGTAGCACTTATTTCATTAACAATGCCTGATAACTCCTTTAAACAACACCCCCCCCCCCACACACACACACACACAAAACTACCTACCTGGTGATGCCTAACCCCACTCCTGCCCACCCACCATACAAACTACTTGTCTGACACCTACTCCCCCCCCCTCCAACTACCTGTTTGACAGTGCCTAACTGCCTGCCTCCCCCCTCCCCTGCCGCCAATCACACCACAAGAAGAAAAAACGTTCCCCCTCAGGCCAGGGTCAGAATGGGGATGATTATCACAGAAAATTTTTTTTAGAGGGCACTGGCCTGGGCAGAGAATTGAATTTGACAGCAGTAGCAGGCAGGCAGCAAAGTGTGAGTAACTCAGTGACAAGAAGGGAGAAGAGGTACAGAAACAAAATTTTTAAAAACCACCTTCTCCTCTGGCAACCTGGACCCGACCTCCTCTATCCTCCTGTCTCCTCAGTCCTACACCTCCTCCACAGCAGCAAGCAGCTATAGGTGGCATCTCCGACTCCCAGCCCCCAGAGTGTCCGACTCCTCCAGCCAGGACAGCCAGCCAGCCACTCGTAGCCGCAGCTCCAGGCCCCCAGCCCCCCCAGCACAGAAAGCTGAAGAGTGAGACAGCTCACTCCGACGACACCTCAGGCACAGCAGCACAGGGGAGGACTGTGTCCGACTCCTCCAGCCAGCCACTCGTAGCCACAGCTCCAGGCCCCCAGCCCCCCCAGCACAGAAAGCTGAAGAGTGAGACAGCTCACTCCGATGACACCGCAGGCACAGCAGCATATTGCGGGCGGCAATGGCTCCAGGCGGGGGGCGGAGTCAAGCAGGGTCAACCCACCTGGCCGGAGAGGACCTAAGCTATTTGTGTCCTTGTGCCGCTCACATCCACCGCAGGAGCAGCCACGCACAAGGGCACACCACGGCCGGCCGCCTCAGCCCCTTCTTTAATTGGATACTTCAACTTGCTGGGAAATATCGCGCGAGGTTGCGATCCCCACTGCGAACCTGTCACCTGTGGTATGTCTGAGGCCGCTGCGTATAGCAGTGGCCAGCCCTAATTACTTAAGATTCGGGCAGCCCGGGGGGCAATTGCCCCCCGTCCCCCTGGGCCAGTCCTCCCCTGGCCCCCTCCCCCCCGAACACTCTATACATAACAATTGATACAGTGCACTAGAACTTGCTAAGGAGAGCCACAGTGTCAGACAGGTGTAACCAGGGGATGGGAACAGTTTGCCAGTGATTGCTACTATTCAAAGCATCTTTAGAAGTGATTTTTACCAGCACAGGACCAATAAATAACTAATGCTGTGGTTAAGGGATGGCTCCTCAGGGCCCTGGTGTGGTTGCAACCTCTGCACCCCCTATTGCTACGCCACTGGGCCCACAACAGGTCTTTTCCTATTTTTCTGTGATACCAAAGGTACTGATGGTCTCCTGCTGCTAAAGCGTAAGTTGTTGTGTGTTGGAACACACTTTGTGATGCACCTGTATTGAATTTAGCTGTAGTTTGTCATGTTGTTGCCCTTCTGTTGCTGCAGACTATGTATGCTACTTGCCTTTCACCTCTCTCGTTCATCAGCCATTTTTGGACCAGAATAGTCCTTATAACTTGATGTTTTTTTCAACTGCCACTCTCTAAACACCCAATATACTGTTGAGTGAGAAAATCCTAAAAGAGTTGTCGTTTCAGAGATGCTAACACCACCTCTCCAAGCCCCCCCCCCCCCCCCCCCCCCCCCCGCAATCATCCCTCGTTCAAAGTCACTTAAGGAGGAACTGTAACCAGGGATTGAACTTCATTCCAATCAGTAGCTGATACCCCTTTCCCACAAGAAATCTTGACTTTTTCTCAAACGGATCATCAGGGGGTTCTGTGTGGTTGATATTGTGGTGAAACCCCTCCCACAGTGTGCTGTCAGCGCCTAGGTACTAACATCACACTGTGGGAGCCTTGTTGCATTGTGGGAAAATGCCAAAAAAGCAGCATCTCCTTCCACAGACATCACCTGCCAGCAGTAAAGATGTCTCCTGTGATGAATTGTAGAATGTAAATCAGGGAGAGGAAATATTTTACAATGGGAAAACACTGACTAAATCATTTATAAATAATTATTGTAAAAATTAAGCACTTTTTTTCATTATGTTATTTTCACTGCAGTTCCTCTTTTAACCACTTCAGGATTCTGCGTACGCTTAAGTACACCCCTGAATCCTGAAGCGGTTTCCATGGAAACGTTCCATGTCAGTTCACGGAGGGTGTCTCCGTGAACACCCTGCTAGCCTCCGATCGCAGCTCGCAGGGTAAATGTAAACACGCGGGGAAGATCTTCCCCGCTGTTTACATACATACGGCAGCGCCGTAAAGGAGATCTGCGATCCCCGGCCTCTGATTGGCCGGGGATCGCCGGCATCTGATAGGCTGAAGCCCATCTGAGGCGGCACAGGACGGATTTCCGTCCTGCGCAGCCCATAATGGAGAGGGGAGGGAGGGAAGGAGGCAGAGGGAGGAATAGCGCTGCGGAGGGGGGCTTTGAGGAGCCCCCCCCCGCTAGGCACAGCAGCGCAGCGGCAATCAGACCCCCCCCCAGCAGGACATCCCCCTAGTGGGGAAAAAAGGGAGGGAAGTCTGATCGCCCTGCCTGCTATCTGATCTGTGCTGCGGGCTGAAGAGCCCCCGCAGCACAGATCATCCAAAGGACTAAAAACCCGGAAGTGGTTAAATCTTTCGTTTTACCCATTTTGACATTAACTTTCCTGGTAGCTACGTCATCCGAAACTGAGCGTTCCTTATATAAGCAACTCTGCGTTGTTACGTCACTCTAAGTCAATGTTGGACTGGTTTACTTTTAGGCAGGGAACATACTTGACTGTTTTCATATGCGTTTTCTGCACAGAAAAACTGAGAACTCAAGTTAATCAATGGGCTAGTTCACACTTAATGTGTTTTTCGCACGCAGAAAGAAAACTGACATTCTGCATGTTGACGCTGCACATTGTCAATTTTTTCTATCAATTACATCAGCTGCTGTGAAACAACGCAGAAAAACACGCACAGAAAACTGAAAGACAAGTGTGTTCCCCGCCTCAAATAAGGGGTGTCTCTAATTTTTGACCACTGGGTGTAATTGAATATGTCCTGCACACTGCCATGGAACATAAAAGTACTACTTTATTATTATGTTTTTATTGTACCTCAAATCACCCAAGTATTCCCAGGTTATTGAGAGCAGTAGTTGAGGCTTCTACAAATAGATGTAATGGACTGATATGGAGGGAATACAGGAACTTGTGCAGCGAATTCTAAGCAGTAGAATTTCCCCCAGCTAAAAGCTATGATTGGCACACTGTATCTGTATTTATAAGCTCGCTTCTCATCAGACATCAGGAGGCAGCCAAGTGTAGCACATCAGTTCTGAAGGTCCACAAATACCTTCCAGCTCACATATATGCTGAGGGGCAGGGAGAGCTATAGGCGAGGAGTTTGATAGACAATCTTAGGATGCCCCTTCAACTGCTGCCGTATGCTTCAAGGTATCAGCCCAGACTAAAGCAGCAGCAGCACTACAGCCATGAATAGGATAACATAAGTCCAGGAATCAATCAGACCACTGTTACTATAGCTATGACAAGTAAATCTCCCATAATAAGTGCAGCCACCATCCATGCCTCCCATAACAAGTGCAGCCACGCCACCATCCACCCCTCCCATAACAAGTGCAACCACCATCCACACTCCCCATATAAGTGAAGCAACCATCCATCCCTCCCACAACAAGTGCAGCCACCATCCATCCCTCCCATGACAAGTGCAGCCACCATCTAACCTTCCCACAAGCAGTGCAACCACTATTCAACCCTCCCATAACCAGTGCAGCCACCATCCACCCCCTACATAACAAGTGCAGTCACCATCCACCCCTTCCATAACCAGTGCAGCCACCATCCACCCCTCCCAAATCAAGTGCAGACACCATCCACCCTCCCCATATAAATGTAGCCACCATCCAGCCCTCCTATAAACAAGTGCAGCCACCATCCACCCCTCCCATAACAAGTGCGGCCACCATTCACCCCTCCCATAACAAGTGCAGCCGCCATCCATCCCTCCCATAACAAGTGCAGCCACCATCCACCCCTCCCATAACCAGTGCAGCCACCATCCACCCCTCCCATAACAAGTGCAGCCACCATCCACCCCTCCCATAACAAGTGCAGCCACCATCCACCCCTCCCATAACAAGTGCAGCCACCATCCACCCCTCCCATAACAAGTGCAGCCACCATCAATCCCTCCCATAACAAGTGCAGCCACCATCAATCCCTCCCATAACAAGTGCAACCACCATCCACCCCTCCCATAACAAGTGCGGCCACCATCGACCCTCCCATAACAAGTGCGGCCACCATCCATCCCTCCCATAACATGTGCAGCCACCATCCACCCCTCCCATAACATGTGCAGCCACCATCCACCCCTCCCTTAACAAGTGCAGCCACCATCCACCCCTCCCTTAACAAGTGCAGCCACCATCCATCCCTCCCAGAACATGTGCAGCCACCATCCACCCCTCCCATAACAAGTGCAGCCACCATCCATCCCTCCCATAACATGTGCAGCCACCATCCACCCCTCCAATAACATGTGCAGCCACCATCCACCCCTCCCATAACAAGTGCAGCCACCATCCATCCCTCCCATAGCATGTGCAGCCACCATCCACCCCTCCCATAACATGTGCAGCCACCATCCACCCCTCCCATAACATGTGAAGCCACCATCCACCCCTCCCATAACAAGTGCAGCCACCATCCATCCCTCCCATAACAAGTGCAGCCACCATCCACCCCTCCCATAACATGTGCAGCCACCATCCACCCCTCCCATAACATGTGAAGCCACCATCCACCCCTCCCATAACAAGTGCAGCCACCATCCATCCCTCCCATAACATGTGCAGCCACCATCCACCCCTCCCATAACATGTGAAGCCACCATCCATCCCTCCCATAACAAGTGCAGCCACCATCCATCCCTCTCATTGAAAGTGTAGACACAATCTAACCCTCCCATAACATGTGCAGCCACCATCCACCCCTCCCATAACATGTGCAGCCACCATCCACCCCTCCCATAACATGTGCAGCCACCATCCACCCCTCCCATAACATGTGCAGCCACCATCCACCCCTCCCATAACAAGTGCAGCCACCATCCATCCCTCCCATAACAAGTGCAGCCACCATCCATCCCTCTCATTGAAAGTGTAGACACAATCTAATCATCCCATAACAAGTGTAGCCACCATCCACCCCTCCCATGAAGAGTTTGGACTTTATCTCCCATAACTATTAATATTTAGCAGATACTGATTGGTTATTTAGTCTATCCCCTTACACAAATAAATATTACACCAGATTAATGAAGAAATCATGTCTAATACTAATCACGTCACTATTGCCTTTATACTACTCTGTCCTGCATACATCAAAAAGCGTGCCCGGGTGTTTGAGCATCTAGAAAAGCCAATATTACTTAGCATATGAGTACATTTACCAATATTCTACTGTTACAGTGGAAAAAAAGGACTAAGCTTAACCCCCCCCCCCCCAAGGCTAACCGGAACCACCACCCCCTACAGCTAACTTTAACCCACTTCCCATGGCTAACCTGATCCATCACCCCCCCTAAGGGCCACTGCTAACCCTAACCACCACACCTCCCTCCACCGCCAATAGATGAAAAAAATGGAAAATGTAAATTTTCGGGTGCCATTGCAGATGTCCATTAAAATATCGGTAATTAAGGGACATCTGGGCACCCACGGAGCCTGATAAATAGTATTTTGCATGGGCATCCCTGACCCTTGATATTTATCATAATTGGAAAAATTGGGAGACCAAAAACCATATCCTCAATGGTGCGCCACAACACCAATAATATAACCATATAAGGATATATCATAAAAAAGTATTTTTGAAGAGACAAAGAAGTTTTAAGATGATCCTTAAATTTTAATGTGTCAAAAAGTTATTTTGTAAAAACAGAGTTCACAAATCTTCAAGCGAATTCATCTTTGCAAACAACATCCCATTATCAAGTACAAATGACTCATGTTGAAATATGCAATTGTGTAAAAAGGCGACAACGTCGAGTTGCTTCGGAGTAACCTTCTTCAGGCCTTCACAAAAAATTGGAACGGGTACCATATGGACAAAATCAAGCCAGGAAACACCACTTAGACTACCACTTAGACTACCATTGGACACAGCACACAGGCAAGATGCACCAGGAGAAAGTGGTGATATTTATTAGGCACTGCAGGTGCCCAAATTTCCCCTCTTCACAGGGCGCCCCTCTTCACAGATATTTCGATGGGCGCCCTTCTTCACAGATATTTCGATGGGCGCCCAAATTTCCTGCTTCCACCTGTACTGCATGCAGGGCTATGGAGTCAGAGTTGGAATCGGAGTCGAGGAGTCGATGCAATTTTCGGTACCTGGAGTCGGTGGTTTCATAAACTGAGGAGTCGGATGATTTTTGTACTAAATTGTAGTTCTGGTAAGTATTAGACTAAGGAGTCGGAGTTGAGGAGTCTGAGTCGGAGTAATTTTGGGTACCTGGAGTCAGAGTTGGAGTTGGTGGTTTCATAGACTGAGGAGTTGGATGATTTTTTTACCGACTCCACAGCCCTACCTGCATGTGGCCGCCCTGGGCTTCTCCCTTGCTGGTTTGTTTAAAGAACAGACATGCGTGATCAGTATTTCGATCAATTATTAGTCAAGGGTGTCTGAGCTTTTAATGATATTTTATGTTTATATGGAGTCTAACATCTAATCTGTCTATGTCTTATAGTTTATGGCCCACTTAATAATATTCTCTGTGTTTGTTTAATCACTGTGTCATATCAATTACCCAACAGTACTTCATCTTACTAAATAAGGTCATTATTCACTAGAAGATTTAAATATTCATGGAATTGCTTTCAATTCATACTTAAACAAAACAAATAGATCAAAGTTCATTATTACATCAGTAGGCATATCTGATTAAAACTGAACTGATCTTCAGGCAAACAGCTATACTCAAATTTAAGTGGCACCCACTGCAAATGTAACACAGTCTACCACCAGCAGTATCTTATGCTTGGGCCCTGCCTTTAACAACTGTTCTTCCTTCCTCTGAGAATTGGCTTCCCAAGGACAACATAGGTTTCCTTTTACCCTAGTCTCCATTTAGAAATAATAATATATATATTTAATATAATATATTATATACATTTAAATATAATATATTTATATATAATCATAATATATTTTTTATGTATTCTTCTGATGTGCAAATTGTTCTTTTTCCTGAAAGCATATTTTAGTTACATTATTAAGGTTAGCCTAACCGTCGTACCTGTGTAAGGTGTTGAGGTAATTTGCCCTACATGATATTTAGGCAACATATCGCCCCAAACAACATATAATAACAAAAAAAAACCACAGCGTTCCCCCAGATACCATAATATTATACCAGGCAATTTATTCCCATAAACAACATCATTAGAGTTTTCCCTTAAGTAACATAATTAGGTAGCATGTTCCCTCAAATAACATAATCAGGTAGCATGTTACCCCTAAAACAACACTATTAGGCAGATTATTCCCCTAGGTAACATAATTAGAAAGCATGACTCCCAAATAACATGAGTAGGTAGAGTACTTCAATCCCAAAGATAATAATGCAGTATGGACCCTCAGATATTACAATCAGGCTGTCAGCACCCTCAAATAATATAATTAGGCAGGAAGTCCCCACAAACAACATTATAAGGCTGTGTGTCCCCCCCACCCCAATAATCCAATTACAGCCCAGCAAGCTCATGGTGAATCAGAATTCTAATGCTAGGAATACACAGCTCGATTCTGAGCTGATTAGATAAATAATTTCCCACATGTCCCCCTGAATTACTTCACCCTTCCGAGTTGCTACAACTCGAAGGGGGAATAGTAATTAACGCCGCCTGGAATTTGTGTGGCAGCAGGGTGAGATGTTATTTGCCTAACCCTGCACCAAAATGATGGGCGACGAAATGCCATGTATGCAAGTGGGAATGCTAAGCCAAAAAGCCTAAATCAAAGAAGAGAACCTGTCTCAGCATAGATATTAGATGTAAATGCTGCATGTTTCCCTCTTACTCCCCACCCCTCTATAAAGGTATAAATGTGAACGAAAAAATACAAATGCCCTCAGGATCGAAAGAAGATAAAATCCAGATTACGTTATTGGCACATCCAACAGACAGGCTGGTAGCTGACGTGCTTCAAAAACATGAGTCCTTAGTCATATCTCCGAGCTATCACTAAGGACCTGTATGTCTGAAACGCGTCAGCTACAGGGCCGAGGCAGAGGCAAGAGAGGCTCCAGCCTCAGGGCGCAGTGTAGGAGGGGGCATACAACTCACTCAGCTAACATTCCCCTATTGTGTTTGAAGCAGAGAGAAATAAGAAAAGGGGATTCATGGCAGTGACTGCAAGCCAGATAACTAGAGATTAAGGTGTTGGGGGCCCTGAGTGTGTGACGGCTGGGGTGGGAGGGATGGAGGGGCGCACTTTGGTGTCTCAGCCTTGGGTGCTGGAGGACCTTGTCCCGGCTCTGGTCAGCTATCAGTCTGTCTATTGGATGTGTCAATAATGTAATCTGGATTTTATCTTCATACAGTCCTGCTGGCATTTTTCTTATTCTGTGCTGCTGCCCCATGGCAGTATTGCCCGGCACCGCCTATATGTAAAGGGGGTATGTAGCGGACTGCTTGTTCAGTTGATATGAATGTGAATGCTGAGCTATTTGTGCTTGCATCATTTCCCCAGCACAAGGCCATGAGAGCGGTTAGAGTACACCTGCATGTCTAATGCCTATGGTAGAAATACTCTGTGGTTGGTTGGTTATTTGTTTGACATTTGAAACGTACATCATGTATGAATCAAAGTTAATTAAAACAATGCAGTGATCTCAACGTCCCTGTAGAAGTCGGTAAACTAATAATCTCAAAATCATTAGATTAAGAGGACCAATTACTGTGCTGAGTTCTGTACACAGGAGTTCATCAGGCTTAAGGTATCCATACGGAAAAGCTTCTGTTTGTTCCATGGGGACTGATCAGAGTCGCAGACAATCATTCTCACCGTTCCTGCATAGTGTATATCAGACAAACTCTGCACAGGACAACTGACCTGTAATGCTGCTCTGTCAACAGACAACCGTAGGAATCACCCATCAGTTTTCTAACCCTTCTAGTCAACATTAAGCAGCACCCAGCTGCTTAAAGTGTACCCGAGGCGACATGTAACATGATGAGATAAATATGTGTATGTACAGTATGAAACATTAATAACCAGGCTGTTTTATTTGTTTTATTTTGCTGCCCGAAAGAGTTAATTTCTAGGCATGCAAGTGACAGCTTCTGTCTTGTCAGTAACGTGCTGGAAACATAGTAAACATCACTGGTAAGCAAATTACAGATATAAAGGTTTTCCTGGCAGAATACAACTTCTGAGGGCAGGGAGAGAAAAAATACATGAACTATTGACCTTTCTCTAAGTCTGGGACACTTAATAGGCTGCCACTGATTAAAGACAGACAGTAAAACATTCAACCGTCTTTAAAAATGGGATACTTATAAAGTCATTTTTAGGAGTAAGGATAAATATAATTGTTTATCTCATCGGTTTATTTACACATCGGGGTCACTTTAGGTAGATGCAAAATTTGTCAGATCCACTTGGATTATGCGCTGTACCATGGCTGGCCATAACTAGTACAGTTTGGCTGCCAATGCAAGCAGTGGCATAGCTTAGGAGCATTGGGCCCCAGTGCGAGTTTTGCATTGGGACCCTCAAGCACTCTATACATAACAATTGGTATGCAGCACCTAAACTTGCCAAGGACATCTGCAGTGTCAGAGAGCTGTGGGCTGGGGAGGAGAACAGTCTATTATTGGTTGCAACTAATCAAAGCACCTATAGAGGTAATCAGTATAAGAGTAGCCCTAATAAAGAGCTAATAAAGCAGTTGAAGGAGGGACCTGGTGTGGTCGCTAACGCTGCATCCCCTATTGCTACGCCACTGAATGCAAGCATCTACCACAGCTCAATAGCTGGAGCATGTGTTTGAAATACTAAATCTGTTACAGAAGGTCCATCGTCTTTTACTAAATGTGTTTAAAGTAGACAGTTGTGATTAGTTGGTGAGTATTGGAGAGTAGAAATGTTTTTGTGATCTCTTACAAGAGATTTGCCTACCTGTGGGCAAACGTAAGAGGGTGTTGAAATCCGTGGTAAGAGAAGGGGGACATGTACAGAAACCTTAAATACCACCTTATCGTAAAGTAAGTAAAAGCAATACAGATTTCCAACATGTCTGGTGGTTTTTTCCCCAAGATGTCAACCACGGATGTCTATAGCTACCAGCAGCTGTTCAGTTTCAGCTATCGTCCAATGCATCTGACAGTCAACCACAGTGGATGACTGCTATCTCAAACATAAGGATGGCTCGTGGCTAGCACTCTGGCCTTGCAACGCTAGAGTTCAAAAGCTCTCGGCTAAGACACTATCTGCATGTAGTTTGTATGTTCAACCTAGGTTTGTGTGGGCTACCTCTGGGCAGTTCAGTTTCCTCCAATATTCCACAAACATATTGTTAAGTTAAATGGTTCCCTTCAAAATTAGCCTTAAGCATCTTACACACATGAAACCATTTGCAATTTGAGGCTCCATCTCAGCTGAAAATCGAATGTGTCTTCAGCTGTCTTCCAATGACATTTGGTCATCCAGCAAGCCACATTTCTAAAATGACCTAAATGCCACATTGCTAAAAAACAACCGTTGAGCAAGGAAAAACACATGCATTGCTCTCCTACTTACCTCATTGGATACTGCTTGCTCATGTGCTACCGATTATCCCTCCTCCCCTCTCCATTTAACAGTACATGGTCCTCAGTTATAGCCAAGCAGCTCGTACAGCTGTCATGTCCTTGACTGATGTTTTAACAATCAAGCAATCATTGTTCAGGGCAACATCTCTTGCAAAGGTGTACGGACCTTTATACTGTTGTAGGGATATTAGACTATGATTATTGCAAGGACTAGACTGTGAGCTCCTCTGAGGACTGTTAATGATGTGGCTATATATTCTGTAAAGTAATGGGGGAGTAATCAGTGCTGTATAAATACACAACAAGAAGATTTAATAATAATCTATGTGCACCTGTGATATTCATCCTCTGTGGGCAAAGGGAACTATTAATGACACATTAAGGGTAGGAACACATGTGCAGAATATGCAGAATCGCCTATGTGTTTTCCACTATGTGCTATGGAAAATGCATATGCGACTCTGCCTAGTGTGTTGCTACCCTAAATCCCAGCAATAGCCTCATATGCTAGAATTGCACAATGATTGTGAAAAGCACTTGTTATTAATTGTGAAAGGTATATGCGTACATGTAAAATAAAAATTGTGTAAAATTTTAAAAAATACTTAAGCCACATAAAATTTACAAACGATTAATTAACTCAAGGTAGAATTCTGAAGCACATTATTCTTAATTAAAAGGCAGAAGCCTTCAGTACAGCATGAAAGACCAGACTATACTGAATGGCGTTTGAAACTATGTGCTGCTTCTGATAGAATTGCTAGTGGCACAAGATCTGCATGGCATGCTGAGACTTGTAGTTCCGCAAGTGTCAGAGTGATGTTTGTATGAAACAAAAAGCATTTACATTCAGACGGATGGATGAATAGATGGGTAAAAGAACACAATGAATGAATACGGTAACTAACATGAATGAAAGAACATCTGCTAACCAAGGCCCCTCCCCCTTATCACACCCTTCCCACCTGTTACTCCTCTGAGCTGGGCTCATTTACCTGAGATTCATATCTCCATTCACCAGCAGTGACATGATGTTGGAGAGGTTCCCCCCAGGACAGCAGCCACACAGCAGCACAGCAATAGCAGCAACTTCATTGAGCGAGAAGATCAGAGCCAACAGGAAAGCCACAAAGGGCATGAGGACAAACTGACAGATGAGGGCTAGGAGGGCCCCAATGGGTCTTCGTAAATGTTCCCCTAACTGACTGATCTCCACTGTGCAGCCCAGACCCAGCATGGTGACACACAGAGCCACCCCAACAAACACACTCAGGAAATGGTTCAATGGGCTATCCCAAAAAGGAGCAGAAGTGGCTAATTGTTCAGGCAAAGCTCTCTGAAGCATTTGTGCCAGGCTGCTGGCTTCAGTGCTGTCATCCCTGGGGATATCAGTAGTAACCATTTCCATAGATGAGCTTTCTGTTAAGTTGTCCACAAAGTTCCAGAGTGTAGATGACGAGTTAGATAAATCCTCTGAGCTGATACTTGAGTTTTCCATTCTTGCAGCTGTGGTCAGCCTTTCACCCTTATTTCTGAATGAAGTAGTACCAGCAAAGAAAAGGAGGAGGAGGAGGTAGGCTGTCCCTATCTCATCCTCAAGCAGCACACAGACAGTAATCTGGCCAGGCACAACCTCACTGTTCTCTATCACATCTCATGCAGCCATCCACCTCACCCTCCTCACCACACCCCCAGTTCAGCATCACACTGACACACTGAATGGTCTATTCCAGCAACTGTGCTGCTCTCACTAGCTACCCATCCTCTCAGCAAGATAGTAACTGGAGTACTCACCCTAATTTAGTTATACAGATGATTGCTTGGTGATACTAGTAATTATGCAACAAGTCAAATGCTTTTATTACAATCCGATATACAGCAAAGCAACATTTTTTTTCTAATACAATTCTGCCAGTAAGCTTTTTCAGTGCTTTGGATACTTTGACAATTCACTGGGTTTCACAATTCAGTGTCTGGTATTGACAGGGAAACTCTGGTGACCCTAATCATGGATGCTGGGGATCCCCAAATAACATATTTAACCTGTACAAAGTGATATTAATTACCTCTGCATTCCATTTGATGTTACAAATCGTTTATTTTTTTTCTGGTTTTTTTTAATGAAAAAAAGTGATCATTTGCTAATAATGTTAAGGCTTAGTTCACATTATAAATCGCCAATGCAATCACAGGCGCTTTTGTAAGTGCTTTTTCCCAGTGCTTTCTAAGCGATTTCCAATTTTTAGAAGCACTTTTCTAAGCACTTTTGTTAGGGGATTTAAGATTTTCAAGTGCTTAGCTATTTTCCTATATCTTACATTGAAACGCAAACGCTCAGGAAATGGTGCAGGACCCGAGTTTGCGATTGGAAAGAAAGCTCATTGCTCATGTGAGAACACTCACATTGAGAAACATTGATCAGGCGCTTTTAAAAATTGCCAGCACTTTTCAACATTGAAAAGCGGTCATAGTGTGAACAAGCTCTAAGACAGCTCTGCAAATGCTAAAACAGAAATGTTTTTGTTTGTTTTTTTATCTTATTTGTTTAACCACTTAATGACAAGCTGACTTATAAAAACGTCCTGCTAGAGCCTCTTAATGGTTCCAGGATGTTTTCATAAGTCAGGCCTGGTGCACACAGAGCGGTTTTTGTAGCGTTTTCCAAACCGCTTCCGCCTATGAAAACGCTTGGCTAATGTATTTTAATGGGCTGGTGCACACCGGCGGTTTCAGGTTTTTAGCAAACCGCAAACGTGGGTCCTGCAGCACTTTTGCGGTTTGCAGAAGAGTTTCTGCCTCAATGTAAAGTATAGGAAAAGCTCAAACCGCTCTGGAAAACGCTACATCAGGGTGGTTTTCCAGGCGTTTTTGTTACAGAAGCTGTTAAGTAACAGCTTTTACTGTTACAATATGTGTAATCTGCTACACAAAAACGCTCCAAAAAACGTTAGGCATGTTAAGAAAACGTCTCTAAACATGCCTAGAATCGCTCTGAAATCTGCTCCAAAAACCTCTAGCGTTTCGAGGATCTGCTAGCGGTTTTGGTGTGCACTGGGACTCAGACAGTGCTGCTGCCACTGTGCACGTGCGCAGCCCCGCGCGTGCACGTGCATTCCCGTGCATGTGAAAATAGTGGGGAAGAAAAAACCACCCTAGAAAAAATACTCCTTTATTTCCAAATACTATATTGTCACCATACTTTGTACTAGGGACATAATTAAAATGTTGTGATAACCAGGACAAATAGGCAGATAAAATGTGTGGGTTTTATGCACAGTAGCAGTGTTTATATTAAAACTATAGCGGATGAAATTGAAGAAATAGTGTATTTTTTAATTTCTTCCTTGTTTTTCCCTTTAAAATGCATAGAAAATAAAATAATTACTGAAAACAAATATCAACCCCAAAAAGCCCAATTGGTGGTGAAAAAAAACAAGATATAGATCATTTCATTGTGATCAGTAGTGATTAAGCTATTGGCAAATGAAAGGGATGAGCACTGAAAGGTGAAAATCGCTCTTGTCCGTTAGGGTAAAAACCCCTTTGGGGTGAAGTGGTAATTATATGTTCATTTTGAATTTGATGTCCGCACCACAGTTCATAAAAGTTGTGATCAGAGCAGGATCATCCACCAGGCAATCTAAGCAGGTGCCTGGGGCCTAGGGGGTATCTCGGGCCCATCTGACAACTTCTCTGAGCTCTCTCCTCTTCAGATGACCTAAAGGGAGAGCCAAATCTACTACGTTGCCAAGGGCCCCTTTACATCTTAATCCATCTCTGGATAGGAGCATGTGGTCTTTGATGCTGAAAATGTCGGAACTGAATAGATGAATTGTTGTAGTTTTCAAAGTGAACGGTTGTTTCATTCTTGCCTGATGTAGGATTTCAGCTGTTGGACCCTTTCTATTAAGAAGTCATGCTTCTGTAATACGGGCATAATGGGGTTTGGTATTGTCTTGCGAAAACAAGCAAGGCCTTCCCTAAAGAAAAAGAGGTCATCTGGGTGGCACCGTAGATTGCTGTATTGTTCAGAATTAATTATGCCCTTCCTTATTGAACGGCGTACTCTTAGCTAAATGGTCCTCATCCTGTTTACATTTTTATTAATGAGATCACAGGATAGTTTTCCACTTTGCATCAGGTCATCTTAAAGGGAATGTCCAAGCAAAATAAAAAAATGAGTTTCACTTACCTGGGGCTTCTACCAGCCCCATGCAGCCATCCTGTGCTCTCGTAGTCACTCACTGCTGCTCCAGTCCCTTGCTGGCAGCTTGCCGACCTCGGAGGTCGGCGGGACGCATTGCGTACATTTTTATGCATGTCCGCTAGTGTAGGAACATTAACACATACATTTTTGCGAATTACTGGTTCAATGCGTAAAAATTTACGCATTGAACCAGTAACGCGTAAAAATGTATGTGTTAATGTTCCTGCACTAGCGGAAATGCGTAAAAATGTACGCATGCGTCCCGCCGACCTCCGAGGTCGGCAAGCTGCCAGCGGGGGACTGGAGCAGCAGTGAGTGACTACGAGGGCACAGGATGGCTGCATGGGGCTGGTAGAAGCCCCAGGTAAGTGAAACTCATTTTTTTTATTTTGCTTGAACCTTTCCTTTAAGTAAACTTAGGATCACAAGGCGGCAGTTTTTTTTAAACCATATTTATACATTATTATTAAACTTTATTTATAAAGTGCTAACATATTACGCAGTGCTGTACATTAGATAGGGGAGACATCACAACATGTCATACAGGGTCATTATAGCATTAACCAGTGGTACATAAAATAGCGATGTAACAATAAACAACGATGCACAGATTGCAATGTAAGGATAAATATAGCATATTTTTCGAAATATAGGATGCACCTTTTCTCCCCCCAAAAAAGGTAAGAGAAGGTTACTGCATGTTCTATTCCAAATGCAGGGAGACCCCACTGTGATGTCGGGGACTCCCTGTATTGCCCCCAGTGTCTTCATCTGCTCCCCCGTGCACGAGAAAAGCAGCGGCAGCACATCCCTCAACCTATCCATCAGAGCCTGGGGCAGAGACTCGCGCACACGCACAGTGATCGGCATAAAGTTCCAATAGATCCGCTATGTATTTGGGTCCCATGTGGTGTAGAGCCTTGAATGTCAGTAGGCAGATCTTAAAATTGATTTTCCATTTTACTGGCAACCAGTGAAGAGTTTGCAGTACTGGGGTGATGTGTGAGCTGCGGGGGGCATTGGCTAGGAGTCTGGCTGCAGCATTCTGTACTAGCTGTTTTGTCAGAGTTCAGCCTCAGCCAGCTGGTGTTCATCCAATTTTGTAAATCCACTAGACACGCATTTATGGATGCTGATGGGTCTTGGGTACCAGGCTTGAAGGACAGATACAGTTGTGTGTCATCTGCATAACAATGGTATCCTAGGCCATAGTTCTGGATTATTTTACCCAGTGGGAGCATGTAGACTGCAAAGAGTAATGGTGATAGTACAGAACCCTGTGGAACTCCATAGGGAAGTGGCACTGGATTAGAGTAGTGTGTGCCCAGACATACTTGCTGTGTCCTGCCAGATAGGAAGGTCTGAAACCAGCTAAGAACAGTACCCCTTAGGCCACAGTAATTCTTCAGTCGCTGGATTAGTATTTCATGATCCACAGTTTCAAATGCTGCAGACAAGTCAAGAAGAATCAGAATTGAGCAATCACCCTTGTCCCTTGCAGTAAGTAGATCATTCATTACTCGGACTAATGCCGTTTCAGTGCTGTGCCTTTTCCTGAATCCTGACTGAAAAGTATCAAAAATGTTTTTATCTGTAAGCCTGGCTTCCAGCTGGTTGGCGACTACTTTCTCGATAACTTTTGATAGGAATGGTAAGTTCGCCACAGGTCTGTAATTGGTTACAGAATCAGGATCTAGTGATGGTTTCTTCAAGAGGGGTTTTATGATTGCTTTCTTTAGTTCTTCTGGGAAAAGTCCACTTTGCAAGGAGCACTGACTGATTTTGTGAAGTGCTGGCCTGATCAGCTCTGGGCACTGCATTAAGGATCCAGTTGGGCCAGGATCCAGGTCGCAGGTAGTGGGGCGGAGACTTTGAATGAGAATTCCAAAATCTTCACTCATAATGTCAAAGACTTGCCATTATGGTACGGTAGTAGGCAGATGCAAAGTCCAGTGGTCAATTGATGTTGGTGTAATGCTGGCACGGATGGTAGACACCTTGTTTGTGAAGAAGGCAGAGAATTCTTCACACCTTTCCCTGGAGAATGTGGTTGGGGCTTTTAGGCAGGAAGGATTGCAGAGTAATTCCACTGTGTGGAAGAGTTGACCAGCTCTGTTGTTGGCTGTAGATATTTTGTGCGAGATAAAGTCTGATTTTTTCTTGGTTATTGCTTGTTGGTATTGTCTGAGGTGTTGAATTAGGCTAGATTTGTGCTCCTCAGACCCTGATTTACTCCACTGTCTTTCAAGTCTGCGCCCTTTCTTTTTTAGATCCATGATGGTTTTGTCAAACCAATTAGCTTTCTGCTTTTTGGTTGCTGATTTGGTGCGCCATGGGGCAATAGTGTCAAGTGTTTCATATATCGTGTTGTTGTACTGGGTTACTAGAGTGTTTGGGTCCATTTGACTGTGGAGCAGATTTGTAAAATCCAGGTTGGCAGTTATCCTCTCCGGTGTTAATTTATTCAGGGGACGGATTTTGATTGTTTCTTTAGGGAGCTGCTTGATAGGGTGATGTTCAATAGTAAACTGTATTATGTGATGGTCTGACCACACCACTGGGGTTACTGTTATGTTACTAATGTCTATTCCAAGGTGGAACAGTAAGTCTAGCGTATGCCCTCCTCTGTGGGTACCAAGAACATCCATGAGAGGTGTAAGCAGAGGAGGGGAACAGTGTGTTAATGATTACCACTATTCAAAGTACCATATTTTTCAGACTATAAGATGCTCCTGACCATAAGATGCACATAGGTTTAGAAAAACAAAAAACAGAAAAAAAAATTACTAAACCTGGTGCATCCATGGTGAAGGGGCATCTTGTGGATTATACCCCCTTTGTTCCTCATGCCTCCTTGTACCTCTTGTATCTTACTGTGTCCTCCTGTGTCCCCCTAGTGCTCTCCTTTTGTCCCTGTGTCCTCCTCTGCATGGGCACAGTACATTGCGGCGGGTTGGAAGTTCATATTGGCAGGCGTTCACAAGTCAGGAACTCTCTGCATTTGGACAATAAGATGCAGCGACTCCCCCCCCACACACACACACTTTTGGGGGGGAAAAGTGAGTGTTATAGTCCAAAAAATACAGTATATATAAAAGTGCTCATTACCAGCATAGCACCATTGAAGAGCTAACACTGCAGTTGAGGAAGGGCCCCTAATGAGCTCCTCTGGTCCCAGGACCCTGGTGTGGTTGCAACCTCTGCATCCCCTTTCTACACCATTGCTCTTCACCTTATTATGCTAATGCCATGTATATGGAGTAATAGTGTTGTACTCAACAAGGTTTTTCTGTCTGGCTGTCTTGCTCTTACCTATCTACTATGGGGTGGGGCGACTCAGAACTGCTCGGAGATGCTGGTGACTAGTTGACATCCAGAAATATTCCTGCGATATAGCTAAGCTAAGCCAGCCAGAGAAAGATCTGAAAATGAATTTTCCAGAGCCAGCCGGCAAAGGCCTGTCAGTGGTTAATCTATGGAGCTGCTTTATGTGATGCAGGAGAGCCCAGTCTGTGCTTCTGTGTCATTTATCACCCTTCCATGAGCACAAATAAAGCAAACAAGCTTGGAGGCGTCTAATATTTCTTGTTTGAAAAGATCAGAAGAAGAAAAGAATAACCTCCTCATGAATCTGCCACTATGAGAGAAAAAAGCAAATAATGTAGTGTACAGTTATACATAGAAGTATAATATAAATGTAGTATAACATGTTCTGGCTGTTTTAAGTGTTTGTTTCTTGTAGTCAGTTTATTACCTATTTAAAGGGATTGTCCAGCAAAAAAAAAAAAAATAAAAAAAAAATTTGAGTTTCACTTACCTGGGGCTTCTACCAGCCCCCTGCAGCCATCCTGTGCCCTCGTAGTCACTCACTGCTGCTCCAGTCCCCTGCCGCCAGCTTGTTTAGTTTTTGCCAACCTCGGGGTCGGTGGGCCGCATTGTGTACATTTTTACGCATTCCTGCCGGTGCAGGAACATTAACACCTACGTTGTTAAATTTTTACGCGTTGAACCAGTAACGCGTAAAAACGGATGTGTTAATGTTCCTGCATTAGCGGGAATGCGTAAAAATGTACGCAATGCGGCCCACCAACCCCGAGGTCAGCAAAAACAAAACTAGCTGGCGGAGGGGGACCAGGATGACTGCATGGGGCTGGTAGAAGCCCCAGCCAGGTAAGTGAGTTGCAGGTCTCCATAAGCTCTTGGGAACCCACCAATGCCCTATGCAGGCTTCTTTAGAAATGGTACCCATATCCCTTCTATAATTTTCTCACATGTCTCTTATGATCCAGGTCTCCTGGCTCAAGAAATAGCAATCACATATAAATGCAGGCCCCCACACGCCAAAAGAGCCAAACTAGTACAAGACAGTGCAAATTCCCATCAAAATGTCACAAGATGGCCTCAGGGTTACCAACCTACTAGAGCAGGCATGGGCAAACTTGGCCCTCCCGCTGTTGAGGAACTACAAGTCCCACAATGCATTGCAGGAGTCTGACAGCCACAGTCATGACTCATAAAGGCAAATGCATTGTGGGATTTGTAGTTCCTTAACAGCTAGAGGGCCAAGTTTGCCCATGCCTGTACTAGAGGTTGTCAGAATTAGGGATGGTCAATGAGATGCAAATTACTACGAGATGATGCAGTATTTTGTATGCAAAATTATGCGTCTTGAAAATGGACTAATAAAATACGACCTCAACAGGATTTTTTTGGTTTATTTTGAGCTGCATAACTTTACATACACAATTTGCATAATCCAGCATCAACTCAGAATTATCTCATTGACCATCCCTAATCAGTATGATCACAAAGGGGGTAAGAGGTGCCCAGGAGTGTATAAAACAGAGTTAAAAACAATAAAAGAGAAAAAGGGGAGGTGGCTTACCTTAGTAATGACAAATGTATACATAATTAATTTTTAATTAGCCCAGGCAATGCGTTTCATGGGCCTCTGCCCACTTCCTCAGGCCAAATAAAGTGCCAAAGGATTTCAAAAGCCAGGTGCAGAGCGCCTCTGTGGTGCTAACCCTTTTTTCAAGCAATGTCTGCGAAACCCACTGCCAACGCCCTGACAGTGGGGTGCAGAGCTGCAAACAAACAAGCATTTTTTTTTTTTGCACAGAGATAGACTTCTAAATTGCTAAATTATATTTAACTAAATTAATTTGCTGGATAATCCCTTTAATAACAAAAAGGATCATTTATATTTAACACTTTTTTTTTTAAATGGGCTTTTCAGTTTGTTAGTCCTTCTGGTGGTTTTGGTTCACCTTGATTTAATTGGGTATGATTTAAAACTCCTATTTCCCAAGTCCTGCCATAGAGCCATATGAATCCATGTCTTGGACTGATGATGGCCAATGTATGCCTGGAACACTGCCAGAGTCGGATTTACCATAAGGCACTATAGGCACGTGCCTACAGGCGCCTGATGATGGAAAAGCAACCTACTTCCCTCCCCTAGTGCCTCCCTCCTTACCTGTGCACAATCCTAAGCATACAGTACATGAGGTCTGCGCATTGCTCTAGCCAGAGTTCCCTTCGGAGGCACCACTAGCTACTTGACCGCTTGAGGACCACAGTCTTTTCGCCCCTTAAAGGGAAGGTTCAGGGAACTCTTGAAAAAAATAAAAATCCCTATCCACTTACCTGGGGCTTCCTCCAGCCCTTGGCAGGCAGGAGGTGCCCTCGCCGCCGCTCCAGAGGCTTGCGGTTGTCTTCGGTGGCCGACCCGACCTGGCCAGGCCGGCTGCCAGGTCGGGCTCTTCTGCGTCCCATGCCGGCGCGCTGACGTCATCGGACGTCCTCCGGGCTGTACTGCGCAGGCGCAGTAGTTCTGCGCCTGCGCAGTACAGCCCGGAGGACGTCCGATGACGTCAGCGCGCCCGCGTGGGACGCAGAAGAGCCCGGCCATGGAGCGCAGAAGAGCCCGACCTGGCAGCCGGCCTGGCCAGGTCGGGTCGGCCACCGAAGACGACCGGAAGCCTCTGGAGCGGCGGCGAGGGCACCTCCTGCCTGCCACGGGCTGGAGGAAGCCCCAGGTAAGTGGATAGGGATTTTTATTTTTTTCAAGAGTTCCCTGAACCTTCCCTTTAAGGACCAGAGCCTTTTTCTCCATTCAGACCACTGCTGTTTTCACGGTTTATTGCTCAGTCATACAACCTACCACCTAAATGAGTTTTACCTCCTTTTCTTGTCACTAATACAGCTTTCTTTTGGTGCTATTTGATTGCTGCTGCAAATTTTAAGTTTTCATTATATTCATCAAAAAAAGACATGAATTTTGTAAAAAAAAAATATTTTTTTTACTTTCTGTGCTGACATTTTTCAAATAGAGTAAAATCTCTGTATACATTTTTGTCCAAATTTATTGTGCTACATGTCTTTGATAAAAAAAAATCCATTCAGCCTATATTTATTGGTTTGGGTAAAAGTTATAGCGTTTACAAACTATGGTGCCAAAAGTGAATTTTCCCCTTTTGAAGCATCTCTGACTTTTCTGACCACCTGTCATGTTTCATGAGGTGCTAAAATTCCAGGATAGTATAAATACCCCCCAAATGACCCCATTTTGGAAAGAAGACATCCCAAAGTATTCACTGAGAGGCATGGTGAGTTCATAGAGGATTTTATTTTTTGTCACAAGTTAGCGGAAAATGACACTTTGTGACAAAAAAAAAGTTTCCATTTCTTCTAACTTGCGACAAAAAAAAAAAAAATGAAATCTGCCACGGACTCACTATGCACCTCTCCGAATACCTTGAAGTGTCTACTTTCCAAAATGGGGTAATTTGTGGGGTGTGTTCACTGTCCTGGCATTTTGGGGGGTGCCTAATTGTAAGCACCCCTGTAAAGCCTAAAGGTGCTCATTGGACTTTGGGCCCCTTAGCGCAGTTAGGCTGCAAAAAAGTGCCACATATGTGGTATTGCCGTACTCAGGAGAAGTAGTATAATGTGTTTTGGGGTGTATTTTTACACATACCCATGCTGGGTGGGAGAAATATCTCTGTAAATGACAATTTTTTGATTTTTTTTTTTACACACAATTGTCCATTTACAGAGATATTTCTCCCACTCAGCATGGGTATGTGTAAAAATAAACCCCAAAACACATTATACTACTTCTCCTGAGTATGGCAATACCGCACGTGTGGCACTTTTTTGCACCCTAACTGTGCTAAGGGGCCCAAAGTCCAATGAGTACCTTTAGGATTTCACAGGTCATTTTGCGACATTTGGTTTCAAGACTACTCCTCACGGTTTAGGGCCTGTAAAAATGCCAGGGCAGTATAGGAACCCCACAAATGACCCCATTTTAGAAAGAAGACACCCCAAGGTATTCCGTTAGGAGTATGGTGAGTTCATAGAAGATTTTATTTTTTGTCACAAGTTAGCGGAAATTGATTTTAATTGTTTTTTTTCACAAAGTGTCATTTTCTTACCTTAATAATGACAAATTAATTTTTAATAAGCACAGGCAATGCGTTTCGTGGGCCTCTGCCCACTTCCTCAGGCCAGATAAAGTGCCGAAGGATTTCAAAAGCCAGGTGCAGAGCGCCTCTGTGGTGCTAACCCTTTTTTCAAGCAATGTGAAACCCACTGCAAACGCCCTGACAGTGGAGTGCAGAGCTGCAAACAAACAAGCGTTTGTTTTTTTTGTACAGAGATAGAATTCTAAATTGCTAAATTATATTTAACTAAATCATTAAAAAAAGATTAATTTGGGAATATTTACATTTAAAAAATTACCAAATTAAAAAATAATAAAAAAAATAAAATAATAAAATACATTTTTACTCAGCAGCCCTTCTGCTTAAATCCAATACAGTTCCTCAATCCTCTAACAAGTCCAGAGTGGCTCTTTGGAGAGATGATCCATAACCATTAGCAGCAAGATGACCAGTGGAAAGCCAGCAGGCCAGAAGTGTGATTTTTGGGGTTCAGGGAAATATGAAGGGTAACAGTTTTTTGATCAGAAAGATATGGAGTGAGCAAGGGGCATGTTACTCTGTTAGATTACCATTGGTTCAATTCTATTTCCATTAAAACAATGCAAACTGTTTGGACCATCATGTTATTTCAAAAAAAGTTTTAATCAAGCGCTGTAAGTTGAGGACCCCATCCTAAGGGCCTTACACTTAATGCATTTAAATGCATTTTTTTTCTCCATAGCAGTGCATTGTAAAAAAAAAAGCTTCCGTTTTTAAGCGTATGGTATGAAAAAGACCATAGGGGAGCATGGACACTGGACTGCACATCAGTTGTCCTTTCAATTATAACTGAGAGCAACTGATAAGGCCCAAACCCACTATGCGATTTCTACATCAATTTTCCCAATGACCAGCGATTTTTTGAGCGTTGAGCTTACGTTACCATGATCTTGCGACATGGGTACAGGTGCACAATTACACAAACGACATTTGGCGATGTGTGGCAATGACCATCACGGCGGATCGGATCTTTAAGACCCCTGACAACTTCGTACAAAGTACAGCGATCACTTGACTTCCTATTCACACCCATGGACATTTTGCACCATTTTTTGCATTCACTGTTTTTGAATACTTTTGTGAGACTTTTTGCATTCACAATAATGAGGCCAGGGACTTACTACAAATTGTAAAGTGGTATTGCAACAGTTAATAATGTAAGCATTTTGCAAGCGATTTGAGAGGCATTTTCCGTAGTGTTAGGTATTGTATTGAGCCCATATATGTTGCATTAGCCCTAATCACAATCACTCTAGTAGGCTCTACACCATAGACTTCCATTAGCAAAGTGTTTTTGAAAGTGCCGGCATTTGTTGGAGCTCCAAAAACCCTCAAAAAAGTGTTGTAGTGTTCCAGACCTTTATGTCAATACAAATAAGAAAAAAGTTAGCGATTGTGCATGCAAATTTGCATGTAAAAAACAGACATATACGTATGCAAGTTTGTATTCACATGCGATTTCATGTTCAAAAAATAGTATGCAAATTTGCATGCTTTTAGTGGAAACGTACCCTAAATTAATTTGCACTAGGTAAGCGCGAGACTCTAGTTTATCCTTAAGGTGGCTATACACTGGTCGATGTGCCATTAGATCGACCAGCTGACAGATCCCTATCTGATCGAATCTGATCAGAGAGGGATCGTATGGCTGCCTTTACTGCAAACAGATTGTGAATCGATTTCAGCCAGAAACCGATTCACCATCTGCTGAGCTGCTCCTGCCGCCTGTCCCCCCCCCGTATACATTACCTGATGCTGGCTCCCGGGCATCTTCTCCGCATTGCACGGCTCTGTTCCGGCTCCATCCCGGCGCTTCCTGTGTTACTCCGTGACCAGGAAGTTCAAATAGAGCGCCCTCTATTTGAACTTCCTGGTCACTGCAGTGACACAGGAAGCGCCGGGATTGATGGAGCCGGAACAGAGCCGTGCAGCGCGGAGAAGACGCCCGGGAGCCAGCCTCAGGTAATGTATACTTGATCGGATCGGCCGCCGCTAGCGACGCGCACTTTACCCGCGGGCGATCGAGGGTAATTTCCCGCACGGCGCGATCGACGGACCGATCCGATTTCGGGAGGAAATCGGATCGGCGGCTGCGTTTACCGCGAACGATTGGCAGCAGATTCGATCCCAGGATCGAATCTGCTGTCGAAACGGACGCGAATCGAGCCAGTGTATGGCCTGCTTTACTTGGTAAATGCCCCATCCCATAGCACCATTAATACTAACACACTTTTAAAACTGAAATGTATTTTAAAGCATCATGCTGTATTAGTAACAATATCAAATATCCTGTGTATTATTCACACAGATCCCTGACAGCTACACCAGTAACTGTGATCCCCATGTGCTATGATGGATAGACTACTGTGTGCCATTGTTACATTCTCATCCACATCCTCGTTAATCACGACTCTGAGTTCTGACATTTTTCTAATGGGATGTTTTTGTGGAGCAGACTGACAGAACGCATCTGTTTACATGTTGTGTTTTATCATAATGCTCCGTCAGTTCTCTGTCTTCCCACTCCCTGCCAGAAGATGGATGCTATGTGGATGTGATCTGCAGCTATTTGCATTAGTTCAATAACCCTGTCAAATTCCAGAGTGTATCCGCACATCTCTGACCTGCCTCTGATAGACACTGAAATGCAGCTTGACGTGTGATCGCAGTGGACATGGGCTGACACAACCAATGCACTGTTCAGTGTGGAACCAGTGCTGTCATTACTGCAGTCTGCAGCCAATGATGCTGGTTAACCACTTGCTGTCTTTTGGTCTAACGTCAATATTTATGTACTTTATTAGAAATCGTATTTGTGATTTATTTCCTGTACAGTATTTATTGATGCTAAGTGGAACTAAACTGAAATCAATCACCTTGATTAGTGTAAATTATAAGTATTACTTTTTTATGTATCACCTTTCCCTCCCCTCCCTTGCTGATAATTGTTGTACTGTTGTACCTTTCCTTCTGTACAAAATATAATAAAATCTTACCTGTTAAAAAAAATGTATTACCTTTTATTATGCTAAGCCTTCAGACATAAGACTGCTACATTGTTGTCTGAAGAGCACCAGTTGAGCCAGCAGCTGTTTTGTCCCCAGCCCCCAGGGGGCACAGTACCTGCTATGTCCTGTTACCAGAGATGAGGTCTTATACCTGCTTCCTGTGAACTATGTAGTCCCACCTCTTCAGCTACATACATTAGGGTTTAGTCACGTAGCTTTGGCACTTTATTCCAGTTACGTAGTGGGTCCCAGGCCTTAGACTGTTCCCATAGGCTCTTGAGCGGTAAATCCAGTCTTCAGTGTGACTTTGCTATATACAAGTGCTCTGATTTCTGTATTTGACCTCAATTCTGCTCTAAGCAGTTCTATTGCATTGTTCTAACTACACTAGACCCCAGAAATCTGAAATCTGATTGGTTGCTGTGCTTTACAGCTCATCACAGAGCATCATTGCTGTTTGCACTGTTACAATAAATACTGTACGTCTAAAAAGTCCCAGGAAATGAGAAGCACAATTTCAGCACATGACGAGGTTACTAGGTACGAGGAAGAACAATGATCAATGCCTGGCCTGGTGTCCTTGATTCTCGGAATGATTGTATGCTCATGCAGCTCCAGCTCCGGAGAAATAAAAGCTTGATAATGATCTCAGCACAGAGAGATTTAATATCCACCTAAATACAGCCTTCCTAAGATGTGCTGCTAGATGAATATAAAGCAGAATATGACGTTATGTCTACAGGAATAGAGAAGATGGCTCAAGTGATACAGCAACAACTGCAGGTGAAATGGTCTCATTAATAAAGAATCTCTTCTTCTCCTGAAGGTGCAGGTCAGAAAAACACTGACCACAGAAGGCCAGTGAGCAGTACGTCATCTGTGAGGTGATTGGACAGAAGATCAAACATTAGTCCACTGTCCAACCTACGTAACCTGGCCATGCACAAGTTCGTATTTCCAGCAGAGTTAGTGGCACTTTCATCCTATCTGCCAGTGTTCTATTAATCCCTATGTGTTAAATTTATATACTTCCAATAGATTTCCGTTTATCATCTGACAGGGTGACCGGGTACAGCAGTAAGCATTGGGGACCCTTTAGTGTTGTATTGCGTTCACTACTGAAATCTGATCAATCCCAAGTGGGGAAAGGTGGTACATTGATAACAATTATCCAATTACCACTTGAGGAATGACGCTTGCGTGGAAGGCCATTCAACCAATTGCTGGTGGAAAACGCTTTGTGCTTCCCAGAAATGTTTGTTAGCATTTCTTAGCTCTATGACAGGTATAAAATGATATCCTAAATGCTGCTTAATACTTTGTACAAGAAACGTAGGCAGTATCAGGCCCATGGTCCTTAAACACTATCATCCACATTGCAGAAGGGAATGATATGCATTTCACATTAAACGCTAAACGTACAATAAGAGTACTGTACTATTCTTTCTGTAAATTATTTGTTCTCCTTCCTACTAATATTCATTAGTTCACAGTGCTCAGTTGCGTTAGAGAATAATTCTGCATGTCAACTCACTGCCCATACAATTCTATGGGCCTGTTCATAGCACTGCGTCATAACTCATCATGTTATTCTAACTCACGGCATGTAGGCTTTGTATTAAAGTCAATGTCCAGTCTTCTTTGCAGTTCACACGCATTAGAATCCTCACGTTATGCAACTGACCACTTTGACCCTAGCCTAAGACAAAGAAATATATAGATTTAAAGGAGCAGAATTAAGTTTCAATTTAATTAAACACGTCTCAGTAGAAAAAATACATAACACAGATCTATATATGAGTCCTGAAGGAGTGACAGATGAGGAGGAAAGAGGATGGGGGATTGGGTTCCTCTGAACTAGGGATAGTTGGGAGCTATCTATGCCTTACTTGGGAATTCAAAGAAGGATTTGCCAATCTGGCCCCACTCTACTCCCGTGACTGTATTCTGGTCTCTGCACTAGTGCAGAGGTAGGAGAAGAGGATGGCATTGTAGGGAGGGGATTTGGTGGCTTTATGACAAAACACAAGGCAGGCATAAAGGATACATGCCAGGGCTCACAGGTTGCTGCTTTTAGTAATTAGCCAGGCAGGGAGGATTTAAAGGAGAACTGTAGTGAGAGGAATATGGAGGCTGCCATATTTATTTCCTTTTAAGCAATACCAGTTGCCTGGCTATTCAGCTAATCCTCTGCCTCTAATACTTTCAGCCATAGACCCTGAACAAGCATGCAGCAGATCAGGTGTTTCTGACAAATTAGACAGATATGACAAGATTAGCTGCATGCTTGTTCCTGGTGTGATTCAGACACTTCTTCAGCCAAATACACCAGCAGGGCTGCCAGGCAACTGGTATTGTTTTCAAGAAAATAAACATGGCAGCCTCCATATCCCTCTCACTACAGTTCTCCTTTAAGGGATGAGAAAAGTAAAGCTGTGGTGAAGGTAAGCTTTAAAATATTGGCATTCAAACTACAGTATCTAAAACAAAGTTAGTACGCCTCTCACATTGTTGTAATTTTCATGGGAAAACACTGAAGATACAATATAAAGTAGTCAGTGTGCAGCTTGAATAACAGTGTAAATTTGCTGTCCCTTTAAAATAACTCAACACACAGCCATTAAACTGCTGGCAACAAAAGTGAGATACTGTATGTAATCCCAAGGTTAGTGGCATTATGTGCCTGTACCATAGTGGATTTCCCAAAAGTAGGAGCCTCCTGCACTATTTGCACTTGCCTTGTTTCTGCTCCTGGTGGTAATATGCACCTGCAGAGTAGAGTTGTAAACTACTGTCCACCAGCAGGTGGCCTCCTGCAGTGCTGAAACTAATTACCCATGCCCAGCTCAGTGGGATTTGATTGCTGCATACATTTGCATACAGAATCTGACTTCTGGCTCCAGAATCTTCGATTGGCCCAATCAACGTGCTGAGATCACGTCCTAGAAAGCCACTGGACCCCTCCGGGGCTCAGGGTGGTGGGAGTGGAGCAGCCGTTAGTTACAAGGAGTGCACATAAGTTACCAGCGCTCGCTAAGCTGCACTACCGCAGCATAGCTTGCGCTCCTCTCATTAAGCGCAGCTTGATGAAATAAGCCCAATGTCCCGTAAAATGCAGGTTCTACTGTGGCAATTTGCACTACTAAAACCCATCCCTTCCCCGGAACCCCCTTCCATTAGTGTGTTTCCTATCAGTGTTGCTGGTGCCTGAAGAATCTGACAGCATAGTGCATGCAGAGCAGCCTAGCAGGTACCTCCATGTGCTGCTGTATAGAGGTCTGCTCCAACACTATTGTTAAAAGTACAGCATTAGTGCTAATGTTTTGTTACATTTACAAAGTCGCAAAAAGTACAAGATAAATGCAGGAGATGCTTTAGTGTACAGGTGCACCTCTATATGGCAGAGCTGTGTTCAGGGTTTTACGGGCCTCATTATTGAATGTGTGTATCTACTTTAAAGAGAACCCGAGGTGTGTTTAAAGAATGTTATCTGCATACAGAGGCTGGATCTGCCTATACAGCCCAGCCTCTGTTGCTATCTCAAACCCCACTAAGGTCCCCCTGCACTCTGCAATCCCTCATAAATCACAGCCGTGCTGTGAGGCTCTGTTTACATCTGTAGTGTCAGTCTCAGCTGCTCCCCCGCCTCCTACATAGCTCCAGTCCCTGCCCCCGTCCCTTCCCTCCAATCAGCAGGGAGGGAAGGGATGCAGGCGGGGACTGGAGTTCTGCAGGAGGCGGGGAGAGCAGCAGACTGACACTATAGAGATAAACACAGCCAGCTCTGACAAGCTGTTTGTCAGCAGCACGGCTGTGATTTATGAGGAATTGCAGAGTGCAGGGGGACCTTAGGGGGGTTTGGGATAGCAACAGAGGCTGGGCTGTATAGGCAGATCCAGCCTCTGTATGCAGATAATATTCTTCAAACCCACCTCGGGTTCTCTTTAAGGCAGGGAACACACTTGACTATTTTCATGTGCGTTTTCTGCACAGAAAAACAGAGAACTCATGTTAATCAATGGGCTAGTTCACTTTTAATAGTAGCTAGTTTAACATTTTTATAATAAATTTAGCACACAGAAAAAAAACCTGATATTCTGCATGATGACTCTGCACATTGTCAGTTTTCTCTATCAATTACATCAGCTGCTGTGAAAAAAACGCACACGATTTCCTGCATAGAAACACACTTGGTGTGCAGAAAAAGTACGCAGAAAACCGTGTGTAGAAAACTGAAAGACAAGTGTGTTGCCTGCCTAAAGGAAACCTGAGATGTAAGAAAATAAAAATGTTATTCATACCTGGGGCTTCCTCCAGCCCCCTCTGCACCAATCGCTCCAACGCTGTCCTCCTCTGCCCCGTAGAAGCTCCGTTAGCTTGGCCAGTCGGGGCGTACTGCGCATGCGTGGCTTGACCGTGAGAGCTCTGCGCCTGCGCAGTACTATTGTGCAGACGCAGAATGCTCCCAGCCGCGTGAGCCACGTGAGCAAGGCGCACCGCTGGTAAACTGCGACTGCGCCGACTGGCTCTGACTTGCCAATCTACTGGGGCTTCTACCAAGCAAACGAGGAGGCGGAGGAAGATGGCGTGGTAGCGACTGGTGAGGAGGGAGCCTGTAGGAAGCTCCAGGTATGTATAAAACTTTTATTTTCTTACATCTCAGGTACACTTTAACTACTTAAAGATAAGCGTGACCGCGGCAGCAGTCCCAGGACCGCCTAACATCAATTGGCATCAAGTCCTGGGACTGCAGTTTCCCAGGAAATGGCCGTGCGCATGCCGCTTCATGGAGCGGAGTTCCGTGAATAGCCTGCTAGCCGCCGATTGCGGCTAGCAGGCTGCTTGTAAACGTAAGGGGAAATAAATCGCCTTTGTTTACAAGCGTACAGCTCTGCCGGGGGCCGCAGCGCTGTATTAGATCGGCGATCCCCGGCCTCTGATTGGCAGGGAAGCGCCGTCCTCTCATAGGCTGATGCCTATGAGAGGCGGAACAGGACGGATCACCGTCCTGTTCCAAATCAGATGCCGGAGGGGAGGAGGGAGGGCGGAGAGAGAGCCTCGTAGAGGCTAAAGAAAAAAGAAAATACAAACTGCCGCAGCGATCGGACCCCTCCGACGGCAGTCCCCTTAGGGACAAAAAAAAGGAGGTGAGTCCGATCGCTGGGCTCCTAAGCTGGGCTGTGCAGGAGGCTGAAAAGCCTACACAGCCCAGCACTGCATAAAACGGCTTGGTCTTTAGGGGGGGGGGGGGGGGGGGGGGGGGGGGGGGTAGCACTGTGGGCGTAAAGTGGTTAACTTTGCACTTTTGGCACATTTAATAGCTTTTTTTTTTAATACGATATATAATATGCTAAAACTTCTTTAACCCCTTTCCTGTTTTACACATGTACATAATAATAAGGCACCGTACTGCTGATATTGGCCACGTTAATGGCTGTACCAGGGGGCCACAGGGCACTGTGGCTGCATTTGGGGTCTTATAGGAATACTATTGATTAATGCATTTTTTTTTTTAAATGCTGTATGTTAGGGCACACATTACCACAAGTACTAGGAGCAATTTCCTTCCTCACACAGCGCTGCCTCTCTGCTGTAAAGCCCCATTTACATGATACAATTTTTTGTGCAATTTGATTAACCTCTTGAGGACCGCAGTGTTAAACCCCCCTAAAGACCAGGCAATTTTTCATTAAATTGGCCTCTGCAGCTTTAAGGCCAAGCTGCAGGGCGGCACAACACAGCACAAAAGTGATTCTATCCCCCCCCCCCCCCCCATTTTCTCTCTGATCGCCCCCCCCCCCCATGTTTGTTTGTTTATTTGTGTTTATTTGTTTTTTTTTTGTTAAAAATGTAGTTTTTTTTTAAATTAATTGTAATCCCCTCTACCTTCCTCCCCCCGCTAGCCAATCCCCGTGATCAGCTGTCATAGGCTTCAGCCTATGACAGACGATCACCTCTGTTGCTCAGGAAGGGACAGCCGTGTCACAGGGCTGTCCCCAGTACAGCGCGTAATCACCGTCTAACAGCCTCCTGAGTGGCAACCGCCGCTCGGAGACTGAATGCGCCCACCAAGCAGGAGATGCGCGCACACCCTGCGCGCGATCTCCCACAAAACACAGCCCCAGGACTTTACGCCAATTGGCGTTAGGCGGTCCTGGGGCTGCCGCCGTGGCCACGCCCATTGGCGTAACGTGGGCGACAGCAGGTTAAATCAAATTTGATTGATCGATTAAATCCGACATGTCCGATTGGGATTCCATTCGATTGGTTGTGTGATCAATTTGCCATCGTTTTGCAATGACATTCGACCACACTATTGAATTGAATTGATTCGATCGAATCGCACAAAAAATTGTATTGTGTAGATGGGGCTTAAAATCCTCCATCAGTTTTAGATACAAAAGTGTCTGGCTCTTAAAGAGAACCCGAGGTGGGATTTAATTATGTTAGTGGGGCACAGAGGCTGGTTGTGCACACTAACACCAGCCTCTGTTGCCCCATGGTGTGCCTCCAGGACCCCCCTGCATGCCGCTATACCCCCCGCAGCCCGCAATCAGCGGGAGGGAAGGGACGCGGGCGGGTAGCGCCGATACAGAGGAGGTGGGGGAGCGGCGCTAACCGACACGGCATAGGTAAACATTGTGCTGGCAACACGCTGAGTGTCGCTAGCACTGCGGAGGGTTCTCTTTAAAGGCTAGACCATGCTCCAGCATGGGGCGGGGGGGGGGGGGGGGGGGGTTGGTTGCTATCAACTCCTCAGTGTATAGTTTAATAATCACCTTGCTGAAAGATTCTTATTCAGATGGTGGTAAGGGGTTAAAGATTCCAGCAATGTGTGTTCCATGTCTTCTGCTCTATGACTGACAAACGCTATCAATGAAAACAACTTTTCCCTTTGAGCTCCTGTCCCAAGGAGGGCAGACATGGAGTTTGGAGAGGGCAGATAGGAGTTGTAAGCCTTCTAGATTGTAAGCCTTCAAGAGAACCCGAGGTGGGTTTGAAGAATATTATCTGCATACAGAGGCTGGATCTGCCTATACAGCCCAGCCTCTGTTGCTATCCCAAACCCCCCTAAGCTCCCCCTGCACTCTGCAATCCCTTATAAATCACAGCCACGCTGCTGACAAACAGCTTGTCAGAGCTGGCTGTGTTTATCTCTATAGTGTCAGTCTGCTGCTCTCCCCGCCTCCTGCAGAACTCCAGTCCCCGCCTGCATCCCTTCCCTCCCTGCTGATTGGAGGGAAGGGATGGGGGCAGGGACCGGAGCTATGCAGGAGGCGGGGGAGCAGCTGAGACTGCCACTACAGATGTAAACACAGCCTCAAAGCATTGCTGTGATTTATGAGGGATTGCAGAGTGCAGGGGGACCTTAGGGGGGTTTGGGATAGCAACAGAGGCTGGGCTGTATAGGCAGATCCAACCTCTGTATGCAGATAACATTCTTCAAACACACCTCAGGTTCTCTTTCAGGAAGGGCCTTCCTCTTTATGTTTCCTACCAGATCACGCACCTCCATTATTGTGCACCCATCCTATGGATCTGAGTAAACTCGACTTGCCTAATCTCCATGCTCCCATCCAGTGACTGACTAAGCATTACCTTGTACTCCTACTGTGCTGCGTGATCTGATTTGCATGTATTCCTGTATTGTTTTATTGCTGTATGTCACACCTAAATATTGTCTATAACCTTAAAGAGACACTGAAGCGAGACTAAATCTCGCTTCAGCTCTCATATATAGCAGGGGCACGAGTGCCCCTGCTAAAACGCCGCTATCCCGCGGCTAAACGGGGGTCCCTTCACCCCCAACCCAACCCCCGCAAACCTTGGTCGTCATTTTGGTCGCAGAATTTTCCTTCCTGGAGGCAGGGCTAACGGCTGCAGCCCTGCCTCCCAGCGTGTCTATCAGACACGCATTGCCGCCTCTCCCCCGCCCCTCTCAGTGAAGGAAGACTGAGAGGGGCGGGGGAGAGGCGGAGATACGCGTCTGACAGACGCGCGTGGGGCAGGGTTGCGGCGGTTAGCCCTGCCCCAATGTGGAAGCGCTCCCCCGCATTACGGAGGGGATTTGGGGGGACAGGGACCCCCATTAAGCCACGGGATAGCGGCGTTTTAGCAGGGGCACACATGCTCCTGCTAGCTATGAGGTCTGAAGCGAGATCTATTCTCGCTTCAGACTCTCTTTAACTAATGTACAGCGCTGCGTAATATGTTGGCGCTTTATAAATAAATACATTTCTAGTTTTTAGTTCATTATTTTGATTTGCCCATTGCAACTAATCAGATTCAATATCTTTCCTGGCAGTCAGGATCTAATAGTTTGACCCTGCTTGATGATTTGGAGCAGCTCAGACAGTTTCAGGTTACAGGGGTGATTTGTAATGCATCACTTCTGTCAGCTATGGAGAAGTGTGTGTTTTAGACCAGCAATGATGATATAATTGTACTGAAAAGGAAGCACGGATCATCTGCCACTAATCAACTTTGGCTTTTAGAAAAACTCCATAAGTGTTATCAAAAATGATATCTCACATACAATTACTACACTTAGGGCATGTACAGCTTTGCTTTGCACTGCGTTGCTGCATGTAAACGTAACTTTTTTTTTTAAGTGGATCCGAGATAAACTTTTACTCATTGCATAATTGTGTTCTTTTCATTTAGTTTATAGGGCATTCCTCAAGCCAAATATTTTTTTTGTTTTAATAATAATTCCCTATAAACTAAACAAGCCTTGCCCACAGCTCATTTTGTGCCTTGGCACTGTAGAAAGGGCTTATGGGAGCTCAGTCTGGGCAGGAGAAAGAGGAGGTTACTAGCCATTGATTTCAACAGCAGAGGGGAGGAAGAGAGGGGACTGAATTTAAACACAGGCAAGCTGATAGCATCTCCAGCCCTCAGCCTGTGACAATGTTACAAACAGAACATGGCTGCCCTCATTGTATCACAGGAATAAATAATCATATACTATTGAAGTTGTTTACAGCTAGATTTGCTGTGTATCTAAACTTTAGATAAGATATTTAGACAAGTTACTTGTTATAGTTAGTTTTTTTATCTCGGATTCACTTTAACTGTGGAGAGCAACAACATAGCTCCCAACTGTCCTGCTTTTGGAACCAAATCCATCTTTCTTCCTTATTTGTGCCTCTTAAGACTGGTGTACAGATCTGTGTTTATATACGGTATGTGTTTTTCAATGGAAACATTTATTTAACTGACTGTAAACTGTATTCCCAACAAATAAAGTGATATAGTTCTTATTTTTATAAAGAAACATTAATTTGGTCAGAATGATAAAACTAGATCTTTTGATTCTGATTTCTTTGTAATATGCATGGTGAGGGGTAGGGTGGGGGCGTGGTTGGAGGTGTGGCAGGGGCGTGTCTTATAGTGTGCCTCTTTCTCATCTCAAAAAGTTGGGATGTATGAACACATGGAATAAAAAAAACCTGCTGGGCAGGTAAGGTACACATGAAAGAAAAGGGTTACTATACATGTCAGACTCAAGGCACTTGTGAACTGTAGCCACTAAGGGCGTGCCACTGAACACCAGGACTACCTGCAGTGTTAGGGAGTATTGCCCAAGGACTCCTAACCGAATAGGTACTGATTTAAACCAGGATTCACACTCTGGTTTATGTCAGAGGCAGTGGCCTTAACCAGTACACCACTCACACCAACAAAATGATGAGAAAGATGCTTCAAATTGACAGGCTGAGAGAGAAGCAGCAGAATGCCAGACAGAGAGCAGCTGAAGAATGCAAGGCTGAAAGAGTAGCTGAAGAATGTCAGGCTGCAGATTGCCAGGCTGAGAGAGAGAAGAATGCCGGGCTGAGTGAGAGGCTGCAGAATGCCAGGCTGTGAGAGAGAACAATGCTGGGCTGAGAGAGAGGCTGTGGAGTACTGCCAGGCTGAGAGAGAGAAGAATGCCGGGTTGAGTGAGAGGCTGCAGAATGAGAGGCTGAAAGAGAAGAATGCCAGGCTGAGAGAGAAGAATGCCGGGCTGAGAGAGAGGCTGCAGATTGCCAGGCTGAGAGAGAGAAGAATGCCGGGCTGAGTGAGAGGCTGCAGAATGAGAGGCTGAGAGAGAAGAATGCCAGGCTGAGAGAGAAGAATGCCGGGCTGAGAGAGAGGCTGCAGATTGCCAGGCTGAGAGAGAGAGAAGAATGCCGGGCTGATTGAGAGGCTGCAGAATGCCAGGCTGAGAGAGAGGCTGCAGAATGCCAGGCAGAGAGAGCGGCTGCAGAATGCCAGGCTGAGAGAGAGGCTACAGAATGCCAGGCAGAGAGAGCGGCTGCAGAATGCCAGGCAGAGAGAGCGGCTGCAGAATGCCAGGCAGAGAGAGCGGCTGCAGAATGCCAGGCAGAGAGAGCGGCTGCAGAATGCCAGGCAGAGAGAGCGGCTGCAGACTACCAGGCAAAGAGAGAGGCTGCAGAATGCCAGGCTGAGAGGCTGCACAGTGCCAGGCTGAGAGAGAGGCTGCAGAATGCCAGGCTGAGTGAGAGGCTGCATAATGCCAGGCAGAGAGAGGCTGCATAATGCCAGGCAGAGAGAGAGGCTGCATAATGCCAGGCAGAGAGAGGCTGCAGCATGCCAGGCTGAGAGAGAGGCTGCAGCATGCCAGGCTGAGTCAGAGAGAGACTGTAGAGAGGCTGCAGAATGTCAGGCTGAGAGAGAGGCTGCAGAATGCCAGGCAGAGAGAGAGGCTGCAGAATGCCAGGCTGAGTTAGAGAGAGACTGTAGAGAGGCTGCAGAATGCCAGACTGAGGGAGAGGCTGCAGAATGCCAGGCAGAGAGAGAGGCTGCAGAATGCCAGGCAGAGAGAGCGGCTGCAGAATGCCAGGCAGAGAGAGCGGCTGCAGAATGCCAGGCAGAGAGAGCGGCTGCAGAATGCCAGGCAGAGAGAGCGGCTGTAGAATGCCAGGCAGAGAGAGCGGCTGCAGACTACCAGGCAAAGAGAGAGGCTGCAGAATGCCAGGCTGAGAGGCTGCACAGTGCCAGGCTGAGAGAGAGGCTGCAGAATGCCAGGCTGAGTGAGAGGCTGCATAATGCCAGGCAGAGAGAGAGGCTGCATAATGCCAGGCAGAGAGAGAGGCTGCAGCATGCCAGGCTGAGTCAGAGAGAGACTGTAGAGAGGCTGCAGAATGTCAGGCTGAGAGAGAGGCTGCATAATGCCAGGCAGAGAGAGAGGCTGCATAATGCCAGGCAGAGAGAGAGGCTGCATAATGCCAGGCTGAGTCAGAGAGAGACTGTAGAGAGGCTGCAGAATGTCAGGCTGAGAGAGAGGCTGCAGAATGCCAGGCAGAGAGAGAGGCTGCAGAATGCCAGGCTGAGTTAGAGAGAGACTGTAGAATGCCAGACTGAGGGAGAGGCTGCAGAATGCCAGGCAGAGAGAGAGGCTGCAGAATGCCAGGAAGAGAGAGGCAGAATTCTCCTGAGCCAAGAGAAGCAGCTTCCTCTGTGAGACCCAAAGTGAAACGTTTGGACATGGAAAAGAATAGAGACAATGAGGCTGATTTACAAAGCATTTCAGTTGAATTAATATAATTTAGTATTTATATAGCGCTGACATAATTTCACAGCACTGTACAGAGTATACTGTCTTGTTACTTAACTGCCCTCAGAGGAGCTCACAATCTAATCCCTACCATAGTCATATCGATGTATGTATCGTGTAATATATGTATCATAGTCTAGGGCCAATTTAGGGGAAGACAATTAACTTATCTGTATAAGAAAACTTGAGTGTCCAGAAGAAACCAATGCAGACATGGGAAGAACATACAAACTCCATGCAGATGGCGCAAACCAGGGACCCAGCGCTGCAAGGCGAGAGTGCAAACCACTACGCCACAGTGCTGCCCCTTAATTATTAACTCAAAATTAGCTTGATTAATCAAGAGTTAAAAGCCACCAGCGCGAGTTAAATACAGTGTACACACGCTATATGCAGTAGTGCGCTCCTAAATTACGCCCGCTCCTTCCTACTTACAGGCACTCCTTGCATCTACCAGGAGATGTGAAGTATCGCAACCTCGATACTGTTGTAATTGTCTTCTAACAAGTGTCAATAAAAAGTTACATAAAAAAAAACAAAAAACCCAGCTCATTCACATCTATGCTGTTTCCACTACAACACTGCCATCTAGATGTTAAAGAAGAGGTTAAAAAAATTGTTTTTCAAGAGTTTCCAAATGATTTTTAAAAGAGGTTTTTTTTTTTTTGTTTTTTTTTTTAAACAAAAGCATTGAAGTTGTGCTTTATAATGCTTCAAACTCAGCTTCTACTTTACCCCAATTTACTCAGCTTCATCATTCCCTTTTTTTCTGACAAGAAAAAGTCACAGAAGGTTGAGGGCAACTTAAAGTGCACATTTAGTGGTATGAAGACTGTATAATTACACATGCCACAGAGAGCAACAACAAAAGGATTCTGCCAACCCCCCGTAGTCCATGGGCTCCACCGTTGTCTGTACGATGCAGTCTGTTCTACCGCAGTCAGCCCCGGTAAAGTCCCTGACTGAGCCAGTCGGGGACTACTGAGCATGAACAGCAGCTTATGGACCAGAGCAATTTTCACATTTCAGCGCTTCTCCCATTCATTTGCCAATAACTGTATCACTACTTATCACACCAAAATGATCTATACATTTTTTTAGCCACAAATTGGGCTTACTTTGAGTGGTATTTTTCGCTAAGAACTATTTTATTTTTTATTCATTTTAACAGAAATAATAAATACATTGAAAAAAAAAATCCATTATTTCTCAGTTTTCAGACATTGTTTTAAAATTAAATATGTGACTGTAAAAAAATCCCACACATTTGCCCATTTGTCCTGGTTATTAGCACATTTAAATTCTGTCCCTAGTACAATGCATGGTGACAATATTTCATTTGGAAATAAAGGTGTATTTTTTTCCATTTTGTATTTTTTTTTTTAAATTACAATTCCTAATTTGCAACCCCCACAATAATACTGTATATACCCTCAAGACATACATATTTTTTTTTATATTTAAAACACGCCAAGTTTATTTAGAATTCAGCAGCAGAAAAAAGTACAAAATACAGGTGACACCCTATAGTGTATAGAGATAACATACATCATTTAGCCAGAGGCATTCAACACATCAGGATGAAATACAGACACTCATTACAGGGAAAGCTGAAAACTAATAAAATAACTTAGTGACAAGCAGCTTGGCATGCTAACAGTACAATAGCAATTTTCGGATAATCAATAAATAACATACATATTTAAAAAGCTAAGTCCCTAACGTAACAATTTATGTATTCTGTCACTGTGGCTCTTTTTTTTCACAAGTATTTTTTATTATAGTAACTATGGGGACAGAAAGGGGGTTAATAGAGTTTTTGTGTTTTTTTTTTTTATTATTGTGTGGACAAAACAATAGTTAAGTACACTATTCTATTTGTCCACTAGATGATGCTGTCAAGCACAGAAAGCTGAATTACAGCTTCCTATACTATACCAAACCAAAGTGTTTTTTATTTTTTAGTTTTTCAATGAATGGTCTCTGCTGTTTGTTACAGCAGAGATTATTCATAAATACCGCACTTAGACTGGTGAATGGGAATATGTTTCCATTGACCAATCTGTCCTGTAACTGCCGGTCATGGGTGCGAGCACGGGTGCGCATGCATGCACGGCGCATGAAAAGCCAGAGTCTACTATCTATATAACAGCAACAATCCACAAGGACTCGACCCTCCAGGAGTGTAATACAGCAAAATATTTATTTTTATACAGCGGTGTTACAGCACACTAAAAAGCCTCAGATGCTTCTTGTAAGTTTTTTTGGCCGCTCTCTGTTTATTGAAGGGTTAATGTAATAGCAAGCATGTGCCCGCCCCCCTAATTGATTTGGGTGTGGCGTGTATTTTAAATTTACTATATAATTGTAATGTGTGACCAGAGTACTTGAGCACTTGAGAAAGGGCCTCTGCCCGAAACGTTGTGCTTTTTAGTGTGCTGTAACACCGCTGTATAAAAATAAATATTTTGCTGTATTACACTCCTGGAGGGTCGAGTCCTTGTGGATTGTTGCTGTTATATGGACTTTATGGTGAGGTGTGATGGGCCTCTGACCGCATTGGACTCCCCGTGTGATTAATGATCCCTCTGAGGCCGGCAGGTACACCGTGTTCTTGGATTAGAGTCTACTATCTACACACCAGGGATGGGAAGATTACTCCCGTGGAGTATAGATATACTGTCACGGCTGCTCGTTAATAGACAGCTCCTAGATATATTAATATTTTATTATTTCGTTCAGTAATATTTAAGATTTAAGTAAATAATCAGATCTCTATCAGCTCTGCCTTTAATGGGACCCTGCTACAAAGCAAAGTACCTGTGTGAGAAGCCTCATATGGGATGGGATGGGCTGTTCTTCGAGTGTAGGTTCCCAGTACACCAGATGCACAATAATGGGTTCACACAGCATATCCTGACGCATGTCCATCGCCAAGTTCCCACTACTCACTGTTGATGTCATCCCCGCAATTTGGGTCCCTGCTTCCACTGCCACCATAGTTTGGCTCGACTGCACGGGACAATTGGCCAGTTTATAGACAGAAGTCCAGGCAGAAGCAGGCTCTCATTGGATTGCAGTGAGAATCCTGCCTAGCAAAAGTGAGGATTCTCATTGGTCCACCACTGAAAATCCTCTCTGCCAAGCAAGATTTATAGATTTTTTGGGAGCCTGCTTCTGCCCAGGTTCCAATCTATATAGCGACCAAGTGTCCTGTGCCATGGAGCCAAGTGGTGTGACACCCGAGATGCTCGTAGACACAGAAGACAGGTGTGTAGAGCAGGAATGTATGCGGCTGCAAGCCTAGTGAGAATGGACACCCCCGTTCCTATAGGCTTGCATTAATTCCGTCAGCATTATGCAAATTATTGTACAGGTTCCAAATTTGCATTCCGCTCACCGCAATCGATCAAATGGATGTTCCCCAATCATGTCCTCAAGGCCGCCAACAGTGCATTTTTTGTAGAATTTTGTGGAGGTAGTTAATTCGTTCTGCTGCAGCACTAATTATCTGACCTGTGTATGTTTGTGGTTTCCAGCAGCACATGGACTGCTGGTGGGCCTTGAGGACAGAGTTGGGGAGCTATGCTATAAAGAAAATAGTATCCATGATGAACATGTCCATTTTGCCGATGCTGAAATGGTCAGTTTTCAGTTTTTTTCTGCTAGTGGGAATGGGGCCTAACTCCTGAGACAAATTCTAGTGCTTTTATCTAGCAGTCAGAGATAAGGCATCAGAGACTTTATTACCGAGGTATTCAGTATTTTTTTTTTTTACTTACTAATTATTATTGCTTATTTATATAGCACTTACCAATTCTGCATGTTAGAATGTAAGTATACTTGAATTCTAGGCCTCAGGTACTAAAGTCTAGTAAAGACTTGAGATGCAGGGTCTCTAAGCATAGTTTCTCGGAGAGAAATTATGAAGTCATTTACAAGAAGCATGTTCCTCTAGGACACATAATGGGTTATAAGGTCTAAATTCAAGAGTACAAAAAGGTAAACAGAGCGGATATTTGGAAAACATTGCATTCCGTGCATATAAGGCATAAAGCAGTGGCGCATTAGATGAGGTGGGTTACATGCCCATGTCTGCCAATTGTAGGCTTGGGGGTATGGCTCAGGTGATGTCAGAATTTAACTGATGTTCATATAAAAGTAAGAGGCGGGATGGCAGAGGGGATGACTGCTTCTTCTGCATGCTATCCTGCTCTCTACGCTTCCTAGTTAGAATAATAGCTTCATGTCTGTATGCTGTAAATATATGTGATGCACATAGGACATAGGAAAGACTGTTTATACTCTGAAGAAATCAACATGTAACAAAAGATGCCTGGTGGAATACTTGTATAACTGATTGCTGAATAAACCCCTTAAAGGTGAAGGTGGCTGTCTCCGCTCTATCTCCTGTATGCTGTCACTGTGAGTTGCAGCTCTAATGAGTTGCTGTTGCCAGAGTAAAAGGTGTGTTGTGCTGTTGCCAATAGCAACCAACGTATGGGTTCTTACACTGCAGTGCTGTACATAGTACATAATTGTCTCTCACAATTTAAGCTCCATCACAGTGCTGGTCATAGATTGGGGCCAATTTTGGAGGGAACCACTTAACTTATTTGCTTGTTTTTGGGATCAGGAAACTGGAGTGGAAAATATACTACTACTCTAATTCTAGGTTGAAGAAAGAATAGTAATATTTTGTGCTCTCTAACCTTTCATTGGGCTGATGACATCCTCAGATCTCAAAAATGTGGTAACTATTGGCCTGCACGAGGCACATAGACTTTTCGGGTACTCTGTGTCCTTTTAGTCGCCTTTCCAAGACCAGAGGATGGCAACTACAGCAGGCCAGGCTATGGAGATCAACAGCATCCTTTAACCACTTTATGAAAAACGCATTGAGTTTGTTCCTCTCGAGCGTGACTCGTGACTTAAAAGGCCACCTGAGGTGAGAGGGATATGGAGGCTGCCATATTTATTTCCTTGTAGACGAGTACACACATGGAATTCTGGCAAACGACGGGCCGTCAGACCTGCCCGCGGGGCGGTGGTTCTGCCGACAGTTTGCCAGTGTGTACAGTCTGTCGGCAGGCTGATAAGGCTGGTTTTGACTGATCCACTCGGCGGATCTGTCAAAACCAGCCTCATCAGCCTGCCGACAGACTGTACACACTGGCAAACTGTCGGCAGAGCGGCCACCCCACGGGCAGGTCTGACGACCCGCCGTTTGCAGGAATCTGGCGTGTGTACACACCTTTAAACAATGCACATTGCCTGGCTGCCCTGCTAATCCTCTGCCTCTAATACTTTTAGCCACAGCCCCTAAACAAGCATGCACATCAGAGGTTTGACTGGATTTGCTACACGCTGGTTTTAAGTGTATGAATTAAACGCTACTGATGCATGAAAAATCAGCAGAACTTCCAGGCAACTAGTATTGTTTGAAAGGAAAGAAATATGGCAGCCTCCATAACCCTCTCGCCTCAGTGTCCTTTAAAACGTATCCCAGATGAAAAAGTAACTATAACAAATAACTGGTCTATAGATCTTATCTAAAGTTTAGATAGTTTACACAGCAAATCTAGCTGTAAACAGCTTTAAAAGTTTGATTATTTATTGCTGTGATACAATGAGGGCAGCCATGTTCTATTTGTCACATTGTCACAGGCTGAGGGCTGGAGATGCTATCAGCTTGCCTGTGTGTAAATTCATCCCTCTCTCCTCCCTCCTCCCCTCTGCCTCTGAAATCAATAACTAGTAACACCTCCCCCTCCTCCTGTCCAGACTGAGCTCCCATAAGCCCCTGCTACCTGGGACTGAGTGCCAAGGCACTCTGGAGAAGTTGTGGGCGAGGCTTGTTTAGTTTATAGGGAATTAGATTATTAAAACAAAAAAAGTATTTGGCTTGAGGAATGCCCTATAAACTATATGAAAGGAACACAATTATGCAATGAATAAAAGTTTCTCGTATCCACTCTAAGATGCCCAGACACTGGCATTTTGTCAGCAGATTCGACCATCAGATCCCTCTCTTTGATTGAATCTGATCAGAGAGGGATCTTGCTGCTAGTGTAGTGCAGATTTCCAATTCATTTCAGCAATAGATTATACATGGGAGAAGACCGATGTGGGTCCATTGAAAATAAAACGCCACTACTGCTGCGCACCGGACCCTTGCAAATGAGAACTTTCCAGCATGCTGATCTAGGCAGCCAGGTAGCAGCATTGGGCACCTTTACTCTTTCACAATAAACACAGGGGTGCCCATTTGCAGTGCCATAAAGCTGGAATACCTCAGATATACTGTAACCGATAGAACACATTGATTTTATGGTGCACCTTGTACAGATTCAGCTGTATTGTATGTACTCCATAAACGCTCCGGCAGTGGCAGCCAAGCGTTCATACTGGCGAGCCCAGACCAGTTTTTCAGGCTAATTTTATTGCAAGCAGAGAGGCTGAAATTAGGGAGTTACTGATTACAGCTGTCATTACACCACTTCAGTAGGCAGAAATTCCTTTGTCATGTAATAATTGTCATTTTCACTATGATCACCACTTTATATGAATTCTAGCGTAGTTTTTCACAGGATGGTTGTGTACAGACAGAACAGGAAAACCAGGCATGAAAAGCAAAGCAGCTTGCTTATTGAATACCTGATTAAACCCTCCAAGCACATAGATAAGAATCCGCTGCACCACAGTAACAAGCCCAAGCATGTCCCTCTGTCCTACACTCAGATATTTACTTACATAAAGGTGAACCTATATGCCCAAAAGCCTAAGTGAAAAACATTATACATGATGCTTCGATCTAATAGTTGCCCCATGTCTTGCCTCAGTGTTATAATCCCTAGATTTGGTGCAAAACAATCTGCTCACAGAAAGGTTCATTATTACTGAAAAGCTGCAATATAAACAAACAATATAAAAATACTAGGCAACTAACCCTGGCAGCATACACTACAATATTCTGTACATGCCAACTACTGATGCTTCCCTGCAACCAACCTCTCTGATAAATGGCTGGGAAAATCCTGTTTTTGCTTACAAGATAGTTTTTCAATGACACCTGAAGTGAGAGGGATATGGAGGCTGCCATATTTGTTTCCTTTTAAATAATACCAGTGGCCTGGCTGTCTTGCTGATCTTTCAGGCTGCAGTAATGTCTGAATCACACACCTAAAAAATAATGGAGCTAATCCAGTCAGACTTCAGTTAGAAACACCTGATCTGCTTGTTCAGGGACATCGGCTAAAAGTTTTAGAGTCAAAACCCAGCAGAACAGCCAGGCAATTCCGTTGTTTATAAGTGAATAAATATGTCAGCCACCATAGTCCTCTCACATCAGGTGTCCTTTAAATTGTTGTAGATGTAAGTAACTGAAATCTATGCCCTGCTTGGAGCCTTTATTCCTGCCCGAGTATTCATTCCAATGGGCCAGAGCCTTCTAGCATGGAAACGGTTACAGCACTGTCACTTCCTTCAACAAACAACTTCTGCAATATGCAGAGTATACTGTACTACATACCTACATAACAGATACAAATTTGCAGGAGTGAATTGTCAATCATCTTCTGGTTCCTGAGGTAAAAGCCCCACCCTCTTCCTCCTTCCAATCTTCCCGGTGATCACATGACTTTCCTCAGAGATTGGAAGAGGGATGGAGTGAGAAAGAGGGAGGGAGTTTATTAGAAAAGTTTAGAAACCAAATCAAAGCACCTGCCTCGATCATGAATATGAAATAAAGCAAGTGATCAGTTTCTTGTTAAGAATAAATCTGTATTTTACATTTGTACATTTTAATAACACACTTACAAAAAATTTAAATAACTTTGGAAGCAGTAAATTACACATCTGCTTGCTTACATACAAATGACAATTCAGATGCATTGGCACAAAAATAATCCACATTCAAAAAGATCCTTTTTAATACACAAAAACATAAATAAATCATAGGCACTATTTATCATATCCACACTTCTCTCAACAATATCTTAAAGTATAGATAGTCAACTCAGTTCCTGACACAGTAAAATAGATCAGGTAGGTCTTCTTTCAAAGGTTTAGGAATAGAGGTACCACATATGAGGACGTCCAATTAAAGCAAGTCTGCACATTGTGGATGAACGTTCCAGCAAATAAAGGAAAGCCATGGTAAGTATGAGGAGATCCTCTGCCAGTGGCATAGAAATCGGGTTCAGGGTATTTCTGTGGCCTCCCTGTGATCCCATTCTCCACATCTGACTCCTGTGTCTTGCTTCCACTCTCTGCCTCTTGTATTATCAGTATTAAGGCAACACGAGCAATACAGCCACCAGTGTGGACTGATTTGCAGATACAGGGAAAGTGGGGACAAACCTTCAAAGGGATGCAACTATATTTGTTGTGGAGGGATAGGCTGAACACCTTTGCTGTCCACATACAGTGGAGGTGGCATTATACAGGCTGGTCATTATGCCACAGAATACAGGTTATGAATGCACAAGGATCCATAACATGTAATGCTGGCACTATTGGGATGTTTCAAGCTGTGTGTGAGTTAATAGCTTAATATGTCATAACGAGAATGCCTGCTTCCACTGTACATGGGTGATAGTCACAATTTCCATATCAACAACAACTTCTGTTTTAGCATTCATAAATGTACCAGGTCCATATGAATCATTGCATAGAAAATGGGATAGATTTTGTCTAAGGATGTAATTTCCTGCACAGTCAGGTCTCAGGAGCAGTTTATATACTTTACTCTCTCACACAGAGCAATGATGTGTGAAATATCAGCCAGTCAAGTATCTGGCTGTGCGGAAGCAGTGAGGCGCAATGGGGCTGACCAGCTCAAATGTGTGGAAGTGCACCTTTATGCATTTTTTTTCCAAGGCACAGCACCACACCACACAGCCTGCATTGTGAACATTACTGTGTCAGTGAGAGGATGTCATGGAAGAGGCGGTCCAGTGTCTTGTCTGGACAGGCCTTTTCATTTTAAATGATGTTCTATCAAATGCATGTGAAAACTAACAAGCCCTATTCAACAACCAAGCTGGGACTGCTGCTGTCACTGTGGTCGCTACATAACTTACACATATGGCATACAGTAGCCCAAGATATGTAAAATGCACAAGAGTGAGATGTGGGGATCAGGTGTATACATCCATCTTTCAGCACATCTGCATTCTTATTTACAGTTCCAGCCTGTAGGGTGCAGCACTGCACCTGCTACAGAAACAGCTGACCACCAAATGATGTCACAGACATGTGGATTCTGTCCCATGAAGGTAATCTCTGGGCAAAATAACATCCAAAAAACAATAGAAGTTTGAACAAAGCATACAAGAAAGCTCTATTACCTAAAACATATTTTCATGGACTTTGAAAACAAATAAGAGCTAGATTTATGGAATCCTGTTATAGGGTGGGATTAGGTCAGTTTTAACAGAATATCTCCCAGAATGCACTGAAAAAATCAAATCCAGATAGTTTAAGTTAGAAAGCTAAAAGATAATTTTGTCCGATTAAAAGTGGTTTCCTTTTCTGATATAAAGTTATTAGAAAACCTGTAGTAAAAGTGCAACCCAGAGGAAAACATTTGTGATAGCCGGATTTCCGCCACATGTGCTTTAGGCTTGATTGTGAATTGATTTGCCCCATGTAACCTGACTGAGGGTTAATTTCTACAGTGTGGCATTCATGCCTATGCTGATTGTCTTTTGAGAATCTATGTCACTTACTGCAACACTGATGAGGAGGGAAATATGTCCCAAACATCTTCCAGCACACAATAACTTATATAATAATATTAACTTACAGTTAACTCCAGTATTTGCCTGAAAATCTGGAAGCCTCCTTTAATATTGTCTCATGATCTAAAAAGTCTTTAAAAAGATGGTGCATTACACTGTGGCTTTACTGATGAGATCTGACAAGAGTGTCCCCTTCTCCCCTATGGAGTCCCTCCAACTGCAATCTCAAGTGTATGAGCCACAGTGTACATTGGATAATGTATAGGAGGATGGTGGCTGCCAAGCATATTCACCACCTGCAGACACTAGAGTCATCTCATAGACTTCACCATCATTCATACCAACCACCACTATAAGCCAATGTGTGTTTCCAGTCTATGGTAACCAAGCCAGATAATCAAGAGGTCTATAGTTCCAGTGTATACATAGTGGTTCCACTTAAAATACCAACTTCATGTTATTAAGAAAATATTAAAAATAGTCCATAATCCTCCTGTTATATGGAGCCTTGCAACAGAAATAAATCATTAAAGCAAGCATACCAAAAGGGCTGCATTCAAAAAATCCAAAACTTTAATCGCCTGACTTTCTATGGATATTGTGCATGCACAAAAGCCAAGAATGCGACATATTGTTACAAGACCAGTACTGGAACACAGAAGAAAACGTAGGTAAGTCCTACCTGTTAAGCAGTTGCTAAGGTGGACAACAGCATTGCGTGCTTGCCAATGTGATACAGTGTGTATATAACTGCACCTCTGTGTAACATACTACATTTCCATTACAAATGTATACAAGAGGTCAGGGTTGCACAACCCATTTCGCAAATTTAAAGCAGAACTGAAATATGATAAAAAACTTGGGGCTGCTGCTAGCACCCTGCAGCCTCCCTGTGCCGTCTCTGAACGATCCTTCGGCCCCCTGCCGCGACTGAGGTTCTTGACCACAAGTTGCCGTCCATTGCACCTGTGGGGCCCTGCCACGCGTGTCCTCATTTGCGTTCCTCCCACTGGAAGCGTCCTGCGCAGTACAAGGTTTCTCGGTGACGGGAGCATGTATGAGGACGCTCGCAGCCAGGGCTGCGTAGGCACAGTGGCCGTTGACTTGTAAGTCGGCAGTCAAGAAACAGAGCCGCTGCGGAGGAACGGAGAATCGTTAAGAGACAGCGAGGGCACAGGGAAGCTGCAGGGGGCTGGCAGAAGCCCTAAGTGAATGTTTGTTTATATATAGAATATGTCAGTTCCGCTTTAATGCCATTAAAAATGACCTTTGCATTTCAGTCTGCATCTAGCTACGATTCCTCAGCCACTGTAATGAGGTACAGTTTAGCAACTATCATTGTAAACACATGCTGCCTAGCAATCTGCCTCTTCCAATCTATGGTGGACAGGGGTGTTTGAAAACCAAAAGGTGCTCCATATGTGCTCCCATAAGAGCAACAGGCGTATCAACAACTACTTCAGCACACATTTCTCACATCTCTGGCTGAGATTATCACAAATTATTGTTTTGGGTGACTAAAATTTAACTGGGTATTAGCTACTATTTATAGGAGAACCATTGTGTCCAATTACAGCTGTCAGACAGGCAGAGAGATGTGGGTGTGAAGCCCAGGAGGCATTCCACCCATATTAATAAGCCCTTACACCCTCTGCCTGCTTCCATCACCTTCCATTCAAAGTCAAGTCACACTTTTGGACAGGGGACTCGTTTTATGGCTGAGGTGATCCACAACTTGGGGGATAATAAGCAAAACACACAATTTATAACATTTAGGAGAAGTTGGGGAGATTGTTTTGTTGACATGTAAGATGACACAATGCAGTCTTGTAAAAAAAACACTTGTATTTGGTGATGGGTGAATGTTTTGAGAATAATATAAAGGGTAATAATAGGACGTAATAAAATAGTTCATATGTGCGGTAACCTTTAGACTGTAAACAGGTCAGTAATGACAGAAATGCTGGCATATATCATGTTAAATAAGGGATACGTAAGGCAAAGTACGTAACTGCAATACTGAAAGGCGCCCAAAAGATAGTTATTTACATTTTAAATACACGTTATGTAAAACTAAAGAAGAAAAAAAAAGCGTAAATGGTTTGCAATGAACAGGATGGAGCTTGTAAATAGTATATAACCTCATCAGCACAGAAAATGATTGCAAAATTACAGCGCAAACAGCTGTCTGCCTACTTGGCACAGAGGTTCCCACGTCACATGGTGTCTGACAGTGAAAGGGCTACGTAGCCACTAGACAAGTCTACAGTCTCTTTATATGGGTATATTGAGCAGCAGTCAGATGAGAACTTTCCCACAATCACGAGGAGATTTCCCAAAGATGAGATTTCCGTGCAGTGGTGTAATACTTATGCCCAAGGGGAGAATGATAAAGGTGTCACCATCACAGCTATACAGTGATCATTGCTCAATCTGATTGGTTGTTCCTGGGAGCTCCCCTCCCCACAAGAGTAAACATCCAGCCAGTGTTTTTATGCTGGGAATACACAATGAGTTTGTTCAGCAAATGTACTGGCTGATCGATTTTTCTGATCTTTTTCAGATCGATTTTCATTCACTTCTATGAGAAAATTAATCAGAAAAACGATCAAAATCAGATCGGACCTGTCGGACATTATCTATCTGTCAAAAAAACTTGTGGCGTATTCCCAGCATTATACACCAATGTTTTCTGGGGCTTGTCAGATCACACTTTACTCATGTATCAAACAAGTCTGTACCAGGATTCATATGCTTATTGTACATTATAGAGAACTTGAGAACTTAGCAGGGAGCGTTACACACAGGGCTGTGGAGTCGGAGTCGTGGAGTTGGGGCAATTTTGGGTGCCTGGAGTCGGGAAAAAAATGCACCGACTCAAAATTAGTTACTTGCGCTGCTTCAATAAAGCAGTCCCCGTATTTTTAAAGTCAGATATACACATCTGATTGTGACTGTATATATGATGTGTACACAGGAATCTCTTATATATACTAAACATCTATGCTGTAAGAATAAAGCCTGATGTGTAGCCGTATCACTAATAGAGATGTTTAATGAGATTGATATAATTCTGCGTTGATTCTGATTTATGCAAATGTATGCACTCTCTTTGCTCATGAAATCAAATAATTTGATATGATGTTAAAATTTGGTTTGGTGACTACGAAATAAATGGTACCCGAGAAGGATGAAAAAAGTTTTATACATACCTGGGGCTTCTTCCAGCCCCTTTCAGGCTAATAAGTCCCTCGCTGTCGTCCTCCACCACCTGGATCTTCTGCTAGGAGTTCTGGTAATTCAGCCAGTCAGGCCGCATGCTGCTTCCACAGCCAGGAGCGTTCTGCACTTGCGCAATAGTGCTGCGCAGGCGTAGTACGCTCCCGGCGCCAGAGTGCGTGCATGCACTATGCCAGACTGGCTCAAGTACCTGGACTCATAGCAGAAGATCCAAGTGGCGAAGGAGGACAGCGAGGGACTGATTAGCCTGAAGAGGCGCTGGAGGAAGCCCCAGGTTTGTATAAAACGTTAATTTCATCTGTCTCAGATTTACTTTGTTACACAGTTGTACATACATATGCACTCCCCACAGAGCTGTAGGGAATCCAATGAGAATGTTGTGCACATTGAACACAGAGGTGTTGTCTATCATCCATAAACCTGGTTCAGATTGTGCATGAAGAATGTGTAATAGAGGAAGAATCTCCTTATTCCCCTGCAGAGTACCTGCACATCACTCTTACATGTACCCACAGTTACATTGCCTAGGGCCTGATAGATGTTCTTTGTTCGGTCTGTACCTTTTACAAGTACGCTTACCAAGGACTAGTTTTAGTCTATGACTAAAGGGAATAAATATGGCAGTCTCCATATCCTTCTTTCACTTCAGTTGTCTTTTAAAATTCCTAAGCGTTGGCAGTTAAGAGACGAATTTCATGTTACAGACTTTCAACAAGATTGTAATATGCAAATTAGAGGAGTCGGAGTCGAGGAGTCAGTGGAATCCTAAACTGAGGAGTCGGTGGATTTTTGTACCGACTCCACAGCCCTGGTTACACAATATAATGGAAAAGGCTGATAGGCAGAAGTGGAAACTCTCACAACTGAAGCCCCAGATACCCAAAAATTCAGCATCCACTCTCCATAATTAGCCTACAGCCCCATCTACACCATGGGACATTGCAGCGATCCGGCGGCTCGATTAGCCGCCGGATCGCCTCTTCCACGTGCCCGCTACGTCCCCGCTCGCGCGCCGCATTCGATTCCCTGCTCGTGCCCGCTCGTCCCCGCCAGCGCCGCTTATCTCCCGCACGATTCCCTGCCATTGTCCGCTCGCGGGGATCAAGCAGGGAATCGGCGGTGCGGAGATCCGTCCTGTCTCATCAGCGGCTCGATTGATAAGGAGCATCGTGGCCGCATCTACTCGTGTAGATGCGGCTTACAACTTTGTGCTGCTTCCAAGGTATACAGGCCTTCATTTTTTACAATTTAGATAAACTGCTTATACATTTTAGACCCATTAGAGAAACCTGAACGTAAAGTATAGTGACCTGTAGTATAGGATGTGTGGCAGGATAGTGCGCAACAAGCAGAATGCAAGGGTGTAGTTCTCTCACCAGTCTCCTAATGACTCCCTGCAGTGCCTGTAAGCTTTTAGCATGATATAGTGTTACTTCTAAGCAGCTGAGGAAGCCATTTAGAGCTAACCTACACTTGTTATTTTCTCTATTCCTTCCCCTCCACCATCTTCTCTACCTAAAACTAAGAAGCACCATCCTGAAACCTCCTATAGTCACAATACAGCACCAGTGAGGTCCAATTTCATACAACTGAATGGGGAAGTACATCCTGTACACTAAAATACTATTACTATAAGGATATTATTGGGTACAGTCCTTTATATAGTGAAGGATCAAAAACAGTCCTTTTTAGAGGGCAATCTACCTTGCCTGCATGAACCTTTGTTACTTTACAGAAAGGACTCGAACTGGAATGCAATCTTGTGGTACAAAAACTTCTTTAGAAAAACTTTATTAACACATATAGAAAAAAATAGCAAAAACGTTAAACCGGTTTCTTCAATTCCACATTATCAGTCTTCATACAATCAACGGTATATCAAGACACCAATAGCTTAGGACTGACAAATACTATATTCTGGCTTGGCTTGATGATTAGTTGCAACCTTTAATAGGCGTGTGTTTTAGAGGCAACGACACATTTTAGTTTCGGGCTTTTTTACATAATGTATGTGCCCTTCATCAGGCCGTAATACACAATTCTAGAGAAATAGACAATAAAAAATACATTAAAATCACAATTCTGTTCAAAACATCTAAAAAGAAAAAAAGTCTCAAGTCCAGAGGAAGAAGACCCACCGAGGTGATCAATTAATGGTATGTATTGCACCAGGTTCAATTAAATTCTATGAACCAACATAGCAGAGAAATGTGTTAAGATACAGCTTTCAAACGATAAGAGACCAGAAAGTTTATGCATCAGATGTCGCAAGAACTCTCCACCAAAAGATTGGAGCAATCTTGGATTGGAGATATGTTGAGGCATGGTATTATATTTTATGGTCTTATACTCTGTTTTTGTATATTTTTTCTAGGCCACAGTGTGCATCTGGTGGGTTCAGATGCCCATCCCACTTTTTTTATCTATAGGTTTCTGGCCTTTATGCTTTTTAGTTGAGGCATACAGGTTTGTGCTTTTGTATTTCATACTATAACTTATGTCTATTAAATAAGTACTGCTCTATACTTAATGCTTTGGAACTTCAGTGTCTTTTTCTCTATGTTACTAAGGATCCTATTTATCTCTTGGTTTGTGGAACACACTTTTAGGCATGTATATGGATACATGGGCTGATATTTACTAGCCCATGATGCATGCCTTTTTCTTGAATGTGGGGTAATTCTATTTTTCTCCTTTCTTATCTTTGGTGGAGAGCTCTTTAGACACTTTTTTCTCCAATCTTTTGGTGGAGAGTTCTCGCGACATCTGATGCAGACTTTCTGGTCTCTTATCGTTTGAAAGCTGTATCTTACCACATTTCTCTGCTATGTTGGTTCATAGAATTTAATTGAACCTGGTGCAATACATACCATTAATTGATCACCTCGGTGGGTCTTCTTCCTCTGGACTTGAGACTCTGAGATGTTTTGAACAGAATTGTGATTTTAATGTTTTTTTTATTGTCTATTTCTCTAGAATTGTGTATTACGGCCTGATGAAGGGCACATACATTATGTAAAAAAGCCTTAAATGAACATGTGTCGTTGCCTCTAAAACACACACCTATTAAAGGTTGCAACTAATCAAGCCAAGCCAGAATATAGTATTTGTCAGTCCTAAGCTATTGGTGTCTTGATATACCATTGATTGAATGAAGACTGATAATGTGGAATAGAAGAAACCGGTTTACCGTTTTTTGCTATATATGTTAATAAAGTTTTTCTAAAGAAGTTTTTGTACCACAAGATTGCATTCCAGTTCCTCTTTTTTGCAAATATTAGGTCCTTTCCGTAAAGTAACAAACACTAAAATACTATTGACTGGACATCCCATAGTGCACCACCCTGCCTAAGCAGCTCATATACATCTGCATAGAAAAGTCTGGCTTGCAATGGTGTGGATAAGCCCTTACACTAAACTTTATTCTTCAAACTGTATACAGGGCTGCATTATGGGACTGCTTTGTGTACTAAATGTGCTGCTGAAAAATATACTAGTAAACTGGTTTACCTGCCAAAGGACTTGTTTGTTGTGATACACACTGCAACTAAAGCCCAGGTCTGTAAAGTACACATTTTAGATTTTTCCTCAGCTGAAAGGAACAAATAGTTTATAATTGTTTATGCCAGAAATGTAAAATGTGTACAGGAGTTCCTAATGCTGATGCTCTCCTCTTCAGCGATCCTCCAAGATGGATCTCCTTGTGTGAACTTACTTCAGAAAGTAAGCTGTCACAGCATAGTGCCCCTCCCCTCTCCACACTGCAGTACATGCCGCTTGGCTTGGAGCAGAACAGCATAACTACAGCAATCTCTTAAAACCGGACACCTGAAAAAACCTGTACAAATAAATTAGGCTGACAGAAGTCCAAAGTACCAAGTTTAAAGGGGCACTACGGCGAAAAATTTTAAAATTTAAAATCTGTGCAAACATATATAAATAAGTAAATTTTTTTCCAGAGTAAAATGAGCCATAAATTACTTTTCTCCTTTTTTGCTGTCACTTACAGTAGGTAGTAGAAATCTGACAGAAGCGACAGGTTTTGGACTAGTCCATCTCTTCATAGGGGATTCTCAGGGATTCAGGCCTCGTGCACACCAAAACCCGCTAGCAGATCCGCAAAATGCTAGCAGATTTTGAAATGCTTTTTCTTTTTTTTCTGTAGCGTTTCAGCTGGCATTTTGCGGTTTTGAGAAGCGTTTTTGGTGTAGTAGATGTCATGTATTGTTACAGTAAAGCTGTTACTGAACAGCTACTGTAACAAAAACCGCCTGGCAAACCGCTCTGAACTGCCGTTTTTCAGAGCGGTTTGCGTTTTTCCTATACTTAACATTGAGGCAGAAACGCATCCGCAATCCAAAATCTGCAGCAGCCCGGGAGTATGAGTTTCTGCAAAACGCCTCCCGCTCTGGTGTGCACCAGCCCATTGAAATACATTACCCTAGCGGATCCGCACCCGCAAGCGGGTTGCAAACCGCAGCCGAACCGCTCTGGTGTGCACTAGGCCCTATTTTCAAAAACATTTAATGAATGGCAGTTGCTCTGTCCAACTGACAAAAAACTGTGCAACGAGCAGTGAGGTTGGCCAGCATCATTGTTTAAATCCTTTTTAGGGAATATCTTTATAAAGAATAAAAGCCTTGCTGAGAATCCCCTATAAAGAGATGGACTAGTCCAAAACCTGTCGCTTCTGTCAGATTTCTACTACCTACTGTAAGTGACATTAACATAGGAGAAAAGTAATTTATGGCTTGTTTTACTCTGGCAAAAAAAACGTACTTATTTGTTTATGCTTGCACATATTTTAAATTTTACAATTTTTCGCCATAGTGCTTCTTTAAGTCCCAAGATAGCAGGTTCTAGGGTCACTTTATGGATGGGACAAGGTGTGTGACGAGGGCGTACGACACACAAATTCCTTTGCAGGTAAAACAGATGTCTGTCTGCCTAGAGCTATGCTCTAAACTCTCAAACACTTTCTACTGTCACATGCTGATATCCAGCAACTTTCCAATGGTTCCCAGTGTATGTATAACTAAATCCAAACCTCAGAATAAATACCTTCTCATCCCTCACAAATTGTGCTAATTCTAAGATATTGCCTTCTCAAAGAATTGAGGGACCTTGGCGCTTTTTGGCTGAATGAGTAATGCCTCTTTCACTGTCAGAAGACCCAGTGATTGCTGTGAAAGGCCAGAACAGCCATTACATTATAAGAAAAGGCAACGGAACCACTTCTTTGTATAAAACTGTCTACCAAATGATTTACCCTTGTAGACCTTTGCAGTGTTAGTGCTCAAATGCATAATAAGCTCTTTAAGATATCATGTGTTTAGATATATATTTTATATATATAGATGTGTAGAAAAGAAAACCTTTCAGGATTGTTCTTTGGCATTAACCAGATATTCTGCAAAAGAAAAAGTTAGCACGTTATGTTGTTATTTTGCAATTAGTCATTTGCTGAGAGGCTAGATGAAACGTGGTGCTTCTGGATTATAAAAGGTTAAGAATAGAGATAGCAAAAATAAGTTATGGGTAACACCATAATGGGGCGATACATGAGTAAAACTTTTGATGGTCAGTGTCAATAAAGTGCTCCTTATTGTAACCTCTCCCGCTTGTGCTAGATACGGACAGAGGGCCCTGGGATCAAACAGCAAAATCCCAACACGTTCCACCAGGATGGGTTGCTCTGTGGTCACAGTGTGGATGACGCGGAGTCCATTGAGCGGTAAAGGATTCTGGGGAGGAAGTCAGTAGCAACCTTCTTTCCAGCTGTCATCCTTCATGGCACCATGAGTCTTGGGAGCTGGCAATGATCTACAAGAAGCACAATTAACAAAGGTTGTGTAATGTAGGAGCCAGAGCTTTCTGTCATACTGCCCCTACCCTACCCAGGGGCCATTTCTGAGCAGGGCCTGGGAGAAGAGCCAGAAGGACGCAGAGGGACTCCCGACCTACGGTGGGCTGGAGAAAGCCCCAGGTAAGTTCAGATTTTGATTTTATTTAGTGCTCAAAGTCCCTTTACATACAAGCTGATCATTAACAAGGTTTACATGATAAAAAATTAACCAGAAGCAGCTTATACATCCATACTTCGTATCTGTAGATATTATCAGCCTTAATCTTTTAGAAGCAGCAGGGATAACTTCAAAGTGCATTATTCAAGCAGAGAGTAGCACAAACTGCAGCTTGTTTACTATTGGTATTGTAATGAAATATACTGTATATTCTGGGGTTAACATGCCTGTATTTTACAATATTGTAAAACAAAGCATGTACATTTTATTATTATTGGCTTCATTTTAAGTTTCTTTAAACAATTAAATATAAGTATAGCAAAACTTTAAAGCTAATGTAACCCCACGTAAAATAAAAAAAGTTAGATACTCACCTAAGGAGAGGGATGGCTCTGAGTCCTAATGAGCCTATCCTCTCCCGATGCCGGGTGGATCCTTCGTTCAAATCCGCTGCCGCGGGGACTTCGGAAGTCTTCGGGAGCACTCGGGCTCCCGAACACCGGCAGCTCCATACTGCGCACGTGCGTCAGACACACGCGAGTGCGACAGAGGGCATTCCCGCATGCGCAGTATGCAGCGGCACGTCTTCGGGAGCCCGAGTGCTCCCGAAACCTCTCTTCGGCAGCAGAAGTGACAGTATTTGACCGAAACGGTCGAATACTGCTACGGGGGATCCTGAGCGGGACCAGGCACTGGGAGAGGAGAGGGAAGTCTCATTAGGACAGAGCCTTCCTTCTCCTTAGGTGAGTATCTGACTATTTTTTTTTAGGTCAGTTCCCATTAGCTTTAAGGGAAAACTTAAATTCTACTTGTTCATAGGGATGGTCAATGAGATCAATGGGCAAATCATTTCAATTTGATTCAGGATTATGCACAATTATGTATACAAATTTATGCAGCTTGAAAATGGACCAAAGTCTACCTTGACGGGATTCAATCGGTCCATTTTCAAGGTGAATAACTTTGCATCTACAATTTTAATAACCCTGTATCAACATTGCATTTCACTGACCATCCCTACTTGTTAATCCTGGTGATGAAGCATTGATTGTGTATTTACATACCTACGGACAGGCTGTGCAAGTTTGCTGCGAGGCACTGGTATACTTCCTCCTGAAGGTGTGCTAGGTCTTGGCAGTCCACTCCTCACAGGTGGGCTGGCTCGTGCACCAGGACTTGAAGAGCCACTCTGTTGGCTTGGAGGCGGCCCTGCAGGAGGCATATTCTGTGCAACAGGGGCCGCTTCTTGTGCAAACTGATGGTTAGATAAAGCCTTCATTGGCTGCCGTAACGCTAAAGGAGAGGGTGCTGCAGGAGAGCGGATCTTGCATGGGGAAGGTACTGTAGGGGAAGGGGATAAAAATGATCAGTGTCACATTTATAATGACCGTTACAGCAGACTCTTCTAAACAGTGAAAACTATTATGATCAGTCTCAAGCAATTATAAGCAGAGTATACCTACTTAACGGAGGAACTGTGACGAAAATCTTAAAATGTAAAAAACACAAATACGTACATTTCTTCCAGAGTAAAATGAGCCATACATTACTTTTCTCCTATGTTGCTGTCATTTATTTATTGTACTTATGAAGCGCCAACATATTACGCAGCGCTGGACATTAGTTTAGGTTACAGACAATATTTAGGGGTAATATACAGCAAAATGACAATACAGGAATACAAGAAAGACCAGATCACACAGCACAGTATGAGTACAAGGTAATGCTTAGTCAGTCACTGGATGGGAGCGTGGAGATTAGCAAGTTAGGTTCACTCAGATGCATAGCATGGGTTCACAGTAATGGAGGTGCATGATCAGGTAGGACAAAAAAGGAGGAGGACCCTGCCCAAAGGCTTACAATCTAGAGGATGAGGTAAGGACATGAAAGGTAGGGGACCAGAGTTCAGCTGTGGGTTTAGAGCACTTCTGATGGGTGGTAGGCCAGAGTGAAAAGGTGAGTTTTGAGGGCCTTCTTGAAGATGTTGAAGGAGGGGGCTGCCCTAATGGGTTGAGGTAGGGAATGGGTGAAGGTAGGGAGTTCCATAGTGTTGGAGCAGCTCTTGAGAAGTCCTGGAGGCGTGCATGGGACTGAGTGATGCGGGGGGCGGCTAGGCAAAGTTCATTGGTAGAGCGGAGTGGGCGGCTAGGTGTGTACCTCTGAGTAAGATCGGAAATGTAGGTTGGACAGGTTTTGTGGACAGATTTGTAGGTCAGACACACTTACAGTAGGTAGTAGAAATCTAACCTTCCCGACAGGTTTTTGGTTAGTCCATCTCTTCTGGGGGATTCTCAGCATGGCCTTTATTCTTTATGAAGACATTCTCTGGAAAATATGTATACAAAGATACTGGCCAGCCTCCCTGCACACTTTTTTGGCAGTTGGACGGAGCAACTGTCATTCACTAAGTGCTTTTAAAAATAAAGAAAACCCTGAGAAACCCCTAATAAAAAATGTAATGTCAGATTTCTACTACTTACAGTAAGTGACAGCAACATAGGAGAAAAGTAATTTATGGCTCATTTTACTCTGGAAGAAACGTACCGGTACTTATTTGTGTATGTTTACATGTATTTTAAATTTTAGGATTTTCATGACGGAGGTCCTTTAAAGAATCGAGATTGCTTTTCCATGAATAGGCAACATCCAAACTATTAAGCAGAGTTTAGAAAAAAAAAATCAAAAACGTGTCAGAGCAGCCTCAAGGTAAACAGATTTTACACAAAACTGCCTAGTGGCAATAAAAGTGACCAAGAAGGTGATGCCCTTTGTAGAGCTAGTCAGAACTCATGAGCACAGTGTGGCGGATACAGGGTCTTCAGAGAGGCAATAAGCAAAGACTGAGTCAATAATCACTGTCACTTGTGTTAGTACTATAAACACCTCGGTACTGTATACGGTATAATGTATGCCACTATAGCCTGAAAGATAAATCTAATTTAAACCAAAATCGCGATCACCAAGATCAAAATATCAGAATAGTCAAAGCGGCGATTATCCTGATCACGTCATTTCCACATGTGGGAAGTTTGAAGAAACAGCTTCAAACTTCCCCAAAGTCAGGACATACCTTCCGCACGAGTCCAACACTGTCCCGTCCTCTAACGCCGTCTGCCGACTCTTGTGCGTGGCAAAATTCCAGGTTCCTGTATGTCACATGACATACAGTTAGTATGCCATGCATTAGAGCCTGCAGGAGAAGAAGTGGATAGACAGGCATCGCTGGACTCGTGCTGGAAGCTACCGGGGTATGTCCAGAACTGATGCAGCTTGGGACGGAGGAGGCACACAGAGAGGCAGAGCCATAGAGAGAGACACAGGAAACACAGAGGGGGCAAGAGAGACCCAGAGGAGGCATAAAGAGGCAATGGGGGCACAAAAAGACAGGGGGACAGAGGGGGAACAAGGCTTGATTTGAAGGAAATCGTGAATCGAAATCGCAATTTCGGACAGAAATCGCTCAATTGAATTTTTTCCTAAAACCGTTCAGGCCTACGCCACTGCCTCAGCAGCAAAGTGTTATTCTGTGTTTTGCTGTATGACTGTGCTCATATTTACAGACATTACACTGATTTACTTTGAAATAGCATAGTTCTATAAAAGATCAATAGCCTTTAACTTAAAAAATAATGTAAAGGAATTATGATGGTGGGAAAAAAAATAGTGCTCTGAAGCAGAAAACACACAATTGAGTTGGCATAAAAGACAACTGTTGTGAAAAACAAAACTCCAATTGCAATACTGGATGCGGCTATAATGTGCCTTTGAGATATGTAACAGATATCAATTAGACTGATCAAGACAGGCGCGAAGAAGCAAAGCAAAAGTGTCACAGATGCCCAGAGCAACTATTTAGACTCCTTGCTTCAGTCAATAATATGCGTCTTGATCGGCTGTTCTTAAAGCAGACCTAAACTCAGAACTTCCTCTCTGTTCTAAAAATTAAGCAACAGCATAACCTTTAAAGAAAAGTTTACTTTCTGGTATCATGGAGCACAGAAAGGGTTAACCTCCAGTGTTTACATATTAGCACAGAACAATGGCACAGATCAGACGCAGCTGATACAGGGTGAGGTAACAAGAGTACATCTCCAGCGACCTCAGCTGGAAGCCCAACATCACTGCCACCCAACGGAAAGCCCAGCAGAGACTTCTTCCTCCGCCAGCTGAGAAAGTTCGGCATGACAGAAATTCTAACCAGCTTTTACTCCGCCATCATTGAGTCGATCCTCTGCTCTTCCATCTTGGTGTGGTATGCTGGCGCCACAGCCAGTGATAAGGACAAACTACAGAGGGTCATCAAGTCAGCGGAGAGGATCATTGGGTGCCCCCTCCCCTCACTTGCCCTACTACACAACAAAAGACTTAAATCCAGGGCACTGAGGATCGCAAATGATCCCTCACACCCTGGCCACTGCTACTTCAGCCTGCTGCCTTTGGGCCGGAGGCTACGAGCAATCTCCACAAAGACCACGAGACATAGGTACTCGTTCTTCCCCTCGGCAGTCAGCCTCCTAAATTCCCTCCACATTCTACCATCAAAGCAAGCTCCAACGAGTTGCGGGGCCGGCTGCGCTACGACAGACCAGTCAACCAGGCCACAAGTCTAACTGTTAGACATCTCAGTGTCACACTGGGGAATGTGATGTATATTACAATGTAATGTTTAATCTGATGTCTCTGTTGTTCGCTGCTATCTAGCTATGTCTCTATCTATGTACTCTTCCTGAGCTATATGTATTGTGCCAAAAACAATTCCGGACATGACCCAGTTCATGTTTGGCGAGATAAATGATTCTGATACTTCAGATCAGGTGGTTTTGTAGCTACACTAGTTATGGGTGTGGAGATTGGGATGGCAACACATGTTTGGTGACCGTGAGATGGGCCCCAAGGCCATGAAGGGCAACATGGGGAAGCAAGGGAAGGAATATGAACAATGGGGGGCCCCATGATTTGTAGTTACGCCACTGAAAGTCAGGAAAACTACACAGAATGCTACCTTACCTCCAGTTTGAGGTACAGTAGTCTACTGCATGGCTGAAAGTGGTCCTGAGGTTTGAAATTAAAATTCTAAAAAGAATCTCCACGACTCCAATGTGAATAGTTATTATTGGCACCAAACATCAGGTGTTACCTCTACCCTCTGCATCCAGCCACCAAGTAGCATGTAAGGCATGAGCCTTAGGCTAGGTTACACAATATCCACACTGCAACATCATTCCTCACCCTTCTCATTGTAACCATGTTACTGGGGCATCTTCCTAAACAGAAGGCAGACAGGACAATATTCCAACAAAGTTACTAATTGTTTTCTGCTCTACCCAACACACAAAGAAAAATACTTTAGCTTAAAGTGTTTTTTCTTTGGCGGCAGACATTGTTAGAGCTCATTCACAACAGGGGCATCCATTACACTGAAATGCATGGCCATCTCTGGTGCAATGCTGGTTATATTCAACTGCTCTGAATGAGCCAGCAGATGGAAATGGAATAAAAGGACTTCAGTTGTGCAGTCTCTCATATTAGTCTTTTTATGCAGTATCTCATATTGCTACTTATTGGACACTGTATGTTGTGCATAATGAGAACAAACCCTTACGGTTTATAAAAATCAACATTTTACACAGCAATGCAAGTCAACTTATCTCTCTTCACAAAGCAATACACTTTTCCCACACAACTTACCTTGCAGCTACTCTTTACTGCTGACTGCCCACCACTAAAAACCGGTATGTTATGCTGGATACACACGGTTCGTTCCCGCATCGAATGCGCCGCTCGATTCCCGACGAATCAATTATTCCCGAACATTTCCGAGCGCATTTCGATGATTTTTAGGTCGATTGCCATGTAAAGTATGGCAAATCGACCTAACGATCCATCGAACCGCGAATCGGACATGTCGGAAATAAACGAATCGACGGGAATCGAGCGGCGCATTGATGGGAATCGAGTGCGGGAACGAACCGTGTGTATCCGGCATAAGAGAGGTAGTTTAATGATAGTTCATGAATGATAGTTCATTGAAAGTAAAGAGAATATTTCATGTATGGGTAGTAGACTGCATGACTGAGAACTCCCATCTTTTTACAGGCCTGCTGATAGTTGTGATCTACTTTGTGAAAGTACAGTCACACTTTGTAACAGTATGAGTTTAAAGCGTATCCGAGATGAAAAACTAACTATAACAAGTAACTTGTCTATATAGGTTAGATAGTTTAGATAGTTTATACAGCAAATCTAGCTGCAAACAGCTTTAATAGAATATGATTGATTATTCCTGTGATACAATGATAGCAGCCATGTTTGTAAACATTAAACAGAGGCAGGCTTATCTGCATCTTGAGCAAAAAAATCTAATCCCCCCCTCTCTGCCTCTGAAATCTCTGGCTAGTAACACCTCCCCCTCCTCCTGCCCAGACTGAGCTCCCATGAGCCCTTGCTACTGTCTGAAAGTGCCTTGGCTCTCTGAAAACCTGTGGGCGTGGCTTCTTTAGTTTACAGGGAATTTAGAGTATTAAAACAAAAACAAAAAAAAGTATTTGGCTTGAGGAATGCCCTATAAACAAAAGGAAAGGAACACAATTATGCAATGAGAAAAAATTCATCTCGTATCCACTTTAATAATGGAATGATGAGCTCCTTTGGCTGTTGGCCTGCTTTGTCCAATCAGCAGTTGTATGAATGACTCTCTAGGTTTGTTTTTAAGCTACAGAAGTAGAAAGACGGAGGAACAGAACAGAAAATGCTGACTGTCACTGGCTGGATAGAATTACAAGGCTTTTGGCAGACATTTCACATGTTCATGTCATCTGTATATTTAGGCGTCTGCCAACTGTTTAGATTTAAATAAGGCATTGTGAAGGGCAAACAAAGTCTATTCTAAAGAGGTCAAAGGAATTCTTATTTCACTGAGTTACAAACTCTTATAACAAAGGTAATAATATAGTGGAAGCCAGTGAGTGCTGTGTAATATCACATGTGATGATTACACAAGGCTGTGACTGAAGTATATTTACACCAATGCATTTTTAGCAGCAGGAGTCAAACAGGCCTCCTTGTTGTAGGATTTTAAATGTTCCTCAAGGCAAAGGGACATAATGCTCTGAGCACAGAATGCTACAAGCCCACAATGACTTAAAACCAGCAATAGCACTGCACCAAGTATATCATCCCACCAAAAACAATCTGAAATCAGCTTGTACGCTCACATATATGAGAGCCCAAATGTCATCGGATATCAGGTAATTGTAGATATTGCACAGTACAGTAAGATAGCCCTTCATCCAATACTATTGTGAAGGTTCTTATTTATCCAGATAATGATATCTATATTTTAAAGTAGCTTCAACTGGACACCTTTTTCTTATAAATAAGCCAAAATAGCAGAGCTACATATATATTTTGTATATGGCTGGACTGAAACGCAGGAGGATCTTTAAACATCACATTCACATCCAAAAACAGAGGCTGATGTTTGTCCATGCTAAGGATCCAACACCTAAACACAGGTGAGGTAACCTACTTAAGCAAAGATTTGTACATTGGTGAAACCATGCAATCTCCAAGTGGCTCAGTGGCTGGATAGTGTAATGGGTTTGCTATTATATATATTACCTTTAAAAAGAGAGAAGCCTCAGGATCCTGTTGAAGCTTCCCTCGGTCGGCAGCAGCCCCCCATTGATGAGCACGCTCCCCCGCGCAGCTCGTCCTTGGCGGCGCAATAGACGGGTGAGCACAACCGCGCATATGCAATGGGACAGAGCTCACGGCTCTGTGCTACTGCGCATGAGAGTTCAAGTGTCTACAGCGCAGCCAGTGCTATCTCACTAGGAAGGAGAGAGAGAGAGAGAGAGAGAGAGAGAGAGAGAGAGAGAGAGAGAGAAGACTCAAAAGGATCTTCTTTAGGTAAGCAACTACTTTTGTACACTTTAAGGGCTCTGACACAGGAGACGAGGGTTCAAATCTCAGCTCTTCCTGTTCAGTAAGCCAGCACCTATTCAGTAAGAGACTCCCCTAACATTGCAAAGTGGCCCACTGAGCGCAGTTAGTGGCTGCAGATCTAAAGCACTTTGAATCCAACAGGAGAAAATTGCTGTACAAATGTTTAAGTACAGTATATTCCTGCGTATAAGATTACTTTTTAACCCTTGAAAATCTTCTGAAAAGTTGGGGGTCATCTTATGCGCCGGGTGTCATTGATGCCAGGTGATATGCTCCATCCTGTTACCGCCTCTCAGATCTCGCTTCTGAGGACTGTAGTGAAGTGGCGCAGGCGCAAATGTGCAAGATCTGAGAGGCAGAGAAGGAGGTAAATAGGATACAAGGGTGGGCCACAAGGGTGAAAGAGGCGTCTTTTATGGGCACATCACAATCTATTCTTCCATACCGCTTGGTGATTTAGTTCAATCTGAAACAACAGTTCCTAAAAAGGGATGGGGGGGAACCACTTGGCAAACAGTGTAAATAGTTTCAAGGTTTAAAACACACGTATGCAGCTGTCCATCCAATGTACAAAATAATCACTGCCAAACTGCCTCTGATGAAACAAGGATGATCCTTGAGAAGCGCATCAGGCTACTGCATGTATTTTTTTTTTGTCCAATGAGGGCTCGTTCACATTAGGCGTTTTCGGCCTTTTTTCAAGCGCAGGCAATTTAAAAAACGGCCACAAACCGCTTGTACAATGAATCTATGAGAAGGTTCATATCAGCGCGGTTCGTGCGTTGAGCAAAGCCGTGCCTGTACCATTTTGGGGGCATTTTTGCTATAATGGAAGGTATAGAAAGTGCGCTAAACGCTCACAAAACCGCTTTATGCGGCAATTGCAGTTTTTTTTTAGAATACATTGTATTTATTCTTTTTCGGGTCAAAGAGTTCACTTCCTGACTTGCTTCAGGGAGTGAATAACAAAGTCGCTCTAGAAAAGCGCTTACCAGAAACGCAGTATGCAGTGGAGCGCTGAGAGGGAGGAAAAAAGCACACAAAAACACAAAACGCATGCATTTTGAATTGTAGGTGTGAATGAGGCTTAAATGTTTGTTACCTATTGGTGCAAATAGCCCGTGATTTACCAATATGCCAATCCAGCTGAGGACTCATCTAGAGAGCTTCAACGGCTTCCATATTGGATTCCTGTACAGTGCTTCCGAGATGGGATGATCAAGGACAGAACAACAGTGGTTTATCCCCTGATACGCTTGTATGTTTAACTGTTGATACTGGCATTTTCAGCTATCTAATAAGGCGAACCGCTGTCTGCATAGAGGCGAGGATCTATTTTATGTTTTTAAACACAAGGAGCACTTCCTTATTTTTTACAGTTAAAAGGGAAATGGCCTTTTGACACAATTTATCATTAACATTACAGTTCTGTTTAATCAGGTTTGCCTAGACATTGTGGAGTCAGTACACACAAAAAGACTCGTACACACAGGTACTGTCACCACTGAAGATCAGTATTATGCAGGAGTGCAGAAACATCTTCCCACCCACAAAAGAGTGTTCAGTTAAAGCTACTGTATTTTCTTTAAGCACTGGTCCACCCAGTGTCGTTCCATAGCCCATCACCACTTGTTCAAAGCTCGGCTACTCAGAACAGATTTGGGTACGAGGGGATGGCTGAACATTACCTCCTTTAGGACCTGCAACAGACTGTTTTGCTTTCTGGGCTGTACGTGGCATTTTTATCTGCCTTTTTGATGCTGTTGGAACACAAGGAAATATTACATGTTTCTCAACCATCAAACATTAAAGTTACCTAGGTGAATAAGTAAAAAAGAGTAGGAATGCATAACATAAAACGTTAGGATTAATCATAGTAGGGGTGATAAAGGCAGTGCACAGTGCAGCCTAAATAAAAAGGTGCGTGTACAGAAGCATGGCAGTAATAAAGAAAAAAACATACAAATAAAAAAATAAATAAAAAAATTAAAAAAAAAAAGGTTAAAGGACTTACGAGGTGACATGTGACATGATGAGCTAGACATGTGTATGTATAGTGCCAAGCGCACAAATAACTATGCTGTGTTCCTTTTTTTCTTTCTCTGCCTGAAAAAGTTAAAAATCAGGTATGAAAGTGACAGTTTCTGTCTGGGTCGGGACCTGGTCGGACTGGGTCAGACTATAGCATAACTCTCACTGATAAGTAATTACAGCCATAAAACATTTTTCTGTCAGTAAATGGCTTTTAAGAGCAGGAAAGAGATAAAAGGGGTCAATAAATCATAGATTTGAGCTCTGGCATACTGCAATGAATGTGTCATTGAGCAGAGACAATGAAACAGTAAAAACTTAAAAACTAGATTTAAATATAAAATAAAACTGTGGGATATCTAAAAAAGTCATTTTTAGGAGAAGTAGGATAGTTATAATTGTTTTTCTCCGAAGTTTATTTTCACCTCGTGAGTTCTTTAAAGAAGCTGCTAAAGATTTCCCCTATTAAGTAGTAGTCCTTAACTTCTCCTAGTTTTCAGTAGCAATGGTGGCCACAAATAAATAACCAAATACTACCTGCCAGAGTAGACTGCAGACAGCTAATTCAATCAGAAGGGCAAACAAGGTCCGCAAATTCAGCTAATCAGATTACCATTACATACTTATAACAACGTCAGAGCAGAAGAAAAAAAAAGCTAGATAACCAATGTCACATAGAAAAACCAATGAGGTGACATGGTTTATCATGACCAGCAAGCAGTGAGGAGAGGCAAAAGCCATCCTCCATGCTACCCATAGATAGCATTACATTTTCAGTAACGAAAAAAAACCCTTGTAGGAGATCTTTAATAAAACTTGTTCTAAACAAACACCAACAGGAGACAGTCAGAGTCTTCTAATTGCATAAGAAGTTCTGCACCACAATTGTGCACCATCACTCATCTTGTGTAATGTCTTCTATCCTTTTAGCTGAAAGTGAAACTTCACTTTTGTTAGAGAAAAAAAAAAAACATATCCCCCAGGACAGCTATAGATAGGACATATTTCAGCAGCATTTTTTAAATGTGGCTTACTTCTTTTCCTCTGCTCCCTTTCAATAACAATCTGGTGTTACTAAAGGAACTACGCTGGGTGTGGCGGCACATAGGCTGTGAACATAGGCTGTGAACAGATCTTTGTTACACTAAAATAACTATCTGTGAACAGTTAACCTGCAATAATCACAATATAAAAATGTAAAATAGTAAAAATGAACAACTAGAAATGTTATGTCAACCAAACCACTAGCTGTTGCTATGGGTACCAAGGCACTTTTATTCAGCATGTCAAGAAAGGCAGGGCTGGTTGAAGACTGAACTGGAAAAATACATTTTAATAAAATTAAGTTAAAAAAAAAAACCCTATGCAGTGTGTGTATCTATCTATCTATCTATCTATCTATCTATCTATCTATCTATCTATCTATCTATCTATCTTTTTTTTTCCCCAAATGAAAAGGGGAATTGTGGTTCTGGCCACAGATGTACTTTAGGATGCAGATGAAATGCCAAAAAGTACCATCTATAGACAAGCACATATACAATGCAGTGCAATCTCCATGGAAACTGTCTAAAGATAGCCATAGATTTCAATACCCAAATCAGCAGACTGCAGGCCAGCAAGTCATCGATATCTGTTGGAATCGATCAAATTTTCCAATCGCCCGTTATTTATATAAAAAATAAATAAATCCGTGTATAGCTTGCTTATATATACCGCTCTCATTAGTGAGAGGAGGTGGATGAAATTAGATGATTTCCGCTCAAAGTCAACATTTACAATCAGGTGGGATTAATGGAATCAATTGATTTTTGCTGAAAATCAAATGTTCAGGATTCGTTTGAGTCATCAATATCTAGCAGAATCTATCAAATCGACCGGATATCGATAAAGAAATCGACTAGTGTTTGACTTTCTTTAATCAATCATTAGAGGGAGGAGGTAGATGCGATAAGATTATTTCTGTTCAAAGAAGAGTCTGGCTGCTGTCGCCTAACCGGGTACCTACACATGTAAGTAATGATGGTTGGGGGAAAGTGTGGATAACATTCTGTCCAGTACAATTGCATTGTTGTCTCAACAGGAAGAGAAGCTCCAGGAGCCAGCCAACTACCACAGGACCCATACCATCCCTGCAGAAGAAGTACAAAGAGAAGTTGTCTGCAGAATCTGGAGACCAAGCGGTAGGAGTGATTACTGCCGCCCACTTCCTGGGGACATCCAGAGCACCCAAGAATAGATCCGGGGCACGTGCAACTGATCTTTGGGGCTAGCAACGCCCCTGTGAGGGAGTATTGATGACAATAACATTCTATAGCCCAACAGACCATCACAGGGGACTACTGTGCCAACCTGATTGGAAGACTTTGGAAAGCAAACTAGGAGGAGTGAGGCAAGTTGCATTCACAAGTCCTCACCAGCCAGGACAATGCTTCTGGGCATGTTTGTTGCTTTGGCTGCCATTAAAGAAGTCTGGTTTGGAGAAGCTCATGACCAAGTTACTCACCAGACCTGGCGATTACCTCTTCCTAAGACTGAATGCTCCCTTGCAGTGACAGTTTTGGAAAAGAGGATGAAGTCATGGATGCTATTGTGGTTTGATAATTAAGAGGAGAGTTTTTGCCCAAAATGGAATAAAAATGCTTCAGTATCATATGAAGAAATATAGTGGAGTGAACGTGACCTGGTAGTGAGAGTGATACAGAGGTTCCCATATTTATTACCTTTTAACCAATTCCAATGCCATATTTATGTAACTTTAAGCAATACCAGTTACCTGGCTATCCTGCTGATCCTCTGCCTCTAATACCTTTAGCCATAGACACTGAACAAGCATGCAGATCTGACAAGATTAGCTGCATGCTTGTGTGATATAGACAGTACTGCAGCCAAATAGACAAGCAGGGCTGCCAGACAACTGGTATGGTTTAGAATGAAGTAAATTTGGCAGCCTCCATATTCTTCTCACTACAGTTGTCATTTAAGGGAAATTGTGGTGGAAGATAAAACCTTTTCTGATATATTCCTAACTGATTTAGGAAATGAGTAAATCTCTCTGAGTGGACCACTTAAAACTGAGAAACCTCTGTCATCATATTACACCTAGATAAGCACAAAGGGGACTTTCTACACATGAGGCTGCTGTAGCATTGACACAGAAGTGTGTACAAATAAAAGCCACCATACAGCCCAACCATAAAAGGCTCTAATCACATGACTAAATACAGCCCTCTCAGGTAAAAATGTTATGCTGCATTGCATTATTGTGCCTTTCTCTTCCCATGATGCAACTTTATCCTCACACCGTAGTAGTTGGTGCTGAATACCTTACAGTTCAACAGCTAAAGAGTGAGAAACTGTAGTAATTCCTGGCCACAGCAAGACACGTACGGTACATATAAACAAATACATTACATCATGCAGAAAGTGACTTATTAAGTCATGGTGTTGTGATAAGTTTAAGAAGGGTGTTCCCTGCTCAGTTCTGATCCATATGAGAAGATTCAGGTGTAGCGAAGAACATTACTGAGCACATGCATCTGAGCGGATGACAGACATGCACACCAAACAATACATCACGTATATGTGCCACCACTGCATGCCCCACATGCAACAGAATGATAAACTTTCTGAAACAAAATTATGCAGAGCAAATACAATTTCAATTTCTACAAAAAAAAATTAAACAACAATCACATATCTATATAATAAATATTACATGTGTAATGAATTAATTTTGATACACGAGACATTCTAAGTCAGGGGTCTCAAACTCAATTTACCTGGGGGCCGCAGGTGGCAAAGTCAGGATGAGGCTGGGGCGCATAAGGGATTTCACAAAAAAAGTCCTCAAATGTCATTAACTGAAGCAAACTATTTAGCCTATTTTACCTTATAGTTGGCTTCAGTGCTCTCATTACAAGTAATCCGCCGTGTCCCCGCCGCAAAACGAGGGCTGCAGAGCCCCCAAAACTGCCGGCATTTCCTGGAAGGGGATGAGCTTTCAGCTTCAGCTCTGCCCCTCCTGACGTCAATCGTGGCGGATTGCCGCCTCTACCCGCCCCTCTCACTCTTCCTTCACAGAGAGGGGTGGGGAGAGCCGGCGATCCGTGCGGCGATTGACGTCAGGAGGGGCAGAACTACAGCTGGAAGCTCTGCCCCAGAGCACAGCAAAAGCCACGACGAACAAGTTGGCCGTGGATGTTTGCCCGGGGGATTTGGGGGCTCTGCAGCCCTCGTTTAGCGGTGGGGACACGGCGGATTACTTGGGAGCACTGAAGCGAACTATAAGGTAAAATAGGCAAAAATAGTTCGCTTCAGTGTCTCTTTTGCTTTTGCCAGCGCGGGCCACAAAATATTGTACCAAGGGCCGCAAATGGCCCGCGGGCCGCGAGTTTGAGACCCCTGTTCTAAGTAAACAATAAGGTCTCACGACTGACAAAACATTGATAGGGGCTGGACACCATTCTACAGGGACTACTTTTCCCAGCTCTTTCACGGACAGCAAGGAATCTCATTTCTGCAATAAGTGTTTCTTTTCCGAGATGCAGCAGGTTTGTTTTTCAATTTTATTTCAAAGGCTGGTTTGTGGCATCAGCTTTCACCAGCAGGTAATGATGCCATCACATTTGAAAAAGATAATCCCTGCTTCAAATAAAATGTGCTAGCTGAAGGAGTGATCCAATTACAGTAGTTACTATAATAATGACAGGAATTCAGACAAACTGAAGTATAGCTCTGGGTACAGAAAGAGTGTGCTATCGCTTCAGTGTTGTCTGACTAAAAAACTGTTGCAGCTAATCAGAGAATTAAGTTACGTAATTTTCTTCCTAATGACCTGTTCTCATCACTCTGAACCTGATTACTGTATGCATAACTTCTGAATGGGACTAGTCAAGTGAACACACACTTGCTTCTTTGAGTGTGTTTATATCTTGATAATGTAATATCGCCTTTAATGTTGTTTATATAATAATCTTCTGAATAGGACAGAATGAAAAAATGGGGAGTGAGTGGAGATTCTGAAGAACTGGAGAAGAATGAGGATCCCTGCATATATACGTTTTCATGAGCTCCATAATGGTGATTCTGACAAATTTCTTTCCTGAGATATACTATGCTTATCTTACACAGTAAACAGGAGAGCTTATATGTTATTAACCGCAGATACACTTAAAATTACTATGACATCCAAGCAACTAGCAGATATCTCGAAATTTCATCGGAGGCATCTTTAATTTTTTAAAAGTACAGTAATATACTTTGACACTTGTACAGGTCCTGACCGGGCACTGTCTCCTTGTGTTTATTTCCATGCAGTAACGCCAACAGTAGAAGAACAGATACACATGGTTAAATCAAACCTGGTGCTGCCTCGTGTTTGGGTGGAAAGGTGGTAAAGCCAGCGAAAAGCAGGACGGGCACTACAGCCATTTTGTGCAGTCACAGCACTTGGTCACATGCTTGTCCAGGTGTGCAGGTGACCAAGCGCTGAGACAGCACAAAATGGCTGTAGTGCCAGTCCTGCTTCTCCCTGGTATTACCACTTCTTTCCACCCGAGCACATAAGACAGCACCAAGTTTGATTTAGCACTGTGTGTAACGGTCCTTATACTGTTGGTGATACTGCATGGAAATAAACACACCGAGAAGACAATGCCCGGTCTGGACATTATTGTACAAACCACTTTTGCATACTTTTTCCTAATTAAACCGTGAGCACACCTCTCACACATCCTGGTTACTAGTGCTGACAAGCAAGGTTTGCTATATGTTTGCTGTGTGACAGTGCCCCCCCCCCCCCCCCCCCCCGATTCCAGTAATACCTTTTAATGACTAACTGTACATTAATAATTGCAAGCTTTTGAAATGTTACGTTTCTTCTTCAGGCATTATACAGAACCGTATCAGTTAGTCATGGTATCATCGGAATCAAACGTTTGTTGGTTTGATGTCTGCCACTTGCTATACTTCCACTTGCTATACCTTTTACTAATATACAAAGCTGTGTATTTTAATAATAGGATGCCACAAGCTTGGGTGGTGGTGAAGGATTGGATGGAGATGTGCAACCTGATCATGGGAAGAAGAGGCACAACAAAGGACCTACACACCAGCTGTGCTAAGCCCCCCTTCACATTTCAGAAAATCTGCACAAAATTTGTAAATAAGCTTGTATTATTGTCCAGTACAGAAAAATATAATATAAAGTGGTGTGTGAAGGTTCACTCACTAGAAGTGCTCAGTGCTCGCGAGGATCCTCCATTTGGCACCTGTAAATTTGACTCACAGCTTCTGCTGTTCGTTACTGTCTCCATGGTCTGAATACCTGTAGCTCTGGACAGGTTTGGAAGACTCCGCCTCAATTTCTCTGTGATAAAAAATACACAGGTAAATTCAATGCGTTTCCATATGACAGGGCCATATATCTCTCTATAAATATAGGCATACAATGAATGAAAATCTATTGGGAAACACCAATTGTTCTACATCATATATGGCTGAAATATCAATATCTAAAAGAAGAAAGCAAAGTATTTAGTACCAATAAAAGCAATTTACAGTAATACTGTATATCATAGTGGATAAGCAGACTTTATTACACCCCAATTTTGGATGTGAAGTCTGTGTGTCCGCTTATGTGCAGGTGATATACAGTGCTGCCCATAATTATTTATACCCCGGGCAAATCTTGACTTAGTTACTTTTATTCAAACAGCAAGTCATTTTTGACGGGAAATCACACAGGTGTCTCCCAAAAGAGAATAAGACTATGTATAAGAGGAATTCGTGTGGAAAAAAACCATTTCTCAGCTTTTATTTACATTTGAGCAAAAAGTGTACAGCCGACTAGCAACAATCTGTGTGTCACTAGCCTGGCGGTTTTTCAAGGGGGGACAGCAGAGAACGGGGGGCGGCTGAAGGCATTCTATAAGGACACAGAGGCTGGAGATAGTATGCAAAACGTGCGCTGTGTCCTAATATTGATGGCAGAAACCCACCTCGGGTTCTCAAAGTCAAAATTTGCCAGGGGTATGAACTATGGGCAGCACTGTATAGGTGTGGGACTCCCCTATGAAGAGCCCACATTAAAACGTGATAAATGCATACCTACCTCTCCTCCCTTCAGCTTGGATCTTCCTGTGTGCTGAGCAGCTTCTAAACCAGCTGCTAGAGCTCGAGACCCACTGTGGTTACAGGACAAGGTGCAACCTGAAGAGATGAGAGGCACCTATGCATTCATCAGCATGTTCTATGTCATACTCTGCATTTACTGGCAGGCGCCACGCGCAAGGCGGGTCCTGAATTTGACCCTTTTTTTGGGTCCAAAAAAGTGGGGGGCTTATGTGTGGATTAGCCTATGCACTAGTATAAGATAACCACCACTCCTGGTGCTCCTTAAGGTGGCCACTAACAGTCCAATTTCTAGCGAAAAATCGTTCGAGCGATCAGAAATTCTGATCAGATTGGTTGTAAATAATCTCCATTGGTGGACACAATAGATTATGAACGAGTGAAGAAACGTCGAACGAAAATTTGAATTTTCTTGGTGGTCGTGATAGATAGGAAGCAAAGGTTAGTTAGTTGATGGTGTAGTGAACGATTTTTCGTCCGATCAGAATTTCTGATTGCTCGAACGATTTTTCGCTAGAAATTGTACCGTTAGTGGCCACCTTAAAAGAGACACTGAAGCGAAAAATTATGACATAATGATTTGTATGTGTAGCACAGCTAAGAAATAAAGCATTAGGAGCAGAGACACAAGTCTAATGTTGTTTTCAGTACAAGGAGAGTTAAGAAACTCCAGTTATCTGTGCAAATTGCCATTTGTATCCACGACTTTCAAAGTCGCAGAGAGCTCTGTGTTCTGAAGGCTGTGATCTTAACTGTATTGTTTTTTCTTTTGCAGAGAACAGTTCAGGACAGGTCAAAACAAAAGTTCACTGAGTGTTCTGTAAAAAAACATTTAGAATGCGGAGTAGTGTGTAAACTGCAATTATTAGAGAATGGTGCAATGGTATAAAAAAAAAAAAAAAAAAAAAAAAAAGCTGTATAACTGAAAATAAAGATGAGAATATTTTTTTTGCTGCTAATGTTCTAGTAATTATCCGTACTACAAAACCAATTCATTATATCACAATTTTTTCCCCCACTTCAATGTCTCATTAAAGCGGACCTGAACGCATGCACAGCAGAAGAAGGACACAGAGAAATCCACACTGTGTTTATAGAGAATAGCCTGTCTAATTCTCTCTTCTCAGCAAGTAATGAACTAGTGTTATTTGAGCTTCCAGATATCTGCCAAGTCAGCCTAGTTGAGAGCTAATATGTAAAAGCAGGAGTTTAACCCTTTTTTGTGCTCCGACAGCAAACCAGGAAGTAACTACACTGCAGCATCACTTAAGGAGTTCTATAAGCTGTAACAAGGAAATGTTTTTCTGTGAAGGTTATTATGCAGTTGCTTATCTTTTAGAGTAGAGAGGAGGTTCTGAGCTCAGGTCCACTTTAAGGTGGCCAAACACTAGCACTAGCAAATCAGCTAAACGACCGACATCCCCGGGACAATGATAGTGTAATTCTAATCAAATTCAAGAAAAGTGTGAATTTCTAAGTTTGCATGTAAACAGAAAGCAATGTGAAATGTTGCGCTGCTGCTCTCCTCACATTCTCGATTTAAGGAGGACAGACATTCACCATCAAAAATTAATCTGAGGGGATTTTTTCCAATAGATTTTTCATTCCATTTAATGCTTTTATTTAATTATATCTGTAATCAATTAAAAGTGCTGAATTGTAGAGTTAGCTTAAGGATAAGAGCACCTCAGGCATTTCTCACGAAGGAACATTCACATCTCATATTTAACAGTACTATCTCAATCTTTAGTTTCACCTTCAGCACTTTGCATACATTTTGCTTGGAATACTGATGAGAGCTGCCATCAATCACAGTTCTGTTTTGCACTTCATCTATCATCGTAGCATCAGAGCTCTGCTCAGGAAATTACTGAGCCATATGAGGGGCGCGTGAGGGGAAGCCTTTTCCCAGAAGATGACAGTCCTGGGAGCGCTGCTGCTGGCAGGAAGAGGATCCAGCTCATCCAAAGCAGCATCGCTTTCAGCCTAGGAAATGCCACAACTATTCAGCATATTGCCTTAACTGAGAAAGCTAAGGGCCCCAAAGAGTGAAGCCACCATTGTGATTGACTAGATAGACCTCTGATATTTTGTTGAGGTGGTTGAAACACCAAAAGAAGAACTTTCACAATGACATGAAATAGTTAAATCCTCGTATCCAAGATGAAGTTGTATCAAGCCCCCATACACTCACTCAACCAAACTGCCTGATTGTTGTCTGATTTTGGTCTGTTGGACAATAATAATGCCTTTGTACACGCGGCAAATGACTAGATGACGAGCGACTGATAACAGGCGGTTTGATCAATCCATCTGGTGGATTAACTCACACGACTGTTGGGCTGATATTGTGCAGTTGGCCACGTGTGTACGACGTTGTCTGAACTATATACTTGTTTTAAATGAGGAGGTCTGTCGTTTCGCTGGCAGTATGCAAGAAAGTTGGTAGTTCAGTTGGTCAGTGCATGGAAAATACAAGATATATATACATGTTTGTGGAGTGGGCTGTGCACTCTGTTGGACGTGTATATGTACCTTTACATGGAAGCAGTCAAGTAAGGTGAGAGGGTGCAGAGCGGCACACTTGTCCTAGTGTTTTTCGGGTGCTTGACCTGGGACGCTAAGCATCATCCCAAGTGATATCCAAGAAGTAGAAAGGTTGGTCAGCACACCAGCTTCTCAATAAGCAAAATTTAATGTATCATATGTCAACACTACGGTTAACAATTGTTTCGGGGCCACAGAGGGTCCCCTTCATCAGAACAGTGCAGACAAAACCTTTGTTTTGTCTGCACTGTTCTAATGAAGGGGGACCCTCTGTGGCCCCGAAACAATTGTTAACCGTAGTGTTGACATATGATACATTACATTTTGCTTATTGAGAAGCTGGTGTGCTGACCAACCTTTCTACTTCTTTTACATGGAAGCAGAACTGACATTTTCCTGAATCTAAGGTTAGGTCATTAATACAAAAAATATAACAGTGAGAGGCTATTGCATTAGATGAGAAAACACATTAGGGCCACAACAGTAAACTAGTAAGCAGTTATTTGGACCATTCTAGCAGGTTAAAATAAAGGTAATTGCGTTACAAATGTATTTTAAATGCCAGGCATGAGGTGATGCTGCCATGTCTAATGTGAATCAAAGAGCAGTCAGGATGACCAGTTCAACATCAGGCCTGAATTTCACAGTAATAAAAAACCTCATTCAACTAAAAGAAAGTGTTTTATTGTTGTATACAAGTATCCATTTTAGAGTTCTAACCTACATTTCTGTTCTTGCTGGGTCAAATGGGAAAAGAGAGAACCAACACTGGAGCAGTGGCACTTAAAGACCTGGCAAGCATCTGGACTATACAGAGCCTTCTCACTACTGAGGGACTTTTGTTTTAATATTTACTTCAGTATTGCTTTCAGGTATTCTTTGAAGTACACCTGTCAGAGAATTATGGCAGCTGCCACCTAACCTCTTAAAAATTTGCAGTTTCCCAGTTGTAATGCTGATCCTGGGATCAGAACACTTTATAAACTGCTCATAAGAAGCAAGTACTGCTGTTCTGATTTTTTTCTGATTATCCTAATCAGCAAGTGTTATAGCAGTAGAGTATTGCACCCTGTTAGCCATTTGTCTACAGGAAAAGTGTCTGAAGGCGGGCTTATTAGCTTACTAAAGGTGGAAACCTCCCCCCCCCAATTTGGGCACTTAGCTCCCCTGTTGCCCTCTGCCTCGCTGTTCTAGTGCCGAGACCCCTTCAACACTATTGATAAGCACTGTCCGCAGTGCGCAGACAGACCACACCTGCCCACTAAGCATGGAGTCAAACTGGCTCCGATTTATTTTTTTACCAAGCAGTGGCTTCATACTAGTGGGCAGGTGCAAGCAGTTTGCACCTACACAGTGCGGGTGAGCGCCATGACTTCTTTCTCGCGAGGTAAGTAACTACACTTTTTACATTAGGATCTCCCAAGCTAACTTTAAGTTAGCTAATAAATGGTATCAACCTGATTTAAAAAAAACAAAAACAAAACTAGGAATGATGGCTGCCTTCATAGCTTTCTAATGATAGAATAGCATTAAACACTCAGGCTTACACAGTGCTGATGTCAGGTACTAGCTAAAATAACAGGTTTGCTTTATAAGCATTTCAATAAGCAGCACGTTACCTTCATTTTTTACCACATTTGTCTGTATGTCCGTGGCTTGCCCTTGAAGTGATAGGCGTGGCTGCTGAAGGCGGCTGAGCATAGGCTGGGGTGAGGAGCCTCTATACTCCAGGCTGCGTGCTGGAGATCTGGAGCGTGGAGAGTTTCTTGGAGAGTGTCTTGGAGAGGGACGAGGTGAGTGGCGTGGTGAGGGGGAGTATCTGCTCACAGACAAGTGAGCTGAATGAGAAGTACCTTCCTCTTCATCTTCTAAGCTGTGAGCATCCAGCTCCTGGTCACTGTACGTCCCTCTCCTCATGGAGTGACACGAGGAACCAGAGCTGCGTCGGGAAGCGGAAGCTGCATATTCTTGTCGAAGACCTTCATAGATGAAGAAAAAGGCCAGTTATTATGCAAGTCAGCATGCATTAATTACACTCTAAAATGGCCATTATAGTCCATATCATATTTGACTTTCAACATTACTTTTAATTTGCTAATGAAAAATAAATTCTACATAACCTGCATTTCATGATAACTGTACTGTGTTGTGTCAGTTATTCTTGCAACTACCCTTTTGTAAATACTAAATGTCTGGAAAAAACCCTAAAGGGCTCATTTAGGGCTCAGCCACACTATAAGTGCCTTTCTAAGCGCCTGTGATTGATTAGCGATTTTTCACGCACGCAATTGCGGTGATTTTTACTGCGATTTTAATTAAATGGGAATGGAAGCAATTTTTAAAAAGCACTCAGAAAGCACTAATCAATCGCAGAGCGTCCGGAAAAGCGCTTACAATGTGGCTGAGCCCTTACAGAGGGCTTCTAATATGCAAGTGCACAGTATAACAAAAGTCAAAAGTTTGCCTTCCTAAAACAGAAGGTATTTGCGAATTATTCAGATTGGAGTGAGAATATGATGTTTCCCATGATGCATCACTGCTGAAAATGCAAATCATCCTTTGCTGTCCCTGTAAGCTAGCCACGCCTCCAGAACCACTGGAATGCATAGAAGCAGAATCCCCATTAGTGCACTGTGCTGAAATGTGACATCACAAAGCAGTACATTTCTGTAGACTGGGGTCAGTAATCTAGTGGACAGCTTTATAGGTGGCTTTGTAGCATGCAGTTTAGATGGAGAGAACTACAGTTCATGAAAATGAAGTGCTAAAATAAAAAAATAAAAAAAGTACATTATTGTAAACTGAACTATAGTGGAAATATTTACAAAATAGGGGCAATAAATAACTTGGCACACCCTTTTACCTGCCCCCATTCCATCCAATAACCAGTAAAAACAACACTGATAGTAACATGATGCTACTGCATACAAAACACATGGTGGATGAGCTGGCTAAAGGCGGCAAGTAAATAAGAGGCAGCCCATCCTCAGGGTAAGTTCAATTACTGATGGAGTGAGCTGGAGCAATCCTGTCAGTACACAAAATGTCACAAGTGCTTTTAACATTTGAAAATGGAGTGGAAGGGTTAACAGAACCGCTGGATCTTTTATTGCTATTAGTGTTCTAATTGGAGAGATTTCCTTTGTTTCCTTATTTTAGTGACATCACAGGAAGTAAATGGAAATGTCTAGAATAGGTAAACATACAAATAACAGAGGTAAACAGAGAACCCTTGCTCACTCTCACCATGTCAATAAACAGAAAAAAAACTCTGTGTCTGAAGTTGTTCATGGAAATGTGAAATACAAGACTTTTTCCCAGAGAAGTAACATATACATTGAAGGCTCATTATCAACAAGGCTTGCTTCCCACAAGAATGTTAGTCTTGAGAGACTTGCATCAACAATTCTTGGCTATACATGTAATGAAATGTCCCATACTCACTCTCTTCCTGCATCCGGGCTAGAATCTGGACATCAGTGACATCATTTAACTTGTAACTGGAACCTACCGAGTCCTCATCCATCTCAGACGTACTGAGCTCACTGTCCACGGAGGACTGGGGGCTGACAGGGGGAGGGTTCCTCTCAGAGGAGCTTTTATAGTGTGCTAGAGAATAATATACCAATATTACACAGGTTAAGACAAAATCTTATTCAGGTTACAAAAGGCATCTACAGTAAGAGGATACAAAAATCAAGCTGGCAAACAACTGGCTGTTACATAAGGTACAGTATATACTCGAGTGTAAGCCGACTCGAGTATAAGCAGACTCCCCAACTTATACCCTAAAAAACAGGGAAAATTATTGACCCGAGTATAAGCAGAGGTATATCCAGTATAGGTTAGCCAGACATAGGTGCTCCACTATAGGTAGCCAGGTGTAAATGTCTGCAGTATAGGTAGCCAGCCATAGGTGCTGCAGGGGAAGCGGGGGCGAACTGCCTGCGGGGGAGGTATGCCTGGCCACATATACTCTCTCGAGTATAACCCGAGACCCCCACTTTGGGACCACTTTTTTGGTCCCAAAAACTCGGCCTATACTAGAGTATATATATGCTTAGCTTTTTAGTATTATTATTATTAATTGTATTTGTAAAGCGCCAATATATTACGCAGCGCTGCACAATAAATAGGTAACATACAAGGTAGGACATACAGGAAACTTACAACAAAACAAGATCATGCAAATGATTTGATAACAGTAGGGTGTCATAGGTCAAAATAGAAAGTGTTGTAGTCCGCAAGAGGGGTGATTGACAGTAAGATTGCATAATCAAGCTGGAAACAATAGGGAGGAGGGCCCTGGCAGAGGCTTACAATCTAAAGGGTGGGGGTGGAGACAATAGGTGCGTCTGTTGAGAGGGTGTCTAACAGAACGTATTATGGTGCTGGTGTAGAGGGGTATGCGAGCATGAAAAGGTGAGTCTTGAGAGCTTGTTTGAAGGTATTAAAGGTGGGGGTGAGTCTGATGGCTGGTGGGAGCGTGGGGGTGGGCCTAGTGAAGTCCTGCAATCGTGCATGGGACTGAGGTATGCGTGGTGCGACTAGGTGCAGGTCATTGGAGGATCGGAGGGGGCCGGCTGGTATGTGCTTGTGGACCAGATCAGAGATGTAGGTTGGGCAGGTCTTGTGCACTGATTTGTAGGCCAAGAACAGGACTTTGAAATTGATCCTAAAGCGGATGGGGAGCCAGTGTAGGACTTTACAGAGCGGAGTCGTAGAGGCGCTGTGATGAGAAGAATGCATCAGTCTGGCTGCCGCATTCATTACCGATTGAAGTGGGGCAGTACGGTTAGAGGGGAGGCCAGACAAAAGAGAATTGCAGTAGTCTGGGCGGGAGATGACAAGGGCATGGATAAGGAGTTTAGGGTTGTCAGGGGACAGGTAGGAGCGGATCCTGGAGATGGAAGTTGCAGGATCAGGCAATACTTTGGATGTGGGGTGTAAAGAAAAGTGCAGAGTCCAGGGTAACACCTAGACAACAGGCTTGGGAGGTAGGGTGGATGGTAGTATTTTCGATAGTGATGTGTAGATCTGGGAGGGGTGCAGCTGTACGGAAATGTTCATAGGTTTGGAGACTAATAAAGAACCACAGTAACATTTAAAACATCACGCAAACACCATATAAACAAATAAAAATGTTCTCATTGGCATACGCAGTATAAATACCTAAGCCGTAGAAGAATAGCACTCTGCTGTCAAGTCTTAAGGCGTGCACACACACAATTTCTGTTGCCCATAGGGATTGGGACTCAATTACTTGGGCGGCAGTTCAGGGCCTAGTTCTGTGTAGGTGTGTCAGTAGCCTAGAGGCTAGGAATGAGTTTTGTTGTTGTGAGGGAATGGTGGTGCAGTGCACTATGGAGCCGTACAGAGTAGAAGGGGTAAAGGAAAGTATAATATCAAGTGGCATAAATTTCCAGTAACATTTGCATAATGCTGCATCATCTTAGAATTATTAGCATATTTCAAATAAAGTAGAAAGTTTGCACTGAGCCAAAACTTTGCACTAAACGTCTTTTAGTGGCAAAGGAATATAGGAAAACAAAGACGCCCATCGACATCCACAGTGGGTGAAAGTAGTTTCATACTAAAATGCCTTTAAAAGTCTGTGGCGTATAGATGCAAAAACACAGGACACTTCTAGATGTTCACGGCAGTCTAAGGGTTAATCACCAAAATAATTAAATATTAGATAAGGCACGCACTGCCTTTAAATATGGCACAGCATATGTATAGATTCACTAAATATGTAAAGTCACTGAAGTCATCTAAAGAACCCTCTGATGCCCGTGTTGTGGAACATGCCAAGCCAAAAATATACTTTTGTTTAGGAAATGTCACTCAGGAAACAGACCAAGCAAGTCATAATACATCCAAGTATCTAAGACAATATGTCTGGCGTATTCCATCAGCAGCCATCGCATAGGCCGCACATTACTATCTGAGAGCTCAGTCTATTGAACACAAGCTCATATAGGATTCTATGTAATCACAGAGGGTGTGTGAGTCCGCTCTTATAGGTAGCTGTGCAAACAGTTACAACAAATAATGAATGGATAAGTTAGAACCATTATGTTCTGCCTCTAATAAAACTTTGAGGTTTTTCCTCTGCTAAGTACAAGTCAAGCTTCAGTGGAGCCCATTTATAAAATGAATAATAGCCCGTTTGTCAGACAAATGGGAGTTCTTTCTGTGGAAACAATTACATTTTTCTCTGCTTTAAATTTAGCAGAGTGGTGATCAGATGAGAACATTGCTACTTTCAGCTTGTCCATGACTTAAATAATCTATTCCTTTTTCTGCAATCCCCATATTAAGGTGGTGATCAGGCTCATCGCCACATCACTGATTGCCAAACAGTATTTACCACTTCCAAAGTAAAGAATGCCATAAGGAACAATGGAGACTCGAGGTGTTATTTTCAAACCTAAACAGGTAAAAAGGGTGCCAGAGGTACTGTGGCAAAAATGGCAGTGCTATGGGAAATAATAGCATACTATCATTCTGCGCTTAATCTCCCCAAGCCCACACACATCGCAGCTCTCCTGCGCTGTGTGCGGTTACAGTTAATTATAGGTATATGGGGAATCATCACTGGGGTGTTCCTAGGGACAGACTAGGAGATTAACTGCCACTTTCTCCCCGCCCATAATTGACGTTCTGCTAATCAGCCAAAAAATACAGCTAAGCAGAGTGGGGGCCACAGGCGGCGGTAGAGAGTGCGAATGGTGCAGTGACATATCACAGCACTGTACGTAAATCATTAAAAGCTAAACAATTTACAGTTCAGGAATACTTTAATAGCCCACCACCAGGAGGTTTTCATGGTTAGGCAGCACCAGGGAGGTTTTTCGGCTTAGGCAGCACCAGCGGAGGTTTTAATATTAGGCAGCACTGGGCGTATGGGTCAGTTAATGTTATGCATTGAGAGGAAGGGCTAGTGTTAGGGTAAGGTTAGGTCATAGTAAAATAAATAAAGATTATCGATTTTTTACTATAACTACAGTAGTTGAATATAGATCATTTTACCAATATTCTACGATCAACTCTCTCCGATACCCTTTTTACATGTATGTATTTTAAACACCCTGCTCGTCAGTTTATCATGGATCCCCATATTCAGAAGTAGCAGTACGTGGCTGCAATGAAAGTCAATAGAGGTCAGTAACCATTGTGGATGGAGATCCATTACTTCATTCAAGCTTTCAAGAGCAATTACAGCATGTCATCCATAGCAGTGAAAAAAATCTGATTGCTCCATTATAAATCTGGCGTGAAAGGGATGTGGAGGCTGCCATAATTATTTTCTTTAATCAATACCAGTTGCCTGGCAGCCCTGTTGATCTATTTGGCTACATAAGTATCTAAATAACACCAGAAAGAAGAAGGCAGACAACCTTGTCAGATCTGATGTTTTATACAACGGCCCCAGTGTCTTCTACATTTGATTTGCTACAAGCAGGGGCGTAGCAATAGGGGGTGCAGCGGTAGCGACCGCATCGGGGCCCTTGGGCCAGAGGGGCCCCGAAGGGCCCTCCCTCAACTACAGTATTAGTTCTCTATTGGTCCTGTGCTCATAATAATCACTTCTATATATACATTGAGTAGTGGTAATTATTAACAAGCTCTTCCCCATCCCCTTCTTGCACCTCTGACACTGTAGTTGCCATTGGCAGGTTTTGGTGCGCCGTATCAATTGTTATGTATAGAGTGCCTGGGGGGCCCCATTGTAAAACTTGCATCGGGGCCCACAGCTTCTTAGCTACGCCACTGGCTTCAGACCAGGAAACTCCAGCAATGCACCTTGGTTGTTCATGTAGGTTCTGCCACTGGACTTTTCCATGCCTACAAAAAGTGCTTAGCTCAACTTAGTCAAGTAAAGGGACTCTTGTGGGTACCTGCAAAGCCAGGGACTTGTTAGGTACAAATATATCAATTTAAATGATGATGCAAACTCTTGGCTTTTTGCAGCATTATTAGCTTATTTATATTTTGTGATGTGTTAAATGCACAAACCAAAGCAAGTGCACACACCATTACACTGTAAAGCCTCTTGCACAGCTGGCTACCTGCACTAGAGAAAAGCCAGCTAAGGTTTCCCTTATTTGGTTACAGATTACGCCTCTCAAAACAACAAACAGGTAACCATCTTGCTGTAATAATTCAGGGCTTCCTTCTATTTACAAACATGACAAAGCTCTCTGCATACTGTAAGATCTGAACCACTTCATTTTAGAGGTGGATCGGAGGGTGGGACATCATAAAAATATTTTTTACAACAAAAAAAACAAAACCGTTTAAAGAAGACATTAATATGAAACCATGATTTCTAGCCATGTACATAGTAATATTGACTCACCTGTGCTGCTAGGCAGAACCAGCTGCCGTATTACTGGAGGCTTCACTAGGGTGGAGGATGGGGAGCTCAGGCCACTGTTGTATGGGCTTCCATTAGGGTTGGGACTGTAAGAGTTTGTGTAGCTGGAGGAACTATAAGGAATGCTGTACATGCTCTGCCTCTTGGCTGGAAAACAAAGAAGTGCTTACATGAACATGATGAAGACCGAGCATGCTCAGAACTGATGCTATGCACATTTCATTTGCGGTCCCCTGCACTGCCTGAGCCCCTATAGTACAGGAGTCAGCAGCAAGCGGAGAATAGTAACTCTAAGGGATGGAACCCACTATCAGAATTTCAGAAGCATGAGCCATTTGAAGCTCTGCACATTCTCAGTCCAAGCATAAAGCCTATACTTGCTGGTCGCACGCCAGCTCTTTCTGTACATTACTCCTGAGATGAAACCCAGAGCACTCACCTGACATTGTTTGCTCAAGCCTATGGATAAGAGATTTCTTTGCGCACTCCAGATCAGGCGTGGGACTGTCGAAAACTTGCCGACACCAAATCAGGGGACTGACCGATTCCTGTGATGAGGATAACTTTTTCTTTGGTGAAGTATACAACCTGAAACATGTAAAAACGATTTAATACAACCATACAGATATCATACTGAGGAAAACAAAATGTAAACTGGGAAAACATGGGAGGTGGGCTTAAAATACTGTCCTAAATGCCTCTATGGCAAGCAGGAAGAATACTGCCGCTTAAAGTGCTGGACTAAATACAGAATATATGAGAGAGGATCCTGAAGGCAATCCGGTCCCATAAGGCACAGTGAGCAGCAGTGACAAGTCACATGTACACATTACCTGTTCATTAAAAGTTCATTCATTACATTTGACAAAGAAATAGCGATTAGAACTATGATGCTCAGATTGACAAGTGATACACTCATTGACGTTAAGCAGCACAACTTCATTCACTGATGGAGCCTTTTGTTGTTGCAGTGTCAGTATAATACATTTATTTACTGAAGCTGAAGATCGTTTCAGAGTAAAAGCTTTGAGAGAATGAGGAAAATGTGATTACTCTGGCTGCAGAACGGTTTCTGAAGCAGACCTCTTCCTGTTGCCTAGAGCAGCCAATCAACTGTCCCTTTCATGTACTTCATCCAATGAGGGACAAGAAAACAGAATCTGACAAGATGCCACGGATAACAAATACAAAGCTCAAATCACAATCCGGAAACTTCATAAAATAATCCTAAACCCATACATAACACACACTGTTACTCATCAGCTCCAGCACAAGTATTAATGTAGTTGATGTTCAAAATGTCTTCCTTTTCCCTTCCAATTCCAGTGGCAAACACAGATACACAACTTAAACTGAGGCCTCGGCACAATAAATTGACTCAATCCATACTGAGCTGCACTGTAGAAAATGTTGCTATATTTTTAAAGGGAGCTATCACCGTAAGCGTCCTGCACATGCGCAATTTTTGCAGTATATTAGTAAGAAGGCTGCCCAAAAGCACCTTACATTGCTCCACAACAGTACATAGAAACTGCGGTTTGGTCGAGTTGATTTGACATTGCAGTTCTCTTGGAAACGCATTAAGGGTCTTTTCACAGCACGAACCATATTTTGTGCACACGTTATGAAGCATGGCATGCACAGCAGGAAGTTGTGTTTCAGTGCGAATCAGTGGCACTAGTACTAATTAACCTGATGGGAAATCGCTTGCACCATGTGATAAAATGTTCCCAGAGGCGTTACATCGCAATGCATACTAACGCATTGCTTGATGTGAAAGGTAAAAGTCTATGGACTTTCGTTTCACCTTGGAAATCGCACAAAATTGTCAAAATCTTGCCTAGTGTGAAAGGGCCCTAAAGGATACCTGTAGCCCAAAAAAAAAAAAAAAAAAAAAAAAAAGAGGAGGCTGCATTCTCGCCCAAGAAGAGGGAGGAAAGGCTCTGGATCCTATAGAGCCTTCCCAGTCCTCTCGGTCACCTTGTCCCCCTACTGTCCCCAGTTTAAATTTCCCTCTGTCGAGTCTTCTTGGAAGGCTTCGGAAGTACCCAGGTCCCCATGTACTACAAACCCGAGTGGCTCCGTTACAATGATAAATAATATCAGCGCAACCATATAAAATGAATCAGAGAAACAAAATATATCATGTGAAAAGCTGCCAAAGTCCAACACTTCAGTGTAGCGTCCTTGTCAATTGTAGATATAAACCTTTAGCGCTAATCATATATTTCCACCACCAGGAACACCATAAAAATAGATGCGCTTACCAGATTGTTACAGACCTTAATTACAGGGTCTGTAACATAGCATCATAAGGTCAGCGGCAGGTATCTTCCCAGCTGGCCTCCTCTCCATATGCGAATGACATTCGTGCATAATCTGCTGAAATACTGCATTAAGAACCTGAACCATTGTGGTCATTCGCATATGGAGAGGAGGCCAGCTGGGAAGATACCTGCCGCTGACCTTATGATGCTATGTTACAGACCCTGTAATTAAGGTCGGTAACAATCTGGTTAGCGCATCTATTTTTATGGTGTTCCTGGTGGTGGAAATATATGATTAGCGCTAAAGGTTTATATCTACAATTGACAAGGACGCTACACTGAAGTGTTGGACTTTGGCAGCTTTTCACATGATTAGCGCTGAAGGTTTATATCTACGAGTGGCTCTGTACTGAGCAAGATTCTGCATTCACAGTTGGGACCCACTCTTCTTCAGATGTACTCAGAGACCCAACTACTTCCGAAGCCTTCAGTGGAGAACTAAAGGCTTCTTTGACATTAAAGTCAGATCACTGCAATGGGTGCTTGAGGTGGAATGAGGGGACACAGAGAGGACGGGAAGGTTTTAAGGTATCCAAAGGCTTTCCTCTTTTTAGTTAAGCGGTTGCTAGGCAGCATCAAGCAGCTGTGAGAGGGCAAGAGTCTTTTCAGTGCCTATCAACTGCTCATGGAAAAGGGCCCTTAGGCAATTCCTTCAACCTCATGGCTTTGTTTTTGACGCGATACAGAATGTCAACTGAGGTGCAACGTTCCCCATCAATAAGGTCCAATCCAAAGTAAAGAGTCTAAAAACTTGTGTCAATTAGAAGTTTCATTATTTTATTTAAAAGCTAGCTAAAAGTGCTAAAATCATGCACTCTTACTTTGTTACTTTAGTTTTACACAGTACCTAGTTAAAGAGTACCTGAACTGAAAAGTGACACAATTAGATACACGTGTACATATAGCACTAATTCCATTTAGATGGCATTTATTCCACTTAGGCTTTGTTCACATTGCGTTTCCGTCCGCGGTGGCCCTATTTTGAGGCTTCCCCCCCCCCCCCCCCCCGATTCCCGGCATTTGGGTGGGCGGGTCTTTTTTTGGGGGAGTGGGGGGGGGGGGGTTAGCGGTTTCCAACGTGTTTTTCCTGAGTGTTTTGGTAATTCACTGCCTGACGCAAGTCAGGAATTGAACTCTTTGATCCGGGAAAAGAATACAGTGTGTTTACTTTTAAAAACGCGTACACAATCGCTCCACAAAGCGGTTTTGTGAGAGTTTTGCATTTTTCCTATACCTCCCATTATAGCAAAAACGCCCTAAAATGGCTCAAGCACCGCTTTTGAAACCTGACTGCGCACGGAACGCTTTAGTCTGAACTACACCACAGCACAACATGGTGTAACCGCTTTCTGAGTTTTTGAAAAAACGCCCGCGCTTACATTTTTATAAAAACGCCTCTAATGTGAACAAAGCCTTGAGCATTTTTTTTTTTCATTTCAAGAGTCACTTTCTTCCTCATCTAAAGTTACCGACTACCCAGCAAGCTCATGGTCAACCATAACTCCTAGAAGAACTACGAATACATTCTGTTTTAAGAAAGCAGACTTGTTTTCCTTCTCTAAACTAAGCTGGATTATATATTTTTTTTATTCCAAGTTAAAAATGCCTTTCAGACTTTTGATAGTTGCTTCTAGATGCTTTATGACTGTCTGTATTCTGAAAGATTTGCCTCATGCAAGTCACATAAAAAGCACACACCTGTCCACCAAACCAAGTCACACCACACTGTAAATCAGTTTATGTGTGTAAAGGTATGCAAGGCTGCATTTATCACTATTTACCTTCACATGAGGTGTGAGCACAATGATGTGAATAGCTTCAAGGCAAACAGCTAGCAGCTGCATTTGTATTCTGTGAGAGTGCAAGGCAACTCATAAATGCCTTGTACGGCTTCCAGCATTTAATAATCAGATGAGCAATTCTGAGTGACTCATTGTAGTAATACGCATGTTTGCTTCTTACTATGTAGGAATCAGAGGGAGACAGACCATTGTTTAAGCCCCATTCACACTGGAGCATTTTGTCAGCGCTTCGCCGATAAGCAAAGTGTCAAGGAAATATACTTCAATTAAACTAGTCACACTTCAGCGATGAAAGTTGCTTTGGAAATTCTACATTGCATTTTTCTCCAATCACAATGTGATTCACGTTTGCAGAACTAAATCGCAAAGAGCAATTGCTGTACAATTGCTAAAAAAAGTTTTCAATTGCAAGTGTGAAGCGGTCCTCAATCCATGTGTACAGCCTCATACACACATTCAATCAATGTCACCCTTCACAATTAAAAGATAACGATTGTAAAAAAAAATGTAAAATTTAAAATGCATACATATAAAAAAGTAGTTTTCACCCAGAGTAAAAAAAACCCCTACTCCCTAGTGAAAATCTGAAAGGCTTTGGTCTAGTCCGTCTCCTTATTTGAGGATTATCAGGTACAGTATTTATTTACAAAAATACTTACTAAACAGCAGTTCAATCCAACTGCCAAAATAGTGGGAGTATGGAAACCAGTCAGCATCTTTGTATAGATCCTTTTAAGGGTTTGCTTTTGTAAATAAAAAAGGTACTGAAGGTAGTATAAAATACTCATAATGGGGGCAATGAGGCTAGCCGAAGTACCAGGTTCAAATTAGGCCACTATGTTCTCCATTGGTTTGTGTGGAGATCTTCTGAGCACTTTGGTTTCCTCCCAGATTACAGAACCATACTTATAGTCCACTTTTACTGCTGTCACCCCATTTTTCAAATTTCATTGATTTCCTATTTATTTTGTGTCACAGAAAAAAAAAAAGAAAACAAGGAACATTCCTTAATGGGTGCAAACACAGTAAAAAAAACTGACAGTGGTTAGAATCCTAACCTAGGGCTGGTTCACACGGGCGTCTGCCCCGCATTTACCGCCGGCGTTCGGGACTCCGCGTTAAACGCTCCCATTCAAGTGAATGGGAGCGTTTCTACCGGGCTTTTACCAGCGCTTGCGCAAACGCGGCGTTCGGGTCCCGATTTTCCCTGGCGTTCAAGGCGAACGTGGGCGCTACATGTAGCCTCCTGGGGCAGTCAACCTCTACAGGTAATGTTCCCTTAGGGGAAGAAAACCGCTGACCGCATCTGAAAGCTACGGAAGGCCGCTGAAAGCCCAAACGCATCGCTGCCGCAATGCCACCAAATGCAACGCCACAGAAAGCAGGGCAGGCGCCCGTGTGAACCAGCCCCTACTCTGTCAAGAATACAATTTATATTTTGGGTGGAGCTGCTTTTTAGCAAAATAAGCCCATGAATTTTAAAAACATCAGTACAATATATATTAAGTCGAAGTGGTCAAGTACATTTTAGAGTAACTACAGTCTTAAAAAATAAATCTGGATCACAAGAATATACACTGAAAAGGTTTGCTGTGTTAAATGATATCAAACAAAGGATGAGGATTCAAAATGAATGACCTACATCTGTAAAACATAAAACCAGAGCACTCGTCTCTACCTCAGAAGAAAAGATCTACACTAATAACATACATGAATAGTTATGAGCGATTAGAAGTTGCCCAGTTGTCCTGGATAAATACATGGCTGTATCTGTCCCTCTCTGTGAATATGCATTGTCTCTTCTCATTTTAGTATCTTGATCATGGGATAGCACAGCCTAAAGCATATTCTAGCAAGCTCTGTATTATGCTTTATAAACCAGCTGGTGACCTACAATCAACCTCAGCTTCCAGGTTTCTTTGCCAGGCTAATGTTAGGTCTAGTGCACTCCATGCAATATTCACAGAAAACTCAACATTCTAATCATAAAGACTGGACTGTCAACTGATAGGGAAAATAGGGGGGGGGGGGGGGGGGGGTTATGAGTCATTCAGTGATTGGATGAGCAAATACTGACTGGTCAGTCTTGCATCTTAAAGGGAACCTAAACTGAGAGGGATATGGATGTTTCCTTTTAAACAATACCAGTTGCCTGATAGCCCTGCTGATGCCTTTAGCTGCAGTAGTGGCTGAATCACACACCTGAGACAAGCATGCAGCTAATCCAGTCTGACTTCAGTCAGAGCACCTGATCTTCATGCTTGTTCAGGGGCTGCAGCTGAAAGGATTAAAGACACAGAATCAGCAGGAGAGTCAGGCAACTGGTATTATTTTAAAAGGAAAAATCCACATCCTCAGTTTAGGTTCCCTTTAAGGTGGCCATACACTTGTCGATCTGCCATCAGATTCGATCAATCTGTGGAGCAGCCGCTGTTCCCGCCCGGGGGGGGGGGGGGGATGATCGATTTCGGACGGAAAATCGTTCTGTCAGCGGTGAGCGCAGTGATTTCACAGCCAATTCGATCACTGATCGAATCGGCCGTATTTCGGCGGGAAAATCGTTAGGTGTATAGGCCCCTTTATGCACCATACACACACTCAACAGCAGTCTTTTAGGCTCTCACAACTTTTCTTGTGAAACACCTAAAAAAAATAAAATCTATTTTATTGTTCAAGTAGCTGATAAGACTGATAAGAAGTCAATCCAAATGTTGAATTGACTTTCTTATCGGTCTTATCAGCTGCTTGAATAGCAAGAGATTTTTTTTTAAGGTGTTTCACAAGAAAAGTTGTGAGAGCCTTAACATACACTGGTCGATTTGCCATCAGATTCGACCAACAGATAGATCCCTCTCTGATCGAATCTGATCAGAGAGGGATTGTATGGCTACCTTTACTGCAAACAGATTGTGAACCGATTTCAGCCTGAAACCGTTCACAATCCGTTGTGGTGGTGGTGGTGCTGCCGCCGCTCCCCCCGCCGCATACATTACCTGCTCTGCCGGCGCGACTCCAGTCCCCAGGTCTCCGCTGTCTTCTCCGCTCTGGTCTCCAGGTCCAGCATGCTTTACTTCTTCCTGCCCGGCAGGAAGTTTAAACAGTAGAGCGCCCTCTACTGTTTAAACTTCCTGCCGGGCAGGAGGAACTGAAGCATGCCAGCGCGGACACGGAGCAGCGGTGACCAGGGGTAGTCGTGCCGGCGGAGCAGGTAATGTATGCGGCTCTATTGCGTCGGTCGTCAGGGCACTCGAACGCCGCTAGCGACGCGCTCCCTACCCGCGGGCGATCGCCGGTAATTTTTTCCGCACGGAGCGATCGACGGGATCGGACGAAATGGATCGAAATTCGGCGTGTAGCGTGAACGATTGGCAGCAGATTCGATCCCAGTGATCGAATCTGCTGTCGAAACGGCGGCAAATCGGGCCATTGTATGGCCAGCTTAAAGGTCCATACACAAGTCGGATTTTTTTAAACGACCCGTCGTTTGGACGTCCCGTCGTTCAGTCGTCCGGACGTCAAATCGGGCGTGTGTACAGTCCGTCGTTAAGCTGATAAGACTGGTCTTGAGCGATCCGCCTGGCGACGGGTCGTTTAAAAAAATCTGACGTGTGTATGGACCTTTATGCTGGGCATACACAGCTCGTTTTAGATTATCAATCGAGCCGCTGATGGCTCGATTGATAATATTCAACCTGTCCGATCACCGCGGCGGGTCGATACCGCGCTCGATCCCCGCAGGCGGACAATGGGAGAAACGAAGTGCAGATAAGAAAGTGCCCATGGGGACGAGCGGGAATCGATCCGCGTGGAGACGCGCCGCCATCGAGTCGCTGCCTCGATACTGGCGCATAAACGCACCGCATATTCCCACCATTATGCTGGGTTTACACCATACAATTTTCTGTTAGATTGCATAATTAGATTATTTTCTGTAGAGAATGGTCATTATCTCTGGTGCATTGTCTTCTGTTTATCGCCTGCTGAGTAGAACAATGCCTAATTGCTCGGCAGGTAGATCGTTAGAGTGGCCATACACTGGTCGATTTGCCATCAGATTCGACCAACAGATAGATCCCTCTCTGATCAAAATCTAATCAGAGGCATCGTATGGCCACCTTTACTGCAAACAGACCTGGTCCCCGCTGTCTTCTTCTCCGCTCCGGGCTCCGGACCGCTCCTGCAGCTACTAAACTTCCTGTCCAGGGGAAGTTTAAACAGAGGGTGCTCTACTGTTTAATCTTCCTGCCGGGACAGGAAGGTCTGTGTAGCTGCAGCGATCCGGAACCCAGCGCGGAAAGAAGACAGCGGGGACCAGGGGACTCGCGCCGGCCGGAACAGGTAATGTATACCCGCTGTATTGGGGGTAATGTATACCCGCTGTATTGGGTCGGTCGTCGGGCATTCGAACCCCGCTATCGACGCACTCCCGACCCGCCGGCGATCAAGAAAAATCTTCCGCATGGACGGCTCGAAAATCTTCCGCATGGACGGCTCGACGGGAAAGATCGATTTCAGACGGAAATCGATCGTTCTGTCAGCGGTGTGTGCAGCAATTCCACAGCCGATTCGATCACTGTGATCGGATCGGCTGTATATCGGCAGGAAAATCGTTAGGTGTATGGGCCCCTTTAGATAGATACATTTCCAACATGTTGAACTTTATCTATCTGGCAGGTAAATCTAACAGAAAATTGTATGGTATAAAGCCAACATTAAAGACAGCTGGTGTTGGTGTGTGGGTGTGTGTGTGTTTTTTCCATTTAAACACATAGGCCCATTTGCAATTCACTTTTTCTCCTGAGTTTTCTCCTAGGTGATATTTTCATACCTTGTAAAAAAAAATGCCCTTTAAACTCCCAGCAAGCAAGAAAATACGCAAAATAATTTTGATAGTACTTTTTCAGTAACTTCTAGATACTATTTCAATTGTAAAATGTCTAAATGTTATTTTAAAGAGGAATATGAAAATTGTGTCCTAGCAGATAACAAGTTAATTACATGTGGGCCGTTATCTCTTAGTGGCTTTGGTCCCCCGCCGCAGCTCACTTTTGCTGTCTTCAGTTGCCATCCACTGGGCCTGTGTGGCCCTGGCCACATGCGTCCTCGTTTGCATCCTGTGCAGACAGTACAAGAAGATCTCTACTGCGCCTGTGCAGGACAACGAACGAGGAAGTGCACGGCGCGCAGGTGCAACGAACGTCAACTTGTAAGTCAGCGAAAACAAAACTGAGCCACCGCGGGGGACAGGAGGATCATTTAGTAACACCGCAGGCACAGGGTGGCTGGCAGAAGCCCGAAATAAGTGACTTTTTCCCTATGCTGTTTGTTCCAACAGCCCGTAAGAAAACAGGATTTAAAGGATACCAGTGCCAAAATCAATATAAAAACCGGGGGGAGGGGGCATATATGGTGAGCTGTCCTGATGCTAACCGCTCCCCCCATTCTGCCCCTTCGTTGCCTCTAAATGCCCTAAGGCAGTGTTCCTCAACCCTGTCCTCAGGGCCCACCAACCGTGCATGTTTTGTGGAAATCCACAGCGGTGGTTAATTATCGCTGCAACACTAATTACCTCACCTGTGTATGTTTGTGGTTTCCTGCAAAACATGCACTGTTGGTGGGCCTTGAGGACAGGGTTGGGGGAACTCTGCCCTAAGGCACCTTTCTTCCGGTCACCACTGCGTTTGCGCTAGCCTGGCTGCACGGGTCCTACATCGGGTGACGTCATGCGCATAGCGCTCTCAGCCGTGGTCAGCCACTGTAGGATGCACGCAGCCAGGCCAGCACAGGCGCAGTGATGCCCGACCCAGGCAACCCAGAAGAGGGTGCTGGAGGGCATTTAGAGGCAGTGGAGGGGCAGAATGGAGAATTGGGGGGGGGGGGGGGGAGCAGTGACCATCAGGACAGCTCACCATACATGCCTGCTCCCCCGTTTCTCATTTTGATTTCGGCTCTGGTATCCTTTAAGTCTGACGAAAGCTGGACAGTCAAAAGCTTGCTCACTCACTTCTTACTTTTACTGAAGGCTAACAGTTCAATACTTTAATGCTACTACTTTTTTTTTTTTTTTTATACTTCAGGTTTTAAATGGAAAAAAAAAAAAAAAACAGGATAAAAGTTTAGTGAATTGTGCCCATTGTATATTAGAGAATGAAGATGGGAGCCACCATGTTCATCTCACTTCAGCTTGATAAATTAGCCTATGAGCTACACATTTCCATATGAGGTGAAGGAGGTTGGAAACAAGCCCTCATTTAGCTGGTCTCACAGTGAAGTACAATGACATCAGCTGGGCAAGCAGGAATCCGCAAGTACATTTTGTGGAGCAGAGAAGAATGAAATTCAGTGTGCTCTTTATGCTGACCGCATTCATCAGACATCTAACAAATGGAAAAGGCTGCTCATTTGTGCTGCCAAGTTACTGTTTACACTGACAACAATGGATTACAAAATGTTCATATTGTTGGCATGCTGAAATAGACTGAAGCAACTGTCACATAATAAACTGCAGCCTCACTACAGCTGCATGTGGCATAACCTGACAAATACAGACTTTCTGTAGAGGATGACAGCATCCATTTTTAGTGACAGAAAAGAAACATAAAGCAGAGCTCTGTAGAAACAGACTGTCTTGGTGTTGAAGTACATCAAGCAGCTGGAACAACACACACCATTAGCAGTGTACAGCAAGCCTTACTTACCTAAGTAGAGGGAAGGCTCTAACTTCACCTAAAGGATTATTAAGAACACTTGTTCAATTTCTCATGAATGCAGTTATCTAATCAACCAATCACATGGCAGTTGCTTCAATGCATTTAGGGGTGTGGTCCTGTTCAAGACAATCTCCTAAACACCAAACTGAATGTAAGAATGGGAAAGAAAGGTGATTTACGCTATTTTGAGCGTGGCATGGTTGTTGGTGCCAGACGGGCCGGTCTGAGCATTTCACAATCTGCTCAGTTACTGGGATTTTCACGCACAAACATTTCTAGTGTTTACAAAGAATAGTGTGAAAAGGGAAAAACATCCAGTATGCGGTAGTCCTGTGGGCGAAAATGCCTCGTTGATGCTAGAGGTCAGAGGAGAATGGGCCGACTAATTAAAGCTGATAGAAGACCAACACTGACTGAAATAACCACTTGTTACAACCGTGGTATGCAGCAAAGCATTTATGAAGCCACAACACTCACAACCTTGAGCAGAAGACCCCACCGGGTACCACTCATCTCCACTACAAATGGGAAAAAGAGGCTACAATTTGCACGAACTCACCAAAATTGGACAGTTGAAGACTGGAAAAATGTTGCCTGGTCTGATAAATATCGATAGTCAGAATTTGGCGTAAACAGAATAAGAACATGGATCCATCATGCCTTGTTACCACTGTACAGGCTGGTGGTGTAATGGTGTGGGGGATGTTTTCTTGGCACACTTTACGCCTCTTAGTGCCAATTGGGCATCGTTTAAATGCCACAGGCTACCTGAGCATTGTTTCTTACTATGTCCATCCCTTCATGACCACCATGTACCCATCCTCTGATGGCTACTTCCAACAGGATAATACACCATGTCACAAAGCTTGAATCATTTCAAATTGGTTTCTTGAACATGACAATGAGTTCACTGTACTAAAATGGCCTCCACAGTCACCAGGTCTTAGCCCAATAGAGCATCTTTGGGATTTGATGAGAGCTTCGTGCCTTGGATGTGCATCCCACAAATCTCCCATCAACTGCAAGATGCTATCTTATCAATATGGGCCAACATTTCTAAAGAATGCTTTCAGCACCTTGTTGAACCAATGCCACGTAGAATTAAAGAGAGACTGAAGCGAATTAATTCTGCCCTTTTTACCTGTAATTCGCTTCAGTACTCTTAGCACAAGTAAACCGCCGCATCCCCGCCGCTAAACGAGCGCCTTTAGACCCGCCAAATCCCCGGGGGGCAATCTGGCCGCCATTTCCTGAAAGAGGCAGAGCTTTAGGGGGGGGGGGGGGTTGAATAGCTATACCGGGGACAGCACTGGAACGATGGGCTGGACGGAGGACTGGGAAGGATCTTGGCTATCCAGTGCCTTCCCTTTACTTAAGTATCAAAGCGGAAGTTAACTCATTTCAGGTTTACTTTAAGGGAGAGTACAGATAAACTTGGTAAAAGGAAAAGGAAAAGAAGCTGCCAAAACTGAAGGCCATCAAATTTCCAATAACAGAATTATAAACCATTGGTATAATATTAAAGATCAAGAGTAAATAGAAAAAATATATCATGGAAATTTCCCCTTGGGTTTTGTTTAATAATTGCATGTAATAAGAATCTGTGAGATTCTTGCAATGTAAAAAAGCATCATCAATTTAGAACCATTATTTCAACATGACTATTATCCAGAGTTCTCCTTTAAGATATCTATAACAGAATAAAAAAAAAAAAAATGAATTCATATTTCAGCTGAAGGTTACCTGACTGCAACCGGGTTTAGTCTGGATTATAAGAAGCCAGGCACATTCCAGGACTTCACTTTAAAGAAAATCCATAACGAAAAAAAGTTCCCCTGTGGGGTACTCAGCTCGGGTGGGGGAAGCCTCCGGATCCTATCGAGGCTGCCCCGTCCTTCTGTGTCCCACGGCGGCGGAGATAAAGCTCCCCGAACAGCGAGGATGTAAATATTTACTTTCCCGGCTCCAGCGCAGGCGTAGTATCGGCTCTCCGCTCGGAGATAGGTGGAAGTCGCCTGCGCAGTAGAGCAGACCCGAATGAGATCGGCTATTTTCACCCATCTCCGTGGGAAGAGCCGCAACAGCGCCCCCGCTGGAGCCAGAAAAGGTAAATATTGCAAAGCCTGACAAATTGTCGGCTGTGCGTTCCGTGGGCTGCAGCGAGACTGCCGTAGGATACAGGAGGACGGAGGAAGCCTCGATAGGGTCTAGAGGCTTCCCCCTGCTGCCCCTACTGAGGTGAATACACCCCAGGGGAACTTTTTTTGTTACAGAATCTCTTTAAATAAGTACAATTAATCTGATCTGGTGGTGTCAATACAACCCAAAAGCGAGGTTGGGGATCTGATGTCAATCGCATGATCTAATGGACAATTAATATAGCTAAAGCCCAATCTACACGATAAGATTCTTTGTGCGATTCGATTACGACTATTTACGATCCGATTAAATCCGACATGTCCGATCGGGATTCGATTCAATTAGATTTGCCATTGCAAAATAGTGGCAAATCGGACCTGTTGGACTTAATCAGATCGTAAATAGAATGGTAATCGAATTGCACAAAGAATCGTATCGTGTAGATGGGGCTTAATACCTATTAATCTACCCACAACCCACCTACAATGGGATGTGACTAATTATTGCTGTGTCTCAAAGATTGCTAGTCTGTAAGAAAGCTTACGCCAGTATATATTCTATGCTTAGCTTGGCTTCCTTTATGCAACCAAGATGTACTCCATGCTGAATTGATGTCAATAAACATCCTAAACACTCCAAGTGTTTGAAGGCCTGAGTCTACCTGCTGCAAGTTGGGGGGGGACATACAGTACAAATTATTACACACGAGACTGAGGCCTATGGTACGCTGTGCTATAACATAGCTTTGTAAAAGAAGGAAAAGATTTATGCCTCCACCATATCACCATGAATCATGGGGGGTTGGTATCGTTTACTTGGTGGATCTCCATGCTGTCCATCTCATGCATTCTGGTACAGTATAATCTCTTTATAGTAAACTACAAGGGACCAGGAAAAGTAGTTTACTATATCAGAATTGTTCATTCATTGTACATTTACACAGATGCATTTGCTGGGACCTGAGAACGGATTTACTATATCCAGGGGTTTACTATATCAGAGTTCACTACAATGAGATGCTACTGTAATAATGGGGGCAATTGGGGAGAATGGGTTAAATAGGCTTGAGTGACCTTTCTTTCCTTTCAAATACAACCCCCCCATTAAAAAAAACGAAAAACAACGATTTTAGTAATGCAACTTTGTAACGCAAGCTGCAGGGATATCAGAAGTGACGTGCATTGACTTTACTGTCTGATGTCCTCATCCATTACGGATGACCATGCTTAGGAGAACTCATGGAGAAGCATGTAATCAGTTTGACCAGCTGATAGATTTGTAAGACTCGGATTTGCTGGTCATGATCAAGTGTTAAACTAAGAAGTCATCAAAACACATCAGAACCTTCTGTATCGATCAGCTGATCAAACTGACCACATGCATCTCCATGAGTTCCAAGTATTGCCATCCCTACAAAATCCTACAAGTGCATTTCAATTTCCATTCACTAATGTATGGAAATCACAACCGCATCAGGAAGAATCACTTAGAAGCACAAGTGCCGTACTTTGCGATGCCACTAGGGTTTCCTGATGCACGCAAGTGTGGAAGGGGCCTTAGTTGAACAAATAGCCTGGAATTAGTAATTAGCCACTGCCACATAAGAACTGTGCTGTTTTTATGTGATAATCCAATTTTGGGATCCATAAATCTCATATCGGGTCCCCTTGCTTTGTTCCGTTATTTCCCTGCACTGCCTGTAAGTGGCAGTAATCCACAGCTACATTGTTTCCTATGGTAACTGCGTATACAAATCAGGAGCAGCCCGCGTAGACCCCTTACCAGAGACAAAAGAAAAATATTTTGTGCAAAAGCATTTACCCTAAATAAAAAAGTGGTGGTAAAAACAAACAAACAAAAAAAACTAAACTATTTGCTGATCACAGTTGTAAAGTATACTGACAATTATGTGCAATGCAATTTTTTTTATATCTCTGATGTGACTTCAGCAGATATACAGAATATTTATTTACACTCACGCTGCTGCAGCCAACCTCATCAATATTAATTATCACCGCGCTTGAGAGAGTGGGGCTAAATAATCCTGCTGACTAACAGCACGTAATACTGTAATCCTAACACACTTTGTCAAGACTGTCCCCAAAATAGGATCTAGAATAGGTCTCTGGTCTGAGTAACAGGAAGTCAAGGATTAGTTGACATACAAGGTATACTGTATATTTACGTACAGATAGTCCCCTACTTACAAACAGCTCACGTTACGTTTCAGAGACTCAAAGAAAGCTGTCTTCATAACCAAAATATCTAATACTGTTTATTGACTAAATAGTTGTTAAATCTTACATTATTGTATAAACTGTTAGTAGTAAGCACATTGAAAACCAACCAAAACAAGTTCATACTATATGTCCAACTCTAGAATTGTCTGAACGTAAATCTATGTTTAACACTGTACTCAACTAATAATTTCCCGCCTTGACTACTGCAATGCCCTGCTGTCTGGTCTCCCTATGACCCGAACAGCCCCACTGCAGTCCATCATGAATGCGGCAGCTAGAATTATCCACTTCTCCCATCGCTCCACCACGGCTGCTCCCCTCTGTGAATCTCTCCACTGGCTTCCTATCCAGTCCAGAATCAGATTCAAGATACTGTGTCTGACCTACAAATCTCTCCACAAAACCTGTCCAACCTACATTTCTGATCTTACTCAGAGGTACACACCTAGCCGCTCAGCTCTTCCAATGAACTTCGCTTGACCCCCCCCCCCCCCCCCGCATCACCCAGTCCCATGCACGCCTCCAGGACTTCTCAAGAGCTGCTCCAACACTATGGAACTCCCTACCTCCACCCATTAGGGCAGCCCCCTCCAACATCTTCAAGAAGGCCCTCAAAACTCACCTTTTCACTCTGGCCTACTACCCCTCACAAGTGCTCTAAACCCACAGCTGAACTCTGGTCCCCTACCTTTTGTGTCCTTACCTCTCCCTCTTGATTGTAAGCCTGTGAGCAGGGTCCTCCTCCTTTTGCGTCCTACCTGATCATGCACCCCCATTACTGTGAACCCATGCTATGCATCTGAGTGAACCTAACTTGCCTATTCTCCATGCTCCCCTCCAGTGACTGACTAAGCATTACCTTGTACTCCTACTGTGCTGCCTGATCGGGTATTTCTTGTATTCATGTATTGTCATTTTGCTGTATGTCACCCATAAATATTGTCTGTAACCGAAACTCATGTTCAGCGCTGCGTAATATGTTGGTGCTTTATAAATACAATAAATAATAATAATAAAATTTAAACTTACAATCTCCCATAATGGAACTGTCTGTAATAGGTACCAGTAAGAACAGTGCTTTATATCAAAACCAAAGCACTTTACAGGGCTGTGTAGTCGGTACAAAAATCATCCGACTCCTACTCCTCAGTTTATGAAAACACAGACTCCAGGTAGCCAAGATTGCTCCAACTCCTTAGTCTAACTCTTACAAAGGCTATGGAAAATCATCCGACTCAGACTCCAGTTTATTGAAACCACATACTCAGACTCCAAGTAGCCAAAATTGCTCCAACTCCGACTCCTCAGCCCTGGCACCTCATACGGACATGTAATTGAGGAAATGAGCTCCATTTTATTAGTTATCACAGTTTAGGCAATTTTCTTTTATGCACTTCATAAAAAAGGTTTTCATTCTTGCAAAAAGGAAAATACCTTTTGCACCAATTCATATATTGGTGAAGGAGAATCGCATAGGATCTAACTCGTAGTGTGTGGGACACTAGTCGATTGATTTTTGATCAACCAAACTGTAGTTGATTGCCTAAAAAAAGTCAATGCGCTCAATAGTAAATAGAGTAACGTAAAGGTACCTTTAACCCATTAGCGGCTCAATACTTCTCGTTTGAGCTAAGTGCATCGCTTTTTACCTCAGTCGGCAGAGCTCGTTGTGCCGTTAATTCTTGGAATGCTTTGATCTCTCTCTTACTAGCAGAAAATATAGAAACAAAGCAGAAGTCCTCTGTTATTGTCCCACACTGCCCCCAAGTGACCATAAATACACATTGCAGCAGTACTAATTAGAAGCAAAGAAAATTTAACAAATAAAGAAATGTGCTCAAATAAATTGGTTGCTAAAGTGTTAAACACTAGTGCATCAATGTAATTTACCAGACACTTCCAATGGCTCATAAATAACGCATGCAACGTACCATACATCACTGAGAACTACACCCTCTCTGAAATTGCTGAGCTTCAGTTAATGCAAATGCATCTCATATCTTAGCTAGCTGAAGTAATATCTCATTCCGTAAATGTTATGTTAATGGAGTACAAGCACCATTTACAGCAATCTCTGAGTAATGCAAAATCTCTTAGTTACAGTATAGAAATCAAAATATGCATACAATTTCATCCCCAAGGAGATAATCCCTCAATTCAAAGCTAACAGAACAGTATAAAAAAAATTGCATCTCATTTAGTGCTTTGCACAGCCAATATAGAATATCTATGTGTTCATAGATGACATGATGCCTTGTAACTGGGGTGTAGTACAAGGTACATGTACCATACGCTGGTAATCAAACCTATATTATCCTTTACCTCATGTACGTTTCTAATCCGCTAGTCAGGATCAGAAACCATTAGTCTGACTTGGCCCCCTGATGGCAGAAGATTTAACAGCTTTTCTTCTATCATTAGCTACTGTATAAAATAGGCTACATTGCTTAACCAGGGCAGATCGCTCAGAAGCAGCCGTATCAGTCCGCCGACAGTGCGTACACACGCCGGACTGTCGTTGGCACGCCCACCCAGCGGGAGGTAACGACGGACCCGTCGTTGCCTCCAGTCCGGCGTGTGTACGCACCTTAAATTTCATAACACAAACTACTCCACTACTTTTACTTTACAAGGAACAAATCTAACAGGAAAATAGAACATAAGTGTGGTCCTTGCCTGAGTGCCTGTTAGCTGTTAAAGTGGACAAGTCCTTAGTGATGCGAATTGTTCAATAATTCACCTCTGCTAGACGCAGTTTGTAGTGAACACATGTACAGCGTATATCAATGGAAAAGCATAAGAAAGTTGCACAAATGTCCATTTCTGTGCCTACTGGCATGCAATGCATTTCAGAATGGAATAACCACAGGAAAAAAAAATAATCAATCCATCATTTTCATTTCCATTTTATAGTTAGCAGGTTTTGTACCCATTTACAAATAAAATGGCACATTTAAATGCAGCTAAGTTAAAGAGGAACTCCAGTGAAAATAATGTAGTAAAAAAACGTGCTTCATTTTTTACCATAATTAAGTATAAATGATTTAGTCAGTGTTTGCTCATAGTAAAATCTTTCCTCTCCCAGATTCACATTCTGACATGTATTACATGGTGACATTGTTACTGTGGGCAGGTTATGTAGCTGCTCCTAGCTGTTTTGGCTGTTAGAGAAAGCTGTCAACAGCTAATTCCTGTCTGTGAACATTGTTACATTGTGGCAGTTTGCCCAGAGTACCGCGGTACTCAGAGCTTCTTGTGGTATGGGTTTCAGCACAAAATCAGTCATACATCGCCCCCTGATGGTCTGTTTGTGAAAATCATTATATTTCTCATGTAAAAGGGGGTATCAGCTACTGATTGGGATAAAGTTCAATTCTAGGTTGGAGTTTCTCTTTAAGCTGGCCATACACTGGTTGACATCAGATAGATCCCGCTTAGATCATTATCTGATGAGAGGGATCTAACTGATTGAAACCCTCCACACAGTACACACATTTTCAATAGATTTCAGCACAAATTATAGTAAAAAAAAAAAATGTGTGCAATGCCTGGCAGGTCTGCATGTCTCCCGGTCCCTCCCTTCCCCAGGCCATGCAGGAGTAGCCAGCAAATCACCTGTCTCCCCCCTCCCCCCCCCCAATGCATCTTCTTTCCACCACCAGCCTCTACTTCTAGGAGAGAGGAGACAGAAAGGAAAGCCCAGCAGTGGAGAGTAGATGTGCCTGCAGACATAACAGTAAAGTGGCCCATATACCTAACGATTTTGCCGCCGATATACAGCAGATTCAATCACTGTGATCGAATCTGCTGTGAAATCGTTGCGCAAACACTGACAGAACGATCGGTTTCCATCCAAAATCAATTGTTCCCGTCGATCCGTCCATGCGGAAGATTATTCTCGATCGCCGGCGGGTCGGGAGTGCGTCGATAGCGGCGTTCAAATGCCCGACAACAGACGCAATACATTACCTGCTCCGCCGGCGCGACTCCCCCGGTCTCCGCTGTCTTCTTCTCAGCACTGGTCTCTGGGTCCGGCAGGCTTCACTTCTTCCTGTCCCGGCAGGAAGTTTAAACAGTATAGGGCGCTCTACTGTTTAAACTTCCCCCAGGCAGGAAGAAGTGAAGCCTGCCGGACCCGGAGACCAGTGCGGAGAAGAAGACAGCGGAGACCGGGGGAGTCGCGCTGGCGGATTAGGTAATGTATGTGGGCATGCTGGGTGGGGGGTGGGGGGGGTCGGTAAGAGGCAGCACCACCACCACAGATTGTGATCGGTTTCATGCTGAAATCGATTCACAATCTGTTTGCAGTAAAGGCAGCCATAAGATCCCTCTCTGATCAGATTCGATCAGAGAGGGATCTATCTGTTGGTCGATCTGATGGCAAATCGACCAGTGTATGGCTACCTTTAGCCCTGCTGCTACGTTGGTTGTTACAAACGCGCTCCTGCTCATCAAGCAAGATCTTGACCAATTTTGAACATTTGATAAATAGCTTGCTGCATCAGTTTCTAAAATGATTGAATCAACCAGATAAAAGGAGCAAAAAAACCCAAAACAAAAGCAATGTATGTCCACCTTTACACACTATGCAGAGTCATGAATTTTTTTTAATGGAAAAACACAGCAATGGCAGAATACCTGGAGGTTATTGTCCCTCAGACCCCCCCCCCCCCCCCCAAATGCAATGGACGAGTCCCTAGGCTGCAGGTTAACGACATGTTTGTACAGTACCGGGCCCCAGACTGTCATATGTGGTCGGTGAAAGTCCTGGTGCCTGCACATAAGGCTTTAGACCAGGGGTAGGGAACCCTGTGGCTCGGGAGCCAGATGGCTCTTTTGATAGCTGCATCTGGCTCACAGTAGGCGTTGATTCACTAAGCTACTCTGATCAAGCAGCACAGCTTAGTTTGACAGTGCAAGTAACATTTTCAAAGTAGGCACGCTACTGCTGTAGCATGCACTATTAATTTACTCACGCTCTCCCACTTGACAAGCAGCCTATTGGGCCTAATTGGGGGATCTTGTCCTACAAAGTGAATCCATTCCCAAGTCAGATAGCTAATTGTACAAGCTGTTAGTCGGTATTTATCCTGTCTGGCTCTCGGGGAAATTGCTGATGTTGCCAAAAGCCAAGAGAAGAGAGCTGAAGACGTGTAACGCTTCCGCTGCCTGGTGGATCAACTGTATGCATACCAACATGGCAACAGGGACATGAGCCCTCTGGTGCACATGCGCACTGTCCCAGTATTTATCATATTGTATGGCTATCAGGTAATTACATTTTAAAATCTGTGGCGTTTATGGCTCTCAGCCAAAAAGGTTCCTGACCCCTTCTTTAGACTATGGACTTAAAGTGGATCCAAGATGAAAAGCTAACTATAACAAGTAACTTGTCTATATATCTTATTTGAAGTTTAACCACTTCAGCCTTCAGTCGTTTTCACTTCATGCATCCGAGCAATGTTCACCTCCCATTCATTAGCCTATAACTTCATCACTACTTATCACAATGAACTGATCTATATCTTGTTTTTTCCGCCACCAATTAGGCTTTCTTTGGGGGGTACATTTTGCTAAGAGCCACTTTACTGTAAATGCATTTTAACAGGAAGAATAAGAAAAAAGCTGAAAAAAAAAAAACATTTTCGGCAGTTTACATTGCGTCACTCTAAGCGTACAATGTACGCTTAGAGGGACATAGGATTCAGAAAATGCGAAGCTTCCGAGAGAAGCTGTCGCTTTTTCTGCAGGGGAGAGCAATCAGTGATCGGGCACCATAGCCCGATTCACTGATTTCTGGGCTACCAAATCCGCGTCCGGGATCGCGCGTGCACACGCGCGATCGGCCGCGCGCATGTCCTCGACGTATAAATACGTCAAGGAGGACAAAGTGGTTAAAAAGCAAATCTAGCTGCAAACAGCAAACAGCTTCAACAGTAAAGGATTATTTCTTCCTGTGATACGAGAGTGGCCATGTTTTGTTTGACACATTACACACAGGTAAGCGGCTGTGCATCTCCAGGCCTCAGCCTGTAAAAACTTCACTACCCTCTCCCCCCCCCTCTGAAATCTCTGGCTAGTAGCACCTCCTCCTCCTCTTCTTGCCCAGACTGAGCTCCCATAAGCCCTTGCTACATCTGTCTCAAAGTGCCAAGGCACTGGAGAAGCTGTGGGTGAGGCTAGTTTATAGGGAATTAGAGAATTACAAAAAAAAAAAAATTTGGCTTGAGGAATGCCCTATAAACTATACAAAAGGAAGACAATTATGCAATGAGTAAAGTTGGCCATACACTTATAGATTTGCAGCAGATTCGACCATCAGATAGATTTCTGGCCTGTCAAGATGCCTGTCAAGTCCAATCTATCTGATGTGTGCCACACACTAGGAACAGATTTCCCATAAGCACAATGCAACTCTATGGGCCATCAATCTGCTATGGGCCATCAATCTGCTACCAGCAGCAGATGGACCTAGATCTTCCATCCTGTCAGATAGATCAAATCCACCAAATTCGGCCACAAATCGATTTGAAAGAATTCCATAGAATCGATGGCTGAAATCGACCAGTGTATGGGCCCCTCTAGACTTAAACAATCCCCAAATATCACTGTGGCACGTTAAGCTGGGAATACATGATGAGGTTTTGTTTTGGGCAGATTTACTAGCTGATCGCTTTCCATTCACTTCTATGAAAAAATCAACCAGAAACCGATTTATATCAGATCGGACCTGTCGGAAATTTTCTATTGAGCCATCCATCTGCCAAAAAAACCCTCATTGTGTATTCCCAGCATTAGACTGAAATTGAGAAAAATTGCTGGTTACAGAAGAGCACCAAACCTGAACACACATTGCTATTAGGCAGCAGAACATGCTTCGAACCACAAATTTCCAAAGAAGTTAAAGGAAAAAGGTATACCAATAGACCACTGGATTATTACAATTATGGGTAAGAAGCCAAATGCAACTCAAATCACAGCTATAGGTTAAAACTACTACATTCCAACAAAATAACAATACATGATGAAATACATACACTGTGTGCCCCTAGCACACCACTTCTAGCAGTGCTAATGAAAACTACGGATGGCTCACTGGAGAAACTGTATAGTTTAAACCAGGGCTGTGGAGTTGGAGTCGAGGAGTCAGAGCAATTTTGGATACGCGGAGTCGGAGCTGGTGATTTTATAAACTGAGGAATTGGAGTCAGATGATTTTTGAACAAAATCTACAGCCCTGGTAAGTATTAGACTAAGGAGTCGGAGTCGAGGAGTCCGAGCCATTTTAGGTACTCTGAGTCGGAGGTTTTATAAACGGAGGAGTCGGAAGACAGCCAATGTCAGCCGGGTGCTTACCAAAATTAGCTGGGTGAAGCACCTGACTAAAAGAGCCTGGGGACAACACTGGAGAGGTGTCTACTACTATCCAACTGACAGCTGTCTACTGCTATTTAACTGACAGAGAACTGTCTACTATCCATCTTACACAGCTGTATACGATACAACTGACAGAGAGCTGTCTACGACTGTCCAAATGACAGAGAGCTATCTACTGCTATCCAATTGACAACTACCTGCCATACAACTGACAGCTGTCTAATACTACTATACAACTGACAGAGAGCTGTCTACGACAGTCCAACTGACATAGCTGTCTTCCGTCCAACTACCACTATCCAACAGACAGAGAGCTGTCTACTGTCATCCAACAGACAGAGAGCTGTCTACTGTCATCCAACAGACAGAGAGCTGTCTACTGTCATCCAACAGACAGAGAGCTGTCTACTGTCATCCAACAGACAGAGAGCTGTCTACTGTCATCCAACAGACAGAGAGCTGTCTACTGTCATCCAACAGACAGAGAGCTGTCTACTGTCATCCAACAGACAGAGAGCTGTCTACTGTCATCCAACAGACAGAGAGCTGTCTACTGTCATCCAACAGACAGAGAGCTGTCTACTATCATCCAACAGACAGAGAGCTGTCTACTATCATCCAACAGACAGAGAGCTGTCTACTATCAAACTTACATAGCTGTCTACCATACAACTGACAGCTGTCTACTGCTATCTAACTGACAGAGAACTGTCTACTATGATGCAACTGACAGAGCTGTCTACGACTGTCCAAATGACATAGCTGTCTTCCATACAACAGACAGAGCTGTCTACTGCTATCCAACTGATATAACTGCCATACAACTGACAGCTGTCTACTACTACTATACAACTGACAGCGAGCTGTCTACGACTGTCCAGCTGACAGGGAGCTGTCTACTACTATCCAACTGACAGCTACCATTTGTACTTGGTTGTTACTTTGATCCTTTCCACTGACTCAAAGTAAAGACAAACTTCAGGTGCATACTGATTTCAAGTAAAAAATTAAAATTTGGAGGTTGCTTTTTTGCTATGTAAAAAAAATGCTAACAAATGTCATGCTGATCGACTCACAAGCCTGTACAGGTATACAGCCAGTGGGGGAACTTATTTAGGAGGTGAAGTAAAAACGCCATCAGTTAAAATAATCACATTAGGATAAAGATCAGTGTATTTGCACTACCTGAACTACAGAGCCTGAGAGCTGACAGATCCTCAAGTACACAAAATACAGCTTAAGTTATAACAGCCATGAGCTGCAGCATAATGTCAAATATATTGCTCTTGGTACTTTTCCGTTAGCCGGGCGCATCCACTAGGTGGCGTTATTTACTATTCCCCCTCCAGGCCGCCATGGATAGTAGGGAAAGATGTAATTCTGGTGGAGTCACCACCTAGTGGATGCGCCCGGCTAACGGAAAAGTACCTTGCTTTTTCTTGCATGGACACTGGAAAAACAAAAGAGCAACAGGTTGACTTTTATTCATTTTTGATGCATGAAAAAAAAAAATGCATCAAGTCATGTAGACACGCTTAATCAATGTTGTCTGACGTGGATCGGGACCAGATCCATCAGGTGAAATTGCAGTGCCGAGGCTGTGCAACTTGTAAGCGTGCAATGCGTTCTTTTCTATGCGGTGGGGAGCTGACGTGATGCGGATGGTGGGGTAAGTGGGAAAAACATGCTCTTGGCCAAAGTGATCCACTAGTTTCGATCGCTGCCCAAGTGGCTGAGAGGGGTCGCAAGCTGCTGTACACACACTGGATTATCGGCAGTGGTGGTCATTAGCAGCAGCCTTGGCAGAGCTTCATCTGGGATGTGTACAGCACTTCTGATGGGAACCAACCCATTGGTCAACATTGGCTGTCAGCTCTAATGCGTTTTTGCATGTAGAAAAAAACTGACAGTTGCATGTAGTACAAACAAGCCCTTTAACCCTGCACAGATCTTGACTATGCATGTTGGAAGTGAACACTGGTGAGCAAGGGACCTCACAGCTATCAGACTGCAGCAGAGGAGAACAGTATAAGTGTCCAATATATAAGGGTTTAAATTTAAATGTGAAGCAAGAGGGATTTATAGGCTGCCATAATTATTTCTTTTTAAACAATGCATATTACCTGGCTGTCCTGCTGTTCCTCTGACTTTAATATTTTCAGCCATAGATCCTGAACAGGCATGCAGATAAGGTGCTCTGACTTATGCCTGGTACACACGATACAATTTTCCGACAGATTTATTGTCAGATAGATTATTTCCGACAGGTCCGATCTGATTTCCCATAGTAGTAAACAGAAATTTGATTGGACCTGTTGGAAATAATCGATCTGACAGTAAATCTGCCGGAAAATTGTATAGTGTGTACCTAGCATTAAGTCTGACTGGATTAGCTGCATGCGTGTTTCAGGTGTGTGATTCAGACATGACTGCAGCTAAAGAGATCAGCAGGATAGCCAGGCAACTGGTATTGATTAAAATGAAATATGGAAACCTCACTTTAGGTTCCCTTTAAGTTAGACTAAGCACAACAGTAAGGTAAGCAGTACTATAGGACTCTTCCAAAAAAATAAATAATTTAAGAATTGCTCCCTCCATGGATTCCCATACACAGTTTTGTTTAACAATTTATATTTTATGTAAAGTGGGGGGAGGGGGTTCCTGTGAACTCTTTGGAAATGTATACTTTCCCTTTTATTCCACACTGCTCTCACTTCAGGCTTCCTAAACACACAATCTAATTTTAGCAATCATGACATCGCTCGTAAACGTAGCAACTTAGAGCACATTAATGGCCTCAATTCACTAAACTTATCTCCTGTCTTTAATAACTCTTCTAGAGTTGTTACCATTGTGAAAAGGCATGTAGTATTCAGGAAACATTTTACCTCAGGCAAGCCTAAAGTTAACTCTTCTGTCTTTAAATTAACTCTCCAATTCTTAAAATAACTCTAGAGTTAAAGACAGGCTGTTAATTAGCTGCATGTGAAAATAACTACAGAGGAGGTAAATTAACTACAGAGGAGGTAACTTAAGGAATGAAGAAGTAAGATAACTCTCACGTGTGGAGGTAAGTTTTCTCTTGCCTTATTATCTCTAGCATGATCTTAGTGAATTGAGGCCATTAGTCATCACAAGTAAACACAATGGGATGAGATCACATGTACGGGTAAATCTGTGTCATGACATCAGAGCAGAGTGGAATGGGAGCTCATAACAGGAAGCACCCGCAGCAATATGACATCACACAAAAGCAAGGTAAAGTTAGTGCAGACCTGATAATATCACAGGTAAGGCCTATATAATGAGTTTATAGCAGGCTGACAGCAGCACAGGTAAACAAAGCAGGATAAAATGATGTGTAAACAAGCCACAGGTAGAGCAATTACATCCCAACAGGCACAGACTGAGTTTGGATCACATAGGAGGCTGTCAGCAGCACACAAAGCAGGATTAAGCTGGGTCTACACGTGAAGATTTGTCTTATCAATCGAGCCGCTGATGCGGCTCGATTTATAAGATCCGACAGGTCCGATCTCGCTGCCGCCGATTCCCTGCTCGTTCCGCACGAGCGGACAATGGCAGGGAATCGAGCGGAAGATAAGCGGCGCTGGCGGGGACGAGGGGGGATCGAATCCGACGCACGCGTGGGCGAGCGGGGACGCGGCGGGTACGCGGAAGAGGCGATCTGGCGGCTAGTCGAGCTGCCGGATCGCAATGTCTAGACCCAGCTTAATAACACATATACAGTGGCTTGCAAAAGTATTCGGCCCCCTTGAAGTTTTCCACATTTTGTCACATTACTGCCACAAACATGAATCAATTTTATTGGAATTCCACGTCAAAGACCAATACAAAGTAGTGTACACGGGAGAAGTGGAACGAAAATCATACATGATTCCAAACATTTTTTACAAATAACTGCAAAGTGGGGTGTGCGTAATTATTCAGCCCCCTTTGGTCTGAGTGCAGTCAGTTGCCCATAGACGTTGCCTGATGAGTGCTAATGACTGAATAGAGTGCACCTGTGTGTAATCTAATGTCAGTACAAATACAACTGTTCTGTGACGGCCTCAGAGGTTGTCTAAGAGAATATTGGGAGCAACAACACCATGAAGTCTAAAGAACACACCAGACAGGTCAGGGATCAAGTTATTGAGAAATTTAAAGCAAGCTTATGCTACGAAAAGCTTTCCAAAGCCTTGAACATCCCGCGGAGCACTGTTTAAGCGATCATTCAGAAATGGAAGGAGTATGGCACAACTGTAAACCCACAAAGACAAGGCCATCCACCTAAACTCACAAGCCGAACAAAGAGCGCTGATCAGAAATGCAGTCAAGAGGCCCATGGTGACTCTGGACGAGCTGCAGAGATCTACAGTTTAGGTGGGGGAATCTGTCCATAGGACAACTATTAGTCGTGCACTGCACAAAGTTGGCCTTTATGGAAGAGTGGCAAGAAGAAAGCCATTGTTAACAGAAAAGCATAAGAAGTCCTGTTTGCAGTTTGACACAAGCCAAGTGGGGGACACAGCAAACATGTGATAGAAGGTGCTCTGGTCAGATGAGACCAAAATTGAACTTTTTGGCCAAAATGCAAAACGCTATGTGTGGCGGAAAACTAACACTGCACATCACTCTGAACACACCATCCCCACTGTCAAATATGGTGGTGGTGGCAGCATCATACTCTGGGGGTGCTTCTCTTCAGCAGGGACAGGGAAGCTGGTCAGAGTTGATGGGAAGATGGATGGAGCCAAATACAGGGCAATCTTAGAAGAAAACCTCTTGGAGTCTGCAAAAGACTTGAAATTGGGGCGGAGGTTCACCTTCCAGCAGGACAACGATCCTAAACATAAAGCCAGGGCAACAATGGAATGGTTTAAAACAAAACATATCCATGTGTTAGAATGGCCCAGTCAAAGTCCAGATCTAAATCCGATCGAGAATCTGTGGCAAGATTTGACAACTGCTGTCCACAAACGCTGTCCATCTAGTCTGACTGAGCTGGAGCTGTTTTGTAAAAAAGAATGGGCAAGGATTTCAGTCTCTAGATGTGCAAAGCTGGTAGAGACATACTCTAACAGATTGGCAGCTGTAATTGCAGCAAAAGGTGGTTCTACAAAGTATTGACTCAGGGGGCTGAATAATTACGCACACTCCACTTTGAAGTTATTTGCAAAAAATGGAATGATGTATGATTTTCGTTCAACTTCTCACGTGTACACCACTTTGTATTAATCTTTCAGGAGGAATTCCAATAAAATTGATTCATGTTTGTGGCAGTAATGTGACAAAATGTGGAAAACTTCAAGGGGGCTGAATACGTTTGCAAGCCACTGTACACAAAGCAGCACTAGTCTACTTAGGGGACCAAGCAGGGAACCTCATAGGGAAATTTTGCTAACGTGATTGGGTGGATGGCACTCTAGGTTTCTCAGTAGCTTGTAGTAAACTACACCCACACTATTCAGCCAATCACAACACTTTGTGCTGTAAGTGGGTGCTATGATTAGAGAACTGGGTGCTAGTCGACTTTAGGAGGACCCAGCAGGAAATCTCATTGAGAACGGTACTCCAATCAAAGTACTATTATGCAGCACAAAGCATTGTGATTGGCCAAATAATGTGGGCGTACCACAAGGCATAGAGAACTGAGTGATGAAATCACGGGCTGCTTTGTGAGCTCATGCAAGGAGATACACACAGAAAATTGACATCACATGTAAACAAGGCACCAAGAGCAAAATTGATGACATCACAGGCACAGTCTGCATTGGACTCTCAATGGAGGCTGTCAGCATCACACATAAAGCAGGGTGGCAACACATGTACACAAGGCACAGATAACTGAGTGATGACTTCATAGGCTCAGACTGCTGTGTGAGTTCATGCAAGGGGATACACACAGCAGCATGACATCACATGTAAACAAGGCACCGGTACAGCAGCAGACTTGTTGGCTGAGGTATGATCTGAGGCAGGCTGTCAGCAGTGCAGGTACATGATACCACGAGGAAGGAAGGACGGCTGGAGACACAGGTGAGTATGAAGCATTGGAAAGGAAGTTACCAGCTCTCCTCCTCTGTAAAGTCCACCATGCTGTCCATGTCCTCAGGCCGGAGCGGCAGCACCTGGTCCAGCAGGATCCCGCTATCCACCTCCCTTCTCCTCTCCTCAGACACAGCCTCCAGGAACTCTTCCCAGGCGGCGTCCTGCAGCCCCGGGCTCGGCAGGCGGGCGGGGGCAGGGTGCTGGACAGGCAGGGGAGGCAGTGTAGGAGTTCGGGGAGAGTTGGTCACCAGAGTGGAGCGGGAGCGCAGCTGTTCATTCTGCTTCTCCAGCTTCTTCACCAGCTCCTGCAGCTTCCGCACCTCCTGGTCGGCGCTCACGTTAGAGTTCACGTCCTCCATAGCGGCCGGTATGATCCTCCTGGCACTCCGTAACTCCTCAGCCCCGGCCGCTGCTCATAGCTAGCTTACTTCCACCAACTGCCGCTCCGTGCCAGCAAACCACGCCCAGACGCCAGCTCCGGTGACGCCAGCCACACAAGCGTACGCCTCAGAGATCCCCTCCGCCAATCCCCTTCTGCGCTATTGTCGGACTCCGCCTGGTGACCGCTGCGTAGTGGTGGAACGTGGCATAGCCTCCCAACCATTCACATTACGACAGGCTGGGGAGGCCAGTAGTGCCATATTTGTTATGGGCAACATGGGATACTGTGATTGGATGAAAATGTGACACTTTTTCTGACGTCATGAAAGAGAAGTTTAGATGTCAGACATGTAGCGTTTGTAGACGGGGTGAAGTCAAATATATAGTCTATAGCGCTGCAAAATGGTGGTAGTCTTCCAGAGTGGGGACTCATATTCATAGCTGCTCCAAAATGCTGTGAATAATTATCATAACGATGATAATAGAAGCCAGAGATAGGTTAGCTGGCACTATATGCCATGATTGACAGGTGAGAAACGGTATGCAGGTGTAGGGATGTGCTCTTTGCAAACCAGGTAATCTCAAATCACAGAGAAGAAGGTCTGGGCACCAATCCAAGATAAAACTGACGTAAGGGGGATATGGAGGCGCAATCCGCTCCGGCCCACGTGGCGGTGATTGACAGCGCCACTGGCGCAGTACAGAGCGACCTGGAGGTCGCTCTGACGTCATCGCCGGGGACCGGGACGGAACTCCGGCGAACGGCTGCGCGCAGAGGTGCGGCGAAGGAGGTCCTGGGAGCTTGGGGCTGGAGGAAGCCCCCGGTAAGTAGCCTTTATTTTCTTTATAATGCCCGGATAACTACTTTAAACAATTCTAGACTGGCTGTCTTGCTAAACTCTTTCATCAGCAGTGTCTGAATCACTCACCAGAAACAAGCATGGGGATAATCTAGTCAAACTTCAGTCATAAACATCTAATCTGCATGCTTGTTCAGGGTCTATGGCTGAAATAAAAAAAAAAGTAGAGCATACGCAGGCAATGTGCATTGTTTAAATGGAAATAAATATACCAGCCTCCATATCCCTCAGGTTCCCTATAAAGCCACCTATTTAATTCATCCTTAATACAGAAATGACATATTGGAGTTTGCAGACAGACATTTGGCAGTCAGCTCCGCTTCATGAGAGGCTGCAAGCAAGTGGTGGGGAGAGTGAGACCCATGAAATGTCAGGTCAACTGCACAGTTCTGTCTGTATCTATAGGTGGTAGGAGGTGGAAAAATAGATGGCTTTTCAGTTTTGATTTAAAGGGATACTGTAGGGGGGTCGGGGGAAAATGAGTTGAACTCACCCGGGGCTTCTAATGGTCCCCCGTAGACATCCTGTGCCCGTGCAGCCACTCACCGATGCTTCGGCCCCGCCTCCAGTACACTTCTGGAATTTCAGACTTTAAAGTCTGAAAACCACTGCACTTGCGTTGCCGGGTCCTCGCTCCTGCTGATGACACCAGGAGTGTACTGCGCAGGCCCAGTATGGTCTGTGCCTGCGCAGTACACTCCTGGTGACATCAGCGGGACCAAGGACACGGCAACGCAGGCACAGTGGTTTTCAGACTTTAAAGTCTGAAATTCCAGGAGTGAACTGGAGGCGGTGCTGAAGCATCAGTGAGTGGCTGCGCGGGCACAGGATGTCTGCGGGGGACCATTAAAAGCCCTGGGTAAGTTCAACTCATTTTTCCCCGACCCCCCCTACAGTATTCCTTTAAATGTGTCCAGGGTTGGAGCTGTCTTGGTTAAGTATGGTAAGGCATACCACAGGGTAGGGACACCATGACAGAAAGCTTTGGCTCCAAAGGTTTTTAGTTGGACTCTGGGGAGGGGGGGGGGGGGGGTCAAATTATTGGTTCCTTTTGATCTGAGGTTGTGGATGGTGTGATTTCATGGCAACAATTCTTTCAGTAAAATTGCTGTGAAATGAACACAAAAGTATCCTCCCTTTAAGAAGTAGTTCACAAAAATTGGAGTTTGAAGCAAAAAAAACCTTATTGAGCACATTTTAAAAAGTGCGCCTCCTACCACCTATAGTTAACTTTAGCTACCCCTACCTAGGGGAATGCACTCTATGGAAGTTCCTTAGAGTGTGAAAAAACTTTTTGGAGCTGTGACTGTCAGGAACAGGCCCACGGCACGCCTGCGTATACTGTTCCCGACTGCGGGTTTGACCAGATCAAGCGGGGAGCAGCCTTATTCAAGCTAAAAACAAGGTTGGGACCCCTCAAACACTTCCACCACTAGCTGTTGCTAGACATGTCCACTCTGCTGTCGAGTGCTCAGCACGCAATCCACGTTTTCGTACTCGGGTCAGCTTTGCGCTTTAGGCCGAATACGAGAACGCCACGCACACACACACAGTTGCAATCTTACACTGTAGTGAAGCAAAACCACTAACAGTGGTTCCGAACGATACTGTTAGCCACTCTGAGACTTCCTACTCTGCTGTCGAGCACAGAAGTGCCCCCATACACACAATGCAATTACAATCTTATACGGTAGTGTTGCTCAGTCATACAATCAGGCATGGACTTATACACAGTAAAGCTGGCCATACACTGGCCCGATTTGCCGCCGTTCGACAGCAGATTCGATCACTGGGATCGAATCTGCTGCCAATCGTTCGCGCTAAACGCACCCGCCGATCCGATTTTCTCCCGAAATCGGATCGGTTTGTTGATCGCACCGTGCGGTAAATTACTGTCGATCGCCCGCGGGTAGGGAGCCGATCCGATACAGGTATACATTACCTGACCCTGGCTCCCGGGCATCTTCTCTGCGCTGCACCGCTCTGTTCCTGCTCCATCCCAGCGTACATTAACTTCCTGTGTCACTCCAGTGACCAGGAAGTTCAAATAGAGGGAGCTCTATTTGAACTTCCTGGTCACGGAGTGACACAGTGTACGCTGGGATGTGGTGCGGGATGCTAGGATGCGGTGCAGCGCGGAGAAGAGGACCTGGAGCCAGCTTCAGGTAATGTATACGGGGGGGGGGGGGGGGGCAGGAGCAGCTCAACAGATTGTGATCGGTTTCAGGCTGAAATCGATTCACAATCTGTTTGCAGTAAAGGCAGCCATACGATCCCTCTCTGATCAGATTCGATCAGATAGGGATCTGTCAGTTGGTCGATCTAATGGCAAATCGACCAGTGTATGGCTACCTTTACACTTCAGCCTCTTCTAGGCTATGAGTGTTAGTTTAGTACAGCAGAAGTCAAACTTATTAAATAACGATTTAATATTCCAGGAAAAAAGTGGAACAATGCAGAAAATAATATATACAACAAATTTACAAAAACAAAAGTAAAAAGTTACAAAATAAAAGTTTACAAGGATACACAGCAAGACAAATTTGCATAAAAATAAAAATGGGATAAACGTTAATTAAACCTTTACCAGCGCAAATGTCCAACCGTGGAGAGACACGGATTTTCCGATTTCCTCGGGATCATCTCTAGCGATGAGTTACTCTCGGGAGAAGATGATCTGTGACTGTCCCAGTCTGGTTCTTATAGTCCCAAGTGTTGCCCCGGGCAATGGATGTTCAGTCCCACAATCTAATGCAATTTCCCCAAAGTGTGACATCACCGTCTGCCGAGCCCCCTGTCACATCTGGGCTAGCTGTGACATGCAAATGTCAAGGCTTTTCCTGCCCCCGGTTACAGGTGGCAAACACATTGGTAACAACTTTGAGCAAGGCTTTTCAACATTCCATCAGGCTGTCATATGTAAATTCCAGAGTTTCCTAATAGCCTATAAAGTTGGCAGACTCAATTAGTCCGATTGTATTTTGGGACTATTGGGTGTCTACATGTCACAGAGTTCAAAAGCTATGCAGACAATCCAATTAGCAGTGACCCATTCTCAGTGGAACTGCATACAGAAACTGAAAGTACTTCATATTGTTATACAGACCATCACATTAGCATTCAGTTTCCTGGAGCCAGGTGACACCTTCAAAAGCCAGACTAGCTTTTAGCAGACATAAGTATCTGAGGTAGTACACAGCAGAAAGAAAAATGAAAAAAATATGTTCCTGTATTATCCTTAACATCATAACTAGCTGCTATCATGACAGTGACCACCACACCTCCACTTATAAGGCAAAGTAGGGACACATGCTCCTACGAGTGGTTGCCTCTTACAGTAACCCAGCTTTGTGAGTATATATGACTAAATATTATACCTATAACTTGGTGACTTAACAATATCACAGCAGATTGGGCTCCCGGCGGTCCCTGTGTTCTTTTCTTTCACAAGTTTAGTGTATCTGTATATGTTATTTCTGTGTCGAGAATGAATTAAAGAAGTGGTTTTAAGTTACATTTTAACGTACTGTCTGGAACAAATGTACATCTTAAGGGCCTGTTCTCACTTGAGCGGGAATCGCGCGATTCCCGCTCATGGCAAACCGCTAGCTGTTTTCTAAAAAACGCTATACATTTTAGCAAGTGGCAGTGTTCTCACTGCCGCGTTTGCAGTTAGCGATAACCGCAAACGCGCTACATGAAGTGGTTTGGCGGCGATTCGCGATTAGCAATCGTGATTAGCGTGCAAAGCACGCTAATCACGATCGCTTCAAAACCGCCGCAGTGTCCAGTGATTTTTCCGCGTTAATCGAAAATCACTCCCGCAAAACGCCGGCGGTTGCGATTATAAGTGTGAATGGGCCCTAAGGCTGGTTTCACAGTGGGACGTTAAAGTCCCACGTTACAGCAGACAGTGACACAGCCTAACTCACAGCACTGTAAAATCAATGTGCTGTTCACAGTGCCCACGTTGCGTTAGGGTATAACGCTGAACGTTAAATGAAAGTGCAGCATGCTGTACGTTATACCCCTATAGAGCTGAGTTAGATTGTTTGCACGTGCTCAGTGACTAGCCACATGGCTAATTAATATTCACTGCACTGTGGTGACTGGTGGTGGGACTCCTAGTGTTGTCCGGATCATGAACGAATTGTTAATTTGATCCGGATCTTTTTTGTGAGTCAAATCATCCGGAAAAATCAAATCATGAAAGAAAGATTCAGTTCACAGGGGATGTCTGTCTGGAAGAAACAGGAACATACAGAATGTACAGTGCAGGGAAAGTCCTGTCCTGCTAGTGATTTCACCCCCAGTCTGCTTCCCTAGTAAAATGATTCAAATGATTCGGTTCAAAGATCCGGATCTTTTCAATGATCCGATTCGAATCATCCGAATCCTTGAAAAGATCCAGACTTCCCATCACTGTCTTGGAGCTGCTGTTCTATCAGTATAGATAGAACGAAAACAGCGCACCAAGAGCTGCATAACGCGGCTCAATCTGACGTCCAACTTCAACACCACCATGCGTTGCGTTAGGGGCACGTTATGCGACCTTAACGTCCCCTAAAACTCTTGGTGTGAAAGTAGCCTTAGGCTAGGTCCACACTAGGCACGGTTGCAGGACGGATGCTGCAGTCCGGGATCAGGGGAAGTACCACCAGACCGCAAACTGATCCGTTTTCAAAAAAAGTGCATCAGTTTTGCATCAGTTTCCATTTTTTACCCCAAAAAAACGGACAGAAAACGTCTCTATGGGAATTTGGCCATTAGGAAGGTAGTGGGAGGAGTTTTGGGGAGGAGAAGAAAGTTCAGGCTATCCGTTTTTTCATCCGTTTTGGGTGCTATTTTGCCTGTGGAGATGGAGTTGCGTTTTCCCATTGCTTTTCACTACTCATCCGTGTATCCGTGGTCCGTAAAAATGCAGCAATTCCGGACCTTCGGTTCAGGTTTTGAAAACGGGTCCCTGCAAGCGCAGACGGATCCGTTTTTTTCTTGGGTGAGGACGGCTGCTATTTTTAACATTCGTATTCGGGACTCCGTTTTTCATCAGGGCTGAAAAACGCAGCCACGGATACGTTTCCGGACCTAGTGTGGACTAGGCCTTAAAGCATATATTTAAAATTTTACAATTTTTCGCGATAGTGATCCTGTAAGAAAGTTCACTGACTGCTCTTCAGCTTAGCCAAGCTGCATGTGATCTTACACAGGAAGTCCATTTTGGAAACCCAGCAAGGTAGGTTATAAAAGATGAATAATGTAATAATGGTTTATATGCTATGCATAAAAGTTTGTGGATTGCAAATTATGATATAATTCACACAATATACCTACATTAAGGAAAACACTAGTTGGAACTATAGCTATAAGTCACTGTTTCCTCAACATCTGTGGCATGACACATTTATAGTTGCAGCAGCTTAGGTCACGTGTCACCCCTTCCCAGCCCATTACATGCGTGCTGCTTATTGCAGTGATAATGTTATGCTTTCTACCTGTAAAGTACTATGCTATGTGTCATGAACATCTGAAGCTTCATTGTGATGTGTCATGATATGAGGGAAGGGCTGGAAATCATTGAAAGTTATTCTACAGACCTGGCCTTTATATATTACAGAACCAGGACTCATTTCTGTTACAAGAGATGAGCTAGAGATCTTTTTGTGAATTCAAGGTAGTGTCAACTCTGACATAGGAGGAGAAGATGTGACTTCTCCCCCTCCTGTGTCTGAAAAAGATGCATTTTTAATTTCATCTATTTTAATTTTTTCCCAGGCTAGATGGATTTATTGGATTCTACTTCCAGCACATTTTGTAGATGTACTGTGAATTCTCATTGGTTCTGGTTACTGTTTGCTTTGATTATAGCAACAACGGTCATATTTAACAGCAACAGGTGTTGTTAAAGAAACACTATAGCGAAAAATGTAAGCAATTTAAATCTGACAGAACTGACAGGTTTTGGACTAGTCCATCTCCTCATGGGTGAAATCTCTGTCTGGTTTCACACCAGAAACCAGCGTTAGTAGAGTTGCGCTGAAATTTTCGTAATTTCGCATTACTAAAATTACGCATGCGAAATTTGCGATTACGATGCGAAATTATAGTAGCGTAATTGCCATTAAAATCGTAATTGAAAATACCGTAAGCGTAATTTTCAACGCGTAATTTCGCGTTTCGTTCATGCCGTAATTTCGCATTAAACGCTACCGTAATTCCGCGTTAAACCGTAACGCTCCGTATAATATAAAAAAGCCGCCGACTTTAAGGGTTAATAGCAAAGCCCCCTTAAATGCTAAGAGCCTCAAATTTGGAGAATATATTAAGGAGATCAGGAGGAATAAGAGAAAATTTTTTTTTTCAAAAAGACCTTATAGTTTTTGAGAAAATCGATGTTAAAGTTTCAAAGGAAAAATGTACACATTTAAAAACCCGCCGACTTTAACGGCTAATAGCAAAGCCTGCTTAAAGTTTAGGAACACCAAATTCCCAGGGTATATTAAGGGGATCAGTGGGAATAAGAGGAAAACATTTTTTTCAAAAAGACCTTATAGTTTTTGAGAAAATCGATTTTTAAGTTTCAAGGGCGAAAATGTCTTTTAAATGCAGAAAATGTCAGTTTTTTTTGCACAGGTAACAATAGTGTATTATTTTCATAGATTCCCCCAAGTGGGAAGAGTTTTACTTACTTCGTTCTGAGTGTGGGAAATATAAAAAAAACGACGTGGGGTCCCCCCTCCCAGACCTCTTTAACCCCTTGTCCCCCATGCAGGCTGGGATAGCCAGAATGCGGAGCACCGGCCGCGTGGGGCTCCGCACCCTGACTATACCAGCCCGCATGGTCCATGGATTGGGGGGTCTCGGAAGGGGAGGGGCAGCCAAGCTTTCCCCTCCCCCTCCGAGCCCTTGTCCAATCCAAGGACAAGGGGCTCTTCTCCACCTCCGATGGGCGGTGGAGGTGGAGGCCGCGATTTCCTGGGGGGGGTTCATGGTGGAATCTGGGAGTCCCCTTTAAAAAGGGGTCCCCCAGATGCCCACCCCCCCTCCCAGGAGAAATGAGTATAGATGTACTTGTACCCCTTACCCATTTCCTTTAAGAGTTAAAAGTAAATAAACACACAAACACTTAGAAAAAGTATTTTAATTGAACAAAAAACATAACCATGAAAAAAGTCCTTTAATATTCTTAATTAACCATTAATACTTACCTGTCCCTTTAAATAAATGATCCCTCGAAATAGCCTCGGAAATGTTCTATCAGTTACAATGTAACAAAGTTATTACAATGTAACAACTTTGTTACATTGTAACTACACCGCACCCGACGTCACTCGCCGCTGCCGCATACGCGTCTGCGCTGCACGGACCCGACAGAGCTCTGAGCTGTATAGCTCAGAGCTCTCTAAAGCATCTTTGTATTTTGGCTCCAAGGAGCCCCATTGGTCCTTAGCAGACCAATGGGGTTCCTTCAAATCAGAAGGAAAATCAGAAAATCAGAATCAGAAAATCCTTGGAGCCCAAACTTTGTTACATTGTAACTAATAGAACATTTCCGAGGCTATTTTGAGGGATCATTTATTTAAAGGGACAGGTAAGTATTAATGGTTAATTAAGAATATTAAAGGACTTTTTTCTTGGTTATGTTTTTTGTTCAATTAAAATACTTTTTCTAAGTGTTTGTCAGTTTATTTATTTTTAACTCTTAAAGGAAATGGGTAAGGGGTACAAGTACCTCTATACTCATTTCTCCTGGGAGGGGGGGTGGGCATCTGGGGGACCCCTTTTTAAAGGGGACTCCCAGATTCCACCATGAACCCCCCCCCCCCCCCAGGAAATCGCGGCCTCCACCTCCACCGCCCATCGGAGGTGGAGAAGAGCCCCTTGTCCTTGGATTGGACAAGGGCTCGGAGGGGGAGGGGAAAGCTTGGCTGCCCCTCCCCTTCCGAGACCCCCCAATCCATGGACCATGCGGGCTGGTATAGTCAGGGTGCGGAGCCCCACGCGGCCGGTGCTCCGCATTCTGGCTATCCCAGCCTGCATGGGGGACAAGGGGTTAAAGAGGTCTGGGAGGGGGGACCCCACGTCGTTTTTTTTTTTATATTTCCCACACTCAGAACGAAGTAAGTAAAACTCTTCCCACTTGGGGGAATCTATGAAAATAATACACTATTGTTACCTGTGCAAAAAAAAACTGACATTTTCTGCATTTAAAAGACATCTTCGCCCTTGAAACTTAAAAATCGATTTTCTCAAAAACTATAAGGTCTTTTTGAAAAAAAATTTTTCCTCTTATTCCCACTGATCCCCTTAATATACCCTGGGAATTTGGTGTTCCTAAACTTTAAGCAGGCTTTGCTATTAACCGTTAAAGTCGGCGGGTTTTTAAATGTTTACATTTTTCCTTTGAAACTTTAACATCGATTTTCTCAAAAACTATAAGGTCTTTTTGATAAAAAAAATTTTCCTCTTATTCCTCCTGATCTCCTTAATATATTCTCCAAATTTGAGGCTCTTAGCATTTAAGGGGGCTTTGCTATTAACCCTTAAAGTCGTCGTCTACCTAACATTGATCCATGCGTCAACTTTTCCGCTTCGGGAGCATGGACATACGCATTAATTTCGTAATACCCGTTGCAATGCGAAAATTACGCAAAAATTACGCTTACGCGAAATTTCGCGAAATCCTTCTTCATTACGATTATGTACTTACGGCCATAAACGTAATTACACTAATTACGCGAAATTTCGCGAAATCGTAATTACGCCATTACGCTCATCTCTAAGCGTTAGCGATGCGGCGCTTCAAAAACAGGCCTTCATGGAACACCGCGCTGTTGCCACTGGCCAAGCAGGAAGTGACGCGCGTGATGTGTGCTTGCCGTCACTTCCTGCTTCGGGTATGCGAAGGTATATTGTTTATATTCACTTCCGCTCATGCGCGCCGCGACATCTCGCCAGTAATGTTTTAAACATCTACACGTCGTCATAGACTAACATGACTTCTGGGGATGCGGCAAAAACGTCACTTCCGTTGCATCACGCCGTAACGTTGTAGTATGAAAGACTCCACAACGCACTGCCTCGGTGTGAAAGAGCCATCAGGGTTTTCTTTGTTATCAAAAGAGTTTCCTGAACAGCAGTTTCTCAGAATAACTGCTAAATAGTAAGTGTAACGGTTGGGTATCACAGCTCAGATGTCTGATTATTTGGTGATTTGCAGAATCACCAATAATGCAGACGCTATACCTGATTATGTGTGATCTGCAGAATCACCAATAATACCAGTATAGCAGCACAAGGATCTGAGTGTGTAGTGCTTGGTGCAACCGTAACTTAATAGTTTGACGGGACCTCATCAGAGGGGCTGGTGAGGTACTATCAGTACATTGACTGTGAAATAGCATACAATAACTTTAATAGCTTGGCGAGACCTCACCAGAGGGGCTGGTGAGGTACTATCGGTACACTGACCGTAATATTAAGTACAAACCCCAGCAAGCTGGAGCTACTACAACTGAAGAGATAGAACCTCCCGAGGAGCGGGTGATTCAGACAGTACTGCAGCCTAGTGATCACCTGAGGGGCAGGAGATCCAGACTGTACTGCAGCCTGAGAAGCAGGAGGTACAGACAGAACTACAACTACTGATCACCTGAGGAGCAGGCGATTCAGATTGTACTGCAGCCTAGGGGCAGAAGGTACAAACAGTAATACAACTACTGATCACCTGAGGAGCAGGCGATTCAGATTGTACTGCAGCCTAGGAGCAGGAACAATTAGTCACTAGCAAATAAGTTTACCAGAGGAGCTGGTGAAACTAACACCTCACCAGTGGCGAGGTCCCATGGGTGAGTATAATGGTCAGACAGGCAAGGGTTGACAACAGAGAGGACAGGATCAGAGCAGAATCGTAAAGCAGTAGAGTAGTCGGTAATCGGGCAGAGGTTCAGCAACGTAGGCAGATAGGCAAAGGTACAGAATCGACAAGCTTAGAGCAGAGTCAGAGTATAGCCAGAGTCAAACACAGAATATCAATCACAATACAATAATATCCTAGTCTAGGTGTGAAGTACTTGGTTTCAACACCTGGGATCTAGTCTAGGGTCTGAGCGCTAGCACAGGGTGTATTCACGACAGCAGACAGCGTGCAAATGAAGCCCGGAGGCTTAAGAAGCAGAGGAGACCTCACTGGCACGCCCCCAGCAGTCAGCCAATCCTGGGTGCCGTGAGGCTCCTCTGACGTCAGCCAACCAGCAGGTCAGCTGACGAGCCTCCTCTTCGCATAAAGGTCCCGACTGTGCGCGTGCTTGCGCGAGACGGAGGCCCCTTGGGCAAACAAACGTTCCGACCTCGGCGTCCTAGACGCCGGGAGGACGGGCAGCGCCACGGAGCGCTGTTCGCCGCAGCTGCCTCGTTCATTACAGTAAGCTTCTCAATTGCCCTTTCCTTTCAGGAAATGCTTTAAAAAAAAAAAAAAAAAAAGAAAACCCTGAGAGTCCCCTATGAGGAGATGGAATAGTCCAAAATCTCGACTAGGGCATCCCCAGAGAGCCTGGTTAAAAGGAGGCCAAGAGGTCTTGCTCTCTCTCCCAGGGATAACCACCTAGAGCAGAGAAAGTGTGTGAGGGCGAGCATTTAAAGGTGAAACATAAAGGACAGACTCATGGGTACTGTCTGAACCAGAAGAAGGGATTTGCAGATCAAGCCTTTTCAGGGGCGACTGTTAGAATTTAAGTATTATATGCTTGAATTTGTAGGCCTCAGTTACTTTAAGGAGAATCGCCCTTTAAGGAGAATTTCTCTTAGAGATAAATAAAGACAGTTCTGAATTTCAGTAGAACATTGTACTAAAACTCCCAAGGCTGTATCAGAGATATCCAGTGCAGAGGCCAGACCAGCTGGCGACGAACAACATAAACATCAGCCATTGTTATGAAAATATTCTCACAAGTACATTAAAACAATGGCCTCCTCAGAACAAGGTGACAGTTCCTTGGAAAACTGAATTTTCCAAGGCATGCGCAGTAAAGACTGTGCTTGTCATGATATCACAGGGTCTTATCAGCCAATAGCAGGCAATGAGTTATTGATCCGTTCCTGCTTAGATGATGTCACATTTAACTCTTCAGAGGTTAGTATAAGAAGAGCTAACGTGGCTCCCTGGGGGACTACTGCTGCTTCTTCTGACTTCTGGCTGATGACTTCCACCCTCTACTCTTTTTGTAATGTATTGTCATCTTATCTAAATGTATGCTGTATATAGGCCTAAGTGCAATGTAGTATAGATGTAACATAAGAGAGGCCTGATCTAGCTATTAGAGATAGATCAAGTATGCAAGGAACGCAAAGAGGACTTAATACAGACCAATTGCTTCGCTGAGTTGTAACGAACATGTAGAGATAAGCATCTGTATATGTGTTTACTGAATAAACTCCTGAAATTTTGAAGACGTCTAAGAAGTTCTATCTCCTATGCTGTTCCTGTGATGAGAGTCGATTTATCATACTTCCTGTGATATGGTGCCGAATGAAGGTGTAGTGTTGTTGCCAATAGCAACCAACAAAGATTTATTACATACACCTGGCCACCTTTTCTGGGAACATCTATACACCTGGCCACCTTTTCTGGGGACATTGTACACCTGGCTACCTATTCTGGGGACAACTATACTCATGGCTACTTATACTGGGGACACCTATGGACCTGGCTACCTATGCTGGGGGCACCTATTATAGCATATGGGCGAGTGCGGCTGCGCAGCTCTAGGGCCTCTTCCCCGATCCACGCAACAGGAGACGGCCTGTAGCGTGGATCGGGGGGAGGCCATAGAGCTGCGCAGCCGCACTCGGGCATATGCGGACTGCGCAGCCGCGGTCAGCTCCGGCGGCCATCTTAGTGGAGGAAGGAGAGCCCGACCCGGGCTGGGGGGTCCGGACCGGCCGGGGGGCACATTGAGCTGTGGGGACCCGGCGAAACGGCACGGAGGGCGCGGACGGCGCCCTCCGTGCACTGATATTACATGCAGGTATTTAACTTTTTGTGACTTATTCGCCTCGTAAATCCTTTAAGTGTATTTTGGGGAACAGCTGCCAGATTATGTGTATGTTGGGGGAACTGCTGCTGCCACATTGGCCTCAATTCACTAAGCAGTTTAGACTAGTCTACTGATGGTTTTTAGTCTACTGATGTTGTTTGGTCAGTTGCATCAAAGGGGAATTCGCTATTACCAAATGTTTTAGACCTGTTTTAGACCTGGTCTAAACCATTTGGTAATTGGGTGGGTAAAGCAGGGGAAATGATGCAAAAGATGCAATTCACAAACAAGTAGCTAAGACATACAATTAAACTCCTGCATAATTAATTCAAAAGGTTCCATCCTGAAGTCTAAAATACCTCACAGAATTACTTTACCAACAGGAATCAGCTGGTCTAATCTGTCAGAAAAAGTAGGAGTGGTTACTCCTTGTTTGCCTTTGTGAATTGTGTAATTACTGAATGTTAGACCAGGTCTAAAAACAGGTCTAAAACATTACACCAAACCATCAGTAGACTAAAAACCATCTATAGACTAGTCTAAACTGCTTAGTGAATTGAGGCCATTGTCTATTTTGGGGGAGCCACTGCCATATTATCTGTATGTTAGAGGAACTTCTACCAGATTACGTGTCTTTTTGGTGAAATGTAGACCTTTTACATCACTGCTAAGTTCATGTATACTTGGTCTTTTTTGGTGAAATGAAGACCTTTTACATCTCTGCTAAGGTCATGTATACTTGGCCCCACCCATGACCACACCCAAATTATGCTTGACCAGGTCAATTTTTGGCACGCCGCGTGGGGTTTTCGGGGTGAGTCCACTCACCTCTTTTCCTAGGACTAGACCCCTGGGTATATTCATGTTAGATCCACATACCTCTGTGTGTTGTCCATTCCTCTCCTCCTTCCTCCCGATTCCTTTAATCACTCCTTGAAAATTTTGACTTTCGGCTTAAAGAGGAGCTGTTAGGTATAGGGTCTCAGAGAAAAAAAACACATATATCAGTAGCTTAATATTGGTTGTACTTACATTACATACGCATTTCACTGTCCAGGTTTGGATTTCACAGAATTTTTATATAGTATTTGCAGAGATTGATGCTCCTGACAGCTCATGGCAGGTTCCATGTTTGACTGTCTTGTATGAAGCCAATTGTGATGTAATATACTCCCTTAGCCTGCTTCCTGATTGATGATTCTTTAGCCCTCTCAAGTTCCAGTCCTTAGACACTCCCACTAGTCTCTGGTCTAACGGGGCATATTGTCTGTCACTCTGATTTGAATCGGATCATTGAAAAGATCCAGATCTTTGAACCGAATCTTTGAATCATTTGCAGCAGAGTGAGAGAAGCTGCAGTTCCTGTTTCTTCCAGACATCCACTGTGAACCGAATTTCGGATGATTAAGACTCACAAAAAAGATCCGGATCAAAGATCCTAATCGTTCATGATCCAGACAACACTACTGTGCAGTGAATATTAATTAGCCATGTGGCTAGGAACAAAACAATAGCGGACTCCTGCAGTATACTCTTACGGAACGTGTGCACTGTGAACAGCACGTTGATTTTTCAGTGCTGTGAGTTGGACTGCAAGTTACAAGCTGCTGTAACATGAGCCTGTAACTTCCCACTGTGAAAGCAGCCTTAGGGCGGGATAGGGAAATGAAGGGGAGGACCAAGGGAGTGCAGTAGTGAGAAGAAGCAGCCCCAGCATGCTCTGCAGTATCTGTTATGCGGCCATCCGGCCTCTTTAGGAGCTTGGGAATAAAGAGGATTGCTATTCAGCAAACATCAAAGTAAGAGAGATTTTTAACTTCAGTATTGCCTTTTTGGCTTCCTTCTAAACTGTTTAACACAGGAGAATAGAGGTTTAAATTAGCTTTTGCAGCCTGACAGTTACTCTTTAAGTGTTATTTTCAAACACAAATTGGCAGGTCTGCCGCAATGTTTCTCCCGATCGCCCTCCCATTCCCTCCCCTTCCCCACCCCATTCATTCCCTTAAAAGTGCATCCGAGTTGGAAAAACTAACTATAACAAGTAACTTGTCTTATATATATCTTATCTAAACTTTAGATAGTTTACTCAGCAAATCTAGCTGCAAACAGCTTTAACAGTATATCGTTATTTCTTCCTGTGATACAATGAGGACAATTACAGCACCCTGGTACTGCGCTCATATGCTGAGTCAGGTGTTAAGTGGGTCACCGCTAAAATTTTATAAAAGATAATGAATCAAACATTCATCAAACATTCATATTACAGGTGCTAAATTCTAAATAAAACACATTGACAGGTAGTAACCACATGTATAATGTCCATGCTCATATAATGGTTATCATGTAGGAGCGCTCTTCCTAGATGCGTGCAACCATCAAAATAGAGTTCTTCAGTGAAATGGTTAAGCGCTCTTCTCTGCCTGTTCCTTCTTAAACACAGCGAATATGTCATATAATGAAAAAGCCCCCCCTTCGGGGAAAGACTCACCAGACTTCTAGGCCTCCAAGGCCAATGCTCGCATTCGGGGTATTGGCCACCCCGCAGCCTCTCTGGCAGTCCTCTCTCGGCTATTCCCAGTCTGTGTAATCAAAAAAACGAATTCCACATCGCGTAAAAGCGTACTAGTTTATTTAAAAAAATGGTTAAAAACAGATCAGTGGTGTATAACCTCCGCGGAGCCACGGAGTGACGTCATAGCGCACGACGCTCGCTGGACGCGGCGGGATTGTCTGTGTGCAGTAGGCTCGGTATCTTTTAGAGCACTAGCCAGTAAGATATTGAGGAGAGGGACGCTAGATGACAGAGGCGTGCGCCTTGTCACAAGCTTAGTGCATCTCATCTCTGCATACCCCTGTACCTGGAATCAGGTAGCTTGTCAAACAAGGGGCTGGCTGTGTTTCATTTTCTTGATGAAGTTTTTTGACCCAATGAGTGGTTATACACCACTGATCTGTTTTTAACCATTTTTTAAATAAACTAGTACGCTTTTACGCAATGTGGAATTCGTTTTTTTGATTACACAGACTGGGAATAGCCGAGAGAGGACTGCCAGAGAGGCTGCGGGGTGGCCAATACCCCGAATGCGAGCATTGGCCTTGGAGGCCTAGAAGTCTGGCGAGTCTTTCCCCGAAGGGGGGGCTTTTTCATTATATGACATATTCGCTGTGTTTAAGAAGGAACAGGCAGAGAAGAGCGCTTAACCATTTCACTGAAGAACCATACAATGAGGGCAGCCTTGTTCTGTTTGTGATCATTACACACAGGCAAGCTGATCCGTATCTCCAGCCCTCAGCCTGTGAAAACTTCACTCCCCTCTCCTCCTCCCCTCTGCCTCTGAAATCTCTGGCTAGTAACCTCCTCCTCCTCCTGCCCAGACTGAGCTCCCATAAAGGAGTCATCAGGCAAAGTTTATACAATACAAATGGCCTACCTGCCCCTGTTCAGTAGGCCAATGCAACGTGGGTCGCATGGTTTTTTCCCCCCGTCGGGCTTCACAGGCTCCACAATTCGAGCCGTTTGCTTTTGGTGCCCCGGAAGTAGATGTGGTAGAGTGATGGTAACTTCCCTGTTCCTGTGCTTGGAACGCAGGTGTAACGATCGGTGTAACACAGTGAGGATCTGATTATTGGTGATCTGCAGTATCACCAAAAATACAGATGATCTGCAGTATCACCGATAATCAGATATATTACTAACCTCTGGACACCTGAGAGATATGAGTGTTTGATGCAACAGTAATACTTTGAGAACAATATCAGGAGGACAGGTACAAAGGCAGTAAGGAATACTTCTAGAGTATGAGTACCTTTCAGCAACCTGAGAATCTCCCGCAGGGAGGAGTCAGACTGGGAGAGGACAGGACCAGAGCGTGAGTGACACCAATAGGAGGATGTCACTGACTGGTCTGTGAACTATCTCTTAACTGAGGAGATAGCTCTCAAGGTCGGACAAGCCCGGTCGGCAACACACGGACATACAAAGTACAAAGACAGGAGGCTGATTCGGTAATCCTAAGGCAAGCAGGGTTTGGCAACAGAGTATCAGATATAGCGAAGTACCAAATCAGTGAACAGAAGAGTGGTCAGGAAAGCAGAAAGTCATAACAGATAATAAACAATGCCTAGTCTTGGGTGTGAGCTCCATGATCATCAACACCCTGGAACTAGTCTGAAGTATAACAGAATGGTAACACAAGTCCCTAATCTTGGGTGTGAGGTCCTTGATCATCAACACCCTGGAACTAGTCTGAAGTACAACAGAATGGTAACACAAGTCCCTAATCTTGGGTGTGAGGTCCTTGATCATCAACACCCTGGAACTAGTCTGAAGTATAACAGAATGATAACACAAGTCCCTAATCTTTGGTGTGAGGTCCTTGATCATCAACACCCTGGAACTAGTCTGAAGTATAACAGAATGATAACACAAGTCCCTAATCTTGGGTGTGAGGTCCTTGATCATCAACACCCTGGAACTAGTCTGAAGTATAACAGAATGATAACACAAGTCCCTAATCTTGGGTGTGAGGTCCTTGATCATCAACACCCTGGAACTAGTCTGAAGTATAACAGAATGATAACACAAGTCCCTAATCTTGGTTGTGAGGTCCTTGATCATCAACACCCTGGAACTAGTCTGAAGTATAACAGAATGATAACACAGATTCTGACAACGGCAGACAACCAGCGAATGACCAGCACCCAGTATATATAGTCCAGCGCCTCCCCTAAGTGCTGGACCAATGGGAACTGGTTGAATCGTCAGCTGACCGGCTTGGTCAGCTGACTCCCTTCTGGCTGTCATAAAAGTTCTGCCTCTCAGCGCGCGCGCGCGTCCTTCTGAACCTGTGTGGACTATCAGTCCCAGCCACACCGGACATGTCTTGCATACCACCCGCCGCGCTGGACGCGGAACCAGCCGCACCGCTATCAGGGCATGCGGCGGTTTCTCCGCGTTCAGCCATACTGGCAGATGTAGGCCTATGCGTGCAAACCTCCGCGTTGGATGCGGAATCAGCCGCCTTGTTCTGAGCACACGCGGCGGCTTTTCCGCGTTTTCTCACAGTACCCCCCCCTGAGGAGTGGACTCCGGACAGCTCCTACCCGGTTTCTCAGGATGTAGGGCGTGGAACTCCCTCTTTAATTCATCCGCATGCATGCGGCAATCAGGTACCCATGTTCTTTCCTCAATGCCATAACCCTTCCAGTGAACCAAATACTGTACTGAGTTCTGTACAATACGTGAGTCTAAAATCTTTTCCACTTCATACTCAGGTTGGTCATACACCATCACAGGGGGAGGAGGAGTGGAATCTACATGCACTGCTGGCTTAAGCAGGGATACATGGAATGATCTCACACCCCGCATACTGGCAGGAAGATCAATGGCATAAGTAACATTGTTGATTTTCCTGGTTACAGGGAAAGGACCCACGAATCTGGGTCCTAGCTAGGGATGCTCATTCGGATTCCACGGAAATGCAATTTCCGAAATTCCGATCGGAAATTGCATTTCCGCATCGGAATGCGGAAATCGATAAAGCAAGTGCGTTAGGCGGATTTCCACCGGAAATCGCGGAAATTTCCGCCGGAAATCGCGGGAATTCCGCCCGACTTTAACATCAATTTTCTCAAAAACTATAAGGTCTTTTTGAAAACTTTTTTTTTGCATCTTGTTCAGGAGATTTTTAATAAACCCTGAAAATTTGGTGTTTCTAGGACTTACGGGGGCTTTGCTATTAACCGCTAAAGTCGGCGGATTTTTACTGTAATGTAAAATGCAGAAAATCCGCATCTGCCTATTTTCTGCATTTACATTACAGTAAACATCTGGGTTTATTCAGGGTTTATTAAGCAGAATCTCCTGAACAAGATGCAAAAAAAAAGTTTTCAAAAAGACCTTATAGTTTTTGAGAAAATCGATGTTAAAGTCGGGCGGAATTTCCGCGATTTCCGGCGGAAAATCCGCATTGGAATGCGGAAATTGGTAGCGGAAAGCGGAATCGGTATTTGGCAATGGCGGAATGCGGATTTACCGCGGAATCGGAAATTGGCATTTCCGACCATCCCTAGTCCTAGCTTGGGTGAAGGCTGTTTTAGGGCCAAATGACGAGTGGACACCCAGACCAAGTCTCCTGGCCGGAACTTCCACTCTATGGAACGTTTCTTGTCAGCTTGTTCTTTCTGACTCTGAAAAGCCTTCTCTAGATTCTTTTTCACAATTCTCCAAATGTTTTTAAATGACTTTTGCCAAGCCTCCAGAGCTGGAAACGGAGTAGAAGCTACTGGCAATGGAGAGAACCTAGGCAACCTTCCTGTTACCACCTGGAATGGAGAGAATCCAGAAGAAGAGCTTTTCAAATTATTGTGTGCAAATTCTGCAAACGGCAAGAACTTGACCCAATCAGTCTGTGCATCCGCAACATAACACCTTAAAAACTGTTCCAGAGATTGATTAATTCTCTCGGTCTGACCATTGGTCTGTGGGTGGTAGCCCGATGAAAACGAAAGTTCCATGCCCAGCTGATGACAGAATGCCCTCCAAAATTTAGAAACAAATTGGACTCCCCGATCTGACACTATATTTTCCGGAATACCGTGTAGCCGGAAGATATGCAGGATGAAAATATCGGCCAACTCCTGGGCCGAGGGGAGTCCTTTCAGGGGCACGAAATGGGCCATTTTACTGAATATGTCGACTACCTTCTAAATGACCGACATGCCCTCAGACTTCGGGTGTTCGCCCACAAAATCCATGGACAAATGGGTCCATGGTTCACTCGGGGTGGGTAAAGGCTGCAATGTTCCCACAGGTGCCTGACGGGAGGGTTTACTTCTTGCACATACTGCACATTCTCTCACATACTCCTTGCAGTCAGTTGCCAATGAAGGCCACCATGCACACCTAGCAACAAGGTCCTGTGTTCTGGTGGCACCAGGATGTCCAGCATTTTTGTGGGAGTGGAACATCTGCAATATCTGGAGGCGGAATGGCAACGGTACAAACATGACCCCTTCAGGCTTTCCTTCAGGGACATCCTGCTGGAAGGGACTTAAAGTTTCAGTCCAGTTCCTCCAGGTCTCTGTGGCTGCCAACACCACTTTCTGTGGGAGAATAGTCTCTGGGTCTGAGGGCTGTGCTGTCTCTGGCTCGAAACATCTGGATAAAGCGTCTGCTTTAATGTTTTTACTACCCGGGGTATACGTAATTATAAATCTGAATCTCGAGAAAAACAGTGACCACCGAGCCTGTCGGGGACTCAATCTCTTAGCCCCCTCTACGAGAGAAATAGGCACACGGGTGTAACCTTCCCTGCAACCCAGAACGCTGAGACAGCACAGCCCCTACCCCAACCTCTGAGGCATCTACATCCACAATAAAGGGATAGGAGATGTCAACGTGTCTTAAAATGGGTGCAGTACAAAACAATTCCTTCAGGGTGGAGAAAGCAGCAAGAGCTTCGGAGGACCAGTGGTTAGTATCTGCCCCTTTCTTTGTGAGACTGGTGAGGGGTGCGATGACTGTGGAGTACCCCTTTATGAACCTTCTATAGTAGTTAGCGAACCCCAAGAATCTCTGGAGAGCCTTCAGACCCATGGGCTGAGACCACTCCAGAACAGCAGAGACCTTGGCAGGGTCCATAGAAAGGCCCGAGGTAGAAATTATGTACCCCAGAAAGGTGACAGATGTTACCTCAAAAATGCATTTCTCCAACTTGGCATATAACATGTTCTGTCTTAGCTTGCGCAACACAAACCTGACATGATCCCTATGCTCTGAGAGGTTGGCTGAGAAGATTAGTATATAATCCAAATATACCAGGACAAATTTGCCTAAAACCTCTCTGAACACCTCATTGATGAGCTCCTGAAAGACGGCCGGGGCGTTACACAACCCGAAGGGCATCTCCAGGTACTCGTAATGCCCATCGGGTGTGTTAAAGGCCGTCTTCCATTCATCGCCCTCTCTGATCCGTACCAGGTTGTATGCACCCCGCAAATCCAACTTTGAGAAAATCTTAGCATTGGTGACCTGAGTAAATAAATCGTCTATGAAAAGCAATGGATAGCGATTTTTTACTGTGATTTTATTCAGGCCCCGATAATCAATGCACGGCCGAAGGCCTCCGTCTTTTTTCTTTACAAAAAAGAAACCTGCACGAGCAGGCGACCGGGAAGGGCGAATTAACCCTTTAGCTAAGTTTTCACGGATATATTCCTGCATGGCCAACTTTTCAGGCCCAGATAAATTGTAGAGATGACCTCTAGGGGGCATACAACCAGACCGGAGATCAATAGGACAATCGAAAGGACGGTGTGGAGGAAGTTTATCGGCCGATTTAGGACAAAACACGTCTGCAAACTCAGAATACTGATCTGGCAATCCTTCCACGTGAATCTTGGTCTCACCCAAGGTTACCTTCGCTAAACAATGATGAAAACACTGGGAAGACCAGCTCGTTAGCTGACCAGTGGCCCAGTTAATCTGAGGTGAGTGAAGTTGTAACCAAGGCATGCCAATAATGATCGTGGAGGTTTTCATACGTAAAACAAAAAAAACAAATTTTCCCTATGCAACACCCCGATAGTGACCCCCACTTCTGGAGTCTGTGACAGAGGACTGTTACCCTGCAGAGGGGAATCATCTACTGCAGTAACCTGTATATGTAGTTTTACCGGGGTGACCGGAATACCCAATTTTTTTGCAAATTCAAAATCCATAAAATTAGCCGCTGAGCCCGAGTCAATGAAGGCTTCAGTGACTTCAGACCTATCTTCCCACGAAATAGTACAGGGAAGAAGCAAATGGGGTAAAAATTGCATGCCTAGGGTATTACCCCTGACTACACCTAGGCAGTAGCGTTTCCCGACTTCTTAGGGCAATTCTGTACTCTATGACCCCCCCTGCACAATAAAGACAGAGACGCTCTGATATTCTGCGTTTCCGCTCCACTTGAGACAACTTTGACCGACCAATCTGCATTGGCTCCGGTGGAGGTGAAGTGGGTGGAGGTGGAGTCACTGGAGGTGCAGCGTGGGACACCATTTTCACATGGTTTTTACCCCGGGTCTGTCTCTGATAGCGCAGCCGGCGATCTATCCTGATGGCCGATGAAATGGCCTCATCGATGGACTTAGGTTCCGGCTGACTTAACATAAGATCACAGACCTCGTCTGACAACCCTGATAAAAAACAATCTAAAAGGGCAAATGTGTCCCACCTGGCCGATACTGACCATCTCCTAAATTCAGCAGCATGATCTTCAACCGGACTCTTGCCTTGACGTAAAAGTTTGAGCTTCCGCTCAGATGTCGAGGCAATGTCTGGATCGTCGTAAATTATAGCCATAGCTTTAAAAAATTCCTCTACAGAGGTTAGGTGACTGGTGGGAAGGCTATACGCCCAGGTCTGAGAATCGCCAGATAACAAGGTTTTAATAAAGGTAACCCTTTGGGCCACAGTTCCTGAAGAATTAGGTCTTAACTCAAAGTATGATAACACTCTACTTCTAAAATTTCGGAAGTCAGATCTGTGACCAGAAAATTTTTTAGGTACAGGCATACGTATGTCAGTGCTAAGAGGAGATCGCATATCCTTCACAGCCGTCTGGAGGGTTTGTATAGATCCAGACAAAGCATCCATTACCGTCTGGTGGCTGCCCAGCACTATATTGATGTTTTCCGCAGAAGTGGTAAGTGTGCCAGACGGCTGGTGAGTGCGTCCATTTGCATTTTGTGGTCTGCCATTCTGTAACGATCGGTGTAACACAGAGAGGATCTGATTATTGGTGATCTGCAGTATCACCAAAAATACAGATATATACCTGATTATTGATGATCTGCAGTATCACCGATAATCAGATATATTACTAACCTCTGGACACCTGAGAGATATGAGTGTTTGGTGCAACAGTAATACTTTGAGAACAATATCAGGAGAACAGGTACAAAGCAGTCAGGAATACTGCTAGAGTATGAGTACCTTTCAGCAGCCTGAGAATCTCCCGCAGGGAGGAGTCAGACTGGGAGAGGAAAGGACCAGAGCGTGAGTGACACCAATAGGAGGATGTCACTGACTGATCTGTGAACTATCTCTTAACTGAGGAGTAGAGATGAGCGTAATGACCTAATTACGATTTTGCGAAATTTCGCGTAATTAGTGTAATTACGATTATGGCCGTAAGTACATAATCGTAATGAAGAAGGATTTCGCGAAATTTCGCGTAAGCGTAATTTTCGCGTAATTTTCGCATTACAGTCGTATCATGCCGTAATTTCGCATTAAACGCTACCGTAATTTCGCGTTAAACCGTAACGCTCCGTATAATATAAAAAAGCCGCCGACTTTAAGGGTTAATAGCAAAGCCCCCTTAAATGCTAAGAGCCTCAAATTTGGAGAATATATTAAGGAGATCAGGAGGAATAAGAGGAAAAATTTTTTTTTCAAAAAGACCTTATAGTTTTTGAGAAAATCGATGTTAAAGTTTCAAAGGAAAAATGTAAACATTTAAAAACCCGCTGACTTTAACGGTTAATAGCAAAGCCTGCTTAAAGTTTAGGAACACCAAATTCCCAGGGTATATTAAGGGGATCAGTGGGAATAAGAGGAAAAAATTTTTTTCAAAAAGACCTTATAGTTTTTGAGAAAATCGATTTTTAAGTTTCAAGGGCAAAAATGTCTTTTAAATGCGGAAAATGTCAGTTTTTTTTGCACAGGTAACAATAGTGTATTATTTTCATAGATTCCCCCAAGTGGGAAGAGTTTTACTTACTTCGTTCTGAGTGTGGGAAATATAAAAAAAACGACGTGGGGTCCCCCCTCCCAGACCTCTTTAACCCCTTGTCCCCCATGCAGGCTGGGATAGCCAGAATGCGGAGCACCGGCCGCGTGGGGCTCCGCACCCTGACTATACCAGCCCGCATGGTCCATGGATTGGGGGGTCTCGGAAGGGGAGGGGCAGCCAAGCTTTCCCCTCCCCCTCCGAGCCCTTGTCCAATCCAAGGACAAGGGGCTCTTCTCCACCTCCGATGGGCGGTGGAGGTAGAGGCTGCGATTTCCTGGGGGGGAGGTTCATGGTGGAATCTGGGAGTCCCCTTTAAAAAGGGGTCCCCCAGATGCCCACCCCCCCTCCCAGGAGAAATGAGTATAGAGGTACTTGTACCCCATACCCATTTCCTTTAAGAGTTAAAGTAAATAAACACACAGACACTTAGAAAAAGTATTTTAATTGAACAAAAAACATAACCACGAAAAAAGTCCTTTAATATTCTTAATTAACCATTAATACTTACCTGTCCCTTTAAATAAATGATCCCTCGCAATATCCTCGGAAATGTTCTATCAGTTACAATGTAACAAAGTTATTACAATGTAACAACTTTGTTACATTGTAACTACGCCGCACCCGACGCCACTCGCCGCTCAGCCGCCGCATACGCGTCCGTGCAGGACGCTAAGTCCCCGCAGCTCCCGCTGTCCACCCCGCCCACATCTGTCACCCACATGTCACCCACATGTGGGTGACATGTGGGTGACATGTGGGAGAGGCGGGGAGGGCAGCGGAGCCGGCGGGGACTTAGCGTCCTGCACGGACCCGACAGAGCTCTGAGCTATATAGCTCAGAGCTCTGAGAAGCATCTTTGTATTTGGGCTCCAAGGAGCCCCATTGGTCCTTAGCAGACCAATGGGGTTCCTTCAAATCAGAAGGAACCCCATTGGTCTGCTAAGGACCAATGGGGCTCCTTGGAGCCCAAATACAAAGATGCTTTCGAGAGCTCTGAGCTATAGCTCAGAGCTCTGTCGGGTCCTGCAGCGCAGACGCGGCGGCGGCGGCGGTGAGTGACGTCGGGTGCGGCATAGTTACAATGTAACAAAGTTGTTACATTGTAATAACTTTGTTACATTGTAACTGATAGAACATTTCCGAGGATATTGCGTGGGATCATTTATTTAAAGGGACAGGTAAGTATTAATGGTTAATTAAGAATATTAAAGGACTTTTTTCGTGGTTATGTTTTTTGTTCAATTAAAATACTTTTTCTATGTGTTTGTGTGTTTATTTACTTTTAACTCTTAAAGGAAATGGGTAAGGGGTACAAGTACCTCTATACTCATTTCTCCTGGGAGGGGGGGTGGGCATCTGGGGGACCCCTTTTTAAAGGGGACTCCCAGATTCCACCATGAACCCCCCACCCAGGAAATCGCGGCCTCCACCTCCACCGCCCATCGGAGGTGGAGAAGAGCCCCTTGTCCTTGGATTGGACAAGGGCTCGGAGGGGGAGGGGAAAGCTTGGCTGCCCCTCCCCTTCCGAGACCCCCCAATCCATGGACCATGCGGGCTGGTATAGTCAGGGTGCGGAGCCCCACGCGGCTGGTGCTCCGCATTCTGGCTATCCCAGTCTGCATGGGGGACAAGGGGTTAAAGAGGTCTGGGAGGGGGGACCCAACGTCGTTTTTTTTTTATATTTCCCACACTCAGAACGAAGTAAGTAAAACTCTTCCCACTTGGGGGAATCTATGAAAATAATACACTATTGTTACCTGTGCAAAAAAAACTGACATTTTCCGCATTTAAAAGACATTTTTGCCCTTGAAACTTAAAAATCGATTTTCTCAAAAACTATAAGGTCTTTTTGAAAAAAAAATTTCCTCTTATTCCCACTGATCCCCTTAATATACCCTAGGAATTTGGTGTTCCTAAACTTTAAGCAGGCTTTGCTATTAACCGTTAAAGTCGGCGGGTTTTTAAATGTATACATTTTTACTTTGAAACTTTAACATCGATTTTCTCAAAAACTATAAGGTCTTTTTGAAAAAAAAATTTTTCCTCTTATTCCTCCTGATCTCCTTAATATATTCTCCAAATTTGAGGCTCTTAGCATTTAAGGGGGCTTTGCTATTAACCCTTAAAGTCGGCGGCCTTTTTATATTATACGGAGCGTTACGGTTTAACGCGAAATTACGGTAGCGTTTAATGCGAAATTACGGCATGAACGAAACGCGAAATTTCGCGTTGAAAATTACGCTTACGGTATTTTCAATTACGATTTTAATGGCAATTTCGCTACGCTAATTTCGCATCGTAATCGCAAATTTCGCATGCGTAATTATAGTAATGCGAAATTACGAAAATTTCAGCTCAACTCTACTGAGGAGATAGCTCTCAAGGTCGGACAAGCCAGGTCGGCAACACACGGACATACAAAGTACAAAGACAGGAGGCTGATTCGGTAATCCTAAGGCAAGCAGGGTTTGGCAACAGAGTATCAGATATAGCAAAGTACCAAATCAGTGAACAGAAGAGAAAGCAGAAAGTCATAACAGATAATAAACAATGCCTAGTCTTGGGTGTGAGCTCCGTGATCATCAACACCCTGGAACTAGTCTGAAGTATAACAGAATGGTAACACAAGTCCCTAATCTTGGGTGTGAGGTCCTTGATCATCAACACCCTGGAACTAGTCTGAAGTACAACAGAATGGTAACACAAGTCCCTAATCTTGGGTGTGAGGCCCTTGATCATCAACACCCTGGAACTAGTCTGAAGTATAACAGAATGATAACACAAGTCCCTAATCTTGGGTGTGAGGTCCTTGATCATTAACACCCTGGAACTAGTCTGAAGTATAACAGAATGGTAACACAAGTCCCTAATCTTGGGTGTGAGGTCCTTGATCATCAACACCCTGGAACTAGTCTGAAGTATAACAGAATGATAACACAGATTCTGACAATAAGGTCTGAGTGCTTCCACGTAGTGATCGCAACGGCAGACAACCAGCGAATGACCAGCACCCAGTATATATAGTCCAGCGCTCTCCAGCGCCTCCCCTAAGTGCTGGACCAATGGGAACTGGTTGAATCGTCAGCTGACCGGCTTGGTCAGCTGACTCCCTTCTGGCTGTCATAAAAGTTCTGCCTCTCAGCGCGCGTCCTTCTGAACCTGTGTGGACTATCAGTCCCAGCCACACCAGACATGTCTTGCGTACCACCCGCCGCGCATGGACGCGGAACCAGCCGCACCGCTATCAGGGCACAATTATGCAATGAGTAAAAGTTTATCTCGGATCCACTTTAATGGAACCTGTACATACCTCTGTGCTTACCTTATGTAGCTTTGCCTCAAGTCAGGTACTTTTTACATAAAAAAGTATCACAGTATTCAACCATTTGTGTTGCTATGAATGCACTTTCATGGCGGCGATCATGTTACTCATTATTTGAAGGTACTAAAGGCTCTGAATCAACCAAGTAAGAGAAGTAACATAAATATGTTATTTGTAGCCAAAGCCTCACTTTAGTTATAGTCAGAGCACGAAAGCAGTCAAGAGATTTTTCACTTTTGTTGGAATTTAACTTTAATTGTTATTTTTTTTATCACAAAGCTGCTCTAATCTTAAAGAGAACCCGAGGTGTGTTTAAAGAATGTCATCTGCATACAGAGGCTGGATCTGCCTATACAGCCCAGCCTCTGTTGCTATCCCAAATCCCACTAAGATCCCCCTGCACTCTGCAATCCCTCATAAATCACAGCCACGCTGTGTGGCACTGTTTACATCTGTAGTGTCTGTCTCAGCTGCTCCCCCGCCTCCTGCATAGCTCCGGTCCCTGCCCCGTCCCTTCCCTCCAATCAGCAGGTAGGGAAGGGATGCAGGCAGGGACTGGAGTTCTGCAGGAGGCGGGGAAAGCAGCAGACTGACACTAAAGAGATAAACACAGCCAGCTCTGACAAGCTGTTTGTCAGCAGCGTGGCTGTGATTTATGAGGGATTGCAGAGTGCAGGGGGACCTTAGGGGGGTTTGGGATAGCAACAGAGGCTGGGCTGTATAGACAGATCCAGCCTCTGTATGCAGATAATATTCTTCAAACCCACCTCGGGTTCTCTTTAACAATCTGTCTCTGAAAACGTTGTTCCTAATATGTCCCTGGTTTTGAAATTTCATGATACCTCCACTAAAAACTCTTATGCATTTTCAATTAGATTCTTATCTTTTAATTTCCTGTGAGCTTTCTTGTCAACTATTAAAATGAATATCAGCATCTCAGATGCAAAAGTATTTTATAAACTTGCTTGACTCAAAAGAACTCATAAAAACTGATAAATAAGAAATATAGGGGTCTGTGGTTGTCCCTGCTTTACAGGCTGTGTAAATACAGTGGTCTTTGAAAGTTTGTGAGCACTAGAAATATTTTAATATTTTTTAAATTGTGACTTAAAACACCATGCAAGTAGATGAATAAAAACCTAGCTAAAAAATGAAAAAAAAAAAAAAAAAGATTATTTTTACTGTAGTAATGTACCTATTGAAAATAAATGATCCAGTAACATATCTGTATATGCTAAAAGTAACTGAATCCTTAAAGGGATACATAAGCCTGGAATAAAAAATCAGTTTTACTCACCTAGGGCTTCTACCAGCCCCCTGCAGCTGTCCCGTGCCCTCGCAGCCACTCACAGATCCTCTGGTCCCCCACCGCCAGCTAGTATCGTTTCGCCGACAGACCTGAGAGGCCTGACCGCGCGTAGCCTTCTTCGCGTTCCCGCCTACTATAACATCCTGCACAGGACGCTATTGCGAACGGAAGAACAAAGAAGGAGAAGCGTGGCCAGGCCTGCTCAGGCACAGTGAGCATGTTGGCCAAAAACGAAACTAGCTGGCGTTGTGGGAAAGGAGGATCCGCGAGTGACTGCAAGGGCACTCGATGGCTGCAGAGGGCTGGTAGAAATGGTATTCCAGGCTTAAGTATCCCTTTAAGATGCGTATACACCTGTGAAGGATGTCACCCTTGGGCGACATTTCTGGTCCAGACTGCACAGACGTGATGCCTGCTGTACAGCTAGCGACGTGCTCTGTTGCTATATGGGGGAGTGGAAGGTGGCATGGTGGGTGGCGGAGGGGCGTGCACAAAAAAAAAATCAGCCATCATTGGAGTGAAACGGTTGGGAGTTCGGGAGGCCTCTGTACACATGCTTGATTATTGGCTGAGTCGTTTTTGGCTACCTCAGCCGACTTAAATCAAGTGTGTGTATGAAGCTTTAAGAGCCAGTTTCCACTACACGCGGTTCGGTGCGTTCACCGCACCAGATGCAAATTGAAGTCAATGTTAATCAGTGGAACCGTTTCCACTGACACACATTTCCAGTCTCGATTAGATGCGGTGCAGTGCCGCTCAAGTTATGGATAGCATGCTGCAGTTTTCCGCAGATCGCATCGGGTCCCATAGGGATTGTACTGAGCCACATCGCGGCGTGACCGGAAGTGCATGCTAGTGTGTGCGGTGCGACAATGTCACGGCGGCAATGCAACCAGTGGAAACGGGCCCTTACATAATATTTGAATATGCACTCAGACTCTTATATAGCGCTGACATCTTACACGATACATGGTCATAGTATATCCCTCATAGGACCTCACAATCTAAACCATTGTCCTACTGTGGTCCTATTTTCATCGTAGTTTAGGGCTAATTTAGTGGTAAACCAAATAACTTATCTTAATGTTTTTGGGATGTAGGAGGAAACAGAAGTGCATGGAGTTAATTCATGCCAACACTGGGAGAGCACACAAAGTCTGTACAGGTAGTGCCCTGGCTGGGATTCTAACCAAGAACACAGCGCTGCAAGGCAAGAGTGCTAACAACGATGTCACCCAAGATCATTTTTCATCTTATCTACAAAATAGTTGGCACCTGGCAACTGAAAAAGTACTAAAATGTTGGTTAAAAAAATAATATCAAACTTATTTTGAGCATTTTCTTACTTGCTGTGGGCTTAAAAGATGTTTTATTGTTAAGATGCTAAAACATCTTATGTGAGAAAATTGAAGAGAAAACTTAATTTAAGAACTGTGTGCAAACAGAGGAAATGTAATGCCGTTGTTAGCCTATTGAGAAGTGGTCAACCACCCAAGATAACTCCAATTGTAAGGCCTGTAATTGTCCCCAAGGAAGACGGGATAAGTTCTAAACCACTGACGGCCTGTCTCACATTTATGAATTTTGACATGAATAAGTCCATCATCAGGAGAACACTGAATGGCAATTGTGTGTGTGGTAGGGTTAAAATAGTTTTGACTGTCTATAGTTTGGTAAAGATTATGTGGACAAACCAGAAGAAAAGTGGAAAAAAAGTTTTGAGCACATATGAAGCCAAAATATAACATAGAAACTACAATATTTTACTGCATCTGGGCCTGGACATCATCTTTGATGGAACAAAACTCTGAACTGTACCAGATAATTCTGAAGGAAAATGTAATGACAACTCTCCATGAACTGAATCTGCAAAGACAGCGGGTCATGCAGCAAGACAACGATCCTTCACACTCAAGATGTTCTAAATAATGGTGAAATAAAAATAAAGTGATTGTTCTGAAATGACACCTTACCTTAATCCAATTGAAATAATGTAGAAAGACTAAAAGTGAGTGGTTCATCCAATTGAAGCTGTTCTGTAGGGAGGTATGGTCTAAAAATGCACAGATGTTATTTGTTTTTTTTCCAGTAAACACATCTCCAAATATATGCTGTTTTGCTCGTTGTACATAAAACAACTGAAGCAGGCACGGTGGTTGGAGAAGCTGATCTCGGAGCAGCGGCGGTGAGGACGTCCTATGGACTTTTATATGCGCATTAACTTTTATTCAATGTGAATTCACTGCTGTACAATTGTTTTAGCTATTAAATGGTATTACGCTATGGTTGCTTGTGCTTTGAGTTTTTAAGGAAGCTGTATCCCACATAGGAGAGATAAGGCTGAAGACTGCATAGATAAAAAGTGTTTGAAGTTGGTCTGTCGCTGGGTCAGCAAATGCATCTGGTGAGCGTGTAAGCTTTCAAATTTGCACACTAAGGAGAGTTACTGCACGGTGACTTTTACACTGATGAAGGAAAAAGTGACATCAGTAAGAAACAGGATTACGCTATGTGCATTTCTGTGTTTGTTTTGAGTCATCACTAGGAAGAAGTGCTAAGGATCGTGAGGATTTGTTCTGTCATTGAGCTATTTCTGCTGATCGTAACCAATCAGCAATAGGATCTGGTGAGCGGATTTTTCACTACATTGGTGTCTGGATTGGTGTCAGCGCAGTGGACTCTTTATGCTGGACTATATGATCTATAAGAAAAGTGGTCATATGCTGCTGTTTATTGCATATTATACTGTTTATCTATATATTGTATGAATCACTGATAGGTGTTGAGCGCTTTACTACATTACAACTGTTACAGATATAGGGCGGTAATACCCCTCCCACTAGACAGTGTTACACTTGTCCCAGATAATACTAGGATCACATTCGAGGGGAGCGCACACACCATAGTTACAATTTCTTCCATTGAATCCCTCAACTTGGTTGATAGCCAAGCGGCAGCTGATAGCTCTGTTCTCGGCGCGTGACATTGATTTTGCGTGTGTACGGGCCTTTAGTGGTTATGTCCTAACATTTAACAGTTATCACCATTATGTACACACAGTAATCTGTGATGTGACTTGAAAAGGCTTATGAACATCATTTAGAATAACGCGAAAGACTGCAAACATAAGACTTGGGACGGATTTCTGGCTTACTTCCAAACAAGTGACAACAGGAGCAGACTAATATATTTACCTGAATACGCCCATGGCTTTATATGTCTGCGATTTGTTATAAAGGTTGATGAAAACAACACGCGTTCCAGCCCAGACCCGCCCAGCATATACCATTTGTGTCATAGATACTGAAGGGGACTCGCTTTTTCTGCAGGTTAATTAACTGTTCAAGCTGTGCCAATGTAATAATTATATATTATATTATTAAAATTGCGCTAACCCGCCAATCAGGCCCAGATTTACTTCACAGGAGCCTATAGGCACAGATGTCCTGGCACCCTAGACTTTGCCCTCCATGAACCTACAAACCCCTCCAAACTGCATCGCAAGTGTGCTGGCTCGTCATAGATAGCTACAGGTGCTGCTCAGTATTAGGTATCCAGAAGTACCATCAATATTAAGAAGCTAGTATGCGGTACAGGAACCTCAGTATTAATTAGCTAGAGGAAACTCAGTATTAGGTAGGTAGAGGTGCCCCTGACTAAAGGGAGATCTCATCAGTGAAGTGCTAAGAGCAGGGTGAGTAACCTTGCCATTACACTCTCATCAGGACTCTGCATAGGGAGAGAGGGAGGTGCTCAGGGAGGGGAGCGAGCCGCCTTTTCATCATCAGACGCCTGTAGGCACGTGCCTAAATTGCCTTATGGTAAATCCAGCCCTGCCGCCAATGCTTCACTGTAACAATTCATGCCCATTTACTTGCATTATGTGCGTTTTCTGCAAAGCTAGCATTTCTGCCTAGTGTATTAAATACCTCAAACATATTCTCTTCTACAGAGACAGAGGTCCTTTTACATTGGCGCGGTATAGTTGCGGGTGAGATTTGCCACAACCGCATCGCACTGCAGCTGAAAAATCGCACTGTGTGTTATAGCAGCAGTGTGACCTAAGGAAAATAAATGTTACTTCCGGTGCACTTTTAGGATTACCACGGAAGTCGCAGGGTAACGCACTGCAGCTTGTGCATTACTTCTGCAGCTCCCGAAGCACTTCCATCGCATTGCGTCACAACGCAGGCAGTGTGATATGTCTCAATGACTTTAAATTGAACCTCCAGACTAAAAATCTACTCAGCAGCACTGAAAAGGCTTGGAGTTTCTTTAACAGTTTCACAGCATCAGAACTTTGTTTTTCCTACCAGGGCTCATTTTTAGCTGCACAGAAGAAATCTGCCTGGGCATTTTTCCCTTGATGCTGCGCAAAGCATGATGGGATTTGTGATGTTGTTGTTCTCCTTTCGCTGTTTTGGCGCAAATTTGTTTTTATAAATTTTGAATTTAAGATTTGAAGCCTAGTGTGTGCAGCTGGAAGGGGTGATTAGGACACAGGACAGTTGGAACTGTGTCTCATACTCCCTGTCACCTCCTTTCAACCAAAAAGATGGCTGCCCCCATGAAAAAGATGGCTGCCCCCATGAAATCACAAACATTTGCCTGTTCTTTTAAATCAGGGTGGGTAAGAGATAATATTACCTATCTATTTTAATTAACATAACTAATGTAACTTAATAACAGTATGTTTGTTTAGGCTGAAGTTCCCTTTTAATAGCCACTGCAATGAGCTTCGGCATGGGAGAGTATTGTGATGTGACTCACTGCGGTAAGTGTAAAACTGGCCTCAGTAACAAATGAGAAGGGCAGCTAAGCAACTACCACACGTTAAAATAAATATGAATAGTAAATAATAAGACACATTTCTGTTGAAAAAAGGATTATAAAAAAGCTACCATATTACTACCCGAGCAAGAAATGTTGTATTTTTCACTTTTTAGGGGACATTGTCCCTTTAAGCTACATAAACGCCTTGAAAGCTGAGAACCTACTTCAGTCACTGTTAATAGAAGACGTTCCACACTCAACTGGCTTTTTAATGATGTGAATATTTTAAAGGATTCTGTAGCTCCATGGCAATGCACAGCGACAAAAGTATCTTCCCACACATATTGTGCGAATACACAATGCCAAATGAGGATATAATCCCCTGGGTTTATTTACCTGTGTATAATAAACTCAGCTACTATGAAATCTCCGGCTAAAGTACTAGCCAGGTATTTACCCTGAGGTGTAATTTACAGTTACCACTTGTTTGTTGTGAAAGGATAGTTCTCTTGGGGATAATCTCACAAGAGCCTGGAAATTAGTAATTGTGTGCATTAATTATTAGGCTATTGAATTGATGTGTAGTATTCATAATACATTGCAAGCTTTGACATAAAATGTTTCTTGAGTACAGAAGAAGTTGAATGTCTCAGGTAAATAAGACAACATATTAATCAATTACAAGCCATGCATCACCATCAGATTGAGAAAACGACTTTAAAAATCAACAACATTTGCGCAGTATGAAATAAAAAGGATTAAAAATGAAATAAGAACTCTTGAAGTTGACTGATAAGTGTCTTTTCTTTTCTCTCAACCATTTTTGTATTTATTATGAATGCAAGTAACAATGCAATACATTTTCAAAGTCACATGACATTTACGAATACATTGTAACAGATCAATACAAATTTGAAGTCACATGACACTTCACAGTATGCAGTAATACCCGCTCCTTAACAGATAATCTGCTAAAGAATTGAAATAAAAAGAAAAAAAAACAATATCAAAAACATCAGAAAACACGGCCTGCTCTGCCAAATACCAGAAAAATAAGTAAATAATAGTAAATAAGTACATAGATTCGGTTTTTGATAAAACATGACGAGGATAGTGTATCCAAGAATTTTCCAGTCCTTTGTCAAATCGAGATCTTTTACAGAATTCACATTAGGCAACACAGACGGTGTGCATTTGGAACGCATCACAGACAGTCGCACGGCATCTGCCTTGCCGTGTGTTGCGCTGCTGATCCCATTCCTTACAGTGAATGGGATCAGTGCTGCATTTTGCCTAAAATGTGTGCTGCAGTGCAATAGCACATTGCACTGCTGCGCAGCGCATATAGGGGTTGATTCACTAAACCGTGCTAATTCATAGCACGGCCGTGCTAGCGCGTTGCGTGCGTTATAATGCGTGTGACAGTTTTTTGCACACAAATGCAAATTTTTGTGCATGAAAATTCGCGATTGCGCTTAAAATCTGATATGCACATTATAAGGAGTGGAGAACGCTAGTGCGGCTGTGCTATGAGTTAGCACGGTTTAGTGAATCAACCCCATAGTTGAATCAATGCACTTCTGATCTGTCATTGTGTATCTTATTACTTATTACCATTTTTTATTATTATTACCATTTAATGATTATTATCATTGTCTGTAATCTTATTTATTGTACATCGCTGCTTAACTTGTTGGCTCTATAATAACAATAATAGGGATTGTGTACCCTGTATGATGGAGAGGACCTCCTTTTTATGTTAAAATCTTATTTTTTTTAGCTGTTAGCGACATTGCATAAATGTGGTAAGCAAAATGACACCAGCTCTGCAACATCATTAATAACCACTTCAGCTCCCTTGCTATGCATATTTACTCCCCTGTATACTGCACTATAGGCTCGGGTATAGATATGCGTACTGTTTACTTAACGCCGTCGCTCACAATCATCCCATGTCTCCCATTTGCCTTCACCGCAATACTTTCCATGATTGGGTAATGGGAAACAGCTATTCCCAAACCCGATCACACTGCTTGCGATCAATCAGAGCCTCTGGCAGCAGCACAGGCTTTGATTAAAAAAGAAACCTGACATAAACGCATGTAAACAGTTTGATTCCGTGTTCTATTTACGGAACACAGTAGTTAGTGTAGCACCATCATGTGGCCAAAAAGTAAAAATACACCCAAATACACTTTCACATCGAAAACTTAAATACATTTTTATTATTGTTTTAACTCCTTCCACCCCTACCCCATAGTTACCAAAATAAAACACTTGTTAAAAAAATTACATTATTAAGAAAAAAAACCTTAAAAAGTTACTTTGGGGACTTTTTTTTTTCAATATGTATGTCATGAGGGTATATTACTGTTGCTTTTGTACATAAAGGCTTGTAATTATTGTAGTAAGTACTGTCCAAAGAAAGCCTAGTTTATCCTTCCAAAAATAATATATAGATCATTTCAGTGTGATAAGTAGCGATAAAGTTATTGATGAATGAATGTGAGGAGCGTGATGTGTACTCTTGACCTAATGGGTTTAAAGTCTTTCATCCAAGTAATAATGAAAGATGTTTAACAAGTAAACTACTTGGGTTTTTGGTTACTTATGGTTGTCCTGGTCATAGGAGAAGGTGTTTGCATGTGTTTATCATCAATAGCACATTTTATTTTTAAACTACAATGGCTGAAAGCTGAGAAATGGTTAATTTTTTTTCTGTTTTTTTTCTTCTTCTTCTCTGCAAAATGCATATAAAATAAAATAATTCTTAGCAAAAAGTACTGCCCAAAAAAAAGCCTAGTTTATCCCCCAAAACATATTATTGTTAGGCTTGGAGGTGTATTCTCCACAGTCAGCAGGCAACACATAAGCTGACGTGAAGGAGGTACACACACCAGCACAAGGAATCAGGATATCCCCAGTTTAGTGGAGGAGAGGACTGACTCCAATAGGAGATTGTGGTGCACAGAGCCGGTGCAGATCCGAACAGCCACAAACAACACTTTCGTGATAACGTCTCAGCGCAAAGTAGCGCTGAGCGCATAAACCAGGACTGAGGAGATCAGGACAGGTAGACAGAATGAACGCTTGCTTAACTAGCCACTACTTAGTGACAGCAAGCGTCCACAATAAAACAGACTGGAATGAGGCAGCCAATGCGTTTGCAGCGATGGCGTGCCTCACAAAGACAGGACAGGATAGTCAGGAAATAGCAGGATCAAGATAGATGAACGTAACACAGATAAATATACAATAAGTATGATTTCCTAGCGTATTACAATTACAGCTATCAATGAAACTATTTGCAACGTCTGACTAACATATGTATATATCGGCAATTAACCGATATATGACATAAGCAGGAACACTGACTAGGACTGGAACGATACAGGGAACAGGACTCAGAAGGATTCGCTATCTCTTCGCAGAGATGAACGCAATCCTCAAACGGTAACAGGACAGGATTCAGAAGGATTCGTTATCTCCTCGCGGAGATGAATGCAATCCACAAACAGGACCAGGAACAGGATAACTAGCTCAGCACGGGGGATCACGATACGCGCAACCACCAAAGCGTGCTGGAACGCTGACTAACGGAACACAGGATATAAACAGTTCGTGTACGTATATATCAGCGACACTGATGTATCAACGTAACACGAATACAAGGAAAATAACAAAATGTGCAAGTATGCGTATATATTGGCGATGAACCAATATATGACACAAGACAAGCAGAGTAACAACTTCTAAAACAAGAGCAGAACTAGGAGGACTCGCTGACCCCTTCGCAGGAGTCAGCGCAGTCCACACGGACTAGGAACGAGGTGGGGCACGAGCAGAGTAACAGACAGAATCTGAGACTATGGTAGCCCATGAGGCATTGCAGGAAGCAGTTCTTTATACTGAGGTCATCCAATGGGAGCAGACCTGCAGATTCCCACACAAGTGAATGGTAATTAATCACAGGCTGATAGCAGGAAAAGGCAGACAATGATATGCAGCCTGCAGGAAAGGGATTGCCCCTCCATTGCAGCAGACAATGTTTGTTTACACAAAAGCATATTAAACTGTCATTAACTTCAGAGCGACTGCAGATGGAATCAGCAACTAGTTTAAGTACAAACCAAACTATGCAAGCAAATGCATGTAATGACATTAGAACTGCTTGGTTTGCAATACCACTGCAGTCAGCAGTAAACGCTGCAGAAGCGATCATAACAGTACCCCCCCCCCCTTAAACGCGGCCTCTGGACGCCTATAAAAACTGACATATTTCTCCTGAACCACCCAAACCAAAAAATCAGAAGTGGGAAATCCAGCAAACTGTTCTGACTGAAAATTCATGAAGGTCGGATCAGCCCGACAAAACCAAATTCCCGAATCAGTCTCACCAAAACTAGACCAATTGGAACCAGAACCTACCGAACCATGCCCGTCAGTACTACAAGCCTCAGTGTGATACCCATCAGAACCACGACTTCCAGAAAAAAACCCCAAGAAACTCTCTGAGCGATACCCACCGCCTTCCAGGGACCGTCCAAAAACGCCAAAGTCTTTGCAATGCCCACCGGAACTGTCCTTACCAACACAAAACCCACTGTTGAACCGGTCCAAGGTACCAGGACAAGTTTCCTAAGAGATCTCCCAGAACACTTGGAAGCTCCAAAGAGATCCCCACAGGTGAGAACGCCCCTTAGGCTCACATGGAGAACTATCAAGAACCCCTATGGAACCCAGGGCAACTCCAGAGTCAGGGTCACAAGGACAAACATCAAGATCAGGGCTTTTAGGGACCAGAACCATCTCCGGGCATGCAGGCCAACCGGCAACATCAGAACATGTCTCCACTAGGGAAGCACATGAGCACGCTAACACAGACACATCTGGGCACTCTGGCATACGAAGCACATCTGGGCACACCGGCACAAGAGAAACCTCTGGGTATGTCAAGGAACTGCGAACCTCAAAGTCAGTCAAGACAGGACCGAAACCAGAACTGGGCAAAAAAAATTCATCATGACTAGACTTTACAGTTACTGGATTCTCACTAAAAACTGCAGGATCAGACTTAGATGTCGCTGATTCCAGCAAGGTTATTAACAAATCATGTTCAGGGGCATTTATAAGACAGGGCAAATCTTCTGATGTATGCACTGAACTAGACAGGATTCCCATAGCTTCTTCTGGACTAGACAGAGACTCATCAAATACACTGGATTGGAGCTCACGAAGAGCTGCAAAACAAGTCAGCATTGCAGCAATCCCCACTGAACTAGGCAAAACTGAGAAACTCACTGGACAGGAAGGGGACTCTGGAACTACTGCCACACCGGGCAGAAAACCAGAATTTTCCAGGATACAGGGCTGGGTTTCAGAAACACTCATTAACCCAGACTGAAATTCTGAGATTTCTATTATTTTTTCCAGCGAGTCAGAATTATCCATGTTACAGGGCAATACTTCTGAAACATTCAGAGGACAGGGCTGAAGTTCCCTGACTACTGTGAGATCAGAGAGGGACTCAATATCTTTAGCTAAATCAGACTGTGTACAGGGCAAGGTATCAAAAATGTTTGCTGACAAAGACAATGTTTCAATAGCTTCTGCTTCACTGGGCAGAGATTCATCAAGTTTTATTAGAGCAGACTGTAATTCCAAAACAGCTGCTAAACAAGTGAATACTACTGCAACACCCACTGAAGTAAGCAGTGCCTCAGACTCCTCTACTAGAGGATCTGAAGTATCCAAAGTACTGGGTGAAGCATAAGACTCTGCGACCACAGCTTCACTGGACAGGATCACTGAACAGGCCATATCGCAGGGCAAAACCATGGAAGCACCTGACGGACAGCATAATGATTCTGTGACCTGAACTTCATTGGGAAGATCTACTGCACAATGGTACAGGGCAAATTTACTGGAACATTTTCTGAACAAGGTAATAATTCTACAATTTCAGATTCACATAGCAGATGCTCTGAGCTATTCACGAAACTAGAGCGAGGTGTAGAGACAGGAAGATCAAGACACAAAGTTTGTGCATCTGAAGCACTATTCAATTGTAAAATTGGGAAATTCAGATACTGGGGTTCTGAGGTTTCTAGACAGGATTGCTGGGACTCAGAAACGAATGTAGTGCATCTATTGGCATCTGCTGGATTAGACAGGAGTTGAACTTTATTAACACAGGTAATTTCTGCAGAAGTGTTTGCAGAGACAGGCAAGATTTTTCTGGTGTCTGTTTCACTGAACAAAGACTCATTAGTACTGGCTAGGCTGGACTCAGAAGTCAGCAGGACCTCTGGGTCCTCTGCTGAGAAATTTGTGCAGGGCAAGGTTAAGGAAGTATTAGTAATTTCTGTCTTACTGGGAAGGAACACTGAGTTATCCATGGTACAGGGTGGAATTACAGGAACTCCAATTTCACACAAAAGGAGCTCTGAATCACTCACTGAATCAGCCAAAGGTGCTGAAGCAGGCGAGTCATCAGCAACTGAGGAAGTGGAACAATCTCCAATTGACAGTGTGTCTTCCCTGGTATCAACTGATTGAATCGCATAAAAATCGTCCAAAATCATTCTCCACACATCGATCAATGGAGCCACAAAGTCATACCCACACACACCAGTCTTTATTAGTTTATAAGCCGACCTAATGCATGCATTCAATACTAATTCACTTTTTGCACTGTAAAACTGACAAAATGAACTTGCATCTTTCTTCCATTCATAGACCAGGGCTTCCATCTCTCCTTTCTCAAATGGAGGATCCCATGCATATTTAACAGCTGAGCATTCAAGCTTATCATAGTTTGCAAATGTGTTAGTGGCAGAAACATACATTGGGTTATTTAGCAGGTGATTGGCCGATTTCTCATTCCTAAGGATCTCCAATACCTGTAGTAAGTGTTGAACTGTAGTGTATGCAAATTTCCCTTGCTGCACGAATAAATTGATCTGTTCAATACTCTGTAATATATCTTCATAATCATATTCAGATAATTCATTTAAACAAGAACTTTTATTTTCCCTGGCTAGCAATGAAAGTTCATTAGTAGTTTCATAGGTCCATTTGACTCCCCTGAATGGTGACTGAATTTCATTATCTGCTACTGGCGGAGTCTCATTACAGATCTGATGCGCAGTCGCTAAGGGCAACGACTTCGCTGATTGTAACGCTTTTGTTTTGGAGCGTTTACGTTTGGCTTTAGACCCTGCTGCCTTAGGTGATTTATTCAAAGCAGAAGAAAAGTTATCAGAACAATTATCTGCTTGCTGATTTTTTTTGTAGGCAGTAGAAGGAGCAGCTGATTGACAAGCTGCCAGGAGCTTATCAAAAGGGCTAGGCAAATCGGTTTTGCGCAGCCAGTTATGGATCACAAACGCTAGAAATTCCAGCGGTCTTTCTTTCAAATTCGTATGATCCAAGACATCGTACGCCCACTGGAACAAATTTCCCTTAAACAAAACTTAAATTAGCTGGGGGGCCCACGTTGAAACAGGAGTAGCCTGGAGCTCGGGATTGGCCAAAAACCTGGTACATTCAGAAAAAAACTCATTTTCTGTTTCAGAATTAAGTTTCTCAAATTTCTTAAAGGAACAGGAACCATGATGAGTCCTGGTGACGAAACGCGTAGGGCGGAGCCAGTACGCCTGACGCAGGTCACGTGGTTGGAGTTGCGGAAGTCCGGAGGCGCGGGAGCCGGCAGTGCAGGACGCCGCGAACGGCTGGAAAAGCTTTCAAGCGTCTGAAACCGAGGGACTTACCGCTGTGACAAGCTACCTTATCCCCTAGAGGGATCTTGTAAGTGTTCTGAGTGCGCGAGAGGCGCAGTGTGTTTTTTATGTTGGAACTGACATACTGCGCGATGATGTATTTGTATATGTTTTATTAAAGGCTGCTTTTATCAGAATTGGATATGGTCACTGAAGGTCTGAGTGATACATATGTGCTGATGTGAGATTACCACCTGTGATACGGTGGAAGCCATCTGGTGAGCCTTTTTACCTTTAGGGGAGCGGGGATCACGTGTGAGCACCCTATCACCTGCACTGAGGAATGTGTTGTATTTGTTGATCATACAGTATTACGCTATGTGGAGTCGTTTTTTACACAGGTCATCATTGAGCGCGCAGTGGAGTGCATAGCACCAGAAGATTGTTTTCACTCTTTACAGGAGAAACCACAGCGCACTTAAAGGAACTGGATGTGATTTAATTGATTTTATGTAATGTTGTGTTAAGCACAAGAGAATTGTTGTTCTTAGAAAGGGCAGCGCAGCAGTTTTAACTGAAAGAGGAACCATAACAAACAGTGTCATTTTTGCTGGAAACACCCCCCACAATGGGGATTGGTAATGGGGCTACCATAATGTTAAGCTTGGAGGTGTATTCTCCACAGTCAGCAGGCAACACATAAGCTGACGTGAAGGAGGTACACACACCAGCACAAGGAATCAGGATATCCCCAGTTTAGTGGAGGAGAGGACTGACTCCAATAGGAGATTGTGGTGCACAGAGCCGGTGCAGATCCGAACAGCCACAAACAACACTTTCGTGATAACGTCTCAGCGCAAAGTATCGCTGAGCGCATAAACCAGGACTGAGGAGATCAGGACAGGTAGACAGAATGAACGCTTGCTTAACTAGCCACTACTTAGTGACAGCAAGCGTCCACAATAAAACAGACTGGAATGAGGCAGCCAATGCTTTTGCAGCGATGGCGTGCCTCACAAAGACAGGACAAGATAGTCAGGAAATAGCAGGATCAAGATAGATGAACGAAACACAGATAAATATACAATAAGCATGATTTCCTAGCGTATTACAATTACAGCTATCAATGAAACTATTTGCAACGTCTGACTAACATATGTATATATCGGCAATGAAGCGATATATGACATAAGCAGGAACACTGACTAGGACTGGAACGATACAGGGAACAGGACTCAGAAGGATTCGCTATCTCTTCGCAGAGATGAACGCAATCCACAAACGGTAACAGGACAGGGTTCAGAAGGATTCGTTATCTCCTCGCGGAGATGAACGCAATCCACAAACAGGACCAGGAACAGGATAACTAGCTCAGCACGGGGGATCACGATACGCGCAACCACCAAAGCGTGCTGGAACGCTGACTAACGGAACACAGGATATAAACAGTTCGTGTACGTATATATCAGCGACACTGATGTATCAACGTAACACGAATACAAGGAAAATAACAAAATGTGCAAGTATGCGTATATATTGGCGATGAACCAATATATGACACAAGACAAGCAGAGTAACATTTTCTAGAACAAGAGCAGAACTAGGAGGACTCGCTGACCCCTTCGCAGGAGTCAGCGCAGTCCACACGGACTAGGAACGAGGTGGGGCACGAGCAGAGTAACAGACAGAATCTGAGACTATGGTAGCCCATGAGGCATTGCAGGAAGCAGTTCTTTATACTGAGGTCATCCAATGGGAGCAGACCTGCAGATTCCCACACAAGTGAATGGTAATTAATCACAGGCTGATAGCAGGAAAAGGCAGACAATGATATGCAGCCTGCAGGAAAGGGATTGCCCCTCCATTGCAGCAGACAATGTTTGTTTACGCAAAAGCATATTAAACTGTCATTAACTTCAGAGCGACTGCAGATGGAATCAGCAACTAGTTTAAGTGCAAACCAAACTATGCAAGCAAATGCATGTAATGACATTAGAACTGCTTGGTTTGCAATACCACTGCAGTCAGCAGTAAACGCTGCAGAAGCGATCATAACAATTATATAGATCATTTCAGTGTGACAAGTAGCGATAAAGTTAGTGGCGAATTAATGGGAGGAGCGTGATGTAAAATTGCTCTGGTTTTGAAGGAAGAAAAACCTGTGGTACTGAAGTGGTCAAAGAAACTGTTAGGTTGGCAGGGTTTGAGCAAAAGTGAGGATGGTAAGGGGCTCCTAGGGAGAGATTGTTATAATAAGATGGATTAGGCATTTAACAAAAGATATATATTTATGCAAATAGGATAAGAAAGAAGCACCAACTACTGCTTATGTGGTTTATTTAGCAAACCAACACCAGCAAGACCTATCAGCAAAGGTTAAAGCAGGCATGGGCAAACTTGGCCCTCCAGCTGTTTAGGAACTACAAGTCCCACAATGCATTGCAGGAGTATCCCAGCCACAGTCATGACTCATTAAGGCAAATGCATTGTGGGATTTGTAGTTCCTTAACAGCTGGAGGTCCAAGTTTGCCCATGCCTGGGTTAAAGGGATTCAACCTTCCTGGCGGTAAGCCCGAGCTGAGCTCGGGCTATGCCGCTAGAAGGCACCGCTCAGGCCCCGCTGGGCCGATTTGCATAATTTTTTTTTGCTACACGCAGCTAGCACTTTGCTAGCTGTGTGTACAATCCGGTCGCCGCCACTACCTGCCGATCCGCCGCTATCCGTCGCACCGCAGCCGCCCCCCCCCCCAGACCCCGTGCGCTGCCTGGCCAATCAGTGCCAGGCAGCGCTGTGGGGTGTATCGGAGTCCCCTTTGATCGGAGCCATGGCAACGGGGGAAGCCCTCCAGGAGATCCCGTTCTTTGAATGGGATTTGCGGCGATCGGAGGGGCTGGGAGGATGCCGCTGAGCAGCGGCTATCATGTAGCGAGACCTTGTCTGGCTACATGAAAAAAAAAAAATTAAAAAATGGCTTTGCTGCCCCCTGGTGGATTTTGATAAACCGCCAGGAGGGTTAAAAAAAAAAAACTGAACTTCCTACCTGATGAAATGGAGGATGTACCTCTGAGAAACGCATGTCTATTTGCCCAATAAACCACCTCTTTTAGCCATTTACACTTCCTCGTCCATTATCTACAGTCACCACAGTATTGCCAGGCAACCATGCGATGCCTACCTCTCCTGCATACAGATTATGGTGGCACTTGAGACGTGTACACCACTCTCCCGTCTTCCACCAGGGGGGTTTGCATCACATTGGTAGTATTGTCTCTCACTCACTAATGGATCAAACCCATAGTTTTTAAGGGGAGTGCAACAGCAGCATTGCTGCTGCTGACCCCAGATGGATACACATCGCTGACAACGAGTGTTTGAGGAGCCAGGCTCCCAACTTCCTATGCAGAATCTTTTGCACAGCAGCAGACAGATCTTTGCCTCAGATCTTCCCCGGTGTTTACATGTAAACGCAGAGGAGATCGGCGATCCCCGGCATCTGATAGGCTAAAGCCTATCCCATCAGGCGCAGGACGGAAATCCGTCCTGCGCCGCTCACAGAGGAAGGGAGAGGGAGGGAAGGGGAAGGAGGCCAGAAAGCGCTGCGGAGGGGGGCTTTGAAGAGCCCCCCCCCCCCCCCCCGCAAGCGCAAGCAGCCGGCGGCAATCAGACCCCCCCAGCAGGACATCCCCCTAGTGAAAAAAGGGTGGCAGTCTGATCGCCCTGGCTGCCAGCTGATCGGTGCTGCGGGCTCGAGAGCCCACGCAGCACCGATTAGCAAAAAACCCTGTGGTACAGAAGTGGTTAATGGAACTCTCTTTTCTCCACAGTGGATTTCTTGCCCGTGCCAGGACAAACCGATCCTCCCGTCCCCCGCAGCGAGCCAGTTTGGTTTCTGGCGACTGGACAGTTGGTGGCCACAGCCGTGGGTGAAATTCATTTAAAGAGAACTCGAGGTAGGTTCTAAGAATCCTAATAGCAGACAGAGGCTGGCTGTGCATATAATCACCAGCCTCTGTTGCTATATATCGTCCCTCCACGGCCCCCCTGCACTCTGCTCTGCCCCCCATAAATCACAGCCGCGCTGTCGACATGCAGAGTGTCACCAGCCGACTGTTTACAATTGCCTATCAATCTCCGCCGCTCCCCCGCCTCCTCCATAGCTTCGGTCCCCGCCCACATCCCCTCCCTCCCCGCTGATTGAAAGGAAGGGACGTAGTGTAGTTTATATTGCCCTGAAAGCTGACATTGCATTTTATTCCAACTGCTTTTTATTATATATTAAAATCTTTTATGAGTTGTTCTGAACTGTGTGTGTGCTTGAAGCAGAGACAGCTTCTCAGAAACTGTTTTTTACTTGTTACACACACATGTATCAACATTGGAATGTAAACCAAGATACTGTTATCTCCAGATTGGATGCGGATTTGAAGCTGAATAGCAGGACAAAGTGCTTTGTTTGACCATTTCAGTGATGTTCTGCTAAAAAAAAAAATCTGGGAAAGTAGCTTTCAAGCTGTGAGGAATCTTTTAGAGCTTAGAAATGCATTGCTGACTTTCAGACCATTTTAATGCACTGCATTTGCAATGCAATTTTTCACTATTGCAATTTTTTGTGCAATTGACCTCCTACACAAATTATAGAAACCCCAAAAAATCACATAACAAATGGACCACTATGCCATTTTTTTGGCAAATCAAATTCTGTTTTCCTGTCTTTTTTTTTGACTCCTCTCTAAATTTGCAAACACACCACAATCATGGCGTACACCGGACGGATCACTGTAGTGGAAATGACAAGAAACTTAAAGCATCGCAGTGCAATCGCAATTGTGTTTCTTCATAGAAAACAGCCCTAAAGTGTTCTTCACAGATGCTACTGAAGATCACGGTGTCGCTCAGGCAAAGGACTGTGAGATAAGCTTTAAAGAGAACCCAAGGTAGTATGAAAACAGTAAAAAAAAAATACTACCTGCTCCACGCCGCCTCCAGGATGAATTTTCACCGCTCCATGCCGCTCTCCTTGGCGCTATTCATCCTCCGTAGCTGGTGTAACCTCCGATCACCAGCGGAAGAAATCTAAGATGGCCGCGACCTAGAAGTAAGTCACGACTTAGCTGCTGATTGTAGGAAGCTGGTCGAGGCTGGGGAGTGAAGTGACAGAGGCGGGGAAGCAAGGTGGTGGAGGCAGGGGGGGCAAGCTGATGGAGGAGGGGGGAGCGAGGTGATTTGACAGCTAGAAGGGCAAAAGGAGGCTAACGACAATCAGATTGTTGCTAGATTGTCGCTAGCTTTGAGTGGGGACAGCAGAGCCCAGGGAGGACTGAAAGCGGCACCAGAAGGACACAGAGGCATGTCATTGGGCAGAGAACGTGCCTCTGTGTCCTATAATCTATTTACAATCGGTACAATTGGGTACTCTTTAAGGGCTCACTCACACTGTGTGAGTTGCAGTGAGTTTTGACTCACTACACATGGGGCTTGATTCACAAAGCGGTGCAAATTGTTTAGCACAGGTGTGCTAAACAGTTAGCACGTGAAGTGCCGTTCGCGGACTTTTGCGCGCACAAAGTGCCGCAATTCGTGCAATCGCGGACTTTTGCGCGCACAATTTGCTGCGATTAGCGGCAAATTGCGCGCGCAAAAGTCCGCGTTCGTGCGAATCGCGGCACTTTGCACGCGCAAAAGTCCGCGTACGGCACTTCACATGCTAAACAGTTTGCACCACTTTGTGAATCAGGCCCAATGTGTCCACTTTTCATGGGAACATGAAAGTCCATAGACTTTCATTTTATTATTCACACTACAACAGTGAGTTGCTGTGCAGTGCATTTCAACTCGTCTGGAGTTAAACCTCATGGAAATGCATGGAAATGCACAACTCACAAACCCCTTCAGACCCATTCATGAGTTTTCTATTCATGCATTTTCATACATTTCAACTTACTTACTAGTGTAAATGAACCCTAAGAGCATGGGGAAGGTGGAAAGCATCAAAGCAGATGCCATATTGTGATCAACATACTGATGAGGATGGGGGTCTCGGACCAGAACCATGAGGGCTCGTTCCCACTATCGCGAATCTGCATGCGTCCAACGCATGCAGATCCGCACATGTAATGCAAGTGGATGGGCCTGTTTCCACTGTAGCGTTGTTGAGGTGCGTTTTTTTCAGCGTGAAAAAAACGCACAAAAGAGCCAACGATTTGGCCTGCGTCGGGAATCCGTGCGAATCGCCGCTAATGTATTTAATAGTAAAAACGCATGCGTTTGTTACATGCGTTTTTACCCGCGATTTCGCGTGCGATTTCGCACCTTTTTCAATTTTATTTAGCCCTGGCAGTGTCATGGTTAATTTCGCATGGCACCCTGCCATGCGAAATCGCATGCGAAATCGCGGGTAAAAACGCATGCGGAAACTCATCCGCATGCGTTTTTACAAGCGTCGGAATGCGGCCGAAATCGCGTCGCAACAGTGGAAACAAGCCCTGAAAACTTTAGAAGAAAAGGCTACCACGAATTGTGTTTTTTATGGACCCCACTTTTACAGTGTCAATGGGGGGGGGGGGGGGATGTCTCAAGAGACTCCTATACACATTATCCAGAGCAGGGATGCTTACCAGATTGATTTTTGGGCAGTTGTATTGCACCATAATCCCTTGCTCCTATTATTCGATGCCACAATGGGTTTGACTAAAGAGCTCCTGGTCCCACTAGTAGTGAGGACTGGGCTCTGGCAACAGGCAAAAGCACTGCAAATACTGATTATGCAAACGTGTTAATTTATGCACATAACTTGACTCTAAATTGAAAGGAAACTTTGCTAATTTCTGTCTCAAAACTGTTTGAATTTTGAGAAATGGCAAAGGCAGCAAAATACTTAAAACAGGAGTTAAAACAGATGTTCATTGCATCAGAAGTTTGCTGACTCAAATCCTAAGTATATAAAGACAAGACAAAGAACATTTATATTGTAGTTTTCTACTGGCGAACTCAAAGCACCAGAGCTGCAGCCACCAGGGTGCACTCAGTAGGCAGCAGCAGTGTTAGGGAGTCTTGCACAAGGTCTCCTTACTGAATACAGTCCTGGCCAAAAGTTTTGAGACTCAAAAATATTGAAAATTAGAAAAGTTGGTGCTTAAGTTTTTATAATAGCAATTTGCATATACTCCAGAATGTTATGAAGAGTGTTCAGATGAATTTCATACTTCTTCTTTGCCATGAAAATTAACTGAATCCCAAAAAAAACCTTTCCACTGCATTTCATTGCTGTCATTAACCACTTCAGCCTTCAGTCGTTTTCACTTTATGCATCCGAGCAATGTTCACCTCCCATTCATTAGCCTATAACTTCATCACTACTTATCACAATGAACTGATCTATATCTTGTTTTTTCCGCCACCAATTAGGCTTTCTTTGGGTGGTACATTTTGCTAAGAGCCACTTTACTGTAAATGCATTTTAACAGGAAGAATAAGAAAAAACTGAAAAAATTAATTATTTCTCAGTTTTCAACCATCATAGTTTTAAAATAATACATGCCTTCATAATTAAAACTCACGTATTGTATTTGCCCATATGTCCCGGTTATTACACCGTTAAAATTATGTCCCTATAACAATGTATAGCGACAATATTTTATTTGGAAATAAAGGTGCATTTTTTCCATTCACTATTTACAAGTTTAGAATAAAAAAAATATAGAAATATTTCATCTTTACATTGATATTTAAAAAGTTTAGACCCTTAGGTAAATATTTACATTTTTTTTTTTATTATTGTAATGTTTTTTGTTTTTTTTTATATTAACCACTTCACAACTGAGGGGTTTTACCCCTGAAACACCAGCGCAATGTTTACCTTTCAGCGCTGCTTCCATTTCCTTATTACTGTAATGTGATTGGTTATTGGGGACTGGGGTCCCCATAACCAATCATTGAACTGTAGAGCCTGGGTTTGTGTGCGCGCTGCACGTTTGTTTACGTTACTTTGTTATGAATGAAGACGGCTTCAAACAGAAGCCGTCTTCATTCTATTCGCAATCGGCGAGTCTAATTGGATTTAGGAACGCTTGTTCCTAAAGTCCAATTAGTCACCTGCTGTGCGGGCTGGCTGGAGTGTGCGCGCGAGGTCCCGCCCACTCCCAGCCAGTAAACAAACAGGTGCACCTTTCTCCGTCCCTGGGGGTGAAGCGGTGCACAGAGGGACGGAGAAAGTTAGCACTGGGGGGGTTAAGTGGTTAAACATTTTATTTGGGTATTTTTTGGGAGGGTGGGATGTAAACAGTACTTTTATAATGTAAATGTGTGTTGAGTTTTTTTTTACTTTTAGTTGTAGTTTTACTTTTTGGCCACAAGATGGCGGCCATGAGTTTGTTTACATGACGTCACTCTAAGAGTAACATACGCTTAGAGGGACGCATGGGGGATGCAACAGCCAGAAAAAGCGGAGCTTCTGAGAGAAGCTGTCGCTTTTTCTGCGGGGGAGAGGAATCAGTGATCGGCACCATAGCCAGATTTACTGATTCGTGGGCTAACGATCTGCGGCCGGGAGCGCGCGTGCACGCGTGCGATCGGCTGCGGGAGCACGCGGACTCGCACATGGCCTCCTGGGCGTAGCTAGTACGTCCAGGAGGCCAAAGTAGTTAAAGGACCTGCTGAGATCATTTCAGTGATCGTCTTGTTAACTCAGGTAAGATTGTTGATGGGCACAAGGCTGGAGATCATTATGTCAGTCTGATTGGGTTAGAATGGCAGACTTGACGTGTTAAAAGGAGTGTGATGCTTGAATCATTGATCTTCCATTGTTAACTATGTTGACCAGCAAAGAAACACATGCAGCCATCATTGCGTTGCATAAAAATGGCTTCACAGGCAAGGATATTGTGGCTACTCAGATTGCACCTAAATTAACAATTTATAGGATAATCAAGAACTTCAAGGAAAGAAGTTCAATTCTTGTTAAGAAGGCTTCCAAGAAAGTCCAGCAAATGCCAGGATTGTCTCCTAAAGTGGATTCAGCTGCGGGATCGGAGTGTAACCAGTGCAGAAGTTGCTCAGGAATGGCAGCAGGCAGGTGTGAGCGCATCCGCACGCACAGTGAGGCGATGACTTTTGGAAGATGGCCTGGTGTCAAGAAGGGCAGTAAAGAAGCTACTTCTCTCCCAGAAAAACATCAAGGACAGATTGATCTTCTGCAGAAATTATGATGAATGGACTGCTGAGGACTGGGGCAAAGTCCTATTCTCCGATGAAGCGCATTTCCGATTGTTTGGGGCATCTGGAAAAAGGCTTGTCAGGAGAAGAAAAGGTGAGTGCTACCATCAAGTCCTGTGTCATGCCAGCAGTAAAGCATCCTGAGACCATTCATGTGTAGGGTTGCTTCTCATCCAAGGGAGTGAGCTCACTCACAATTTTGCCCCTCCCCCCCCAAAAAAAAACCAAACAGCCATGAATAAAGAACAGGGGTAGAGATGTCCACAGAACAGGTAGCCAGGGGTATATGTGCCCAGTATATGTAGGCAGGGGTATGTGTCCCCAGTATATGTAGTCAGAGGTATATGTGCCCAGTATATGTAGCCAGGGGTATATGTGCCCAGTATATGTAGGCAGGGGTATATGTGCCCAGTATATGTAGGCAGGGGTATATGTGCCCAGTATATGTAGGCAGGGGTATATGTGCCCAGTATATGTAGCCAGATGTATATGTGCCCAGTATATGAAGCCAGGGGTATATGTGCCCAGTATAAGTAGTCAGGGGTATATGTGCCCAGTATATGTAGCCAGAGGTATATGTGCCCAGTATATGTAGCCAGGGGTATATGTGCCCAGTATATGTAGGCAGGGTTATATGTGCCCAGTATATGTAGGCAGGGGTATATATGCCCAGTATATGTAGGCAGGTGTATATGTTCTCAGTATATATAGCCAGGGGTATATGTCCCCAGTATATATAGGAGAAAACACAGGTGGATTCCCAAGGAAGAGAATATACTTATAAAATATAACTTTTAATAATCTGTATTAAAATCATACTAAGATTCTTCTATTATTTTTATTATCCAAAGTTGGTATCAAATCAAGTTTATATTTAATTTTTATTTTTCTTATATGAGGTTGGTGTCATCTGATATGTTTTAGATCAATATATAATTTTACAATTGATCACACCTATACCCCAAAAAGGGATTGCTTATGTGCTATTAGAGAACCCCCCACCACACATCCAACATGCTTGACTGAGCTTGAGAGCACAGCTCTCATTTTTTATTTTTCTTTACTATGATTGCATTGTGAATTTCTATGCACTTAGCACCTTAGCACTTATTACTCTCTTTATCCCTGACGACGGCCCCAATTAGGGGGTTGAAACATGTTGGATGTGTGGTGGGGGGTTCTCTAATAGCACATAAGCAATCCCTTTTTGGGGTATAGGTGTGATCAATTGTAAAATTATATATTGATCTAAAACATATCAGATGACACCAACCTCATATAAAAAAAATAAAAATTAAATATAAACTTGATTTTATGATACCAACTTTGGATAATAAAAATAATAGAAGAATCTTAGTATGATTTTAATACAGATTATTAAAAGTTATATTTTATAAGTATATTCTCTTCCTTGGGAATCCACCTGTGTTTTCTAGTAAATATCAGTTTGTGTGTATTGATTTCCCAGTATATATAGTCAGGGGTATATGTGCCCAGTATATGTAGCCAGGTGTATATGTGCCCAGTATATGTAGTGGGTGGTATATGTCCCCAGTATATGTAGTCAGGGGTATATGTGCCCAGTATATGTGCCCAGTAAATGTAGTCAGGGGGTTATATGTGCCCAGTATATGTAGCCAGGGGTATATATGCCCAGTATATGTAGCCAGGGGTATAATATGTGCCCAGTATATATAGTCAGGGGTATAGGTGCCCAGTATATGTAGCCAGGGGTATATGTGCCCAGTATATGTAGCCAGGGGTATATATGCCCAGTATATGTAGCCAGGGGTATATGTGCCCAGTATATGTAGCCAGGGGTATAATATGTGCCCAGTATATATAGTCAGGGGTATATGTGCCCAGTATATGTAGCCAGGGGTATATGTGCCCAGTATATGTAGTCAGGGTTATATGTGCCCAGTATATGTAGCCAGGGGTATATATGCCCAGTATATGTAGCCAGGGTTATATGTGCCCAGTATATGTAGCCAGGGGTATATATGACCAGTATATGTAGCCAGGGGTATATGTGCCCAGTATATGTAGCCAGGGGTAAAATATGTGCCCAGTATATATATAGTCAGGGTTATATGTGCCCAGTATATGTAGCCAGGGGTATATATGCCCAGTATATGTAGCCAGGGGTATATGTGCCCAGTATATGTAGCTAGGGGTATAATATGTGCCCAGTATATATAGTCAGGGGTATATGTGCCCAGTATATGTAGCCAGGGGTATATGTGCCCAGTATATGTAGCCAGGGGTATATATGCCCAGTATATGTAGCCAGGGGTATATGTGCCCAGTATATGTAGCCAGGGGTATAATATGTGCCCAGTATATATAGTCAGGGGTATATGTGCCCAGTATATGTAGCCAGGAGTATATGTGCCCAGTATATTTAGTCAGGGTTATATGTGCCCAGTATATGTAGCCAGGGGTATAATATGTGCCCAGTATATGTAGCCAGGGGTATATGTGCCCAGTATATGTAGCCAGGGGTGTATATGCCCAGTATATGTAGCCAGGGGTATATATGCCCAGTATATGTAGCCAGGGGTATATATGCCCAGTATATGTAGCCAGGGGTATATGTCCCAGTATATGTAGCCAGGGGTATATGTGCCCAGTATATGTAGCCAGGGGTATATATGTCCAGTATATGTAGCCAGGGGTATATATGCCCAGTATATGTAGCCAGGGGTATATGTGCCCAGTATATGTAGGCAGGGGTATATATGCCCAGTATATGTAGCCAGGGGTATATATGCCCAGTATATGTAGCCAAGGGTATAATATGTGCCCAGTATATATGCCCAGTATATGTAGGCAGGGGTATATGTGCCCAGTATATGTAGGCAGGGGTATATGTGCCCAGTATATATGCCCAGTATATGTAGCCAGGGGTATATATGCCCAGTATATGTAGCCAGGGGTATATATGCCCAGTATATGTAGCCAGGGGTATATATGCCCAGTATATGTAGCCAGGGGTATAATATGTGCCCAGTATATGTAGCCAGGGGTATATGTGCCCAGTATATGTAGCCAGGGGTATATATGCCCAGTATATGTAGCCAGGGGTATATGTGCCCATTATATTTAGTCAGGGTTATATATGCCCAGTATATGTAGCCAGGGGTATATATGCCCAGTATATGTAGCCAAGGGTATAATATGTGCCCAGTATATGTAGCCAGGGGTATATGTGCCCAGTATATGTAGCCAGGGGTATATATGCCCAGTATATGTAGCCAGGGGTATATATGCCCAGTATATGTAGCCAGGGGTATATATGCCCAGTATATGTAGCCAGGGGTATATATGCCCAGTATATATAGCCAGGGGTATAATATGTGCCCAGTATATGTAGCCAGGGGTATATATGCCCAGTATATGTAGGCAGGGGTATATGTGCCCAGTATATGTAGGCAGGGGTATATGTGCCCAGTATATGTAGCAAGGGGTATATATGCCCAGTATATGTAGCCAGGGGTATATATGCCCAGTATATGTAGCCAGGGGTATATATGCCCAGTATATGTAGCCAGGGGTATAATATGTGCCCAGTATATGTAGCCAAGGGTATATATGCCCAGTATATGTAGCCAGGGGTATATATGCCCAGTATATGTAGGCAGGGGGATATGTGCCCAGAGTAGGTAGCCAGGTGTCCCCCTCCCCAGCAGGAGGGGAGCAGCGCAGAGAAGAGGGAGAGCTGCTCTCCCTCCCTCGCTGTCCCCTCCATTAATGTCCGGGTGTCTGGCGCAGCGGGCGGAACTTACCTCCGTCTCGTCACAGCGCCGGATGGATTTGCCGCTACTCTGGTCTGGTCCAGACCAGAGCAGCGGCTGCGGCACCCGAACTTCCGGCGCTGGAGCGAGACGGAGGTAAGTTCCGCCCGCTGCGCCAGAAACCCGGACATTAATGGAGGGGACAGCGAGGGAGGGAGAGCACCCTAAAGTGAGGGAAAGAGGGGGGAGATGGCCCCCCTTCCCTACAGCTGCTTACAGCTCTCCCTCTTCTCTGCGCTGCTCCCCTCCCCAGAAAAAAAAAACAAGAAACAAAGCAGCTCAGCTGGGCACCCTTAGGGACCCGGCGCCTGTGGGCACTTGACCTACCCCGACCCCCCCCCCCCCCCTAGCTACGCGCCTGCCAACACTGCAAATACTGACACTTTGCATAAATCTCACGTAATTGTCAATAAAAGCCTTTGAAATGTATGAAGTGCTTATAATTATATTTCAGTACATCACATAAACAACTGAAACAAAGATCTAAAAGCAGTTTAGCAGCAAACTTTGTGAAAACTAATGTTTTTGACAGTCTCAAAACTTTTGGCTAGGACTGTAGGTAATAACCAATACACTATCCAGCCACTATAAAGGCCTCACCCAGCTGCCAGCAGTATGAGATGCTCCTCTTGTGGAGATATATTGAGGTGCTGATGATATTAGGGAGTACAGAAACATATTCTATCATTTATATGTCTGCTGTATATCTTTCAGAGGTGGATGTCAGCCAGTATGGCTTGAAGATATTGGCAGCTAGCTTCATGGACTGTTAATGTGATTGTGTGTGGGTGTCAATAGACAGACAATAGGGAACCTCGTTACCAGTCACCTTCAATAGGCAAGGAAGCGGCTCATTAGGCCACTAGCAGTCACTTTGATCTGCTGCCCCAGGTGTGATTGTCTGCGTCTGCCTACAGGCAATTACAGGCAAACTGCTACCTGTAACCAGGATGCAATCTTTTCATGTATGTGCTAAAATTCACTTTAACCAAGGAAATAATGTGGAGGAAGCCTATTGATGTCTGGTAGGATACAATCTTACCTATTGAATTCTGAAACCTTCAAGAAGCTAAGACAGGAACCCTTTGAAGCTTGCATATCACAGGAAAGATTAGGACAAGCGTTTGGTGATGTCACAAACGGGGAAACTGCATTAGTTCCTGGGGGCTGGACATTAAATGCCCCAGGGGACATTTCAGAGTATAAAAAGCAGAGGCAGATACCTAGTAAGTATCTTCTCTTGGAGGTAGCGCTTTAGCTAGAGATGATCGCGACTCCTGGTCGAAACGGCGTCCTCCCGTCAAACAACGTTCTAAGCTGGTAACGTTCTTTTTCCCCCCATTTATTTTAACGCAAATATCCGTGTGTGTATCTTTGTAACTCTTAATTTTGTAACTTTTTTACTTTGTTTTTTGTAATCTTTTGTATATATTCTGTTCTGCATTGTTCCATGTTTTTCTGGAATATTAAATTATTATTTAATAAGCTTGACTTCTGCCGTACTAAACTAACACTCATAGCCTAGAAGAGACTGCAGTGTAGCTGTGTATAAGTCCGTGCCTAATTGTATGTTTGAGCAACACTACCATATGAAATTGTAATTGCATTGTGTGTGGGGGCGTTTGTCATACGTTGGCCTAAAGCGCGCAGCTGACCCAACGTACGAAACGCCAGTGCGAGTAGCTAACAGTATCGTTTGGAACGACTGTTAGTGGTTTTGCTGCACGACAGTGTAACTTGCATTACAAATCATTGTCTGATTGTGCTGTGTTACTGTACAACTGTACTGTGTGTGTGGGTGCGTGGCGTTCTCGTATTCGGCCTAAGCGCAAAGCTGACCCAAATACGAAAACGCAGATTGCGTGTTTAGCCCTCGACAGCTGAGGGGACGTGTCTAGCAACGCTAGTGGTGGCAGTGGGAAGTGTTTGAGGGGTTCCAGCCTTGTTTGTAGCTTAAATAAGGCTGTTCCCCGCTTAATCTGATCAAACCCGCAGTCGGGAACCGTATACGCAGGAGTGCCGCGGGCAGGTTCCTGACACCTCTTTCACTCACACCCGACACATAGCATTTCCAGCTTTCTAAGCAGTAATCTGAGTAACAGCCAGCTTAGATGGGGCATCACTGGCAGTTTTATTATTATTATCATTATTTTGTAGTTATATAGTGCCAGCATCTTCTGTGGCACTGTAAACATGTCTGAAAGCTAAATATTACCCCTATGCATGGTGCTTTGACTCCTCTCTCTCTTTTATTCCTCACATTCACTCCATAATCAGCTCCTTTCATCTCCAACTCAAAAACATCTCGCATCCCACCTTTTCTCACACACAAGACATAACTAAAATGTTAATACATGCTCTTATAATATCTCATCTGGACTATTGTAACATACTACTTTGTGGACTACCAGCTAACAGACTGGTACCTCTCCAATCTAAACTGAACTCAGCTGCTCGACTCATTCATCTTTCTTCTCGCTCTTCCTCTGCTGCTCCTCTCTACCAAGCTCTTCATTGGCTACCAGTTAACCTTAGGATAGAGTTAAAACTCTAAAGCCTCATCTACACGCGTAGATGAGGCTGCGATCCGGCGGCTCGATAAGCCGCCGGATCGCCTCTTCCGCGTCCCCGCGCGTGCCTGCCGCGTCCCCGCTCGCCGCGCGTGCGCCGCATTCGATTCCCCGCTCGTCCCCGCTTATCTTCCGCTCGATTCCCTGCCATTGTCCCCTCGCAGGGAGCGAGCAGGGAATCGGCGGAAGCAAGATCCGTCCTGTCGGATCTTATCAATCGAGCCGCATTAGCGGCTCGATTGATAAGGAGCATCGCGGCCGCATCTATGCGTGTAGATGCGGCTTTAATCCTAACTTACAAAGCTCTCCACAATCTCTCTCCTGTGTACATCCCCTCACTAGTTTCCAGATACCAACCCAATCATAATCTCAGATCTGCACATGACCTTCCTTTGTTTTCCTATACAATCACCTCATCGAATTCACATATACAAGATTTCGCACATGCTTCACCCCTCCTCTGGAATCCTCTGCCACAACACATGCAGCACTCTCCAACTCTTGATATCTTTAAATGTGCCATCAAAACTCACTTTTTCCGTCAAACATAGGCTCTACCTTAGGCCATTTCTCCCTTTGATCTTTGGCGAAATTGTACTCTTACTAGATAACCTAAACCACACTGCCTCTAGATATGAATATTGTACATTACCAAACCCCTTGTTCCCCCTGTTCCTTTAGATTGTAAGCTTGCAGGGGCAGGGCTCACTCACCCTTTTGTGTATTGGAATTTGTTACAGATTTTATTCATATTACTTTCGTCACTATAATTCCGTACATTGGTGTAAACCATTGTATATATCATTGTGTACTCCATGTTTGTTTCTTACTTTGTGCAGCGCCACAGTATATGTTGGTGCTTTATGAATCAATAATAATAAAGCAAAAATACAACCCACATAACAAATCAGCAGCGTGGCCTCAGCTCTGACCATTTTAAGCAGTTTCTGCAACAGCCACTGTCTTGTTCCAGGGCGACCCAGAATTTTCAGAAACACAGAACAGTGCAGTATTGCTTCATAGGCAGGATTCAATATTTTCCACTTAGAGCATTCACAGTATTGGCTAAAGTGAAAAATATGACAACAAGTATTTACAGAAAACAAGAGAAATAGACTTACAAAATAAAAAAATATTCACAGTATAAAATAAAAAGGATTAAACTTGAAATAGAATACAGTATTAAAGGATAACAGAGCCAAAACAAAAAAGTAAAAATGGGGGGAGCATGCCCATCACTCCCCCAGTTCTTAGTACATTTTATATGTACAGGATTTACATTTTTTTTGATATATTATCATTTTTATTGGTTTTTGAAAAATATGACATACAGATGAGGAATACAATACATAGTCCAGTATTTACAATTTAAAGTAATTATTTACAGTACAATTTTTTGTGATAGTGGCCCTTTAACAAGCCATTCATTTTCCTCTGCATACAACTCTCTTACACAGTGGTTGTCCTTAGAAGGCTGGTTTTGGTGTTCCATATCATGATAATTATACACTCAGTGCTGGGGGACAGGGATGGGAACAGTATCAAATTTGCAATGGGGCCCATGTCTTTGTGGATATGCCACTGGTTCCCAACTAATAGCAGACGACTTTCAGTGTGGGCAGGCCAAGTTTACAGGATAAGTTATGTTAAGTTATATAAGTATAAGAATGGGTTATTTTCTCTTTAGTTCTTCAGCTTAGGAGACTCTGGTTTGCTTTCCTCTGGCTATAATGCTGAGCTTTACTAGCAAAGATCTGTATGACTTTCTCCACTGGCTATACATATGGTTTGCACGCCATTTGTCAAATGAGTTTGCCTTGAGATATGTGAGCCATAAGAAGAGAGCAGGTGCAGAATTTCCTCTAGATCCAGCTGTCAGCCAGTCTCCAGCCCTCTGTTACTTAGCTCTTTACTATATTCAGAAATGTGACTTAGTTTCATCAAACGTACTCACGTGTATGTGTGTGAAATGGTCCTCTAGCAGTGGCGTAGCTTGAGACCATGCAGCCCCATAGCAAAACTTTCATGGTGTTCTCAGATGTAGGCACTCTTAAAGGAGTCATCAAGCAAGTAATAGTACCCAGAGAACTACTTACCCGGGGCTTCCTCCAGCCCCTGGCAGCCGCTATGTCCCTTGCAGCAGCTCTGATCCCCGCCGCTGGCCCACGGTCCCCGACGGTGCCTCACCACGTGTCTTCTACAGCCCCTGCGTGAGCGGCGCTGTCATAACCTGTACGTGGTCCGGAACGTACTGTGCCTGCGCAGAACTACTGCGCCTGCGCAGTACGCTCTGGACCAAGTGGAGGTGATTAACAGCGCCACTCGCGAAGACGCAGTAGAGGATGACCTGGAAGTCGTCCTGCGCACCGTTGGTGACTGGGGGCCTGCGGCGGATAGTGGAGCTGCAGCAAGGGATATAGCGGGCTGTAGGAAGCCCCAGGTAAGTAGTTCTCTGGGTACTATTACTTGCTTGATGACTCCTTTAACCACTTGCCGACCGCACACTCATAACGTGCGTCGGCAAAGTGGCAGCTGCAGGACCAGCGACGCAGTACTGCGTCGCCAGCTGCAGCCTAATTAATCAGGAAGCAGCCGCTCGTACGAGCGGCTGCTTCCTGTCAATTCACGGCGGGGGGCTCCGTGAATAGCCTGCGGGCCGCCGATGGCGGCTCGCAGGCTAGATGTAAAGCCGCTTTGTTTACATTTGTACGGCGCTGCTGCGCAGCAGCGCCGTAAGGCAGATCGGCGATCCCCGGCCAATCAGCGGCCGGGGATCGCCTCCATGTGACAGGGGACGTCCTGTCACTGGCTGCACAGGACGGATAGCGTCCTGTGCAGCCCAGATCTCCCGGGGGAGCAGGTAGGAGAGGGAGGGGGAGGATTTCGCCGCGGAGGGGGGCTTTGAGGTGCCCCCCCCGCAAAATGCCAGCCAGGAGGAGCGATCAGACCCCCCCTGCACATCATCCCCCTAGTGGGGAAAAAAGGGGGGCGATCTGATCGCCCTGAGTGCCCTTTGATCTGTGCTGGGGGCTGCACAGCCCACCCAGCACAGATCACCTAAAACAGCGCTGGTCCTTAAGGGGGGGTAAAGGGTGGGTCCTCAAGTGGTTAAGCAATGCAACCTGCCCCTACCCTATAGAGATGCGTTAATTAGGGACATTTACATTCTCATGCAATTAACACACTGAGCCATATGCAATTAACTTTTTCTCCTGCGTTTTCTCCTAGGAGATAATTTTCCATCTTCTATTTAAAATGATTTTTCAGCACTTTGAAATTAAAAAAGTACCAAAAAATAGGAAAAAAGTATTATCATGATAATTTTGAGTATTTTTACACTTGCTGGTGTTTTAAAATTAATTTTATTTACAAGTTGAGAAAAAATATCACCTAGCTGAAAAATGTCATTGCACATATGGGCTAGTGAGAGAAAGTCAGAAGATGGAGAAACACAAGAAAGTTAATAGTGAATACATTAAGTACCACCTGGGCCCCCTATGCTCCAGGGCCCCATAGCAGTTGCTATGGCTGCTGTGGCTATTGCTACCCTCCTGTTCTCTAGTGATGATAAATACACAGAACTTGACACAGAATATGCTGGTGCTTTATAAATCTATAATAATCATCATTAGTGGTCTGCTAATAAGGGTTATGCAAAATTTGGGGTACATTTTTGCAGTTTTGGCCATACATAATTATGATTTGGACATTCAACTGATTTTGTGTAATCCAATTGTTATTTCGTGTAATTTGGTGCCAAATTTAGTGGTTAATAGCAAAGTCCCCATACATGCTATTGTCACCAAAATTGGTACGTATGTTTAGAAGTAGGGTGTGAACAAGTAAAAAAAAGAGACCTTGCAGTTTTTAAGAAAATCGATTTTAACTGCCTGAAGACTGCTCCACGCACATGGGCGTGGTGGCAGCCCCAGGACCGCCTAACGCCGATTGGCGTCAAGTCCTGGGGCTGCATTTTGCAGGAGATCACGCGCAGGCTTTTGCCTCGTTCCCACTATTCCCTTTAACATACATAACACTTTTGGTGATGATAGCGTGTATGGGGGGGGGGGGGCTCTGTTATTAACGGCTAAAGTCATCATAAAATTACACAATTGCGAAATTACAGTTCCTACATTTACAAACAAAATTAATTACGATTTTACCACAAATTACCCCAAACTTCGCATTTCGATTTGGCATAATTGCGAATTACAATGCGAAATTACGATTATGCAAAATTTGTGCTTATCACTAATAATAACAGTAGGGTATTGTACCGTGTTGCATGTATATAAGCTGTCTGTACCACCAGTTTGCAAAGTAACAGGATATAAGCCAGACGAAGGCTGCAAGGCCGAAAGCTTGCTTATTTTATTCATTTTTAGTTAGCCAATAAATGGTATCATCCTGATTTAAAACTTCTCACTAATAATAATTTATCTGTGAGGCCTGTTGCCACCTTATCCCACCATATCCGTCTCAATGCCCCAATCTAACACCTCAGTCCTCACCCTATGCATCCCTACTTGAATAGGAGACAGAGTAGCGTCCGCCTAACTTTGGTTACACCCAGGTCTTAATGCGCAAGGTATAGAGACTGATGCAGTGAAGGCAAGAAAACCAACAGCACCCACTAAAACAATAGTCAGAGATAAGAGTCAAACTAGCCAGTGGTTATACACAGCAGATCAGAACTCGTAAAAGGGCAATCCAAATTCGTAGTCGAGAACAGACAGGGGTCGGTCCAGGCAGCAAACACGGTTCAGTATCAGGCAATAGGTCAGTCCAGGTGGCAAACAAAGGTAATCCAGGTACAAGCAAAGGTCAAAAATCCAGAAAATCAATCCACAGGAAATAAACACATAGGTGAGCACCCAGCAACTGGCTACTGCTAACACTATCACGGGCAACTTGGAATGAGCAAGACCAGGCTTAAAGTGTACCTGAGATGGTACACTATCACTAATTTATACTTATCCGGGGCTTCCTCCAGCCCCATGAGTACTTCACTGCACTCTTCACCCCCTCTGTTCTGGCGGTACCACTCCCAGTAATCTGGTCAGTAGCCACCAGTCGAGGACTTCTGCGCATGCATGGCCTGGCCACGCGCGCGCCCCCACCCAATGGAGTGTTCTGCGCCTGCACAGTACTGCTCAGACGCAGTACTGCGCAGAATGCTCCAGGGGACGGAAGCGTGACGAGGGGTGCGTGCGCAGCACGACCGCACATGTGCAGAAGCATGCGACTGCCCGGATTATCGGGAGTTGTAGCAGCCGAACGGAGGACCCTAAGAGGATGGCGAGCAACTCAGTGCTGCTCTCATGGGGCTGGAGAACCCCCGGTAAGTATAAATTAGCCATAGTGAACCATCTCAGGGTTCACTTTAAATATTGCAGGCATTTACACACAATCACCACCCAATCACACACCATACCTGCTTGAGTGCAAGCTGACTAGGTATGTCAGCTGACACTATCTTAGTTGGCATCTGAGCACATAGTGAGAGTGGGTAAGAAGACGCCCAACCACCTAGATCGCCGCTGCGTGGACGTACCCGCCAGTAATGAGCCGGAGCGTCACTGACGGAGGACAACTGTCAACATCTGTAAGTCTGAGGAGTGCCGTGGGCAGGCATGGAAGGTGAGTGCATTACATTGTTGCTGAGAAATTAAAAACAAACCTGGCCTGCAAATAATCTCAAGGCATAATTAAATGTATGTGCTAGCAATGGTATGTAGAACTTTCCTAGTGTCTCTTTCTTATTTTCAATGTAAGGGATTACATTTTGACTCTGAATTGTGCACAGCAGTCACATCAGTGTTATGCAAAATCTAGTACATTCAGCTCCCAACAAAATAAATAAATAGCTTTAATGCTTTTCAGCACTTCTCCTCTCTACTTTTCAGGAGAGCCAGGGCTGCATACAAGAAGCGCTGAGTTTTTAACCCTTAATGAAAAAAAAAAACATATAAAAAGTGAATGCAGACAGGTGGTAAGTATTCTTGGTACTAAATGTACTCATGTTTACCACATCATGGCCTGCTGCACTGTGCGCACTTACAGCACACGGCAGTATTACCATTACTACCAGCAGTATGTAAGTTACGCTATTAGCATGACCCACGGTACTCGAGTAGCTATGGTACAAGCTTTACTAACAATAATGCTCATTAGTAACGTGCTTTACCGTAGAATGTCTGTGCTACTCGAATACCGCAGGTGGCGCAAAAAGCATAATGAGCGGCTGGTAGTAATGGTAATATTCCTGTGTGCTGTCTGTGCATGGCAATATTACTGCACTTTTGTGCATTGACCCCCATGTCACATGTCAGTTCAGGTAGGCTTAAAATAACTTTCTATTTCAAAAAGAAAAAAGTAACAAGGAACTTTTTTTTTTCCCTGTGGAGGCAATAATAACTAAATAAAAGCAGGGCCGGACTGACAACTCACGGGGCCCCCGGGCAATAGGAGATTATGGGGCCCCTTACCAGTGTCGGGCCACATTTCATGTTATTTTTTTACAGAGTAAGATATTTATATATAATAATTTACTGACAACAGATATTTTATACAGATAAAAAAAACCTCCTGCGCCTGATGGGTGTGGTCACGCAACAGAATGTGGGCGTGGTCATGGGTGGGGCAAAATATACATGACCTTAGCAGTGGTGTAAAAGGGAAGTTTGAGCTCTGCCTTAGTGTTCCCCCCAAAATACATGTAATCTGACAGCATTTCACCAAAAATCCACGCCATTTGGCACAGGTTCCTCCAAAAATACAGATAATGTGGCAATAGTTCCCCCAAAATAGACGTAATCTGACAGCAGCATTTTCCCTAACATACACATAATTTGGCACCGGTGGCCCAAAATATGCATAATCTGGAAGCGGATCACCCAAAATACATGTAATCTTGCAGCAGTGGTTCCCTGAAAAATACACATAATCTGGAAGCAGCGGATCCACCAACATACACAATCTGACAGCGGTTCCCCCCAAAATACACATAATCTGGAAGCTGTTCCCCAAAATACACTTAATCTGGCAGCAGCGGTTCCCCAAAAATAGTTAATCTGGCAGCAGCTCCCCCAAAATAGGTGCCCCCAGTATAGGTAACAGGTCTAAAGCTATCCCCAGTGGAAGTAACCAGGTGTACTGGTGTTCCCAGTACAGGTATCCAGGTCTACAGGTGTCCCCAGTATAAGTAGCCAGGTCTATAGGTGTCCCCAGAATAGATAACCCGGTCTATAGGTGTCCCCAGTTTAGATAGCCAGGTCTATAGGTGTCCCCAGAATAGGTAGCCAAGACTATAGGTGTCCCCAGAATAGGTAGTCAGGTCTATGGGTGTCCCCAGTATAGATAGCCAGGTCTACAGAATAGGTAGCCAGGTTTATGGATGTCCCCAGTACAGATAGCCAGGTCTATAGGTGTCTCCAGTATAGATAGCCCAGGTCTATAGGTGTTCCCAGTATATGTAGCAAGGTGTATAGGTGTCTCCAGTATAGCCAGGTCTATAGGTGTCCCCAGTATATGCAGCCAAGTCTATAGGTGTTCCCAGCATATGTAGCCAGGTCTATAGGTGTCCCCAGTATATGCAGCCAAGACTATAGGTGTTCCCAGCATATGTAGCCAGGTGTATAGGTGTTCCCAGTATATGTAGCCAGGTGTATAGGTGTCCCCAGTATAGCCAGGTCTATAGGTGTCCACAGTATATGCAGCAAAGGACTTTAGGTGTCTCCAGTATGTAGCTAGGTCTATAGGCATCCCCATATGTAGCCAGGTGTATAGGTGTCCCCCAGGAGGAGAGGAGCGCAGTGAAAGGGGCAGTGTGCACAGCGTGGGAAAGGGGGGAAGTTTCCCCCCCTTCCCTCACCTTGGGGCCCCCCTTTCCTGGCTCTCCCCTTCGGTATTTTTAAATCTCGGTGACTAACAGCGGGCAGAGACTTACCGCCATTCTTCCAGCTGCCGGAGGAGCTCTACTCTGTGCGCGGCTAGTCTGGTCTAATCAAGACCAGACTAGTGGTGCACAGAGCAGAGCGTCCCTTGCGGCTGGAAGAACGGCGGTAAGTCTCCACATGCTGTTAGTCACCGAGATTTAAAAATACCGAAGGGGAGAGCCAGGAAAGGGGGGCCCCAAGGTGAGTGAAGGGGGGGGGACTTCCCCCCTTCCCCACTCTGTGCACACCTCCCCCTTTCACTGGCTCCCTCCCGTCCTGCTTAAGGTGCTCTGGCGCCCCCCCCCCCCCGACCATGGGCCCTTGGTCCATGCCCGAGTGCCCGAATGGTCAGTCCACCCCTGAATTAAAGTAACTTTACCAGAGGATTGATGACCACAGGCATGTGCAGGTCCCTTTTAATTAATTGCTGTTCATTGTTTCAGACACACCCTTTAATTACAAGTGCATAAAGACAATCTCATAGCAATGTAATCTCTGAGGACAAACATGAACAGTAGAATGGGTCATAGGAAAAGGCTTAGTGAATTTCAGCATGGCACTCTGATCAGATGCCACCTACGATACACACTCAGTGTATCATATCCCTTTTGTTAGCCTTTTCCTTAGTTGTAAAGCAAAGAAGTTTGCAGATGAATGCCTATGAATGCGCAATGTGTGTATAGGAAGATGTGTCTCCAGGTTACTGAGAGTTCAAAGAGTTGATGCTAGATTGTAAGAAGTTTTCAACAAATACCTAATTAATACGCTGAAACTGAGTACACATGGTTCTACCGCGTATGTCAAAAAAGGAAATTTGGGTGCTCAGAAAACCCGACAGAAGAATATCGGTAAATTTACAGATATTCTACAATTAAAATATAAAAACCGATTGTAAAATATATATATTAAATACCAATATTTTACTATAGCAAAACCTAAGCCTATACTCACACTCAACCCTCCCATTACCAATGCCTAACCTCAACCACCCCCCACAGCTAAGCTTAACCCTCTCCCCATGGCTAATCAGTGTGCTGGCAACATGTTGTATTAAAGTCCAGCCTCAGGGCTGGTGCACACCAAAGCAGTTCTGAAGCGTTTTTGTAACGATCCGCTCAGCTGCCTGCGCAGGCAGGCAGCCTTTTGATCATTATTCAGGTCTGCATGCTGCAGGACTCTGGAAAGAAGTCCTTCTGTCAGTTTTGCAGCTTGTGCTTGCTGAGGAATTTGCATACGTTGTCATGCAAATTGCCTGGCCACATTCATTGGAGGCGTGTACTATAAGTACTATGTGTGTCCCACAATGCTTCGCTGCTCATAGAGGTTTGTTCCTGCTGGACTCACCTGGAGTGTCAGCCACTGCTATCTTAGTATAGTTAATTCTTGGGGAGTGCTCCTTGCATTCCTAGTTAGTGCAGTCAGTTTGTGTATAATTTGTACTGCCTATTCTGTCTTGTCTTGTCTGTCGCGATTGCGCTGTCACCAGCGGCGGTTGATAGCGAATCGCTCTGTCTTGTTTGGATCTCACTAGCCTCTAGCGGTAGCGGCTGTGGATCCTTCTGATCTGAGTTCCTGGAGTGTAAGCTGGAGCAGCGGTTGCTACCGGCTACCTCATCTGATCTGTCTTGTTTAGATCGCACTAGCCGCTAGCGTTAGCGGCTGTGGATCTTTCTGATCTGTGTTCCTGCTTGGATCACACTTACTCTGGCGGAAGAGCGGTGGATCCTTTCTGCCTAGTTCCTGTTTCTCGTTTGTCTGTCTTGTCTGATACGGGCGCTTGCTGTAGGCTCGATGAGGTAACCGTTAAGCAAGCGTTCACGTTCTTTGTTTCGTGTTTGTCTGTTGATGGTTAGTTAGGCGTGCTTGTCTCTATTGTGCTTATCACGTGGAGACCGCGCATAACCGCGTGCACTGTTGCGAATGAGTGCGGTGTTCGCGGTTAGCTAGCGTTTATTATTTTCCGTATATTCTCATTGTATTATTTGCTGTGCCTTTGCTAACCTCGTATTCTGTTCTGATCTGCCTTGTGTCACGTCTGGCGATCGCACCTCTCGCGATCGCGTTCCTATTTCATATCTGCTGTTGTGTATGCGTGGTCGCGGGGTGGCGACTAGATTGGCGCACACACATACAATCTGTCCCTTTGCTCATTCTCATTCGCAATCGCCTCTCTTGCGATTGCGTTCTGCGCTTCGTACAAATTCCTGTCTGGCATTTGTGGAGGTACAGAGGATTGGTTCCTCTGCACTCCCCAGCGCCATCTGCCGACAGGAATTTTCCCTCTACTGGTGCTTGCACCAAAAGCTGGGTTCTAGTATCTTGACACGCTTGTGGAGGACCTCCGCAGTGTCAGCGCACATCTTTGTGCGCTGAACACGGAGATATCCCACAATCGTTACATTATGAGCAGCCCAACCCAAAACCCCAGTGTAGAGGGAATTTCTGATTTGTACGATTTTGCTGAGTATGGTTCCTGTGTCTTTAAGAGTTTCAAAATATTAAATTCAGAGACGAAAGAGGATTTTCTCTCTGAATGCGTAAAATTTTGTCTGAATCCTACTTTTCAAATTACTGATCCGTCCACGTCTGCTCTCCAATTAGCTTATGTGCTTTTGAAAGATGATCTGTTTGTATGGGCTCATGAAATCTTGCAAGACAATTCTTGGAATGATAATCTATATCAGTTTCTTACATTTACATTCTCCTACTGGTTTGAGTTGCCTTGCTTGCCACCTGCCCTGTATGAGTGTGTAGTTGCTAATGAGTCAGCTGCTCTACCTACTTCATGCAAAACCATTCAGTTTGAAAATGAATGCAGTAACTATTCCCCTGTGTCTAAACAGCAGCCACCTAAAGCAGCAAGGACTAAAAGCAGGAAAAAAAGGAAGACTTCTCAGCTGAAAAAACCGTTGCCCATAGCAATTACAAATAAAAAAATTGTTTCTGTAAAGTCTGAAATTTCTCAGTCTCAGGTTTCATTACCCCAAGAAAGGGCATTTGTGGATCCTTTGATAGGCAGAATTATTTTCTATATTAAAGGAGTGAGAAAGTCTTTGCATGTTCCTGACCCCAACCCTTATGAGGGTTTCTTGGAAACCGAGTTGTTTGAACCCCCATTTGCTCCATGGGATATTGGAGCATTAATTGAGGAGTTCGAGATTGATTGGAAGGCGTTTTGCGATTTTTACATCGCAAAAAGCGCAGAGATTCTTTATGCTTGTCTTGATTCGGTGTACGCTTTGACTCTGATGAGTGTGACGAATGTTTTGTGAATCCGGTGACTTATGTGTGGCAGACGATTTTGGATGAATTGCACACACACCAATCAATTGACTTCAATAAAGAGACATCGTTATCGGATGATTGTTCCTGCCTTTCTGGGGTAAAGCATGTGAGTCTAGATATTGTGCGACCTGACATGAATGGGTGCACTACTGTGGTTGATTCTTGTGCGAATCTTGAAAGATTCTCTCCTGATTGCGTGAAGTTTGAATCTATGCGATGTAATGCCTGTTTCTCAGATGTTCCTGCAGATTGTGATCAACATGAATGTGCCAGTTTTCTCAAAGATATGTGGGATCCCTTGTCATCTAAGAACAGATCTTTAAGATCTTCCATCTATGATCCTGCTATGGGAAAAATTCCTAAACTATGCAGCATCAAAAGTGAAATTAATATGCCTAATAAAGTTTATTCTGTTGATGTCGCTATTTCTTCTGCAGATGAGTCTCTGTCTCACCCTGTTCACACCTGTAAGGGCCCGTTGCCTGGGGACAATTGCTCCAGTGTTTCGACCCTAGATGCCTTGCAGTCTGCTCCGCAGATCGCGGAGATTTGCGCTATGGAAGCGTCAGTTTCACAACCTAAAGCGATCTTGGATTCGCAGGTTTTGCGTTCTGGCTCCTCGGATTTGACATTGTTAGCCGAATCTAAGAGTGAGACAGCGCTTCGGTTTTGCGAATCTGACTCTGAAACATCTTTGCTGGGTCCAGAGAAAGTTTCTCTGAGCCTGCCCTGTACCATGAATAACAATATGATGTCCAATCACACTGACATTTGTGAGTCCCTTTCTTGTTCTGAGGAAAGTGCTGATTCTGCACCCTGTACTCTGGATGAGTTAAGATGGCCTTGTTTAGAGTCTCCTGCAGTGTCCCTAGAGGCTCGTCTAGGTATTGCCACTATACTCACCTGTTTTTCTGCAGTTTTGGAGTTACAAGCTAGTTTGACTGCCACACAGAATTCTGGGTACAGTGAGAATGAAGTTAGGAAATCAGTGTGTGTTCCAGTAAATATACCTGTACATTCCCCTCATGATGATGAGATCCAGTCTCAGGTTATGGTGGAACCATTCCTGGGACATCTGCCCTGTCCACAAAATAAACTTCCAGTTTTGCCCTGTAACATGGATAGTTCAGAATCCTTCCGAGAAAACTTGAAAAATGATGTTCCTGAGGTCTTGTTTGATGTTCTGGAGGTCTCAGAGTTCCTCCCAAAGGGTGCAGAACTTGTAGGAGATGTCTCCTGCCCCCCAAGTCCTTCTGAGGTGTTACCCTCTTCCGTAGGCATTGCTGCCTTGCTGGCTACCTTTTCAGCTCTGATGGAGCTTCACTCATATGTAGTCAATGATGATATTATTGTCACAGAAATTTCTGAATTTGTATCCGAGTCTTCTTGTGAAAGTACAGTGCCTGTGACCTCCACTCATGATGATTCTCTGTCCGGTACTGGTTTTGGTCTTGTCGTGCCGGACTCTGAGGTTGGCAGTTCCCCGACATGTACTGAGGTTTCTCCTGTGCTGGTGTACCCCAGTGTGCTCTGTGACCCAGAAAGCCCAAGTGTGCCTCGGTTACCAGCGTACTCAGATGCTTCCTCGGTGGAGACATGCTCTGATTTAGCCTGCCTGCTTGCATGCCCAGAAGTGGTCCCTGAAAGTCTTGATCTTGATGGGTGTCCTCGTAATTCTGAATCCGGAATTGTCATTGGTTCCATGGGGGTTCTTGGTAATTCTCCATGTGAGCCTGGTGATTGTTCTGCCCTCTTGGGATCTCTGTGGAGCTTCAAAAGGTTCTGGGAGATTCCGGGAGAGATTTTGCTTGGTCCCCTGGATAAGATCAACGGTGGCTTTTGTGTTGTAAGGGACACTTCGAACAGGTATTGTGGCAGGTTTGGTATTTTCGGACGCTCGTTGGAAGGTGGTGGGTATTGTCTGGAGGGTGTCGATGGCTTTTTCTCTGGTATCCACAGTCCTGATGGGTGTTACGCTAAGACTGGTAGTACTGATGGGCATGTTTCGGTGGCTTCTGTTTCCGATGAGGTCGGTTTCGGGTGGACTGACTCTGGAATTGGACCTTGTCGGGCTGCCCCGACCTTCATGAGTCTTCAGTTAGAGTTTTTTGATAACGCCAGTTTTGAAAGACGTCTGGAATTCGTCCCTAGAGGGGGGGGGTACTGTAACGATCCGCTCAGCTGCCTGCGCAGGCAGGCAGCCTTTTGATCATTATTCAGGTCTGCATGCTGCAGGACTCTGGAAAGAAGTCCTTCTGTCAGTTTTGCAGCTTGTGCTTGCTGAGGAATTTGCATACGTTGTCATGCAAATTGCCTGGCCACATTCATTGGAGGCGTGTACTATAAGTACTATGTGTGTCCCACAATGCTTCGCTGCTCATAGAGGTTTGTTCCTGCTGGACTCACCTGGAGTGTCAGCCACTGCTATCTTAGTATAGTTAATTCTTGGGGAGTGCTCCTTGCATTCCTAGTTAGTGCAGTCAGTTTGTGTATAATTTGTACTGCCTATTCTGTCTTGTCTTGTCTGTCGCGATTGCGCTGTCACCAGCGGCGGTTGATAGCGAATCGCTCTGTCTTGTTTGGATCTCACTAGCCTCTAGCGGTAGCGGCTGTGGATCCTTCTGATCTGAGTTCCTGGAGTGTAAGCTGGAGCAGCGGTTGCTACCGGCTACCTCATCTGATCTGTCTTGTTTAGATCGCACTAGCCGCTAGCGTTAGCGGCTGTGGATCTTTCTGATCTGTGTTCCTGCTTGGATCACACTTACTCTGGCGGAAGAGCGGTGGATCCTTTCTGCCTAGTTCCTGTTTCTCGTTTGTCTGTCTTGTCTGATACGGGCGCTTGCTGTAGGCTCGATGAGGTAACCGTTAAGCAAGCGTTCACGTTCTTTGTTTCGTGTTTGTCTGTTGATGGTTAGTTAGGCGTGCTTGTCTCTATTGTGCTTATCACGTGGAGACCGCGCATAACCGCGTGCACTGTTGCGAATGAGTGCGGTGTTCGCGGTTAGCTAGCGTTTATTATTTTCCGTATATTCTCATTGTATTATTTGCTGTGCCTTTGCTAACCTCGTATTCTGTTCTGATCTGCCTTGTGTCACGTCTGGCGATCGCACCTCTCGCGATCGCGTTCCTATTTCATATCTGCTGTTGTGTATGCGTGGTCGCGGGGTGGCGACTAGATTGGCGCACACACATACAATCTGTCCCTTTGCGCATTCTCATTCGCAATCGCCTCTCTTGCGATTGCGTTCTGCGCTTCGTACAAATTCCTGTCTGGCATTTGTGGAGGTACAGAGGATTGGTTCCTCTGCACTCCCCAGCGCCATCTGCCGACAGGAATTTTCCCTCTACTGGTGCTTGCACCAAAAGCTGGGTTCTAGTATCTTGACACGCTTGTGGAGGACCTCCGCAGTGTCAGCGCACATCTTTGTGCGCTGAACACGGAGATATCCCACAATCGTTACAGTTTTCTAAAACGCTTGCAGGTGGATCAGCCTCGGAAGAAGTACCCGGTGGATCAGCCTCGGAAGAAGCACCGCTGTGCGAAACGGCTGTTAGGCTATCGTTTTTGCCCTGCACCCACCACCGCCACCCTCTGATATGGTAGGACATCCTCTTCATGTAGTTATTTGAATGCACAAGATGTTTGCACATGATTTTTTGTACCTACCTTTTTGAATGCAAGAATTTTTCATATAAGTGGTGATTTTATTCACATTGAAAACACTATTAAAACAGAATTAACTGCAGTGCCTGGTTCAACAGTCTTTATTCTTTTTGATGCTGATACTTTCATTCTACCTTTTACATCTAACGCCGCGTTTTGGAGCATTGCGTTTCAACGCTCCCAGGAGCTTTTCTCATTACAATTGATAGTAATGTGTTGGCGTTAAAACGCCTTCAAACGCCTGCAGCCAAAACGCAGTGTTTTAGCCTTTTACCGCTGCTTGTAGTGTGAAAGAGCCCTAATAAAAGTGAATGGGCTGGTGCACACCAGAGCGGGTCGTTTTCTCCACAAACGCAAACTGCTGTCATGCAGCATTTTTTAGATTTCTGAGGCGTTTCTGCCTCAATGTTAAAGTATAGGAAAGTGGAAAACAGCTCTGAAAAATGCACGATCAGAGCGGTTTTCTAAGCGTTTTTGTTACAGAAGCTGTTCAGTAAAAGCTTTAACTGCAACAATATTTGTAATCTGCTACACAAAAACACTCCGAAAAATGCTAGGCATGTTTAGAAAACATGCCTAGAATCGCTCTGAAATCAGCTGCAAAAACCACTAACGTTTTACAGATCTGCTAGAGGTTTTTGGTGTGCACTGGGCCTTATATGGTAGGAAGAGTGTTTCTGCTCTGCTGATGGTAGTTCTCCAAGCATTGGAAGGACATCTGCTGGTGAGAGGTAGAATAACCAGAACACAGTTCACATGCCAGACATTCTGGCCCATATGCAATTCACTTTTTCTCCTGAGTTTTCTCCTAGGTGATATTTTTAAACTTGTCAATAAAATGTATTTTAAGCCACCAGAAAGCAAGAACATATTCCAAATAATTTTGGCAGTATCTTTTCACCTAAGTATCTTTTCGATATGTTTTTAGTTGAAAAGTGCTGGAAAGTTATTTTAAATAGAGGATGAAAAATTATCTCCTAGGAGAAAACTTGGGTGAAAAAGTTAATTGCATATGGGCCTCTGGGCCATATGCAATTCTCTTTTTCACCTGAGTTTTCTCCTAGGAGATAATTTTTCATCTTTGATTTTAAATAACTTTGCAGTACTTTTCAACTAAAAAAGTACCAAAAAGTTTGTGAAAAGGTACTATCAACATAATTTTGATTATTGTCTTGCTTTCTGGTGGCTTAAAAGGAATGTTATTGACAAGTTTAAAAATATCACCTTGGAGAAAACTCAGGAGAAAACATTAATTGCATATGGGCCTCTGTGTCCTATGCATTCCACTCTATTAAGTATTTTTTGTAAAAATTCTTGTTAACATTTTTTGATTTGTTCATTTTGCAGAAGTAGCAGTGGAGTACTGTACTGTGTTAGCCATCAGTAAAATAAAATAGTTTTGAATCAGGATAATACCATTTATTTGCTAACTTATGAGCAAAGAAGTAAGCTTTTGGCTATGAAGCCTTTTGGCTGGGACCCACTAGAGCAATTTTGGCTGCATTTTTGGATCACTGACAATTCCAAAAATGCTTTGCCAACGTATTTAAATGGTGGGGAACACTCTAGTGAGATTACAGTTATTCGTAATTGCAGGTCATGCAGCATTTTGAGCGTGTTTGTGCTCAATGCTATGTATAGAAGTGATGCAAAATTGCTTTGAAAAGCAATTTTGCAACGATTTGGGGTCTAAGCGTTTTCATTTTTAAATAAAGTAAAATATACTTGCAGAGAGTCCTGTTGTCCGTGACAGTCTACATGTAAACAGCCTGCTAGTGACATGCTGCGTGTCGCTAGCACGACGATTTGATTTATGGGGGACAGCAGAGCACAGGGGGGGCCTGGGGGGAACAGTATAGTAACAGAGGCTGGAGATTATATGCAGACCCAGCCTTTGCGTGCTAATAGGATTCTTAAAACCCACCTCGGGGCTCGGGTTCTGACACTATGGTTGTCCTTGGCAAGTTTTGGTGCGCCGTATCAATTATGTATTGCGTGCTTGGGGGGGCCCATGTAAACCTTGCACCAGGGCCCATAGCTCCTTAGCTATGCCTGCACAAGAAATAAAAAAGCAGTGTACTCTAAATCGTTTTAATATACAGCAATCAAGTATGAGGAAGGCTTTATAGCCATAAGCTTACTCCTTTTCTTCTAAGTTAAAGGGAACCTTAACTGAGAGAGATATGGATGTTTCCTTTTAAACAATACCAGTTGCTTGTCAGTCCTGCTGATCTCTTTGGCTGCAGCAGTGGCTGAATCACAACCCTGAAACAAGCATGCAGCTAATCCAGTCTGTCTTCAGTCAGAGCACCTGCTCTGCATGCTTGTTGACGTGCTGTGGCTAAAAGTATTAGAGACACAGGATCAGCAGGTGCTGCCAGGCAACTGATATTATTTTAAAAGGAAAAGTCCATATCCTTCTCAGTTTAGGTTCCCTTTAATATCAATAAATGGTAGCAGCCTGATTCAAAACTTCATTCTGTAGGATATCTTCATCCTGGCTTCTATGAACTCTTGTAATACTAAAAAACACCCTGTAGGTGTCGCTGACGTGTTAAACAAAATGCTTGCCTACACAATAGCCTTTGCTTCATCCTCCATAGTGACTTGCACCTGTCACCTTACGGAAGTGCTACCAAGCTTAGCTGCTTATCTACCTACCGCTGACACCCCAAGTATTATAAATGTCCCGATGTATACAACGCTCAGAGCGCCAGTTGTCAGCTGTGGAGGCTCATCTAATGCATCTAAAGCCACGAACTCACAACCACACGTGGCAGTATTGAATATAATACTGAACTGATACTTCTACAGCTATTGCTAATAACAATATAAATTAGGGAGCACCTGTACCACAGTATTAAGGGGCTTTATGCGTTAATCACATGCTAATTATGCTGAGCTGCAGTGACAGCTGCATGGACCTGTGTAAGCAGCAGGCATCGCCCTGCTGATGGGAGGGAAGGTTGGCTGCTCGGGGCACTGCCACCTCCTGTGTAGTTCTGTCCCCGCTGGGCGTGTCTCACACATGCTGTACGTTTGTTGCTTTTTTCTTCTGCTAGAGCACACTTCCGTACCAGCAGCATATAGTCATAGTCACCTACTGCTGACAGATCGGGGTCCCGGGGTCTTCCACTAAGGTATGGTGACATCACTGAGTGCAACCTGATAAGTCAGGAGAGGGAGGTGTGTGTGATCACAGGGATTGGCTTGGGAACCTGCGACTTCTGCTATTTCTACATACAGCAAGTGTACTGACTTGTCAAACCCAGCAGGTATTCGGAAGTAAACTTCTAAGTTTAGGACATAACTTTAGTCAATTCTTTTTCTTTTTTGAACTGTGCGTATTGAACTGTGCATATTGCCAAAGCAAATGTTGTCTTGACTTGTTTTGTACAAACTGATGTGAGAATGCATGACATTTCTTTCTTGTCACATAGGGATTGGTAAACGTGGCTATCTTCTTGTTTAAGGGTCCTTTCACATGGTGTGTGTTGCATTCTGTCGCAATGGACAGTATGGCAACACAATACAATGATATTTCTGTGGTGCTTTTACACTGAGTGCGCTGCGGTGGGATCCAATGGTGCTGTGCTTTTGCCAGACAACATGTGCGTTTGCAGTGGCAGTGAAGCATACTTTCATTTTATTGTGTGTTTCACTGTATAGTTGCAACACACATCTAAGGCTCTGTTCACATTTGAGCAGAGAACGGACATTTTTTGTCCATTCTCCGCTCATTGAGTGAAATGAATGGTGCCTATTTTATAAATAGGAACCGTTCACACTTGTTCACACACTTGTCACACTGCAACGGATCTGCGGGATACGTTGCAGTAAGCGCACTGGCGCACGGAAGGGGGTGTTCCGGGTGTCTGGAACACCTCCCCCCCCTGCACCGAGATCGGAAGTGGGGCTGCCGTATGTGTGTACGGCGGAGGGTCCGAGGGTCTGACTGGCAGCAGGGGCACCCGAGGCCTCACGCTGCAGGGGGCCTAGCTTGCTGCTGGCGGCGGGCAGCGGGCGTACGGGCAGCTGCGGCGAGAAGACTTTCCACTTACCTTCCTTGATCTTGCCAGCTTCTATCTACATCCTGTCCCGGCCGGCGTCTGTCGTTGTGGTAACAGCGCCCCCTGTGATGACGTAACCGCATGTCATCACAGGGGGAGCTCTTACCGATGCGACACGCGCCGGGAGAGGATGAAAATAGAAGCTGCGTGCAGGATGAAGACAGGTAAGTGGAAACTCCTCTCTCCCTGCTCCCCCCGCCTACCTATCTAATCTATCTATGGGCATATTCCTATCTAACTTATACTTAGGGACATATACCTATCTAATCTATACTGGGGGGGGGGGGGGGGGGCATATACCTATCTAATCTATACTGGGGGGCATATACCTATCTAAGCTATACTGGGGGGCATATACCTATCTAAGCTATACTGGGGGGCATATACCTATCTAAGCTATAATGGGGGGCATATACCTATCTAAGCTATACTGGGGGGCATATACCTATCTAAGCTATACTGGGGGGCATATACCTATCTAATCTATACTGGGGGGCATATACCTATCTAAGCTATACTGGGGGGCATATACCTATCTAAGCTATACTGGGGGGCATATACCTATCTAAGCTATACTGGGGGGCATATACCTATCTAATCTATACTGGGGGCATATACCTATCTAATCTATACTGGGGGCATATACCTATCTAATCTATAGTGGAGGCATATACTTATCTAATCTATAGTGGAGGCATATACCTATCTAATCTATAGTGGAGGCATATACCTATCTAAGATATACTGGGGGCATATACCTATGTAAGATATACTGGGGGGCATATACCTATCCAGGGGCGTAGCAATAGGGGGTGCAGCGGTAGCGACCGCATCGGGGCCCTTGGGCCAGAGGGGCCCCGAAGGGCCCTCCCTCAACTACAGTATTAGTTCTCTATTGGTCCTGTGCTCATAATAATCACTTCTATATATACATTGAGTAGTGGTAAACATTAAGAAGCTCTTTCCCATCCCCTTCTTGCACCTCTGACACTGTAGTTGCCATTGGCAGGTTTTGGTGCGCCGTATCAGTTGTTATGTATAGAGTGCCTGGGGGGCCCCATTGTAAAACTTGCATCGGGGCCCACAGCTCCTTAGCTACGCCACTGTACCTATCTAATCTATACTGGGGGGCATATACCTATCTAATCTATACTGGGGGGCATATACCCATCTAATCTATACTGGGGGGTATATACCCATCTAATCTATACTGGGGGGCAGATATACCTATCTAATCTATACTGGGCATATACTTATCTAATCTATACTGGGGGACATATACCTATCTAATCTATACTGCGGACATATACCTATCTAAGCTATACTGGGAGCATATACCTATCTAACCTATACTGGGGGCAACTATATGGGCTACCTATACTGGGGGGGGGGGGGGGGGACCTATAGCTGGCTACCTATACTGCGGGCACCTATACCTGTCTCCACGTTGGGGGCGCATTTCATGCCCTCACCCTGGGTGCAATTTAGCCTAGAAACTGCTAGTATTTGGCTCAACTCACTCCATGTTTTGGCCACGCCCACATGCCGCTTTCAGGAATCCCCCCCTTGGAAATCCTGGATTTGCCCCTGAAGCAGACCGCACTTCTGTGCAATCCAGGATAATCCTGGACAGGTGGATGCGTTCCCCCATATAACCTAAGGGGTAATGCATCTGCTGCAGCCATCGGAGCAGACATTACACTGTCCACTCCCACTGGTCCGGCACATGTGGACAGTATAATGTAAGTATGCTTCACTGCCATTGTAAAGTTGCTCATCTGGTAAACACACAAAAATGTACATACCATAGGAATATCATTGGATAGCACTAGGATGCAATAATGTTGCCTGTTGCAAAAACAAAACAAACAAAAAAAATGCAACAGATTAAGTGTGTAAGGATCCTAAACCAAAAATCAAAGTTTTGTCAGTAGGAGGTTCCAAAGCTGTACCATTTAAAAAAAAGTCTGATACCTATTGAGAGGGAAAGTTCTGCATCCTATTCAGCCTTCTCTGTACCCTCTCAGTCCCCTCGTTCCAGCGATGTCTCTCTGTGAAGTTACATCACCTCCAGGGGCCCTCGGAAGGCTTCAGGTGCCTGATTGCTCCCAAAGATGAGCTACTCTGCATTGCGCATGCGTGGGCATACTGCACCCTAATTATGATTTGGCGACAATTGAGGGGAACATTGACGTTTTGATTTGTAAGGGACTCCACTGGGGGACACAGTGCATAATTATGCTTGGGGGACATACTGCCTAATTATATTTGGGGGTACACTGCTTAATTATGTTAGTGGAAAACTCTTCCTATTTATGGGAAACCCTGCATAATATTTGTTGTTTGGGTTTTTTGGGGGGAGGAGGGGTATGTTTTTTTGTGTGTGTGGGTAAATCAATGCCTAATGATGTTGTTTGAGGGAACATGATGCCTAATTTATCTGGGTTTTTTTTTGGTGTTGGGGTAATACACTGTTTAATTATGCTTTATTGGAGAGCCTCGGTGCTAGTTTACTTTAGGGGACCCAGCAGGAAACCTAATAGGGAACAGCTCTCCAATCACATTACCCTCAACAGCACAAATCGCTGTGATTGGCTGAATAGTGTGGGTGTAGTTTACTACAACCTATTGTGAACCTAGCAGTTTGAGAGGGTGCTGTCTACCCAATCACGTTAGCTAAATTTCCCTATGAGGTTTCCTGCTGGGTCCCCTAAACTAGACCAGCGCTGGAGCTTCTGCCTCATTATGTAGATTGACGGGTAAGCGCTGTTTAACCTTTTGCAGACTGCTGCATGTAACCCCTACGCCGTACTTGTGGCTGTCCTAGGCTGATGTGATGTAGGATTTACGCCGCGTGCCGTCTCCGCTCCCGACGCAATTGTGCGCACCCGAGAGGGAAGATTAAGCTGTCATATGACAGCTGACATCTCCCCTCAGTGATCAGGAGCCATCGCGATTGGCTCCTGATCACATGATCACTACGATTGCTGGCGGATCATAGTGATCACCATTAGAACTGGGGCGGCAGGGGGGGAAGAAGAGGATCCACTCACCTTCCTGACGTTCACCTGGCTATCGGCACTCCCCTCCGCTCTGGCTGGCATCCCCGCCGCTCTGGCCGGCATCAACGCTCGTTCTGACGTAAATTTCGGGTCCCGTTTAATGACGTCAGGAATTTAGCGTCAGTACAAGCGGGGATGCCAGCCAGAGCGGAGGGGTCTACCGCCTGGGAGGTGAGTAAAAGCTGCTGGCTACAGGGGGGACACCTAGCTACACCATGGACTCCATGCCCAGCTAGCCCTGCCAGGGATCCGGCTGCCTGACCCTCCCAAACACTCTGCCTGATTTGGGGAGAAAACACTGCCAATTATGTTGCCCATGAAGTGGTGTATAGCACTCTAGTCTCGCAGTGCTAGGGTCCTTTGCTTGATTTCCAGCCTGGACGTGTTGTGTGTGAAGATAGTATGTTCTCCCTGTATGCTTGGGTTTCCTCTGGGCATTTCCTCCAAAGGTGTACAGGCAAGTTAATGGGTAACCTTCTAAATTGATACAGCTGAAAGCTTGCTTACTCTTAAGGCTCATACACACATCGGACTATAGTCTTTGGAAAATGAAAGATCACAGATCAATCTTACCACCCTTCATGTAGTATGAGAGCCATACTCTACACAGTCTTTTCTATGGAGCTGAACTCCACATCAGAAAAAATCTTTGCAAGATGCTGCACACACAGATGCTGTACAGACACAAAAGATCAGTATCTGCAAAAGATCAGTATCTGCAAAAGATCAGTATCTGCAAAAGATCAGTATCTGCAAAAGATCAGTATCTGCAAAAGATCTGTTCCAGCAAAAGATCTGTTCCAGCAAAAGATCTGTTCCTGCAAAAGATCTGTTCCAGCAAAAGATCTGTTCCTGCAAAAGATCTGTTCCTGCAAAAGATCTGTTCCTGCAAAAGATCTGTTCCTGCAAAAGATCTGTTCCTGCAAAAGATCTGTTCCTGCAAAAGATCTGTTCCTGCAAAAGATCCATTCCTGCAAAAGATCCGTTCCTGCAAATTGCATTCATAGTCTATGAGATCTGCAGATCATCATACACACCTTGTTTAACTGACATTCATCTGCAGATCAGACAATCATTTGCAGATCTGAAAATCCATCCTGGTGGATCTGATCTGCAGATGAATGTCAGTTAAACAAGGTGTGTATGATGATCTGCAGATCTCATAGACTATGAATGCAATTTGCAGGAACGGACCTTTGGCAGGAAGGCCTAGTGCACACCAGAGCGGTTCTGCTGCGGTTTGCGATCCGCTTGCGGGTGCGGATACGCTTGTGTAATGTATTTCAGTGGGCTGGTGCACACCAGAGCGGGAGACGTTTTGCAGAAATGCATACTCCCGGGCTGCTGCAGATTCTGGATTGCGGATGCGTTTCTGCCTCAATGTTAAGTATAGGAAAAACGCAAACCGCTCTGAAAAACGGCACTTCAGAGCGGTTTGCCAGGCGTTTTTTGTTACAGTAGCTGTTCAGTAACAGCTTTACTGTAACAATACATGAAATCTACTACACCAAAAACGCTTCCCAAAACCGCAAAATGCTAGCTGAAACGCTACAGAAAAGAAGAAGAAGCGTTTAAAAATCTGCTAGCATTTTGCGGATCTGCTAGCGTTTTTTGGTGTGCACCAGGCCAGACAGATCTTTTGCAGATACTGATCTTTTGTGTCTGTACAGCATGTCTGTGTGCAACATCTTGCAAAGGTTTTTCTAATGGGGAGTTCAGCTCCAAAGAATAGACTGTGTAGAAATGCTCTTATAGGCCTAGTGCACACCGGAGCGTTTCCGCTGCTGTTTGCGATCTGCTTGCGGGTGCGGATCCGCTAGGGTAATGTATTTCAATGGGCTGGTGCACACCAGAGCGGGAGGCGTTTTGCAGAAACGCATACTCCCGGGCTGCTGCAGATTTTGGATTGCGGATGCGTTTCTGCCTCAATGTTAAGTATAGGAAAACCGCAAACCGCTCTGAAAAACGGCACTTCAGAGCAGTTTGCCAGGCGTTTTTTGTTACAGTAGCTGTTCAGTAACAGCTTTACTGTAACAATACATGAAATCTACTATACCAAAACCTCTACACAAAACCGCAAAACGCTAGCTGAAACGCTGCAGAAGAATAAGAAAAAGCTTTTCAAAATCTGCTAGCATTTTGCGGATCTGCTAGCGGTTTTTGGTGTGCACTAGGCCATACTACATGAAGGGTGGTAAGATAGGTCTGTGATCTTTCATTTTCCAAAGACTATAGTCTGATGTGTGTATGCACCTTTATACTTTAAGCCATAGTCCCTGAACAAGCCTGCAGCAGATCAGGTGTTTCTGACATTATTGTCATATCTGACAAGATTAGCCGCATCCTTTTTTTCTGGTGTGATTCAGACAGTACTGCAGCCAAATAGATCAGCACGGCTGCCAGGCAACTGGTATTGTTTAAAAGTAAATAAATATGTCAGTCGCCATAGCCCTCTAGTTACAGTTCTCCTTCAAATTACACCGTTGCAAGGTTCATGTACCTTTGGCTCCAACCATGACTTGTCATGACCATGCCATGCTCACTTTGCACCATGATACACATTGCACACTGCACATTTACCTCTTTCTTGGTGTCCTGGATTTTTTGGGAACCTACGGATGCTCCTGGCTGGAACTGGGAGGCATGCTGTAGAAATGTATTTATTGACACAGATGTAGCACTGGTAAAAAAAAATACTTCCCCTTTTAATGCAGCTGTTCCTCTTTTGTGTAAAAGCCCTGCCTGGCCTGGACTGCTGCACAGCATCATTGGGCTGTGCAAACCCTCCTTGTGATGGGCGGGAGTGGACCCGTATACATGCTATTTGCATACTGACAGCTGTGAATAATAACGACTTTCCATATTTTAGTTGCATATCTTCCTGTGCTCTTATCAGATAGTAAAAACGAATTCCACCAAGCATAGTTGGATGATGGAGAGGTAAGTGAAAACGAGCTTACTGCTTTACATCACTTCTGGGATGCATGGGGCATAGAATAGTTTAAATTACCTGGACCATCACTCCCTTTGACTGGTGCGTACACACGCACTACAGAAGCAAACGATGGGTCCGTCAGACCCTCCTGCTGGGCGGACTTTCAGCAGACTGTAGTGCGTGTGTACGCACTGTCGGCAGACTGATAAGGCTGTTCCTGGACTTTCAGCAGACTGTAGTGGGTGTGTACGCACTGTCGGCAGACTGATAAGGCTGTTCCTGGACTTTCAGCAGACTGTAGTGCGTGTGTACGCACTGTCGGCGGACTGATAAGGCTGTTCCTGAACGATCCGCCGTTCAGGAACAGCCTTATCAGTCCGCCGACAGTGCGTACACACGCACTACAATCTGCTGAAAACCCGCCTAGCGGGAGGTGCCGACGGACCCGTCGTTGGCTGCTGTAGTGCGTGTGTACGCATTAGCTGTCTACCTGCATAATGGCCTGCAGGCACTGCAGAAGGTTTTTGGATTTCACTGGTTCTCTGTCTGGTCACAATAGGCATAGCTCCCAACTGTCCCTTTATGGAAGGACAATCCGTCTTTGGGAACCTAATCCCGCTGTCCTAATTTCTTTCCCATTTGTCCTTCTTTCAGGACTGATGTATAGATGTAAGAAAATATGTGTATTTTTCTCTTGAAAAGTTGTCTAATTAACTCTAAGCTTTTTTCCCCTCCCTTAAATTGATCTATTTCTCGTTTTCAAAAGGAAAACCAATTATGATTGAAAGGTTGGTTTGAATTATAAAACCAGGTCTTTTGCTTATGTATCCTTTGTGGTTTGTGTGACTAGGGGTGTGATGTGGGCATGCCTGGAGGCTTGGTTGCCGACCACGTAACGCCAATGGGCGTGAACCTGGCCAGGACCGCCTAACGCCAATTGATGTCAAGTCCTGGGGCAGGGTTTTTGCAGATCGCAGACACGGCTGTCCCCCTGGGAGGCAAAGAAAGCAATCAGCTCTCATAGGCTGATGTCTATGAGAGCCGATCGCTGGAATTGGCTGGCGGGGGGAGGGAGGGGTTAAAAATAATAATTAAAAATAGTAATATTTATTAAGAAAAAGAAACAAACAAATAAAAAGAATAAACAAACACCCCAGCAGGGATCAGAGCCCACCAACAGAAAGCTCTGTTGGTGGGCAGAAAAGGGGAGGGGGGAATCATTTGTGCGCTGAGTTGTACGGCCCTGCAGCGAGCCCTTAAAGCTGCAGTAGCCTAAATTGCAAAAAAATAGCCTGGTCACTAGGGGGGTGTAAGCCTATGGTCCTTAAGAGGTTAAAGGTGTTCCTCTTTCTTACATCAGAAAGGTGGGAGTTATGTAAAAGGGAGCAAACATAACTTGTACATAAAAAATTGTTGGGTGTGCTGCGTGAAGTCCGCATTTACATGACACCTGCATTATGGCTATAGAGCCGCTCAGTGAGTAATTTGGGCACTGGCAAAAGATGGAGCCCAAATTACTATAAAAACAGTGCAATTCAGCCACCAGGAATAGCTAGAAGTCGCATTGCCTCTTACATACAGCGCCTTAGAGGCAAGAAATTTGCCACAGCTGGGTGAGATGTTTTTCGACTTCACCCTGCGCTCAAATTTCCCGGTGCCCTTTTTACATGTATGCCCTGAACAAGCATGCAGCAGATCAGGTATGTCTGACATTTTTGTCAGATCTGCCAAGATGAGCTGCATGCTTGTTTCTGGTGGGATTGAGGCACTACTGCAGTTAAGTAAATCAGCCGAGCTGCCGGGGGACTAGTATTGTTTAAAAGGAGATAAATATGGCAGCTGCCATATACTTCTCACTTCAAGTTCCTTTTAGAAGTAATCCTACAAAGTAAATTCCTGATAGAAAAGTAAAGTAACTTTATTTAGTAACTTTTTAATGAATTTGTTTATTTAGGCAAGGAGCACTCTTCTGTGCAAATTGCATGTGTTTTTCCGGCATGTGTTATCATTACTATGTACCGGTAAGTCAATGGGATGGCTCACACTTAAAGAGACTCTGAAGTCTCCTGAAAATGATCTTTTTATTTAAAAAATGTGCTTAACATCTTTGCCCTAACTAAACCGCCGCATTCCCACTGCTGAAATCTATCTAAATCCCCCCAAACTCGCCCTCCCTTTCCCTTGCAAAATTCACGACTTTCTTGGTCGTGGATTTTGCTGCTGTTGGAGGCAGAGCTATGTGCCGCAGCTCTGCCTCCATGCCCCGTCCATCAGCGGCGGATCTCCGCCTCTCCCCGCCCCTTTTAGTGAAGGAAGACTGATGGGCGGGGAGCGGTGGTGATCCGGGCTGACAGACACGCTGAGAGGCAGAGCTGCAGCTCATAGCTCTGCCTCTCACGGAAGCGCTGCCCGGATTGCCCCCCGGCGAGTTAGGGGGGATTTAGTTAGTGTACAGCGGCGGGAATGCGGCGGTTTCGTTAGGGCAAAGATGTTAAGCACATTTTTTAAATAAAACATTTTTTTCAGGAGACTTCAGAGTCTCTTTAAAGGGAATCTGAAGTGAAAATAAATTTATGATATGATTTGTATGTGTAGTACAGCTAAGAAATAAAACATTAGGAGCAGAGACATAAGGCTAATGCTGGGCATACACGGCGTCGAGGGGAGGATTATCAATCGAGCCTGATGGCTCGAGTGATAATATCTGACGTGTCCGATCACCGCGGGGATCGATTCAGCGCTCGAATCGAGCGGGTGATAAGAAGTGCCGGCGGGGACGAGCGGGAATTGATCCGCGCGGCGGTGGTCCCGGCGGGGTTGATCCGGCGGCTAATCGGCCGCCGGATCGACCCGTATATGCCCAGCATAATATTGTTTCCAGTACAGGAAGGGTTAAGAGACTCCAGTTGTTATCTATGGAAAAGAGTCACTGATCTCTATGACTTTCAAGGTCGCTCTGTGTTCTGCAGCTTTTTATCTCAAGTGTTTGTCAATGTATTTTATTTTTCTCTGCAGAGAAGGGTTCAAAAGTTCACTAGCCTGCTCTGTAAAATCATTTAGAATGCTGAGTAGTGTGTAAACTGCAAATATTAGAGAATGATGCAATGTTATAAAAAAAACTATATAACTGAAAATAAAAATATGAGAATATTTTCTTTGCTACTAATGTTCTAGTAATTATCCGTACTACATGACCAATTCATTATATTATATTTTTCTTTTTTTGGCTTCAGTGTCTCTGTAAAGCAATTCTGTAGTAAAAAAAAAAAAAAAAAGGATGGTAGGGTGGCGAGGGTCATATACTTACCTCGGAAGGAGGAAGCCTTCCCCTTCCTGGTGGGTGTATTCTGATCGGCTACACTACAAAGCCAATCCTTTTAAAACGCCTGTATTATTATTATTTAGTATTTATATAGCGCCGACATATTACGCAGCGCTGTACAGTATAAAACCCACGCAGACACGGAGAGAACATACAAACTCTTTGCAGATAGTGCCCTGGCTGGGATTCGAACCAGGGACCCAGCGCTGCAAGGCGAAAGAGCTAACCACTACGCCACCGTGCTGCCTCGGTATTGCACTGAACAGTGCTAAAACAGGGCTTTTTAAAACGTCAGTTTTGCAGCTGCTAGTTAATCCATTTTGGAATAAGGCGGTAACATAACAAAATGTGGAAAAAGTGATGTGCTCTAAAAACTTTCCAGATGCACTGTAAATGTGAAAAACACCCCAATAATCTCTACTCCTAATCTCCTAATCTCCACTGTCAGAGTAATATTTCACTCTTATTTAACCCTCATCTCATTAGCAATTTTCTGATACTTCCATCTGTAAAATATTTCCCAAAATGAATCCTTTCTTCACATGTATGTGCAGACTTCTCACAAGTTTCCTCTTTTCAGAGAACCAGACATGAAGCACCCTCATGTATTTTCCCATATTTATCAATGGGAACATGACGGTGAACACCTACTCAGCTCTTTGTTTCATTCTTCTCTGCTAAATCTGCCTGTTATCAGCTCTAAGAATCCCTGACTGAGCATTCCATCTAGCTTTGCCCAGGAATGATTATAGCTGAGTCAGTCTTCTGTAATGTCTTTTCAAGCCCAAGCCTGCCCCCTCCTGGCTCTGCTTTCCTGCTAGGAGGATAAATAGCAGGAAAGCAGAGCCACAATGGGGCAGACTTGGGCTTGAAAAGACATCACAGAAGACTGACTCAGCTATAATCATTCGTGGCAAAGCTAGATGGAATGCTCAGTCGGGGATTCTTATCAGAGCTGATAACAGGCAGATTTAGCAGAGAAGAATGAAACAAAGAGCAGAGTAGGTGTTTACTATCATGTTCCCATTGATATACTGTATATGGGAAAATACATGAGGGCGCTTCGTCTCTGGTTCTCTTTAGAACTTTCTTCCACACCTTGTCCACTGTGCTTCAAGCCTGGAAACCTGCAACCCTCTCTTAAAACACACCTTTTTCTTATAATCTGCCATAGTCCTTCTTCAGAGATACTTATATTTACATTTGCATCAGATCACTGTTTCATACGCTAGCCCCTTTTACTCCTTATCTACTGTCTCCATCCCGATACCCTCTAGACAGAAACTCACAAGGCCAGGGTCCTCCCCTAACATTTCTCCTGTGCTTATTCCATCAAGTGAGCATATACCACCTGTGCTGGTGGATGGTTTTATACCACACAAGACCTATGTGTGTATTTTGTATGTTTTTGAATGTGCAACTGTACTTAGTACAACATAAAAGCTTTACAACAAAAACACATTTGTAAAGTGCTCTCCCATAGGACCCAAAGCGCATAAGCTTGTCTCAGATCAGTACACAGTGATGTGTACAGGGGAAAACATTATGTGATCATAAATGCCAGATTAAACAGGTGGCTTTTCTGTTTTGATTTAAACGTGTTCAGGGTTGGAGCCTTGATGAAGTTTGGCAAGGCAATTCCACATGGTAGGGGCAGCATGACAGAAAGCTCTGGCTCCAAAGGTTCTTAGTTAGACTCTGGGGGTGGTCAAGTTCAGGGTCGGACTGGGACACCAAGGGCCCACCAAGGAAGTTTCAGCCTGGGGCCCGCCCCTCTCTCCTCCTCCTCCTCCCCCCCCCCCCATTTTGGGCTCACATACACATGTACTCTAGAAATTTTGCATGACTTCATGGTAGGGAATAGATTTTGAGCAATTCTGAGGACAGTCTCCAATAGGGATATGTCTAAATGCGGCGCAGCGAAACTAAATGGGTGTCACCACGCACTGGAACACTGGCGTGGTCATGATGAGTCATGGGCAGACTTAAAAAATAAATAAATACAAAACACAAAATAAGTAGCGGTGTTATTCACAGAAATTAGGTCTGACCAGATACATTTTAGATAAAATATTCAAGTAGTTACATGCCTCATGATAATTCATAAAGTAGTCAAATGGCAGCAGATACCCCCAGAAAATGCAATCAGGTTGCCGACAGATGCCCCCAGAAAATGCAATCAGGTTGCCGACAGATGCCCCCACAAAATGCAATCAGGTTGCCGACAGATGCCCCCACAAAATGCAATCAGGTTGCCGACAGATGCCCCCACAAAATGCAATCAGGTTGACGGCAGATGCCCCCACAAAATGCAATCAGGTTGACGGCAGATGCCCCCACAAAATGCAATCGGGTTGGCGGCAGATACCCCCACAAAATGCAATCGGGTTGGCTGCAGATACCCCCACAAAATGCAAACAGGTTGGCTGCAGATACCCCCACAAAATGCAAACAGGTTGGCTGCAGATACCCCCACAAAATGCAAACAGGTTGGCTGCAGATACCCCCACAAAATGAAAACAGGTTGGCTGCAGATACCCCCACACAATGCAAAGAGGTTGGCTGCAGATACCCCCACACAATGCAAAGAGGTTGGCTGCAGATACCCCCACACAATGCAAACAGGTTGGCTGCAGATACCCCCACACAATGCAATCAGGTTGGCTGCAGATACCCCCACACAATGCAATTAGGTTGGCTGCAGATACCCCCACACAATGCAATCAGGTTGGCTGCAGATACCCCCACACAATGCAATCAGGTTGGCTGCAGATACCCCCACACAATGCAATCAGGTTGGCTGCAGATACCCCCACACAATGCAATCAGGTTGGCTGCAGATACCCCCACAAAATGCAAACAGGTTGGCTGCAGATACCCCCACAAAATGCAAACAGGTTGGCTGCAGATACCCCCACAAAATGCAAACAGGTTGGCTGCAGATACCCCCACACAATGCAAACAGGTTGGCTGCAGATACCCCCACACAATGCAATCAGGTTGGCTGCAGATACCCCCACACAATGCAATCAGGTTGGCTGCAGATACCCCCACACAATGCAATCAGGTTGGCTGCAGATACCCCCACACAATGCAATCAGGTTGGCTGCAGATACCCCCACACAATGCAATCAGGTTGGCTGCAGATACCCCCACACAATGCAATCAGGTTGGCTGCAGATACCCCCATACAATGCAATTCAGGTTGGCTGCAGATACCCCTACAAAATGCAAGTCCTCCCCAGCTTGGAAGGGGGGGCAGCGGGCACAGATCAGCGGGGAAGCCTCCCCCCCTCCCTCACCTAGGGGCCCCCCTCCTCCAGAAGTGCAGCCAGCAGCGAGCGGAAAATAGCTTACCGAGCTTCAGATGATGATGCTAGCTCCGCGCATGCCGCTGCTGCTGCCCTGCTGGTCTCTGTCTCCTGTAGTGACACTGTCCAATCACGCTCTCGCAGGAAGTACTGCGAGAGCGTGATTGGACAGCGTCACTGTAGGAGATGGAGACCAGCAGGGCAGCAGCGGCGAGCGGAGCGGAGCTAGCATCATCTGAAGCTCTGTAGCTATTCTCCGCTCGCTGCTGGCTGCACTTCTGGAGGAGGGGGGTGCGCGGAAGGGGGGGCCCCTAGGTGAGAGAGGGGGGGGGAGGCTTCCCCCCCCTCCCTGCCGCTCTGTGCCCAATTTCCCCCCTTCCAAGCTGTGCCCCCCTCCCTCTTGGCTCTGGGGCCCCCAGGAAGCGGGGCAGTCGGGGCCCACCGATGGGACCATCGGTGGTTCGGTGGCTCAGTCCGAGCCTGGTCAAGTTATTGGATCATTTTGATCTGAAGTTGTGGGTAGTGTGATGTAGTGAGTGTGATGTAGTTGCAACAAATCCTTCAGGTATCCAGGGCCTAGGTCGTGTAGGGATTTGAATGTTAGCATGCCAATTTTGCAAAGGATTCTCAATTTTATGGGTAGCCAGTGTAGTGAGCAAAGGATTGGTGTTATGCGGCAATGGCGGGGTTGGCTTGTTAAGTCTTGTGGCAGCATTCTGTACTGGCTGCAGGCAGTGTATGTCTTTATTTGGAAGGCCTGCATAGAGGGCATTGCAATAATAAAGCCATGAGGTAATGAAGGAGTGGACTAGGATGGAAGATCCTCCGAAGGAATGAGGTGCTTTATTTTTTCAATGGGCAAGGCTGTACAAACACGCTGCTTGCCTGAAGGCTAGCATTAGGTTCTGTTGCTATGCGGGGGAATGGAGAAATGGAGGGCGATGGTGAGGTGTGTGACAACACTCAGCAGCCAGAGTGAAAGGGGAGAACAATGCTCTTGCCCATTCCTTAGGTGGGCCACCCAGGAATGGTGGCCACAGTGGATTTTGGAGCTGTATAAATAAAAAGTAATAAATGATACTTTAACATCAGGTCAACTTTGTTCACAATATTACAATGCATTTGTGGGTGTGAGTATGTGGGTGTGAGTGTGTGTGTGTGTGTGTGTGTGTGTGTGTGTGTGTGTGTGTGAGAGAGTGTGTGTGTGTGTGTGTGTGTTTTAACACTGAATGGTAGAGTGTCTGTTTGCACTGCTAATCTGTAGAGAAATGTTTGTTCCACTTCAGTGGTTATAGTTGGATCTAGGCTGAGATTTCTGGTTGAGGTGTAAGGTTAGATTTTAGGGTTAGTTGGACCTTTGGAGGTAGGAGTTAAGGTAGCCATACATCTAGCGATTCTGATTCAATCAACAAAGGGATCAACTTTATTTAAGGATCGACTTCAGTATGGTTGATCGAAAGTCGACCGACTAGTGACCCAAACACTACAAGCGATTCCTATGCGATTCACCTTCACTAATCAATCTGACCAATGCTGTGTGAGCAGTAGCCAATTCCTGTGCCATCGACCGATATCTTGCATCCTGCTCGATCGACAGAGCTGATCAATTTGACATGATATCAGCCACTTTTCATGGATTGGGAATTCTGGAACACACTTAATTCCTTCTTGATTCCATAAAATGTTTGAATCAAATGGTCGATCGTACTGCAAAATTGCTAGATGTATGGCCACCTTTAGCCTCAGGTTTAGAGACTAGTGTGGTGAATAACTCTTGCTGCAGAATCTCTATTTAACCCCTGGAGGCTGAAAAAGAAAAATTAAGCTGTCCCTGTGCACTAGCTTGCTAGAGCCCAGTACCGGCGGTGAAGAGGCAGCACCACCATGGAGTCCACTCTGAGCACAGTTTTCTGCTGACACACATGGTGTTACATTTAATTGCAGCCGAATGTCGCTCATGCTAGGAGACTGAACTACCCGACAAGCATACAGTACAGCCTCCTGCGAGTATTTACCACCCTATCCACCCCCTTCCTCCCCCTCACACACTAACAGACATTTGCAATGTTTCAGTTCCTCTTTTTTCTCCTTCTGAATTAGCCTGTTCTGTTTTCTGTCTGTGCTTTTCTAATTTAGAGAGGTTTTATACATTAATTTTCCGATTTTTAAAGTTTTGTATTTCTATCAATTTTGTGAGGCCAGACTGGAGATTATTTACCCATTACTACCTGACATGATGCTTGTCTCCTTGTCTCTCCCCTTGTCGGCTGAACCTTCACCCATAGCAGAGGTTATGTAGACCAGTTTTACTGGGCCTGTGATTACAGCAGTGTGCAGATCTTGTCTCTTACTTCCTCTTTCTTCTTAAGAGATAAAGGCACCAGGTTTATATAAATGGAATCCTCACTCAGATGGCTCTTTCTGTAGATTACAGAAACTAAGGCTAGCTAAATAACAATGGCCTTGTGAGGAAACGCGGAAAGCCGCCGTTAGTACTCAGAGTAAGGCGGATTCCGCGTTCAACATGGCAGCTGGCGCGCAGTCGGAGCACGGAGAAACCGCCGCATGCCTAGACAACAGGGCGGCGGATTCCGCGTCCGACGCGGCAGGTTGCACGCATAGGCCTACTCCTATCAGCAATGCTGAATGCGGAAAAAAAGCCGCATGCACAGACAGCGCTGCGGCGGATTCCGCATCCAACACAGCAGAAACATTACAACACATGTCTGGTGTGGCTGGGACTGATAGTCCACACAGGTTCAGAAGGACTCGCGCGCGCGCGCAGAGAGGCAGGGCCTTTATGACAGTCAGAAGGGGGTCAGCTGACCAAGTCGGTCAGCTGACAAATTCAGCAGCTTTCATTGGTCCAGCACTTAGGGGAGGCGCTGGGGAGCGTTGGTGTATATATACTGGGTGCTGGTCATTTCTCTGGTGTCTGGCGTTGCGATCACTACGTGGTAGCACTCAGACCCTGTCAGTATCTGTGTTTATTAGACCAGTTTCTTAGGTGTTGATGATCATGGAGCTCACACCTTAGTCTAGGAATTCTGTTATTATCTGTGATTATTATCTAGACCAGTTTCCAAGGTGTTGATGATCAAGGAACTCACACCTTAGTCTAGGAATTGTTGATTATCTGTTGTGACTTTCTGCTTTCCTGACCATTCTTCTGATCTCTGATTCTGTGCCTTTGTCATTTTGATACCCTGTTGCCAATCTCTGCTGGTCTTAGGATTCGGCATCTGTATACTGTCTCTGTACTTTATCTGTCCGTGTGTTAACGACCTGGCCTGTCCGACCTCGAGAACTCTCTCTCCTGTTAAGAGATAGTTCACAGATCTGTCAGTGGCACTTCCTCACTGGTGTCACTCACATTCTGTCCTTCCCACTCTCAGCCTGGCTCTGCCCCTTGGGGAGCCTCAGGCCATTGGAAGGAACCTGTTCTCTGGGCAGTACATCCTATTGCCTTACACCCACTGTACGGGTGCTCTCCTCAAAGTATTACTGTTGCATCAAAACACTCATATATTACCCAGGTGTCCAGAGGTTAGAGATATATCTGATTATCGGTGATACTGCAGATCATCTATAATCGGGTATATATCTGCATTCTCGGTGATACTGCAGATCGCCGGTAATCAGATCCTCTCTGTGTTACACCGATCGTTACAGGCCTCAATTCACTTAGGTTATCTCCTGTAATGTTTCTAGAGTTATAACCATGGTGATTAGGCATGTAGTATTCAGGAAACATTTTACCTCAGGCAAACCTAAAGTTAACTCTTCTGTCTTTAAGTTAAGGAGAGATGTCTAAAGTTAACTCTTCAATCATTAAAATAACTTCAGAATTCTAAAGCTAAAGACAGGCTGTTAATTAACTGCATGTGAAAATAACTACAGAGGACGTAACTTAAGGACTGAAGTGATAAGATAACTCTCTCACTGTGAAAACTTATCTCTACACCTTAATAAAGAGAACCAGAGACTAAGCACCCTCATGTATTTTATTACATTTATCAGTAGGAACATGACAGTAAACACCTGCTTTTAGTTTCATTCTTATGTGCTTAATTAGTCTATTAGCAGCTGTGATAAGTATCCCTGACTGGCTCAGTCTAGGTTTGACCTGGAATCATTATAGCTGAGTCACTCTTCTGTGGACTCTTTTGAAGCCCAAGCCTGCCACCTCCAGGCTCAGATTTCCTGGTTTGCATACTGAGAGCTGTGATGACATGGGAGGGGCTGCTCCTGCTGAGAGAGAAGCTCTGAAACAGACAAGTTTTCAGAGCAATATGCAATATGATCTGTGTGCACTCTGTCTGCATACTGTAGATACTGATGATGACTGCAGTTTCATTCCTATGAGAGACACTTCCTACAGGCAGCTGCACATCATACTGGCTGCAGCAGCCTTTCTCATATAGCCTAGATAGCAGCATAGTCTCATATAGCCTAGACAGCACATCCAGAACAACTCATAACCCGGAAGCAGAAGGGATATGAGCCGGCGGCCATATTTGATTTTTCCTGGAGCAATAATGGATAAAAAACACTAAAAAGGCACACCAGAGTGGCAAAATGATCAGGTAGAGCATTTATTCTTTACAAGCTATCGACTGATATGTTTATTTTGTGTGAAACGTTCATCTCTGGTTCCCTATAAGGCAAGATCGATGTGTGGAGGTAAGTTTTAGCAACAAAGAAAGGGATGTCCCGCTACACCGTTGTAGGGTAAAAGGATCTCTCCCCGACTTTATTGAACACATCAGCAAAAACACAGACAAAGGCTCACGCGTATCGGAGCTCTACATGGCTCCTTAATCATAGCTAACATAGAGCTACTAGACAAGGGTATATATAGTCCATTGCTCACACCAAACATGGGTGTGGCTACTTTCCTTAAAGTGACGACACAAACACATATAAAAATGGCAATATCCAATATACAAAAAGGAATTGTTAAAAGGCCATCTAGTGGCTCTGAGAAATAACGCATCAGGTATCAAGAATGCACATATTTTTCACCAATGCATAATACATGTATCCACATCAATGGTAAATAAATAGTATCAAAAATTAGCCACATGTGTGGACATAGTGCAGAAAGCACAAACCAGAAGGAGGAGAAAGGAGAGGAAGGAGGAAAAACAAGGCAAAAAGAAGGGAAGGAGAAAGGGGAGGGAAACAACAAGGATGAAGCAATAATTAGGTCCTAACATCATATGTTAGACTGATATCCAGTCTTGAGTTTAGACCTGTGGGGGTACGGGTACCCAACTTCCATATCCACAGTGCCTCTCGTTTTAATAGAAGCCTGTGTACATCACCTCCCCTAGGTGGGCAGAAAACCCTCTCCACTCCCTGGAAACAGAAACTGCTCATGTCCCCACGGTGCACATGCAAAAAATGCCTGGACACACTGGAGACCTGAGTAACATAGGCCTCATTTCTGATGCATCTTACGGGTCCATTGTAGTGTTCCGAAATCTGCTGCCGTAGGGGGCGTGTAGTACACCCCACATACTGCAGCCCACAGCCAACACACGAGATCAGATAAACGACATTTTTGGAATTACAGTTTATATATTGTTTCATCTCAAAGGTCTCATTTTTAGAGGGTGACATAATTTGCCGTGTTTGGCTGTGGGCATGACAGTACCTGCAGGTGTTATATCCACATTTAAAAGAGTCTGCATGGGTCAGCCAAGCAGGGGTGGGCTTAACCGAACTAGAAAAAAGGCTCGGTGAGAGGCAGGTTCCCAAGGTTGGAGCTCGACGCGCAGAGAAACTGCAGCCTCCCTCCAGGACTTTGCGCAGTTTTGGGTCCGAGTGCAGAACTGGTAAGTACTTTTTTATAACATTAATTATTTTGTTGTACTCTAGGCTATATGGGGTTGTGAAAGTCAACCCTCTTGGTTCCTTTGTTCTGCAGTTGGTACCCACTCTGAGCAAGTCTCGGCGGTCCTTAAGCAATACCTTTTGTCTTGCCTTTTTAATCTGGCTATTGGCATATCCCCGCTCCCGCAATCTCCCTTCTACCCCGTCCAACTCTCCCTCCAGTATATTAAAATCTGAACAGTTCCTAGCAGCTCTGACCATTTCCCCATAAGGAATGGCCCTCAGGGTATGGCTCGGATGGCAGCTAGAGGCCAGCAGCAATGAGTTGCCTGCACATGCTTTCCTAAAGGTTTTTGTGATTATCCTACCTGAGGCCTGACATCTTTTCAAGGTTACATCTAAGTAGTCAATTTCAGTGGGGTCATGGCACATGGTGAATATTAAATTGAGGGCATTATCATTGCAATATGTCAGGAAATCTGATAGAGCCTCCAAGGGACCACCCCATATCAGCAGCAGATCATCTATGTACCTTCCATACCAAAAAATGTGATTAATAAAGGGGTTTTCAGATCCAAAAATGCGGAGCTCCTCCCACCATCCCATGAACAGATTCGCCAGGGATGGGGAAAACTTGGCTCCCATAGAAGCTCCGCATTTTTGGAGATAGAAAACCCCATCAAACATTAAATAATTGTGAGTCAAAAGATGATCTACCGCCAACATGAGGAAGTCCCTGGTCGCCTCAGAAAAGGAGCCGTACCTACGGATATGAAAATCCAAAGCCCTGAGAGCCAGGCTGTGGGGAATGGAGGAATAAAGGGAAGTCACATCCATGGTGACCCACTTGTAGTGACCTTCCCACTTCAAAGGGTCTAAACTATTCAAGAGGTGAGTAGTATCTTGGAGGAAACCCGGTAGTCTGCGGACCAAGGGCTGTAGACAAGTATCCAACCCACTGTCCCAGACGCTCTCCCAAGGAGCCAATGCCCGCAACTATTGGGCGACCCCTCGGGGGAACGTCCGGTTTGTGGACCTTGGGGAGGTGGTGGAAGATTGGGACGACCGGTGTCTCTACCATTAGGTAGTCCTTCTCCCTCTCAGAAAATATCCCCAAGGAGAAGCCCAAGTTTAATAACTTCTTTAGTTCCGCCCGGAAACCCGGAGTGGGGTGTCCCGGCAGCGTCTGGTAGGTCCCAGCATCACTCAGTTGTCGTAGAGCCTCAGCCTTATAGGCATCGGAGTCTAGGACAACCACAGCTCCTCCCTTATCTGCATTGCGTATAACAATAGTTTTGTTATTTTGGAGAGACTGTAGTGCGTCCCTCTCCTGCCTAGTAAGGTCTGAGTTAGCTCTAGTAATTCTCTGTATCCGCACAAGCTCACTCTCCACCAGATCCTGGAAAGTATCGACTGCTGTCGTTCTAGCCTGTACCGGATAAAAGAAAGGGTTGGAGACGGGTATGGGGCCCAACGCCGCCCCGGCGGCTGGGCCGCCGCTCGCCCTGGACACATGCTCCAGGGTGAGGGCGGTAGAGGCCTCCCGGAAAGGGGGAACCCCCCCACTCGCCGGGGCGGAAAACCCCCGGGGCCCCACACCCGTCCCCAACTCGACATCCGAGTTGGTGGAATCCTCTGCCTCTAGTAAATGTTTCCTCACCATTAAGTTTCTAACGAATTTGTTGACATCTAACATGGTGTCAAAAACATTGAAATGATTAGATGGCGAGTAGGACAAGCCTCTTGACAGTAAAGAGAGCTGGATATCAGAAAGCTGAACACTAGAGAGATTAATGACATTGGATAAGCTCTAGCCTCTAGCTGCCATCCGAGCCATACCCTGAGGGCCATTCCTTATGGGGAAATGGTCAGAGCTGCTAGGAACTGTTCAGATTTTAATATACTGGAGGGAGAGTTGGACGGGGTAGAAGGGAGATTGCGGGAGCGGGGATATGCCAATAGTCAGATTAAAAAGGCAAGACAAAAGGTATTGCTTAAGGACCGCCGAGACTTGCTCAGAGTGGGTACCAACTGCAGAACAAAGGAACCAAGAGGGTTGACTTTCACAACCCCATATAGCCTAGAGTACAACAAAATAATTAATGTTATAAAAAAGTACTTACCAGTTCTGCACTCGGACCCAAAACTGCGCAAAGTCCTGGAGGGAGGCTGCAGTTTCTCTGCGCGTCGAGCTCCAACCTTGGGAACCTGCCTCTCACCGAGCCTTTTTTCTAGTTCGGTTAAGCCCACCCCTACTTGGCTGACCCATAAGGGCTCTTTTAAATGTGGATATAACACCTGCAGGTACTGTCATGCCCACAGCCAAACAGGGCAAATTATGTCACCCTCTAAAAACGAGACCTTTGAGATGAAACAATATATAAACTGTAATTCCAAAAATGTCGGTTATCTGATCTCGTGTGTTGGCTGTGGGCTGCAGTATGTGGGGTGTACTACACGCCCCCTACGGCAGCGGATTTCGGAACACTACAATGGACCCGCAAGATGCCTCAGAAATGAGGCCTATGTTACTCAGGTCTCCAGTGTGTCCAGGCATTTTTTGCATGTGCACCGTGGGGACATGAGCAGTTTCTGTTTCCAGGGAGTGGAGAGGGTTTTCTGCCCACCTAGGGGAGGTGATGTACACAGGCTTCTATTAAAACGAGAGGCACTGTGGATATGGAAGTTGGGTACCCGTACCCCCACAGGTCTAAACTCAAGACTGGATATCAGTCTAACATATGATGTTAGGACCTAATTATTGCTTCATCCTTGTTGTTTCCCTCCCCTTTCTCCTTCCCTTCTTTTTGCCTTGTTTTTCCTCCTTCCTCTCCTTTCTCCTCCTTCTGGTTTGTGCTTTCTGCACTATGTCCACACATGTGGCTAATTTTTGATACTATTTATTTACCATTGATGTGGATACATGTATTATGCATTGGTGAAAAATATGTGCATTCTTGATACCTGATGCGTTATTTCTCAGAGCCACTAGATGGCCTTTTAACAATTCCTTTTTGTATATTGGATATTGCCATTTTTATATGTGTTTGTGTCGTCACTTTAAGGAAAGTAGCCACACCCATGTTTGGTGTGAGCAATGGACTATATATACCCTTGTCTAGTAGCTCTATGTTAGCTATGATTAAGGAGCCATGTAGAGCTCCGATACGCGTGAGCCTTTGTCTGTGTTTTTGCTGATGTGTTCAATAGAGTCGGAGAGATCCTTTTACCCTACAACGGTGTAGCGGGACATCCCTTTCTTTGTTGCTGCTGCAGGATGCTCTGAGTCCTAGGCTCCCGTTGGCTGCATTGGTGGTTGCAGCGATCCACACTACTTTTCTTTGAGGTAAGTTTTAACTTGCCTTATTATCTCCAGCAGGATCTTAGTGAATTGAGGCTATTATCAATGGGAAGCTATGCGTGAACATCATTCTATCTGCCATTGCTGACCTCATTATAAAAGAGCAACTGCTGGTGTGGAGGAGCACCCATGCAAAAAAGACAAACCGTGTGCCACAGCCTTAGATCACAGTACCAGTGACCAGTCAGTGCAAAGTCCAATTAGGCTGGGCACCACCTTCAATAAAAAAAACCTCAGTTCTTTATTATAAACATCATTTAAATGACATACAGTCAATAAAAATTGCCATAGTGACAGCCTGCTGTTTCAAGCTTTAGCCCTCTTCTTCAAAGAAACAAGCCATGTAATATGAATCTGAGGGACAACCCTTCTTTAAAGAGGGGTAAATAAATCAATCAGCCAATCAATTCAAAGTGTGTCAGACCAATGATAATGCCAGAATGTGGTGCAAGTCATTGATAGTGTACCAGTTAAAGGGACTCCGAGCAGTGCAGTAACTATGGAAAGATGCATACCATTTTGAAGCTCTCTTTCTCCTCTTTCCAATGATATATAAACCGCCACCCTATGCCTTTTAGTTTTCGCTATTTTAGTAATCGAAATCGCGGCTGCCATTTTGGATTCCTTATTCAGCATTGTATTACACAGGACGACACTTTCCCCAGTGTCGGCAGCTCCATTCAGCACAATGCAATGAAATACAAGGAACCCAGGGGGCTATAATTACAAACATCATGCTGGTAGGTGTGAGGATATAATTAATTAGTTGTGGGTATGCTTAAAGGCATACCCACAGGCACTGCTCCCTTTAATTGGAGTGGAAATTTAAGCAGAAAGGGTGAACTTCTAGGGATAATTCTGCGATTTGCACTTTGCCTATCGCCGGCGATCAGTAAAGTGCTGCTGCAGACACGCTGCTCAAGTAATCCTATGGGATTACTCTCACTGCAGTGATTGCGGTGCTAAGTTCATATGCAATATCTACTGAAAAAGTAAACAGTCTTGGTATTGCATGAACTTGTGGGAAACTTGCGTACCCAGAATTTTGGTGGTCAGTGGTGGCTGTGTAGCTAGATAAGATGTCTAGTATAAACAGAATGTTGTGATGTGCATAATAAATTGCGTGCAGTCCACAGAGTTCCATATAAGTATATGGTGTACTAGTGTATTCTTATTATCGCCGATCGCAAACGTGCTACATGCAGCATTTTCCCGGGGATTGCGTCATGATTCTCATTAACTGTAATGAGAATCGTTAATCAAAATTGTGGAATGCAAAATCGCAGTCGCTAGGCAATCACAATTTTGAACGGGCCTTGTGCAGAGAAGCTTGGTGGATCAGGAAGTTGGAGTTTATGGGACATGGGGGGTTAAACCGTGACTAGGATTTTGAGTTTTTATGTTTAATCACTTATCATAACGTGTATATAGCTTCTGCAATCCCTATTTAAATAGACACTGAAGCGAAAAAAAAAATTATGATATAATAATTTGTATGTGTAGTACAGCTAAGAAATAAAACATTAGGAGCAGAGACATAAGCCTAATAATGTTTCCAGTACAGAAAGAGTTAAAAACCTCCAGTTGTTATCTAGGCAAAAGAGCCATTGAGCTCCAGGACTTTCAAAGTCACAGAGAGCTCTGTCTTCTGAGCTTGTTATCTAAAGTGTCTGGCACTGTATTTTCTTTTTCTCTGCAGAGGACAGTTCAATAGTTCACTAGCCTGCTCTGTAAAATCATTTAGAATGCTGAGTGTACTGTGTAAACTGCAATTAGAGAATGATGCAATGTTATAAAAAACACTATGTAACTGAAAATAAAAATATGAGAATATTTTCTTTGCTACTAATGTTCTAGTAATTATCCATACTACACAACTAATTCATTATATCATAATATTTTTTTCGCTTCAGTGTCTCTTTAACCTATTTTGGTTCCTGGACGTAGAAACTACATCCAGGAACCACGCGCGCTCCCGCGGCCGATCGCGCGCATGCACGCACGCTTCCGGCCCGTGGTTCGTTAGCCAGGCAATCAGTGAATCGGGCTATGGTGCCCGATCACTGATACCTCTCCCCCCGCTGAAAAAGTGACAGCTTCTCTCGGAAGCTGCGTCTTTTCTGGCTGTTGCCTCCCCCATGCGTCGCTCTAAGCGTATGTTACGCTTAGAGTGACGTCATGTAAACAAACTCATGGTCGCCATCTTGTGGCCAAAAAGTAAAACTACAACTAAAAGTAAAAAAAAAATCAAAATCAAAACACATTTACATTATAAACCTATAGTTTACATCCCACCCTCCCAAAACTACCCAAATAAAATGTTTAATTTAAAAAAAAACAACATTACAATAAAACAAACAAACATGTAAATATTTACCTAAGGGTCTAAATGTAATGATCCGCTCAGCTGCCTGTGCAGGCAGGCAGCTTTTTGACCACTGTTCTGGTCTGCATTCTGCAGGTCTCTGGAAGAGAGACCTTTTGTCAGTTTTGCAGCTTGCTGCTGCTGAGGAATTTGCATACGTTTGTCATGCAAATTGCCTAGCTACATCCTTTGTAGGCTTGTTCTGTCTGTCTGGATCGCTCTCGCCCTAGCGTTAGAGGCGGTGGATTCTTGTGGTCTGTATCTTAGAGCTAACCTTAGCTACGGTCGCTTCTGGTTACTCCTTCTGTCTGTTGTGTGCTTGGATCACACTGCTCTGACGGAAGAGCAGTGGATCTTTCTCGTACTTGGCTCGCACTGGCTCTGACAGTAAGAGCAGTGGTTCCTGCGTGACTCATTCCTGTTGTTCGTTTGTATGTCTGTCTGTCTACGCCTGCTGGTGCCTGCGGTAAGGCAATCGTATAGCAAGCATGTCTGTCTTGTGTTGGTTAGTTAGGCGTGCTTGTCTCTGTTGTGCTTAACACGCGGAGACCGCGCAGCAAACACGTTCGCTGTTGCAAATAAATGCGGTGTTTGCGTTTAGTTAGCGTTTGTTATTTTCCTTATCTTCTAATTGTATGATTTGCTGTGCCTTTGCTACTCTCGTGCTCTGCCTTGCTGTAGCCTTGTGTCACCTCTAGCAATCGCCTCTCTCGTGATTGCGTTCCTACTTCATTTCTGCTGTTGTGTGTGCACCGTCGCGGGTTGGCGACTAGATTGGGGCATACACATATATTCTGTCCCTGTGCTCATTCTCATTCGCAATCGCTTCTCTTGCGATTGCGTTCTTACTTGGTTTCCTCTGTTGTGTGTCCACCATCGCAGGTTGGCGGCTAGATTGGTGGACATACATACATTCCTCATCTGTACTTGTTTAGTCTTGTGTCGCTGTTAGCAATCGCCATCTCGTGCGATTGCCTTCTCACCTGATCTTCATGGTTGTGTGTTAATCGTCGCAGGGTGGCGACTAGATTGGTGGACACACATACCCTCTGTCGCTTTGATCTCTCTCTTTCAGTGCTATCTTGCCCTGTGTTTCTTCCCTCCGTACAATTCCTGTCTGGCGTCTGTGGCAGAGCAGAGGAGCTGTTCCTCTGCACTCCACAGCTCCACCTGCCGACAGGAATTTCCCTCTACAGGTGCGTTGCACCTTTTGCTGGGTTCCCTCAAATTATACGCTTGTGGAGGATTTCCGCAGTGTCAGCGCGCGTCCTGTGCGTTGATCACAGAGAGAATTCCACAATCGTTACTAAACTTTTTAAATATCAATGTAAAGATGATATATTTCTATATTTTTTTAATTTTAAACTTGTAAATAGTGATAGATGCAAAACGGAAAAAATGCACCTTTATTTTCCAAATAAAATATTGTCGTCATACATTGTGATAGGGACATAATTTTAACGGTGTAATAACCGGGACATATGGGCAAATACAATACGTGAGTTTTAATTATGGAGGTATGTATTATTTTAACCATTTACCGCCATCCTAACGTATTAAAACGTCATGCTTACCGCTATTAACAGCAACATGACGTTTTAATACGTCGCGCATTCCCGCCGCTGCTACCGCCGTGTGTCCGCCGCTACCGCCGCCATTACCGTCGGGATCCCGTGCTGGGCGATTGGGGAAGAGAACTGAACAGTCCTCTACCCAATTGCAGTGCCTGGAGTGAATGGACGTGACCGCGAACAGCGGCTACGTCCATTCACATAAACAGGAAATGTAACAGTTTAATAAAGTGTGTAAAAAAAAAAAAAAAAAAAAAAAAAAAGTGAACACGTCCTATGAGTGTTCACCAGCGCCATCTTGTGGCCAAAAAGTATATTACACTTACAAAATACATACATTTTCAAGTATATACACATCATTAATAAAATTACACTTCCAACCCTCCCCCCCCAAAAAAACACTTGTAAAAAAAAAAATCAGCTTAAAAAAAAAAAAAAATAGTTGCCTTAGGGACTCAGCTTTTTTTATTCTATATTTTATGGGGGAAAATTAATTTTAATTTATTACATAGGGGCTTGTAATTATGGCCAGAACAAACAGAAAAATAACCACTTATATTTCAAAATAATATACTGTCGCCATACATTGTGGTAGGGACATAATCTAAACGGTTTAATTATCGGGACCACTGGGCAAATACAACGTGTTTGTTTTATCCACAGGAGAATGTTTAATTTTAAAACTATAAAGGCTGAACACTGAGAAATAATGATTTTTTTCTTTTTTTTTCTGTTTTTCTCATTAAAATGCATTTAGAATAAAAAAATTCTTAGCAAAATGTACTATCCACAGAAAGCCTAATTGGTGGCGAAAAAAACGAGGTATAGATCATTTTCTTGTGATAAGTAGTAATAAAGTTATTAGGGAATAAAAGGGAGGAGCGCTGACAACTGAAAATTGCTCTGGTCCGTTAGGATAAAAACCCTTGGGGGTGAACTGGTTAAAACTATAATGGCTGAAAACTGAGAAATAATAATTTTTTTCCGTTTTTTTTATTCTTCCTGTTAAAATACATTTACAGTAAAGTGGCTCTTAGCAAAATGTACCCCCCAAAGAAAGCCTAATTGGTGGCGGAAAAAACAAGATATAGATCAGTTCATTGTGATAAGTAGTGATAAAGTTATAAGCTAATGAATGGGAGGTGAACATTTCTCAAGTGAAAACGACGGAATGGGTTAAAATGGTGCTTGTATATGGCTTGTGGCTTTGAAGAAGGCTTGAAACAGCAGGCTGTCAATATGGCCATATGTCATTTAAATGATGTTTATAATAAAGAGCTGATTTTGTATTAAAGGTGGTGCCAGCCTCATTAGACTTCTCATAAAAGATGCATCTTACCTGGCTGTGTTTCCAATTTTCTTTCTGTGTAATGCCTGGTACACACGATGAGATTTTCTGGCAGATTTACAGCCAGATCGCTTATTTCCAACATGTCTGATCCGATTTCCGATCGATTTTCTGTTCATTTCTATGGAAAATCAATATGAAAATTGATCTGAAATCATATCGGACATGTTGTAAATATTTGATCTGGCTGTAAATCTGGCAGATTATCTTATCGCGTGTACAGTGGCGGACACAGCCAGCAGTGGGCCCTTGTGCAAAATTGCAATTGTGGGTCCATACGACCTGCGGTGCACGCCGCGGCAAAAAATGAGTTGGGGCTAAATAGGTGAGGATAGAACCCAAAAATGGGCGTGACCAGCACGGCAGCCAGGCAACTGGTATTGCTTACAAGGAGAGAAATATGGCAGCCTCAAGATTATTCTCACCTCAGGTTCCCTTGAAAAGTGCAATGCAAAGACAGTGGGCCCAAGTTTTGGTGACCCTTTCCCCAGAAAATTCACATAATTGTGCAGGTTTTCTCAAGAAAATACACATCATGTCGGCAGATATGCCCAGAAAATACGTGCAATCATGTCGGCAGATATGCCCAGAAAATACGTGCAATCATGTCGGCAGATATGCCCAGAAAATACGTGCAATCATGTCGGCAGATATGCCCAGAAAATACGTGCAATCATGTCGGCAGATATGCCCAGAAAATACGTGCAATCATGTCGGCAGATTTGCGCAGAAAATACATGCAATCATGTGGCAGACCTGCCCAGAACATACACCTGCTAATATAAATAAAAAAACAAAAACATTTACTCACCTGCAGCAGCAGACCTCCTGTCCCAGCCTCCATCCGGCGCGCAGCTCCCATGGGTGGTTGGGTGGATAGGTAGCCTGGTGGGTGGATAGGTAGCCTGGTGGGTGGGTAGGTAGGTAGGTAGGCAGCCTGGTGGGTGGGTGGGTAGGTAGCCCTTAGCCCGGTGGGTAGGTAGCCTGGTGGGTAGGTACCCGGCTGGGTGGCTGGTTAGCTGGGTGGGTAGGTAGCCTGGTGGGTGGGTAGGTAGGTAGCCTGGTGGGTGGGTGGGTAGGTAGCCCTTAGCCGGGTGGGTAGGTAGCCTGGTGGGTGGGTAGGTAGCCTGGTGGGTGGGTGGGTAGATAGCCCTTAGCCGGGTGGATAGGTAGCCTGGTGGGTGGGTGGATAGGTAGCCGGGTGGGTAGCTGGGTGGGTAGGTAGCCTGGTGGGTGGGTGGGTAGGTAGCCTGGTGGGTGGGTAGGTAGGTAGCCTGCTGGGTGGGTGGGTAGCCTGGTGGGTAGGTAGCCAGGTGGGTAGGTAGCCTGGTGGGTGGGTTGGTAACTAGCCCAGTAGGTAGGTAGGTAGCCTGGTGGGTGGGTGGGTAGGTAGGTAGGTAGGCAGCCTGGTGGGTGGGTAGCCGGGTGGGTAGGTAGCCTGGTAGGTGGGTTGGTAACTAGCCCGGTAGGTAGGTAGGTAGCCGGGTGGGTAGGTAGGTAGGTAGCTGGGTGGGTAGGTAGGTAGGAAGCCTGGTGGGTGTGTGGGTAGGTAGCCCTTAGCCGGGTGGGTAGGTAGCCTTGTGGGTGGCTGGGTAGCTGGGTGGGTAGGTAGCCTGGTGGGTGGGTGGGTAGCCGGGTGGGTGGGTAGGTAGCTTGGTGGGTGGGTAGGTAGGTAGCCTGGTGGGTAGGTAGCCAGGTGGGTAGGTAGCCTGGTGGGTGGGTTGGTAACTAGCCCAGTAGGTAGGTAGGTAGGTAGCCTGGTGGGTGGGTAGGTAGGTAGGTAGGCAGCCTGGTGGGTGGGTAGCTGGGTGGGTAGGTAGCCTGGTGGTTGGGTTGGTAACTAGCCCGGTAGGTAGGTAGGCGGGTGGGTGGTTAGGTAGGTAGCCGGGTGGGTAGGTAGGTAGGTTGCTGGGTGGGTAGGTAGCCGGGTGGGTGGTTAGGTAGTCGGGTGGGAGGGTGGGTAGGTAGGTAGGAAGCCTGGTGGGTGGGTAGGTAGCCGGGTGCGGGTGGGTAGGTGGTTAGGTAGCCGGGTAGGTGAGTGGGTAGGTAGGCAGGTAGCCGGGTGGGTGGGTAGCTATCCGGGTGGGGGGCCCGACTCCTATCCTCCTCCCCTTCCTCACCTCGGAGGGCCCCCCTCCCGATATGCGCGGCAGGAGAGCGGAAAATACAGGAAGTCTTCAGGGCTCCAGGCAGACGCTAGAGGCTCAGCCGCTTGGTCTCCAATATGTCTCCAACTCTGTATACTGCTCGCTACTTCCTGGTTTAGTAGCGAGCCGTATATAGAGTTGGAGACATTGGAGACCAAGCGGCCGCTGAGCCTATAGCGCCTGCCTGGAGCCCCGGAGACATCCTGTATTTGCCGCTCACCCCCCACGCATACCGGGAGGGGGGCCCCCCGAGGTGAGGGAGGGAGGATAGGAGTCGGGGGCCCCCCAGGGAAAGAAAAATATATATAAAAAAAAATATATATACTTAATGGGCCCTTGAAGCAACGGAACTTCAGGGGCCCTTGTGCGACGGCACGGCCTGCACGGCCGTATGTCCGCCACTGCGTGTGTACCCGTCATTCTATAGAATGGGTGTATTATAAAATAATTGTTCTGAGTCTTTAGGGTCCTTTCACACTGTGCCTTTTGCTGTCAGTCATAACTGAACGGACAGCTGATGTGCAGTCCAGGTGAAGGAAATGTCCATGTTTCCCTACGGGGCAATTCTTCGCATCTTAGGCCTCTTTCACAGTAGGACGTTGCATTTTGATGCGACGTTAAAGTCGCAACGCAAATTACAACGCAATGCCCCCAAAAAGTCGCAACGCAACTTAACCTCCTTAGCGGTAACCTCGTGTGTGACACGGGGTAAGCCGCCGGAGGGTGGCGCTCAGGCCCTGCTGAGCCGATTTAAATAATTTTTTTTTTGCTGGACGCAGCTAGCACTTTGCTAGCTGCGCCAGCACCCCGATCGCCGCCGCCGCGCGCCCGATCGCCGCTATCCGGTGCGGCGCGCGCCCCCCCAGACCCCGTGCGCTGCCTGGCCAATCAGTGCCAGGCAGCGCCGAGAGGTGGATCGGGTCTCCCAATGACATCCCGACGTCGCTGACGTCGGTGACATCATCCCGCCCCGTCGCCATGGCGACGGGGGGAGCCCTTCAGGAAATCCCGTTCTTTGAACGGGATTTCCTGATCGGAGATCGCCGAAGGCGATCGAAGCGGGCGGGGGGATGCCGCTGAGCAGCGGCTATCATGTAGCAAGCCCTGGGCTCGCTACATGATTTAAAATTTTTTTTTTTTTAAAAACTGCTGCGCTGCCCCCTGGCGGTATTTTTCATACCGCCAAGGGGGTTAATACCCCATTATGGTCGCATCCAGTAGATCATACAGGCAATTTAGAGTATGTTTCCAAGTCATTACTGAGCATGTGCAAACAGTCCAACGCAGCTAATAACGTGTATAACGCACAGCATGCAGTACTTTCACTTAACGTTAGTCATCAACGCAACTTGTGCACTTTGAATGGGGCATTGATTTTTCATTGCAGTGAGTTATTCTGCGTTAAATGTTGATTCAATGTGCGACTTTAACGTTGCACTGTGAAAGCGGCCTAAACATTTTAACTGGAACCTTTTTCACAATGCACTGCTACAGTACAACTGATCAGTTAAAATACATCAGTTTTTCAGTGTATTGTGTGAACCAGCCATTATGGTGATCATACATGGTACAATTTTTTTCATCTAATCTTACCATTTCTATGTAGTATAAGGTCAGGGGAGCCTCTAGGCATAGGCAGTACAGGCCATTGCCTGCAGTGCCATTGTTCCTGGCGGGGTCGCCATGTTGCTGGATTAAGCCACGCCCCCTGGGTGAAGCCCCACCCCTGACTAAGCCCTGCTCTCACGGGTGTTCTATTACTTGCTTCTGCTGCATCTGATTAGCGTAAGTTGCAGGCAGCTGCCACTGTGTCCCTCTGTGCCTTGTACATCCTTCCCTCCCCCCCCCCCCTTTGTGCCTCCTCCTGTCTCCTTATGCTTCCTTCAGTCCCTTGTGCCATGTCTGACCTCGTTTGTCCTTCTTTGTCTATTTATGCCTCCTGTCTCCATGTGCTTCCTTCAGTCTCCCTGTGCCACCTCTGCCTCCTTCTGTCCACCTGTGCCACCTTATGTCCCCTTGTGCCTTTATTTGTCCCCCTGTGCTACCTCTGCCCCCCTGTTCCTCCTTCAGTCCCACTCTGCCTCCTTCTGTCCTCTTGTGCCTCCTTCTGTCTCCCTTTGTGCCTCATTCTGTCTCCAAGTGCCTCTTCAGTCCCCATGTGCCACCTCTGTCCCCTGCGCCTTCCTCTGCCCCCCTGTGCCTCCTTCTGCACCCCTTTGTGCCTTCTTCTGTCTTCCTGTGGCTCTGTCTGTTCCACTCTGCCTCCTGTCTCCCTGTGCCTCCTTACATCCCACTCTGTCTTCTTCTGTCACCCTTTTGTGCCTCCTTCTGTCCCCCTTTGTGCATCCTTCTGTTCCCCTTTGTGCCTCCTTCTGCCCCTTGTGCTTTTTTCTGTCCCCCATCATGCCTCCTTCTGCCCCCTTCTTTTCCCTGTGTGCCTCCTTCATTCCCCCTGTGCCTCCTTCTTTGCTCCTGTGCCTCCTTTTGTCCCCTTTGTGCTTCAATCTGTCCCCCATTGTGCCTCCGGTCTGCCCCACTTTGTGCCTCCTTCTGTCCTCCTTTGTGCCTCATGAAAGTTGAGCCCTGTTTATGTGTATTTTCTGGTGAAACGCTGCCCGCATTGTGTATTTTCTGGTGAAACGCTGACGCATTTACGTGGTGAAACGCTGCCGCAATAAGTAATTTCTGGTGAAATGCCGCATTATGATTATTTTCTGGTGAAACATTGCCACATTGCGATTATTTTCTGGTGAAACGCTTCCGCAATACGTGTATTTTCTGGTGAAATGCTGCTGCATTACGATTATTTTCATGGGATGGGGGGGGTTTAGGGAAGGCGCGGTTTTCTCGCCTGGAGTGACAAAATTGCTAGAGGCACCCCTGTATAGGGGTAAATTAAGTGAATATACTGAAAGGATAATTTAGGCAGTGCTCTTATATTACATAGAAATGGTAAGAGTGGATGAAAAAAAAAAATTGTACCATGCATTGGCATCATTAAGGTGTCCATACATAAGACGGTGGCCACCAGATCGACCATCAGATAGATCCCTCTCTGATCAAATCTGATTGCCTACCCACACATTGCTGACAGATTTCCAATAGATTTCAGCATTAAGTCTATTGGAAATTGTCCTAGCGCCAAAGCAAAGAAAACAGCGCCAGAGATTTTGGTGCAGCTGGTGCCGCCTTAGGCCATAATAGGTATTAAGGCTAAAGTGGTGCTCAGACAGTAATGTGGGCGCCATCAAAAGATGGTGCCCAAATTACTTTCAAAACAGTGTAATTTGGCTGCCAGCAAGAGCTGGCAGATAAATTACATCTTACCTCCTGTGTCCATGGCACCCTGGAGGGTAATATTAATTGACGCCGCCAGGCCTTTTGCAGGGGCAAGGTGAGCAGTTTTTCAGCTTTACCCTGCGCCTAAATTTCCAAGGAGCAGTGTGGTGCAATAGTTAAGGATTGCACCACACCAAGTGTAAAAGGAGCCTTAAGCAGACCTAAACTGAAAATTAACTTATGAGATAATACATTTTATGTGTAGTACCACTAATATATAGTACCTCCCTGCAGTCTTATATTCCTTCCTCCATTTTGAAGGGTCACATTTTAAAATCTCTTTGAAGCCTGCACAGCGGGCCTTTCAGTATTATGTACTGTAAAATCTTATTCTTTCAAGTGCCAGCAAACATTACAGCCCTCTTTTATCAGCAGTGTTTGCTCGTTTAGATAAAACTAATTTACTTCTCCTAAAGGTGCCCATATATCAGACCATGTATGGGAAGATCACCAAGAGACAAATCTCTTTCTGATCAGAGAGAGATCTGTTGCCTGCCGATACACCGCAGGCCGATACTCGAATACATTTCAGCATGATGTCTCTCGGGAATTGGCCTTGTGACGCCACATCCGCCGATTCCTGAGCTGTCCCCAGAATGTAAAATGTGCCCCGTGCAGTATACTTTACCTGCCCGTGTCTGCAGCTGTCTCCAGGCTCTGACCACAATCCGTGCACACGTGGGCACGTACGTGGCTTATATGTGGGCTCGTACGTGACGTCATACATGTGCCCACGTTATGCCAGCAACAACATGGGGCACGAGAATGTGAATTGACAGAGAGAGAGCGGCACCACCGGCGGAGACGGATGGTTAAGTATACTGCATTGGGGGGCACATTTTGCATTAGGGGGACAGAGCCGGGGGTTCCGTCACATTGGTCGCTCGTCCCTATATGCGCTATTACTGCCCGATCGAGCATGTCGACCCTACATTCTGCAGCATGTCCGATCGATAGATGCAACCAATTTAGTCCTGAAATGGGCCACATCGTCGATTGGATATGCTCTTGGCAGCACCAATTTTCATTAGATCCTATTATAATAATCAAATCAGATGGTTGATTGACCGCCTGATGTATGGCCATCTTTACTCTTCAGGAGATCCTGCATTAGAGATAACATGGCTCTATTAACACATGTAATGCAAAAAAATAAAAAGTGGACACAGGCAGGAAGTAGGCTGTGCACTATAGGTACCCATGTTTATCTCATCATGCCCCATGTCATTTCAGGTGCAATTTAACTTTTACTGAATGATTCCCTGTGTGAGACAAGGAAGTGATTTCTATTTTATGCAGTAGTAGCTTGACAATCCTAACATTCATAGAGTCATGATACTGGTTTCTCATTCAGACCTTGACAGTTTTCCCAGAATCAGTTAAGTTTCGCTGAGCAATGAGCAAGGCACTAATTATGTTTGGCTTGTTGCAGAAATGAGGAAAAGAATCATGTAGTGTTATGTCAGCACAAAGCAATCAGTTGAACCCAACATATTTTGAGGAAGGAAACACATAGCTGCATGTAAATGAGACAGTTTTATAAAGATGTTGCTTTTATGGTAGTCTAGTATTGTTTCCAGTGTTTCTCAGAAAATTGCAGAAGAAATAGTCAGCCCTTAAACACCACTTATACAGATGGTAGATTTCTGTCAGTCACACTGATCATTCGTGATAGTTTTGTCTGACACTCTCCTGGCAGACATTGACAATTTTCATGCACATTTGTCGGCTAAGCTGCATGTATTTTCCTATAGTGAGGGAAGGAGGAGAAGAAGGAGAGGAGACCTCACATAGGGACATATTCTATTCGAGGTGATAAGTAGCTTGCAGATGTGAGCTACTTATCACCTTGCCACCGCATGAGTATTACCGGCAATTCCTATTGCGATGGCCGATCGTTAGGGATCATTACTCAGGCAATGCTCCCATGTCCCGGGTGATGGGGAGCGATGTTTTGCGCTGTGGTGCTGTCCTTCAGCACCACATCACTGCTGCCTCGCTGCCCCAGGAGATGCGTGTGACTCACTGAACATCTGAGCTCCGGGGTCGCAGCTTGGCTTCCGATTGGAGGAAGAGAACAGAGGCGGGGAGCAGCGGGGGGAGCCTGTAATGGAGGCAACAATGCGCAGGAGCATGATTGACAAACCACAGGTAATCAAAGCAGGGTAGCGACAAGCAGATTGTCGCTAGCCTGGTGATATTTTCAGGGGGGACAGCAGAGCGCAGTGGGCACTAGCAGCAGCGATAGAAGGACACAGAGGCATGTTATTGTGCACACGACATGCCTCTGGATCCTATTAACTACCTAACGACCACCCCACGCTAATGGTCGTGGCCAAGGCGGCAGCCCCAAGACCGCCTAACGCCAATTGGCGTCAAGTCCTGGGGCCGGCTACTGCAGGAGATCACGCATGATGATTTAACTACCTCTGTTGCAGCCCATCGCATTAAGTATGAAAGCCTCCATTGACTCCATTGGCCTCTTGCTGTAAAATTGCTTGCCGCAACGCCATAGTGTAACGGGCCCTAAATCAACCTATATTAACATACAAAACACTTACACCTAGCCATAGACAAGGGTAGGAATATGTAAAAATACAAATTTCAAAACTCAGGGGTATAAGAACTTCTCTAATCTAAATCTACACAATAAAACAAAGCAAATACGTTGCTGAGAAAAAAAGATTACATAATGGCTGGGCAGGTTTGCATGGATGTAATGGAAACCGGCCTGAAAATGTTTTTAGTATTAAATTCTTAAAGAGTACCTGAACTGAAAAGAAAAAGTCAAAATAACCATACACAGGTCATACTTACCTCCTGTGTAGTCTACTCCTCAATCTCTTTCTCATCTCCTGCGTCCTGTTTGTCCACTGTGATCAATGGAATTCTCCGTCCTCCATTTTAAAAATGGCCATTACCCCATAACAGCTTTCTGGTCAGCACACTGTCAGGGCTGGAACCCACAAGGCCGTTTTTGTGAGCATTTAGGGTGCGCTTGAAAACGCTAGTGTTTTCCCAAAACGCTCAGCTAATGTTAATGGATGGGGCAACTTCCACAGGAGCGTTTGCGATTTGGAAAATTGCAAGCGCAGGACAAGTAGCATTTTGTTAGCGTTTGCGCTTCAATGTAAAGTATATAATCGCTGGCGTAATCATCAAAACCTGTGCGGAGGTATTTTGCTAGCGTTTTAAAGTTAGTGCACACTGTAACAAAATTAAAATTAATTGAAAGGACCAATCAGACTTTAAAACGCTAATCACTACACAACCGCTGGCAAATTGATACACTTTTTAAAAACGCTCCCTAAAACGCTCATGAAATCACAAACTGCTCATACAAAACGCTAGCGCTTGCGATTAGCGATTGCGTTTTGCAGTGGGTTCCAGGCCTCAAACTGTAATATCACCCACTTGAGCCATAGGGAAACATTACCTTGCAAATTCAGTTGTAGCTGACATCTACTGATATATAACTGACAGCAACTGGAATATTTCAGTTCTGACTGAAGGGATCACTGTAAGAAGAAAATGGTGAGCTTCTGAGAGGAACTGATGGTTAGTAAGGTTAGTATGTAATGTGCCCCTACCACATGTCTGTCAGCCGATGACTTTGCATCATACTTTACAAGCAAGATTGATGCAATACGTAATAGCTTCAACACACAACCATTTTTACCAGCTCAACCTTCACCTATAAATTCCTTCTGTCCGCCTGCACCCTCACTCACTACTAACTGCCTTTCCCCCACTCCACAAGACCACTCTCCCACTCTAACATCTTTCACCACACTCACTAAACAGTATCTTTCCTTACTAATCTCCAAAGCACATCTCACTACCTGTGCCCTGGACCCCATTCCCTCTCATCTAATTCCCCAGCTTTCCTCCTCCTTTAATCCCGCTCTAACAACTCTATTCAACCTGTCTATCTCCACTGGCACTTTTCCTCCCTTATTCAAACAAACTATCATCACACCACTTATCAAAAAACCCACTCTAGATCCAACTTCTCTATCCAATTACCGTCCTGTCTCTCTCCTCCCCTTTGCTTCTAAACTGCTGGAACGTCACATCTATTCAGAATTGTCTGCCTTTCTCTCTACCAACTCATTACTTGACCCCTTTCAATCTGGATTCCGCACACACCATTCCACTGAAACTGACCTCCCGAAAGTTGCTAATGACCTACTGGTAGCTAAATCCAAAGTGTAGAAAAAACACAGCGCAGATGTACTCTTCTACGTAAATAGTAAGCTTCTCCACTCCTCCAACTGTATGCACTCAGTGTGCAGATAGAGCAGACAGGGAGGCTTTTAGTGGAATATACAACAGTTTTATTGCTGGATAAAAGGCATACACAGACAATTCGAGGATAGGCACTTACTTCAAGAGGGTCCTAATCCACTTAGGACCCTCCCTGGCTGATATCGCTTCCCACTGAAAGTGGTACTCTGGCCCCTCAACTCGATCCTGTAGCTTAATTGCCCGCTCCTGTCCCAACTAATTTCGGCTATTGCCGTCTTCAGGGGATACACCTAAATCCAAAGGCCAGTTCTCCATTCTAATACTCCTTGACTTTTCCTCTGCCTTTGACACAGTTGATCATGCTCTGCTCCTGCAGACACTGTCATCTTTAGGAATCAAGGGACAAGCACATTCCTGGATCTCCTTTTATCTCTCTGGACGCTCTTACACTGTATCCTTCTCTAACACCATTTCCTCCCCACACCCACTGTCTGTTGGTGTACCTCAAGGCTCTGTTCTTGGGCCATTTCTTTTCTCAATCTACACTCGTGGCCTCGGACAACTAATTAACTCTTTTGGCTTCCAGTATCACCTCTATGCGGATGACACCCAAATCTATCTCTCAGCTCCTGATCTGTCATCACTACTATCTAGAGTCCCCGACTGTCTATGTGCCGTTTCTGCATTCATGTCCTCCCGCTTCATCAAACTCAACATGACTAAAACGGAAATTGTGATTTTTACACCATCGCTATCTACACCCCCACCAATTGCAACCATAACTGTAGATAACACCCCAATAACCACAACCACTAAGGCCCGCTGCTTGGGGGTTATACTTGACTCAGAGCTCTCCTTTAAAGGGGAACTGAAGAGAGAGGGATATGGAGGCTGCCATGTTTATTTCCTTTTAAGCAATACCAGTTGCCTGGCAGCCCTGCTGATCCTCTGCCTCTAATACTATTAGCCATAGCCCCTGAAGAAGCATGCAGCAGATCAGGTGTTTCAGACTTTAAAGTCCGATCTGACAAGACTAGCTGCATGCTTGTTTCTGGTGTTATTCAGATACTACTGCAGAGAAATAGACCAGCAGGGCTGCCAGTCAACTGGTATTGATTAAAAGGAAATAAATATAGCAGCCTCCGTATACCTCTTACTTCAGTTCCCCTTTAAACCTCACATGTCCTCATTAACCACCACCTGCTATTTCCAGCTCAAAAATATATTCCGTATCCGTCCCTTCTTCACACAAGTGGCCACTAAAATGGTTGTTTATGCCTTAATCATCTCCCGCGTAGACTACTGCAACACCCTGCTCTGTGGTCTACCAAAAAACAGGCTAACACCTCTCCAATCCCTTCTAAATTCAGCAGCCCGCCTCATTCAACTTTCCACACGCTCTTCTGATGCAGCCCCACTGTGCCGCTCTCTCCACTGGTTACCCATTACCTAAAGGATCCAGTTCAAACTCCTGACTCTAACATACAAAGCCCTCCACGAGTTGTCTCCTCCATACATCTCCTCACTAATCTCAAGATATTGTCCCTCCCGCAACCTTCGCTCCTCCCAAGAAATTCTCCTGGCCTCTAAGCTGATCACCTCCTCTCATGCTCGCATCCAGGACTTTACACGAGCATCATCCCTCGTCTGGAACTCTCTTCCACAGCCTGTACGTCATGCTCCAAACCTGGGCATCTTCAAACGCACTCTTAAAACACACCTTTTCAGACAAGCTTATAACATTCTATAGCCCTTATCTGTCACATTGTAATCAGAGGCAAAGGGTCACTGCCTCATCCGTCCTCCACCCCCTAACCTAGTGTGTCCCCCACTACCCATTAGAGTGTAAGCTCGCAAGGGCAGGGTCATCCCCCTAATGTTTTACTGCTTTGCAACAATATTTGCACTGCATGGAACTCTGCTGCACATTTGTTAGTTGTATTTATGTTCCCCTTTCGTCTTATTGTGCTTTGTAAAGCGATGCAGAATATGTTGGCGCTATATAAATAAAAAATAATAATAATAATAATAATATGTTCACAGATACAGGGAAGCATACTTTTCATTGCCTGTATGCTCTACTGTATACAACTTTAATGCAGCGTTAAGTTGCATTGCGACTTTTTTTTGTGTGTTGCGTTGTAATTTTGCGTTGCGACCTTAACGTCGCATCACAACGCACCGTCCTACTGTGAATCTAGCCTGAGAAGGGGGACCATGAGAGAAAATATAGATTTCTGCATCTGGTTACCTTTGTCTAGATATGTGTATATATAAACATGTGCTTGTGCTTTGTATTTACGGTACTATCTAGTGTAGATGGGTTAGTTAACAGCTTGTAGTATTTTTTTTCAGCAACTTGTTTGCTTTGTTTTATTGTGTAGATTTATTAATAAGAAGTCAGATGAAAGTGAAGAATTATGACCCCGAAACAGCATTGGAGCTTTATCTGCGATGTACGATTATCTGCTCTAATGGGTTCCTAATATGGCAATAGCAGAAGTGAAAGTATCTTATCATGGATGAGCAGAAACACACTTTACACAGAGCAAATTTCCTGCCAGCCGGGTCAAGAAGTCTTGTATGAAAAATATGCTGCTGCTTTTTCTCTCACTTTCTCTCTTACTTAGAAGTTTTAAGCCCTGTTCACAGTGGTCAGTTGCGTTGCAGAATAAATCAGTATGTTAACTCACTGCCCATACAATTCTATGGGCCTGTTCACAGTAACAGAGCTCGTTATATTGACTCACTGCAACCAGGTTTTGCATTTAAGTCTATGCCCTTTGTCCTTTGCAGTTCACACACATTTTAACCACTTGACAACCACAGTGCTAACCCGCCCTAACGACCAGGCTCTTTTTTGTTGCACTGGGCTGTGCAGGCTTTTCAGCCTCCTGCACAGCCCAGCTATGGAGCTCAGCGATCGGACTCACCTCCTTTTTTTGTCCCTAAGGGGACATGCCGCCGGAGGAGTCCGTTCGCTGCGGCAGTTTGTTTATTTTTTTTCTTCTTCAGCCTCATCGAGGCTCTCTTTCTCCCCGTCCCTCCCCCCTCCCCTCCCCTTCCCTCCTCCCCTCCCCTTCCCTCCTCCCCTCTGTGCTCTGAATGGAAGAGGATTGCGATCTGTCCTGTTACACCTCTGATAGGCATCAGCCTATGAGAGGTCTGTGCTCCCCGGCCAATCAGAGGCCGGGGATCGACGATCTCGTACAGTGCTGCCGGGGACCGCAGTGCTGTACGGATGTAAACAAAGGGGATTTCTTTCCCCTTTCGCTTACAAACAGCCTGCTAGCCGCGATCGGCAGCTAGCAGGCTAATCACGGAACTCCGTTCTGTGAAGTGGCAGGGAATGATCGCGCATCGGGAAAATGCAGCCCCAGGACTTGACGCCAATCGGCTTTAGGCTGTCCTGTGGCTGCTGCCGCGGCCACACCCATGGGCGTTAGGCGGTCCCCAGGTATTTAAAGTGTACATTATGCAACTGGCCACTGTGGACCTAGCTGAAGGCTAGGTTTACAGTGCAGACGCGCGTTGCGTTGCTACACAACGCAGATAAAACTCAACTCAAAATAGCAAGTAATGTTATTGCTGTGGCATCAGGGCTGTGGAGTCGAAGTCGAGGATTCAGAGAAATTTTGGGTACCTGGAGTCAGAGGTTTCAATAAACTGAGGAGTCGGATGATTTTTGAACCAAATCCATAGCCTTTGTAAAAATTAGACTAAGGAGTCGGAATCAAAGCAATTTTGGGTACATGGAGTCGGAGTCGGTGGTTTCATAAACTGAGGAGTCGAAGTCGGATGATTTTTGTACCGACTCCACAGCCCTGTGTGGCATGCGATGTAATGGAGGCATAAGAATCAAAATTGCATCATAGATGTGCGTCATTTGTTTTGCACATTTGACAGTATAAAGCCCTGCCTTTTTAAAAACAGATGTGCGCATGTGCAAAGGCTATAACATAGTGCCACGCAGCTCAACAATTCAAACATGCAAGCGTTTCCATAGACTAACATTAAATGCGTCAACACATATATTTGCATAAACGCAGAGCAGGATCTGCATTATTTTTACATACACCATTGACGCGCATCGCACCGCATGCACTGTGAACGTCACATTTACTTTTCATTGCTGTGTGAAAACTTCCGTTATATATGACGCAATGTAACTGAGCACTGTGAATGTAGCCGGAAGGTTTTATATACAGTATGTTTATATGTATGTCCAGTATTTAATCCAGGTTGCAACATTTTGCAAACCATCTTGGCTATTCTATTTATTAAACCTTGATTGCCCTTTCACACCAGGGCGGTGTGGCAGTTTTTCCGCACCCCACCGCCGGGCAATGAAAGTCTATGGAGACTTTCATACTTCTGTGGTACAGCGCGACAGAAGTGACTTTTCGCAACATCCCCAATGTAGTTCCAAAACTATGTTACCGCGCGGCTTCTGCGTCAACTTGCGGTGATCTGCATCGGCCTGGAAGTCATGTAAGTCTATGGTGATGTATGGATTTTAAAACAATTACTGACATGACTTCACAGCGCGCATGCATGGAAGCGTATTTCTACAATACGCTTCCATGCACTTCTGCATACCCTGAAGCAGGAAGTAACCACAACCACGGGTCACTATCTGGCTGGTGGCCTGTTTCTGGCAGAGCAATGCGGTGCAGCGGAAGCGGTGCACCACATCGCTAACGCTGGTTTACAGTGTGAAACCAGCCTAAAGCGTGTATACCAGGTAGGGCCCTCTCACACACTGAAATGAATAAAATGGGGTATATCTCATTTACTTGGCTAATGGAGGAGAGTAGGGTGATCATTTTGTGTTCATCACGCAGCATACGAACCTCTGTTGTGTATAATCAATTGTATATTTCCGCTCTGAATTAATAGTGTCCTGTATTTCCATCCTGCCCAGTCATTGCTCTGCCTTCTTCTGCCTTTTTCCCTTGCTGAGTGCGCAGATGATTGTGGAGATCATGGCGTATAATCCACGCCCCACTACTAGAGGCCGTGCGCACCCTCAGTTTGTAGTGAGCATGCTCAGGATTTTCCTGAGGGGGCACAAAGGGAAGTAAGATGGTGGCAAAGATACCAGTTTCTTTGGAAAAAGACATTGGGTAACTAAAGCTACCCATACAATATTCAATCGCAGCATCAATTGTCTCGTGATTGACCTGCAGTTGACATTACAAACCCGCCTATCCCGATCTTGAACTGTTGCCCACAGGTTATTTGTGGGACACCCGCAGTGTTGAGGTTAACCACAATTTTTGCCCAATCAGACCTTTTGCCAGATCTATGATTTAATTGGGCAAAAATTGTGTTTAGTGTATGGCCAGTTTAAAGGTGGCCACGCACCATACAAAAATATTGATCCAGTTTTATGGCAAGTCTATAAAAACGATGGGTTGGACAGAAAAATCTAAAGCTTTTTTCCTATGTAGACCCAAGGAATTTTTCAATCCTGGCTCCTCCAGTGTCTGTACCGTGTGACACCAGTGCGTGTAGAGACGTTGTGATGCCAGTGCGTGTAGAGACGTTGTGATGCCAGTGCGTGTAGAGACGTTGTGATGCCAGTGCGCGTAGAGACGTTGTGATGCCAGTGCGGGTAGAGACGTTGTGATGCCAGTGCGTGTAGAGACGTTGTGACGCCAGACACTGGTGGAAGCCAAAATTCAATCCAGCGGACAGGTGAACCTTCAACTCCGCACACAGGCACATATACATTTGGGGGTGGCAGCGGAGGTGCTAGGATGATCTCCAATGCTTGGAAATCGGTATGCAGTCTGTGGGCAAGCAATAGATCAGAGAGGGATATACTGTATATAATGGTCTAGTGGCAGATCGAATAACGTATGGCCACCTTTTTAACACAGGTATACTTTTAAGGAATGGCAAGAGGCAATGAACTCAGCTACATAATTAGCAGTCCCTTCCCCAAAGATGGCCACACACTTTACATGTTTTATTTTGATGCGATTCGACCAATCCAATTTTTTGGTTAATCGAAAGTTTTGAAGAAATTGTTCAAAAGAAAACATGTGTGTTCGAGATTGCCACAATGTCAGGACAAAAGATCGTAAACGTCAAAAAAGTTGGTTAGCCAAGACCCACCTAGGGATATCATCTGCAGGCTCCACAACTTCACGGAAAAGGAGGCCATTATGAAAGCCGCCCGCAACGTGGATATCGTTACCTGGCAGGGGGCCACGATCACTTTATTTCAGGACTTGGCTCCATCCACCCTGATCCAGCGGCGAGCCCTGAAGCCCCTGATACAAGCTCTGCAGTCTATGGGCGCCTCCTACCACTCGGGATTCCCCTTCCAACTGGTGATGCAACACGGGTCCAAGTCTTTCACCCTACGCCACCCCTTGGAGCTGCCAGATCTGTTCCAGGCCTTCGCGATGGATAAAGTGGACCTACCGGAGTGGGACCCCGACTCCATGGATACCACGCGGCCGCCTAAAAAACGCGGCCCTCGCCGCTAAGGTCATGTGAGTAGCACCATGCTTTGTTGCCCCTATGAACTGCTGGCCGGCTCGCCCTGACCGGCTTCCCCCCCAAGGCCCTGCACCAAAAACTTTGCTCTAATCCCACCCTTACTCTCCTACCGGCATCGGACTGCCACGGACTTTGCTGCTCCGTACCCCCTATCCCTCAGAGGTCCACACCCCCACATATCGCTCACATTGAGCCCCCCTGAACCCTAGCCCATCATCCGCATTATAAGGCGGGTCTGTTGCTATACACTACTCTTATATGCCCCCCCTTTGTATGCTGTGCTGGACACCCCGAAGCTCCCCACGTGAACACTGAAGGGATTTATATTCCTAGGACTCAATTTGTGGATGTGCCCCAAACGGACTCCTGCCATCATGAACTAACCTTTGCTCACTGCCCATGCCGCACCCTTAACGGGCACATTTAGGAACTGAGCTGACCATCACATGTGCATTCAAAGCTATTCATTAGCATCCCTATGCCGTTTATTTTGTAGGAGTTGCTGTGCAGGAAACGCACACACTATAGCGAACAATGGAAGAGGGGTGGGGGGGGCTTTCCGCCATCTTAATGCTGGACATGTTGTTCTTGTTATTCGTGTGCAGCTGGATGGCGGGGAGCTCGGCCCTCCCCATACAGGATGGTGTTTGTGGGAACGCGCTCTTGAACGCGTCTTGCTGTGATCTTGAGGTGGGGGACGCCCTGGGGGCGCGGGGACACCCCTCTGGAATCACTTTAACCTCTTATGATGCCGCTCTTTCCTGCGGCCGGCTGGGGGGGGTGGCCCTGTGTCTCCGAGCGCCTGAGGGGTGCATTTGATCACTTATAGTAATATGTATAGTATAAGTATATGGCGCGGTGGGTCATGGCTCAGCCTGTCTATTCGCCTTGACACTTCGCACTGGACGCTTTGGTTATTGCCGGCGGGGGGATGGAGCGGGACCGCGGGGCACCGTGCCCGCCCACCCTCCTTCCCCTCCCTGAATGCAATGACGGACTTTCTAGTCTCCCTCCCGGCCTGTCGTATCCCGGGGCGCACGAATGAGTGTTTGCCCCTGGGCTGTGGCGGCAGGCTTGGGAGATGGGATGCACGGTACCTAGCGGGGGAGGGGGGGGGGATTGATACAACAGCGGCCCTCTGACCCCGGAGTTTAATACGCAAATCTATGGGAAAGTACTGCAACAAAGGGTCGGGGCACTGCGCACACTGCTATATTATTGACCAATGTGAAATATTTCGGTAGCAGTGTGAAACTCATTTGTGTATATGGCGGATCTAAAACTGATATTCTGTTTGGGGGAGAGTATTGGGGAGGGGGGATGGGTCGGTATGGGGTGAGTAGGCCGGCAATGGGGAAAGAATAGCACAAGTTGTTGAGGTGGTACATATGTTCTACATCCTTTTTGTTGTTTGGATAAACACCTAGAATGCCCCTCTCAGGTTCACACCAGCCAATGCGCTGTTTCCTGTTTAGACACTAAGCATGCGGGACCCCGGGAGTACCGGGACACATACCTCTCTTAGGTGTGGTCTTCCTTACCCCGCGGCTAAACGCCACGTTCTTTGGGGACCTAGAGTCTCCTAATTGAAGGGATAACATATCCACGTACCGGGCACATTACGTGACCCACAGGTAAATCTCTGTACAGTCTGTACTTTACCTATGTTGTTTGTGTGGTTTGTTACACACTTTATGTTATTTATCTCTCTTGATCTATCCTCTACTCTATCTCTTCTCTTATCAGTTACTTCTGCTGATATTACTCTACTAATTCCCCCCTATATGGTGTGTCGATGGGTTTGCCCGGTGTTGGTGCGCGTTCCAGCAGGCACTTAGACTGCTGTCCTTGAACGCCAGGGGGCTGAATGTTCCGGAGAAAAGAACCTCTATTTTAAATGTTTGTCATAAGGATAGAGCAAATTTAATTTGCTTACAAGAAACTCATTTTAAAGGACCCAAAACTCCCAAGTTGACCAACAAGCATTATAAACAGGCATATTACAGTCTCCCCCAAGATAACAAAACTAAGGGCACGGCCATCTTGATCTCTAGAGATACCCCTTTTAGTCTCCAGGCAGAATATAGTGATCCACTGGGTCGTTTTAACCTAATTAAGGGTACAGTGTACAATCAAAAAATCACAATTGGATCCTTCTATGCCCCCAATACTCAGCAGGTCACTTTTCTACAGGCTTTCTTATCCAAACTCAGTTCATTTGCTGAGGGAAGTATAGCTATTGGAGGTGACCTCAATCTCGCGCTGGACCCCACTTTGGATTCCTCCTCTCAGAAATTCCCGATCTCCAGAAGGCTCCTTCGCAGATCCAGATCCCTCCTTCATAAAATGCAACTAATTGACATTTGGAGACTACACAACCCCTCGCAAAGGGACTACACCTTTTTCTCCTTCCCTCACTCATCTTACTCGAGAATTGATTATATCTTCCTATCACAAAACCTTTTATCAGTCAACTCCTCGGCCAAAATTGGGAGCATATCACTCTCTGACCATGCGCCAGTTTCGGTTGACCTTGCTCTGGGAGAGTGCAGAAAGGGTAGCGCATCCTGGCGATTAAACAACTCATTACTCCAAGATAAAACGTTTTATCAAAAATTCAAAAACGAGATGGAAGAATTCTTCCAAATTAATAACAAGGAAGATACACCCCCCTCCATCCTATGGGAAACAAACAAGTGTTATGCACGAGGTTTATTGATCAGAGAGGGAGCCAGAAGGAAGCGGGTGAGGGAGAAGGAGATCCAGGACACTTTTAATGCCATAGAATCCCTAGAAACCCAACACAAACTATCTTGCTCACCGGAAACACTGGCTGCCCTCACTAAACACAGGGAGACCCTTAAACTCCTTTTTCACAAAGCCAAATACGCGGCTGAAAGATGCCGTCGAACCTTTTATGAATATGGGAATAAATGCAGCTCTATTCTAGCGAGGGCCCTTAAGACTCAGCAAATTTCCAATTACATTCCAGGTATTAAAAACAAAAACTCCAAGATGGTACATAAATATGAGGACATCTCTGGAGCATTTCGAGACTATTACTCTAACCTATATAATCTGCCCCCACGCCCTGACAAACCATCAACTACCATTAATAGAGCCCATATATCAGACTACATTCAGCAGTCAGGCATGCCGTCCTTAACGGAGGCCCAATCCAAAGAACTTGAGGAACCTTTCACAGAAGACGAGCTTTACACCGCGCTCTCTCAGATGCCCTCCGGGAAAGCCCCGGGACCAGATGGGTATACATCCGAATATTACAAAAAGCTCTGTCCCCTCCTGGCCCCTTTTATGTTAGGAGTCTTTAACTCCATCGCAGAATGCCCCTCGGCCCAAAGCGCAATTCCAACTCAGATGCTAGAATCTCATATTTCTGTTATCCCAAAAGCAGGAAAGGACCCCTCCCAATGCCAGAGCTACAGACCAATATCACTGCTGAATGTTGACCTTAAATTATATGCTAAAATGTTAGCCAACCGTTTAGCCCCACTCCTAAATGGCCTAGTACACCCAGATCAGGTGGGATTTATACCGGGAAGAGAGGCGAGGGACAACACAATCCGCACCCTGAATGCCCTTCACTGGGTGAGGTCCCGGTCCACCCCCACCTTATTACTATCCACAGACGCGGAGAAAGCATTTGATAGGGTGGACTGGGACTTCATTGAAAAAACCCTTCGCCATATTGGTCTGGGTGAAAGGACGTCCAAACAAATTTTAGCATTATACTCCCGCCCGTACGCTAGAGTAAGAGCCAATGGGGTATTGTCAGAGCCGTTCTCCATTTATAATGGGACCAGACAGGGCTGCCCCCTGTCCCCCCTAATTTTTGCCCTGTCCCTGGAACCTTTCCTATGCACAATACGTAACAATCCCGACATTAAGGGTATCAGTTTCCCACGCTCCACCCACAAAGTGGCCGCCTACGCGGACGATCTGCTTTTTTTCCTCACCAACCCGCACATCTCATTACCCAATTTGTTAATAGAATTTAAAAGGTATGGTCATCTCTCCAACATGGCCATTAACTACGATAAAAGCGAGGCTCTAGGGATGCTGCTATCAGCAGAACTGAGGTCCTTACTGCAATCAAATTTTCCATTCAAATGGCCCAATAAAGCCCTAAAATACCTAGGAGTACAGATCACCCCAAATCCTAAGGACCTCTTCTCAGTTAACTTCATCCCCACCCTAGAAAATATTAAACAGGATTTTCTCCGCTGGGATAAACCACATTTTTCCTGGTTCGGCAGAGCTAACATTATCAAAATGACCATTATGCCCCGTTTATTATATTTATTCCAAACATTACCGATTTTTATCCCCACCAAATATTTTCAAACAGTCACACAAACCTTCTCAAAATTCATTTGGAATGGCCGTAAACCAAGGCTCAAATACTCCCTTCAAACTGCACCTAAGGAGATGGGAGGGATGGCTATCCCTAATCCACGTCTCTACCACTCAGCAGCCACCCTGACTAGAGTCATAGACTGGCATAGACACTCGCGCTTTAAAAGATGGGTCTCTATGGAAAACGAGATAATGGAAGGACGGCTCGTACACTGCCCCTGGTTTGCTCCCTCATACAAAATAACAGATCCAGCAGCCTCTTTGATCTCTCAGACACTAAAAACGCTGGCAAAACACAGGCAAAACCCTGATATCTCACCTTGGCCCTCGCCTCTACTCCCTATTTTGGATAACCCGAGTTTCCTGCCTGGCCTTCCCCTCAATAGCTACCCTCAATGGCGCACTGGCGCCATACTCCGGGCACAATCTCTCCTCTCTGAAGGAGACTGGATCACATTACCAAATCTTAGACAGACACTTAACTCCCCGAATTTAGATCATTGGTCATGGCTCCAATTTAGACACTTCATTACGGCCCAAGGACCCAAAACAGCCTTCTCCAGACCCTTAACAACACTTGAGCAAACCTGTTTAGAAGAGGGGCCGATGCGTGGTATGATCTCACTTCTATACTCGCTTCTGAACAATCCGGAAGCCCCAGCCTCACACTATAAAGAGAAGTGGGAACAAGACCTGGGAATGACCTTCTCAAATAAACAGTGGAATAAAATACTAACCTTCTCGCACAAATGTTCTATATCATCTAAAACTCAAGAGGCCGGTTACAAAATCTTCACAAGATGGTACCTCACCCCATCTAAGCTGCATCTAATGTTCCCAGGGTTCTCCCCTCTTTGTTGGAGATGCGGGTTGGAGACGGGAACCTTGATACACATATTTTGGGCATGTAATAAGATCTCACAATTCTGGTCTGACATAAGGGACCTAATACACACAATGACTGACTCTCTCCCACCAGACTCTCCAGCCTTCTTCCTACTCCACCACAACACTTGGTCTATTCGTAGATATAAAAAAACCCTCACGAGACACCTAGTAAACGCAGCGAGGGCCTTGATAGCAAGGAAGTGGAAATCCACAGATCCCCCCACAATACAGGAATGGTTAAGAGAAGTAGATCAGATAAGCTACATGGAAAACCTCACTGCCACTATCCATGAAAGTCATGAAAAATACTGGAAAACATGGTTTGGCTGGTTTGAGTTCAAGGAAACGGACCAATACAGGTCCCTGGTGTCTAACCGAAATCTATCTTAATTCGTCTGCAAGACGCATAACCCCCCCTGGCGCTCGGGGAGAACGCGGGCCGGCCGCGGGGCGAGCTCTCGACACAATCCATAATTTTTTTTCCCACTTTCTCTCCTTTCTCATTCCTCTTTCTCCTCTTACCCTTTTTCCACGTTCTCTCTAGTCACAGACACCTATAATATTAGGAAAGGGAAATATCGCTTCATACGTTCCCTACACAGTCCTGACTCTTTTACAAAGATATGCCGCAAAAAGGGGGTTATGTCCTCTATCTAGGTATAATCACACTACCGGACAAGCCCTATTGTAAGTTCCCTCTGGGCGTAGGGCTGTCAGCTTTTCTTTCTGAAATATCCTAGAAAAGAGACCTTCCCTTAAGGTATGATAGACCTCCTGCCCCTTTGGTGACATAGAAAATACAATGAGGACCTCCGAAAAACTTTGAAGGGCTGCTCTGATTTGCGGCCTAACACTATGCTACTTGACATACAGCAAAGAGGTCCCTCTCCGTATACTCAGCACTGTTATGGAATAGTTTCCCCTGCTTTCCCTCACATATACGAACTGCACTTTGTATGGTTTTTCTATGCTAAGATTATGCAAAATGTCTGCTCTACCTAAGATGTAACCTTTATATGATACCTACTGTTGACACTGTCATGATTGTCTGTTTGCTGTTCATTTTCTCTTTACCTTTGAAAAAATATAAATAAAAGAATCTTTAAAAAAAAAAAGTTGGTTAGAAAACCCTCCTGCATGGCAACCCTTTTATTCAATAATCAGCTGTTGATCATCTTATGTTTTCCACTGTGACATTTATCACCAGATCTCATCTCTATACATCTATCAATATCTCATGCCATCATCATTTGCTGTTAAGCATTACAATTACCACTGAATACCACATTGCTACTTACACGACTGCTTTTACCACACTTTATTGTGCTACAAACACTCAATGATTTCTGTTCATTAATTAGTACAATACAGTTACGATAATTCTACAAAACCAAAACAAACTCCTTCATAATTCCATCCTTTTTGTTGTTTATACAAATAAGAAAGGTTGGTATGTACTGAACAGTTTTATACAATTTATTCTGGTTGAATATAATTTAACAATCCACCACACACCATACAATTCTTGGTAAAGCTAGTCTGACTTTTCCAACATGTCCATATCTCAAAAAATCGAGAAATACTGGACATTGGATCAGACTTCTCGATCTAAACCAGATAAAAAAACCTTTCAATTTTTCGGTACAATCGATCATTGAAATTGAATCGAGGTAGAATAGAACAGAAAATTGTAACTTGTGTAGCCACCTTAAAGGGAACCTGAAGCGGGAGGTGTATGGAGGCTGCTATATTTATTTCAATACGACCGAGGTGACATATGACATGAGATAGACATGTGTATGCATAGTGTCAAGCACACAAACTATTAGGCTGTGTTCCTTTTTTCTTTCTGTGCCTGAAAGAGTTAAACATCAGGAATGCAAGTGACAGTTTCTGTCCGGGTCGGGACTGAGTTGGACTGGGTCAGACAATAGCATTACCCTGACTGATAAGTAATTACAGCCATAAAATACTTTCTCGTTTATTTTCACCTCGGATGTCCTTTAAGCAATACCAGTTGCATGTGTATTCTGCTGATCCTGTACTTTTTCCCACAGACCCTGAACAAGCATGCAGTAGATCAGGTGTTTCTGACATTTCTGTCAAATCTGTCAGGATTAGCTGCATGCTTGTTTCTAGTATGATTCAGACACTACTGCAGCCAAATAGATTAGAGCTGCCAGACAGCTGGTATTGTTTAAAAGGAAATAAATATGGCAGCCTCCATATTCCTCTCACTTCAGGTTCCCTTTAAGTCTGTGTCATGGGTGAACTTCCTTTTTTGAGGAATTAGTAAACTGGATGTGAAAATCCAGCTCAATAATCAGCATGGAGATCACCTGCCTCCTGATCTGACATTATCAGTATCTGCACCAACTTCAGGCAAAAACAATTTAGGTTCATATCTTAAAGGAGTTATCAGGGGAAAATGAATAAAATAAGGGCTACTTACCCGGGGCTTCCTCCAGCCCCAAGCTCCCAGCATGTCCCTCGCCGCAGCTCTCCTCGTGCCTGCGCAGTCCGCTCCAGTCCACGTGGCGGTGATTGACAGCGCCGCTCGCGCAGGCGCAGGCGCAGTACAGGGCGACCTGGAGGTCGGCCTGACGTCATCGCCGGGGATCGGGAGGGAGCTGCGGCGAACGGCTGCGGGGAGAGCTGCGGCGAGGGACATGCTGGGAGCTTGGGGCTGGAGATAAGTAGCACTTATTTTATTCATTTTCCCTGATAACTCCTTTAAAGGAAACCAGGGCTGATTAACCACTTGAGGACCCACCCTTTACCCCCCCTTAAGGACCAGCGCTGTCTTAGCTGATCTGTGCTGGGTGGGCTCTGCAGCCCCCAGCACAGATCAGCGTGCAGGCAGAGCGACCAGATCGCCCCCCTTTTTTCCCCACTAGGGGGATGATGTGCTCGGGGGGTCTGATCGCTCCTGCCTGCCGGGTGTTGCGGGGGGGGGGGGCACCTCAAAGCCCCCCTCCGCGGCGAAATCCTCCCCCTCCCTCTCCTACCTGCCCCCCCCCTGGAGATCCGGGCTGCACAGGACGCTATCCGTCCTGTGCAGCCAGTGACAGGCTGTCTCCTGTCACATGGCGGCGATCCCCGGCCGCTGATTGGCCGGGGATCGCCGATCTGCCTTACGGCGCTGCTGCGCAGCAGCGCCGTACAATGTAAACAAAGCGGATTATTTCCGCTTGTGTTTACATTTAGCCTGCGAGCCGCCATCGGCGGCCCGCAGGCTATTCACGGAGCCCCCCACCGTGAATTGACAGGAAGCAGCCGCTCGCACGAGCGGCTGCTTCCTGATTAATCAGCCTGCAGCTGGCGACGCAGTACTGCGTCGCTGGTCCTGCAGCTGCCACTTTGCCGACGCACGGTATAAGCGTGCGGTCGGCAAGTGGTTAAAAGGAAAAGTTTTATACATACCTGGGGCTTCCTCGAGCTCCATCCACTCGGATCGATCTCACGCCGCCGTCCTCCGCTGTCTACAGTTCCGATACCGGGTCCTGTCACTTCTGTCAGTCGGGCCAGTCTGACGTAAGAGAAGTACGCTCTTTGCGGATCTCTCCAGCAGCTGCTGGAGAGATAAATAGAGGACGCACTTCTTCTTCTATAGAATGGCCCTGACTTGCAGAAGTGACGGGACCCGGTATCGGAGCTGCAGACAGCGGAGGACAGCGGCGTGAAAGGAATCCGAACGGATGGGGCTGTAGGAAGCCCCAGGTAAGTATAAAACTTTTTGTTTTAATCAGCTCTAGTACACATTAACTAGAATATTTTGAATGCAAATAAATGTACGTTATGTCTCAATGCAGTGAAACAATTTGTCTGTATATTTCAGTGCTTCATAATGTCCGTATTGGGTAGAATTCTTACTTTCATTTCCTAGGAAGTAGGAAAGGACAATTACTGTGCAATGTTCCTTTCCTGATAAAGCACGTTTATGTTTCTCCTTAGAATTGTACAAGACTGTTTTATTGTTTGCAGAGTTGTGGGCTTGGACGACACTTCCTGTTGTAGCCACGCCCTGCATGTCTAATTACAGTCCAGGTTCTCCCTCCGTACTCATAGAAAACAGCATTTAAAGTTGACTTCCATTTTCTGGGGATTTACCTAACTGTGCCCTTGAAAATAAAACACAAGGTTGCTTGTAGCAGTGAGATACTGGGCTTGATTCAGTATCGGGTGTGTAAAAAAAAAATAATCCTGCTTCATGCATTAACCACTTCACAACTGAGGGGTTTTACCCCTTGACCACTGTGATGATTTGCTCAGCTGCCTGTGCAGGCAGGCAGCTTTTTGACCATTGTGTAGGTTTGCATGCTGCAGGACTCTGGAAAGAAGAGCTTCTGTCAGTTTTGCAGCTTGTGCTTGCAGAGGAATTTGCATACGTTGTCATGCAAATTGCCTGGCCACATTCATTGGAGGCGTGTACTATAAGTACTATGTCTTTCCCACAATGCTTCGCTGGTTCATAAGGAGTCTTCCTGTGAAACACTCTGGAGAGTGTCAGCCATGCTCTTTGTTTGAAGATCAGCTTAGAGTAATTCCTGGAAGCTGTGCTAGGCAGATTCCCTAATGCAGTCAGGATTGTTTGTCTGTTTGTTTGTTCTGTTGCTGTTGTCCTGTCCTAGCGGTGGTTGACAGGAAATGGTCCTGATCTCTGTTCTTGGAGTATAGCTGGTGCAGCGGTTGCTACCAGCTATCTCTTCTGTTCTGTCTCCTGGGATCGCGCTAGCCACTTTTTGCTAGCGCTGTGGATCCTTCTGTTCTGTCTCCTGGGATCGCGCTAGCCACTTTTCGCTAGCGCTGTGGATCCTTCTGTTCTGCCTCCTGGGATCGCGCTAGCCACTTTTCACTAGCGCTGTGGATCCTTTTGTTCTATCTCCTGGGATCGCGCTAGCCACTTTTCGCTAGCGCTGTGGATCCTTCTGTTCTGTCTCCTGGGATTGCGCTAGCCACTTTTCACTAGTGCTGTGGATCCTTCTGTTCTGCTACTCTGTACCTGGATCGCGCAAGCCACTTTCGCTAGTGCTGTGGATCCTATCTCTCGCTTGTCCCTGTTTTCGTGTGTCTGTCTTGTCTGCTACGGACGCTTGCTGGAGGCTTGGTGAGGTAACCGTTAAGCAAGCGTTCGCGTCCTCTGTTTCATGTTTGTCTGTCGATGGTTAGTTAGGCGTGCTTGTCTCTATTGTGCTTATCACGTGGAGACCGCGCATAACCGTGTGCACTGTTGCGAATGAGTGCGGTGTTCGCGGTTAGCTAGCGTTTGTTATTTTCCGTATCTCCTCATTGTATGATTTGCTGTGCCTTTGCTACTCTCGTGCTCCACCTTGCTGTAGCCTTGTGTCACGTCTGGCGATCGCACCTCTCGCGATCGCGTTCCTGCTTCATATCTGCTGTGGTGTGTGCACAGTCGCGGGTTGGCGACTAGTTTTATGCACACACACACAATCTGTCTCTGTGCTCACTCTCAATCGCTTCTCTTGCGATTACGGTTCTTCCCTTCGTACAATTCCTGTCTGGCGTGTGTGGTAGGGCAGAGGAGCTGTTCCTCTGCACTCCACAGCTCCACCTGCCGACAGTAATTTCCCTCTGCAGGTGCATTGCACCCACTGCTGGGTTCCTGCAAATTTATACGCTTGTGGAGGAAATCCGCCGTGTCAGCGCACGTCTGGTGCGCTGACCACGGAGACGATTCCACAATCGTTACAACCACCAGAGCAATTTTCACCTTTCTGCGCTCCTTCCATTCATTCGTCTATAACTTTATCATTACTTATCACAATTAAATGAACTATATCTTGTTTTTTTTTTGCCACCAATTAGGCTTTCTTTAGGTAGGACATTATGCCAAGAATTATTTTATTCTAAATGTGTTTTAATGGGAAAATAGGAAAAAATGTGGGAAAAATTTATTATTTTTCAGTTTTTGGCCTTTATAGTTTTTAAATAATGCATGCTACTGTAATTAAAACCCATGAAAATTATTTGCCCTTTTTTCCCGGTTATAAAAGCGTTTAAATTATGTCCCTATCACAATGTTTGGCGCCAATATTTTAATTGGAAATAAAGGTGCACTTTTTTCAGTTTTGCGTCCATCCCTAATTACAAGCCCATAGTTTATAAAGTAACAGTGTTATACCCTCTTGACATAAAGATTTAAAAAGTTCAGTCCCTAAGGTAGCTATTTATGTATTTTTTTTTTTTATTGTAATTTTTTTTTTTCAATTACAAAAAAATAATAATTGGGGAGTTTGGGAGGTAAGGAGTTAATTTTTTGTGTAAAACTAATTTATTTGTGTGTGAAAAATGCTTTAGGGTGTAGTTTTACTATTTGGCCACAAGATGGCAACAGTAACTTTTTGTTTAATGCGACCTGCAAGCGTCCTTCCGGACGCTTGCAGGAAGTACTAGGAGGCTGGGAACGTTTTTCTTTTCACAATGATTGCGCTGCTTATCGGAGAAGCAGCGGATCATTGCGGGGCTTAGATCAACGAACGGGAACGGATTTTCCCGTTCATTGATCTCCGGGCGAGCGGCCGGCGGCGTGTTTATGAGCGAGAGTGCGCGCTAGAGCGAGCGGGAGCGCGGGCAGCGGCGGGAGCGCGGAAAGTTCGCATTTCTCCGTCCCTGGTGGTGAAAGGATGGAAAGAGGGACGGAGAAATGCGTACGTGTGGGGGTAAAGTGGTTAAAATTACTGGATTGAATCGCACACAAGTTTACACTTGCTTCATTAAATGTATTATTGCTTGTGCTGTCAGGGCATACACTAAAATGACACATGGCACATAACAATATTAGCACTGTGCATAAAAACCTTAGTCATGTGTGTTATGCTCTTGAAACCCCAGCCTACTTTGAAATCTTGGCCTAGGAGAGACCTTGCTGATGTAATATAATTACCTTGTGTCTGGCCATTGTGTATGACCTGTGACATGAAACTGTCTATCATAACCTCATCTTGGAAGAAGAGTTTGGCTGTTCCTCACCTAGTTAAAAAGTGGACCCAATCTGTGGGAAAAAAGTTAGATATTTATCTAGAAAGAGGGAAGTCTCTGGATAGTCCAGTTTTCCCATCTCTTCAAGCTAAGGAGTTGTCACATGACCCCTAGTGGCTGGCAGGGGCGCTGCTAGGATCCTGGGAGATCCGGGGCACCCCCGGGCACCAAGGGAGAGTTAATATACGCATCGAAAGATGGGCGTGGTCATGCAGTGAGAAAGTGGGCATGGTCTTAGGTAGCCCCACCAATGACATTCTGTAATGTAACCTAAGGCCTAAAGGTAGCCATACATCTAGCGATGATGGGCAGATTTGACCAAGAGACAAATCTCTCTCTGATCAAATGTTATTAGAGAGAAATCAGTCGCCTGCCCATATACGCCAGGCCGATTCCCCATCAATTTCAGCATAAGATCTCTCAGGAACCGGCCGAGTCTACCTCCGTTCCCTAGTCTATAAATATGCATGTATGTGCATGTGCTTTTATACATTACCTAACCTGTGTTGCGGTGCCTGTCTTTCTTTTGAATCTGCTGCTTTTCCATTAGCTTCATACATGCCACCAGTACATAGCACACTCTGGCGGCATGTATTGGGCTAATGGAAGAGTGGTGGGTTCAGAAGATAGACGGGCACTGTGACATAGGTATAAAAAAATGCAAGCTGGAGTGAGCAGCTGCAGATCACAGGTCAGTGAAAAACTGAATAGTGGAAGGAAGGGGGGTGAGACTGTGCCTGGCTGACCTCTGTGCAGATTGTCGCTACTCCTTGAGCTAGTTTTATTGAGCTGTAGATAGTATTCAGGTAGTAATAAAAGAGGACGCCGCCAATCATCACAATACTGTGGGCATAGTGTCGTCAGGTCAGCAGGGGAGGTCAGACTCAGGGGACTCATACACTGTGTACAAACATTCCGTCCATCAGCACACAGGCACAGTCTGACACAGGCCGTGTCCTGTGTATGCAGAGAGCGTGTGGCTGCGACTGGAGACATAAAGCACTTGCCTTTTCCTTCTCAAATGTGTCTTCCAAGTGCGCCCATCTGCTCTCATAACTCTGATCCCTAGTCTTTATGGGCGGAGATAGAGATGCATGTAGCCTGGCCGGGATCACATGGGGCCAGGCAGCCTGTGAGAGAGCAGAGTGAGCCTCACTCCAATATAAATAATTAATATACACAAAAAAAATTTGTAAAAGTAACAATTATAGTGACAGTAGCCACAAATAAAATAATAGGGTCAAAATCAAAGAAAATGAATATTCGAGATTTTGGAATAAAAATGTCCTTTGTGTGTAAGTCCAAGTGAAATGGAGGGTTTCTTTGTTTCAAAAGTTCAGTCAAAATGGAGGCCAGCCACACAGTCCTCTTGCTGGCTCCCGGCTTACGTGATGTTACAAGAAAAGGGAGGACTGTTATTAGATTTCAGTCCTTTGCTTATATAGGACCCAGATCTTGATGGCGGAACTCAGAGCCAGCCCCTGGGCTGAGGTTTGGGGCGTTATCTTATTTTGGAAATTAATCTTATATCCAGAATATGTAAAATTTCCATATCTCAGATCATGTTCATTGCACACAAATAATAGTAGCAAATTCACAATCCCCAAAGAATATGTAACACATTAATATCAGACATGAATAGTATGTGACATTCCCTTCCTAAGAAGTTTAATAACCGGGTTGCTGGTTATGCCAGCTTCATAAATTAAATATGAGGATACTCAGCAGGACCCTAGCAATCAAATTATATAATTTTCATATAGATCATAAGTACGGTATATCTTAAAATGGCAAAAATCATACAATATAGTTATTTTAAATCTGGCTATAGTGGCCCCTCTGTGTCTGGTCTCCTGCTGGGTTGGAGCTGTGCTGGATGCTCTCTCTGGCAGCAGCAAGCCTAATCTGTACTAACAAAATACCACTCCATGTTCATCTGTCCTGCCAGCGTGCGGAGTGTCTCTACATTTTAAATGGTGCTTTCTAGCTTCATTTTTTTTGTCTAGATGTCATCCTTAGCAGTATCTTGTTAGGACAGATGTGTGTTTCTGTTTGTAAAGCCATGAAGAAGGGTCTGCTGGAAACAAGTTGATTCTGTTGCCTTTAAAGAGATACTGAAGCGAATTTTTTTTATAATATAATGATTTGTATGTGTAGTACAGCTAAGAAATAAAACATTAGGAGCAGAGACATAAGTCTAATATTGTTTCCAGTACAGAAAGAGTTAAGCAACTCCAGTTGTTATCTATGCAAAAGAGCCATTGAGCTCCATGACTTTCAAAGTCTCAGAGAGATCTGTCTTCGGAAGCTTGTTATCTCACCTGTCAGTCACTGTATTTTTTTTTCTTTCCAGAGGAAAGGTCAATAGTTCATTGGCCTGCTCTGTAAAAACATTTAGAATGCTGAGTAGTGCCCAAGATGGCGCCCATGCAGGTTGCCTCGGTCACATGGCTCCTGCAACTTTCGCAGGTCTACATAGTTTTTTCTATGTTTTTTCTGTGTTAGGGATAGCGTTAGGGAAATGCAAATATTAGAGAATGATGCAATGTTATAAAAAACACTATATAACTGAAAATAAAAATATGTGAATATTTTCTTTGCTTCTAATGTTCTAGTAATTATCAGTACTACTGTCATACTCACTGTCCTGGTCTTCTCCGGCGTCTCCGCGGGCATGTCTCTACGCGCGCGGGCACGCTGGGCTTTATTGCTGCTCCAGTCTGTTTGGCGCGCACAGCGTTGCGCGCATAAGGTCGTACGCATGCGCAGTGCGCTGTAAAGGTCGCACGCTTGCGCACGCAAGGTTGTGCGCACGCGTGCCTTGCGCTACATGCAGGCGCTGGCGTTATGGTTCGTGCCCAATCCTCTATTTAAACAGCCCTGCCCCCAAGAGCATTGCTGTTAGTTCTTACAGCGTGGGCTTTGTGACCCTGTTATATATTCTGATTGTGATATCTGGTATTGACCCTTGGCTTGTGACTCCGACTACTCCTGATTGCTGCTCATCTCGACCCTTGGCTTGTTTATCGTTTACGCCTGTCTGCTGCCCGTCCTGACCTCTGGCCTGTCCTTGACCTTCCAGTACTCTGCCTGCCCTGACCTTCTGCTTTATCCACGACCTCGAGTATTATCTGTTCCTGGCTCTCCTAATTGAGACGTCATCTGTTCTCCAAACCACTGTGGGATTACCTTAAGCGCAGCCTGGTGGGCACTAGGCAGCAAAGTCCTGCACTCCCCTTAAAGGGAAGGTTCAGGGAAACCTTTAAACAAATAAAAATCCATATCCACTTACCTGGGGCTTCCTCCAGCCCGTGGCAGGCAGGAGGTGCCCTCGCCGCCGCTCCAGAGGCTTCCGGTCGTCTTCGGTGGCCGACCCGACCTGGCCAGGCCGGCTGCCAGGTCGGGCTCTTCTGCGCTCCAAGGACGGGCTCTTCTGCGTCCCACGCGGGCGCGCTGACGTCATCGGACGTCCTCCAGGCTGTACTGCGCAGGCGCAGTAGTTCTGCGCCTGCGCAGTAAAGCCCGGAGGACGTCCGATGACGTCAGCGCGCCCGCGTGGGACGCAGAAGAGCCCGTCCTTGGAGCGCAGAAGAGCTCGGCCTGGCCAGGTCGGGTCGGCCACCGAAGACGACCGGAAGCCTCTGGAGCGGCGGCGAGGGCACCTCCTGCCTGCCACGGGCTGGAGGATGCCCCAGGTAAGTGGATATGGATTTTTATTTTTTTAAAGGTTTCCCTGAACCTTCCCTTTAAGGGGGTGTGGGTGAAGACCCGTGGTCACTTAGACTCTGTGCTTGGGTAGTCCGTATTGCAGTGGGGCGGTCAACAGCATCTGTATCTTCACAGCCTAACAACTACATAACCAATTCATTATATCATAATTTTTTTTCCGCTTCAGTGTCTCTTTAAACAAACTACTATCTATCTCTGTATGATCAATATATGTGATTATTTATTATGGGATGTCTAGTCAAGCAATTACATTTCTGAAGATCTGTGAACCTTGTTGCACTTTTTTGCACTTTTTGATATATTAAAACATATTTGTTTATTTTCATACAATTCACTGGGGTTTCCTCAAGTAATTTTTCAATTTTTTTTTCAATATCCTTGGAAATTGCAAAAAATAGAAATTGGCTGGAGGCTGTACAGGACAGGAATCAACTGGAGGCTGCATGGGTTGAATGGAGATAGTGGGAAAATATATATTTTTCTTTTAAGATGCAAAACTAGTCTTTGATACGGTAGATCTATGAGCTGAATTCTTCTGAATGACAGAAACATTCACGGGAACGTTTCTGAAAGTAGCTGCTGTGTAGACAACATGGACTCTGGTTTTGGTATGTTGTCCATCTTTTGCCAAGTCCAAGGTAAGGGTGGGACAGCAGTTTGTAGTGGAGGAGGGACTTTCTGATTCACAGGAATTTCACAGTACTTAGTTATTATCACTTTGAGTGCTGGAAATTGTTTGACTATAGTAGACTGTGATATCTGGACATGGTTAGAGGTACCGAGAGGGTTAATGGAAAGAGGAATAGAATGAAAATCTAAAGGAAGGAGTTTGGGCCAGGTGGCAATCAGAGCAGAAGCTTATTCACGCTTACAAAGTTTATGCACAAGTAGGGATTGAGTCGCACATACACAGGCAGACACATTCTTCATCTTTCTCAGCATAAAATTCAACAAATCCTTACCTATACCTCTTAAAAACTTGTAATAAATGGTCAATCTGAGTTAAAAAATACATTCTAGTTGTCTCTCGATGGGCATTTGATATTTAGGACGGCTGTGGACTGGTTGTTCTGAACTAAATGAGAGGCATTCAGACAGTAAAGCTGGTACACACCTTCAACTTTGATTGGCCAATCACAGACCAATTTTACCTCCTCCATGTAGTATGAGAGATTATCTACAAAATCTGCTCATAGTATTCAAAATCTATTGGTCCTCATACTACATTGAGGTGGTAAAATTAGTCAGTGATTGACTATTGTAATTGAAAGTGTGTACCCGATTTTAGCAGAGGGAAAAGGATGACCGCCTGAGGGCAGGATTTCTTTATAAAGCATTAATTAAGGCAGAGGCTGATTCATGCTTGCAAAGACCATTTACAAACAGCGATTCAACACCTTGCATACATCTAGTCACAAACACCTCATTCTGTTTAAAGTAGAAATCAAAAAAGCCTTTTTTATCACTTCTTAAATAACCATAATAAGCATTGATCTGTTCTGATGTAAAATTAACATTGGCTTGATTTTTGCAAAGTTCATAGTCATTCGGAAATTCGGCAGCACACATGCACACACCCCTAAATGATTCATTTGCAATATCTAAGCAATACGTGATCAGTCTGGTGTGCATTAAAGACAGCATCTGGACTGGACTCTGCAGCCAATGAATCAATCTGATACTTAACAGAGCTAGGCTGATATTTGACTGGCACAGGAGGAGATTTGGAGTATGGAATTAATAGTTCCTTCCAGGCAGTTAACAATGCAATCTTTTCAAATGTGCTTAATCCTAACTCAGTTAGGCCTAGTGCACACCAGAGCGGTTCGGCTACGGTTTGCGATCCGCTTGCGGATCCGCTAGGGTAATGTATTTCAATGGGCTGGTGCACACCAGAGCGGGAGGCGTTTTGCAGAAATGCATACTCCCGGGCTGCTGCAGATTTTGGATTGCGGATGCGTTTCTGCCTCAATGTTAAAGGAATACTTAAGTCAAAAAAAAAAAATGACATTTACTCACCTGGGGCATCCCTCAGCCCCCCGAAGCTGGATGGTGCCCTCGCAGCCCCGCTCCGATCATCCTGTCCCCGCCGGCGGCTACTTCCGGTTCGGCGACAGCCGCCGACAGGCTGGGAACGCGGAAAATCAGCCGCGTTCCCAGCCTGTCGGCGGCTGTCGCCGAACCGGAAGTAGCCGCCGGCGGGGACAGGACGATCGGAGCGGGGCTGCGAGGGCACCATCCAGCTTCGGGGTGCTGAGGGATGCCCCAGGTGAGTAAATGTCATTTTTTTTTTTTGACTTAAGTATTCCTTTAAGTATAGGAAAAACGCAAACCGCTCTGAAAAACGGCACTTCAGAGCGGTTTGCCAGGCGTTTTTTGTTACAGTAGCTGTTCAGTAACAGCTTTACTGTAACAATACATGAAATCTACTACACCAAAAACGCTTCACAAAACCGCAAAATGCTAGCTGAAACGCTGCAGAAAAAGAAGAAAAAGCATTTCAAAATCTGCTAGCATTTTGCGGATCTGCTACCTTTTTTTGGTGTGCACCAGGCCTTTGTGTCTGAAGGATTTTACACAGGTTTGCATAGAATTCTTATCTTTCTTAGGCCTGGGGCAAACAGAGGCCTGGTGCACACCAAAAACCGCTAGCAGATCCGCAAAATGCTAGCAGATTTTGAAATGCTTTTTCTTATTTTTCTGTAGCATTTCAGCTAGCATTTTGCGGTTTTGTGAAGCGATTTGGTGTAGTAGATTTCATGTATTGTTACAGTAAAGCTGTTACTGAACAGCTACTGTAACAGAAAACGCTGGCAAAACCGCTCTGAAGTGCCTTTTTTCAGAGCGGTTTGCGTTTTTCCTATACTTAACAATGAGGCAGAAACACATCAGCAATCCAAAATCTGCAGCAGCCCGGGAGTATGCGTTTCTGCAAAACGCCTCCCGCTCTGGTGTGCACCAGCCCATTAAAATACATTAACCTAGCGGATCCGCACCCGCAAGCGGATCGCAAACCGCAGCCGAACCGCTCTGGTGTGCACTAGGCCTCATATCAGCTGCATTTTTGATTATTCATTTTTCAGTTACATGTTTATACACAGGTGTGAGTGGTAAATTTTAGAGAAGGTTCTCATGTGGGTGTTTTGCTTTTAATAACTGTTCTAATTTCTATGTTGAAAGGTGCAGTGTGCTGTGTGTGTGTATATATATTTATATACACTGTATATGTATATATATATTACAGAGATCCAAATGACTCATTCTGATACTTGTGGGTAAGCATAGCGGAAGAATGAATATCAAATGAATACAGCCCTTTACCTTTAAACCATGCTACACATTTACATATTGACTAATGTTAAAAAAAGAAAATCTTTTGTGTGGGAAGCTGCCTTTATCAGGCACAGGCATATATAAAAAACTGATGATTTAATGATGTTAATTGCCTTCCAATGAAACTAGCCTTCATTGGGGGGGACTTTAAAAAAATAAAACTTTTTTTTTTTATTTTAGAACATTTGCCTTCTTGCTCGCCCACATACACAGGTGATTTCTCTAATTGTGGGACAGTGGGAGGTGAGGGTTATAAGTCTAGTGGGAGTTTGTTTTGGCAAGATTGGGGTTTTCTTCAATGTGATGTGGGGGCACGGGGAATTTGATTTGTGGACATGGGGGATTAAAGTGCACCTAAAGTGTCATGATGAGATAAATGTGGATGAGGCAGGTGACTAGCAGTTAAATGCAGGACAGCTCTCCTGAAGAGTAAACAGTAGCCAAAACACTTGTATGTGGCTGAACAAACACTCCTGATAACAGAATAGTGATAAACTCAAAACCTCATTAATTCTCTGTCTGGGAGCTGAAATAACTAGATTTTACAGTATGTTACACTGATATGGCTGCAGTTTCATCCTCATCACGGCGGCCGGCGTGAAAGTACTGCGCATGCGCGAACAAAGCGCGCATGCACAGTACTTTCACGCCGGCCGCCGTGATGACGCGAGGCGGCCGGCGTGTGACGTAATCCGCGTCATATGCGGAAGAAGCAGCCCGACACTCGGGAGAGTGTCGCCCGGGCTGCGGCCTGCCAGCCATTCCGGAGCGGGGAGAAGGAGAGGAGCCAGGACGCCGGCGTGGGACCTCCCGACCAGCACTGGGCTGGAAAAAGCCCCTGGTGAGTACAACTTTCCTTTTTTTTCTGAGCTCAGAGTCCCTTTAAATTTAAAAAAAGGATATGCAACGCTGGGAAAGTTCCATTTACCACCACCACTACTACACACAGAATTACCTATCTCATAAATGTATTTGTAGTTCAAGATTTCTTTAAGGTTTGGGGTCAGAAAGAAAAGTTCTTCAAGTGGGGAAGGTAGGGTTAGGAATCTGGATAGACTGTTCGAAAGCAGGTTAGCAGTTGCGTTGCAGAATAATTCTCCATGTCAGCTCACTGCCCATACAATGCTATGGGCCTATTCACACCTCTGTGATGCACGCAGGCATTGTATCAAAATCAGAATGAATGTATTTCGATAAGCACGACTGTGTTGAGCCCGGAATTGGGCTTGGCACGTACAGGGCTTAGTGCAAGATAGGGCATACAAAGACACAGACGAGTACAGTAATCACAATTTTCACACACAGCAGAGTAACACAAAAAAGTGACATAATACATACAAAATGTTGCAGTGTAATACAGTTTTTCCATTCCAGCGAAATACCCAAGGGGGGAGAAAGGGGGCCCTGGGGAGTGGAGAGGCATGAAGAGAGTTCAAGAGGCTGATGGCCGAGGAGAAAAACTGTTCTTATTATGCCTTGATATTCTGGTGGAGATTGCCCGGAGCCGACTGAAAAAGCGGTCACCTAGGTGTGAGGGATCATTGGCAATCCTCAGTGCTTTGGTACGCATTCTGGAGTTGTGGAGGAGGTTGAAAGGGGGGAGAAGTTTCCCTATGAACCTCTTTGCTGATCTGATGACCCTCCTGTAGTTTGTTTCTGTCACTGGCGGAGCAGCCAGCTTACCAAACCAGGATGGAGGAACATTAGACAGATTCAGTTGTAGAGGAGTAGAAACTCCTCACAAGTTCTTGGGCCATACCAAACTTCTTCAGTTGGGGAAGAAAGAAAAGTATCTGCTGGGCTTTCCTCTGGGTGGAGGCAATGTTGGCCTTCCAGCTCAGGTAGTTTGAGATGGTTGTGCATTAACCTCTATGTCCAGTCTCCATTGCAGTTCACACACATTTTAATGCGTGCCTTATACAATGGACCACTGTAAATCCGGCCTAAACGTGGCCACACACCCTATCGTTTTTTTTTGTTTTTTTTTAAACTTGAGACTTACAATATATATTTTAGATTTATCAATACATTTATGTTTATACTGTAATCCTGTCGCAGTGTAGAAAATACAAATACCTTTACGTTAAAAAAAAGGATGGTGTAATGGATAGTGTTCTCGTCTCGCAGTGCTCAAGTTCCTGGTTGAAGTTGGGGCCAGGGTGCCATCTGCATGGAGTTTGTATGTTCTCCCCTGTCTATGTGGGTTTTCTCCAGACTCTCTGGATTCCGCCCACATCGCCAAAACATACAGATACGTTATGAGTTCTGCCCTCCCCCCAAAACTAAATTGGCTACAGGCTTTGATAAAGTCATTAGATTATTATTATGGTAGGGATTAGATTGTGAGCGCCTTCAAGGGATAGTCAGTGACGTTTATATACTCTATAAAGTGCTGCAGCACTACTGCACCAGTGTCAGCATTTTATAAATACACAGTAATAAAAAAGAATCGTTCAGAAGGCAGGTACACATTAAGCTACCTGACTATCCCTAAATGTCCCCCATCTGCCAGGTACCTCCTTCTTTGCAATTTCGCATACGTTTGTTACATAGTTACATAGTTACATAGTTATTTTGGTTGAAAAAGGCACTTAACTTGTACTTAACCATGTACTTACTTGTACAACATACTTTGAAAGGTGAATAGTTATCGGGTGATACATCCACTTCCGAAGCCATGCACAGCTATAGGGACTTGGATGAGTGCGGCGGTAAACTGCAGTGTGCTGTCCAGAATGGCATGCGATTTGGACGGCATGCTATTGACATAATAAGCAGTGTTTCCGCGTGCGACACTTATGCGGGGAAACGCTGCATGTTCTACACTTATAGAAACGGGCCCTAAAGTAGATTCATAAAGTTAATGGTGACAGGTGGCTGGTTGTTATGGATTATTAAACTCTCAGGTACTATAGGTGGATTGGGTATAATGGATGATGCATAAATGTCTCAAGTGCAAGAAGAATCTTATTAAAAGCCTCTCAATAATGAATAATTATTTAGTATTTATATAGCGCCGATTTATATAGCGATCTTCCCCAGCAAAGCACAGAGTATATAGCCTTGTCACTTAACTGTCCCTCAGAGTGGCTCTCAATCTAACCCCTACCACAGTCATAAAATATGTCTATGTATCATAGTCAAGGGCCAGTTTTTAGGGGGAAGCCAATCAACTTGTCTGTATGTTTTTTGGGATGTAAGGGGAAACCCGAGTGCCCGGAGGAAACCCACACAGATATGGGGAGAACGACCAGCACTGCGTAATATGTTGGCACTTTATAAAGACAATAAATAAATAAATAAATAAACATACAAACTCTGTGCAGATAGTGCCAGGGCTAGAGCTACCATAGGAAAAAATAGGCAATTGCCCCAGGGCCTCAGAGCCTGTAGGGGCCCCCAAGGTGTCCCTCCCCATCTTAACTGTTGCTCCCCAGGGACTCTGCAGAGTCTGTTAAGTTGGGAGGTGAATGGGGGGAGGGTCAGCAGCCAGCTCAGGGGTCCAGGAGGGAAATTTGGCTACAACAAAGGGCCTCTAATGACGCTTTTTGGTCAGGGGGCGTCTGTTGGGGGGCCCCCAGGCTAATTTTGCCCTAGGGCCCAATTGTTACTTGAACCGGCCCTGGATAGTGCCCCAGCTGGGATTCAAACCGGGGACCCAGCACTGCAACCACTACGTCAATGTGCTTTCAATCACTGTGATGTTTGTTTTATCAGAAAATGCTGAGTCGTTAGTGCTGCTGTGTTCACTATGCTTTGCCTCACATAGAAGAATGCAGGATGGACACTTCAGCCTAACCTGCTTTTCCAGTCCTGCAGTGCACATGTATGCAGTGCACATTGTATGAGGGGTCCTAACTGCAGACACTGCCTTCACCTTACTTCCATGCAAGAACCCTGACACAGCTCAACAGCATTTTTTTTTTGTCTTCTGTGTTATGTTTTTTTGTTACTTGACATCTGGACCAACATCTCTGTAGAGATGGACTTCTTACAAAGGTTAGAAATGTCTTGCTAATGATACATGAGATATTTCAGAAGGGTGGCGGGGAGAAATATGTACAAAAGCTGGAAATCCAATACGTTTCTTTTTAGAAAATGCTTCCAAGTGTTCTAATAGTCATCTATGGATATGCAATAGCCTACTGTATTATTGTATAGATCATCCCTGTACATGTCTTTTCTTTTATGTGTGGAAGTATGGTAATTAGATAACGTTCATCACAAGGGCAGCTCTCAAGTTACACGTAGTAGAGATGTTGACCAAAACTGTGCTTAATTAGTGATTGCTTTGGGTGACATTTTACCTTTGATCAGTGAACAGATAAGCTGCCTGGCTCTCGGTCGAGCAGCCCAATTTGTCCTTTCGAATGTGGAGACAACAACAAGGTGCCAATGTCAGAGGAGGGGAGAGGCGAGTAGGGGGCACCTCTACTCATGCTATGGGCAGCATGGTAGCATAGTCTCGCAGCGCTGGGTCCCTGATTCGATTCCCAGCCAGGACACTATGTATTTGTATGTTCTCACTGTGTCTGTGTGGGTTTCCTCCAGGCACTCAGATGTCCTCAAAAAATACAGATAAAGTGAATTGGTTTCCCCCTAAAATTGGCCCTATATTATAATGGACATATGACTATGGTAGGGATTAGATTGGGAGCCCCTCTGAGGGACAGTTAGTGAAAAGACAATATACTTTGTACAGTGCTGCGTAACACGACCGTATAGATAGTAAATAATAATAATGCTAGATTATCACCTGAAGCAAGCATCTCTGTGCCATGCTCTTTTGACTACCATGCTTCCTGGTGTCTTCATAAACACTATTTTCCTTCTGCTGTGTACCATTGCAACGGCTCTGCTTGATGAGTTGATAGTTATTTCATTCTATCAATCTGTTGTTAATTGGATATGTATTTAAATTTGCCCTGGTGCATTATCTTTTTTTTTTCCATCTGTACAAAGTCTCTGTAGAAATGTGCGTTTTTCTTTGCATTTTGATTTTTTTTCGCTTGCTTATTACCTATTGGAACTAGTTATATTAACCTAAATTTATTAAGATTTATGCTAGGTTCACAGCGGGACATTACGTTGTGTTCGCTGTTCAACGGGAACACAAAGCAATGCAGCAAAAATCATATCCCACGTCATATTGCACGTTATAGCCGTGTTACATCACATACAGTAGGTACAGTGAAGCATACTGAAAATGAAAAGTATGCTCCCCTGTATCTGTTGACGTGTGAACTTAGAGAAAACTCGCTGCATGCAGTGCGTTATCAAAACACAACACATTATACCATAACGATAACATTGCACTGTGAACGACGCATATTGCAGTGCAGTAAGCAGTGTTATAAGGCTTTATAATGTGTGACCATAACGTCTTACTGTAAACCTAGCCTTAAAGAGACTCTGTAACAAAATTTTCAGCCTTATTTCTTCTATCCTATAAGTTCCTATACTTGTTCTAATGTGGTCTGTCTTACTGCAGCCTTTCCTAGTTGTACAGTGGCTGTATTATCTCTGGTATATAATCTAATCTTCTTTCCTTTGTCGGCTCAGGCAGGAATGTGCTGCTCTGCTGTGATAGGTAGAAGTTATATTCTCCACGCCCCCTCCAGGCTCTGTATGAGTCACAGACTGAGCTTCTCTCAGCCTATCACATGCTGTTTAGCAGCCATGTTTTTTGTTTGTAAACACTGCCTAAAACTGACAATTACAAGCCAGGATTGCAGCAGGGAGTGGTAGAAACAGCAAAGAGGGGCCCAGGAGAACATAATGAATACAATGGTATACTTTTTATTGTAAGAATTTTAGAGTACAGATTCTCTTGAAGTCTGTGGTTGGATGTGCTAGCATGATCCAGCCTCACTTCAGACGTTGCTACGCACTGGTGTGTACTGCCTGTGAACATGCTTGGCGGAATGTTAGGGTGCCCACTTCTATATAATATGAGGGACTACTTAAAGAGAGTCTGAAGCCATAATAAAAATGGCTTTTTTGCTTATATATAGCAGGGGCATGTGTGCCCCTGCTAAAACGCCGCTATCCCGCGGCTGAACGAGGGTCCTTTCCCCTCCAAATCCCCCCCTGCAAAATCACGACTAACTTGGTCGTAGATTTTGCTACCCCTGTGCGCTTCCGTGTGAGGCAAGGCTATGAGCTGCAGCCCTACCTTACACGCGTCTATCAGCGGCTGATCTCCGCCTCTCCCCTGCCCCTCTCAGTGAAGGAAGACTTAAGAGGGGCGGGGGAGAGGCGGAGATCAGCCGCTGATAGACGCGTGTGAGGCAGGGCTGCAGCTCATAGCCCCGCCTCACACGGAAACGCTCCCCGGGCAGCACAGGGGGGATTTGGAGGGGAAAGGACCTTCGTTTAGCCGCGGGATAGTGGCGTTTTAACAGGGGCACACATGCCCCTGCTATATATAAGGAAAAAAGCCATTTTTATTATGGCTTCAGACTCTCTTTAAAGTATATTCACTCAGTTTGCCCTTCTACTATATAGATTTTCTGAAATTGTACAATCATTGTATCATTAGTGGACACCTTTAGTGTTCATACAGAGTGGAGAAACAGCCAGATACAATTGGTGCCATTTGTCTTGCATGTGATCAAAAGTGACTAGAAAAGGATTTCATATACCGCTTGTTCTTTGAGTGCTCATTTGCTAAAGGCACTGCAGCATTTCATCTGAGTTCAGGGCTGATGGATGTTTTTCAGCCCGAAGCGTAGTTTGAGTGACTGACCTGTGTTAGACCTCTATCAAATGATTGGCTGAACTGCGCACTTGTCAGGCACAGTTCCGCCTCCCATCTGATGGCCACTGAGCTCCTTCAGGCTACAAACTAATGCAGCTGAATGGCAACATTCGTAACCCCATGTGTAATGTGCGGTTACAAGAAATGTCACATTTCAGCACTGCTGTGCCCAGATGTGACTCAGTGCAGCAAACACCTTGCATGGGATCAGCTGACAGGTAGTGAATTTGCTGCCATCAGCCTCCCATCTGAAAGAGGCCAAACTGACCTCTTGGTTAATTGTTTATTTGGTAGGTTCTGTGCTTCTATCATGGTCATCATCTACAACACTGTTTCCCAAACCTCTCCTTAAAGAGACACTGAAGCGAAAAAAAAAATATGATATAGTGAATTGGTTGTGTACTATGAATAATTACTAGAAGATTAGCAGCAAAGAAAATATTCTCAAACTTTTATTTTCAGGTATATAGTGTTTTTTCTAACATTGCATCATTTTATAACATGTGCAGATTACACAACACTCAGCATTCAAAATTAGTCTTTCAGAGCAGTCTGTGAAGTAATGACCTCTCCTCTAGCAGAGGAAAAGTAAATAGTCCAGGAACAGTTGAGATAATAAAAGTCAGATAACAGCCCTCTCCAGGACTTAGGGCTGGTTCAGACGGGCGTTTTTGTGGCGTTTAACGCAGCGTTTCAGACGCAGCGTTTTTTGGGATCTACTGCCATCCCATGCAAGTGAATGGGAGCGTTTAGAGCTGGCTTTTGCAGGCTTTGTTGCATCTAGTCTCAAAAGCAACATGCTGCTTTCAGAGGCGGTAAACGCGAGGAAACAATAGCAGAGACCAGAACTGCTAGCCTTGAACGCTTTTCAAAAGCTTTCAAAAGCTAGCTTTTAAACGCTGGCGTTTAAACGCTGGCGTTTGAACGCAATGCCAAGCAAAAGCTCAGCAGACGCCCGTGTGAACCAGCCCTAACTTAGTCAGAGAGCTTAAAGGGAAGGTTCAGGGAGGGGATTAAAAAAAAAAAATTCCACTTACCTGGGGCTTCCTCCAGCCCGTGGCAGGCAGGAGGTGCCGGACGTCCGCCGGGCTGTACTGCGCAGGTGCAGTAGTTCTGCGCATGCGCAGTACAGCACGTCGGCCGTCCGATGAAGTCAGCGCGCCGGCGTGGGACGCAGAAGTGCCAGGAAATGGAGCGCAGAAGAGCCCGACCTGGCAGCTGGCCTGGCCAGGTCGGGTCGGGCACCGGAGACCACCGGGAGCCTGCGGAGTGGCGGCGAGGGCACCTCCTGCCTGCCGCGGGCTGGAGGAAGCCCCAGGTAAGTGGAAATTTATTTTTATTTTTTTAATCCCCTCCCTGAACCTTCCCTTTAATGGCTTGTTTGCATAGAGATAACAACTGGAGTTTCTCAACTCTTCCTGTACTGGAAACAATTACACTGATGTATCTGATCTTAATGTTTTATTTCTTAGCTGTGCTACACATACAAATCCTAATATCATCATTTTTTTTTTCCGCTTCAGTGTCTCTTTAAAGCTCACCAACAGTGCATGCACAGTAGTTAACCTCACATATGCACAGATGGGGCAGTTAGTGTCTCAACTATGTGGATTAACTACCTGTGTGGATTTCCACAAAAACATGTACTGTTGGTGGGGTTTAAAGACAGGTTTGGGAAACACTGATCTAGAGAGAAGGAAGAAAAAAGAAATTGCACTGTCTGTACCTAATTGGCTGGGGTTCCAGGAGGCCAGTGGCTGGAAAGATCCATTCCTATTCTGAGGCTTATTATTGGAGGAGCGAGTGGAGTTTGGTTATTGAAGGAGTGGTCCCTGCACATTGTGATATTTGGAGAGCAGGGCTACACGTTTCAAAAATAAAATACACACAGAAGAACCTCTCCTTGTATGCCTATTTCCTTCTCTGCCCATTATTCCTGCAATGCCTCTTAATGGACCCTCCTAAATTTTACCCGATGTGACGTGTGACATAATGAGATAAACATGCGTTTATACGGTGCCAAATATTTTAGTTTCAAAATATTTTATTGAGAATTCCAGTAAAAACTTACAGCCTTTAAATTTTCCCGTATCAAAAGGGCATTGTTCAACAGAACAAATTAACATATACAGAACATGTATAAACAGAAAACAGTCATACAGGTCATATCAATGTTCGAGGAAGGGGCAGCCAGGTGGTCGGGAAGAGTGCCTAAAAGGAGAGGGCGCAGGACCTAAGTCCCACCACGGTGCCAAATATTTTAATAACCAGGACGTATTTTTTTTCCTTTTTTGCCTGAAAGCGTTTCAAGCAAGCAAGCGACAGCTCCTCTCCTGTTGGACCCTTGTCAAACTGTTGTGTAAGCCTCACTGATAAGGAATTACAGCCATAAAACTCTTTCCTACAGAGAAGAGCTTCTAACTATATGGGATATATATATAAAAAATGTTAATAGTTCATGTATTTTAGCTATGGGACACATAATAGACTTCCACTAAAGCATAAAATAAAATAAATCCATGGAATATCTAAAAAAAGGTAGTTTTTTAGCAGCAGGGGAACAGATACAATTGTTGATCTCAGTTTAATAATTGATGCTATACTTCTACATGCCAGCTGCAAGTGATCCTCTGTCATGTACAAAATTCAATGCACATTTAGCATCTGCCATATTTGTGTCCATGTGGCAGGAAGAGTACTTGGGGACATGGTGGTGAAGCTAGTGGTGTGACTGGTTCATTGACTGATGACAAACAGCTGACATGTTCTGGATGGGGTGACATACTGGCGAGTGGCATGTCCTGTTTGTGTAGATTATCACAGTATATTCATGCTATGATTACACTATGTATCTTTTGGTGTACTGGCTGTGTTCAGGTTTATGATTTTTACTATTGCTACAATGATATTTTGATGTTGTGTTTAGTGTTGCAGTTTTCAATCTGTTCGCATTTAGAGAACTAAAAGTTACTGTAGTTGTAGGTTTTACTTCTGCTTTTTGCACCTTATAAAAGATCATCAGTGTGTGTGATACACTTTGTGCTAAATGGATATGATGGATTATGTAAGACAATGTTCCCGTGTGTAGTGCCAGAAGTAAAAGTCCACAGTGTGAGTTGTTGCAACCATTTATTTGCATTTTGCACAGGCTGCACACCTGTTTAATGGAGGTTAACGTGGCACACAGGCTTCATGCTACCGGTAGTACCAGGAGTTCATGTAGTATTCAGGCTGCGTTGCATTGGACCCCCATACAGATTTGCAATGGAGATAGCTAAAATGGTAGTTGGAGATTGTTTCAGGCATATTTTCCAAGTGTGCATCACCAAGCATCTGCCATCAGCTCCATAGTGACTAGGCAGACTTGAAAATGTTGCCTCATTACTACCGTTATGTACTATCGCATGGGCTAGCAGCCCACTCCCACTAGTCCCTTCCCACTAGAGCAGAACATGCTAATGACATGAAATAATCAAGATCAATTGTTTTGGACACCCACTATTACAAGTATGAATGGACCTTAAAGCTGACCTGAACTCCGTGTCCCCTCTGCTCTAAAGGATACGCAACAGCATAAAAACTTTTAAACAAAAAAAAAATGTCTTTGTTACAACTGATCTATCTGCACGGTTTCTACTTCCTGATTGATTGAAACAGACATATTGTTAACATCCTGTGCTTTCAAATGAGCTTATCTGCCATCTCTGCCTTGGCAGTCATGTGACACATGGAGAGATCATACTACAGCTTGTGATTAGACACAAATAAGAGGGAATTAAACATGCTAAACTCTAAATATATACAGGGTGCATTTCTTTATGTTCTCCTTTTGTCCTGTGCAAGGTCCACTTTAAATATGTAGTCCATGAGCCGACAGTGGCAGCTGCCAAAACACCAAAAGCACAGGTATTTAGCTGTCAGATGGAAAGATAATCGCTGCCATTCTGGCTTGTTTAATCCTGTGAGCCGGATTGCTGAAGGAGGACGCTGATGTTGGGGACACCAGTACACTCTGTAGACCTTCACCTGAAATGATCACAAACAGCAGATATCTAAAATGTTATTTAGTTTTAGTATCCCATAGCCAGAAACATAGCGAGGGTTTTCAGCACCTGGGGACAAAGACAGTTTCTGGCGCCTAATGTGACAGATAAACATACCTTGCTTATATTCATCCTTATGAAAAATGTTTCTGACACAGGCTTCCAGACCGAGACACATTGATGTATGGAGTGTCTTATGGTATTTCACCCCTGTACAACTTCCTTCTGATCACCCTAGCTTGCTAAAAAGAAAAGCAAAATGGAATGATAATCAGCGAAAATTAATAACTTTAAAGTACTCATTAACTATGCAATTTCACACCCTCACATGGTGGATGTGGATTAGAATGGAATGGTAAATCTGCAGGAGAGCGCTAGTCTCTCTCTTTCCAGTCTTCTCTCTTGTTTTCTAAGCTTTCTTTTATAGGGTATATTACCTATCTCTCTTACAGTAAATATCACTTGAATAAACGCTAACAGTATGATCCAACCATATAGATATTGACTCATGGGAAATGTCTGCTAATATGCTGACTGTTAATGGGATTCACCCTGATAGATACAGTAGAGGTGTATTTCTTAGGGTTGTTTTTTTTAACAAATTTGACTTAGGCAACTACTGTATATACTCGAGTATAAGTCTAGAAATGTAGCTCTGATTCACTTCATAAAAGTATAGGGGTCAACTTAGGGGTAACATGAAACAATGAGCACACTGAGTAATGTGTGTACTAATAGTGACATTCCCATTTGCAGCCATTTACCCAGTGTTAAGTTATACTTTGAGGAAAGGCAAACCAGAAGATGACCCAGCACCGTCTTCGTAATGTATTTATAAGCTCTTTATTAAAGCATCTTCAACCAAAGGCAGGATACAGCATAACAAGAGACTAATGCATTAGAAAGCGGCGTTTCGAGAAGACGTCCGCTTTCTAATGCATTAGTCTCTTGTTATGCTGTATCCTGCCTTTGGTTGAAGATGCTTTAATAAAGAGCTTATAAATACATTACGAAGACGGTGCTGGGTCATCTTCTGGTTTGCCAGTCTGCTTTAATCCCCAAGGTCGGAGGGATTTGGACCTACAAGCATGTCGTCCTGTGTGGTGGGTACAACCTGCATCTCAGCTGCTCTACATACTTTGAGGAAAGGAAATGCCAAGAAAACACAGGCTGAAAGTCTTGGCCACAACAATTAACAGGGAAAGAGGCAGGGGGGAAATTCTGGGCTGCAGGAAGGGGAGTAAATAATTGCAGCAATGGGGGGCCTGAAGGAGGTATTTGCTGCAGTTAAGGTACAGGGGGGGTTAATGGCTGCAATACTGTATGCAGTGCAGCCAGTAACCCCTCCTGGTCCCCAAGTGCAGCCATTCACTTTGCTGGGTAGACTTATACTTGAGTCAATAATAAATTCCAGCTTAACAAGGTTGAATATTGGAGTCGACTTATACTCAAAGTCGACTTGTATTAAAGTATATACCGTAATTGCTACAGTATTTATGTCTTATGCATACATATGTTGTTTATACTCCTGCGCTGTTATTTTTTGTTTGGAGAACCTCTAATGCTTTGTATGTACAGTTATTGATGCATTTTGTTTCAATAAAACACTTTTTTGCAAAAAAGAAAAAAAATCCCAAAATTCAGATTGATGGAACAATTGTTCATTGTTGGTCTGCACCATTAACAGGAGCCTATTGTACTGATTGTATGGTTGATCGTTCAGGAGAGTGTACTGTTAGTGATCACCTTAAGTTGTTTATAACCTAACTTACTAATAGTATTTCACACCACAACTTAAACTTTACATTTAATGGTCATCCCCTTTATTGGTTCAATTACTAAACTTATAACCATATTTAAATTAATTTAAAGGAGTTATCAGGCAATTCCTAAAAGTTTGTATGTTCTCCCCCTGTCTGTGTGGGTTTCCTCCAGGCACTTCAGTTTCCTCCTAAATACAAATAAGTGAATTGGCTTACCCCTAAATTGGCCCTAGACTACAATGGAGATAGGACTATGGTAGACTTCTTATGCTTTTCTGTTAACAATGGCTTTCTTCTTGCCACTCTTCCATAAAGGCCAACTTTGTACAGTGCACGACTAATAGCTGTCCTATGGACAGATTCCCCCACCTGAGCTGTAGATCTCTGCAGCTCGTCCAGAGTCACCATGGGCCTCTTGACTGCATTTCTGATCAGCGCTCTCCTTGTTCGGCCTGTGAGTTTCGGATGAGGGCCTTCTCTTGGTAGGTTTACAGTTGTGCCATACTCCTTCCATTTCTGAAGGATCGCTTGAACAGTGCTCCGTGGGATGTTCAAGGCTTTGGAAAATCTCTTTGTAAACTAAGCCTGCTTTAAATTTCTCAATAACTTTATCCCTGACCTGTCTGGTGTGTTTTTTGGACTTCATGGTGTTGTTGCTCCCAATATTATCTTAGACAACCTCTGAGGCTGTCACAGAGCAGCTGTATTGGTACTGACATTAGATTACACACAGGTGCACTCTATTTAGTCATTAGCACTCATTAGGCAATGTCTATGGGCAACTGACTGCACTCAGACCAAGGGGGGGGCTGAATAATTATGCACTTTGCAGTTATTTATTTATAAAAAAAAATGTTTGGAATCATGTATGATTTTCATTCCACTTCTCTTGTGTACACCACTTTGTATTGGTCTATCACGTGGAATTCCAATAAAATGTATTCATGTTTGTGGCAGTAATATGACAAAATGTGGAAAACTTAAATGGTCCGAATACTTTTGCAAACCACTGTATGTATAATCTCAAAAAAAGGGAAAAACTTGTCCCCCTTTTTTGGCCTTCACCATTCCACGTGTGTCCTTCTCTGTGTGCTTCGGCCACTGATATTCTGGGACACACAAGAAGTGTGAGGAGAGCTGAAATCGTGCTCCTGCTCAACCCCTCCCCTTTCCTGATAAGCCCCTCCCATTGTTCTGTGTACGTTAGAACTGGTGCTGAAATGGTCAGAGCGCAGCCACACATCTGAAAATAGTTTGTGGAATGTCAGCTAATATGTCTTTACATTTTTATATTGATTTTACAAGTTGTACCCTAGCAAGCAAAGCCAGGAATTACTGCTAAAGATTTTGTGAGGCGCAAAAAAAAACAAAAAACAAACAGATGGCAGCCCCCAGACTGCACCCAATAAATGAAATCTTCCTTTTTGATTAACTGACCTTTCAATGTTTACATCATCAACAGAATAGCTGGCTGTTTTGTGCTTTGTTGAAGCAGATTTGTGTTAAAGTGACTTGTTATGGGAAGGACTACACAAAGTGTGGAGAAGGCTGCTGCTTGTTATCTGAGGCTAAATATGAACAGGAAATCCGTTCATTGCCTTTATCAGCATCTGCAGTTTGTGTTCAGGGTGCCAATTCATCCTTATATTATTTTAGAACAATCAGGACTGCATCAGTTTACACAGTGTGCTGTTAATGGCGCACGTGGGACATGCCTTTGTTAGAATTCTCAGTTCTTGTGCCTGGAAAAATGTGGCATTGTATGTGAGAATACTGATTGTTAATGCAATATCTAGTGACAATTCTATAGCATTTACAGCAGTGATCTTACTGGCAAACTATGGCTCTAATTGAATAAATATTTATACCATATTTTTCGGACTATGAGACGCTCCTGACCAAAAGCCACACCTAAGTTTAGAGGACAAAAACCAGGGGAAAAAATATATACTAAACCTGGTGCGTCCATGGGGAAGGGGCATCTTGTGGATTATGCTCCCTGTGTACCTCATGCCTCCTTGTACAACTTGTTTCTCCCTGTGTCCTCCTCTGTCCCTCTTGTGTCCTCCTGTGTCCTCCACTATGACCCTTTGTGTCCCCCTTGTGTCCTCCTCTTCATGCCCCTTTGTGTCCCCCTATTTCCTCCGTTTGTCCTCCTCTGCATGGGCACAGTACAGTGGAGTCCTGACATCTCAAAAAAGTAGAGTTCTTTATAGATATTCATATTTGCACTAACAAGAATTATTACAAGATTGGGTTTTACATTCTCTATCACAGCTCTGGCCGCTCGATTACTCAAATATATTCTTTTGAGGTGATGCCCATTTAGCTACTTTCGTGAAAAATGTTAAAATTTAAAATACGTATAAACATATACAAATAAGAAGTAGGTTTCTTCCAGAGTAACATGAGCCATAAATTACTTTTCTCCTATGTTTCTGTCACTTACAATAGGTAGTTCATGGTATAAATTCTCAGCAAGGCTTTTATTCTTTATAAAGACATTGACTGAAAAGGATTTATACAATGATGCTGGCCAGCCTCCCTGCTCACTAAACACACTCTTTTGGCAGTTGGACAGAGCAACTGCCGTTCGCTAAGTGCTTTTAAAAACAAACAAAACCCTAAGAATCCCCCATGAGGAGATGGGCTAGTCCAAAACCTGTTGGTTCTGTCATATCTCTACTACCTACTGTAAGTGACAGCAACATAGGAGAAAAGTAATTTATGGCTCATTTAACTCTGGAAGAAACATACTTCTTATTTGTATGTGTTTATGTGTAGTTTAAATTTTTCATTTTTCGAGATAATGTTCCTGTAATCGTATGTGTGGTTCTTCTTCTTCCTACACTAGTATTTTATCCAAACTTTTCAAAAAAGTTTGGGGTTCCCACTACCAATGAGCTATTTTCATCTACCACCAGGATTGTCCTAAATGATGCATGCCTATCCCATACTGATCAAAATCTAACACTATTACAGATTCCTCTTGATTAGGTTTCGATCTGCACATCACTCCAGAACTAAATGGATGACAATATTATATAACTACAGTCGTTTTCTGTTTGATGCTCTACAAGTTACATGTCCAGTTGACCTTAGTGTTTTACTGGTTACCCCCTCTTACCCTCCATTTAAACATTTCCTACTACCCCGTTTCCTTCCGATTACCCTTACCTACCATCCCCTTTTCCTACCACTGTAACGATTGGGAAATTATTTCCGTGGTCAGCGCACAAGATGCGCGCCGACACTACGGAAATCCTCCACGAGCGTATAAAATAACAACAGAACCCAGCTATGGTGCAATGCTCCTGTAGAGAGAAAGTGAGCACAGAGACAGAATGTATGTGTGTCCACCAATCTAGTCGCCACCCGGCGACGGTGAACACACAACAGCGGAAACCAAGTGGGAACGCAATCGCAAGAGTGGCGATTGCCAACAGTGACACAAGGCCTGAGTAAGACAGAGCAAAAGCGCAACAGCGACAAAGCACGCTAATGGCACGGTCTCCCCACGAAAAGCGCAACAGAGACAAAACACGCCAACCCTAACTAACCAATGTAACACGAAAATGAATAAAGAACGCGAACGCTTGCTAAACGGTTACCTCACCGAGCCTACCGCAAGCGTTCGTTCCAGACAAGACAGACAGAAGGAGTAACCAGTAGCAACCGTAGCTCTGGTCTACACTCCCAGACAGAGTATATAAGGAACCACCGCCACTACCGCTAGGGCTAATGCGATCCAGACAAACAGACAGAGTGATTTCCTGTCGACCGCCGCTGGCGACAAGACAATCGTAAACACAGTAACTGACTAGTTTGTCAGAACCTCACCAGAGGAGCTGGTGGGCACCATTATAACACAGATAGACAGAACAAGGCAATACAGATAATACAACCTGACTACGCTCGAAGGAATGCTAGTGCAGTCCCAAGGAATTACTCTAAAATAATCTTAGCAAACTATTAGCAAAGGCTGAGACTCCAGGTAAGTTAGCAGAAACAAACCATCATGACCAGCAAGGAATTCTGGGAAGAAATGGTTTTTATACTGCAAGCCATCAGAGGAAGCAGCTAAGCAATTTGCATGTGAAGTGGATGCAAATTCCTCCCCAGAACAGCAACTCTGCAGCTTGCAGAGTGGAGACAGGTCTCTTTTCCAGGGACCTGCCGCACTCAGATTTACAAAATGGTCAAACAGCTGTCTGCCTGTGCAGACAGCAGAGCAGATCATTACAACCACCTTATATACAGGGGCGTAGCAATAGGGGTTGCAGAGGTTGCGACCGCATCGGGGCCCTTGGGCCAAAGGGGCCCCAAAGGGCCCTCCTTCAACTACAGTATTAGCTGTATTAGCAGTATTAGCTTTGAATAATGGTAATCATTAACAAGCTGTTTCCCATCCCCTTCTTGCACCTCTGACACTGTAGTTGCCATTGGCAGGTTTTTGTGTGCCGTATCAATGTTTATGGGGGGGCCCCAATGTAAAACTTGCATCGGGGCCCACAGCTCCTTAGCTACGCCACTGCTTATATACCTAGCTGCAATAGAATTGATGTATAAACCAATCTTTGTGATTACATCTGTTGATCTATTTTGGTCTTTGATGTCATCTGTCAAGTCTTCAAGGAATATCTGTCATGAATCAGTACAACACTGAGATACAATGTATATCTATTGTTATTGTAATGTGCAGAATTTTTAAAAAAATTCTGGAATGTATTTATTTAGGTGAACTTACCATTTATACTGTACTGTGGTCTACTACCTTCATGTGACTGCAAGATTTTTTTTTTGTGGTGTCACCAATGCACACGTCAGCAGTCACGGTTCTCATGCAGCAGTCAGCCCAGGAAACGGTACAGTTTCATAGATAAAGGTGAGACATTCTGAGATAAAGTATAATATGAAGCTTGGTTCTAGTGAATCACACATACCCAGTTTATGTGTTAAAAGTATACTGTTTCATGGGTGAGTGCTTGCAAAGAGACTGGGTAACAAACAGTGCTACAACATGCCGCTGCGTACATTAAATAAAGGCGTGAGAAAAATAGGGAAGCTATAATATCAAAATATCATCTACTAGCAGACCCAAGCCCGTCTGTGTTTTGTCGCGGCCCCCTTCGCATGTTACTGCGCACGCACCTGCCGCACTCGCACCCGCCGCACGTGCGCACACCTGGCAGCCCGCTCACACACCCCAACCCCCCCCCCCCCCCACCCACCGGCTCCCTGGCCCTGTCCTCCTGTCTCTCTGAGGCTGGGTCTGTGCTGCGCACATGTGCAGTAGCAAAAAGCACAGACACAGCTACACAGAGACAACTGTCCCTGCTGTATACAGGGACTGTTGCCTATTATTGTATAGGATAACAATGTTTTTATCACTTCTTTATCCTTATCGCCATTAGGACAATAAATATGTTAAAATAACGGTATTAAAAGGGTGTGGGGTGAAGTGGAAATAAGTGTAAACGATAAGTATTGTTGTAAATTGGGCACCAAATGAAAAAAATATTTACAGTGGTAATGACGATAGTAAAAGATTGGTAAATATTACCGATATTTTACTACAACTAAACCTAACCCTACTCTCTTACAGAACCCTCTGATGCCTAACCTTAAAGTGAACCCGAGGTAGGGATTGAAATAAAAAAACCTGCTCCGGGGGGGCTGGGTAGATCAGGTGGCATTGATCACACAGTGCAGCATACAGGGAGGCAGGTGAGTGGCTAGGCAGAGGCAAAGCTGTCCAATGGCAGCTGGGGAAGCCCTGCAAGAATGCCCCCAGTGGGCGTTTAAGCAGGCAATAACTCACCTTGCTTCCTAGCTTCTGCTCGAAATTGGTGACAATCGAATGTCACCAATTTCGGGGATGATAGCACGGGGGGGGGGAGGCGGGGCAGAGAGCAGCCCAAGGAGGGCGGGGGACACAGAGGCATGTCCTACAGCAGGGAGCATGCCTCTGTGTCCCATCTGCCCCCCCCCCCCCCCCCCCTTGGGTACCCTTTAATACACCCCTTCCTGGTGTTTAATCTTAAACAACCCCTTCCTGACATATACCCCTAAGACCACCTTTCCTGATGCCTAATTCTAGCCCTAAGTCTCCCTTCCTGATGCCTAATCCTAACCCCCCCCCCTCCTTCCTGATGTCTAACCCTAAAATCCCCCTTGCTGATGTCTAACACTACCCCCCCCCCCTTCCTGGCACCTAACCCTAAAATCCCCCTTGCTGATGTCTAACACTAAACCCCCTTCCTCTGCTGCAAATAACGTTAAAACATTAACTATCAAAAACAATACATTTTAAAATTTCAAAGTGATAACATTTTAAAGTGATAATTTTTTAAAACAAAAAATGTTGGTTGTACAGGCCCAGCACACGCTTTTTATTGTAGCTCAAATTTTTGCTTTTGGTGCCCAATAGCAGACATTTGCATTAGGGCCTATGGTACGCCCAAATAGTCCATTAGCCACAGGCTTCCACTGCTGCCTGCTGTATGCGGCCTTTCTGTAAACAGGGACCTGTTGACATTCGGTATACCTTCTTCCCTCTTACATGGAGCCATAAAATGTTGTTGCTTCCGAGGATCACTTTAATTTGAAAGATATCAAATAGCAATTAAACAAACTTTTTTGTCAGCTTATAAACAGACCGGGTTAATCGACCAGATTTGACTACTGATGCGTTAGTATTTCACCATAAAAAGTGGTTTAGTTCCTTGAAATCTCATCCTCAGCATTTCAGTAGATTAAAGAGACACTGTAGTTACATATAGTAGGATACAGTCGATTATTCAGGATACCCAGTTTTATGGTAATTTTCCTGATTTCAGAATCAGAAACACTTTTTATATCTAAATATTGTGATATATCGTAATGTAACCCCACCCTCCAGTGCTGCTTAGCCTAGGCTGTTTAGCTATGTAGAATTCTCCTCCCTGAGCATTCTGGGAGACCAGGCATTATTTTCACTGGCTTCAGAATTCTCAGCAAGAAACATTCTGCAGAGCTGCACCTGACATCACTAGAAGGACACCCGAGGTGAAAATTAACTGATGTGATAAACAATTGCATCTATCCTCTTTCTTCTATAAAGGACTTTTTTTTAGATATCCCACATATTTATTTTACATTTAAATCTACTTTTTAAGTTCTTAGCGTTTAATTGTTTCTGCTCAGTGCACGTTCATTGAAGTATGCCAGAGCTCATATCTATTAATTATCGCCCCCCTTTATCTCTTTTCTGCTCCCAGACACCATTTTCTGCTAGGAAAGTGTTTTATGGCTGTATTTCCTTATCAGTGAGGGTTATGTTGTAATCTGACCCAGTCCTGACTCAGACAGAAACTATCACTTGCATACCTGATTTTTAAACCTTTCAGGCAGAGAAAGAAAAAAAAAGCAACACAGCCTAGTTATTAGTGTGTTTGGCACTGTACATACACATGTCTATTTCATCATGTCACATGTCACCTCGGTTGTCCTTTAAGATGTCTGTGATGATCTGTGATACATTTCAGAATGTAAATCAGGGTGAGGAAAGGTTTTACAATAAGCAAACACTGACTAAATAATTTATGAATGAATATCGTAAAATAAATTGTATTCATTGCATTATTTTTACTATAGTTCCCCTTCGTAATTGTTGTATTCTCAGCGAGGTCCTGGCAGCATGGGACACAGCCTGGTGACATTTGATAGTTCAGTATCACGTATCTAGGGAATGCTGGGCCACATGCTCTATTTATGCTGAGTGCTTTTTTTATTCCCCCCCCATCCCCTAAATTGGCCCTAGACCAAGATACATACATGATACATACATAGACATATGCCTACAGTAGGGAATAGATTGTGAGCCCCTCCGAGGGACAGTTTAGTGACAAGACTATAGTCTGTACAGCGCTGCAGAATATGTCAACGCTGAATAAATAATTACATTTAGGATTTTAAAAAAAACAGCCTGCCAGCTCTGATCGTTGGCTGGCAGGCTGATCGCTGGGGCCCGCTGTGCAGAATGACGGGAGCTCGGCGTGAGCTCCCGTCAAATCTCGTTCCTTGCGAGATGACGCATATATGCGTCGCAGAGGAACAAGGAAGCTGCCGTTATCTCGCGTTAGGTGGTCGGCAGAAGGTTAAGCATCTTTACTGAATCATTTTATGTATTAGTTATAGTTTTTATGTGAAGTATCTGAGAGGGAATCCAGTTGTTGTAATAGATTAGCCACAGGCTACATACACTGGCATTTGGTTAATCTGTAAATGTAATAGTGTTTATTTTTCTTCAGTTTTCAGGACTTCATATTCAATGGCAGGGAAACCAGTGACCAGGAAGTTGAAATGAATTCAGAAATTATACTTGAAGAAACTCTCTATAAAAGGTCACAACAGAAAAAGTGGGGATCTCCCCTGAACTACAAGGAAAGATTATTCGTACTCACTAACTCCAAGTTAACTTACTATGAAGGACGGCCCGAGGTAAGGGCAGCCATTCACGGCTTCAAGTTTACCTTATACCCATATCTAGAGATCAATGCCAAACAATGCTGCTAAATGAATTCTGTATTTGCAATTTTTTTGTGACTAAGGCAGGGTTCGCAATAATTACAATTCGTGTGTAATTTTATGTTTTATTTAATTTTGTTTTACTTTTTTTTGTTTTTGGTGTTTATCTGTTTGCATGATAAAGTAGCTCTTGTTGACTCTATTTGATCGAAGATTGGAGTTCACTTATAATTACTTTAAAGTTACACTGAAATTAAAAAAAAAATGTATGATATAATGAATTGTATGTGTAGTACGGATAAGGAATAGAACATTAGTAGCAAAAATTTGTCTCATATTTTTATTTTCAGTTATACAGCATTTTTTACAGCATTGCATCATATTGTCATATTTGCAGTTTGCTCTGTCTTATAGTTTAAAATACAGAGCGTGGTTTGCAGAAATAATGACCCATGGAACTTCTCTTCTCACTGAACTTTCAATCAAAAAGAGCTGGCACATCCAAGATGAATCTTTATTAGTTCCATATAAAACATATAGGCAACGTTTCGGAGCCGCTGGGTACACATCGCTGGATGCAAGTGTTTAGAGGAGATTTCTCCCATTAACCCTATAGGCTTGTGTACAGCAGCAGACAGATTTTTGCCCAAAAGCAAATTGTGCCTTGACAAAGGGGTCCTATGTGGCTCCGAAACGTTGGCTATATGTTTTATATGGAACTAATAAAGATTAATCTTGGATGTGCCAGCTCTTTTTGTTTGAACATTATACAGAGGGCATCATCCCTCTTTTTCTCCCTAGAGATGCACTCGCCCTAGAGACAATGGGTTGGATCCTTTCGTGTGCGAGAGAACACAATAACTTATTCTCACTGAACCTTATCTGAAGCTGTCTGTCACTGTTTCTTTGATGTATAGTACTCCAGAAATCAGCACCAATTTGGTCTGAAGGTCAGAGAAGCTCTTTTGCCGTGATAACAACTGAAGTTTCTTAACTCTTCCTGTACTGGAAGCAATATATGATTTTTTTTCTTTGCTATTAATGTTGCTTTTCTTAGCTGTACTTTACATACAATTCATTATTTCATACGTTTATTTTCACTTCAGATTCCCTTTAAGACTTAGTCAGGTTCAGGTAGGACTGTGACATATGAAGACATTAATCTGAGACAAGTTTTTGTGTCCTACCTGATCATGCACCTCTATTACTGTGCACCCATGCTATGCATTTGAGTGAACCTAACCTGCCTAATCTCCATGCTCCCCTCCAGTGACTGACTAAGCATTACCTTGTACTCATACTGTGCTGTGTGATCTGGTTTTCTTCTGTATTGTCATATTGCTGTATGTCACCCCTAAATATTGTCTGTAACCTAAATTAATGTCCAGCGCTGCGTAATATGTTGGCGCTTTATAAATACAATAAATAATAATAATAATAATTTATGGTCCTATTAATATATACTCTGCAAATGACTGTATTTAGATGTTCTAAGTCCCTTTGCAATGGATTATTGTTATAAACTTAATTATTTGTTCTTCTTCTAATATTGAAGATTTCAATTAAATTACTTCAAAAGAAAATCTGTTTGCGATTTAAGAAATTGTAAAAAGGATTTTGTCGAAGAAGTAATGTATCTCAATGACATTGCAGTATATGTCCAATTTTGGGCAAGTTTGTCTTTGCAAATTTTCCGCATTGCTCGGAAGCATATGCCGAGGGTGTACTCCGATCGTCAGTTAATGCAGAACGGGGATCGTTTTAAACCATCTGTTTTGCAAGGAAACGTGCAAAAACAAGACGCTTTAAAATGTCTATTTTGCATTAACTAGTTAAAATAAGATTGATGTTTCTAGATTACCTACTTTTTGGTACTTTTGTCAATTGCGAAGTGCTGTAATGTTACTTTGCAGAGAAGATGAGATATGAACTCCTGGGGAAAAAAAATCTGGAGTAAAGTTAATTGCATATGGACCTTTACTTCCTAGAAGAAGGTCAGCATGATTTTTTATGTACTGCAGGAGATGGATGTTTCTCAACTTTCAGCTAAACACTTGGATCTTCTTCATATGTTTAATGTTTAATGAGCTCTGTTGCAGACTGAATGGGACTTGGGGTCCCATAAAGTTTGTGCCAGATTGGTCCTCATTGTTCTCTGGAACAATGAGGACCAATCTGGCACAAACTTTATGGGACCCCAAGTCATCATGCACTTTGGAATGTGCAGACACATAATGGTGCAGCAACATGAAGAATGTAATTGGTTGTTGTTGTCTGATCAAGCTGATTTGGGCTGGTTTGCTTTATGCCGATTGGCAACTAAATATATCCATATATCTTTGAAGGGATCCCCTCCGTTGCCCCTCGCCAGGTCGGCGCCTGCACAGAATGCTCTAGGCCACGCTTGCACAGGAGCAGAAGATGCTGACCTTGCGAGGTCGGCATCTGAAACGGAGGGGATACTGAGACACCTGGAATTGCAGCAAGGGTCATATCGGCTGCCAGGGGCTGTAGGAAGTCCCGGGTAATTAGGTTTTTTTTCCCTCTCAGATGATTCCTTAAAAGTGTACCAGAGCTGAATGACAGTAACAGTTTTATACATACCTGGGGCTTCCTCCAGCCCCATGCACACGGATCACTCCCACGCTGCTGTCCTCAGTCTTCTCTGTCTTCTGCACCGGGTCCCGTAACTTCCTCCAGTTGCGGACAGTCTGTATAAGAGAAGTGTGCTCTCTACGTATCTCTCTGCCGGTCGGCGGGGGGAGATACGTAGAGAGCGCACTTCTCTTGTGCAGACTGGCTGTGGTGGGGGGAAGTTACGGGACCCGGTACAGAAGGCTGAGGACGGTGGCGTGGAGGAAGCCCCAGGTATGTATAAAATGGTTTCTGTCATTCAGCTCTGGTTTCCTTTAAGACACAATGGGCCTGATTCACAAAGCGGTGATAACTCAGTTATCACGCCTAAAAGACTTTAGGCGTGATAACCTTTGCACTAGCAAAGTTATTACCGATTTGTGCTGCAACTCGCGCGAAGCTCCCGCGCACAAACGCGCAGGCGCGCGCGCAAAGTCCCATAGGGCTTAATGGGCGATGCGCGCAATTGCACGCGGGAGCTTCGTGCGAGTTACTTCAGATCACAACTAAACTAAGTTTAGGTGTGATAAAGGGCTTTTCACAGGCGTGCAAAGTGTTTGCACCGCTTTGTGAATCAGACCCAATAAGTTCACTTCCATACTAAGCTAACCTACTTTAGTGAATATCAGCAGACTTCTCTCCCCACACTTACTTCAGGTGTGATACTTACCTAAGCAGAGGGAAGGCTCCGCATAGAGCCGTCCTATTCCTTCATCCATCTCGTTGTTTTAGCGACATCCCCCGATATATCTATTTGGACTCCCATCGGTAGAATAGCTCTTCCTAAGTACTTGGGTAATCTTCAGGACAACTTGTGTCCCCTGAGTACTTCTGTTGCGCATGTGGGGTCCAGACTCCGTTTGTTAGTCCAGAAATGTTTTGGGGAAGTTACAAGGTTTGCACTGCCATTGGTTTCAACGGTCTACAGAGTTAATATTTCACATTTCCTTTTTCTTTAACATCTTTTGTAGTGTTTGTGTTACGTGCTTAACGATCAGTATTATGCAATAGAATGCTAGAAAAAAGCAGTTTCCTCCTGTGGCAAAATGCAAAAAATGCATCTGTCTAGAAGCAGAGGATCATCACAAGATTTAGGCTTGTTTTTTTTTTCTGTCTGTTTCCTGCTGGAAGAACACACAATTCTGTCTGTGTTTGTTATGAAATCGGTAGAAGTCATCAGTTACAATAACAGAGTAACCAAGCAGCTCAGGGTGACCCAAACTACTAGGAATGTATAGGGGGATAAAAGGGACCAAAAATCCCTCCTACTAAAAAAAGCAAAGCTTGGTGTATTTGCCTTCTTAAAACAGAAGGAAATCTGCAACAATTCAGCTATAAGTGAACATTTGTGGTTACCCACAATGCACTACTACTGAATATGCAAATTATACCTTTTCGCCCTTGGTAAGCCAAGCAAGCATCCAGAACCGCTGGTGTATAGCAAGCCTATAGCTTTACATTTTACACCGCCATATCAAACCCACATGTAGACAGCCTGTTTCAGATTTTTGGTCCTCATCAGTACATGGCAGGGATTGATAAGGCTGTATGAGATAGGGCTTGGACCAGTACAACAGAGTCCCTTTTCGCCCTTGGTAAGCCAAACAGTTACAAAGTCAACCATATTTTGAGAGGGGAAGAAATGTGCATACTGCCCTTGATCAATTATTATAAATTGGTCAGTGCTTAGAAACATTACAAGGTAATGCACAACAGTATAAAAGGGCAAATAAAGTTCATTTACATATGGATTTGTCTTCATTGAGGTAAGCCACCTCAACCCTTATCCATTTTATTTGTTTTTAATGTAATTTTATCACTTTTTGTCCGCCTTTTTATCCTATTGTGCATTATATACTCCCACTCCCCCCTGTGCTTAGGGAGGGGATACCCTGGGACTCCTTCACAGGCACTTAGGATCTCTTTTCTACCTAAAAGTGCGACCACCTCCAGCTTGCCTGGACTCCGAGTGGAGTCAGGTTCATAGATCTCCACCTGCCTTCAGTGGTTGGTTGTTCCATTGCACCCTCCCCTTGTGAGTACCCTCTCTTTATATTTATTCTCCCACTGATTGTTTTTTGACATATTGCATCATTGGGCTCCTGTTGTCTCTGCTTTTTCGTTCTAGGGTTTTTGCTCACCTTCCTTTTTGCCTACATTGCAAGGAAATGCAATGACTAGACAAATTGTGGGTTTCAGTCCAAAGATCCATGTCTGCTGCCATATATATCTTAAAAAAGGTCCTCTTATGTACCACTCGAGCAGTCCATTCTGGCCCATCGCCACTGGAAGTGGTGCACACTGCTTGGCACCACAGCTGGGTGTGCAGTGCAGAACAGGCCCATACACGAGTGGAGCACTACATTAAGGATACCGAGGGACAACATTTTTTATACAACATCACAGTGCCCTTCACTGCCTTGCTGTAAATGGCCACATTGATTTTAATGGGGACACATGGTCAGTGTGCTCCACTCAGCACCACTTCTGATTTCAGCTGTGCTTTAGGATCGCAATCTCAAAAAGCTCTGATGAAAGCGCATGCAGCTGAATCCACAGTATCGATCACAATTTGGCCAAACTGCAATTGCGGGTCATGCAGCATTTCTGGAGTAATTGCACTCCAATGCAAAGGATAGGAGCACTTCAAAAATACTTTTGAATCGCTTTTCAAAAGCAATTTTTCAGTGATTTTGTGGGCTATTTTCCTGTTTTAAATACATTTTTTAATTACCTGCCAGGTCTCAAGAGGTCCATGCCAACTGGAACCTAGTGCGTAGCCCCACCCCTTTGCATAAAAGATCATCTGCGCTTCTCTATTTGGTGATAAAGAAGCGCTGATGACCTTTAGTGCAAAGGGGCAGGACTAAATGCCGGAATCCGATGGACACGGACATTGGGAGACCCGGCTGGTAGTTAAAACTTTATTTAACACAGGATAAAACCCCTCCCCCCCCCCCCAATAATGCAAATTGGAAGTGCTTAACAATTACTGGCAGTAGATTGAACAGCACTTCCAATTGCATCAAGGTAAACACTACACAAAATGCCACACTAAGCCCTTGCACAATTGGTCTTTGGCCAGGAATACCCGGTGCGTTTCCGTGGCTCGATTATGCTGCCCGATCGACTCCCCGCTCGATCCCGCGGGCTATTCTCTTATCTTCTGCTTGTTTTCCTTATCTTTTTCCATTGTCCCCCATGCGGTATCGAGCGCAGAATCCATCGGGCTGGTGATCGGACATGTCGGAAATTATCAATCGAGCCATCTAAATGGCTTAATTGTACTGTGTATTCCCAGCATTAGTTGATTCTTGGCCTAAAGCCCAATCTACACGATATGATTCTTTGTGCGATTCGATTACAATTATAATTACGATCCGATTAAATCCGACATGTCCGATCGGGATTCGATTTGATTCAATTCGATTTGCTGTTGTTTCGAATTGAATCCGGATCGGACATGTCGGATTTAATCGAATCGTAAATAGAATCGTAATTGAATCGCACAAAGAATCGTATCGTGTCGATGGGGCTTTAGTGTTGATACTACTTGGCAAGGACAAATCTAATCTTACTCTAGCACTAGTGATAGCGGTTTGCTGCTGTGTGGCTGGGCAGAGTGGATGCAGCCCTTTGGCTGAGAGGTCAGCTCTCCTGCACACTGCCCATCCAGCTGTTTCTGCTCCCTCTGTAGTTACATCAGCCCGTCTGACTTGTGATGTGAGTCAGTTGGGAACGCAGATGTGGGACGAGGCAGAGGGGTACTGGATGGGGATTGGGAGGCTGCTACTGTGATGGCCAAACTTGTGCTGTGGTTTAGCAGCAGAACAGCAAACCTGTGTTCCTGTCAAAGTTTCGGGTCCACGAACGCTAGCTTGCGGGAGATAAAGAGCCTAGATCTGGTCACAATGGAAGCAGTTTAAAAGTGGGTTTATTGGAGGGTTTATTGGCTAAACAGCACAAGATGCTTAATTTGGCTGAATGGATGTCATTCATGAGGAATATAGCAGCCCCAACTGGCATGTCCATGTCCACTGAGGGACAATCCTCCTGAAGTGAGAGGAATACCAGGGCTGCCATCCCTTACAAACTATTCCAGTTGCCTTGCGGTCATGCTGTGCTTTTTTGGCTTTAATTGATTTTGAGTCACACACTTGAAACAAGCATGCAGCCAGTGGAGTCAGACCAGAGTCACAGCATCTGATCTGCATGCTCAGTCTGCACCAGTGACTTATAGTATTAGAGGCAGGGCATCGGTACAGAAGTCAGACAACTGGCATTGTTTGTTAGTGAATAAGGATGGCAGCCTCCGTATTCCTCTCGCTTTAGGTTCCCTTGAAGTTAAAATTGTTCTGTTCATGATGAATTTCACAGCCGCATTTGAAAGGTAAACTCATTTTTTTGGCTGGAGTTCAGTTTTCATATAAAATTTTACCTCGTCTCTGATTTTCAGCATGCAATAACGATTAAAAATCGGAATCGGATGTAAAATCTGATTAAAAATCGGAATGGCATGCAGTGTGCAGGGAGCCTGAAGTGGTTTTCTATATGCCGATCTCTCTGAAATCTTAATAATTATGATTTTTCTGGGGCTTTCTGTGTCATGTATGGATACATACTACAGTTCAGTCCACTGTACTGTCACTTTCAAATGATAGGCTCCTATGCTAGATTTTTAGCTGATTAGGGATAGGCTTGAGTTGGTTCCCATGTTTAGACCTTCATGTTTGTGTACTTGTACTGCTCTTTTTTTAAAGTGGATCCGAGGTGAACTTTTACTCATTGCATAATTGTGTTCCTTTCATATAGTTTATAGGGCATTCCTCAAGCCAAATACTTTTTTGTTTTTGTTTTAATACTCTAGTGCCCTATAAACTAAAAAAGCCACGCCCACAGGTTTTCAGAGAGCCTTGGCAGTAGCAAGGGCTCATGGGAGCTCAGTCTGGGCAGGAGGTGGGGGAGGTGTTACTAGCCATTGATTTCAGAGGCAGAGGGGAGGAGGGAGGAGGAGAGGGGATTAGGCTGATGGCTCAAGATACAGATAAGCCTGCCTCTGTGTAATGTTTACAAACAACATGTCTGCTGTCATTATATCACAGGAATAAATAATCATATTATATTAAAACTGTTTGCAGCTAGCTTTGCTGTGTAAACCATCTAAACTTTAGCTAAGATATATAGACAAGTTACTTGTTATAGTTAGTTTTTCATCTCGGATCCGCTTTAATGTACCTCAGTTTGGCTAGGTTTTTAATGACCTGGGTTATGTTTGTTATGTTTCTTTATCTCAGTTTCTCTTGGCCTTTTCAGTATGTGATACATCTTTGCCTTGTTCTGTAAGCATGCTTTGTATGGCCTCAGTAAACTTTTGTTAATAATAAAAACTCAGCTATCACAGGAGCTTAATCCAAAAAAACCTGTTTTCCATAATTTATTAAACAAAGCTAACTGGCACATCTGCATTGCTCATGTTGTTCTAAGATCTGTTATCTGACAAGGTCCCCATCAGTGAGTAAACAGTGGTTAGAAATAGCATGCACCTGTTTTCCTTTTTTCTATACTGAGAACAACGTGATACTGTGCCTTGTCTCGTGCAGCTAGTTTTGAGAGTGAAATGCATGAATGAAAATGAGGTATGACTTTTCACTTCCTGTTTCTGTGTGATCACCACCCTGTGAAGGCTTGTTTGGTCCAACACCATATATTTTATTGTAACTAAAGAAAACTATTGTAATCTTTTTGATGTACACTTTGGCCAACTGTTGTGTTGAAGAAGGGAATAAAAAGAATGATAAATAAACAACACACAAAAAAAATAAAAATAAATATGAGACTGCAAGATAATGCTAGTTATATTTCTAAGACTGAATTCTAAAACAGCAGCCATGACATTGTGATGTAAATCTAAACAGCAGCCATGAAAGTGTGACGTACAATCTGATTCAATCAGTTGCAAAGCAAAATAAAAATGGTAATACTTGTCTACAGCCCTGGCTTGTAATCAGCAGTGTTTTCTGAGCCAAAAAGAAGTGTTTTGGTTTCTGTTTAGTATTCAGGAGAGCCCTGAGCCACCAATACAATAGGCTACTGGTCCACTACAACAGTGCAGCTCATTTGTCCAGGACCTCCATGAGATGGGAAATAATGTGTCTTTTGCCCAATTTACATTCTGAAGGAGGAGCAATAGTATGCAAACGGCTGGAGCATACGCCACCAGACATAGCAGTGGTCCAGAAGGGAAGAGGAGGAGGGGATGAAAGGTGGGTGGGCCAGGGAATGACACCTGTATCTTGTCTGTGATCTTAGTCTTGCGATGTTCCTCTGGTCAACAATTTTTTCTTATGACCAAAAATGTAAAAGTTGTGATCGGTCATGCTTGGGCATCAGGGGTCCTTAAAGAGTAACTGTCAGGCTGCAGAAGCTATTTTAAACCTCTATTCTCCTGTGTTAAACAGTTTAGATGGAAGCCAAAAAGGCAATAGTGAAGATAAAAATCTCTCTTTCATTTGATGTGTGCTTATCAGCAAAGCTGTTAGACCCAAGCTCTTAAGAGGACGCAAGCCGCATTCCATACTGCAAAGCATTCTGGGGCCCTCCCCTCTGCTGCTAAGGAGAAGTTACAGGATCAAGTTTCAGCAGCTTGTAACTCAGTCCAGCGCACAGCACTGAAAAATCTCCCGGCAGAGTACACTGCAGGAGTTCGCTATTGTTCCTAGCCACATGGCTAATTAATATTCACTGCACACTAGTGTTATTCAGTACGAGCTTTTCTGTGATCAGGAAGCAGGCAGGACATGACGACACATTTGGCTTCATAGGAGACAGACAAACATGGAACCTGCCATGAGCTGTCAGGAGCATCAATCTCTGCATATACTATATACAAATTCTGTGAAGTACAAACGTGGACAGTGAAATGCATATGTAATGTAAGTACAGCCAATCTTTAGCTACTGATATATGTGTTTATTTTCTCTGAGACCTTATACCTAACAGCTCCTCTTTAAGGATCTGAGAGGTTGGATCCTTAACAATGCCCAATGCCTAAGCAACATTGATGGACTCTGACAGTCTGTGTGTCCAGAAATGTAACCTTTCCTCTTGTAATGAGAGAGTAACCAAGCAGCTCAGAGTGACCCAAACTACTAGGAATGTTTAGGGGGATAAAAGGGACCAAAAAGCCCTCCTACTAAAAAAAGCAAAGCTTGGTGTATTTGCCTTCTTAAAACAGAAGGAAATCTGCAATAATTCAGCAATAAGTGAACATTTGTGGTTACCCACAATGCACTACTACTGAATATGCAAATTATCCCTTTTCACCCTTGGTAAGCCAAGCAAGCACCCAGAACCGCTGGTGTATAGCAAGCCTATAGCTTTAAATTTTACACAGCCAAATGAAACCCACATGTAGACAGCCTGTTTTGGACTTTTGGTCCTCATCAGTTCATGGCAGGGATTGATAAGGCTGTATGAGATAGGGCTTGGACCAGTAAAACAGTAACCAAGCAGCTCAGGGTGACCCAAACTACTAGGAATGTATAGGGGGATAAAAGGGACCAAAAAGCCTTCCTACTAAAAAAAAAGCAAAGCTTGGTGTATAAACAGAAGGAAATCTGCAATAATTCAGCTATAAGTGAACATTTCTGGTTACCCGCAATGCACTACTACTGAATATGCAAATTATCCCTTTTCGCCCTTGTAAGCAAGACAAGCATCCAGAACCGCTGGTGAGAGATGGGCAGACTCTGCCACATGACCAGTTCCACTCCTCTCATTAGAGGGAGAAAAAGATATGAACTATCTGGAATTATCATTTCCCCAAGCCTCCATGGCAACACTACGGGTATTAGCCCCGCCCCTAATACCCCATAGGACAGAATAACTAGAAGTGTCTAACTGTCCCCCCCACAGCAGGTGTCTCTTTTTTTCCTTGTCTCACTTCATAGGATAGATTGCAGTTTTCACACTGCACAACATTTTATTTTTCTCCCTTGCCGACTGCATCATGTAGTCCCTCGCACAGGCTGCCTCCCCTGTTGCAAGGCTGTCTTAAGTACACTCTAATAGAGCGTTATGACAGCGACCCCGTTCTGCTGTGTCTTGGGGGTCTTTTTTGTCTGATTGGAATCTCCTTAGATAACACTAATGGTGTTGGGAGTATAATCAGGGTCGGTTTAAGCAACAATGGGGCCCCAGGGCAAAATAAACCTGGGGGGCCCCCCAACATATACCACGGAACAAAAATCGGCATTAGGGGACCTTTTTTGCAGCTGGTATAGTCAGGGTGTGAAGTCCCAATTGGCCGGAGGTCCACATTCTGGCTACCCCAGCCTGCATGGGGGACAAGGGGTTAAAAAGTTTCAGGAGGGGGGACCCCACATAATTAAAAAAAAAAAAAAAAAATTCCCACACTCTAAACATAAAAAAAAAATTGGGAAAATAGGAAAAAATGCCAGGGATCTTCATGCAGCCATATTTCGGCTGTATCACGATCCCCTGGCCAAAGCGCTGCGGCTGCGTATGGACCCCCTGGAAACCCCGTCAGGAAATTTATTGCGCTTTCGTTTGATGCATGTAAAATTACACTACCGTTAGACATTTACCGCATTTAAAAGTATACTTTTTTCCATCGAAACTTTAAAATGGATTTTTCCAAAAACTATAAGGTCTTTTTGAAAAATAGTTTTTTCCTCTTATTCCTAATGATCTCCTTAACATATCCCGCAAATTTAGGGTTTCTAGCATTTAAGGTGGATTTGCTATTAACCATTAAAGTCGGCAGGTTTTTAAATGTGTATTTTTTCCTCTTGTAGCTACTGGGGGCCCCTACAAGCTCTGGGGCCCTGGGGCAGCTGCCTCCTTTGTATCTATGGTAGCACCAGCCCTGAGTATAATGAAAGCTGATATACTATTTAGTACCATGCTAAATGTGTGGTCCGGGCGGGCATCTTTTCCCTTCTTTTCCTCTTGTTCGCCTCTGATTCTATGCTATGGCGCAGTATAGATGTTTGGCGTGCGCTCCACTGTCATGTGTCCGGCTGGAGCGCTCGGTTTTCCGGACGTTCAGGGTTTTCTTTGCTCTGATTGGAGGAGCCCTGTCTCATCCAATGGCACAGGGCGGAGGTTAGCGTGCGCTCCACTCGCTAGTGTTCCGGTGGAGCGCACTGGAGACCGGAAGTTCGGGTCTGGCCCCGCTCTGATTGGCTGATTCTTGGCTGTTCCGTGATGCAGAGCGGTGGCGTGCTCAGATGACGTTCCGGGCTCTATTTAAGCTGGCAGTCCCCGTTTTCGGGTGGCTGCTGATGTGGGCATATACCTTTGTCTAGCCTCTGGCAGGTAGTTGCTATTAGAGGCAACGTGTCGGTTAGTACCGTTCTGCAGGTGATTCATTCTGTCTTTCTATTTCCTCTGTTTTTTCCGTCTTGCTACTGCTTTTCAGTAGCCATTATGGATGCCCACAAGCCATACACAGACCAGCGCTATTATGGGTAAGGGAGTTAATGGTAAGTGTTTTTTGCAGAAAGATTTAAAAGGAGTGCTAAATCTGGGTATTTTCTTTTTTGCCAGCTCAACGTCACAACATAAAAGAAGATCTTCTCGGTCACCGAAGAGACGTTCTTCAAGGGATCGGTCGGCCTCTCATGACAGGTCGAAGAGGAGAAGGTCCAAACATAATAAGACACATAAGAAGACAAGGTCGAGATCAAAATCTCCAGAACGCTCACACCAAAGTCAATTGTGCTGGGCATGTGCACAACCCAGGAAACCCATTCCAGGAAAACTTGTTTGCTCAACCTGCTTTCACGAATTAGGGAAGGAGCAGGTCCAGGAGCCAGTGGATGTATCGGAAATGATCCAAAAAGCGGTGCAGAATTCAATGCAAACCTTTATGTCAAGCATGCCGCCGCAACCTACATCACATGCTATTCCTCAGGATCTACCTTCAAATTCGTTGGTATCTTCGTCTCAGGAGGACTATGAGATAGGATTTGATTTTGCCCTTGTTGAACCTTTTATCAGGGCTGTTAGAGAGGCCATCGAATGGGAGGATTCGGATGAGGAAGAGCGGAGGGATGAGAGGAAGAAACCTAAGAAGCAGTATTACAAACATTTAAAGAAAACAAAATCCACATTCCCAGTTATGGATGAAATCCTAACCATTATGGATGAGGAGTGGCGGAAGCTTGAAAAAAAGCCTCCGCTTGCTAACAGGTTTTCAAAGTTATACCCGATCCCTGAAAAGGAAAGCAAACCGTTAGAGAATGCTCCCACTGTGGACGCGTCCGTGATTCGCTTGGCGAAACATGTGACGCTACCATTAGAAGACGCTATCTCCTTCAAAGACACTCTAGAAAGGAAACTGGATTTTGACCTAAAGAAAATATATGTGACATCTAGGGGAGCATGTAAACCCGCCATCGCACTCACTTCAGTAGCTAAAGCAATAAAGTTCTGGACGGAAAATATTGAAAGAGGTATTAGGGAGGATGCGGATAAAGAGTCCTTGATCTCCGCCTTGGAAGATCTGAAGATTTCCGAGGATTTTGTCGGTGAGGCGGCAATAGACATACTAAGGTCTTCTGCTAGGTCAATGCTCTACTCGGTCACGGGTAAGAGGGCTTTGTGGCTCAAGTCCTGGTCAGCAGATCCATCATCACGTCTGTTGTGATGCAAGATTCCGTTCGACGGAAAGTCTTTATTTGGCGAGAAGATGGACACTGCGATTAACAAAGTAACCGGGGGTAAGTCGGAACTCATCCCTCAAGACAAGAGACCGAGTAGACAGTTTGCGGGGTCCCAAGTGCAATCTCAGTCTTCCAGGTACCGTAATGCCAAATCATATAAACCAGGTAAAGGATTTAGGAGAAATTGGCAACCATCCCAGTCTAGTTTCAACAGGCAGACTAAGCAGAAGGGTAATTCTTTGAATCAATCCAATAAAAAGTCTTTTTGATGTTGGCAAGGTCCAGAAGTGTCCAGTGGGCTCAAGATTAAAACTTTTTTCACAGGTCTGGAAACAACACGTCAGTTCTCCGTGGGTAGTGAGAACGGTTACGACCGGACACTTTTGGACGTTCACGGAACATCACTTCAGAAAAACAAAAATTCCAGTCTGCTCAAATAAACGAGAAATCCTGGAAACCTATCTTCAAGATCTGTGGCCAAAGCAGGTAATCGTACAGGTTCCCCGAGAAGAGAGGAAACTCGGTTTCTACTCGACACTGTTTTTCGTCCCAAGAAAGTCGGGAGATTGGAGACCAGTCTTGAAACTAAAACTTCTGAACTCCTTTAATCATATGGACAAGTTCAAGATGGAGTCTCTTCAAACCATAATATCGATTGTAAAACCAAAAGACTATTTGCGGTCAATCGATTTAGAGGACGCCTATTTACACGTCCCTATTCAGGCTTCCTTGCAAAGATGTCTACGCTTCTGCATAGGAAATCGTCACTACCAATTTGTTTGCCTGCCCTTCGTATTTGCACGGCACCACGGACATTTACCAAGCTCCTGGTGGAAGTTGTTGCAACCCTAAGACTTCAAGGGTTAAGAATCCACCATTACCTCGACGACGTCTTACTCCTATCACAATCAAAGCAGCAAATATTATCACAACGCTCAGTTCTCATGGACACCCTAGAACAGTTCGGGTGGCTTATAAACTTTAGAAAAAGTCAACTTTAACCGACAAGAGATATGAGTCAATGTTAATGTGACAGCGCTCCTCTTCAGATCTAGAAATTAAACACAAATAAAAACCGCACATAGTGCATTACTGCGATCTCAGGTATCAAAGTTCACACGCCACCCAAACGTGCATATGTGATATAGCTGTGCACCACTCGTGATGTATATTAACCCCTCCACACTAGCAGCTCACCAGATGGACACCACCTCACACTCCAGGTGGGTCTAGCGCTTAGCCTTAGAGCGGCCAACTTCAATCACAGTGTCCACACTGCCTTTGTTCACAACCGGATGACTCCGTTTTTAATTACAGTTCCACATGTAAAAGATATATAAAACATACATAGGGCTTGATTCACAAAGCGGTGCTAACCTACTTAGCACGACTAAAGTCTTTAGACGCGCTAACCAGGGTGCTAAGTAGGTTAGCACCAGATTTCTCAATCAGATCGTGCGCTAACTTTGCGTGCGTAAAGTTTTACGCGCGCACAGTTTTACGCGCGCTATGTCCCATAGGCTTTAATGGGCACTTCGCGCGGTGCGCCCTGTGCTCTGTGCAGTACGCGCGTAAAGTTTTACGCGCATAAAGTTTTGCGCACGTAAAGTTTTATACGCGAAAAGCTTGTTTAGACGTGCTAAGGGGGTTTTCACAGGCGTGCTAACAGTTAGCACCGCTTTGTGAATCAAGCCCATAGCGTAATACAGTTTTGCTAAAAAGATATGGCCTGCGCAGTTTCAGCGCACTCACGTAAGTGTGAAGATAAATGGCATCTCGGGCATCACAGCCCAACAGTATGTCTCCCCTGCTGGCGGTACCGGCGTCCCGATGCTCCGCTCCACGTTTCAGCCTTCTACCTCTATCTTTTTAGCAAAACTGTATTACGCTATGTATGTTTTATATATCTTTTACATGTGGAACTGTAATTAAAAACGGAGTCATCCGGTTGTGAACAAAGGCAGTGTGGACACTGTGATTGAAATTGGTCGCTCTAAGGCTAAGCGCTAGACCCACCTGGAGTGTGAGGTGGTGTCCATCTGGTGAGCTGCTAGTGTGGAGGGGTTAATATACATCACGAGTGGTGCACAGCTATATCACATATGCACGTTTGGGTGGCGTGTGAACTTTGATACCTGAGATCGCAGTAATGCACTATGTGCGGTTTTTATTTGTGTTTAATTTCTAGATCTGAAGAGGAGCGCTGTCACATTAACATTGACTGATACTTAAGGATCTGTGATAGCGAATACTCAATTGAAAGACTTTGTTATCATTCATCTATTCTATACATTGACATTGTGATTTATTCAATTGTAGCTTATTTTGGTAGGCGCAGTTTGTGTTTAACAAATCGACAAGAGATATGGTTTATCTGGGAGCACGATTTCTTACAGATCAGAACGTGGTATGCCTTCCACAAGACAAGGGCCCGATAATAAAGCATCGCATTCTTCAGCTTCTTATCCCGACGCAAACGCGAGCAAAACACTGCCTCAAAGTCTTAGGAACAATGGCGTCCACCATCCCCATGGTCCCTTGGGCGCATTGGAACATAAGATCACTCCAACAGGGTTTTTTGAGACAATGGGATGGTCAGAATCTAAATCAGTCAATTACACTAACAGACTATATGAAGAAAGGACTGAGGTGGTGGCTCATACAGGAAAATCTGGAACGCCAGACTCCTTTGTGTCCGGAGCATCCAGTGATTCAATCCACGGATGCGAGCATGACAGGCTGGGGGGTCACATGTGGTACCCACACGGCACAGGGGCAATGGCCTGTCTTCATGAGGGACTGGTCGGCGAACAGATTAGAACTCAGAGCAGCCTACTGTGCTCTACGACATTTTCAAAACATAATCTACAACAAACCAGTCCTGCTCTGAATGGACAATGTGACGGCAGTTACATATGTGAGACACCAAGGTGGAACTCAAAGTCAAATTCTGCTAGAAGAAGTTACACTCATATTCAACTTTGCGATGAAGAATCTGGAATCTCTTTCAGCAATGCATATACCGGGAATCACCAATGTAGTTCCGGATTACTTGAGCAGAAGTCAAATCTCGAACAACAAGTGGTCCTTGAGCGAGGAGATATTCCAGATGATTTGCAATCACTGGGAAGTGCCACAATTGGATCTGATGGCAACATTGGCCAACAGGAAGTGTCGCAGATTCTTCAGCCGATATCAATGCAGAGAGGCGGAGGAGACGGACGCCTTAACAGCACCTTGGAGATTCCAGGTGGCGTATGTTTTCCCTCCGGTCCCACTCATCCTATGACTACTTCTCAGGTTGAGGAGGGAACAGGTGACCCTGCTGGCGGTTTTACCATATTGGCCCAAAAGGCCTTGGTTCCCTATGCTTCTACAGATGACGACGCATGCACCCCTTCACCTTCCGTGCAGTACAACTCTTTTTACCCAGGGCCCAGTAGTCCATCCGAATCCCGGGCAGTTAAAATTGACGGCCTGGAGATTGAGAGGGGGAAGCTGAGAGATATAGGTTGTGACAACGCAGTAATATCAACTCTGCTCAAGGCAAGGAAGGACTCCACAAATACTACCTATCAAAGAATCTGGAAAGTATATTTACACCATGCTATCTCCCATGAGTTCAATCCAGTACATCCCTTGGTGCATCAGGTCTTGTCCAAGTAGATAAAGGACTTAGTTATCATTCAATCAAAGTCCAAGTTTCCGCCATCTCTGCACTAACCAGCGAGAAATGGGCGTTCCATCCTCTCGTTAGACAGTTTATGTCTGCAGTTTTTAAACTCCGCCCTCCAACAAAGCCTATCTTCGCAACCTGGGACTTGCCATTGGTACTGGACTTCTTATCAAAACCACCATTTGAACCAACAGAGCATTGTTCCTTATCTGATCTTACCTTGAAAACAGTTTTCTTGGTGGCAATATGTTCGGCACGTAGAGTTTTAGAACTGCAAGCCCTAAGTCATCTTGAGCCTTACTTGGTATTTTTTCCGGACAGGGTCCAGATTAGGCCTGTACAAGGATTTCTACCCAAGGTTCCATCTTCCTATCACTTGAACCAGGAATGGTCCCTTCCAAACTTTACGGAACAAGATTCGTCGAAGCTCCACTCACTAGATGTGGCTAGATCACTAAAATCTTATATCTTGGCGACGAAAGACATAAGAAAATCTGACAAACTATTTATTATTCACTCAGGCTATAGAAAGGGGGAGGCTGCGGCCACACATACTATAGCAGCGTGGCTGGTCCGGGTTATTCAGAATGCCTACAAGGATGCCAATCTACAGCCACCAAAGGAAATCAAGGCTCATTCCACCAGGGGGATGGCTACTTCCTGGGCGGCCCAAGCAAAAGTCTCACCTGAGAAAATATGTCAAGCGGCTAACTGGACTTCTATAAAAACTTTTATTAAGCACTATCAAGTAGAGTTTGCCACTAATACTACCTTGGATTTTGGAAGAGCAGTAATATCTTCCAGTTCTAACGTGTGATTCTGTTAAAATAAAATATTGTTTTGTTCACCTGCAAATGTTGTCCCTCCCGTACTTGGTATCTAGTTAAATCCCGTAGTGTTGCCATGGAGGCTTGGGGAAAGCGGAAATTTGTATACCTACCTGACGGTAATTTTCCTTTCCCCAAGCATCCATGACAACACAAGCGGCCCACCCTAGTTCGATGAGATACTAGTTACGAGACACCTGCTGGGGGGGACAGTTAGACACTTATAGTTATTCTGTTCTATGAGGTATTAGGGGCGGGGCTAATACCTGTAGTGTTGCCATGGATGCTTGGGGAAAGGAAAATTACCGTCAGGTAAGTATACCATTTTCCGCTATCTCTGCGGCAGTTCATCATGGATGATACCTGTAGATTCCTCATGTTAATTAGGAAAATTATTATATTGCATTTCAAAGAAAACCATATGTTTGTGACAGAAGGTGGTAGATAAATGCTTCTTGCTTGGACACCTTCAAGTTGTGTCCAGCGACCATCTAGCTAATTTGAAATGACTGGCATTGATAGATAGTATGGAAATAAAGAAATTAATATTATTTATTTATCGATTAATTTGATTCCACCTCCCCCTGGACAGCACATGGGGAATGCTGTTTTGACAGTTAGTGGTTTACGAAAGGAATCCGGTTTCTGGTTCCCTGACTTCCTTATCTGTTACTCTTGTGAAGTGCCTATCAAAGAATGTCCGTAAATGGGGAAACTATATCTGCAAGTAAGAAGTTATGTTTTTTTGGCTTTCCCCTTTGTGGGGAGTTTTACAACCTTGCCTATGGGAAGTGTAAACACCTTCTATAGACACATTTTCCTTTTTGAGGAAAACTAAAATTCCGCAGTACACCTTTGTGCGCTTACTTTCATGTGAGACGCGGATCTGGCACAGGCAAATACGTCACAGGGACAGAGTGTAAAAGGGCCCTGACTGTAAATGTATCTTGTTAACAAATGTATAGCCTGCTTAATTCTGATCAAAACTATGAAAAAGTTCTATTGTAGTGTTGCTGCCAAACAGAAGTTTGGGTACAGTGGGGCGGTCTGCTGCAGTGAAGGCAGCTTCTGCCTAGGATCATGGTCTGGCTCCTATTCATACTTCCTAACAAGTCATTGCAGGTCACACTGCTCTGCAGCCAGGTGGAAACTGCCATCACTGTGTCACATCACTTCTACCTGCCACCCACGCTATAATGACAGTTGTCTGTGCACCTGGCTTTAGGGGCATAAAGAAATTATTTGCATATTCAGGAGTGATGCATCATGGGAAACCACGGTTGCTCACTTAAAGAGAACCTGAACTGAAAATAAAAAGTCAAGATAACCATACACAGGTCATACTTACCTCCCGTATAGTCTACTTCTCAATCTTTTTCTCCTCTCCTGCGTCCCGTTTGTCCACTGTGATCAATGGAATTCTCCGTCCTCCATTTTAAAAAATGTCCATTACCCCATAACAGCTACTGGGTCAGCATACTGTTAAACTGTAATATCACCCACTTGAGCCATAGGGAAACATGGGCATTACCTTGCACATTCAGCTGTAACTGACAGCTGCTGATATATAACTGACAGCAACTGGTATATTTCAGTTCTGACTAAATATTGTCAGAACTGGAAGTGATCACTGTAAGAAGAAAATGGTGAGCTTCTGAGAGGAACTGATGATAAGGTTAGTATGTAATATTCATCTGCAGCTACATCATGTGTTTATTTTGAATACATTTACTCACTTCAGGTTCCCTTTGAAGCTGAATTATCGCAAATACCTTATTTTGTAATCAGGCAAATTATACTCAGTTGCTTTTCAATAGAAGTGTTTTCAGTCTTCTTTAGCCCTTTATACTTCCTTAGTAGTTCTGGGTCGCCATGAGCTTTCTGAGTATTTTGTATTATTGGCCAGTGTGTTTGATATGATTTTGCAAATATCGTGTGGCCTGACTGGTCATTGAGAGGGTGGCAGATGTGTTTCCAAATTCAAGATAAAACAGAAAGGACCGGCACCGCTGTCTTGTATCAAAGCTCTTTTAATAGCACCAAAGTGGCAGCAGTGACAGACTGCTGTTTCGGTTTACACCTTTATCAAACTGCTCAAAGCCATAAAAATTGTGACAAGACAAACACCTTTAAATACCCCCTTCCTGTATGGGAGGGGCCCCAGAGCGGACCTGAGAGGGAACTTCAATGGTAATATGCAAATATGCTCATGTTTCATGCACACTGAAAAAAAGTGTAATACCTGAATTAGCTTGTACACCACACCCCCAAGCTGGGATGTATGGATGATCACTTCCAAAAAAGGGAAACACTTTCTCCTCCTGTCCCTCCTCCAGCCAGCCACTCACAGCTGTGCAGGCAGTGCTCTGACAACTTCCAGGTCAACCCGGAAGTAGTCAACACATTATGGTCATTGGAGTGATCAGGTTGCAGTATTACCAAAAGTGGCCACAAGATGGCTCACTAAAGGTCGGTGCGACATTAAAGTTGCACCCTGCAGTAAAAAATGAAAAGTTCAAGATTAAGCCACAAGATGTCAGTGTGTGCAAAAATTCTAATGCAGTCAATAATTCGCATAGACAATGAATTTAAGTATATTTTAAGTGCGACAAAAACGTCGCATCAAGAATACAAAAAGCAGTGTTGTTCTCCTACCTGGTTCGCTGAGGGTGGACATTAAAAGCAAAATCTGGAAGAAGAGCATAAAATAAACATATGAAAACGTGATTTACTCAGGAGGTTCTGATGTCACTAGATACAAAAACTAAGATCATATTCGCGGTTTAAACCACCCACTCCAAAAGTATTCAGTTTCCTGATCCAAAAGGCCTCCTTTTTAAGTAAGGCCTTGTCCCTATCCGAGCCCCTCCAAGTATCCGGGACCCCATCGATTGCCATTATGCGCAATTGTGACACTGCATGTTTATGCAAATGAAAATGTTGCGCTACCGCCAAAGTGCAATTCGGGTCGCGTATATTCGATTTATGCGACGAGAAACGCTCCTTAAGTCGCTGAGTGGTTTTGCCTACATAGCCAAAACCACATGGGCATTTAATCATATATACGACGTACCGAGAGTTACAATCGTATCGGCCACGTATTTTAAAGGGGACACCCGTTGAGGGATGGCAGAAAGTGTCCCCCCTGATAACATGTCCACACATGTGGCATGATAAACAAGGGTACATGCCCCTTCTGCCCGTGTCCCCAACAGGGCCCCCACTCCTAGTAATTTTGTCCCGAACTGTTGGTGCCCTTTTAAAGGACATCAACGGGGGATATCGTAGTTCTGGAATCGATGGGAATCCTTCACTCAAAATGTGCCAATGTTTGCGAATTGTACGTGCAATCATGTTACTGCAGGTATTATATGTGGATACGAAAGGTAACCTAAGGCTTCTCCTTCTACCTATTCTATCACGTTTCTCAGTTTGGAACGTATTTTCAGGGTAACCCCGGGCCCTAAACTTACTCCTCATTTCTTCCTGTCTCCTCTCCCTGACCTCAGTATCTGTGACAATGTCCGCCACTCTCTTAAGCTGCCCTAGTGGTATACTATCTCTGGTGCCGTCGGGGTGGAAACTCCTATAGTGCAACAGGGAGTTCCTATCAGTCTCTTTGACAAATAAATCCGTCTCGAAGTGACCATCTTGCAAAATGACTCGAGTGTCCAAAAAGGAGACACTACTGGGGTCACTATGCGTCGTAAACCGAATATAGGGGCAGGCACTGTGCAGTTGCGATACGAACTCATCCAGGCTCGAACGCGGGCCCCTCCACACGCAAAATATGTCGTCTATAAATCTCCACCAGCACAAAGCGTGCTGGCGGAAAAGACGATTATCATAGACAAATGCCTCCTCATGGAGGGCCATGTATAGATTTGCGTAGGAGGGGGCCACGTTCGAGCCCATTGCCGTGCCCCGCCTCTGCACAAAATACCTACCCCCAAACGTAAAATAGTTGCACTTGAGTACCACCTCCAACAGTCGCACCAGAAATTTCCTCTGCTCGTGTGAATAGTCAGTGCGGGTCATGATGAACCAGTCAATCGCCTCCACACCCCCATCATGCGGGATGGAGGTGTAGAGGCTCTCAACATCTAGTGTAACAAGTAGCACTCCCTCATCGACTTGACCAAGACCTCGTAATTTATCCAAAAACATCCTTGTATCACGAAGATACGATGGTACTTCATGTACAAGAGGCTGGAGCAGGCCATCCAGGAATTTAGCTATTGGTACAAATATTGACCCAATGCCCGAAACAATGGGTCTACCTGGAGGCCTGTCCAGCCTCTTGTGGATTTTAGGAAGGATATAAAGCGTAGGGGTCTTGGGATGTTCTTCCCTGAGGAATTTAAAAAGACCATTATCGATAATGCCTTTTCTCAATGCTTCATTTAATAAATCATCAATTTTTGCCCGAACAATCAACACAGGATCACAATCTATGCTTTCATAAACATCAGAGTCAGATAATTGTCTCAAAACCTCCTCATTGTACATACTGGTATCCATCACCACCACTGCCCCACCCTTTCCAGGCCTTTTGGATCAGGAAACTGAATACTTTTGGAGTGGGTGGTTTAAACCGCGAATATGATCTTAGTTTTTGTATCTAGTGACATCAGAACCTCCTGAGTAAATCACGTTTTCATATGTTTATTTTATGCTCTTCTTCCAGATTTTGCTTTTAATGTCCACCCTCAGCGAACCAGGTAGGAGAACAACACTGCTTTTTGTATTCTTGATGCGACGTTTTTGTCGCACTTAAAATATACTTAAATTCATTGTCTATGCGAATTATTGACTGCATTAGAATTTTTGCACACACTGACATCTTGTGGCTTAATCTTGAACTTTTCATTTTTTACTGCAGGGTGCAACTTTAATGTCGCACCGACCTTTAGTGAGCCATCTTGTGGCCACTTTTGGTAATACTGCAACCTGATCACTCCAATGACCATAATGTGTTGACTACTTCCGGGTTGACCTGGAAGTTGTCAGAGCACTGCCTGCACAGCTGTGAGTGGCTGGCTGGAGGAGGGACAGGAGGAGAAAGTGTTTCCCTTTTTTGGAAGTGATCATCCATACATCCCAGCTTGGGGGTGTGGTGTACAAGCTAATTCAGGTATTACACTTTTTTTCAGTGTGCATGAAACATGAGCATATTTGCATATTACCATTGAAGTTCCCTCTCAGGTCCGCTCTGGGGCCCCTCCCATACAGGAAGGGGGTATTTAAAGGTGTTTGTCTTGTCACAATTTTTATGGCTTTGAGCAGTTTGATAAAGGTGTAAACCGAAACAGCAGTCTGTCACTGCTGCCACTTTGGTGCTATTAAAAGAGCTTTGATACAAGACAGCGGTGCCGGTCCTTTCTGTTTTATCTGGACTGCACTTCCCAGGAGGCACTGGGGAGAGACCTTGGGCACGCTGCATACTCTTTTTTGGAAACGGTGCTCCCTCTCTTTTGTTTATTTCCAAATTCAAGAGCATATTTTAAAAGCCGTTTAATCAATTACTTTGTAATTCAAGCTTTATTTAATGCAAAACCTGTGTAACTTTTTCAGTCAGTTGGCTTTATAAATGTTCAGTATTGACTACTAGTCAGTGAGATGCAGATAATTCTGGTTTGCATGTAAATTGTATGCAGCTTGGAATTGGGCCAATTAAAATCAACTGGAAGTTCATTTTAACTGTCCGAATTCCAGACTGCATACAATTTGCAGGTGAACTGAATGCAAGCCAGAATTATTTGCATCTTATTGGCTATCTCTACTAACTACTTGGTGGAGTAATTTGAGGATGAGAAAATGTTTTGTTTGTCATAAATAAATGGGACTACCGGTATTTAAAAAGCCAGATGAAAAGAAGAGTCCAGTCATACTAGTATTACTTATTTGTGTGTACAGCCACTATGTTCCCATTGCTTAGTAATGACTAATAGCTACTCTGCTGATGCATGGAAATAGCTGCTGGCTCCAGTTTTACAATTTATACTTATAAAACATATATAAATAAGCTAAGGTAGTGTAAACATGTCAATATTGTAAATTGAGTAGGTTTTTCCATATTTTACTAGATGCAGCAGTGCAGATCAGTGACCCATGGCATGGCTGTGCACAAGGTAATCTGCTGAGTTATGCCTCGTTCACATTAGGCAGCACATATGGCCGTGTGTTTGGAGTCTATCATCTTCTGATGTTCTTGTGTGTCGCACACCATACACATTGCTGAAATGCGCACTGAAGTGCTTATAGTGTGAATGAGGCCTTAGCTGTTACGATAATTCAACTGTAACCTTTTGTATCTGTTGGGGAATCCATCCCCATTCACTATAGTCAGAAAGGCATGTGTACTTTTCCATGTTGGACATTTTCGTAACATGGAAAATAAAGCAATATCAGTACACACTGTAGCAGTGGGAGAGAAACTGCGTGCTGAGGAAGCTAAGGCTGGAAAGTGCATAGCTCCCAACTGTCCCTCTCTTGGAGGGACAGGCCCTCTTTGGGAGCCCTGTCCCTCTGTCCCTCTTTCTCCCTCAATTGTCCCTCTTTCGGTACTTTGTCCCTCTTTCTATGTAAACATATGTATTTATCTACTGAAATATGTGTTTGATTGACTCTAAATTTTATTCCCATCCTTTAAATTGATATGTTTCTTCCTAGCTGGTAGCCCGGCGTTGCCCGGGTATGTATTTGGCCGGTGTTGGCTCTGCCCACTTTTCCTTACCCTAACACACAATTACTCAATTACTTAATGACCAAGTGTGTGAGCTTTGCGGTCTTTGACATCAATAATTTGCATTGAAGTAAAATAAATCTGATTGGCTGTGGCTCCACCCCTTTTCTGAATTTGAACCCCAATCATCCAATGGCCAACTGTACCAGGTACAGGTGATTAATATTGCAAGAGGCTTGTGCCATTAACAGTGCAAGAATGGCAGCAATTACATATTCCCCCTTTAAAATCAATAGGTGAATTTTGATTGGCTTTTGTAGGCTCCACCCACTTTTCTGAATATTAATTCCAGTCACCCAGTATTCAACTGTGCAAAGTTTGAGAACCCTACCATTAACAGTGTAAGAATGGCTGCTGTTTACATTTTCCCAGTGAAATTTGTATTTTGTCTCCGCCCACTGATGACCCAGTTGTTGCCCGGTTATGTATCTGGCTGGTGTTGGCTGCGCCCACTTTTTCTAACCCTAACACACAATTAATCAATTACTCAATTACCAAGTTTGTGAGCTTTGCAGTGTTTGGCATCAATAATCTGCATTGGAATGAAACAAATCTGATTGGCTGTTTGTGGCTCCACCTCCTTTCTCAATTTGAACCCCAGTCGCCCAATAATCAACTGTACCAGGTTTGAGGCTTGTGCACAGTGCAAGAATGGCAGCAATGTAAATATTCCCCTTGAAAATCAATAGGTTAATTTTGATTGGCTTTTATAGACTCCACCCACCTTTCTGAATATTAATCCTAGTCACCCAGCGACTAACTGTGCAAAGTTTGAGAACCCTACCATTAACAGTGTAAGAATGGCTGCAGTTTACATTTTCCCAGTTAAATTTGTATTTGTCTCCGCCCACTTTTTGGTTATGGGAATAAAAAGTGTCCTGTACTTTATTCCAGGTAATGTACTATGTGTGCCAAATTTAATTCAAATCCGTTCTGCCATTTTTGCGTGATCGAGTAACAAACATCCAAACATGCAAACATCCAAACATCCGAACTTTCCCATTTATAATATTAGTAGGATTTTCAAATGTTAATATGACAGAAAATGAACCAGCATAGAAAGGACTAATGCATTTTGAATTATAAAACAACATATTTTTCTTATGACATATTTATGGTATGTGGGATTCAAGGTGTGCTGGGGGTGTGATCAGGGGTGTGGCAGGAGTGTGGTTTAAGTGCCCCTCCTTCTCATCTCAAAAAGTTGGGAGGTATGAAAGTGCAGTTGGGAGTACTGCCTTTGGGGTACATTTCCAATAAGTTAACTGGAAGACAGTGGTGGCTGCCAATGCCATCAGTATCTGAAATATATTTTTTCAGATTATTGGGGAATATTCAGCAAAATTGCGGTAACCCGCATCAACACCAGTACTTACACCTTACATATGTGTTGTTCAAATAGCGCAATTTTATTTAGGTAACATCTCAACTTTAAAGGGAATCTGAAGTGAATATAATGTGATATAATGAATTGTATTTGTAGTACAGCTAAGAAATAAAATATTAGTAGCACAGATATTGTTTCCAGTACAGGAAGAGTTATGAAACTTCAGTTGTTATCTATGCAAAAGAGCTTCTCTGCAACCCAAAAAATGTCGTGGGCAACACTGTCTTTTGAAGCTCTTATCTCAAATGTCTCTCATTGTTTTTTTATGGTTTTCCTGCAGAGGAAAGTTGAAAAAGTCATCGGCTCTGCTCTGTGAAATAATGTACTGGGACCCTGAGCACTCGTTAAAAAGCAAATAGTGACTTACCTGGGTCTTCCTCCATCCCACCACAGGCCGCAAGGTCCCCCCGGCGTCGTCCTGGCTCCTCTCCCGGTGCCGACTGGTGGCTCCATTATGGGACGATTTCGGCCTGAAGTCGTCAGGCCTGCTTCCCGCTTTGCCGATATGCGTAATCATGCCGGCCGGCTACACGTCATCACGCCAGCCGGGGTGAGAGTCCTGCGCATGTGCAGTTCAATATTAGACAACCGCACATGCACAGGACTCTCACACCGGCCGGTGTGATTACGCATATCGGCAAAGCGGGAAGCAGGCCGAAGTCGTCCTATAACGGAGCTGCCAGCCGGGACCGGGAGAGAAGCCACGAGGACGCCGGGGGACCTTGCAGCCTACGGTGGGATGGAGGAAGTCCCAGGTAAGACACTATTTCATTTTTAACACGTGCTCAAGGTCACTTTAAAATGCTGAGTGTAATGTGTAAACTGCATATATCAGAGAATGATGCAATGTTACATAAAAACTATATATATATATATATATATATATATATATATATATATATATATATATATATATATACAGGTCCTTCTCAAAAAATTAGCATATTGTGATAAAGTTCCTTATTTTCTGTAATGTACTGATAAACATTAGACTTTCATATATTTTAGATTCATTACACACAACTGAAGTAGTTCAAGCCTTTTATTGTTTTAATATTGATGATTTTGGCATACAGCTCATGAAAACCCAAATTTCCTATCTCAAAAAATTAGCATATTTCATCAATAAAAGAAAAGTGTTTTTAAAACAAAAAAAAGTCAACCTTCAAATAATTATGTTCAGTTATGCACTCAATACTTGGTCGGGAATCCTTTTGCAGAAATGACTGCTTCAATGCGGCGTAGCATGGAGGCAATCAGCCTGTGGTACTGCTCAGGTGTTATGGAGGCGCAGGATGCTTCGATAGCGGCCTTAAGCTCATCCAGAGTGTTAGGTCTTGCGTCTCTCAACTTTCTCTTCACAATATTCCACAGATTCTCTATGGGGTTCAGGTCAGGAGAGTTGGCAGGCCAATTGAGCACAGTAATACCATGGTCAGTAAACCATTTACCAGTGGTTTTGGCACTGTGAGCAGGTGCCAGGTCGTGCTGAAAAATGAAATCTTCATCTCCATAAAATTTTTCAGCAGATGGAAGCTTGAAGTGCTCCAAAATCTCCTGATAGCTAGCTGCATTGACCCCTGATAAAACAAAGTGGACCAACACCAGCAGCTGACATGGCACCCCAGACCATCACTGACTGTGGGTACTTGACACTGGACTTTTCCCTCTCCCCAGTCTTCCTCCAGACTCTGGCACCTTGATTTCCGAATGACATGCAAAAGTTGCTTTCATCCGAAAAAGTACTTTGGACCACTGAGCAACAGTCCAGTGCTGCTTCTCTGTAGCCCAGGTCAGGCGCTTCTGCCGCTGTTTCTGGTTCAAAAGTGGCTTGACCTGGGGAATGCGGCACCTGTAGCCCATTTCCTGGACACACCTGTACACGGTGGCTCTGGATGTTTCGACTCCAGACTCAGTCCACTGCTTCCGTAGGTCCCCCAAGGTCTGGAATCGGTCCTTCTCCACAATCTTCCTCAGGGTCCGGTCACCTCTTCTCGTTGTGCAGCATTTTCTGCCACACTTTTTCCTTCCCACAAACTTCCCACTGATCTCAAAGATCTCACCAGCACACCTCAAATTAAAGCACACCTTTTATTGTGCCAGTATCCACAAAATTCCAACAATTGTTTCGGAGGCCACGCAGGGTCCCCCTTTATCAAGGCATATGGTTACATCGCACATACATAACAATTCCTCTATATACACTCCTAATCACCAATACCCCACCCGAAAAAAAGTGACCTCACAAATGACATCATGATTATTAGCATAGATAAACACAATCTATCTTTGCAAAATATAGACCATCAGAGGGCTATTCATATTCAACACATATCTCTGTGTGTACCTCATATAACTCTTCTCCTGCGCCTGCCATCATCAGGTGCACCCAGATCGCCCCTGGCGTATCGTGGTCCTAATTGGATGGACGCCATGCTGATGCACGATGACGCGTATGCGGCCTCCACGTCGCATGCGTCACGTGTCAAAACAACACTGGCGTCTTGCGTATGCGGCTTCCACGTCGCATGCGTCACGTGTTGAAACACTGGCGTCGTGCGTAGCGTGTAGTCAGGGAGACCGGGGCGGGTGTGTCAACAGACCCCAACCCCGCCCCCATCCCTCTACCAGCCAAAACGGAAGTCATTTGTGTCCTTTAAATAGGCTGGCAGATTTCTCACCAATGGCTGTAGAACGAAATCGATAAATTGAGCCAAAGGCTGTGTTACCGATTCCGTTCCAGATACAGTCGGTCTAAATTTTAATGGGTTTGTTTCCTTGTGGACTTTTGGGAGTCCATATATTACTGGTCTCTGAGGAAAAGAGATGTGCATGTAATCATATTCATTTTCTGTTAACCAACCGCTGTTTAAACCCAGTTCCAACAGTTCCCCCAATTTATGTCTGATTTTATTGGTTGGATCACTGCCCAGACATGCATAGGTGCTGTTATCACTCAACATGTTAAGTATGCCCTCTCTATACTTTTCATAGTCCATGATCACAATTGCTCCCCCCTTATCAGCTGGCTTTATGATTATGGTGTCATCGTTCCTCAGACGTTTAATCACATCCCTTTCTGCTCTAGTCAGATTGGGGTGCGACTTCCTGCTCCCTTCTCCTCTCTTGGTCTCGAATTTGACCATATTACTGAAACTTTCAATGCTCGGAAAGTCACCTGGTGGTACAAACTTGCTCTTCAACTTAAAGGGACTCACCTCCTGTATTTGGCTCTGCGACTTGGGTGGTTGCCCAAGAGTTGTCCCTGCCTTGTCCCTATGATAGTCTGTAGACAGTCCCTTCCACCTCTCCAGGCAACGTTTTGTATCATGAGGTGCCCCGAGATCGCAGGTGGTGAGTAATAAAGTTTGAAATTATATGCTTATTCGGCTCTATGCCTTCCCCACCAGAAGTGACTTATATACAGTTATGGGGAGATGATTGCCTTACTAAGTCCACTGTTAAGGAACTACTAGTCCTGAGGACAGTTGTAAATGCATATTTATCATATTTATGATATGAATTAGCATCGTTTTTGATGCTTATCCGGTGGACTGTACACAATATTCACAATATTTGCTGTTACTCTTAGAGACGATTGAGGGGATATACGTGGCCAGTGGAGGCGGGGTTGAGGTCTATTGACACGCCCGCCTCGATCTCCCTGAATGGACGTTTTGGCTGGTGGAGGGATGGGGGCGGGGTTGGGGTCTGTTGACGCACCCTCCCCGGTCTCCCTGACTACACGCTACGCACGACGCCAGTGTTTCAACACGTGACGCATGCGACGTGGAAGCCGCATACGCAAGACGCCAGTGTTGTTTTGACACGTGACGCATGCGACGTGGAGGCCGCATACGCGTCATCGTGCATCAGCATGGCGTCCATCCAATGGGAGTGTGGAGATGCACGGAAGGCACGCCCACAAGCGGGATCGGCGGGGAGTACTCCGTCGGATGAGGACAGCGACTAATAGGTAACGGACGGAGGGGGAAGGCATTGGAGTTTGAATATATCAATTAGGACCACGATACGCCAGGGGCGATCTGGGCGCACCTGATGATGGCAGGCGCAGGAGAAGAGTTATATGAGGTACACACAGAGATATGTGTTGAATATGAATAGCCCTCTGATGATCTATATTTTGCAAAGATAGATTGTGTTTATCTATGCTAATAATCATGATGTCATTTGTGAGGTCACTTTTTTCGGGTGGGGTATTGGTGATTAGGAGTGTATATAGAGGAATTGTTATGTATGTGCGATGTAACCATATGCCTTGATAAAGGGGGACCCTGCGTGGCCTCCGAAACAATTGTTGGATACTGGCACAATAAAAGGTGTGCTTTAATTTGAGGTGTGCTGGTGAGATCTTTGAGATTGGATTTCGAGTGTGGCACTGCCTATGCCACCTCACCAAGCACCCCGAGAAACGGATGGTGTGCCTGTCTCACTCTGGAAATATTAAACTTCCCACTTGATACAGCACTCTGGGAACAGCCTATTTGTTCAGAAATTTCTTTCTGTGTCTTATGCTCTTGCTTGAGGGTGTCAATGATGGCCTTCTGGACAGCAGTCAGGTCGGCAGTCTTACCCATGATTGCGGTTTTGAGTAGTTTTTAAAAGCCTCAGGAATCTTTTGCAGGTATTTAGAGATAATTAGTTAATTCAGATGATTAGGTTAATAGCTTGTTTAGAGAACCTTTTCATGATATGCAAATTTTTTTGAGATAGGGGTTTTCATGAGCTGTATGCCAAAATCATCAATAATAAAACAATAAAAGGCTTGAACTACTTCAGTTGTGTGTAATGAATCTAAAATATATGAAAGTCTAATGTTTATCAGTACATTACAGAAAATAATGAACGTTATCACAATCTGCTATTTTTTTGAGAAGGACCTGTGTGTGTGTGTGTGTATATATATATATATATATATATATATATATATATATATATATATATATATATATATATATATATATCTGAAAATAAAAATGTGAGACACTTTTCTTTGCTACTAATGTTCTATTAATTATCCGTACTACACATAGAATTAATTATGTCATACTTTTTTCTCCGCTTCAATGTCACTTTAATGTGCGCTACATAACTGTTGTGTGTATTGGTGAAATTGCAGTGTGCAGCCTCCACATGGCATTGGGTCACTAAAGTTCTCCTGAGCTGGAGGATGCTGGAGATCTTGTATGATCCATCAAACCTGAGCACGTTTTTTTGTTGTTGTTAAACTGTCTGCTACTAGGTAGCATAACTTTACAACTGTTGCCTCGGGTCATATTAGAACACTGAAAAGACAGCATAGGCTGAATCTGTCTGAGAAGATTGCAGCTTATAGCACAGACAGTTAGTGATACAGGAAGTGTTCAGCATCCAGGTTCCAGACTAGGGGGCTGATAAACAAACCAGCATTATGCTGTAATGTACGGTTTTACACACAGAAGACCATGTTATTTTCGAAGCATACAGGATTTTAGCAGCACCACTATAAGTTACTTATATGACATAATTCCTTTAATCATAAAACATCTTGCTGCCGTGTGTGTTTCATTGTATACATTTCCCTCTTGGTCCCATAATCCCCATCTCTTGTATTCTACTGCCTGGCAGCTGAATAAGTTTGTCCCATAAGGTCCCTGTAATGACTGTATAATGACATCAGGCTACACCAGTGATCTGCAAACTTGGCTCTCCAGCTGTTAAGGAACTACAAGTCCCACAATGCATTGCAGGAGTCTGACAGCCACAGTCATGATTCATAAAGGCAAATGCATTGTAGGACTTCTAGTTCCGTAACAGCTGGAGGGCCGAGTTTGCAGATCACTGGGATAGACTATACCTACATCTGCTCTGAAATCTGATCCTGACCTGTGTTTGAGATTGGGGTTTTATCAGAGATGTGAAAACTGAGGCTGTGGTTGTGCGAGACCAAAAAAAGCTTGTAAATACAGCTGTTACTGTCCACAGAAAGAAGAGCCTCTGGGAGGAGGATTGAAGTTTTGCTACTTAGTAAGGAAAAAGTAGCAGTTACACAAAGGGTTGGTCAACCTCAGAACAGATCTTTGGTTGAAGCCATGTGATGGCTGATTCCCACAGCTCCTCCTTGTGCACAATCTTTCAGAATTGTTGCTTTTCACCATACATAATGCAGTTGAAAGGGATTGACTGTCCTGATTTTACTTTGATTTATTTTTTGTATAAACGTTTTATTAAGTTTTTCAAGAGTAACAAGCAGTGGCGTAGCTAAAGAGCTGTGGGCCCCGATGCAAGTTTTACTATGGGGCCCCCAAGCACTCTATACATAACAATTGATACGGCGCACCAAAACCTGCCAATGGCAACTACAGTGTCAGAGGTGCAAGAAGGGGATGGGGGACAGTGTGTTAATGATTACCACTATTCAAAGTATCTATAGAAGTGATTATTATGAGCACAGGACCAATAGAAAGCTAATACTGTAGTTGAGGGAGGGCCCTTTGGGGCCCCTCTGGTCCAAGGGCCCCGATGCGGTCGCTACCTCTGCACCCCCTATTGCTACGCCCCTGGTAACAAGAGTATCGCACAGATATATAATTTTACAGAATAAAAGTGAAGTTATATCATTCAAAAGGCATACTTTTTCTTGTCCTCATTTTTAGGAACCCCTCCCACCTCCCTCTACCCTCATGTTCTGCCGACCTATTAGTACCATTCTAATAAGAAAACAACTTTAGTGAATACGTAAGGGGCCTAATTTATCTAGAAGGTCCATTGTTGCATACCATTCGGTATATTTAAATGGTTTCATCAGATTTTGGATTTCAGTTGTTGAAAAATACAGTCCAATAAAAAGTTTCCATTTTTTGAAAAAGGAGTTGGACCTTATGCTGGGAATACACGGGTCGATCCGGCGGCCGATTAGCCGCCGGATCGACCCCAGCCGCGTCCCCGCGCATCGATTGCCGCTCGACCCCACCGGCGCTTCCTTATCAGCGCTTGATACCCTGCCATTGTCCGCAGGCGGGGATCAAGCGGGCGGGAGTCGAGCGGCTTGATAGGGCCAGCTGAATATTATCAGCTGGCCGGATCAGCTGGTCGATGCACGGTACAGAAACGTACCGTGTATCCCCAGCATTAGATCTTTATGCATTAAGGCGTCCGTCTTGTCAATGTTGAATAGGTGGAGCAGTACTTTGATTTATTATGTTCAGTTTTTATTTAATCAACCAAAGCTCTAGTCCATTTTTGAATGCAGAAAGCAGAGTTCAGCGCTAATCCCAACAAGGTAAAACAATGAAGCAAACACTCCCTCTCTTGCCAAATCCCGAACAAAATGAATACAAATATGACCTGCGCTCAAGTATATATCTTATTAGAAGTAGAAGTGCAAAAACCAAGCAAATAAATATCTGGAAACACTCAAAATATCATAAAATAAATATCAATGAAATCTCAAGCGGTACTAGTCAAAGCAGAGCGTATCACATACCATCCACAGCCACTCATCCACTCAGACTATGCTACTCAGTACAGCACTAGTTATCACTGGTTGCAGTCTGCACACCGGACCTGAATAGAAATTCTCAATCACTAGCGTCAACAGTGGGATTCGTGAATTGTTCTGATTGTCTTCAGTTTTAATATAATTACTATTATTATTCATATTTAGTACTTATATAGCGCCAACATCATCTGTAGCACTTTACAAAGTATATTGTCTTTTCACTAACTGTCCCTCAGTGAAGCTCACAGTCTAATCCCTACCATAGTCATGTGTCTATCATAGTCTAGGGTCAATTTAGGGGGAAGCCAATTAAGTTATATGTGTGTTTTTTGGGGGGATTTGGGAGCAAACTGGAGTGCCTGGAGGAAACCTACTTAGACACATCAAGGACATACAATCTACATGCAGATGGTGCTTGCTGGGATTCGAACCGATGACCCAGTGCTGGATGGCGAGAGTGCGAACCACTACGCCACTGTGCGGCCCAATCCCGCTCTCCTCCACTATAGCCGTACTTAGCTTACTACTCACAGTCCGCCGTTGTTATTGAAAGGTCTCTCCAGTATGCAGTGAAAAACTGGGAGGTTGTTAAGTGTCCCCCGCTGGTGGCTTCAGTAGTCAGGAGCAAAAGCTTTTTTTTAATGCATATGATGCAGTAAATATATTTAAAATACTTGACTTGAAGTCCTATAGATACATTTCCTATTTACTGGAGATAAAACTGTCCATAATCCTTCCTCTATCTCATTATCACCTTTATGAAGCTGTGTGAGTGCTAAACACCTGACTGCTTCCATCCCTTCCCTCTGCTGAAGTGGTACCTCTTTATGGTCAGTACTACAGCTGCTGAGGTCTCTCAAAGATAAGAATCTGCTCCAGTTGAATAGCTGGTCATAGGAGGGAGCTGAAGAGTAAAAGCTGTTCTCTAGATAGAACACCCACTGCCAGCTCCATACTTGCTAAAGGTACTTCTGGGTCACATGACTGACTTTTTCTATGGAAAATGTCTTTGGAATGGCTGCATTAAAATGTATAAATAATGTATGAATATTGTCCCCTATTCAGCTTTGCTGACCATTAACCACTACCCTACTGTAACGATTGTGGAACTTTCCCCGTGATCAGCGCACAACGCGTGCGCTGACAAGGCGGAAATTCTCCACAAGCGTATAATTTGCAGGAACCAAGCAAAAGGTGCTACGCACCCGTAGAGGGAAAATTCCTGTCGGCAGATGGCGCTGGGGAGTGCAGAGGAACCAATCCTCTGTACCTCCACAAATGCCAGACAGGAATTGTACAAAACGCAGAACGCAATCGCAAGAGAGGCGATTGCGAATGAGAATGAGCAAAGGGACAGGTTGTATGTGTGTGTGCCAATCCAGTCGCCACCCCGCAACCGCACACACACAACAGCAGATATGAAATAGGAACGCGATCGCGAGAAGTGCGATCGCCAGACAAGACACAAGGCAGATCAGAACAGAATACGAGGTTAGCAAAGGCACAGCAAATAATACAATGAGGAGATACAGAAAATAACAAATGCTAGCTAACCGCGAACACCGCACTCATTCGCAACAGTGCACACAGTTATGCGCGGTCTCCACGTGATAAGCACAATAGAGACAAGCACGCCTAACTAACCATTAACAGACAAACATGAAACAGAGGACGCGAGCGCTTGCTTAACGGTTACCTCACCGAGCCTCCAGCAAGCGTAGCAGACAGACACACGAAAACAGGGACAATCGAGAGATAGGATCCACAGCACTAGCGAAAAGTGGCTAGCACGATCCAAGTACAGAGTAGCAGAACAGAAGGATCCCCAGCGCCAGCGAAAAGTGGCCAGCGCGATCCTAGAAGACAGAACAGAAGGATCCCCAGCGCTAGCGAAAAGTAGCTAGCGCGATCCCAGGAGACAGAACAGAAGGATCCCCAGCGCTAGCAAAAAGTAGCTAGTGCGATCCCAGGAGACAGAGTTGCAGAACAGAAGGATCCCCAGCGCTAGCAAAAAGTAGCTAGCGCGATCCCAGGAGACAGAACAGAAGAGATAGCTGGTAGCAACCGCTGCACCAGCTATACTCCAAGAACAGAGATCAGAACCATTTCCTGTCAACCACCATAGGGACAGGACAATGGCAAACAGGCAAGACAAGACAGAACAGGCAATACAGATAATACAATCCTAACAGCACCAGGGAAATCTGCCTAGCGCAGATTAAGGAATTACTCTAAGCTGATGTTCAAATAAAGAGCAAGGCTGACACCCCACCAGGAGTGTTACATAGGACGAAATCCTTATGAACAGCGAAGCATTGTGGGAAAGACATAGTACTTATAGTACACGCCTCCAATGAATGTGGCCAGGCAATTTGCATGACAACGTATGCAAATTCCTCTGCAAGCACAAGCTGCAAAACTGACAGGGCTCTATTCATAAAAAAGTTGTGGCGAAAAAACTCCTGGAGGGAAAATACCGCAGCGGTATTTTACACTTCTGGGGGCTCTATTCATAAAAAAGTTGTGGCGAAAAAACTCCTGGAGGGAAAATACCGCAGCGGTATTTTACACTTCTGGGTGGTCATTCATAAAAAAGTTGTGGCGAAAAAACTCCTGGAGGGAAAATACCGCAGCGGTATTTTACACTTCTGGGTGGTCATTCAAAAAAATCTTGCCAGCTGCGATGCAAGAGCGGAGATCTCCCGCTGAAAGCTGGCGGTAAGCTGTCGGAAGGCATGCGGAAACACTTCATCCGGCAGAGTCCCTCCGTGCACTGCTCTCTCTGGGAGGTCTGTCCCATTCACTTGTATGTAATCCGCAAAATCAGAGGAAGCGGTATTTCCCGTCCACATACCGCTTCCTCTAATCTTTATGAATGGCCATTTTGTTACTTTTTTCTAGATAAATCTAGAAAAACACTGGAGAAGGTGGAAATTTCTCGCTCTGCTGGGGGATTGTAGATTTTCATGCGGGAACAGCTTTTATGAATGCCCACTTTGCTAAATGGACGGGAAAATCCGCTGTTTTGAGCGGAAAACTTGCGGTAACCTTTTATGAATAGAGCCCACAGAAGCTGTTCTTTCCAGAGTCCTGCAGCATGCAAACCTACACAATGGTCAAAAGGCTGGCTGCCTGCACAGGCAGCTGAGCAAATCATCACACCTACCCTAGGTTATTCCCCTAAAAACATGAGCAATTTTCTACAAATTAGGCTTTCTTTGGTGATACTTTTTGCTAAGAATTATTTTATTTTATAGACATTTTAAAGGAAATACAGTAATGAGAAAACATTGAGGCTAGATTCACAGTGGGACGTTGCGTTTTGATGCCACGTTAAAGTCGCACCGCAAGCTTACAACGCAACACGCCCAAAAAGTGGCAACGCAGCGTTACCGTCGCATACAGCAGATACAGTAAAAAATACAGGCAATGAAAAGTGCGTACGTTAAAAAGGGGCGATGGGAAAAAAGGGCGCCGGGATTTTAACGATAAACATGGATTACGTTTAAAAATGTATTTCGTTTAAAAGTAATGTTTTTAAACGTTATAAATCATTAAATAATGTGTATTAAATCGGCAATTGTAAAAACGTTAATCTTTCGTTTAAATAATGAAACGCATAATAACGTTTAAAAAAAAATTTACTAAGTAACCCTCCCTGTACCTACCCCTAACCCCTAGACCCCCCTGTTAGTGCCTAAACCTAAGACCCCCCTGTTGGTGCCTAAACCTAAGACCCCCCTGTTAGTGCCTAAACCTAAGACCCCCCTGTTGGTGCCTAAACCTAAGACCCCCCTGTTGGTGCCTAAACCTAAGACCCCCTGTTGGTGCCTAAACCTAAGACCCCCCTGTTGGTGCCTAAACCTAAGACCCCCCTTTTGGTGCCTAAACCTAAGACCCCCTGTTGGTGCCTAAACCTAAGACCCCCCTGTTGGTGCCTAAACCTAAGACCCCCCTGTTGGTGCCTAAACCTAAGACCCCCCTGTTATTTTTTTCGTTTAAAAATAATGTAAAAAAAAAAAAAAAAAAAAAAAGTAATGTTTTTCGTTTAAAAATAATGTTTGGGAAAAATATTGTACTGGTTTTCGTTTAAAAATAATATTTAAACATGTATAAATCATTAAATAATGTGTAATCATGAGAAACAGTAATAAAACATTAAGTCTCCGGGCGCCGCTTTTAAAACGTTAGTTTTCTCCGGCGCCCTTTTTTCCTACCGGGCGCCCATTAAACGATATTTATTATAGAAGTGAATGGCGGCGCCCGATTTGTCCACTAGCCTCAGGCGCCCGAATTTACTGTTTCCATGAAAAGTATGCTTCCAAGTCATTACTGAGAATGTGCAAACAGTCCAACGCAGCTAATAACGTGTATAAAGCACTGCATGCAGTACTTTTACTTAACGTGCAGAGTTAGACACCAACGCAACATGTGCACTGTGAACAGGGCATTGATTTTTCATTGCAGTGAGTTATTCTGCGTTAAATGCTGTTTTAACGCGCGACTTTAACGTCCCACTGTGAACTTAGCCTGAAAAAGTCAATATTTCTTAGATTTCAGCCCTTATAGGTTGAAAATAAAAAGTGCTATTGTAGATTAAACCCACTCATTTTATATGCCCATGTCTCCTGGTTATTACAACATTTAAATTATGTTCCTAGTACAATGTATGGCGACAATATATTATTTGGAAATAAATGTGCATTTTTTTCAATTGTTTTTGGTTTTCTTTGCACTGTATCAGTAATTAAAAGCCTGTGTTTGCATAAGAACAATAATATACCCTCATGGCATACAGATGTGCCCCTTTTTTGACCCCACTCAACATAGATAGCCAGATGTGCCCTTTTAACAGCCTCACCCCCAGTAAAGATAGCCAGATGTACACCTTTACCCCCCCCCCCCCCCCTCCCTTGTATAGATAGCCTGATGTACCCCTTTAATAGCCTCACCCCCAGTATAGATAGCCAGATGTGCCCCTTTACCTCCCCCACCCCCTGTATAGATCACCAGATTTACTCAAATGGCCAGATGTGCCTGTTTAGTAGCCCCCCCCATTAGCTAGATGTGCCCCTTTACCCCCACTTATAGATAGGCAAATGTGCTTTTCGCCCCCCTCCCACTCCCATAGATAGCCAGGTGTGCCCTTCATCTGCTCGCCTTTAGATAGCCAGGTGTGCCCCTTGTTTGCACCCCACCCGGTGTAGACCCCTCCCCCATGCGATTGGGCTGCATGGAGGATTACCAAGGTTCTGTCACCTGACCTGGTTTCAGCGGCAATCGGGCTCCCCTTTGTACAGTATCGCTGTCATCCTCACTATGCCTAATGAACTGGGTCCCAACTTGATGACGTCATCAAGCCAGGATCCAGTTCATTAGGCATAGTGAAGCTGAGAGCAGTTCTGTACAGAAGGGGGCCTGATCGCTGCTGGAACCAGATCAGGTGAGAGATCCTTGGTATTCCTCCATGCTACTTGAATGGGGAGAGGGGTTTTGTGTTAATTGCAGGGGATTGGGCGGGGGTGGGGGTATCGGCTCACAGAGGGTGGGTGGCCAGTGAATGTAGTTAGAGGTAGGGGGGTTAATGAGCGCAGGTATGTGCTAGCAAGCATGCTGTGCTCATTTAGGGCTGGTGCACACCAAAACCCGCTAGCAGATCCGCAAAACGCTAGCAGATTTTTAAACGCTTTTTTTTATTTTTATGAGGCGGTTTGCTAGCGTTTTGCGGATTGCTGCTGCGGTTTTCAGTATAGTAGATTTCATATATTGTTACAGTAAAGCTGTTACTGAACAGCTTCTGTAACAAAAACGCCTGCAAAACCGCTCTGAAGTGCCGTTTTTCAGAGCGGTTTGCGTTTTTCCTATACTTAACATTGAGGCAGAAACGCATCCGCAATCCAAAAAATGCCTCACCCAGGCATTTTTCGTTTCTGCAAAACGCCTGCCGCTCTGGTGTGCACCACCCCATTGAGATACATTGACCAAGCAGATCCGCAGCCGCAAGCGGATCTGAAAACGCCCAAAAAGCCGCTCGGTGTGCACCAGCCCTCAAAGCAAGTAACTAATACTCATGTTGTGTGTCTTTTAGGAGCCACTTGCAACAACGTAAATATACTGTACTTGCGTAGCATAGTGGTTAAAAACAGTCGCTTCTGGACTCTGTTTTGTAATCTTAAAGTACACCTGAACGGAGAGGGATATGGAGGCTGCCTTATTTATTTCCTTTTACACAATACCAGTTTCCTTGCTGTCCTGTGGATCTCTTTGGCTGCAGTAGTGTCTGAATCACATTGAAAGCACATAAAGATGTCATGTGTGCCTAGTTGTCCTGCTGATCCTCTGCCTCTGATTCTTTCAGCCATAGACCCTGAACAAGCATGCAGATCAGATGTCTATGACATCTGACAAGATTAACTGCATGCTTGCTTTAAGTGTGTGATTTAGACTATTGACCAGAAAATTCAGCAGGCTTGCCAGGGAGCTGGTATTGTTTAAAACTAAATAAATATGGCAGCCTCCATAGGTCTCTCGCCTCGATTTCCTTGAAAAGATGAAATGCTGACTCCCTCTCTTCTATTTACTTTTTACAGAAGAAAAACAAGAAGGGATCTGTGGACATATCAAAAGTCAAGTGTGTGGAAGTTGTAAAGAATGGAACAGAGCAAGTCACCTGTCAGAATAAATATGCATTTCAGGTATGTTTGTCATCACAGAGTCTAATTCCGAAGCAGACACTGTTGGTCAGTCCTTGCGAAATATCATTATTAAAAATGCCATACACAGAAAACAAATGTTCACATATGAGAAAACACATTTTTATATAACTGCATTGAAGTAGTGTATGACGTATAAGAAAACACATTTTCGCATATGAAAAAACACTTTTTCTCATAAATGCATTGAAGTCTATGGGGCATAAGAAAAATGTTTGCGTTCTATCAGCATGAGAAAATTACATTTTCAATGAAATTACGTGTCATTGCGATAATTATCATTTCTACCATAATTATGATTACATGAGACAGGTGTGACTGGGCAGGATAGGTGAAAGTCATCAGGTGTAGCTGACTAGAGAGGCTGAAGTCATTTGGTAAAATTAAGCAGAAGTCGTCTAGTGGGGCAAGGCAGGAGCAGCAGGAGTCTTGAGAGGCTGGACAGGAACAGCAAGAGTCTCATGAAGCTGGCCAGAAGCAGCATGAGGAGCGGCAGGAATCTTGCAATGATGGGCAGGAACAGTAGGAGATTGACAAAGCCTGGAAGGAAAATTAGGTGCCTATAGAGGCTGGGCACAAATAGCAGGAGTTTGGTGAAGCTGGGAAGGAAAAGTAAAAATCTGTCAAGACCTGATAGGAGAAGCAGGAGTATGGCTAGGCTAGACATGAACAGCAGGAGTCTGGCAAGGCCCGGCAGGAACAGCAGTAGTCTGACAAGGCTAGACATTCACAGCAGGAGCATGGCAATGCTTGGCAGGAACCACAGTAGTCAGGCAAGGCTTGGCAGGAACCACAGGAGTCTGAGAAGGCTAGACATTAACAGCAGGAGCATGGCAAGGCTCAGCTGGAACAGCAGGAGTCTGGCAAGGCTACATATGGACAGCAGGAGTCTGGCAAGGCTTGGCAGGAACAGCAGGAGTCTGGCAAAGCTTGGCAGGAACAGCAGGAGTCTGGCAAGGCTTGGCACGAACGGCAGGAGTCTGGCAAGGCTAGACATGAACAGCAGGAGTCTGGCAAGGCTAGACATGGACAGCAGGAGTCTGACAAGGCTAGACATGGACAGCAGGAGTCTGGCAAGGCTACATATGGACAGCAGGAGTCTGGCAAGGCTACATATGGACAGCAGGTATCTGGCAAGGCTCGGCAGGAACAGCAGGAGTCTGGCAAGGCTACATATGGACAGCAGGTATCTGACAAGGCTCGGCAGGAGCAGCAGGAGTCTGGTAAGGTTAGACATGAACAGCAGGAGTCTGGCAAGGCTCGGCAGGAACAGCAGCAGTCTGGTAAGGTTAGACATGAACAGCAGGAGTCTGGCAAGGCTCGGCAGGAACAGCAGGAGTCTAGCAAGTCTACATATGGACAGCAGGAGTCTGGCAAGACTGCATATGGACAGCAGGAGTCTGGCAAGGCTACATATGGACAGCAGGAGTCTGGCAAGGCTACATATGGACAGCAGGAGTCTGGCAAGGCTACATATGGACAGCAGGAGTCTGGCAAGGCTACATATGGACAGCAGGAGTCTGGCAAGGCTACATATGGACAGCAGGAGTCTGGCAAGGCTACATATGGACAGCAGGAGTCTGGCAAGGCTACATATGGACAGCAAGCATCTGGCAAGGCTAGGCAAGTACAGCAGGAGTCTGGCAAGGCTCGGCAGGAACAGCAGGAGTCTGGCAAGGCTACATATGGACAGCAGGTATCTGACAAGGCTTGGCAGGAACAGGAGGAGTCTGGCAAGGTTAGACATGAACAGCAGGAGTCTGGCAAGGCTCGGCAGGAACAGCAGGAGTCTGGTAAGGTTAGACATGAACAGCAGGAGTCTGGCAAGGCTCGGCAGGGACAGCAGGAGTCTAGCAAGTCTACATATGGAAAGCAGGAGTGGCAAGACTATGGCAAGACTACATAAATACAGCAGGAGTCTGGCAAGGCTACATATGGACAGCAGGTATCTGGCAAGGCTCGGCAAGTACAGCAGGAGTCTGGCAAGGCTCGGGCAGGAACAGCAGGAGTCTGGTAAGGTTAGACATGAACAGCAGGAGTCTGTATGGGAAGCAGTCTGGAACTCAGAAGAGTCTGACTGCGTTGCATCAGCAACAGGCTAGAACATGTGTAAAGGCCTGTACCCATGACATGATTTTTGCTGTGGTTTTTTACGACGTTGTTTAATAAATTCTTGTTAACCTCCCGGCATTATGATTAATTCCGGAGTTTAGTGTTTGAAAGAGGTACAATTTTTTCACAGGCTTTTAGACCCCTAAAATCATACCGCTATATAGATCCAGCTCGGGGTTACAGCTTTGAGCTGCAGATTTCATATTTCATAGATTTTATATAACTGCATTGAAGTAGTGTATGACGTATAAGAAAACACATTTTCGCATATGAAAAAACACTTTTTCTCATAAATGCATTGAAGTCTATGGGGCATAAGAAAAATGTTTGCGTTCTATCAGCATGAGAAAATTACATTTTCAATGAAATTACGTGTCATTGCGATAATTATCATTTCTACCATAATTATGATTACATGAGACAGGTGTGACTGGGCAGGATAGGTGAAAGTCATCAGGTGTAGCTGACTAGAGAGGCTGAAGTCATTTGGTAAAATTAAGCAGAAGTCGTCTAGTGGGGCAAGGCAGGAGCAGCAGGAGTCTTGAGAGGCTGGACAGGAACAGCAAGAGTCTCATGAAGCTGGCCAGAAGCAGCATGAGGAGCGGCAGGAATCTTGCAATGATGGGCAGGAACAGTAGGAGATTGACAAAGCCTGGAAGGAAAATTAGGTGCCTATAGAGGCTGGGCACAAATAGCAGGAGTTTGGTGAAGCTGGGAAGGAAAAGTAAAAATCTGTCAAGACCTGATAGGAGAAGCAGGAGTATGGCTAGGCTAGACATGAACAGCAGGAGTCTGGCAAGGCCCGGCAGGAACAGCAGTAGTCTGACAAGGCTAGACATTCACAGCAGGAGCATGGCAATGCTTGGCAGGAACCACAGTAGTCAGGCAAGGCTTGGCAGGAACCACAGGAGTCTGAGAAGGCTAGACATTAACAGCAGGAGCATGGCAAGGCTCAGCTGGAACAGCAGGAGTCTGGCAAGGCTACATATGGACAGCAGGAGTCTGGCAAGGCTTGGCAGGAACAGCAGGAGTCTGGCAAAGCTTGGCAGGAACAGCAGGAGTCTGGCAAGGCTTGGCACGAACGGCAGGAGTCTGGCAAGGCTAGACATGAACAGCAGGAGTCTGGCAAGGCTAGACATGGACAGCAGGAGTCTGACAAGGCTAGACATGGACAGCAGGAGTCTGGCAAGGCTACATATGGACAGCAGGAGTCTGGCAAGGCTACATATGGACAGCAGGTATCTGGCAAGGCTCGGCAGGAACAGCAGGAGTCTGGCAAGGCTACATATGGACAGCAGGTATCTGACAAGGCTCGGCAGGAGCAGCAGGAGTCTGGTAAGGTTAGACATGAACAGCAGGAGTCTGGCAAGGCTCGGCAGGAACAGCAGCAGTCTGGTAAGGTTAGACATGAACAGCAGGAGTCTGGCAAGGCTCGGCAGGAACAGCAGGAGTCTAGCAAGTCTACATATGGACAGCAGGAGTCTGGCAAGACTGCATATGGACAGCAGGAGTCTGGCAAGGCTACATATGGACAGCAGGAGTCTGGCAAGGCTACATATGGACAGCAGGAGTCTGGCAAGGCTACATATGGACAGCAGGAGTCTGGCAAGGCTACATATGGACAGCAGGAGTCTGGCAAGGCTACATATGGACAGCAGGAGTCTGGCAAGGCTACATATGGACAGCAGGAGTCTGGCAAGGCTACATATGGACAGCAAGCATCTGGCAAGGCTAGGCAAGTACAGCAGGAGTCTGGCAAGGCTCGGCAGGAACAGCAGGAGTCTGGCAAGGCTACATATGGACAGCAGGTATCTGACAAGGCTTGGCAGGAACAGGAGGAGTCTGGCAAGGTTAGACATGAACAGCAGGAGTCTGGCAAGGCTCGGCAGGAACAGCAGGAGTCTGGTAAGGTTAGACATGAACAGCAGGAGTCTGGCAAGGCTCGGCAGGGACAGCAGGAGTCTAGCAAGTCTACATATGGAAAGCAGGAGTGGCAAGACTATGGCAAGACTACATAAATACAGCAGGAGTCTGGCAAGGCTACATATGGACAGCAGGTATCTGGCAAGGCTCGGCAAGTACAGCAGGAGTCTGGCAAGGCTCGGGCAGGAACAGCAGGAGTCTGGTAAGGTTAGACATGAACAGCAGGAGTCTGTATGGGAAGCAGTCTGGAACTCAGAAGAGTCTGACTGCGTTGCATCAGCAACAGGCTAGAACATGTGTAAAGGCCTGTACCCATGACATGATTTTTGCTGTGGTTTTTTACGACGTTGTTTAATAAATTCTTGTTAACCTCCCGGCATTATGATTAATTCCGGAGTTTAGTGTTTGAAAGAGGTACAATTTTTTCACAGGCTTTTAGACCCCTAAAATCATACCGCTATATAGATCCAGCTCGGGGTTACAGCTTTGAGCTGCAGATTTCCGTCCCAAGCCTGACTCGGGATTACCGCTAAGGAGGTTACACTGAGTAGCAGGCTGGTACTCTTCGAAATCTGTTGCAACACTAGGTGCACACTTGTCCATAGCAGATCGGATCATCCCCCCCCCCCCCCCCTCACCTGGGTCCCCCGTCCCCTCCACCTATTTGGGCAAGAATGTGTTAAAATGTGTAGGCAGCGAGTGGGGACGCTAACCTTCTCTCCTTACGTTCCTCCACTTGCCACTTGACTTCCTGCAATGTTGCCCTCTATACTTCGGAGGGCGGCATTGCAGGAAGTGACGCGGCGAGTGGAGGAAGTAAGGAGAGAAGGTAGGCTTCCCCGCTCACTGCATACATTATATTATAACAACTTTTTGTGCAAATAGCTGGAGGGGAGCGGGGATTGGGGACCCAGGTGAGGGAGGGAGGGCGACCCCCCTCCTCGCCGCCCGCTGTCACCCACATCCTATCCTGGCTGCTACCCCCTCCAGCATGGTGGCCCCAGTTAGGATGCACACAATGTTTATGGAAAATAAATATTACAACCAAATCCATGTGAAAAATGACAAACCATCAATACCGTATATACCTAAATACAAGTCGGCCTCGTGTTAAAGTCGACTCCAATATTCAACCCTCTTAAGCTGGAATTTCTTATTGACTCAAGTATAAGTATACCCAGCAAAGTTAATCGCTGCCCTTGGGGCTCAGGAGGGGTTAATGACTGCACTGCATACAGTATTGCAGCCATTAACCCCTCCTGTCCCTTAAAGGAGTTATCAGGCAGTAATACATAAAATAAGGGCTACTTACCCCGGGCTTCGTCCAGCCCCAAGCTCCCAGCATGTCCCTCGCCGCAGCTCTGCTCGCAGCCGTTTGCCGCCTCTGCCTCCCAGTCCGTGGTGATGACGTCAGGCCGACCTGGAGGTCGGCCTGTACTGCGCCTGCGCGAGCGGTGCTGTCAATCACCGCCACGTGGACCGGAGCGTACTGCGCAGGCGCAGTAGTATCAAAGGGCCAGAAATCAAAGGGAGCATGAGCATAAGATGCCGTCATGGATGGGTCATGGATCATTACGGCGAGAACAGCTGATGAATAGCTGACTGTGCAGCTGCCGCGAGGGACACAGAGACTATGAGGGGCTGGAAGAAGCCCCAGATGAGTCTAACTTTTTTTTTAAACCCGCCTCAAGTATCCTTGACTTGAGGTAAACGCATAAAAATCCATTTCCTTTCATTTTAGGAAAGTTCCCTACTTCTGTTCCCACATCTGGAGTGAGCCTCAACTGTATCAGTGCCGCCAAATGTGCAACACTCCGAGTAGGCAGATCCGTATTGTGCTGATAATAAATAGGCTCATTAGTAATATACCCAAACCTGGACAAGACAAATTCTCGAAGCAGTCATGTTGCTTAGTGTAAATTATACATACTGTATTACCTTTGGACCTGAACATTTAACATTCATTACCTTATTGTTTGGCTTTGCTTGCTTGTAGAAGTGCATGGAGCTGGGTAGTTTATTTTTGTTAATTTTTGCAAACTGTTGTCTTACAATTTCTCATATACTACTTCCTGTGAATGCTAAGTCTTATCTCCTCATGTAGACACTTGGGAGCATATTCACGAACCACTGGTAAAATTGCCATGTGCAGGCAGTAACATGTTGTGCACATAACGTGAGTTGCGTTGTTTCCGCAATGCAAGCTATGTCACTTGCATAATTTCCAGTGAAATTGTCATGCTTTGCCTGCTGTTTCTACTGTACTGCAAGAATGCTGGGCAGTTTAGGCCTCTTTTCTATGGGCAGTTGAACTGTGTGCTCAGCAAGTACCGTAGTTACCAGGCAGCAGTGAGCAGTTAAAAGAGTATGAATATTAAAGGTATAACGCACCAATTCAAATTATGTCCAAAACACCTATTTATTGCACAATTATTGGGACACACGTGCACATCAGCACAAATGAGTAAAAAACATGCACAACATAAAACATATTCTGCGCAGAACCATAATTAAAACCACGAGGCTTCCACCGAGGTCATATAAACATACCACACATTGTCATAGTGAAACATTTTTCCATCACTAGTGACCTGCTAGGCTTCCTTAATATATATATGCTCAAATCACAATTGCATGCTGGAATAACTGTTGTCAATAACTCATCCAGATACTTTTAGGGGAAATGAGTGATATCATGGATTTTGTGAGATTGTTCCGATTATACAGTATATAACCGACTACTCCATACCACAGTCATTTCTCCTTCATTATATGTATTCCTCCTCACTTTTCACAGTGTTAGATTAATTTGAGTGGATACTTGCAGTTAGAAGAAGTCGCCAGTATGCAGCGATTGCAGTCGGTGCAGACTTGCATATCACTCGAAGGGATACCAGTTCAGGCTTCTGACATGTCAGTAAGCTGTAGTAATATAATTGGAAGTAGACTTTTTTACTATACAGGAAAAGACAAAAAACCTTTAAGTCCTTTTCGATGTGATCCACTTCACCTCAATAGACTTTTTATATAGATAGAAAGGACCAAAAAATACAAGATCTTGTAAGGTCTTATGGTACAAAAATATCAAAAAACTTTATTAGCATAGATACAAAAGAAATTCATTAAAAAGTCTCTGTAATAAGCTCCTGGTATGTACAATCATCCAGAACAAGGATATGAAAATTGGTAGTAGAGTAGGCTTAATATATTAGCAAAAAGCATTAGGCAACAACACGCTCGTTTCGGGCACGTAGGGCCCTTCTTCAGGCCACTGTACAAAGCACTTTCTCTAAATATTTATCGACACTACATGGCAGAAGCAGCAACGGAAGAGATAAACATCTGACCAACCAGATGTCTCCGCATGATCCTGGCGGCAGGCAAACAAGATGGCCGGGCAGCTAGAGCAGGAGTGCAGATGTCAGTAAGCTGATCACTATCGACCCATGTGTATTCTCCTAGGAGTATTGTGCACTGCACCGAGTGTGCTCCGGTGGAATGGCAGATGTCGGTGGACTCACTCCTATGTCCGCAGACCGCCAGGCTCTCTCACCGCGCTGGCGTCCGCTCGCACTTCAGGATTCTGTCCATGCCGCTCACTCTGCCGAGCTGTAGTCTCTGCGCTCGTGGGAGCTGGAAACAAGGTCCCATGACTGGCCGGTGGCTCCTCTCACCTACACGGTTCACGTCGTTTGATGTTCCATCAGGGTGTGGCCTGTGCCCTAAGTCTCCTTAGTTATATAGGCTGGATTCTCCTCCTCTGATCCCCGCCTACTGAAGAGTTTGCGACCACTTGGATGCACAAGTTTGCTTTTTACACATAGTCAGTGTGCATGCATCATTATGAAATATACTGATGCAAATGCCTTCCCTTATCTGTATAGTCCGATTCCTTCTATGCAGACAATGTTCCATGCTTTCTTATATCAATATATATATATATATATATATATATATATATATATATATATATATATATATATATATATATATATATATATATATATATATATATATATATAAAATACCAAGGGGTAAGCAGCACAAACCAAATTTTTATGCAATTCTATGCAAAGCATGCACGCAGCACAGGAGGTCCCCAAACTCCATAAGAAATATATAATTACAGAGGGGCTGCAGCACACAACAGGAAAACAGTGACAGGGGCTCTTGGCGCGTTAAAGCGTAACCAAGAGCCCCTGTCACTGTTTTCATGTTGTGTGCTGCAGCCCCTCTGTAATTATATATATATATATATATATATATATATATATATATATATATATACATATATATATATGCTATACTTGATGACAGTTTTTTAATCATTTGTGGAGAGTTTTTTGGTAAAGTTTTTCAGATCTTGCAAGATATCCAATCCCATTATATAGTTCAAGCACCATGAGCACACTGATTGTAAATTGCAGTGAGCAGTTGTCAGGCAGCAGCAAGCATTTGTGAGAGTTTGAGAGGCATTTCACTGCCTATCTACTGCCTGTGGAAAAGAGGCCTTAGTCTGGCATTTGTTGCTCCTAATTTGAGTGTCACATGGTCACACCAGCATATTTTGCCCATGAAACAGATGTTCTGTAAACAACTTTGCTCATCTATACTTATTATATTCACTTATCATTCTGATTACTATTCAAAATTTGCTCTGTACTATTTGGGGTTTCAAGGTTTTTTGTGGGTTTTTTTTACAAAGTTTATTGAGGAAGTTGTTTAATCTTTTAGCAGCCACAGAAAGTAAAACTTTATTTGGCTGCAGGGCCAGATTTCTGAGGAAGTGTGCAGCCTGTCAGGGTATGCAGAGTGGTGCAAGGATCTTTTATAGTTACCTGTCCCATACGCTGGACTGGCTTTCTCTTTTCATCCACCCACACCGCTGCACTCCCGGCATCCTCTTCTGACTTCCGATCACATATGTTACTGGGGCTCAGAGGATAGTGTCAGCGGTGCAGCGCCATCTGGTGGTGGAAGAGACTCCATAACGTAACGTGATCAGAAGTCAGAAGAGGATGTCGGGAGTGTATCGCCGCAGGTGGATGAAGAGAATCCGATGCAACCGCCCGGAACAGGTACATATCAAACGCTCCCTGTGCCACTCTGCATGACCTCATTAGACAGAACAACAACCTCTGCCGGCTGAGGGGTGTATGGGTATAGCATCTTCAGAGAAAATATTTTGTTTGAAGATGCTGACGGGTTAAAGTACAATGACAAGGCAAATGGAATTCCACTATACACTTGCATGTGTAAAAATTACATTGTTTCAATATGACAACTTTCTATATTTTATGGGAAGCGGTGAGGAAGCAAGGCGTAAGGGGGGGGGGGGGGAGAGGAGATAACTAAGAGGGCGAGAGGTGGGGGAGGGAAGGACAGTAACAGAAGTTGTGCAGTTTTAGTAAAACCAAGCAGACAAACAGTTTTTGTATATTACATTAGTTCCCAGTTTCAGAAAGGTGACCACCTATGTGAGATGCGGAAAGTAACGGATATAAGCTTCAGGCAGCTAACGGGGGGTTTCACATTTTTTTGTCCTGTGGCTATTTTGTGATGATCTAATGGAAGTTCAAGCAATGGTAACATAACATACAAAAAAAAAATACAAAAAAAAAAACGTTTAATACTTCCCACAGCCCCTGACAGTGGAGCAACATTTGAAACAAATATAATCCTTATATTTGGGGTATTCTTGAAAATAAGTTTTAGGCCTCCAGGAAGTGGGGACCTCAATCTCAGCTGCCCTTATCTGTATGCCCTGTGGCCTTGTACTGCCCTGCATGTATGAACCCATTATTGAATATTTATAGTTCTTACAAGTGCAGTTATTTACTAGGTGGTGGATTTCAGGACCCACAATAAACATCCAGTCATCTCTGATTTAATGATAACTCCACACTGCAGGCTTTCTATACTCTACATAGATGTCTACATTTTTGTAGCAAAATACTCCATTGATATGCACTGATATTAGGATTTCAATGGGAAATGAGCAAATCTAAATGGTGAGTGCTATAATGAGCATTATCCAATAACCTGTGTCCATCTCTCTTTCCAGGTTGTCTATGATTCAAATACACTGTACATTTTTGCAGCAACCCCACAGAGCCGTGACCTATGGGTGAAGTTTTTGAAAGAAGGTGATTATTTCCATTTTCTGTGTCGGTGTGACTGGGGGTGTGATGGAGGCATGACTTGAAATGTTGTGTAATTAGACAAAGTTTATTATACAAAGTTTAATTTGCAAAAAGTTGAACAAATTTGTATTGAAAATTTGTAAACAGTACAATTCAAACCATTCTAGGCACATCCAATAGACTAGATGATATGCAACATTGACATTGATAAGGTACACTTAAGATACAGTGGGTTGCAAAAGTATTCAGCCCCCTTGAAGTTTTCCACATTTTGTTACATTACTGCCACAAACATGCATCAATTTTATTGGAATTCCATGTGAAAGACCAATACAAAGTGGTGTACATGTGAGAAGTGGAACGAAAATCATACATCATTCCAAACATTTTTTTTTACAAATAAATAACTGCAAAGTGGGTTGTGCGTAATTATTCGACCCCCTGAGTCAATACTTTGTAGAACCACCTTTTGCTGCAATTACAGCTGCCAGTCTTTTAGGGTATGTCTCTACCAGCTTTGCACATCTAGAGACTGAAATTCTTGCCCATTCTTCTTTGCAAAACAGCTCCAGCTCAGTCAGATTAGATGGACAGCGTTTGTGAACAGCAGTTTTCAGATCTTGCCACAGATTCTCGATTGGATTTAGATCTGGACTTTGACTGGGCCATTCTAACACATAGATATGTTTTGTTTTAAACCATTCCATTGTTGCCCTGGCTTTATGTTTAGAGTCATTGTCCTGCTGGAAGGTGAACCTCCGCCTCAGTCTCAAGTCTTTTGCAGTCTCCAAGAGGTTTTCTTCCAAGATTGCCCTGTATTTGGCTCCATCCATCTTCCCATCAACTCTGACCAGCTTCCCTGTCCCTGCTGAAGAGATGCACCCCCCGAGCATGATGCTGCCACCACCATATTTGACAGTGGGGATGGTGTGTTCAGAGTGATGTGCAGTGTTAGTTTTCTGCCACACATAGCGTTTTGCATTTTGGCCAAAAAGTTCCATTTTGGTCTCATCTGACCAGAGCACCTTCTTCCACATGGTTGCTGTGTCCCCCACATGGCTTGTAGCAAACTGCAAACGGGACTTCTTAATATTTCTGTTAACAATGCCTTTCTTCTTGCCACTCTTCCATAAAGGCCTACTTTGTACAGTGCATGACTAATAGTTGTCCTATTGACAGAGTCTCCCACCTGAGCTGTAGATATCTGCAGCTCGTCCAGAGTCACCATGAGCCTCTTGACTGCATTTCTGATCAGCGCTCTCCTTGTTCGGCCTGTGAGTTTAGGTGGATGGCCTTGTCTTGGTAGGTTTACAGTTGTGCCATACTCCTTCCATTTCTGAATGATCGCTTGAACAGTGCTCCTTGGGATGTTCAAGGCTTTGGAAATCTTTTTGTAGCCTAAGCCTGCTTTACATTTCTCAATAACTTGATCCCTGACCTGTCTTGGACCTGTCTTGTGTGTTCTTTGGACTTCACGGTGTTGTTGCTCCCAATATTCTCTTAGACAACCTCTGAGGCCGTCACAGAGCAGCTGTATTTGTACTGACATTAGATTACACACAGGTGCACTCTATTTAGTCATTAGCACTCATCAGGCAATGTCTATAGGCAACTGACTGCACTCAGATCAAAGGGGGCCGAATAATTATGCACACCACTTTGCAGTTATTTATTTGTAAAAAATGTTTGGAATCATGTATGATTTTCGTTCCACTTCTCACATGTACACCACTTTGTGTTGGTCTTTCATGTGGAATTCCAATAAAATTGATTCATGTTTGTGGCAGTAATATGAGAAAATATGGAAAACTTCAAGGGGGCCGAATACTTTTGCAACCCACTAAATATTTACAAGCAATACTAACATATGGGCAAAATAAGCCCTTCATTCAGAAAACAAAACACTTAAAGTGACACTAAAGTGAAAAAAAAACTTATGATATGATGAATTGTACAGTATGTGTAGTACAGATAAGAAATAGAACATTAGTAGCAAAGAAAAGAGTCTCATATTTTTATTTTCAATTATATAGTGTTTTTTATAGCATTGCATCGTATTGTTATATTTGCAGTTTGCTCTGTCTTATAGTTTAAAATATAGAGTGTGGTATACAGAGCTAATGACCCTTTGGCCTGGAACCCACTGAAAACCGCAAACGCAAAACGCAACCGCTAGCGTTTTGTCTGAGCGGTTTGCAAGCGGATTCATGCGCGTTTTTGGTCGTGTTTTGCAACATTGTATTTTTTTCCCCAGCGGGTGCCTAGCGTTTTGCGTTTTGCGTTTTTATCCTGATTGGTCCTGTGAATTATTTTTCATTTTGTTACAGTGTGCTGAACCGCAAAACGCTAGCAAAACCGCTCAGTTTAGGTTTTGCTGAGCGTTTCCGCTAGCGGTTCAATACTTTACATTGAAGCGCTAACGCTTCCAAAATGCTGCACGTCCTGCGTTTGCGTTTCTGAGAAACGCAAACGCTCCTGTGGAAGTTGCCCCATCCATTAACATTAGCCCAGCGTTTTGGCAAACTGCTAGCGTATCGCAGTGCTGCCAAAACGCTGCCAAAAGCGCTCCTGTGGGTTCCAGCCCTTTGAACTTCTTTGAAGTAAAAACCTTATCTGAAGCTGTCTGTTACTGTTTCTTTGATGTATAGTGCTCAAGAAATCAGCGACCAATTTGGTCGTGGAGTTTGGAGAAGCTCTTTTGCATAGATAACAACTGAAGTTTCTTAACGCTCCCTGTACTGGAAAAAATATATGTCTTGTTTCTTTGCTGTTAGGCTAGATTCACAGTGGGACGTTGCGTTTTTATGCCACGTTAAAGTCGCACCGCAAGCTTACAACGCAACGCGCCCAAAAAGTGGCAACGCAGCGTTACCGTCGCATACAGCAGATACAGTAAAAAATACAGGCAATGAAAAGTATGCTTCCAAGTCATTACTGAGCATGTGCAAACAGTCCAACGCAGCTAATAACGTGTATAACGCACTGCATGCAGTACATTTACTTAACGTGCAGCGTTAGACACCAACGCAACGTGTGCACTGTGAACAGGGCATTGATTTTTCATTGCAGTGAGTTATTCTGCGTTAAATGCTGTTTTAACGCGCGACTTTAACGTCCCACTGTGAACTTAGCCTCAATGTTATATTTCTTAGCTGTACTACACATACAATTCATAATCTCAAACGTTTATTTTTACTTCAGATTCCCTTTAAGTCCATATATTAATAGATCAGCATTGCAGACATTAGCAGTAATAGTGAAACTCCATTGAAAAGCAAGCTAAACAGCAAGCAATGAAGTCCAGCCTAACTGGTGCAGTGATGTAAAAATGCGCATCATTGCACCAATTAGACTGTGATCAAGAGGTCATCAACAGCCACTGTTGGCAATATGGTGCTATAGGCTGGATTTTTTAGCTTGATTTTGTTTGGAGTTTCACTGTTACTGCTAATGTTTGCAATGTTGATGTATTACTATATGGACTCACAGTAAGTTCTTTTTCTGAATGAAGGGCTTATTATTCCCATTTGTTACTTTTGCTTGTAAATATTTATCTTAGTTGTACCTCATTGATGTCGATGTTTTATACCAGCTAGCCTAGTGGATGTTCCTAGAATGCTTTGAATTGTACTGTTGAAAAATTTTCAATACAAATGTATTTAACTTTTTGCATATGAAACTTGAGTGCTGATGTATGTTTGCATATAGTTATAATTGTTTATGGGTGAGTCATGCTCACTCTTTACACTTCCATGCCTTGTAAGGGTTTTTTCGCCTTCCTCTGGATCAACAGGGATATGTGAGGGAGCAGGCTGGAGTTTTACTTTGTACTGGTTGAACTTGATGGACATATGTCTTTTTTCAACCATGATAAATATGTAACTATATGTAACTATGTAGCACCAAAATTACTGAACTATATGGGTGTGCATATTATTGATGTACTGTATATATTGAAATGTAGTGGAGGCATGACTGGAGATTTGATGGAGGCATAGCTTTAAAAGTAGTGGAGGCATGGCTGGAGGTGTGATAGAGGCATAGCTTGAAATGTAGTGGAAGGTGACTGGAGGTGTGATGGAGGCATGACTTGAAATGTAGTGGAGGCATGACTGGAGGTGTGATGGAGGCATGACTTGAAATGTAGTGGAAACATGACTGGAGGTGTGATGGGGGGCTGACTTGAAATGTAGTGGAGGCATGACTGGAGGTGTGATGGAGGCATGCCTTGAAATGTAGTGGAGGCATGACTGGAGGTTTGATGGAGGCATGAATTGAAATGTAGTGGAGGCATGACTGGAGGTGTGATGGAGGCATGACTTGAAATGTAGTGGAGGCATGACTGGAGGTGTGATGGGGGGCTGACTTGAAATGTAGTGGAGGCATGACTGGAGGTGTGATGGGGGGGCTGACTTGAAATGTAGTGGGGGCATGACTGGAGGTGTGATGGAGGCATGATTTGAAATGTAGTGGAAACATGACTGGAGGTGTGATGGAGGCATGATTTGAAATGTAGTGGAAACATGACTGGAGGTGTGATGGAGGCATGATTTAAAATGTAGTGGAAACATGACTGGAGGTGTGATGGGGGGCTGACTTGGAATGTAGTGTAGGCATGACTGGAGGTGTGATGTAGGCATGACTTGAAATGTATTGGAGGCATGACTGGGGGTTTGATGGAGGCATGAATTGAAATGTAGTGAAGGCATGACTGGAGGTGTGATGGAGGCATGACTTGAAATGTAGTGTAGGCATGAATGGAGGTGTGACACAGTATAACATGGAGTGTAATGGGGACATGAGTGGGGGAAGATGGTGCTTGACAAAATTTTTGAGGGGCCTTTTGCACTGGACCAGAGCAGTGCAATATTTTTACCACATCCCACCGCAGGGTAATAAAAGTCTATGTGGACTTTCATACCGGCGCGGTGCGACAAAAGCGACGTTTTCTCCACGTATCCCTGATGCTCGGACAATCTACTTTACCGTGCAGTTCTGCGCCGACGTGCGGGGGACTGGAAGTCATGGAAGTCTATGGTGACACATATGTGTGAAAACCCACAGCAAGTTTTACGCCTTGCGAATGCACGGAAGCAAATTTTCAGCAATACTTTTCCGCGCACGTGATCGCTTCGGCCACAGGAAGTGAGTGTCACTTCCTTCTTGGCTGGCTGCCAGACTAACGCGGTAGTCCCTGAAGGCCTGCTTTTTGCCCGGACCGCACCGCTGCCGCCAATTGGTAGACTGAAACTGGCCTCAGACTGAAAGGTGCTGCTCTTTCTCATCCCTGACGGCATGTAGCATTATGATTTTTCATGTTCAGTTGAATGAGAATCACAGGCAGAAGAAGTATAAGTACCAGGAATGGTAATCTGAAACTGCTGTAGACTCTTGAAGCTGGGTTTGAACCTTTGACTGCCAGTTATGTGATGGATCTTGGGAAAACTCTACGTGTCACTGACATGTATCTGGTCATGGCTTTCTTAGGGTTAAAGTAACCTTGTTAAAAAATAAAAAAATTACATTTATATATTATATAATCACATCTTAATATTGTTTGGGGTTATTTGGATAGCTCTCCAGCTTCCCCTGGTCACTCCTATTAAAGGGAACCTTAACTCTAAAAAAAAAAGTTTCACTTACCTGGGGCATCTACCAGCCCCCTGCAGCCATCCTGTACCCGTGCAGTCACTCATGGCTCCTCCGGTCCCCCGCCGTCAGCTTAGTTTCGTTTTTACCGACTATCGCAGACGTGAACACATATGTTTTTACGCGTTTCAGGGATTGTTTGGGACTGGGCACATTTTCTGCCTGCACACTCTACATACAAAAGTCTGCAATTTGCTGCATGTAGGCAAAATCTAACTTTTATTGAAATTTCAAAACCGGTAAAAAGGGCTGACGCTTTTTTCAGACCTTAGCCGTAGTCTATGACTTGGATTTTGCATTCTGTGAGTTGCAGACTTTCATGCAGACCACAGCAGGACCGTCCACCAGGCAACCTAGACAGGTGCCTGGGGCCTAGGGGGTGTCAAGCAGTTCATCAGCCACCCTCTCTGGTTGGATGAGGTGAGGTTGAGTGGTGCATGCATTGCTTTCATTTATTGCTAGCAGTAAAGGTTTTTATCTAAGAAGCGTTACACTGAGCATGCTCCTTGAGTTCCCAGCTGACCACTGTGTTCCTCTGTGTAGGGATAAAGAACAATAACTCCATATTGCACAAATACCATCCTCTGTTTTGGTCTGACGGTGTATACCAGTGCTGCAGACAGACAGACAAGTTGGCACCAGGATGTGAGCCATATAATATCTTTGGGGGCGGTAAGTACCTATTAGTAGTATTCACAATGCATATATAAAAAAATGTTATGTTTTTTGTTAAAGAGCACAATACAAGATAAATGCATAGTCATGTATAGTTTCTGTACAGAGTATATGCAATCCCCACAAGGGAGCAAAGGCACCCTGAAGTATTCAGAAATAAGCTCCTAAAGCCTTTTTTTCCTTAAAAAAATGTATTTACATTTTCATTCAAGAGAACATTACAAGATGAACACATAGTAATGGCATATACCCCTATACTGATGAACTGCAAGGCTTTTGGAGATACTTTTATAACCCTTCCCAGTTTTATGCAGGTCAACAATTCTTAATTGTAAGTCTTCTGAGAGCTCTTTTATGTGAGGCATCATTCACATCAGGCAATGCTTCTTGGGAAAAGCAAACCCAAAACTGGAGTGTGTTTTTTTTATAGGGCAGGGCAGCTGTGACCAATACCTCCAATCTCATCTCATTGATTGGACTCCAGCTGGCTGACACCAATTAGCACGGTTCACATACATTTTCAACCTGCACTGTGAATGTTTACATGGTGTGTTCAATAAAAACATGGAAACATCTAATTATTTGTGTGGTGTTAGTTTAAGCAGACCGTGATTGTCTATTGTGACTTAGATGAAGATCAGATCACATTTTACATGTATTAGGGAACATCCCTAATATTAACAAAGCATGCTTACTATTTAAAGAGAAAACCCAGCGCTTTCTGCATCCTTGGAGGATTCCTCGTAACACTGAAACAGAATGTTCTAGGTTGTGAGAAATGGGGGGTGTCAGACTGAGCCTGCTTCATATGGTGCAGTATGTTTTCCTTGCATCACATTGAAAACTAAAGGTGGAAATGACCATTTGCATCTCCTGCTGGCTAAAGGTGGCTGGCAAGTATAAAAGATTCTTACATAATATTTATATGTATGCATTGCCTGAGATCATTTTTTTTATATTAAGTCAATAAATATATACATTAATGAATAGTACATTTTACTCCGTTTAAAATCTCTACAGAGTGATATACCCTGTTTTAATCTCTACAGAGTGATATATATACAGTACACACACACGCACGCACGCACGCACGCACGCACGCACACACACACACACACACACACACACACACACACAATCCAATTTCATGGATACAATTGATGTGCTGGAGTAGCTGTAATTGGGCACACAGACAGGCCAGGAGGAAACTCGTGAATACACACAATTTTACGGTAAAAAACTGCAAGCACCTCTTTATGAGGAACTCTCTAATCTAATCTGAGATAAGAAAGAAAGGGTCAACACAACCTAATCTTACTAAAAAAAATATATGGTTCTCTGGGTAACGTCTCTTCCAACGAGCAGGTTCGTCTGTGGTACTCAACACAGGTAAATAGCTGAAAATGACTTTTTGTCATTTATTGAATAAATGCAGTAAAAAGTGCAAATTGTGTGCAAGTGGTTTTTTTTATCTACAGTAGCACTTTTTAATTTTTTTCCTCTTATTTTATTTCTTATGCATTGTAAAGGAAAAAGGAACTTCTGGGGAAAGAAAAGAATTTAAAAAAAATAGTTTGTTCTAGAAAAAAATGTTTTGTATATCACTTAGGTGTCATAAGTAGTTATAATGTTACTGCTGATTAATTAGGGACATAGCTAAGATGTCAAAGCTGCTCTAATACTGTACATAATATGGGAAACGGGTCTAAAGTGGATAAAAAGGAAATGTAATTGAAAATTGTCTAGTTATGTTTTTCTAATTAAAGTGAATCTAAACTAAGAACTTCCTCTCTGCTTTAAAAGACTAACCTATAGGTGGAAAAATCTTGATTACAGTTAATGAAAATCCTAAAAAAAAACCTGAAGTTTTAATTGAATTAACTTGGCGGCCGATCCACCATCCGATTCGATTATTATAATCGAATTGGATGAAAATCGGTGCTGCCAAGTGCATGTCCTATCGACAATGCGACCGATTTCGGGCCGAAAATTGGTCGCATTCTCGATTGCGCATACTGCAATATTTTGGGCCAACTAGCTCAATCGGGAACACGGCAGGAAAGATGTGCAATTTTGTGATGATCAACAAATGCCACAAAACCCCAATGCTGTCCCCTAATGTAAAATGTCCCCTTGGTGTCCAGTGTAAAGTATACATTACCTGTCCGCGGCCTGCGCTTGTCCCTCCGCTGCTCCGGGCACATTCCCCTCCGTATTCACACTCGCCCCACGTGGTTCCCTAGTAAGGGCGCGCATATGACATCACACACGTGCGCCCCTACTAGGAAACCACCTGGGCGCGTGTGTATGCAGGAGGAATCCTGTAAGCCAGCGGGGACAAGCGCAGGCCGGTAATGTATACTTATCACTGGACACCAAGGGGGCATTTTACATTAGGGGACAGCGTCGGTGCGGAGAGGCAGACAGATGCTGCACACAAGGCCGATTCCGGATCGATTTCAGCATGAAATTGATTGGGAATTGGCCTGCAGTGTATGGGCAGCTGACAGATGTCTCTCTAATCAGACTCAATTAAAGAAAGATTTATCTCTTGGTCGAATCTGCCCATAAATCGCTGGATGTATGGGTACCTTTAAACCTAGTCTTTTCATGTACAGGCACTCTGATTCACAGCTACTGATAAGGCTAACTACACTCTTGATTTATCTAAACACGCACACACAGCTCAGTGCAGTTATTTTCTACAGAATTTATATGTGGAATGAAAGCTTTTCTTTGTGTACTGTGCAAGAGTTCGGATCCTCTATAACTTCTTCTCTGTTACTTTTTTCAGTTGGATCAAAGCCCCTGCCTCCTACACCAATTGAAAATGTAAGTCCAAAGGATGCACTGAATTTATGTTACCCAATGTGGGTCATTTATGATTAACTAATGCTTAGTGGGTTTTTCCTTCTGTGAGTACTGTGCAATCATTTTCGTTCTGATTTAGTGGCTTCTTTCTTGGTAGAAAATATTAAGTGACTTCTGTTTTTTATAGAAAAGGCCCCCTCCTCCTTTGCCTCCAGAACCAGAACCAGAACCAGCGAATGAAGACAAGGAAGAAGTAGTAATTGCAATGTTTGACTTCCATCCTGTGGAGGCCCATGACCTGAGGCTGGTTACAGGAGAGGAATATGTAGTTTTGGAAAGGAAAGATGTGCACTGGTGGAAGGCAAGAAATAAGTATGGGTAAGAGAAATTATCCCAGTTCTTGTTCAATACCTGAGTCATTGTGAGGGATTGCATGGTGGGCCAGGCCAGGAACAGGTCAGTCATGAAATGTCTTTAGGATACATTCTTCCTGTAGGCACCCATGAATATTGATGCTAATATACAGTCTACTAACCTAACTACGAGAATCGGGTTCATGTAAAATCAAGTCATGATGGTCAATGAGATGCTAATAATTTCCAGCAGGGCTGGTTTAAACAGCTTGCGAACCTTTGGACAAAGGTAACCTGTCCCCCTCCCCCAAGCACAGTCAGCCCCTGGTGCCCCCAAGGTGGTTGAATCCCCCCGGTAGGTGCAAAACTGCATTGCAATAACTCACCTGTCCCAGCGTCCGGCATCGCACTGCTCCTCAGTGCTCTGTCTTGTCTCCTTCCTCTACTTCATGTTATAACATGTGCAGCATGGAGAAGAGGCAGGCAGTGGGGCCGAAGACAGAGCAGTGCGCCAGGAAAGGAGAGTTATTACAGTTCAGCCGCACATCGTGCTGGGAGCAGTCAGAGGAGAAAGCCGGGGGGGGGGGGGGGGGGAGGGCAATTGCCTTAATTGCCTTAATTATTATTTAGTATTTATATAGCGCCGACATATTACGCAGCGCTGTACAGTGTATATATATATCTTGTAACTAACTGTCCCTCAAAGGAGCTCACAATCTAATCCCTACCATTGCCATATGTCTATATTATGTAGTGTACTGTAGTCTAGGGCCAATTTTTAGGGGGAGCCAATTAACGTATCCGTATGTTTTTGGAATGTGGGAGGAAACCGGAGTGCCCGGAGGAAACCCACGCAGACACGGAGAGAACATACAAACTCTTTGCAGATAGTGCCCTGGCTGGGATTCGAACCAGGGACCCAGCGCTGCAAGGCGAGAAAGCTAACCACTACGCCACCGTGCTGCCCAATGGTAGCACCTGCCCTGATTTCCAATTGATGCCAATTAGATTGTAATTTTGTCAGAACTCGATGATATAAGATTCAGGTACATACTGTATGCAAATGTGGCCGACTAGCTAACACTTCCAAAGAGTGACCTAACCACACACACTGACTCTTTGTAAGTAGATTTTGCATACAATGTAAGAGCTGAATATATACCAGCAATCCTCTGTGAGACAGGTAACAAGGCACAGATAGTATATGAGTAGAACTGGTAATAGTCACCGGAATCTTAGTGGCAAAAGCAATCCAGATGATAGCAGGAGATGTTGATAACACGGAAGTCCAGAAACAATAGCTTATTGGTATGCAGGTTCCAGGACCAGGAGAATAGACCAGGAGGTTGTTAGTCCTATAATGATGTGCTTATGGGTATGCAGACTCCAGGGCAGGATGAGATAACACATCCAGAACACAGGAGTACTATATAAATGTCATGGCACAGAAGGGCTAGGCAGAAATCAAGGTCAGGCAATCCAATAGTCAGGGCAGGCAGCAAACAGGCAGAGTCCTGTAACAAGCAATAGATCAGTTCAGGCAGCAAACAGGCAGAATCCAACAGGCAGTTGGTCAGGGCAGGCAGCAAACAGGCAGAGTCCAGTAACAAGCAGTAAGTCAAAGTTCAGAAAGGCAATCCACAAGTTTTCCAAAAGCACCCAGCAGTAAGCAGAAGCATACGCTAACATGGGCAAAGTCAAAGTGCACTCAGCAACTTTAACCATTTCAGCCTGCGGGGATTTTTCACCTTATGCATCAGAGCAATTTTCATCTCCCATTCATTCGCTAATAACTTTATCACTACTTATCACAATTTATTGATCTATATCTTGTTTTTTCCGCCACTAATTAGGCTTTCTTTGGGTGGTACATTTTGCTAAGAATTATTTTTTTATAAATGCATTTAACAGGAATATTAAGAAAAAAATGGAAAAAATTCATAATTTCTCCGTTTTCGGCCATTATAGCTTTAAAATAATCCATGCTACCATAATTAAAACCTATGTATTTTATTTACCAATTTGTCTCGGTTATTACACCATTTAAAATGTGGTCCCCATCACAATATATGGCGCCAATATTTTATTTGGAAATAAAGGTGCATTTTTTCCCCGTTTGTTCATAGTATACCCCCTTCACACGCATATTTTAAAAAGTTCAGACCCTTAGGTAACAAATTTTTTTTTCCATTTAAAATTTTTTGGTGTGGGAAATAAACAGTTAATTTTAAATCTGAAATGTGTGTAAATTGCCTTCAAAAATGTATGTAGATGTAGTTTTACTATTTGGCCACAAGATGGCCACATTGAGGTAGCAGAGCAGCCGCCCGGACGTGAGGATCACGTCTGGGCGGTTGAAATGGTTAACTATATCAGGCAACCAATTAGTGGCCGGCCACATGCACACAACAGCCAATCACACGCAGACATTTATCTAGTTTAAATATCAGCTGAGAGAGAGATCAGCTGACACGGGTGGCAATACATGTCAACTGGTAACCAGTACTAACCAGCAAACATCCGGACAGTGTGTCAGCTATAGCACAGTGGCAAGAGCACTGCCTCCGATGTGAGAGACCAGGGTTCAACCCAAGGCAAGGTCAGCACCCACACATTATATTTATTACATAAACCCCTGCCTAATTGTCAGCTGACTCTACCTCTGTCTCTGCCTCAGACCATACTGTGGCCGAGAGGAGCGATCCCTTACAAATTTATGCAGTATGGAATTAGACTAATCAAAATAGACTAATCATTTGATTAATTTCTAAGCTGCATATATCTGAATGGATTTCCACGAAATCAACACCTCAGGTAAGGAACCTGGGAATAGGGTTGGTGCCAAGCCTCGACCTGATTGCTCAAAGAAGAAAGAGGTGGCACACTACTGATAATGGTTCCCATTAACAGTACCATTTTTTCATTAGATACAATTTTTAATGCGATTTTTATGATTAAATTGTACAGAAACCTGTGCTGTGTGTGGCGAAAAATCTATATCAAATGATTCTAAGGTGAAACGGAACAGAAAATTGAAATTAATCTGAATGTTGGATTATTTTACAATCGAATCGGAAGTGAACATTCCCTAATCGACTTGTTTGTTTAATCGATAATTACCTTCCTATTACTTTCATAAAAATCGTATTGAAACATTACATCTGAGGAAAAAATTGTATCGTTAATCGGCACCTTTAGGCAGATCTAGTAAGATACTGTAGTGCAGACAGAAGACTGCATGGAGTTGCTATTCTGAAAGTCTTAATAGAAACAATTGGATTGATTTAAAGGGACACTGAAGTGTTTAAAAAAACATCTTTTTATTTAATAAATGTGTTTAACCTAATAGCCCTAACTAAACCGCCGCATCACCGCGGCTTTAAGCTATCTAAATCCCCCCTGACTCCCCCCTCCCTCTCCCCTGCAAAATCCACAACTTTCTTCGTTGTGGATTTTGCTGTCCTAAGCGCTTCCGTGTGAGGCAGAGCTATGAGCTGCAGCCCTGCCTCACACGCGTCTGTCAGCGGCGGATCTCCGCCTCTCCCCCGCCCCTCTCAGCGAAGGAAGACTCAGAGGGGCGGGGGAGAGGCAGTGATCCGCCGCTGACAGACGCGTGTGAGGCAGGGCTGCAGCTCATAGCTCTGCCTCACACGGAAGCGCTGCCCGGATTGCCCCCCAGGGAGTTTGGGGGGATTTAGTTAGATTAGAGCGGCGCGAATGCAGCGGTTTAGTTAGGGCTATTAGGTTAAACACTTTTATTAAATAAAAAGAAGCTTTTTTTGAGACTTTAGAGTCTCTTTAAAGGGACCCTGAGCAGGTTCTAAAATCAGAATTTCCACTTACCTGGGGCCTCTCCAGCCCACCGTAGGCCACAATGTCCCCCGGCGTCCTCTTGGTTCCTCTCCTGGTCCCGCTTGTCGGCTCCGTTATTGTACCACTTTGGCCTGAAGTCTTCAGTACTGCTTCCTGCTTGGCCAATATGCGTCATCACGCTGGCCGGGCACCTGTCATCGCCAACAATAACTGAGCCAACAAGTGGGACCGGGAGAGGAGCCAGGAGGATGCCGGGGGACCTTGCGACCTACGGTGGGCTGGAGGTAGCCCCAGGTAAGTGGAAATTCTGTTTTAGAACCTGCTCAGGCCCTTTAGGCCTCTTTCACAGTGCGACATTAAAGAGAATCTGTATTGTTAAAATCGCTCAAAAGTAAACATACCAGTGCGTTAGGGGACATCTCCTATTACCCTCTGTCACAATTTCACCGCTCCTCGCCGCATTAAAAGTGGTTAAAAACAGTTTTAAAAAGTTTGTTTGTAAACAAACAAAATGGCCACCAAAACAGGAAGTAGGTTGATGTACAGTATGTCCACACATAGAAAAATATATCCATACACAAGCAGGCTGTATACAGCATTCCTTTTGAATCTCAAGAGATCATTTGTGTGTTTCTTTCCCCCATGCACTGAAGTTTCAGGCTGCTCTTTTCTTCCTGCAAACAGCTTTGCCCTTGTCTGTAATTCCTCAGTATGTGAAAGCCCAGCCAGCTCAGAGGACGATTTATCCAGCTTGTAAAAGATAAGAGAGAAGAGAGAAGCTGCTCTAATCTAAATAACACACAGGCAGTGTGCAGAGAGGGGCCTGGAAGGGTGAGTTCATAGCAGAACCACAACACTGAAGAACTTGGCAGCCTTCCAGACACAGGCCGACAAGTCTGACAGGGGAAAGATACATTGATTTATTACAGAGACTGTCATAGTAGAAAGTGCTGCAGTTAGCCAGAACACATTAGAATAGCTTTTGGAACTTGTAGGATGATAAAAAACAGGATGCAATTTTTGTTACGGAGTCTCTTTAAAGTCGCACGTTATAAAATATAACGCAGACTAACGCACAGCAATGCAAAGTCTGTGTGACATTCACAGTGCACACGTTGCATTTTTGTGTAACGTGTAGCATTATTAGACAGTGCTGCATGCTGTGCGTTATACACGTTATTAGCTGCGTTAGAATGTTTGCACATGCTCAGTAATGACTTGGAGACATACTTTTTATTGCCTGTATTTTCTACTGTATATGCTGTATGCGCTGGTAATGCTGCGTTGCGACTTTTTGGCCATGTTGCATTGTTAATTTGCGGTGTGAATTTAACGTCGCATGAAACCACAACGTCCCACTGTGAAAGTAGCCTAAAAGGGCAACTGAAGTGAGAAGAATATGGAGGCTGCCATATATATTTCCTTTCAGGCAATACCAGTTGCCTGGCAGTCCTGCTAATTTATTTGGCTGCAGTAGTGTCTGAATCACACCAGAAACAAGCATGCAGCTAATCTTGTCAGATCTGACAATAATGTCAGAAACACCTGTTGCATGCTTGTTCAGGGTCTATGGCTAGAATTATTAGAGGCAGAGGATCAGCCGTATAGCCAGGCAACTAGTATTGCTGAACTACTTGGGGACCTCCTAACGCCAATTGGCGTGAAGTCCTGGGGCTGCAGTTTCCCTGGGAACGGCCATGCGCATGCGCAATCGGTCCCTGCCACTTCACGAAACGGAGTTCAAAGAAATCCCTTTTGTTTACATCCGTACAGCACTGCGGTCCCAGGCAGCACTGTACGAGATCGGCGATCCCCGGCCTCTGATTGGCCGGGGATCACCGTCCTCTCATAGGCTGATGCCTATGAGAGGCGGAACAGGATGGATCACCGTCCTGTTCCATAAAGATCATGGAGGCGAGGGAGAAACAGCCTCATAGACGCTTAGAAAAAAACGGACTCAGAGTCAGCGGGCCACCACGTGTACCTTTGCACGCATTCTCGCTTGTACAGGAAGCTATCGCAGACATTAACACGTACATTTTATGCGTTGCAGGTTCAACGCGTACATTTTTACACATTACACCCAGCTTCCTGCACCAGCGGGAATGCGTGCAAAGGTACACCTGGTGGCCCGCTGACTCCAAGTCGGCAAAAACGAAACTAGCTGGCAGCGGGGGACTGGAGGAGCCGTGAGTGACTGCGAGGGCACAGGATGGCTGCAGGAGGGGGCTGGTAGATGCCCCAGGTAAGTGAAACTCTTTTTTTTTTTTTTTTTTGACTTAGGGTTCCCTTTAAAAGGATATAAATATGGCAGCCTCCATATACCCCTCTCTTCAGTTATCCTTTAATGGATGCAGCTATAACTTCAGAAACTGAAAATCCTGCTAGCTGTTCATTGTCTAGCATACATAAATATATTCACACACACTTGGTGCTTTCATAGTAAATTTTAAAACAATGAACTGTTCCTAAATTAACTTACAAACAAAACCAAAAAGATCAGAAATGATTTTCTTTTCTTTCAACATTTTGTTCCACAATCCATTTCAACTATACGTGTGACTTGGAAACTATGTAAATGCCGGGACTTCCCTCCAGTAATAGCTTGTTTCTCTCATTGCAGACAAGAAGGTTATATTCCAAGCAACTATGTGACAGAGAAGAAACTCGACAATCTAGATCAGTATGAGTAAGTGGTTACTTTGCTTTGTGAGTTGGCCCACACAGATGGCATGTGGTTTGATGGCATCTGTGATAAGACATTCTGTTCTTTAGCTGATGCCAGCAACTTTATTACATAATACAGGAAAATCACTGAAGAGCTCTAATCTAATGTGAAAACAGAGGCATTGAAGTGCAACCACCATTGTCTACTTTCTTCCAGTTTTGGAGCGTAAGCTTTCAAGCCAATAGACCTTCTTCAGAGTTAATTCTTGTGTAGAGTCTGAAGAAGGTGTATTGAGATGAAAGCTTATTTTTGGGGGGAATCTTTGAAAGTTAGCCAGTAAACTGTATCACCCTGGTTCAAATCTCCATGCATGATTAACTGATGGTCAACATGGTACAATACTCTATTGCTACTACTTTTTTACAATGAAAGAATGGCTAATGTGCTGTGGAGGCCCAGGGATTGTGTGAAAAGGTGTATTGGGGATCCCCTTCAATACAGGTAGTTCCCGACTTACAAACGCCCGCCTTACGAACGACCCACCGATACGAACGGCATGGATTCTGTGTTTCCATGGGAACAAGTTTAAAACTTTTTTTTTTTCAAATTGGACTTGTAGTTTTTGAGAAAATCGATTTTTAAAAAAATTCAAACAAAAAAATGGCTGTTAAACTTGTATAAGCAGGTACAGAGGGCAGGGGTGACACGGCTGGCACAGGGGGGCACAGAGGAGGTACAGGGGACAGAGATGGCACTGTGTTCCGACTTACAAACAGATTCAGGTTAAGAATGAACCTACAGTCCCTATCTCGTTCGTTAACCAAGGACTATCTGTATATGATACAGATTCCGAGGTGTAGCTACTGGGGTAGTAACATCTGCAGTTGCTGTGGGCCCAGCTTTTGATTTTCACTCTAATACAGGAGTAGAGTACAAGCACAAGAGTCTCTCTGGAGCTCCCTGTTTACCTCAAGACACAGCAATGCAGTGTGGCAAAGCGAAGCAGGTGTTATCTGGTACAGTAATAAAAACAATACTGAAGAAATCTTCACTGTTCATATTCAGATTGGAACCTTAGATTAAAAAAGCATATTGCCCTTCTTCATAGTGGTGCCCCTTTTCCTGTTCTCCTGGCTTGATCATATTACCAGATTGGTACTGTTTGATTAAATGAATAGAGTGCTTTTTTTTGTCTTCAGCAACTTGAATGCTTCTTTGCCTCCCTAGCTTTATCATGTGACTTCCTCTTGAGTTTAGGCTTAAAACAGGATGATGGGCAAGGAAAGTAAGGGAGAGGTGACAGCTGGGCGAGCCAACACACTTGCAGTGCGGTTCGGCGGGAGTTTGTAGGTTCATGGAGTGTGAAGTCTAAGGTGCCAGGACATCTGTGCCTATAGGCTCATGTGAGGTAAATTCGGGTCTGTATGTAACATAGTTATCATTTATCAGTTAGATTATTCTGCTTCTTTGCATGTACAATAAGTGTACAGAACTAGCAACAGTAGCCCATGAAGAGAGAGAAGCAGATGTCTGAAATGCTGACTAATGAAGCAGGGAGACATACTCTGCAGTAGTGTCTGGCAGCATAGAGGAAGTCAGTGTGATGTTACAGGGAGGAAGCCAATGAAGAAGTGTAATTCACAAAATCAGCTTACTGGCAAGTGAAGAATGACAGGAACCCTGGACTCCTATTTCTGATCACACATCCTATCAAGAACTGGTTTACTTAGTATTTTTGAAAAATATATGATGCAATTATGTTAGTTTAGCAGAATGGTATACATATGCAGGTTTTTTTTTCCATGTCTGGAGACATTACATGGTTTCCAATGATTGGAACCTTCCTTGTTTTCAGTAAGGGTCAGTTGACACATAAAGCCACATTTACAGCATTCTACAGTTCATTGCTTTTGTATTTTCAAGTCTATCTAAATTTAAAGCAAACCTGAAATAAAAATAAACTTATGAGATAATTCATTGTTTGTGTAGTACTGATAAGAAATATATGTTACTGACTTTTATTTTCAGTTTAATGGCTTCCTTTTTAAGACTACCCCATTGGATTAAAAAAAAAAAAAAAAAAAAAAAAAAAAATCGGCAAAGTGAGCCAGCTAAAAGGACACTGAACAGACCTAAAAAATGGAATACTGAGCTTCCTCCAGCCCCTGTAGCCCGTGAGGTCCCTCGGCGTCCTCTGGGTCGCCTCCGTTCTCCCACTGGTGGCTCCGTTAGCTGCATGACCCGGCCAGGAATCGTGCGCAACTGCACATGCATCCGCGCTCGTCTCGATCACACGCCCGTTGTTGCAAGCGTTCTGCGCATGTACAGTTCTCAAAAGAGTTAACCGCGCATGCTCTACAGTACACAACTGCAATACTTTTGCTCTATTTCTCTCTACACCTGTACTGGTAAATCAGCCCGCTATACATTTAAGAAAGCACATTCTAGAAACAAAGTACCCGTGGAAATTCACAGCTTTCACAGCTACAATACACCCATGCTTATTTTCAGTTGTTACTTTACAGAACTCTTATTTATACAACTATTTCTGCTGAAGACAGTGCACGCTCTTGTAGCAAACATTCTTGTTTTTCTAATAATATATAGATGGCACTAAAGCAGAACAATGTGATTATTTCTGCTCATTGTCTGCCCTCTTTCATGCCCAGTACACGACAGTCAAATCGATTATTTTGGACAGGTCCTATCTGATTCCCGATCATTTTTCTGATCGAATTTCCAATCACTTCTATACAAAATCGAGCACAAAAATCAGATAGAACCTCTCAGAAATAATCGATTCGACCGTCAGTCTGACGGAAAATTGCATGGTGTGTACCAGGCATTAGGTTTGAATGTTGCCGGCCTTTACCCTATCTGTATTTCAGTAATCATAATCTCTGCCATATTGTGTTGTTTGTTGTAGGTGGTACAGCAGTAATATGAACCGAAACAAAGCAGAACAGCTTCTCAAAACTGAAGTAAGTAATAGCAAGAGCTAATAAGTAACTTTGACTGGATTGACCTCATCATGGACTTTATACATGAATGCAAAATGCAATTATTTGAGGCACAAACACACTCGGCTGTTGATGTGAATATCACTATTCCTCCTATTGTGGAAGTTACATTCACTCCCTCTGATACAGGGGACCATCCTCCAGGTCAGGTGTGTTTGTGGTTACACTTTTTATAGATATGAAGATCATGATGGCCACAATTGTTTTATGATCTTTGTAAGTTGGACCTCCAGGCTGTGAGGGACACCGAGGGGAGGCAAGTGAAGAGGTGTTAACATAGGGGGGCCCATAAAAGTTTTGCTGGGGAGGACCATGACTTATAGTTATGACCCTGGCATAACTGGAACTGTCTATTCATAAGTGAACCCTGTTTGTCATGGAATAGGAGACACAAGAGTGCAAGGGAGATAGCTCTCTTTTTAAAAGATCAAACAGTGGGCCCAAAATAGGAAACCCCCGGGTTTATGAACTCCAAAACTAGGTTCGGGTGTTGAAACCCACATCACTGTGATCAAAATGAAATCAGTTTGCAGACAGTGGCTGTATCTAATTCACTTTTTCTCCTGAGTTTTCATCTGATCTAAAATATAACTGTTCAGCACTCAGCAATTAAAAAAGTACTATACAGTAGATAAAACATATCATACCTTTTTTTTTTAGTATTTTCTTGCATGGTGGGAGCTTTAAATGTTTTTTTATTGGGAAGGTTTGAAAATATCTCCTTGGAGAAAACTCAAGAGAAAAGTTAATAGGATATGGCCCATTGTGTTGGTCCAAATAAAGCCCTTAGATTTAGGTCATGTTGCTAACTTTATTGTACCACGTGCCATGACCACGGTACTTTACAGCTGCACAGGCCTATGCATCTTAGATACATAGCCGGGACAAGGTCCTCCAGCACCCAAGGCTGAGACACCAAAGTGCGCCCCCTCCCCATCCCTGGCACCCCAGACGTTATACACTGATTGCTATTAGACTAAGGCGCCACAGGGCCCACAACCTCCCCAACACCTTAATATGTAGTTATCTGGCTTGCAGTCACTGCCATGTATCCCCTTTTATTATGTCTTTCTGCTTCAAACACAATTAGGAATGACAGCTGAATGAATTCTGCTCCCCCTCTTTCACTGCACCCTGAGGCTGGAGCCTCTCCAGCCTATGCCTCGGCCCGGCCCTGCTTAGATACCACACATGTATTCTATCTATGAATGACTGAAAGCTATTTTTTTTACTTTTATATTGAGACTAAAATAAGTGAAATATGAAAATAAATGAAATATGGAGCCGAGCTCGATGCAGGTTATTTCAGTGCTCAGTGCCGAACGCCAAAGCTGGGCACCACTACAGCACTAATACTATAGTGTGCGCCCCCTGAAAGGGTAATTCAGAGTTCCGTCAATCGCCGGACCGACCCCAAATTACTTTTCCCTGGGAGTTGCTATGACTTGGAGGGGGAATAACATTTAATGCCGCCAGGAATTGAGCCATCAATCGGCTCGCCCTGCGCAAAACTCACAGGCGGCGTTACAATACTTACGTCCAGATCTTTCCTCAAACTTAGGTTAGGGTGTAGCATTTTTTGTTTGCTTTTGCTCTAAACAGGAGCATCTGATGGACAGAAATCAATGGCCTCTAGAGATGGTCAACAGTATGCTTCTAAATTGGGCTTGCATGCAGATTTAATCCAAATTGTATGCAGCTTGGAGATGGACCACTCAAAATCACCAGGAAGTGCATTTGTTTGGCCCAGTTCTAGGATGCACTAAACTTGTATGCAAGAAAGCATTACAGTCAGCTCCATAAATATTGGGACATCAACACAATTCTAACATTTTTGGCTCCATACACAACCACAATGGATCTGAAATGAAACAAACACAATTGTGCTTTAACTGCAGACTGTCAGCTTTAATTTGAGGGTATTTACATCCAAATCAGGTGAATGGTGTACAAATTACAACATATGTGCCCCCTACTTGTTAAGGGACCAAAAGTAATGGGACAGAATAAAAATTATAAATAAAACTTTCACTTTTTAATACTTGATTGCAAATCTGGAACACAGACATCACCTGACGCTGGGTTTTATCCCTGGTGATGTTCTGCCAGGTCTCTACTTCAACTGTCTTGAGTTTCTGCTTGCTCTTGGGGCACAGTGGCGTAGCAATAGGGGTTGCAGAGGTCTCAACCGCATCGGGGCCAGAGGGTCCCCATAGGGCCCTCACTCAACTCCAGTATTAGCCCTTTATTGGCCTTGTGCTTGTGATGATCACTTCTATAAATGCTTTGAAAGATAATAATCATTAACAAGCTGTTTCCCATCCCCTACTTGCACTTCTGACACTGTGTTGTCATTGGCAGGTTTTGGTGCGCTATATCAATTATGTATGGAGTGTTTGTTGGGGAGGGGGGGGGGGGGATGTAAAGCTCACACCGGGGCCCGTTGCTCCTTAGCTACGCCACTGTTTGGGCATTTTCCCTTCAGTTTTGTCTTCAGCAAGTGAAATGCATGCTCAATTGGATTCAGGTCAGGTGATTGACTTGGCCATTGCATACCATTCCACTTCTTTCCCTTCAAAAATAATTTGGTTGCTTTTGCATTATGCTTTGGGTCATTGTCCATCTGCATTGCAAAGCACCGTCCAAAGAGTTCTGAAGCATTTGGCTGAATATGAGCAGATACTATTGCCAGAAACACTTCTGAATTCACTGCTTTTGTCAAATACTGCTTTTGTCAAAGTTAACAATCAAAAGAAGACTTCACCAGAGTGAATACAAACCATTGGTGAGCCTTTAAAACAGGAGGGCCAGATTAGAGCCAAACAACATCTAAAAAGCCTTCACAGTTCTGGAACAACATCCTATGGACAGATGAGACCAAGATCAACTTGTACCAGAGTGATGGGAAGAAAAGAGTATGGAGAAGGCAAGGAACTGCTCATGATCCTAAGCATACCACCTCATCAGTGTAGCGTGGTGGTGGTAGTGTCATGGCATGGGCATGTACTGTATGGCTGCCAATGGAACTGGTTCTCTTGTATTTATTGATGATGTGACTGCTGACAAAAGCAGCACGATGAATTCAGAAGTATTTCAGGCAATATTATCTTCTCATATTCAATCAAATGCTTCAGAACTCATTGGACGGCGCTTCACAGTGCAGATAGACAATGGCCCAAAGCATATTGCAAAAGCAACCAAAGAGTTTAGAGGAATACTATGCAATGGCCAAGTCAATCACCTGACCTGAATCCGATTGAGCATGCATTTCACTTGCTGAAGACAAAACTGAAGGGAAAATGTCCCAAGAACAGGGAGGAACTGAAGACAGTTGCAGTAGAGGCCTGGCAGAGCATTACCAGGGATGAAACCCAGCGTCAGGTGATGTCTTTGTTCCAGACTTCAGGGTGTAATTGACTGCAAAGGATTTGCAACCAAGTATTAAAAAGTGAAAGTTTGATTTATGATTATTAATCTGTCCCATTACTTTTGGTCCCTTAACCACTTAAGCCCAACTGGACGAGATTTCTCGTCCAGTTGGGCTGCGCGCACTCCCGCGGGTCGCGCGCGCGCCCGCGGGCCCCCCCCGTGCGCGCCCCCGCTCCTGGCCGCTAGCCCACCGATCAGTGAAAGGGATTATAAATCCCTTTCGCTGATCGGACCCCCCCGGAGAAAAGCCGACAGCGTCTCTTCAGACGCTGCGGCTTTTCTGAGCTCTGGTCTCCTTTCTTCTGCCTGGGAGCGAGATCGATCGCTCCCAGGACTTTTTGATTCTGGCCATCTTGTGGCCAAATAGCAAATTACACCTACAAAAAAAAGTTTTAAGAATTAACCTATAAATATATTTAAAAAAACCCTGTTTACCTCCCACACCAAAAAATACCCACATACAAGTTTAAATTGAAAAAAATTAAAAATTACAATAATAAAAAAAAAAAAACATAAATAGTTACCTAAGGGTCTGAACTTTTTAAATATTCATGTCAAAGGAGTATATCAATATGATTTAATAAATTATGGGCTTCTAAACAGTGATGGATGCAAAACGGAAAAAAATGCACCTTTATTTCCAAATAAAATATTGTCGCCATACATTGTGATAGGGACATAATTTTAACGGTGAAATACCCGGGGCATATGGGCAAATGCAATACGTGAGTTTTAATTATGGAGGCATGTATTATTTTAAAACTATAATGGCTGAAAACTGAGAAATAATGAATTTTTTCCATTTTTTTCTTATTCTTCCTGTTAAAATGCATTTACAGTAAAGTGGCTCTTAGCAAAATATACCACCCACAGAAAGCCTAATTGGTGGCGGAAAAAACAAGATATAGATCAATTAATTGTGATGAGTAGTGATAAAGTTATTGGCAAATGAATGGGGGGTGAAAGTTGCTCGGATGTAAAAAAATTTCAACCCTTCGGGCTTAAGTGGTTAAAGCAGACCCAAACCAAAAAGTTTTTTTTAATTCAAAATATTTAGTTGCACCACTCTGACACATACAAATAAAATAATAACGCTTATATATATATATATATATATATATATATATATATATATATATATACTGATAAATAAACACTTCTTCAAGCCTATGAGCATTTCAGAGCATGCTTTTCACCCTTCTCTTTTCATAACTAGGGTTATACAGGTGGCAGCCATTAGCAATTCCTCCTTTGCCGGACACCACCAGTTTGCTGGATTCTGTGCCGGCAATATGAAAGGAAGGGAGGGGTTCCTCCAATGAATGTAAAATATTTTATATTTGTCATCATGCAGCTGAAAAAGGGCTGCTATTTATTATTATAATTTAGAAAATAGATTTTGTTTCTGAAATCTTGTATTTTTAATTTGGGTCCACTTTAACAATTGGGAGGCACATATGCAAACTGTTGTAATTTCTACACCAGTCACCTGATTTGGATGTAAATACCCTGAAATTAAAGCTGACAGTCTGCAGTTAAAGCACATCATTTTCATTTCAAATCCATTGTGGTTGTGTATAGATCTAAAAATGTTAGAATTGTGTTGATGTCCTAATATTTATGGACCTGACTGTATAAGTATCTGATTCTGATTGAGTATCTTTACTGACCAGATGAACCAGTGCATATGGACGGTATTATATTTATAGATCACTGTAGGAATTAGGAAATTATTCCTAATAGGAATTGCTGTAAGTTGCGTTTGCCAGCTGAGCTCACAGCAGGCATACAGTACATGATGGTGGCCGGCCATCTACAAGGAAGGAATTCTGCTTTTAATTTTTTATTGTGAAATGCCAATGCCGAGAGCACATTAATAGCTTTCATAAAAAATTAATATGTTGTAATATTTCAGGACAAGGAAGGTGGATTCATCGTTCGGAATTCCAGTCAAGCTGGCATGTTTACTGTGTCACTTTATACCAAGTATGCAGGGTAAGTTTACAGTGTTACAGAAACTTTACAGCTACCGGTTGGAACAAGATATATTTTCCATTTTAAAGAAAACCTGAACTGAAAATTAAAAGTCAAAATAAACATACACAAGTCATACTTACCTCCCGTGCAGTCTACTCCTCAATCTCTCGCTCCTCTCCTACATCCTGTTTGTCCACTAAGACCAAGGGAATTCTCCGTCCTCCATTTTGAAAATGGCCATTACCTCCTAACAGCATCCTGGTCAGCACACTGATAAACTGTAACATCGCCCACTTGAGCCATAGGGAAACATGGACATTACCTGGCACATCAGTTGTCCTCTCAGCTATAACTGATACATAACGGACAGCAACCAATATATTTCAGTTCTGACAAAATGTTGTCAGAACCGGAAGGAATTGTTCTCAGAAGAAAATGGTGAGCTTCTGAGAGGAAATGATGACAAGGTAACTATGTAATGTTCATTTGAAGTTACCTCATGAGTTTATTTTAAATAATTTTACTCAGTTCAGGTTCCCTTTAACCACTTGAGGACCACAGTGGTAAACGCCCCTAAAGACCAGGCTGTTTTTTTCATAATTGGCCACTGCAGCTTTAAGGCCAAGCTGCAGGGCCGCACAACACAGCACACAAGTGATTTCCCCCCCCCCCCCCCTCCCTCTTTTCTCCCCACCAACAGAGCTCTCTGTTGGTGGGGTCTGATCGCCCCCTAGTTGTTTTTTTTTTTTTAAATAAATATTTATGTTCTTACTTTTTGAATATTTTTTACTATTTCCTTTATTTTATTTTTTGCCCAATCCCCTCCCTCCCCCCAGCCGGCCAATCACGGCGATCGGCTGTCATAGGCTTCTGCCTATGAGAGCCGATCGCTCTCTTGTCCCCCAGGGGGACAGCCGTGTTACACGGCTGTCCTCAGTACAGCGCTGCTGCTGATCGCAGCGCTGTACTACATGTAAAGACGGTGGTTTCGCCGTCTAGCAGTCTCCCGAGCAGCAATCGCTGCTCGGAGACTGACTCCGCCCCCCGAGCAGGAGATGCGCGCTCAGCCTGCGCGTGATCTCCTGCCAACTGCAGCCCCAGGACTTGACGCCAATTGGCGTTAGGCGGTCCTGGGGCTGCCGCTGCGGCCATGCCCATTGGCATGGAGCGGTCTTAGAGTAGTTAAGCATTGCCTGGGGAGGCTCCTCAAAGGAGACTTGCCCCATTGGAGAGGCAGCCTTAAGCTCTGTACACATGTGATCCCCAACGGTTAGAGACGAGCGAGCAACTTCGGTGCACATTTACATTCAATGACAGAACAATGACGGTCTGCCGAACGGATGGTTACTGGAAGTGCAGTAATGAGAACCTGAAAGTGCGAAATTTGCCACACATAAGCACTTGGATTGATAATTTGTTGTCATTCGGTACGAACGACTAACATCAATTATCGTCCGAACTGATCCACCAGGACGGATTGCGCTACATGGACAATAATTGCTGTCTTTTACCATCACTGGGACACTTTTTTTTAAACGATTCTCAGCCGACTCACTGTTTGTTTATGATGACCGAGGTAAAGCATGTGTATGAAGCTTCAGGATATGTGTAAGTGGCAGTTTACATTTCATGATCAGCATTTCCTTTGTGTTTCAGTGGAATCACTTTTGCCTTTGAATTGGGTGTGATGTCAGCTGCTCAAATACAAAACCATCACAAGGGGTTTCAAATGTAGGAAAATAGAACAGATTCATTTTAGATAATAAAAAACCCCACGCAAATCAAATGCAGGGTAACAGTGCTGTTATGACTGTGGTGCCATAAGAGATGCTTCTGTGCTGCACAATTCAGCACATCCTCTATAATAAAACCGTACTGTCTCTGCACCCCATGTCCCTGTGTGCTCTGCGCATGTGTAGGGATGCAGAGACACTAAGGGAGAGTGACGCGTGGCGAGTAAAGACGGGCGGACGGGCCGGCGGGTGGGCGGGCGCGTCGTGCATCTAATAAAACGTTTGTAATTTTATACACTTTAATTATATGTATTGTTTATTCAGTGTGCCTCTGCCCCCCCAAACCCATTGCCTTAGATCTCTTTCATGATACTCTCTGCAGCTTCTCAGATATGGTGTGTCTGTGAATACATCACTTCTGAGTGGTGCTTTTTATTAGTATTTTCTTGGGTGCCCATACTGTCATTGGTCATCCCAGGACCGGTTCTCTTATTGCCCTGCACAAAAAGGGGTTTTACGAGGATGGTTCTAGTGCTGAACCCATTGCTGAAAACAGCGATGAGAGGTGGCATGAGCCCATGTCATCCCTTCTGAAATGTGTCTAGTGTATGTGTTCCCTTAGTATTGCTCATTGCTGTCTCTTCAGTATAGCTAACAAATACCTGGAATCTCTGCATGCATCTCTGCTACTGGGCTTTCTCTCACAGTGGTGTATCTAGGTAATATGGCGCCTATGGCAAACACCGAAATTGCACCCACCCATTAGTTTTTCCCTGCTCCCCCACCCAGGGTAGGTAACTGCCCCCATTGATGTCCGTGGGCCACCTCAGGCTCTCCAGTACATACAGACCTCAGTGGCGACCGACAAGAGGAGAGGGCGCACAGTACCTGTGTGGCGCACTTCCAATGATGTCACTTCTGCATCTGAAGCGCTTCCCATGTTCATGTACTGTGCGCCCTCTTCTCAGCACGACACCCCGACAAATGACACCCCTGTCCCTCTGTCCCCTAGGCACATGACATCCCTGTCCCCCCAGAACATGACACACCAAAGCAAATATACCCCTGCCCTCACAGCACCCCAGCACACTACACACCCTTCCGCCAACACATGACACACCTAACCCAGCCCCTCCTCCAGCATGACACACCTGTCCCCCAGCACATGACATATCTGTCCTGCTCCAGAACATGACATGCCTGTCCTGTCTACAAGCATGACCCCCCCCCCCCCAGCTCAATAGACCCTAGCACTGACCTTATGGGGCTCCCTTGTCCCCAGGGATGATTTGCGGCTTGGGAGGGAGGGGGTGGACAGCCCTGCACTGATGGGAGAGGGTCAGGAGCTGCAAATGACCCCAGCCGGTGGAGTTGCATTACATGACAAGTCTTTCAGCTGCCGCCCGTGCTGCTGGATGACAAATCAGCAGAAGAGAGAGCAGAGATATGCAGAGTGGCGCCGCTAGTCTTGTGAGGGATATGATTTTGAATTCCTCTGAGGGACATGCTGTATATACTCGCATATAAGCCTAATTTTTCAGCATAAAAAATGTGCTGAAAAGTTACCCCCTCGGCTTATATGCAAGTCAGTGGAGCAAAGCAGATAGTGGAGCAGGTTTTTTTAATGTCAGAGGAGTGTAAGGATTGTGCAATAGTGATCCTGCTCTTACCAGCTTGCGCCCTGCTGTGCCCTCCATCCCCTGCAACATGGTGTGCGGCGTGTGCTGCTCAAGCAATGCATCAGCGGTGCAATGATCAGGAATTCTTTCTGTGTGGCAATCTATGATGCCATCTAATGGCTTCTTCAAACACAGCTGTATGATCCTGGGGCACATCTGGCTATGGGGAGGGGGCTGCCTTGTACTGGAGGAACATCTGGCAACTGTAGCGGGGCCATATTGGGGAGGGGGCTTATATGCGATTCATTCACTTTTTCCTTGTTTCTGAGGGAAAAGTTGGCTTATACATGGGTCAGCTTATATGCTAGTATATACGGTATGTATGTACCCTGTAAAGTGCTGCGGAAGATGGCAGCACTATACAAATACTAATTAATAATAAAAAAAAATAAGTTTGTTTTATATTCCTTGCACCATGTGGCTTCTCTGGACTAGCTACAACTGTGTAACTGCTTACAATGTTGTTTTACCTCTACTTGTCTCATAGCTTTTGACTGGCATTGTTTACAAGGAAATAACTATGGCAGCCTCCGTATCCCTCTCACCTCAGGTTCCCTTTAAATGTACTCTCTGTTTCACAGTCTGTAATAAACTATATGTTCTACCTTAGCAGGAAATGTTATCTTGCATCTCCCATTAAGTATTTTATTGACTGAAAATAATAATAATGATACATTTTACTGCTTTTGTCCTTTGCAGGGAAGGGTCCTCACCAATACGCCATTATCACATTAAAGAGGCACAAGGATTTCCCAAGCAGTATTATCTGGCGGAGAAACATGTCTTTGACTCTGTTCCTGACATGATTGAGTACCACAAGCACAATGCCGCAGGTGCGTATACAGTACATACAGTAGTGAGATTATATGGCATATACAGTAGACAGCATGTTTTTAGTATCCCAGCTACTGGTTTGTTTTGTTATCATTGCTTATATATGGGGAGTAGCGTCATCAATCCTGCAGCATAGAAATTATGGTTGCATGGTAGTGGTGACACTCCCATCAACATAAAATATTTGTAGAGCATTCTTATTAGACATGAATAACTTCCACTTGTCACTTGAGTCATTTTGAGATAATGCTATACTTCATGGATCTATTGTCAGGGAGGTGACTATTTCTACACACTTTACTACATTCTTTTATTGACTTTGTATAATGTATGTGATCTTACTACAGTGGTTTCCAAAAGTATTCGGCCCCCTTGAAGTTTTCCACAGTTTGTCATATTACTGCCACAAACATGAATCAATTTTATTAGAATTCCACGTGAAAGACCAATACAAAGTGATGTACACGTGAGAAGTGGAACGAAAATCATACATGATTCCAAACATTTTTTTTTTTAAATAACTGCAAAGTGGGGTGTGCGTAATTTTTCAGCCCCCTTTGGTCTGAGTGTAGTCATTTCCCTATAGACATTGCCTGATGAGTGCAAATGACTAAATAGAGTGCACCTGTGTGTAATCTAATGTCAGTACAAATACAGCTGCTCTGTGACGGCCTCAGAGGTTGTCTAAGAGAATATTGGGAGCAACAACACCATGAAGTCCAAAGAACACACCAGACAGGTGAGGGAGAAAGTTATTGAGAAATTTAAAGCAGGCTTAGGCTACAAAAAGATTTCCAAAGCCTTGAACATCCCACAGAGCACTGTTCAAGCGATCATTCTGAAATGGAAGGAGTATGGCACAACTGTAAACCTGCCAAGACAAGGCCGTCCACCTAAACTCACAGGCCGAACAAGGAGAGCGCTGATCAGAAATGCAGTCAAGAGGCACATGGTGACTCTGGACGAGCTGCAGAGATCTACAGCTCAGGTGGGGGAATCTGTCCATAGGACAACTACTAGTTGTGCACTGCACAAAGTTGACCTTTATGGAAGAGTGGCAAGAAGATAGCCATTGTTAACAGAAAAGCATAAGATGTCCCGTTTGCAGTTTGACACAAGCCATGTGGGGGACACAGCAAACGTGGAAGAAGGTGCTCTGGTCAGATGAGACCAAAATGGAATTTTTTGGCAAAAATGCAAAACGCTATGTGTGGTGGAAAACTAACACTGCACATCACTCTGAACACACCATCCCCACTGTCAAATATGGTGGTGGCAGCATCATGCTCTGGGGGTGCTGCTAGAATGGCCCAGTCAAAGTCCAGATCTAAGTCCAGTCGAGAATCTGTGGCAAGATCTGAAAACTGCTGTCTGTTCACCAGAGGCGTAGCTAGGGTTTGCAGCGCCCGGGGACAAAGACTATTAATGCGCCCCCTAAGGTGAAGGGGCATGGCCAAATGTGGGCGTGGTTATGGGTGGAGCCCAATGTACATGGAGGTTAGCAGGCTCACGCTCACCCACCCTCCCTCAGTATGTACCTTCCAGCATGTTCCAAGACAAATTCAGCAATCATGAGCGCCCCCCCCCCCCCCCCCATCAAGACAAATTCCGCAATCATGAGCAAACATGAGGCCCCCAACATGACCAACTCAGCAATCATGAGGCCCCCAACAAGACAAATTTAGCAATCATGAGGCCCCCAACAAGAGAAATTCAGCAATCATGAGGCCCCTAACAAGACAAATTCAGCGATCTTGAGGCCCCAACAAATCATGAGGCCCCCACCAAGACAAATTCAGTAACCATGAGGCCCCCAACAAGACAAATTCAGCAGTCATGAGGCACATAAATAGACAGCATTTCACATAAATAGGCAGAATGCCCCCTTAATATGGTAGACACCTCTCACCTGGCAGCAGTTCCCCAAAATACACAATCTGACAGCAGTGGTTCCCCAAAAATAGGTAGCCCCAGGTCTATAGGTGTCCCCAGAATAGGTGGCCAGCAGTATAGATGTCCCCAGAACAGGTAGCCAGGGGTAGAGATGTCCACAGAACAGGTAGCCAGGGGAATATGTGCCCAGTATATGTAGGCAGGGGTATGTGTCCCCAGTATATGTAGCCAGAGGTATATGTGCCCAGTATATGTAGCTAGGGGTATATGTGCCCAGTATATATAGTCAGGGGTATATGTGCCCAGTATATATAGTCAGGGGTATATGTGCCCAGTATATGTAGTCAGGGGTATATGTGCCCAGTATATGTAGCCAGGGGTATATGTGCCCAGTATATGTAGCCAGGGGTATATGTGCCCAGTATATATACGGTAGTCAGGGGTATATGTGCCCAGTATATGTAGCCAGGGGTATATATGCCCAGTATATGTAGTTAGGGGTATATGTGCCCAATATATGTAGGCAGGGGTATATGTGCCCAGAGTAGGTAGCCAGGGATATATGTGCCCAGAGTAGGTAGCCAGGGGTATATGTGCCCAGAGTAGTTAGCCAAGGTTATATGCCCAGTATATGTAGTTAGGGGTATATGTGCCCAATATATGTAGGCAGGGGTATATGTGCCCAGAGTAGGTAGGCAGGGATATATGTGCCCAGAGTAGGTAGCCAGGGGTATATGTGCCCAGAGTAGTTAGCCAAGGTTATAGGCCCAGTATATGTAGTTAGGGGTATATGTGCCCAATATATGTAGGCAGGGGTATATGTGCCCAGAGTAGGTAGCCAGGGGTATATGTGCCCAGAGTAGGTAGCCAGGGGTATATGCCCAGTATATGTAGTTAGGGGTATATGTGCCCAATATATGTAGGCAGGGGTATATGTGCCCAGAGTAGGTAGCCAGGAGTATATGTGCCCAGAGTAGGTAGCCAGGGGTATATGTGCCCAGAGTAGGTAGCCAGGGGTATATGCCCAGTATATGTAGTTAGGGGTATATGTGCCCAATATATGTAGGCAGGGGTATATGTGCCCAAAGTAGGTAGCCAGGGATATATGTGCCCAGAGTAGGTAGCCAGGGGTATATGTGCCCAGAGTAGTTAGCCAAGGTTATATGCCCAGTATATGTAGTTAGGGGTATATGTGCCCAATATATGTAGGCAGGGGTATATGTGCCCAGAGTAGGTAGCCAGGGATATATGTGCCCAGAGTAGGTAGCCAGGGGTATATGTGCCCAGAGTAGTTAGCCAAGGTTACATAGTTACATAGTTATTTTGGTTGAAAAAAGACATACGTCCATCGAGTTCAACCAGTATAAAGTACAACACCAGCCTGCTCCCTCACATATCCCTGTTGATCCAGAGGAAGGCGAAAAAACCCTTACAAGGCATGGTCCAATTAGCCCCTAAAGGGAAAAATTCCTTCCCGACTCCAGATGGCAATCAGATAAAATCCCTGGATCAACATCATTAGGCATTACCTAGTAATTGTAGCCATGGATGTCTTTCAACTCAAGGAAAGCATCTAAGCCCCCTTTAAATGCAGGTATAGAGTTTGCCATAACGACTTCCTGTGGCAATGCATTCCACATCTTAATCACTCTTACTGTACAGAACCCTTTCCTAAATAAATGGCTAAAACGTTTTTCCTCCATGTGCAGATCATGTCCTCTAGTCCTTTGAGAAGGCCTAGGGACAAAAAGCTCATCCGCCAAGGTATTATATTGCCCTCTGATGTATTTATACATGTTAATTAGATCCCCTCTAAGGCGTCTTTTCTCTAGACTAAATAAACCCAGTTTATCTAACCTTTCTCGATAAGTGAGACCTTCCATCCCACGCATCAATTTTGTTGCTCGTCTCTGCACCTGCTCTAAAACTGCAATATCTTTTTTGTAATGTGGTGCCCAGAACTGAATTCCATATTCCAGATGTGGCCTTACTAGAGAGTTAAACAGGGGCAATATTATGCTAGCATCTCGAGTTTTTATTTCCCTTTTAATGCATCCCAAAATTTTGTTAGCTTTAGCTGCAGCTGCTTGGCATTGAGTACGATTATTTAACTTGTTGTCAATGAGTACTCCTAAGTCCTTCTCCAAGTTTGATGTCCCCAACTGTATCCCATTTATTTTGTATGGTGCTAGACCATTAGTACGTCCAAAATGCATGACCTTACATTTGTCAACATTGAATTTCATCTGCCATGTATGTGCCCATATAGCCATCCTATCCAGATCCTGTTGCAATATGACACTATCTTCCTGAGAGTTAATGACTCTGCACAATTTTGTATCATCTGCAAAAATAGCAACATTGCTCACTACTGTATCTACTAGGTCATTAATAAATAAATTGAAGAGCACTGGACCCAGAACAGACCCCTGTGGGACCCCACTGCTAACAGTCTCCCATTTTGAGTATGATCCATTGACCACAACTCTTTGCTTTCTGTCCATTAGCCAGTTCCCTATCCATGAACACAGACTCTTCCCCAGTCCTTGCATCCTCAACTTTTGCACCAGACTTTTGTGGGGAACAGTGTCGAAGGCCTTTGCAAAGTCCAAGTATATCACATCTACAGCATTCCCAATATCCATATTAGCATTCACTACCTCATAAAAGCTGAGCATGTTAGTCAAACAGGACCTGTCTTTAGTAAACCCATGTTGATGCTGAGAAATAAGATTATTTTCTACTATGAAGTCATGTATAGTATCTCTTAGTAATCCCTCAAATAGTTTGCATACAACTGATGTTAAACTTACAGGTCTATAATTTCCTGGATCAGATTTTTTGCCCTTCTTAAATAATGGGAAAACGTGGGCTGTACGCCAATCCACTGGGACTCTGCCAGTTGCAAGAGAGTCACAAAAGATAAGATAAAGGGGTTTATCTATAACTGAACTTAATTCCCTTAGGACCCGAGGATGCATGCCATCCGGGCCAGGTGCCTTGTCTATTTTTAATTTATTTAGTCTTGCCTTCACTTCTTCCTGCGTTAAGTATTTAATATTACAGTTAGAAGATTGAGACTCTTCCGCCTCTGTAGTTTGCAACAGTGCTGTTTCTTTTGTGAAGACAGAAGCAAAGAAAGCATTTAATAACTCTGCCTTACCTTGGTCATCCACCATTGAGTTCCCATCCTCATCCTTTAGGAGTCCTATACAGTCAACCTTTCTTTTTTTAGAGTTAATGTACTTGTAAAACTTTTTTGGGTTAGATTTGATATCCTTAGCGATTTGTTTTTCAGCTTCAATCTTTGCCTGCCTAATTTCTTTTTTACAATTTTTATTGCACTCCTTATAATTGCTTAGTGCAGCCTCTGTCCCCTCCTGTTTTAAGACCTTATAGGCATTCTTTTTCCTCTTCATTTTATCTTTAACCTTTCTATTCATCCATAGAGGCCTTTTTTTATTCCTAGACATTTTGTTTCCATATGGGATATACATACTACAGTATTGATTGAGTATAAGTTTAAAAGCTTGCCATTTCCCTTCAGTGTCTTCCCCTTGTAGTACATTATCCCAGTTCACCAAACTTAGTGCCTGCCTAATTTGAGTGAACTTTGCTTTTCTAAAGTTCATAGTTTTAGTGGTCCCGCTGCCCCGTGGCCTATCAGTCACCAGCTCAAACGTTATCATGTTGTGATCACTATTTCCCAAATGTTCTTGAACCTGCACATTTGATACATTATCTGGTCTATTAGAAATGATCAGATCCAGTAACGCATTCCCCCTAGTTGGTTCAGTTACCATTTGAGTCAAGTAATTGTCCTGTAGTGCTGCCAGAAATCTGCTGCTTTTACCAGAATGGGTAGCCTCAATACTCCAGTCAATGTCAAGGTTATATGTCCAGTATATGTAGTTAGGGGTATATGTGCCCAATATATGTAGGCAGGGGTATATGTGCCCAGAGTAGGTAGCCAGGGGTATATGTGCCCAGAGTAGGTAGCCAGGGGTATATGCCCAGTATATGTAGTTAGGGGTATATGTGCCCAATATATGTAGGCAGGGGTATATGTGCCCAGAGTAGGTAGCCAGGGGTATATGTGCCCAGAGTAGGTAGCCAGGGGTATAGGTGCCCAGAGTAGGTAGCCAGATGTCCCCCTCCCCAGCAGGAGGAGACCAGCGCAGAGAAGAGCTGCTCTCCCTCGCTTGCGTCTCCCCTGTCTCTCGCAGCGCCGGCTGGATCTGCCGCTACTCTGGTCTGGTCCAGACCAGAGCAGCGGCTGCGCACCCGAACTTCCGGCTGGTGTTCCGACGTGATAACCTACACGTCGAATTTGCCTACATCCACTGTCAAACGTATACCAGGAGGATTAGGGTTAGGGTTGGGGGAGGGGAAGGGATAGTAAAAGTCTATGGGATGTAGGTTAGTTCGACGTGTAGGATAAAGTGTTGGAGCACCGGCGCTGGAGCGAGACGGAGGTGAGTTCCGCCCGCCGCTGCCAGCCACCCGGACATTGGAGGGGAGACGCAAGCGAGGGAGAGCACCTAAGGTGAGGGGAGGAGGGGGGATATGGCCCCCCTTCCCCACCGTCCGCACAGCTCTCCCTCTTCTCTGCGCTGCTCCCCTCACCCCTCCGCAAAAAAACCCCAAAGCTCAGCTGGGCGCCCTTTGGGACCCGGCGCCCCGGGGCACTTGTCCTACCCCGACCCCCCCTAGCTCCGCGCCTGCTGTTCACAAACACTGTCTATTGAATCTGACTGAGCTGGAGCTGTTTTGCAAAGAAGAATGGGCAAGGATTTCAGTCTCTAGATGTGAAAAGCTGGGAGAGACATACCCTAAAAGACTGGCAGCTGTAATTGCAGCAAAAGGTGATTCTACAAAGTATTGACTTAGGGGGCTGAATAATTACGCACACCCCAGTTTGCAGTTTTTTTTTAAATGTTTGGAAACCTGTATGATTTTCGTTCCACTTCTCACGTGTACACCACTTGTGTTGGTCATTTAAGTGGAATTCCAATACAATTGATTCATGTTTGTGGTAGTAATATGACAAAATGTGGAAAACTTCAAGGGGGTCGAATACTTTTGCAAACCACTGTATTTATTGTGTTTGTGTATATTTGCATACTGTATGTACTGTGTAAGTGCTTCTATAAACCTTATATTGTTGTGTATATATAATGTACACACACATACGCTCATACGGTTCTGAAGAAGGTACTCATGTAGTATAGTAGGCTATTGTAAGCAAAACTTGCAAATTTCCACAAAACCCATTTCATTAAAATAAAATACCACAGACTCAGAGAGAGGAGATCATAGCCAGTCAATGCAAGCATTTGCCATTCAGACTGGTGGCAGTTGGTTAATGAACCAAGGGCTTTACGTTTTGATTGGGTGAAGTTACCGTAATTCTTTCCTCAGCCAGACAAGAATTGTATAATAGGGATATTTTGCTCACCTCTCTGCATATGAAGTACAGGCAGATTCTTATCTATCATGAAGTACAGTCAGATATGCAGACATCAAACCAACCATATCTGCTCCACGACTAACACCGACCATACGTCACTTACAGTACAATCAGAAAAACAACTGATTAGTTTACTATAAACTGTCAATCTCCCTCCCCCCCAGGTTCCACTCATATGTTCATTTTAGCCATTAAACCCCCTCAGGCCATCACTTTTACTAAAAATCCCGTACTCACCTACCGGGCCTTCACGTAAACTATACGCTCCTGACCATAAGACGCACCTACGTTTAGAGGACAAAAACCAGGGGGAAAATATATATACTAAACCTGGTGCATCCATGGTGAAGGGGCGTCTTGTGGATTATGCCACCTTTGTACCTCATTCCCTTATTGTACCTCATGTGTCCCACTTGTGTCCTCCTCTGTCCCCCTTGTGTCTCCCATGTGTCCACCTCTGTGCCCCCTTGTGTCCTCCTCTATGCCCCTTTGTGTCCCCCTGTGTTCTCCGTTTGTCCCCCTGTGTCCTCCTCTGCATGGGCACAGTACAGGGAGTCCCCGACATTGCGGCGGGTTGAAGGTTCATATTGGCCGGCATTCACAAGTCAGGAACTCCCTGCATTTGGACTATAAGATGCAGTGACCCTTTTCCCCCACTTTTGGGGGAGAAAAAGTGAGTCTTATAGTTCAAAAAATACAGTATCCCCAAAGCTACCACAAGGCCTTATCCAGTTTTTTAAGCTCCTTCCTACCCTCCTTGCGGCCTATATGGTCAAGGAGGAAGGATGAGTGTCGGACAGGACCACCATTAGACGCAGAGCTGCCATGGCCCTCTCTTTTTTTGACTGTCACTATTTTTGAAAGCATTTCCACTGTACAGCTTTATTCCTTGGATTTGTATAATTACCCTTCTCACCAATGTGGTGATGGGTTTCTTTATCAACGCTGGTTCCTCTACCAGAGGCCTGAGATCTTGTGGCTTCTGAACAGTATCTGTTCTAGTGTTTTAATTTCAGCCTCCACTAAAAGCATAACATTGAGACTAACCACTGCCGCAGTCACCCTAATTACTTCTTAGTACATATTGACATTACTGAAAAAATATTATTTTTAAACACTTTACATACATAACAATGTGATGTTTCATCCCAGGCCTAATCACCAGGTTAAGATACCCTGTGTGTTTAAAGAACAAGACCGCGCCGCCAACTGCAGGATTCAGCTATGGTAGGTGAAACTATCTTTTGAGAAGGTATTTGTTGTTGTACGTATTCTCCATGTTTCCATGGCTTTTCCAACATACAATGTGCTAATGATTTCTGACCTTCATACCTTCAGATAAATGGGAAATAAATCCTGCTGAGCTCACGTTCATGAAAGAGCTAGGAAGTGGCCTGTTTGGCGTGGTGCGGCTCGGGAAGTGGCGTGCACAGTATAAGGTTGCCATTAAAGCCATTCGAGAAGGTGCCATGTCTGAAGAGGACTTCATAGAAGAAGCCAAAGTTATGATGTAAGTTCTTTGAAGTGCCAGTGGAATATAATCCATAACTTCAAATCTAAAAAAAAACATTCTTTCAAAGTGGGAAAACTTTGGCTCTTAAAGAGGAACTGTAGCGAAAAGGAGAAAAAAAAATACATCAATACATTGCAAATATCAAGAAATGATTGATATTCACCATGTAATTTTTTCATGTTGTTTGATCCACAATCAGCCTGCACGTAATAATATTTACTACTGGCGGACAAGTTAAAATCAGACAGCTCCAACTGCCATTATTTATATCCACACCCACTAACATTGCTATAGGCTAGAACAGGGGTGTCAAACTCAAATACAAAGAGGGCCAAAATTGAGCTCTGGGACCAAGCTGCGGGCCAACTTTAATGTTTAATGGCCACCTCTCTCACTTATAAAGTTCCCTGGTGTCTAACAGCCCCGCTCCATCCCCTATACAGTTTCCTGGTATCTAGTACCCCCTTCCTTTAACTATATGGTTCCCTGGCGTCTAGTGCTCCCTCCCTCTCCTATACAGTTACCTGGTACATAGTGCTTTCCCCCTCCTCATATGGCTTTCCTGATAATCTAGGGCTTACCTTCCAATATATCTTCTCTGGAGGTCCTAAGTGGGCAAAATGGGAAAACCACCTGAGGGCCAAATCTGATGGCTCCGAGGGCCAGATTTGGCCCACGGGCCGGAGTTTGACATGTGTGGGCTAGAAGGTTTTTTTTTTTTTTTAATAGATGTACATATGCACAGAGGGAGATACTGGTTGCTTGGCATTTGGAAACAGCTGTTATTTCCTACAATGCAACAAGGTTCACAAACAGGAAACTGTCAGGACAATATCAGCCATAAAGGCTGTTCACCAGTCTATGGTCTTATTGTGGTTTGCCATTATTATTGATGCTTATATTATTATTATGTATGACAGTAAATAATACACTTGCATAAATAATCAGGGAAGACATAGACAGAACACTATTTAACAACGCACCTTGCAAATTGTACATCAAAGTATCTACAGTATCAAGCTACAGCTGTTCTGTAGGAGAGAGCACAATCGCTTTTTGGGCTTTCATAATAAGGCTGAGTTCACACCAAAGTATTTGGCAGATGGTCACAGTGGATGTGATGAACAATCTGCTGCGATTGTCCATAAATGTTATATTTTCATTGGTGTCCACTGTAACACACGTCATAGATAGCTCTGGAGTCTAATGGCTAAGAAGTTAGAGCTCTCAAATGTGTGAAATGAGGCTTTAGTCATGATATTTTAATCCCACAACCAAAAACAGCTAAAGGAGTCCTTTTAAGGCTTTGTGGGGGTGGCTGCTGCTGCTGCTCCTTGGATTGCATCAGCCTGCTATTTAGACTCTAATAAGAAAGGCACAAACTGGGTCTTCCTGAGAAAGTTACAACCTACTGCAATGACTGTTCGTGGCAGAGAAAGTGGCCAGTGGTTGGGCTCTTGGCCAGGTACTTTAAAAAAGTTTATTTTCTTACATCAGCTAATCAACAAATCCAGGAAAGTATTTGTATATGGAGCAAGGCTTTAATAATATGCTCAGGACTTTTCTAACTCACTGTTATTTTCTCTTCAGGAAACTGACTCACCCGAAGCTAGTACAGCTGTATGGGGTTTGTACAGAGAAGCGACCAATCTATATTGTGACTGAGTTCATGGAATATGGCTGCCTACTGAACTACCTCCGCCAGAGACAGGGGCAATTTAATGCTGACATCCTGCTCAGCATGTGCCAGGATGTGTGTGAAGGCATGAACTATCTGGAGAACAGCAATTTTATACATCGGGACCTGGTAATACTCTGACGTGTGTAGTTTATTTTCTGATTAAATGATAGCAGCAGCATACATTCATTGAGCCTCCATGGTACCTGAGCTCATCAGGAAAAGGCCTACATGCCTTGGCCCCTCTCTGCCCACATTGCAGCGTCACAGAATGCCCATCTCCCCTTTGCTGTCCTGTCCAAGTCCACAAGGATGGCCGGGGCGTGTTTTAATAAGGTGGGGCGGCGGCTGCTTCCAGTCTGAGCTGAGTGATGGCTTGACAGCGCGGGATAAGTACCCTCAAATTCAGTAACCTTTGATACCCTTTAGTGTACATTTCCTGCTATGAGACACTGAGAGGAGGATGCCATTGGGGGATTGACACATAGAGATGCCAATTTTTCTGACTTTGTGCACAATTTGTTGTAATTTTCACCGATCCAAATTGGAAGCAGCTGCATTTGCCTAGTCCATTTTAAAGATTGCAGAATTGCAGCTTATTGACTATCTAGTTGGATTGGAAAGGTGTGTTGTTCCTAATGCCATTTATGGACACATTTCTATGTACTGTAACTACAGACTTACAGTGACTCCCACCTGTAATGCAATTGCAATCTCGAACTGCTTCTCGTCTGCCACAACGTCACAGTTTTTTTTTTATATTTAAAGTAAACCCAAGGTGAAAATAAGATGCAGAGATAAACAATTGTTTGTATCCTCCTACCCCTAAAAAAGACATTATTTTTAGATATTACATGGTTTTATTTTATATTTAAACATTTACAAAGTAGATTGAATGTTTTACTGTCTTTGCTCAATGGCAGTCTGTTAAGTGTGCCTAAGTTAAAATACATGAACGTTTCTATCTCTTCCCTGCCCTCAGAAGTTGTATTTTGCCATGAAAACTTTAATGGCTGTAATTTGCGTATCAGTGAGGGTTACACTATAATCTCAACAGGTACCGATACGACAGAAGATGTCACTTGCATGCCTGAAAATTAACTCTTTCAGGCAGCAAAATAAAAAAAATGAAAACAACCTGGTTATTTTATATATTTTGCACTGTACATACACAAGTTTATATCATTATGTTACATGCTCAATACCCACCTGCAGATGGATCGGGGAACCTCACAGTGACGCCTCCAGATGAATGAGGTTCCCCAATCCATCTTACTACCCACGGGGAACATGCAACGTCACACGACAGGCTGAATTGGAAGTCAAGCGATTGTGGTACTTTAGAAAGAGGAACGGAGGCACCAACAGAATAAAATATGCTAAAAACTTTAACATTTCTAGGGAGGCAGTGGTGGACTTACCTCCTCGTAGTAGACATGAAAATGTCGATTTTCAAACAGATTAAATTTATTCACAATACTCCAGAATTCAAAGCAACGTGTTTTGCAGGTATATTCCTGCTTCCTCAGGCAATAACAAGGTGGAGTATACAACAGTGTAGTCTAGTGACAACACTAAGCGCCTCTGTTAAGGTTTTTAGTATATTTTATGCTGTTGGCGCCTCTGTTTCTCTTTCTATGATACCTGTGTCCACCCCTGGAGCCTCCACTCAGGGTGGACACAGGTATCATAGAAAGAGAAACAGAGGGGTGCTATACCCTTAATCTTCCGATCTACAGAGAGCGACATCTTAATCCTGAGTGGGGACAGGTCTTAAACTCCTCACCTGCATTTACAGTGGTTACCTAATCGGTGACCCTGGTTTGTGAGTATTATTATTTACTTACTTTCAATTACCCTTCATTATACATACTACACTATATTGGGCCCCTTTTCTCTTTGGAGTGTGGTAATTTGTGCGGGAGCCATCGGGGGTTTGAAAGATTTGATCTGTCATGACGGTCATTATCACCGCGCATCACCAAATGTCGTTCATGTCTTTTTGTGCCTGTACCCACGTCTCGAGATCGCAGAGAAGACTGCTCATTGCTCAGAAATTCGCCAGTCGTTGGAAAAATTGTTGTGAAACTTGCCTAGTGGATATAGGCCTTTACATGTGGGAGCATTGCAGATCTCTGTGGGGATCTTTGAGAATCCTGTGGAGGACCAAACCTTTAGGTGGTTATGCATCACTGAGAGTTCAGTGAGACCTTTTTAGCAATACATGCTTCACCAATGACAATAACTGAGAGGAAAAGCCCATTGTCACTATGAGTTTGTACAGAAGGCTGGTTCACCTGAGCTGGTGCATAAAGATAGGAATATAATTGCAGACCACTTTATGACATTTTCAATACAAATGTTACATGTTCTAATTAGTTTTCCTTATATAGTACACGGACGTAAAAATGTCCTACTGACTTCTAAGCTTTTACCTTTCAGGTAATGAATTGCTTTCTTTAGCTTGTCTGTTGATATTTATGGTTAACTGACCTTTTTCCCTTCAGGCTGCCAGGAACTGTTTAGTAAATGATCTTGGAGTTGTGAAAGTGTCTGACTTTGGAATGACAAGGTGAGAACGTGGGAACATATTACAGCATTTTACACTACTACAGAGTGTTTATTCCTAGCGGGCAGGTTTTATATGTTTTTACTTTACTGTTTTCATAAAATCAAGAGACTGACTTGTTTTCTGCGAGTTATTGATCTTTGCTGCACCATGGTTATTGTTCTAGAACAGCCAGACAGGTAAATCAAACTCTCATTTACCAAATGTCATTTCCCACCGCTGGCTGCATTTTATTTGATGCTAAAAAAAACCCTTAAAGCGGACCCAAACCAAACTTTTTTTAATTTAAAATATTTAGTGTTGCACCACTCTGACACATACAAAGATACTCCTTGAAGCCTATGAGCATTTCAGTGCATGCTTTTCACCCTTCTCTTTGCATAGCTAGGGTTATACAGGTGGCAGCCATTAGCAATTCCTCCATTGCCGGACACCACCTACTTCACCAGTTTGCCGGATTATTTGCCGGCAATATGGAAGGAAGGGAGGGGTTTCTCCAATAAATGTAAAATATTTTATATTTGTCATCATGCAGCTGAAAAAAGGCTGCTATTTATTATTATAATTTAGAAAATAGATTTTATTTCTGAAATCTTGTATTTTTAGTTTGGGTCCACTTTAAGGACCAGAGCCTTTTTTTCCATTCAGACCACTGCAGCTTTAACGGTTTATTGCTCGCTCATGCAACCTATCACCTAAATGAATTTTACCTCCTTTTCTTGTCACTAATACAGCTTTCTTTTGGTGCTATTTGATTGCTGCTGCGATTTTTACTTTTTATTATATTCATCAAAAAAGACATGAATTTTGTCAAAAAAATGACTTTTTTAACTTTCTGTGCTGACATTTTTCAAATAAAGTAAAATTTCCTATACATTTGAGCGCGAAAGTTATTCTGTTACATGTCTTTGATAAAAAAAAAACCATTCAGTGTATATTTATTGGTTTGGGTAAAAGTTATAGCGTTTACAAACTATGGTGCAAAAAGTGAATTTTCCCATTTGGAAGCATCTCTGACTTTTCTGAGCAGCTGTCATGTTTCATGAGGTGCTAAAATTCCAGGATAGTATAAATACCCCCCAAATGACCCCATTTTGGAAAGAAGACACCCCAAAGTATTCACTGAGAGGCATGGTGAGTTCATAGAAGATTTTATTTTTTGTCACAAGTTAGCGGAAAATGACACTTTGAGACAAAAAAAAAAAGTTTCCATTTCTGCTAACTTGTGACAAAAAAAAATGAAATCTGCTACGGACTCACCATGCTCCTCTCTCAATACCTTGAAGTGTCTACTTTCCAAAATGGGGTCATTTGTGGGGTGTGTTTACTGTCCTGGCATTTTGGGGGATGCTAAATTGTAAGTACCCCTGTAAAGCCTAAAGGTGCTCATTGGACTTTGGGCCCCTTAGCGCAGTTAGGCTGCAAAAAAGTGCCACACATGTGGTATTGCCGTACTCAGGAGAAGTAGTATAATGTGTTTTGGGGTGTATTTTCACACATACCCATGCTGGGTGGGAGAAATATCTCTGTAAATGACAATGTTTTTATTTTTGTTTACACACAATTGTCCATTTACAGAAATATTTCTCCCACCCAGCATGGGTATGTGTAAAAATACACCCCAAAACACATTATACTACTTCTCCTGAGTACAGCGATACCACATGTGTGGCACTTTTTTGCACCCTTACTACGCTAAGGGGCCCAAAGTCCAATGAGTACCTTTAGGATTTCACAGGTCGTTTTAAGACATTCGGTTTTAAGACTAGGCCTCACGGTTTAGGGCCCCTAAAATGCCAGGGCAGTTTAGGAACCCCACAAGTGACCCCATTTTAGAAAGACAACACCACAAGGTATTCTGTTAGGAGTATGGTGAGTTCATAGAAGATTTTTTTTTTTTGTCACAAGTTAGCGGAAATTGACACTTTGTGAAAAAAAACAAAAAAAAATCAATTTCCGCTAACTTGTGACAAAAAATAAAATCTTCTATGAACTCACCATACCCCTAACGGAATACCTTGGGGTGTCTTCTTTCTAAAATGGGGTCACTTGTGGGGTTCCTATACTGCCCTGGCATTTTAGGGGCCCTAAACCGTGAGGAGCAGTCTTGAAAACAAATGTCTCAAAATGACCCTTGAAATCCTAAAGGTACTCATTGGACTTTGGGCCCCTTAGCGCAGTTAGGGTGCTAAAAAGTGCCACACATGTGGTACCGCCGTACTCAGGAGAAGTAGTATAATGTGTTTTGTGGTGTATGTTTACATATACCCATGCTGGGTGGGAGAAATATCTCTGTAAAGGACAATTTTTTGATTTTTTTTACACACAATTGTCTATTTACAGAGATATTTCTCCCACCCAGCATGGGTATGTGTAAAACTACACCACAAAACACATTATACTACTTCTCCTGAGTATGGCGATACCACATGTGTGGCACTTTTTTGCACCCTAACTGCGCTAAGGGGTCCAACATCCTATGAGTACCTTTAGGATTTCACAGGTTATTTTGAGGCATTTGGTTGCTAGACTACTCCTCACGGTTTAGGGCCCCTAAAGTGCCAGGGCAGTATAGGAACCCCACAAGTGACCCCATTTTAGAAAGAAGACACCCCAAGTTATTCCATTAGTAGTATGGTGAGTTCATAGAAGATTTTATTTTTTGTCACAAGTTAGCGGAAATTGATTTTTTTTTTCACAAAGTGTCATTTTCCACTAACTTGTGACAAAAAAATAAACACTTCTATGAACTCACCATACTACTAACGGAATACCTTGGGGTGTCTTCTTTCTAAAATGGGGTCACTTGTGGGGTTCCTATACTGCCCTGGCATTTTAGGGGCCCTAAACGTGAGGAGTAGTCTGGAAAGGAAATGCCTCAAAATAACCTGTGAATAAGACGTTGGGCCCCTAGACTGCAAAAAAGTGTCACACATGTGGTATCGCCGTACTCAGGAGAAGTAGTATAATGTGTTTTGGGGTGTATTTTTACACATACCCATGCTAGGTGGGAGAAATATCTCTGTAAATGGACAATTGTGTGTAAAAAAAAATCAAAAAATTGTCATTTACAGAGATATATCTCCCACCCAGAATGGGTATGTGTAAAAATACACCCCAAAACACATTATACTACTTCTCCTGAGTTCGGCGATACCACACGTGTGACACTTTTTTGCAGCCTAGGTGCGCTAAGGGGCCCATTCACGGGTCATTTTGAGGCATTTGGTCTCTAGACTACTCACGGTTTAGGGCCCCTAAAATGCCAGGGCAGTATAGGAACCCCACAAGTGACCCCATTTTAGAAAGAAGACACCCCAAGGTATTCCGTTAGTGACTGTTCAGGGGTATAAGCATCTGCAAATTTTGATGACAGGTGGTATATGAGGGGGTGAATTTTGTGGAACCGGTCATAAGCAGGGTGGCCTCTTAGATGACAGGTTGTATTGGGCCTGATCTGATGGATAGGAGTGCTAGGGGGGTGACAGGAGGTGATTGATGGGTGTCTCAGGGGGTGATTAGAGGGGAAAATAGATGCAATCAATGCACTGGGGAGGTGATCGGAAGGGGATCTGAGGGTTTTGATCAGGAGCCCACACGGGGCAAATTAAGGCCTGATCTGATGGGTAGGTGTGCTAGGGGGTGACAGGTGGTGACAGGAGGTGATTGATGGGTGTCTCAAGGTGTGATTAGAGGGGGGAAGAGATGCAAGCAATGCACTGGCGAGGTGATCAGGGCTGGGGTCTGAGAGCGTTCTGAGGGTGTGGGCGGGTGATTGGGTGCCCTAGGGGCAGATAGGGGTCTGATCTGATGGGTAGCAGTGACAGGGGGTGATTGATGGGTGATAGATGGGTAATTAGTGGGTGTTTAGAGGAGAGAATAGATGTAAACAATGCACTTGGGAGGAGATCTGACGGCGGGTTTGCGGGCGATCTGATGGTGTGGGTGGGTGATCAGATTGCCCGTAAGGGGCAGGTTAGGGGCTGATTGATGGGTGGCAGTGACAGGGGGTGACAGGGGGTGATTGATGGGTGATTGACAGGTGATCAGTGGGTTATTACAGGGAAGAACAGATGTAAATAATGCACTGGCGAATTGATAAGGAGGGGGGGGGGTCTGAGGGCAATCTGAGCGTGTGGGGGGTTGATTGGGTGCCCGCAAGGGGCAGATTAGGGTCTAATCTGATGAGTAACAGTGACAGGTGGTGATAGGGTGTGATTGATGGGTGATTGATGGGTAATTAGTGGGTGTTTAGAGGAGAGAACAGATATAAGCAATGCACTTGGGAGGTGACATCGGATCTGCGCGCGATTTGATGGTGTGGGTGGGTGATCAGATTGCCTGCAAGGGGCAGGTTAGGGGCTGATTGATGGGTGGCAGTGACAGGTGGTGATTGATGGGTGATTGACAGGTGATCAGTGGGTCATTACAGGGGGATAGATGCATACAGTACACAGGGAGGGGGGGGGTGTCTGGGGAGAATCTGAGGGGTGGGGGGGGTGATCAGGAGCCCCCAGGGTGCAGTTAGGGACCTAATTAAAAAAATAGCGTTGACAAATAGTGACAGGGAGTGATTGATGGGTGATTAGGGGAGTGATTGGGTGCAAACAGTGGTCTGGGGGTGGGCAGGGGGGGGGGGGGTCTGAGGGGTGCTGTGGGTGATCAGAGGGAAGGGGGGGAGATCAGTGTGCTTGGGTGCAAACTAGGGTGGCTGCAGCCTGCCCTGGTGGTCCCTTGGACATTGGGACCACCAGGGCAGGAGGCAGCCTGTATAATGTGCTTTGTATACAATACAAAGCGTATTATACGCTTTGTATGCGGCAGATCGGGGGTTAACATCCCGCTGGCGCTTCCGTATGGCCGGCGGGATGTCGTCGCGGGTGGGCGGAGCCTAATGCCGGCGGATGCGCGCGATCCCCGGCCCGGAAGAGTCCCAGGACCCGACGCCAATCTACAGTGGGCGGTCGGCAAGTGGTTAAACTATATCGGCTTACAGGGTTTCAAACCATCAGAGTTCACTAAAGGGGGCAATATACAGTGGTTTGCAAAAGTATTCGGCCCTCTTGAAGTTTTCCACATTTTGTCACGTTACTGCCACAAACATGAATCAATTTTATTGGAATTCCACATGAAAGACCAATACAAAGTGGTGTACACATGAGAAGTGGAACGAAAATCATACATGATTCCAAACATTTTTTATAAATAAATAACTGCAAAGTGGGGTGTGCGTAATTATTCAGCCCCTTTGGTCTGACTGCACTCAGTTGCCCATACATATTGCCTGATGAGTGCTAATGACTAAATAGAGTGCACCTGTGTGTAATCTAATGTCAGTACAAATACAGCTGCTCTGTGACAGCCTCAGAGGTTGTCGAAGAGAATATTGGGAGCAACAACGCCATGAAGTCCAAAGAACACACCAGACAGGTCAGGGATAAGGTTACTGAGAAATTTAAAGCAGGCTTAGGCTACAAAAAGATTTCCAAAGCCTTGAACATCCCACAGAGCACTGTTCAAGCGATCATTTAGAAATGGAAAGAGTATGGCACAACTGTAAACCTACCAAGACAAGGCCGTCCACCTAAACTCACAGGCAGAACAAGGAGAGCGCTGATCAGAAATGCAGTCAAGAGGCCCATTGTGACTCTGGACGAGCTGAAGAGATCTACAGCTCAGGTGGGAGACTCTGTCCATAGGACAACTATTAGTCATGCACTGTACAAAGTTAGCCTTTACGGAAGAGTGATAAGAAGAAAGACATTGTTAACAGAAAAGCATAAGAAGTCCCGTTTGCAGTTTGCCACAAGCCATGTGGGGGACAAGCAAACATGTGGAGGAAGGTGTTCTGGTCAGATGAGACCAAAATTGAACTTTTTGGCCAAAATGCAAAACGCTACATGCATGCATACATCGCTAGATATATATTTTTTAACATCCATCCCTTTCAGCTAGCTTAATGATACACCTACTAACCCCCCTTCCATACTCACCTTTCAAGGTTTTCAGATTCAACTTTACGTGACTCCACAATACTGCTGAATAGTGCATGTTTCCAAAGCACCTCTGAGTTTTTGACTGGTGCTCTATCCTAAAGTCTCCTTCCACAACCCTGTGCTGCATCCCAAGAACCCTGCATCCCCCACATCACTGCATTACCTCCTGCTATATCACTCTCTGCAACCAATTCCAAAGAACCACACACCTAGTAGAGGTGGATGCTGGTCCAGGATCCTAAGGCAATAGCAAATCCAAAGGAATGATATATCTGACCGTTTTATATGGTCAGATACTGTATATTATATGTGTGTGTGATAAGACAAAGGTTTCACAAAGTTCCAACCTCAATCCTTCCTTTAGATTATGGATTTGCTTAGGATTCTGCACCTTAAGATTCTGCACCAGCATCCACCCCTACTAGGTGTGCTGTTCTTTCGAGTGGTTATATGGTCAGATATATTACGTGCATGCGGATCCTTCTTTTGTATTGTGGACTCTCTGCAACTGCACCCCCTGCCTTCTTGCATAGTAGAATAAGCTCCACAGCTTCTATCCATTTAGCAGGTGAGAAGTAAAAATGTCATGTTCCCTCATACTTCACTGCTACAACAATTTGAAAGCCCCCTTCTGGGACATAAGAGACATTGACAGAAGTTTCAGCACATAACTGGAACTTTGGGTTCAGGTGAGTAGTTGTGAGGGGAAGGTGCCCACCATATTGTAGCCAGGCCGGGTCACGCCATCCAAAGTGTGCCCAGAGTGAGCACTCACTGCAAATAATGATGGCTCGATAGATAATATCCGACAGGTCCGATGACCCTCCGGATAGATTCCCCGCTCGATCCCCGCGGGCGGACAATAGCGGAGAATCGAGCGGCTGATAAGGCATGCCCACGGGAACTAGCGGGGATCGGTCCGCGCGCATGCGCAGACGAGCGGTGATTGCGCAAAAACTAACCGTGTATGCCCAGCATAAGATAGGATCTATGACATTTTTCTTCTGCTGTACATATTCAAATGCTTTCAAACATATCAAAGCACTATATCTGAAGTATATACAGTTCAAAGCAGATCAAAATATTTGAACTGTATATACTTCAGCTATTGCGCTTTTATGTTTTAACGTTTTTATATTGGTTTTGATAAGCAGCATAGCAGGTCACACATATGGATGTGCACTTAACAATAATATAATTACAGTATATACTGGATATTCAAATGCTTACTGTGACTTACAAAATATTGATCTTCACATTCTGGTTTGAAGGAATAACATTTATTTTTTTTTACATATTCAGGTATGTCCTTGATAACCAGTACACCAGTTCCTGTGGAGCCAAGTTTCCTGTAAAATGGTCACCACCTGAGGTCTTCAACTACAGCAAGTTCAGCAGTAAATCTGACATCTGGTCATTTGGTAAGAGAGCCGTAGTTCACATACAGTCTGTCTAAAAAAGGCATGTTCTATTTAGGGAAGATTAATGTTGTGAGAGAGAATTCCTGTTCCCTGTAGGTTTCTATGGGGAGTGTCTTGTCTGATGTGCTCATATAATCCGGTAGACCAGGTCAGAATAGTTAAACTCTGAAGCTGCCAGTAATGAAAGGCCAAGATGGGATTATGGCAAGGAGTTACGCAGTGCTCCTGTTTCTCCAGTGTTTTGGAGCAGACATTTAGCTGGAATTCATCTTAAAGAGGAACTGTAGTGAAAACAACATCATAAACTTGCTTATTTTTACAGTATAAATTTATAGAGTATTTAGTCAGTGTTTGCCCATTGTAAAATATTTCCTCTCCCTGATTTACATTTTGAAATGTATCACAGGTGGTGGCCCCTTTAGTCCTATCAGGGGATCTCTGTGGAATGAAAAGGTTCACAGACAGGAAACTGTCAGTACCATGGTCATGACATCACACTGTGGGAGGGGTTTCACCATAATATCAGCCACACAGACCTTCCTGAGGCACTATTAGAGAAAAGGTATTCCTGGCCACAGGAGCGGCGGTAATTGAGGCTGCCTGATTCGGCTAGCCCCCCAGATCAGGTAGCATGGGTTTTTTTAATAGAAAAATGCCCAACTCGGGTTCCCTTTAAGTGCTTCTAACATACTATTATGCCAGTGGTAGCTCCAGTAGAATACTGCCAGCCATTTGTGGTGCCAGGTGCTTTCTGTGCATCTCAGGTTTCTAGTAAAGATTAAAATCAATGAACAATAAACACATTGTAGACTCACTGACTAAACATGACATACTTCCACTTTTACTTCCCTGATGATTTGCTTACACAAAGAAAAAGGGCAACACAGGACATCGTTCATTTATTGTGTGGGACGTATGGGAGACCACAGACATAAACAAATTGCGCCCACTATGCAATGTCATGTGGTAGGTACATTAGGTTGTGAGCTTTTTTTTGAGTGACAATGACCAACAGAGATTGTTCAGTATACACTGTTAAGCCCCATCTACACGACGGGACATTGCAGCGATCCGGCGGCTCGATTAGCCGCCAGATCGCCTCTTCCGCGTGCCCGCCGCGTCCCCACTCGCCGTGCGTGCGCCGCATTCGATTCCCCGCTCGTCCCCGCCGGCGCTGCTTATCTCCCGCACGATTCCCTGCCATTGTCCCCTCGCGGGGATCGAGCAGGGAATCGGCGGTGCGGAGATCCGTCCTGTCGGATCTGATCAATCGAGCCGCATCAGCGGCTCAATTGATAAGGAGCATCGCGGCCGCATCTACTCGTGTAGATGCGGCTTTAAGGTGAACCTGAAGTGACATGCAACATGATGAGATAAACATATACAAACATGATACTAGCCCTACTAAGAAATTATGTGAAGTCCCTTTCTGTTTACCAGTATAGCAAGAGTTAAAATACTTGAGTTGGTATCTATGCAAAAGAGTGTCTCTGAGCTTGTTTACTAAATTAGTCAAAGTCAGTCCCCTTTTCTGAAAAGCTTAAATAACAAAGAAATTGTAAGAGACAGCTTGTGATAAGGTTTTATTGCAGGAAAGTTCAAAGGGTCATTACTCCAGCTTGTTTTACAGCTTAAAATGCAGAGTGTGGATTTTAAACTGTAACTGTGACTGTCTGATGCAATTTTGTAAATAAAGCCATATAACTGAGTATAAAATGTTCTATTTATTCTCTGTACTACGCATGCAATTCATTGGGGCTGATTCACAAAGCTTTTCTGATGAACCATCTCACTTTACTCATTAACTCACAATTTATCTGTCCTTATTTGACTTACCTCATGATTTATCTCTCCTTATCTGTTTATCTCATGAATTATCTCTCCTTATTTATCTCTGCATTAGCTCTCCTTAGCGTATGTTCCAACTTGAACTGAGAATGGACATTTTTTGTCCGTTCTCCAATCATTGCAAAACTGAGATTAAAAGAGCTCCTATTTTATACATTCCCCCATATAGCCTATTGATGTAACGCATCTGCCCCGGGCTCCAGTCAGACCACCGTGGACCATCTGAGAGGACACTACACTGTCCGCTCCCGCTGGCCACATGTGATCCGACGCAAGTGCGAACTGAGCCTCACAGTTAAGGTGAAAAATAAGTACCGTAAGCTTTGTGAAACAACCTCATTATCTCATACGTTTATTCACGCTTCAGGTTTGCTTTAAGTGCTGTTCAATATAAGTAAGGCCTCTTTCACAGTAGGGCGTTGCGTTTTGATGTGGCGTTAAAGTCGCAACGCAAAATGCAACGCCCAAAAAAAGTTGCAATGCAACTTAATGCCCCATTACGGTCACATACAGTAGAGCACACCGGCAATGAAAAGTATGCTTCCAAGTCATTACTGAGCATGTGCAAACAGCCCAACGCAGCTAATAACGCGTATAACGCACTGCATGCAGCACTTTCACTTAACGTGCAGCGTTAGTCACCAACGCAACGTGTGCACTGCGAATGGGGCATTGGTTTTTCATTGCAGTGAGTTATTCTGCCTTAAATGTTGTTTTAACGTGCGACTTTAATGTCGCACTGTGAAAGCGGCCTAAAGGAAATAAATCCGCTCATTTGTAATTGTTTTTAGGTGTTCTAATGTGGGAAGTGTTCACTGAAGGCAAGATGCCCTTTGAGAGCTACTCTAATGTGGAAGTGGTGGAGATGGTGACTAGAGGAGAGAGACTGTATAGACCAAGACTAGCTACAAACAGAATCTACGGAGTAATGACAGCATGTTGGCATGAGGTAATTCTACTGATGAAAGGTATAAGTAATATGACCACAGATTTCAATGTAACTGAAAAAAAAACGTCATCAGTGAATAATGCATTACAGGATACCTAATGTGAGAGGAAGACTACCATGGTGAGTTATCTGGCTGCACTGGTAATCCTTTGGTCTTCATAGTTTCAGACATACATATGCAGCCAGTAGAGTGAAAACTAAACTTAATGTGAACAGGTGAATCGCATAATCATTCTGCATCAGCTTTTTCTGGGAAAACATGGATCCTACCTATTTAGTCTACAGAAAAGACGCCTTAGAGGGGATCTAATTAACATGTATAAATACATCAGAGAGCAAAATAAAAGCTTGGCAGGTGAGCTTTTTGTCCCTAGGCCTTCTAAAAGGACTAGAGGCCATGATCATGGAGGAAAAACGTTTGAGCCATTTATTTAGGAAAGGGTTCTTTACAGTAAGAGTGATTAAGATGTGGAATGCATTGCCACAGGAAGTAGTTATGGCAAATTCTATACCTGCATTTAACGGGGGCTTAGATGCTTTTCTTGCGTTGAAAGACATGGCTACAATTACTAGGTAATGCCTAATGATGTTGATCCAGGGATTTTAGCTGATTGCCATTTGGAGTCGGGAAGGAACTTTTTCCCTTTTGGGGCTAATTGGACCATGCCTTGTAAGGGTTTTTCACCTTCCTCTGGATCAACAGGGATATGTGAGGGAGCAGGCTGGTGTTGTACTTTGTTCTCCGGTTGAACTCAATGGACGTATGTCTTTTTTTCAACCCAAATAACTATGTAACAGTACACTGTACAGTACACTAAGTATACAGAAGATATCTACATATGCTCATATATTTCCAACACTGTTGAAGTGGGTTTAACAAATGAAATCAGGGTGACAGATGAAATCTGAACATGAAGATTTTTATTGCCTCGGTTTACAGGCTACCTGATCCGAGGCAAAGCTACCGAAGGTAAGTACAGAGGTATGTTAGGCTGGTTCCACATGCCCCTGTGCATTGTCCGTTGCTCTCCTTGTCCCTTCCCAGTTCCTGTAATCACTCCTTGAAAATGTTGAATATCTTCTACTGTCAAATGGAACAGGACAACCCAATACATAGTTAGGTGGCTCAAGCTTGAGCATACCTTTGTGCTTCCCTGAGGCCGCCTACTCATTTTGCATCCCCCAGATGTAAAATACCACAGAGAGAGTGCTATGGTATTTACTAATCCAGACACTGCATCGGGTCTCCTCCTCCTCCAGGGAATGGTGCTGCTGTATGCTGACATCATCCTCTGTGTCCCAGTCACATGACATGTGAACGGGATGTGGGAAGATGATGTGCACCTACGCATTCCATCTTACTGCACGTGCACCATCAAATAAGTGCCACGGCCAGTCACAGAGGGCAGGGCAGGACGTGGCGTATCCAGGGCCGACAGACACACACATACACTGGAAATTATTACTATAGAAATTGACGTTTCTAGAGACAAGGTGTCTTGGAAGTTAAGTTTCCACCTACTCCAATATTCCCTGTCCTTTTCCATCCTCCAGTCTCTGAATGCTTGTCGGGATGTATACTTGCTACACGCAGCCAAACGTTGTATATTACTGCTTCACCTAAAGCAGTCAAAAGATTTTCAGTTTTCTTGAAAATCATGTTAGTTCCAATCATGTTAGTTCCAGTCACTAACTGTGTAGATTGTGTGTTCCCCACTTAACACAACTGAAATTTACTGTAGGGTACTGTTAATCATTGTCATGCATATTCTAACATCCCTATGATAGTCATGCTATAATGTACCTACCACACTCAAGGGACAGTTCGTGGGAAAACCAGTTATGGTAACCTACCAATATCCAGCAGTGGCTGGATAGTGTAACGGTTAAGGAATCTGCCTTTGATGGAGGAGTCCTGGGTTCAAATCTCAGCTCTTCCTATTCAGTAAGCCAGCACCTATTCAGTAAGGAGTTCTTTGGGCAATAATCCCTAACTGCTACTGCCTACTGAGTGCGCTCTCTGCCTCGCAAGTGCTTTGCGCCCGACAGGAGAAAAGCGCTATATAAAAAAAGGAATTATTATTATAATATGTTTTTGCAATGTGGGAGGAACCCAGAGGAGCTGGAGAAAATCCACACAGACATGCGGACAGCGCACAAATGACTTCCAGATAGGGCCCTGGACAAGTCTGGGCCCTGCTACTTAGTGCTGCAAAGCAAGAGTGGTAGCCACTGTGCCATCATCTTTATTTGGCTATGAAGTAAAGATCTTAATGACTTTTGTTTTGTTTTCTTTCTTTTTTTTATATTTGACTTTTGTTTTTATTACTACAGAAACCAGAGGCCCGACCCAAATTTTATGACCTTTTGCTGGCAATTGGACAGATATTGGAGGGAGATTTCTGAACCCCTTGGGAAGAGAGAACTGTGATTGACTGGAATTTTATATTAGATTTTTGTTTTTTTGTTTTTTGTTTGTTTGTAACTGAACTTCTATGCTGTTGGGCGTACTCTGATGTGGTTTCCACAATTTCTTTTTTTAACTTGTTTTTTTGGAATATATTTGGCACACTACGGGTTTCTCATATTGTAGGTCTACCCAATTCACAGCTGTGGGGTTTTTTTAATAAAGTTTTAGAAATTTTTTTTTCCCATTAAGAACTCTGAATGTTGTAGATCTCTGAAATTCAATATGTGACTGTGACTCCTTGCTCCATGAGTCTGTACATAACGTGTATATTTATATAAATATATTTATGGTAAAGAGATCATTTGTCTTAGTTTGGGATTTTTCTATTTCAAAAGTTTTATTGAAATTTCAAAAAATATACAATCAAACAGCTGTATCCTAATAAATACTGTATATTACACAGACAGATACCATGCATATGCTTCTGTGTAGTTTGGGATTTTATACTAACTCACCACTATTGATACTAAAGTTCCTTCTTAATTATAGACCTGCATGTAGCAAACCTATGAACTTATTGCATACACACAGATGAGACTATGTTTATGTACTAAATTTAAAGAAAACCTGAGGCGAAGACGGGGGGGGGGGGCTGGAAATGTATACATACCTGGGGCTTCCTCAAGCCCCCTCCAGGCTTATTGCTCCCTCGCCGTCCTCCTCCACCTACTGGTTCTTCTGGCCACAGAAAGTCCTCTGGTCCCGGCATACCAGTCTGGCAATTCACGCACCCCCATTGTGCTCCGATGGCCGGGAGCGTTCCCCGCCTGCACCGTACTACTGCACAGGCACAGAATGCTCCTATCCAGGGGAGCGCACATGGCCAGACTGCGTCTGCGCTGACTGGCCCCAACTGGAGGACCTCTCAGGACAAGGTCAGAAGATCCAGGAGGCAGAGGGGGACGCTAGGGAGCGATAAGCCTGAAGGAGGCTGAAAAAAGCCCCAGGTATGTATACATCTCTCCCCCCTCTTTCATCTCAGGTACACTATAAGTAGCACAAATACTTCCAAAATCAACTATAGAATATATTTTAAGAACAGAATGTGTACATGATGAATCTATACAGGATGGTGGGATGAATGTATACAAGGAACAGACTAGTCTTTTAACTACTTCCAGCGTGGCACAGGGCATTCCTCTCTCTCAGCCACAGGATGTCCAGCAGCATACTTCCGTTCTTATGGTTCCAATGCATGTCACATGATTTGCATTGGGAGCCGTCTGCAGAAAGGAGAGAGGATTGTTTGGCGCTGGAAGCAGTTGAAACTCCACTGTGCTACCTGGAAAGTAAGAGAGAGGAGCGGACCACTCACAGTTGTATGAGTTATAGGGGCCATTTGTACATCCCTGGTCCTATGTGGCATTACAGTCCTTCTATTTACTCTTAAGTTGGTGCTTCCGAGAGTATGTACATCATTTCCCAATGTTCAGCAGTCACTATATAAAAGTGAACAGCACTAAGGCAAGCTGCTGCTGTAAAGACCATGTAATATGTTGCAGCACTGTTGGGAATTGGAGCTGAGATATCAGAGTCCAAGAAGATAGTATGAACAACACCAAGTCCAGCTAATCTAGCTGTATAGATTCATCTTCATTCGAGACCAGATGTTATAAAATCCTCTGTTGGCCGATAGAGATTCTAGCCTTTGAAATTGACTGGGCTGGAGCTCAGTAATAGAAAGGTTGGGTTTAGCTGTAAGATGGGGAAGTCTTCTCTCTCCTGTATGGGGTACATCTGTGATGAAAAGGAGTCAAAATATATTTCTCTCATAACCAAATAATCTTAGTAATACTAGTACTTTACCCTCCACTATAATCTGTACCCTGTGGCCTTACAAACCTCTGAATAACCTTGAATGTTGCTCAAACCACATGTTTACATTACAGGATTTAAATGACACAGCTCTTACATGTCTGGTGACCTTTGTTAGCACATACGTGATATTCAGTAAACTGTGTCTGAAATGACTGGCCAGGGAGTCTGTAATTCTGTTATTATAAAATGGCCATATCATGCAACACTTGTTCAGCTCTGCAACACTCTACTTTTGGTACTTGTTTTTAAAATGCATAATAAATACAAACTTTAAAAGAAATTAAATACCGGTAAATAAAAAGGTATCTGATGGGTAAAACTTGTTCCTCTTTGAGAAAACAGGTTTTGATTTTGACAGTGAAAGAGAAACTGTAGTGAAACAACATACTGGTAATGAATAAAATTGCTTACTTTTTTACAATATCAATTTAAAAATTATATAGTCAGTGTTTGCCCATTGTAAAGCCGTTCCTCACAATAACTTACATTCTGAAATGTATCACTGGTGGTGACATGTTTAGTGCTGCCAGGTGATCTGTACGGAATGTTAGTTACTTAGAGTTCAATGCACAGTGGGAGATTCCACTTTCGTGGCAGTTGAAAACAGCCATTATTTCCAAAAATGTAAGCAATGAGGATCACAGACAGAAAACTGACATCACACTGTTGGAGGGGTTTCACCACAATATCAGCAACACAGACCCCCCCCTCAAAGATTGTCTATTTGAGAAAACAAAAAGATTTAGAAAAGGGCTATCGCCTACAGATTGGTATGAAGTTCAATCCTGGGTTAAAGTTCCTCTTTACTACAATACAGAACATTAGAAAGTGCAGCCATATTGTGTTATTGTTTCTTCTGAAGCCCAGCCCCCGCCTGATATCCAATACAATCAATCACATTTTTAATGATCTAGAGCAGGACTAGGGAAATGACAGCCTGCAGGCCACATTATAAGATTAGAGGGCCATATTCCTTTTCTAATCTCTTCCCTCTACCGCCGTCCTTTCAAAAAAATACATCCAACACTTACACTTAAAGGAACGTACCCAATCACATCCTACAGCGCCGATCCCCATGGCAATAGTGGCGTCATGTGACCTGCCATTATTACATACCAGCGTGTCACATGATGCCGATGTTGCCTTGGAGATCACCACTAAAACCAATCATTCCTCGACCACACAAGTCTAAAGGGAGGGAGAGAGTGAGACAGAGACAAGCAGCCCACTCTTGGTCTAGAGCCCATGATTTCAATGCATGGTGCACAAACCCCTGGGAGAATTTGGGAATAGCTCAGGAGGAGGAACTTGTACTTGTCAGAGACAACTCATTACAGTAAGGGCCTATTTCCACTACATGCAGATTGGATGCAGAATGGATGCCGAATGGAGGTAGAAAAACTGACTCCAATGAATGCCTATGGGAAGATCTGCATCAGAAAACAGTGGAAACAGGACCATAGGCTTTCATTGGAGTCAGTTTTTCATCCAATCTGCATGTAGTGGAAATAGGCCCTAACACTCATTACAGTAATTTTTGAGATTTAAAAAATTATAAACTACTGCCAAAAAAGTGTGGCAACTGAACTGCATAAAGGAACTTAAGTTATTACTTAGCTGCATTAAAGGACCACTGCAGCGAAAATCGTAAAATTTAAAAATATATGTAAACACATATAAATAAGAAGTACGTTTCTTCCAGAGTAAAATGAGCCATAAATTACTTCTCTCCTATGTTGCTGTCACTTACAGTAAGTAGTAGAAATCTGACATCACTAACAGGTTTTGTCCGCAACCTGTTGGTTCTGTTACATTTCTACTACCTACAGTAAGTGACAGCAACATAGGAGAAAAGTAATTTATGGCTCGTTTTACTCTGGGAGAAACGTACTTCTTATCTGTATATGTTTATGTCTTCAATTTTAAGATTTTCGCGACAGAGGTGCTAAAGAGGAACTCCAGTGAAAATAATGTAGAAAAAAAGTGCTTCATTTTTTACCATAATTATGTATAAATGATTTAGTCAGTGTTTGCTCATTGTAAAATCTTTCCTCTCCCCGATTAACATTCTGACATTTATTACATGGTGACATTTTTACTGTGGGCAGGTTATGTAGCTGCTCCTAGCTGTTTTGGCTGTTAGAGACAGCTGTAAACAGCTAATTCCTGTCTGTGAACATTGTTACATTGTGGCAGTTTGCCCAGAGTACCGCAGTACTCAGAGCTTCTTGTGGGAGGGGTTTCAGCACAAAATCAGTCATACAGCGCCCCCTGATGGTCTGTTTGTGAAAAGCATTATATTTCTCATGCAAAAGGGGTTATCAGCTACTTATTGGGATAAAGTTCAATTCTAGGTTGGAGTTTCTCTTTAAGGAGAGGCACTTTTTTCTCTGACACATTGACATTACCTTCACCTGAGCTGCACACCGGTTGTCCTTTCAGTTATAACTGACAGCAACTGATTTAGAGTAAAAGGACCCTGACTGGATTAGCCACATGCTTGCTTCAGTTGTGTAATTCAAACACTACTGACAATAAAGATGAGCAGTCCTGCCAGGCAACTGGTATTGTTTATCACTGCCTCCACATCCTTCTCAGGTCAGGTGTCCTCTAATACAACCTTTGGTGTATCTCTGGTGACAACTGTAGAACAGGATGTATTATTTCACTATAGCTGTATAGTAAACATGCCTTATTTTATTATTTAAGTGTCTGTAACTCATAATGCGGTTTATAAAAGACACCTTCGGAAGTGGAATAATTTTAGCAGAATTGCCACATCCTTCCTCACCATCTCTGGATATCAAGACAGATATACGTCAGAGGCAGATATATAGAACAGACATAAATGTCACATTGCCAGACTTGTTTTATTTTTGTCCTCCAGACACACCGCAGGAATTTATAGTAAACTCACAGAAAGGGATGGGAAATCACCATAGAAATCAACAGAGGAGGAGGATTAAGTATGCTACATTTATGGGGCAGAATCTGTATTATACACCATGGGGGTTCATTTAGGTCTGGCAGGGCCGGATTTACCATAAGGAACTGTAGGCATGTGCCTACAGGAGCATGATGATGGAAAGGTGGCTCATTCCCCTCCCCGTGTGCCTCCCTCCCTATGCAGAGTCCTGAGCAGAGTGTAAATGAGAGGTTACTCACCCGGATCTCAGCATTCCACTGACCAGCTCTCTCTTCAGTCGGGGGCACCTCTAGCTACCTAATACTAGATGACACCTGTAGCTACCTATGATGGGCAAGAGAAGTAAGGGAGAAGTGGGAGATACAACAGCCAGCACACTGGCAGTGCAGTTCGGCTGTGGGTTAGTGGAGGACGAAATCTAAGGTGCCAGGCCATCTGTGCCTACAGGCTTCTGTGAGGTAAATCCGGGCCTGACACTGGGGATTATGCCTCTTACGGGACCAGACAGTTCCTGCCCCTTAAAGAGACTCCGTAACAAAAATTGCATCCTGTTTTTTATCATCCTACATGTTCCAAAAGCTATTCTAATGTGTTCTGGCTAACTGCAGCACTTTCTACTATGACAGTCTCTGTAATAAATCAATGTATCTTTCCCCTGTCAGACTTGTCGGCCTGTGTCTGGAAGGCTGCCAAGTTCTTCAGTGTTGTGGTTCTGCTATGAACTCACCCTTTCTGGCCCCTCTATGCACACTGCCTGTGTGTTATTTAGATAAGAGAGAAGCTGCTCTAATCAGCTGGATAAATCGTCCTCTGAGCTGGCTGGGCTTTCACATACTGAGGAATTACAAACAAGGGCAAAGCTGTTTGCAGGAAGAAAAGAGCAGCCTGAAACTTCAGTGCATGGGGGAAAGAAACACACAAATGATCTCTTGAGATTCAAAAGGAATGCTGTATACAGCCTGCTTATGTATGGATGTATTTTCTATGTGTGGACATACTGTACATCAACCTACTTCCTGTTTTGGTGGCCATTTTGTTTGTTTACAAACAAACTTTTTAAAACTGTTTTTAACCACTTTTAATGCGGCGAGGAGCGGCGAAATTGTGACAGAGGGTAATAGGAGATGTCCCCTAACGCACTGGTATGTTTACTTTTGAGCGATTTTAACAATACAGATTCTCTTTAAGGACCAGAGCCATCCTTTCTCTATTGTGCACTGTGATTATTGTGATTGGCTCACAGTAATTACCATGACTAGGACTTTGGGTTGCTTCAGATAGCAGTATCTTTAGCTGCAGACTTCCTGTTAGACACAAGAAAGAAGCATGTGGGCCCTTTGCTTCCTACGCCGTGAGGTAAAATGAGTCCAAACACAACATTAATTATGATTTATGTATTTATTTTGTATATCTGGAAAATTTTCTTTTTTTCCCGTTTCAAATAAGAAATTGAAAAAATATGTACATTATATACATTGCTGAATAGTCTTTAAATTTGCATAAAATAATCTCATTACAAAAATATATCTCTCTCTTTTTTTAATTTTACCTACAAAGCTTTTCACTGTGAAATATAATTTACAAGTCACTTATTTACATCTATCATATAGACACCAGCCTCACCAACAGATTGCCTAGGAAGATTATAATCCACTGTGTCAGTCATATTAATCAACAGTCACCCAGAATAAAAGTGCATTTACACTTACTACGATACAAGTAAGGAATGTATGTTTCTGGTCCAATTGGTGGCCTTACATGGAAAAATCATCAATATGAATGATCGTTTTAACAAACTGAATTGGCACAATGTGAATAAATGAAAAAAAATATTGATCAGATCTCAAAAAATGATTTTTAAAGGGGAACTGAAGTAAGAGGTATACGGAGGCTGCCATATTTATTTCCTTTTAATCAATACCAGCTGCCTGGCAGCCCTGCTGGTCTATTTCTCTGCAGTAGTATCTGAATAACACCAGAAACAAGCATGCAGCTAGTCTTGTCAGATCTGACTTTAAAATCTGAAACACCTGATCTGCTGCATGCTTGTTCAGGGGCTAAGGTTAATAGTATTAGAGGCAGAGGATCAGCAGGGCTGCTAGGCAACTGGTATTGCTTAAAAGGAAATAAACATGGCAGCCTCCATATACCTCTCTCTCTTCAGTTCCCCTTTAAGACCAATGGAGGCTAAGCAGCTTCCTGTGAGGGTAAGTAGCTTCCTGTGAGGCTAGGTAAGGTAGCTTCTTGTGAGCAAGTTGTAGTTTCTTGACAGTCCACTTAGTTCCTCGGAACTACAAATCTGCATCCTCACATATACATACTACCTTTTTTTATTGTAATACAGGAATTCCAGGGATGCTGGGAAATATGGTCTGGCACCTATTTTGAAAGTCAAATGGTCTCATCTGTTTGACTCAACCACTGGCTACGTTCAGAGAGTGAGAGGAAGAGAGCTTCTATGGTGTTTGAGAAGCATGTCTGACCCACCACATTGCTTTTATACACTGCTAATATTTCTTTATTAACTGGATTGCAATTCAAGCAAACGTGTGCTTTTTTAAACAAGAAAGTTAGATACCTCAGGCGAGAGAAGCTACTCTCGTCCTCTTCCATCAGGCTGTTCCAGAGCTGGGACCTCCGAAGCTCGCAGCCAGGCTCCCGTACGAGAGTGAGCTTGGCCACACGATGGCACCACAGTAGTACTAACCCGCTCAGGCTGCGGCGGAAAAAAAACAAGCCCGATCTGTGCTAATGCGCAGGCATTAGCGATCGATGATTTTAGGGAGGACACAATGCTGAAACAGCTCAGTAGGCAGGGGAAGAATCTGGATTTTCCAAGGGCTTCCCTTTATTAAGGTAAGTACCCATTTGGGGCACTTTTTCCATTACCGGTACACTTTAAGCCTCACTACACACAAAGCTTATTGCTTGCAAGGAGCAGGACTCTGTCACTTAGGCAACAGTTCAGGGTGGGCTTCTGTACAGAGGCACTGATAGCCTGGTGGCTAGTTTTGCACCAGCTACTATGTAGTCACTCGGACGTTGGACTGCACTATAGATCTTGCGCAAGGCGATCTTTATCGATTGCCCAGACAAGTTTAATCCAGCGTGTGTACTTGGCATAGAATTGCCTTGTTGAGTTCTGGATTAAGTTGGTCTTTAAATTCAGATTGTCATAATGCTTAAAGGGATACTTAAGTCTTAGAAAAAAAATGACTTTTACTCACCCGAGGCTCCCCTCAGCCTCCTGCAGCTGAACGGTGCCCTTGCCGGGTCCCTCCGATACACCTGGACTCGCCGGCGGCCACTTCCGGTTTGACCGTCACCGGCCGACAGGCTGGGAACGCGGCTGATTATAATGCTATTGCGGCCGGGGACACGGATAATCAGCCGCGTTCCCAGCCTGTGACGGGCAAACCGGAAGTGGCCGCCGGCGAGACCAGGTGTATCGGAGGGACCCGGCGAGGGCACCGTTCAGCTGCAGGAGGCTGAGGGGCGCCTCGGGTGAGTAAAAGTCATTTTTTTTCTAAGACTTAAGGTCCCCTTTAAGGGCTCGTTCACAAAAAGGGCATTTTTTCCCTTTTTTCAAGCGCAGGCAATTTTCAAAATCGCCCTCAAAACACTTGTGCAGTGATTCCCTATGAGAGCATTCACATCTGAGCGGTTCGTATCTGATCCGCTCAGCAAAGCGCTGCCTGTACCATTTTTGAGGCGTTTTGCCTCAATGGAAGGTATAGGAAAAACGCAAAATGCTCACAAAATCACTTTGTGCAGCAATTGCATTCGTGTTTTAAAGAATAAATACATTGTATTTATTATTTTCCGGATCAAAGAGGGAGTGAAAAAAACGCAATCGCTCTGCAAAAGCGCTTAGAAATGCACTTTCAAAAAACTGCAGCTCCCACCCGATCTCCGGGAGGAGAAAAAAAATCGCCCACAAAATCGAAAATCGCTGATGTCAGCGATTTCGATATTAGATGTGAAAAAGGCCTAAATCTGACTTTTGTCAATTGAATCTGTTTTTACACTGTTTAAATAAACTGTTCATTGTTCCATGTATGGCCACTACTAGACACAGTTTGGCTCTATTCAATATGATGTATGGCAGAGACCCCACTACACAGACAAATGGATCAAGCAGGACTGCAATAATCATGTGATAATTCTCTTGAGGTTCTGTGGGGTTTGTTTATGAAACTTGCTGAAATAAAACGGTGGTAGGTGTCATAGCGGCTAATAAGAGTGCAGATTTCTTTATTGTCAATGCTTAAAGAGTATCTGCAGTCACAGAAATGGGACAATACAGTTTTCAGCATGCTCATACTAAAGCCCAGTAGCCTATTTTTGTATGTACCATGGTTGTCTATTTTGATCCTGCAACTGTTGTCCAAAAACTGATGTTCAATTACCATGTTCTTCTTTTTCTGACCCTTAACTACTCCTTCCTAAGCACTTTCATAAGTATCATTGGTTTGTGTTAGACTGCCTCCTCACCAAGAGGGCGGACCTTGCTTTCTTCTCCCAAGTCCTCCAGCAATAAGGTATGTGAGGTAGCAGCTGAAAAGGGAATTCTCACACCTCACAGGAGAGGCCAGTGAAGAGCAGGGAGAGGGTCAGAGTCAAATCCTGCATTCTCCTCTGCATGCTAAAACTAGGAAGACACTCCCCTGACAGGAGTTTAGCTGACATGGAACATATATGAGGAACTGCATAAGGCCATGCTTTTATACCAGAAAGAAGTGGTTAAAATTCATGCATAAGGGAGTTAACCATTCCACTCCCAGATCCACCAAGGGTGTAAGAGTGCACTGCAAAGAACACAAATGACCAGGTCTCCACCAGGATTTATTTAAAGTACCATAGCATAAAATGCACAACGTTTCAGCCTGTGGGCCTTTTTCAAGTGAAAAAGGCCCACAGGACAAAACGTTGTGCATTTTCTAGTGAAAAAGGCTCACAGGCCAAAACGTTGTGCATTTTCTAGTGAAAAAGGCTCACAGGCCAAAACGTTGTGCGTTTTCTAGTGAAAAAGGCTCACAGGCCAAAACCTTGTGCATTTTCTAGTGAAAAAGGCCCACAGGCCAAAACGTTGTGCATTTTCTAGTGAAAAAGGCTCACAGGCCAAAATGTTGTGCATTTGCTAGAGAAAAAGGCCCACAGCCCACAGGCTGAAACATTGTGTTCTTTATGCTATGGTACTTTAAATAAAGTAAACTATAATAGCTGAAATACAGGTGGAGACCCGGTAATTTTTGCCCTGTGCCAGGCCACTGGGTGCACATCTGGTATGCCACCGGTGAGTTGGGCACAGGATGAGCTAAATGGCGGCTCCTCCTGCTGCTGTTTAAATTTCGGGCAGCGTTAAATACTATTCCCCTGCTGAGTCATAGCAATTCAGAGGGAAAAGTAATTCGGGGTCCAGAAATCGCCATAACCCCGAATTACCCTAACACGCTCTGTGTACTATAGCATTACTACTATAGCGGCATCCAGATTTGGCGCTGAGAGCCGAAACCATCTGCTTCGGCCACTAGGCCTGACACATACCATTGCACATTACAACTGAATTTGAATTATAGCAGATTATTACTTTGTAAAGACCTTGTGTAAAATGTAAAAGATAGTATGGAGGGTTCCTCACAACAAGTTTTCAGGAACTTATAAAGAAATGTGGTTCCTGAAATTTGTGCAGATTTGTGAAGTGAGTCATGGCGTTACAAAGCCAGACTTTCTGTTGATGGTGAATGCTACCCTTCTCTGACTTGCATAAGTATAAATGTAACTTTGCTGAGGTAACATAATCCATTAAAAATGGAAACCACAGAAATTTGGTAGCATGTCTCGTGTACAAGTGCGGTACACCAAATGTCTAATTTAAAACAGTGTTCAGTGTTCATAGTCATCCTCAGTGTAACATTGATGTTTAAGAAAACTAATTAAACAGTGCTCAATAATGATTCTAGTTATTTACACACAGAGATAATTTAGGAATGCTTATATGCATTTAAGTGGTTTCTACAAAATACCCCCCAAAAGATCCCTCGATTATGGATAGCAGAGGCTTCCTGCAACTTCAGACACCATACCATTCCGGAGCTGAGTCCCTCTAAACATAATTGACCCAGCAAGTTGCATACACATATGCTTTTTTAGTGTATTGTAGGAGCATGTCTTTGGACAGTGGTGTAACTACAACTCATGGGGCCCCAGCAAAACTTTTTGATGGGCACCAAAAGTTTACACCCTTTCTTACTCCTGGTTTACCCCCTTTCTTACTCCTGGTTTACTCTTGCTTACTCCGGGTGACCCTCACAGCCTGGGGTCCCATCTAGCAACAGTCAAAAACAAGTGTAGCCATCAGAATCTTCACACCCATAACAAGTGTAGTCACTAAAATACCTAATCTGAAGGTCCCCTTTATCTGAGGTAGTGAAGTAATAATTGGGGCCTCCTTACAGCTCTGGCCCCCCCTGCAGTAGTAGGGGCTGCTCCCCTCTAGTTATGCCCCTGTCTGTGGATGAGCATGATCGTACTGCACATGTGGGGAGTACAGTCCACACAGGTCTAGTAGAATGCTTGTGCACGGTTTTATTTCTCCATTCATTACTGCCTTTATTCAACTGATCCTGTTCGGGCCGTACTTGCACATGTGCAGTACAGCCTTGCTCATCCACTGCCTTGCCTGTCCACTGTGGAATCTATAACTGCAGTGGAATGGTAAGGTGTGAGAAGATATGGAAAGCCTCTGGACTACCAAGAGGATCCCCACAACTGAGGTCAGGGGCAAACGCAGGATTTTTAAGGGGGGGATTCCTGAAAGGTCCAGAAGCACTTATGTCCCCGAGTGCTTCTGAAGACAGGTGGCTCCATACTGCCCATGCACAAAAGTGCGCTGTCGTATTATGGAGCTGCCTATCTTTGGAAGTACTCAAGGACACAAGTGTTTCTGAGGGCTTCTGGAAGCAGCAAATTTGAACTGGGCGCAGCGCTGGAACAACTCTCCAAGAGAGGAACGGGAGATAGACTTAGTTTGGACAATTCAGTGGAATATGCCACATAGTGTCACATAGCGCAAGCGATAGCCATATGATGCAGGGATATATGCATCTGCGGAAGATGGCGGCACTATATAAATACTAAAGAATAATAACATTAGCATCTGTAAATAAGCTACATATCAATTCAGAGGATAGAAAGAAATTTCAAGTCTCCCAAACCAATTCCAGTAGAAGGGTCAGTCTTTACAATGGTGGGAGAGCTGAGTTTTTCCCACAGACCCTGCAGGAGGCAAACCTCTGCATATTTACCAGCTTGCCACTTCAGCGATTTCAGATAATTTTTTTTAAAGTTACAGGAGTCTCAAGGGGGTATTCCAAACATCGGTAACCCCCAGGTAAATGCGCCAGTGGAGGTAAGTACCTATTATATTATATTTAACTAGACTTCAGGATTGCTTTAAAGTGTAACTGTCGGGCATAAAATCAAATATCAATTCTTTATTTTTATCTGGTAAACAAGTAATAAGGATGCTAACCAGGCAATCCAAAAGTTACAATATCTATTACTTTTTTTGTTTATAAATGATCATTCCCCAGTTTACCTGACTCTAATTTGGTACGTTGCCGCGCAAAAAGGAAGTTGCAGGGAATGCTGGGTTGTCCTTTTTTGCTTCTGTACATTAGTTAAGTCTGAGGGGAAATAAAAAAGCAAAAAAAGACAACCCAGCATGCCCTGCAAATTCCTTTGTGCGGCAACGTCTTAAATTAGAGTCAGGTAAACTGGGGAATGATCATTTATCAACAAGAAAAGTAATAGAAACTTTTACTTTTGGATTGCCTTGTTAGCATCCTTATTACTTTTTTACCAGATAAAAATAAAGAATTGATTTTTGATTTTATGCCCGACAGTTACACTTTAAGGACACAGACATGGTATGGCCTATACCAGGGGGTACAGAATGGAACCTTTAATATATCAAACAAGGCCAATCTTTCCGACTGTGTATCAAGTGATAAGATCCCCGTTATATTACAATTATACAAAACACCCATCCATGTGCCTTTATGCTGTCCTGGATTATGTATTTTCCATTATTGGAGAGCTTGTAGTGGAGAACAAGATGAGTGCCATGCATTTCTGTAAAATGCACGCCTGCCTGGGCAGCAAAGCAATGTGAAGGTCTAGTCAGGTGCTAAACAATGGTATTTGCCTCCTCTTTTAGATGTCACTACTAGTTTTCCAGTATATAACTATGAATATGAGCTTCCAACCCACATAACTCTGAGAGGAATCCTATCAGATGCCTGGGGTCATTATTAATTACAAAAAAACCTACGTTATACAGACTCATTACATGACAGTTATCAGTAAGAAGTTTAAAGAATAAACAAACACACAGGTCAGTTAGTAACAGACAGTCTCTGAATGGAAATGGCAGTATGGTATCTCGGCCTATTGACAGTAATAAGCATTATGGGGCTCACTTATCCCAATCAATGTACAGGAGACAAGCCTGTGTTACTCATATAAACCAATCACCAACTTGCTCTGAGTCTGATAGAAATGCTATCCCGGTGATTATCAACAGCTATATAGATTTTCCTTTTATGTAAATGGACACTGGTTGCTAATGTTCTCCTTTCAAAAAACGTTAAATATATATATCTTCTGTAGGAATGTTATCTGTGTTTCGGGGTTCTCATTCATACCTCAGTGTTGAGGCTTCAACACATACTTTGAAGTGCAATGGCTACAACACATACTGTTCAGAAATCTGAAGACATGTAGCGTTAGAGGAAGCATCTGCCACCCAGTGGTCAATCCTTTCAACGCATAAAAAGCATTGAGAGTGCAGCACCTTCTGTCAGGACTATAACAAAGAAATAAAAGACTTGAATGTTCATGATAAGAAAGGTTGTGAATACTCCGTTTAAAATAGATACAAGTTTTCCCTTAAAATATTTATTTATCTATCTATATACAAAATATGAACACAGTCTTACTTCCTGAGGTCTGAAGAATGGTAGCACAGAATTCTGCGCAAGTAAATGAATACAAATGTTCCAGCAGGTGTGGTTTTGTCAGTGCTGTTGGCTAGTTCTGCTGTAGATGGCATTATCATCCTCAAATGCCAATATAGAGTGTTCTGCATTACCCAGCAGGCTGTGTTGGTCTTCCTGTCCATCAGGGAGCATTTGTTTCTCTTTCCTGACACTGGAGGTGATCTGACTCCACGTGATGTTGGTATTTTTGAATGCGTGCAACAGGAAGATGCCAACAATGATTGTGAGGAAGCCACTGAAGGTCCCAATCATGTCACTGACATCCATGCTATTCCATTCCTTGAACAATATGACGGAACAGGTGACCACCATGGTGGTGAAGAAGACATAATATATAGGCGTCACCATGGATGTGTTAAACACATCCAGGGCTTTGTTGAGGTAATTGATCTGGGTGCTGACAGATAAGATCAAGGTAGCCAGTAAGATGTAGAAAAGGGGGTCCTTGTAAACTGGTTTCTGTTCTATGAACTCGTGGATGGCGATTCCCAGTCCTTTAACACATGACACAGAAAACGCACCAATTATAGAGCAAATTGCAATGTAAACCAGGATGTTGGTCTGACCTTTCTTCGGAGCCACTGCTATAATCAGAACCAGGGAGGCAACAACTGCTAATGTAGCAAAAGTAATGAAACCTGCAGGAAGACAAATGTAAGATTGATATAAAAACAGCATGAAAATGGTTCAAGAAGTTAATTAAATAATACTTGGCTAAAAAATGTGAATACTTCCCTTAGTAGTGAGAAGCTTTTTGATGGTCCAGAGGCTTCCCAGATCCTCTTGAAGACCACCGTTCCTGCATGGAACCCTCCTCTTCTGGCTGAGCTCTCACCCGTGCACAAGTGCTTCTGAATGGAGAAAGCACAAATAACGTCCGCACAAGTCCAGTAGAACAAAATCCTCATGCACGGCTTTTTTCCTCCATGCACTTTGTTTTACTGGCCATGCATGAACCTTGCTTGCACATGCCCAATCCACATGTGCTTGTACACTGCTGGAGCAGGGCCATAAGACACCTATTCAACAAGCCCTTGTCAAATAGATTTAGAGGGACCCAGTGCTGGAAAGATGCACTGCAGGACAGCTATCTAGAGGCTCCCCACTACTGAGGTAAGTATATATTTTTGTGCTTTTTTTGTTGCTTTACGTACAGTCTGGCTTGCTTTCCAGTCATAAATAAAACTCTAATTCACCCTTCTCCAAAAAATGTGCTAAACATCCATGCTTGTTCTTAATGGCTTTAAAATATCACTGTATTTACAGAGTGGCATTGTATTTTAATGTATCCAGAGAATTAAGAAACTATATCTACATTAGTCTATGCGCCATATTCTTTGGTCTGTAGTTAGTAGTCTGTGATACCATGCAGCAATCCACTACGAAGGTGGAGAAATCCAGTCACCAGCTGCAAGACCAACGAGCAGGAAGCACACCGGCAATGAAACCAGCCAGGGAACAAGAGTGGCGCTGAACTACAAAGGGTTGTAACTAGAAACCACGGGGCTACCTTCCTTAATGTTCATAACTCTTCCCTTGCCTCTCCTTGGTGACCCTCACTCACAACATGGGGGTTCATCATACAACGGACATAAAACAAGTGTGGCCACTGGGATCTTCACACCCATAGCATGTGTAGCCACAATAAAAAAAATGATCTGGAGTATCAGATGAATGAAAGGTTAGTAGTTGAGGCCCTCCCATGCCTCCACCCAGGGCCGGGCCGAGGCATAGGCTGGAGAGGCTCCAGCCTCAGGGCGCAGTGCAGGAGGGAGCGCACAATTCATTCAGCTGTCATTCCTAATTGTGTTTGAAGCAGAAAGAAATAAGAAAAGGGGATACATAGCAGTGACTGCAAGCCAGATAACTACATATTAAGGTGTTGGGGAGGTTGTGGGCCCTGTGGCGCTTCTTAGTCTAATAGCAATCAGTGTGTGACGGCTGGGGTGGGAGGGATGGAGGGGCGCACTTTGGTGTCTCAGCCTTGGGTGCTGCAGGACCTTGTCCCAGCTCTGCCTCCACCCCCCCCCCCCCCCCCCTCCCCCTGCTCCCCTCTAGTTATGGCCTTGGCAGGACTCAGGAGAGATGGTGGCGGAGTAAAGATTTCCTCAATTCTTAATTCAGTCAGAAAATTAGTGACAAAGAAAGGAAAATACAGACAATATGTAGTTGAATAGCATACCTTGTAACTACTAATGTAATACAAAGAAAAAGTAGGTGGTTGTACATACCGCCTTTTGAAAACTAGGCTCTATGGAGAAAATCTTGTTATAAGAATTCAGGAGAAAAGGCTGCTGGTGTGATTTCCCACATCTCTAGAACTGTCAGTACTGGTAGGGAAAATGAATTGTATTCCTTCTCTAGGTGATTATAGGTGTTCAGAGGCATTAGAAAGCTATGATTACCCCATTAAGAAAGGTCAGTGGTTCCCACCCTTTGTGACACATCACACTGAAACTCCATATATTCATGACACATAGCATCAAGCAGTCACCATAGCATTGTGTCAGTATTAAGCAGTAAGCATGTAAACAGCTGGGAAGACGTGACACATGACCTGAGCTGCCCACATATAAATGTGTAAAGCTCGTAGGTTGGGACCCACTGGTGTAGGTGATTACCAGAAACCTGAGGTGAGAGCGATATGGAGGCTGCCATATATATTTTCTTTTTGGCTGGGTGCACACCTAAGATTAGTGAGCACCGCATCGCACCACAGAAATCAGCCTTCATATGACCCTGCGCCATGGTGTGACGACAGGATCATATGCATAGCAATGGCCACCGGCTAGTGACATACTCCCTGCTGAACAAGAAGTACGTCACTGAGATTCCCGTTGGTCCATGCATGTGCGCTGTGTTGCACCATGCTCCAGTCATGCACACTTACTGCGTCGCCCATTGACTTGCAATACTGCAGTACTGCATACGTGCAGTAGGCATGGATCCAGCAGTAATGCGCTGCAGACTTTGCGTCAGGATTGAGTCGGTTTTGATACTTCCCATGGCCCTTGTGGCAGGGATAAGTGGGGAAGCGTACCACGGTGAGCGCAAGTGTGCAAAGGGCCTTAAAGGACTACTGTTGCAAAAATTTAAAATATATATAAACATATACATATAAGACGTACGTTTCTTCCAGAAACCATAAATTACTAGTCTCCTATGTTGCTGTCACTTACAGCAAGTACTGTATTTTTTGGACTATAAGACTCACTTTTTCTTCCCCAAAAGTGGGGGAAAAAAAGTCGCTGCCTCTTATAGTCCAAATACTCCTGACTTGTGAACGCCAATGCCAATACAAACCTTCAGCCCGCCATTATGTCGGGACTCCACTGTACTGTGCCCATGCAGAGGAGGACACAGAGGGGACAAACTGAGAACACAGGGGGACACAAAGGGGCATAGAGGAGAACACAAGGGGACACAAATGGGGAATAGAGTAGAACACAAGGAGGACAGAGGTGAACACATGGGGGACACAGGAGGACACAAGGGGGCCAGAGGGGGAAACATGGAGACACGAAGTACAAAGGGGCACGAGGTACAAAGGTGGCATAATCCACAAGATGCCCCTTCACCAGGTTTAGTATATATATATATATATATATATATATATATATATATATATATATATATATATATATATATATATATATGTAGTAGAAATCTGACATTACCGACAGGTTGTGGGCTAGTCTATCTCTCCATAGGGGATTCTCAGCATGACCTTTATCGGTTCTGTCGAATTTCTACTACTCACTGTAAGTAATGGCAACACAGGAGAAAAGTAATGTATGGCTCATTTTAGTCTGGAAGAAATGCACTTCTGACTTGTATATGTTTACCGTATATACTCGCATATAAGCCGACCCGCATATAAGCCGACCCCCCAACTTTTCCCTGAAAAAACAGGGAAAAATGATTGACCCCCATATAAGCCGGGGGTAGGAAATGCTGGATTGGTGCAGCCCCCCAGTGTGTCCCAATATAGCTAGTATAGTGCCCAGTATAGGTAGGTAGTGTCCAGTATAGCTAGTATAGTGCCCAGTATAGCTAGTAAAGTGCCCAGTATAGCTAGTAAAGTGCCCAGTATAGGTAGGTAGTGCCTCAGTTTAGCTAGTATAGTGCCCAGTTTAGCTAGTATAGTGCCCCAGTATGGCTAGTAAAGTGCCCAGTTTAGTTAGTATAGTGCCCAGTTTAGCCAGTATAGTGCCCAGTTTAGCCAGTATAGTGCCCAGTTTAGCCAGTATAGTGCCCAGTTTAGCCAGTATAGTGCCCAGTTTAGCTAGTATAGTGCCCAGTTTAGCTAGTAAAGTGCCCAGTTTAGCCAGTATAGTGCCCAGTTTAGCCAGTATAGTGCCCAGTTTAGCTAGTATAGTGCCCAGTTTAGCTAGTAAAGTGCCCAGTTTAGCTAGTATAGTGCCCAGTTTAGCCAGTATAGTGCCCAGTTTAGCTAGTATAGTGCCCCAGTATGGCTAGTAAAGTGCCCAGTTTAGCCAGTATAGTGCCCAGTTTAGCCAGTATAGTGCCCAGTTTAGCCAGTATAGTGCCCCAGTATGGCTAGTAAAGTGCCCAGTTTAGCCAGTATAGTGCCCAGTTTAGCCAGTATAGTGCCCAGTTTAGCTAGTATAGTGCCCAGTTTAGCCAGTATAGTGCCCAGTTTAGCCAGTATAGTGCCCAGTTTAGCTAGTATAGTGCCCAGTAAGCTAGTATAGTGCCCAGTTTAGCGAGTATAGTGCCCAGCATAGGTGGGTAGTGCTCCCCCCCCCGCTCCCCCCGCGGCCGCCGCTGCTATTTTACCTTCTTAGACAGCGTCCGCTTCCTAATCCGCGTTCCTCTTCTTTCTCAGAGTGTCAGTGTTTCACAGCAGCGCGCCGGGCGCTGCTGCTGTGACGATGCAGGGGGCAGGAAATAGCGCGGCTCCCTATAACGGCGATCTGTATCGCCGTTACCAAGGGAACCGCTCTTTCCTGCCCCCTGCATCGTCACAGCAGCAGCGCCCGGCGCGCTGCTGTGATACACTGACACTCTGAGAAAGAAGAGGAACGCGGATTAGGAAGCGGACGCTGTCTAAGAAGGTAAAATAGCAGCGGCGGCCGCGGGGGGAGCGGGGAGGGGGGGGAGCGGGGGGAGCGGGGCGCGGACCACCCGACCACCCACCACTAGACCACCAGGGAAGACTCGCATACAAGCCGACCCCCCAACTTTTGACCCCCTTTTTAGGGGTCAAAAATTCGGCTTGTATGCGAGTATATACGGTACATATATTTTAAATTTTAAGATTTTCGCGACAGTAGTCCTTTAAACAATTCCAGCTGCATGGCAGTCCTACTGATCTTCCGGCATCAGTACTGTCTGAGTCACATACCTGAGACAAGCATGGGGTTAACCCAGTCACACTTGGGTCATAGCACCGGATCTGCATGCTTGTTCAGGGTCTATAGCTAAGTATTAGAGATACAGGATCAAGGGGAGAGCCAGACAACTTGCATTGTGTAAAGAAGCAAGCATAAAGTTAACAATACACTTATAGACTCTGCCCACTGATGTGGCAAAATTATTGATTCTGGAAACGCCACAAAGGCCCGGGCCTTGGGTTGCAGCAGCCCAAGAGGGCACCTGAATATGAAAGAGAGTTTGATATATATAAAAGAGGAGGCTGAAAATGGGGAACAACACATGAAAAAGGAAACTGATGCCAAAGGGAGCTGTTCATGAAAGAGAAGCTGCAATACAGGAATGATACACATGGAAGCAGGGGCAGCACATGGAATGGGAGGGGCATTCCAGCACATGAAAGGGGAGCCCCAACATACTTGGCCAAGGGGCACAAAAAGTATAAATCCAGCCTTCTTGATTCCTCTTGCCTTTTCCCTGCTTCTCTTGCCATTGACAAAGTGAATTATTATTATTATTATTATTATTTAGTATTTATATAGCGCCGACATATTACGCAGCGCTGTACAGTGTATATATATATATATATATATATATCTTGTCACTAACTGTCCCTCAAAGGAGCTCACAATCTAATCCCTACCATTGCCATATGTCTATATTATGTAGTGTAAGTACTGTAGTCTAGGGCCAATTTTAGGGGGAGCCAATTAACTTATCCGTATGTTTTTGGAATGTGGGAGGAAACCGGAGTGCACGGAGGAAACCCACGCAGACACTGAGAGAACATACAAACTCTTTGCAGATAGTGCCCTGGCTGGGATTCGAACCAGGTACCCAGCACTGCAAGGCGAAAGAGCTAACCTCTACGCCACCGTGCTGCCCCAATCTGTGAATGAGTAAATGCAGCGATATTGCAGTTCATATGCTCTCACTCATGGGAAGCCCCTGCACTCTGTATAAACAGGAAGTAGCGTCAGACACTAGAGAGAGAAGCATCGGCACTGGAACGCACGGAAGGTATGTGGATCTGCCGCTGCCCGCCGCTGCACACACACAGTTATTGAAGCTGGAGGGGAGCGCAGAGGGGCCCGCTCAGAATTTCTGCAGGGGGTCCGGTGGGTCTTAGTTACGCCTCTGCTCTCTCTGGTTTGTAAATGATAAGTAGAAGTGGGATTAATGTGTAAGTTAGATTGTATATTCAGCTGCCTGGCCCTCATATTAATGCCAGCCTGAGCACATAGAAAAGGATCTGGAGTGCACAAAGCATCTTGCTGTTACCTGGCTGTGGTACCTGCCATAAAGCAGGACTGTCATTTCTGAAACACTGCAAATCCTGACAGGTTTTCCTGATAACACCCACCTGGATCCCTTAGCTTAAGCTCCATGGCATGCAGGGAAGTGACCTCCTCCTCCTGAGGGGCGTGTATGACCATCATGGTGGAGCCGAAGATGCACAGGAGACAGCCCAGCTTCCCATGTATGTTCAGCTTCTCATTCAGGAAATAGGAGGACAGCACGGCACTGTAAAAACATGAGAGAGAAGACCCGTTAATCCTGCTCCGATATCGCTGTGTAAATGAGAGGCCACATACCAATTCATCTGTAAAAATACATTTAAATAACATTATTACAGGGGCGTATCTAGAGGGGAGCAGCCCCGGCGACCGCAGGGGGGCCCAGAGGTGTAAGGGGGCCCCAACTACTACTTCACCCTGCCTGAAAAAGGGGTCCATCCTCCAGATCAGGTGTTTTTGTGGTTACACTTGTTATGTGTGTAAGATTATGATATCTACAATTTTTGTTAGGACACTTGCAAGGACCCCAGGCTGCGAAGGACACCAAGGGGAAGCAAGGGGAGGGGTGTGGGAGGCTCCATCAAAGTTTCACTGGGAGGCCCCGTGATGTTTAGTTATGCCCCTGCATTATTATACTGTATATTAATCGTGAAATACTTTCAGAGTGGACCATAATTATATGTTTGCCGGGACATAATACTTTACATTGGGACTCCTCATGCGCTCTAAACAATGCCAAGGACATCTGTAGTGACAGAGAGGTGTAAGCTGGGGAGGTGAACAGTCTGTTAATGGTTACAACTAATCAAAACACATAGAGGCGATCATTACCAGCTTAGCACCAATAAAGAGCTAATAAAGTGGTTAAAGGAGGGCCCCTATAGTCCAGGGACCCTGATGCAGTCACTACTTCTGCACCCCCACTATGCCACTGATATCAACTTTTGCAGAGTTCTCCCCAGGCACTTTTAGCAGGGTGCTCCACCCAGCTAGTTTTGGTGAGCACCCTGCTAAAATCGGCTCACCACCTCCTATGCTGTAAGCAGAGTTGCTCACAGAAGCACCGGCCCTGCATGCTCTCATCTTGCCCCACCCGGCTACTATTTCATGCCACCCGGCTGGAAAAGACTTCCGGGGAGAACACTGTTTTTGTATGTGAGGAAGCTCCTCAGTACACACCTCAGATCTGTCCCTAATGTCCCCTTCCAGCTATAGGTCTGTCCCCAAAGTGCTGTTACGTTACACCACTGAACTTGGGTGACACGATGGAAGAAAACTAGTATAAGAATATATTTCTACCATGAGGCAAAGTGAGACACTCACCTTTGGGGGAGGGGGGGGGGGGGGAGAAGGCTGAGTAGCTGCTTCCTTCCACTAAGGATCCTAATATAACTATGCATGGAGGTGGACTTTTTTGTGTCAGTACAGTTCAGGGGCATAACAACCAAGGAGCACTGTGAAATCTACACTGCTTCCCCCCCATACCCGATTGCCCCACACACGCATTTGCCCCGACACCACTGCAGAGTAGCAGGAGGAGCAGAGTAATATTTACCTGCTTCCAACGCTGCAGGTCTCCTCCATGCATCACAGCCTATCACAAGACTTGCATCATGACATTCTAGTCCTAGCTTAGGCACAGAGCTGTCCTCACCAGCCACAAAAATATGCCAGCCCAATTCCAGGGACATTTTTTATTTTACTTTTGGACAATGTATAAAAATCTTTTGTGATGGTTTATTGCCGGTTATATCCCCATTGCACAGATTTTACCTTATTTGCTCTGACTCATATGGAGCTGTGTGGATTTAAAGAAAAATGTAAAGGCAAGGAAGGCTCTGTACCCTATAGAGCCTTCCCTGTCCTCTCTTGTTCCCCTCGTTCCAGTGGCATCACCCCCGTTTAATTTGCCACCTCTCAAGGCTTCAGAAGCACTCATGTCCCTGAGTGCTTCAGAAAGGAGGGCGGCTTCATACTGCGCACAAGGGAGCACATGCGCAAATGTGCTCAGGCATGTATAGTACGGAGCCGCCCATCTTCGGAAGCACTCATAGACACAAGGGCATCCGAAAGCCTCCCGAGGGCTCACAGACATGTATTTGACCAATTGGTCGAGTACACACAACGGGGTGACAACGCTGGAACGAGGGGAGCAAGAGAAGACAGGGAAGGCTCTAGGATCGTGGGCATTCCCTCTCCATAGTAAGTATCTGACTTTTTCTTTTATATTGCCTTTACATTTCTGGTTGTCTTGGGGTGAGGAGATGAGGGATGGCCCGTGTTTATGGAAAATGTTTTATTTGTTGCCGTCTCTTCGCCTCTTGGAGAGATTTCCTCCCCTTCTGCCTGTACATGAAGCTATGGAAGTTCTCTCATATGGGAAGGAACCAAGGACAATACACATGTAGATTACCACCCAATGTTCCAAAATGATCGAATCCTTTCTGAAAGGCATGGATTCAGAACAAATTGATTCCCACCACACATCAAGCTGCAATGCTGCAATGTACGATGCACCCTGCCCCTAATCGACCTAGATTTTTTCATCCAGTCCGATTGATACTTTCAATTGATACTTGGTCAGATTTGATTGAAATTCAATTGATCAAATCAGAAGGGAATTGGATGGGAAAAATAATGTGTATATGGGCACCTTTGTAAAGATTCAAAATAAGTAAGTCGACCTCGTGTATAAGTCAACTCCAATATTCAACCCTCTTAAGCTAGAATTTGATATTGACTCAAGTATAATTCTACCCAGCAACAGTGGCGTACATAGGGCATTTGCCCTCCGGTGCTGGTTATTATAAGACACCCCCCCACCACCACCACCCCTCCCAAAAAAAAATATAGGAGCGAGTGTGACATACTAAACGTGCCACGGTGGGTAAAGCCAGGTATAGGTGCTTCCTGTATTGCAAAGTGGGCAGCATTTCACCAGAAATCGTAAAGTGGCCAGCATTTCACCAGAAAATAATCGTAAAGTGGGCAGCATTTCACCAGAAATTTATCGTAAAGTGGGCAGCATTTCACCATAAATTAATTGTAAAGAGAGCAGCATTTCACCATAAAATAATCGTAAAGAGAGCAGCATTTCACCAGAAATCGTAAAGTGGGCAGCATTTCACCAGAAAATAATTGTAAAGTGGGCAGCATTTCACCAGAAATTAATTGTAAAGTGGGCAGCATTTCACCAGAAAATAATCGTAAAGAGAGCAGCATTTCACCATAAAATAATCGTTACATGGGCAGCATTCACCAGAAAATAATCGTTATGTGGGCAGCATTCACCAGAAAATAGTTGCTATGTGGGGAGCATTCACCAGAAAATAATTGCTATGTGGGCAACATTTACCAGAAAATAATCCCAATGTGGAGAGCATTCACCAGAAAATAATTGCTATGTGGGCAGCATTCAACAGAAAATAATAGCAATGTGGGCAGCATTCACCAGAAAATAATCGTAATGTGGGCAGCATTCACCAGAAAATAATCGTTATGTGGGCAGCATTCACCAGAAAATAATCGCTATGTTGGCAACAGTCATCAGAAAATAATCGTTATGTGGGCAGCATTCACCAGAAAATAATTGCTATGTGGGCAGCATTCACCAGAAAATAATAGTTACATAGTTACATAGTTATTTTGGTTGAAAAAAGACATACGTCCATCGAGTTCAACCAGTATAAAGTACAACACCAGCCTGCTCCCTCACATATCCCTGTTGATCCAGAGGAAGGCGAAAAAACCCTTACAAGGCATGGTCCAATTAGCCCCTAAAGGGAAAAATTCCTTCCCGACTCCAGATGGCAATCAGATAAAATCCCTGGATCAACATCATTAGGCATTACCTAGCAATTGTAGCCATGGATGTCTTTCAACGCAAGGAAAGCATCTAAGCCCCCTTTAAATGCAGGTATAGAGTTTGCCATAACGACTTCCTGTGGCAATGCATTCCACATCTTAATCACTCTAACTGTAAAGAACCCTTTCCTAAATAAATGGCTAAAACGTTTTTCCTCCATGCGCAGATCATGTCCTCTAGTCCTTTGAGAAGGCCTAGGGACAAAAAGCTCATCCGCCAAGGTATTATATTGCCCTCTGATGTATTTATACATGTTAATTAGATCCCCTCTAAGGCGTCTTTTCTCTAGACTAAATAAACCCAGTTTATCTAACCTTTCTCGATAAGTGAGACCTTCCATCCCACGCATCAATTTTGTTGCTCGTCTCTGCACCTGCTCTAAAACTGCAATATCTTTTTTGTAATGTGGTGCCCAGAACTGAATTCCATATTCCAGATGTGGCCTTACTAGAGAGTTAAACAGGGGCAATATTATGCTAGAATCTCGAGTTTTTATTTCCCTTTTAATGCATCCCAAAATTTTGTTAGCTTTAGCTGCAGCTGCTTGGCATTGAGTACGATTATTTAACTTGTTGTCAATGAGTACTCCTAAGTCCTTCTCCAAGTTTGATGTCCTCAACTGTATCCCATTTATTTTGTATGGTGCTAGACCGTTAGTACGTCCAAAATGCATGACCTTACATTTGTCAACATTGAATTTCATCTGCCATGTATGTGCCCATATCGCCATCCTATCCAGATCCTGTTGCAATATGACACTATCTTCCTGAGAGTTGATGATTCTGCACAATTTTGTATCATCTGCAAAAATAGCAACATTGCTCACTACTGCATCTACTAGGTCATTAATAAATAAATTATGTGGACAGCATTCACCAGAAAATAATCGTTATGTGGGCAGCATTCACCAGAAAATAATCGTTGTGTGGGCAGCAGTCACCAGAAAATAATCGTTATGTGGGCAGCATTCACCAGAAAATAATCGTTGTGTGGGCAGCAGTCACCAGAAAATAATCGTTATGTGGGGAGCATTCACCAGAAAATAATCGCTATGTGGGGAGCATTCATCAGAAAATAATCGTTATGTGGGCAGCATTCACCAGAAAATAATCGCTATGTGGGCAGCATTCACCAGAAAATAAGCCTGTAAAAAAAAAAATTCACTCACCTGGCCAGCCTCTGACGCGCAGCTCCCCGACGATCCTCCTGCAGCCAGTGTAAATCTCCCGCGCTGACAGGCAAAGAGCAGGGTTATGGGAAGATGGCGCCCGAAGCCCTGTACTGGAGACACAAATAGTCTCCAGTGCAGGGCTTCGGCAGCCATCTTCCCGTAGCTCTGTTCTGCCTCCAGGAGGCAGTCCCAGCAGTGGGCTGCGGGGAGTTCAACACCTTGGGGGTCTCGGGCGGGCAGCAGGGAAGAGAGGCAGAAGGAGGGGATCCAGGTGAGGGAGGGGGGATCTGTCCCCCCTCCCCACCTGTTGTCCCCTACCCCTCCTTCTAGCCCTGCTCTTCCCCTACCATGGGGGGTCATGGCGACACCCCCTTGAGTGTCAGTCACCCAGGGCGCCACGCCCCCCTGCGCCCAATGGTAGGGACGCCACTGCCCAGCAAAGTTAATGGGCTGCACTTGGGGATCAGGAAGGGTTAATGACTGCACTGCATACAGTATTGCAGCCGTTAACTCCTCCTGTCCCTAAAGTGCAGCCAATACCTCCTCCAGGCCCCCAAGTGCTGCAATTATTCACTCCCCTTCCTGCAGCCCAGTATTTCCCCCGCCCCTTTCCTTCTTAATTGTTGTGATCAGGACTTTCAGACCTGTGTTTTCTTGGCATTTTGTTTCCTCAAAGTATCACTTACCACAGGGTATATTTCTGCAAATGGGCTGTCACTATTAGTACACACATAACTCGGTGTGCTCAGTGTTGCCCGTGACCCATGTATAAGTCAACCCCTATACTTTTTTGAAGTGAATCAGACCTACATTTCTAGACTTATACTCGAGTGTATACAGAGTACTAAATCCAAAACTAAAATAATTTATTTCCTAATAAAACAAAAATAACGACTGCAGGTGGTAACATGTAGCAATGTTCGTGTAAGGATTCAATACAGGTAATTACCATGTCGGGGGCATTCTTACCATATGAGGACACTCAATGCTCCGAGCGGTGTCACCAGAGTGGCCGGGGCGAATGCGTATGCAGCAAAGTTGGCAGCTTCTCCTGCCCCCACTAGACATGAGAAAGAAGAAGAGGGAGTGAGGTTAGGGCAGGATTTTTATTTATTTATCATTTAGAGAGCAGCATGCTACTTTCACTAAGGTGCTTCCATTACATATTTTTAGTCAGAATAATACAATAGTCCCAAATGCAGTGTAAAATAATATAATATTATCAAGTACAGCATAACAAATGCAATGCTTATACCTGGGATGCACTATTAGCAGAATATACACCCAACAAATAGTTTTATTTTCTCATTTATTCAACCAAAATGTTAAAGAAATGGAAAAAAAATATCTTTATTCAATAAAAAAACAATCGATTATTCAGTTTTTCCAATAAAAATCTGATCGAATGTTTTGGAAAAAGCAGATTGATTGCTTTGAAAACTGAATCATGTATGGTAGGTTTGACAAAATAATCTAATAGATCAATAGAATACATTTTTTATAAAAAAAAAAAAAAAATAGAAAATTGAATTGTATATGGTCAGCAGCACAGGGCATATAGGGAACCTTAAGTGACAGGAATAAGAAGAAATATATTTATTTAAAGGGAACCTAAACTGAGAAGGATGTGGATTTTTCCTTTTAAAATAATACCAGTTGCCTGACACTCCTGCTGGTCCTGTGTCTCTAATACTTTTAGCCACAGCCTCTGAACAAGCATGCAGATCAGGTGCTCTGACTCAAGTCAGACTGGATTAGCTGCATGCTTGTTTCAGTTGTGTGATTCAGCTCAAGAGAACAGCAGGGCTACCAGGCAACTGGTATTATTTAAAAGTAAACATCCATATCCCTCTCAGTTAAGGTTCCCTTTAAGTTAACTACATCAAGATCGCCCCATGCCAACGGGCGTGGCCGCGATGGCAGCCCCTGGACCGCCTAACGCTTATTGGCGTCAAGTCCTGGGGCCGGCTACTGCAGGAGATCGTGCGCAGGCTGCGCATGCATCTTCTGCTTGGGGGGCGGAGATCTGCCTGCCTTCAGTCTCCGAGCGGCGATTGCGAAACCGCATAACCGTCAGGAGCCAATGAAAGTGGCTCCTGACCTGCTCACACAGCTCTGCTGTTTTGTAGATGGCAGGGCGAGTGAACTGCAGTGGGTGCAGAGCAGCGATATATCGGCGAGGAGGGAAAAATCTACATCAAAGCCGTGCAGCCACCTGCAGGACGTCAATTTCTACTAACGCGGTCTGGAAGCGGTTAATAAGACCCAGCTAAAAGAAACCTACAGTAACTGTCCATGACGTAGCACAACAACAAATGATGAATTAAAACACAAAAATAAAACTGTTCCGGGGCCTGGGGAGCACAAGTCAGGGGGAGACCTGGAGGGGCCCAGCAGCTCTCAGGAGCCCTGGGGCCCTATCATGCATTGTAAGTGTAAAAAAGCAAGGGAATTATTACTGGCATCAGCAGTATTGTGCTGCATGCCTTCTTATGAATACACGGCTCTGTTCATTCCATTGGGTGTGTCTCCTGCAACTGGCACTACCATAAGTAAGCCATTACTGCATTGATTTTCTTACAATACAAACAATAGTTTGACTTACTTGAGAGCAGCCCAGCCCACCAGAGCCATTCCTTGAGATATGAGAATCCTCCCTGTCCTGTAAAACAACATTGTTATTAGTACACACAGCATTTTATTATTGTGACATTTTTATTCCTAAACATTTGCAGTTTCATGATGTTGGTGAGTTGCATTTCTCTGTATGGTATGGAGTAACTCCTCACACATATCACCAGGACAGGGATGCATGCGATTGTATGTGTCAGCAGATTGGGTAAAAGCCTTGTGTATGTAGCCCAAGGGCGACATAGCTCCTTCTTTTATAATGCATACAAGCCTCTACACAAGACATAACAGGAATGTGGCAGCACCACTCAATCAAACCGGAGAACACAAAATTACCTCATCATGAGGCAGAGCTCACCAAGGCGTTACAAATAACTGGAAATATATAGTCTAACCTGAAAGTGACATCATTATTACCCAGTAGCACTCCTGTACAGTATTTTGAATGGCTTGAGAGATACATCTGTACCTTTGAAAAAAAAACTTGGACAGCAGGAGCCCAGGTGGTGTAGTAGGTTAGGCAGTATTAATGTAAGATGAAGAATGGTACCCACAAAATAATGTTGCTAAATAGGGCAACCAACTAAGCTTGTGGAGAAAAACCATCTCCGACAAGGTTTGTGAGGGTCTCTTTGGACACTTTTGGGTGTGATCTTTTAAAACGAACAATCAACGTACTGGCTCTATAGCGATGGTGAGTAGCTACCCGATGATGGAAGGTGTAGGTTACAACAGGGAATAGCGGCGCCCAGGAACAATAAAATACGGTACATGAAAATCAATACAATTCTACTGAGAAGTGGCTTAGCTCAAGGACAACACAAAATTTAGTGATAAGAACAGGAAAAGGATTATTTTTCACCACAAATCACAGTACTTTTGCAGCCTAGTACACATGCAGCAGATCACTTGGGCATATGCTCACTTGCACGCTGTACTTACAGCTATACATAAGTACAGCATGCAGTACAAGTACAGCATGCATAAGTACAGTACAGCGTAATACGTCTATAGTGGCGCAGTGGGATTTACAGTGTAATTTGGGTGCCGGCAATAGTGGGGAAATAGTATTTAACCACTGCCTGGAATTTCAGTGGCAGCAGAGTGAGATGTAATTTATATGCTGCCAAATAGTAAAACTACATCTACATGTAAAAAAAAAAAAAAAAAACACAAATTTACATAAAAAAATTACTATTTAAATCCCACCCTCCCAAACATACCGAAATAAAATGTTTAATTAAAAAAACAAAAACATTACAATAAAAAAAAACTTAAATATTTACCTAAGGGTCTAAACTTTTTAAATATCCATGTAAAGATGAAATATTTCTATTTTTTTTTTATTATAAGCTTGTAAATAGTACAGAAGAAATGCACTTTTATTTCCAAATAAAATATTGTCGCCATACATTGTGATAGGGGCATAATTTAAACAGTGTAATACCCGGAACTATTATGTAAATACAATACGTGGGTTTTAATTATGGAGGCATGTATTATTTTAAAACTATAATGGCCGAAAACTGAGAAATAATGATTTTTTCTGTTTTTTTCTTATTTTTCCTGTAAAAATGCATTTACAGTAAAGTAGCTATTAGCAAAATGTACCACCCAAAGAAAGCCTAATTAGTGGTGGAAAAAACAAGATATAGATCAATTCATTGTGAAAAGTAGTGACAAAGTTATTGGCAAATGAATGGGAGGTGAAAATTGCTCGGATGCATAAAGTGAAACAAGACTGAAGGCTGAAGTGGTTAAAGTTAATGTGATCTACAGATAACAAAGAGCAGAAGCAGACATGGCTAGAGGCCCAGAACTTAAAGGAGCCCGTACACTGGTGGATTTCAGCCATCGATCGGTCGATCAATCGGAAATCGATTCTATCGAATCAACCAATCGATCGATTTGTGGTCAATTTGATCTATCTGACCGGATGGAAAATCTAAAGGTGGCCATACATGGTACAATTTTTCAATTAGATAATTTAGTTCGATTATTCCGTTAGATCGAATGTAAAGATTTTTCCAGCATGTCCGATCATTTTTCCCGAAAAAACGGGATAATCGTTCGAATTTCTTGATCGAAAAAAAATAATTTTCAACTTTCATTCAATTCGATCATTTAGATCGAATAAACGGGAAAATCGAACATTTTTATTGTACCGTGTATGGCCACCATAAGTCAATCTGCTGCTGACAGCAGTACGATGGCCCATAGAGTTGCATTGGATCTAATGGTCCAATAATGCATTCAGATTGATTTCCAATAGATTTCTAATAGATTTCATTCTGAAATCTATTGGAAATCTGTTCCTAGTGTGTGGCACACATCAGATAGATTCCTGTCAGATTCGACTTGACAGGCATCTGACAAATCTATCTGATGGTCAAATCTGCTGCAAATCTATAAGTGTATGGCCACCTTTAAGACTAGCAGCAACCAATTTAAATAACAAGAACTACCAGTTATGGAAGTTTAAAATGGAAATACTGCTCTCTAGAAATGATTTGTGGGATGTAATTAGCACAGATAGATCAGATAAAAACCATAAGGAATGGAATAAGAATACCACACAAGCCAGGCCAACCATAAACCTGTTAGTGGAAGATGAGCACCTTAGTCACATAAGGAATAGAGGACACAGCTAGAGGCATGTGGGATGCATTGAAAAGGCTGCATGAAAGATCCAGTTTAAACAGCAATCTATTCCGGTTAAGAAAACTATATCACACTTATAAAAAGGGCCGTCTGTTAAAAAACGGGCGCTAGGCCACAGCCGCTACCCCCCGCAATGCACGCACACACGCGTCCCGCTTGCTCGTTCCCCACCACTGTCTGAAGTATATGCACACAGGGAGCTGCTCGCTTGGCAGTTGGAAAAAGCTGTTATTTCCCACAATGCAATGAGAACCTCTGTGAAGCACAGACAGCAAACTGTCAGGTTCGGCCCTGTGTTCTAACTGCCCTGGCTGCGCACATGCTCAGTACAAAAAAGCCAGGGACGCACAACCATTCAGTTGATGACGCCGGGGCACTTGCATTTTATTGTATAGGATGAGAATGAGCAAAAGGGCCAGACATGCAGGAGCATATAAATACAATGCTAAAGGTAATAGCACAACTCAGAGCAATCATGGAGGATGTAAAAGACTGCCACGTGGCAGTCATATTGCTGTGCAGCTTACTAAAATCATGCAATGCACAGATTAATGCTCTGGAAACCCGACCCAATGCAGGACTGACACTAGAATTTGTTAAAACCAGACTCATAGATGAGTACATTCGCAGAAAAGAGACAACTGCCGGAAAGTAACGCTAAACCTGCACTTAAAGGACAACTGAAGTGAGGGGGATATGGAGGATGCCATATTTATTTCCTTTTAAGCATTATTAGTTGCCTGGCAGCCCTGCTGGTCCTCTGCCTCTAATACTTCCTGCTATAGACCCTGAACAAGCATGCAGCAGATCAGGTGTTTCTGACATTGCTGTCAGATCTGACAGATTAGTTGCATGCTTGTTTCTGGTGTTATTCAGAGACTTCTGCAGCCAAATAGATCAGCAGAGCTGCCAGGCAATTGTTTAAAAGTCAATAAATATGGCAGCCTCCATAAACTTCTCACTTCAGTTGTCCTTTAAAGCTACAGACACAAAAGCACACCAAAAAGAGAAGCATGTTTCCGATGCACGAACATTGGACACATATATATCAATATGGAGAGAGGAGCAAAAGACAAGATTCTCAAGGACCTCTAAACTGTCAGTGAGGACTACAGTAAATTATAACAGAGACCAGTGGCAAAGATCATTTAAAGCGACAGGCACTCCAGCAGGCCAGAAGTGGTATGTAGATTCAGTTGCAGCGAGTCACAATATTATTATTATTATTATTATTTAGTATTTATATAGTGCCGACATCTTACGCAGCGCTGTACAGTATATATATATTGTCTAGTCACTAACTGTCCCTCAAAGGAGCTCACAATTTAATCTCTACTACTATCATATGTCTATATTTGTATTATGTAGTGTAAGTACTGTAGTCTAGGGCCAATTTAAGGGTGAGCCAATTAACTTATCTGTATGTTTTTGGGATGTGGGAGGAAACCGGAGTACCCGGAGGAAACCCACATAGACACGGGGAGAACATACAAACTCCTTGCAGATGGTGCCCTGGCTGGGATTCGAACCGGGGACCCAGTCACATAATGAGTGACATACATATCTTTACAGAACTTGATCTAAGTAATAAAGAGACAATCTATCATGCTGATGGGAGCAGCACTACAGCTCAGGGCATTAGTCATGGCAAGCTTATATGTCGCAATGCAGATCAGGTCAAAGTCTAGTTATACCAGTGCTATATGTTCCCAAACTAGATGGAGGACTCTTATCCATCAGGCGACTGACAAGCAAAGGATTCATCACAAAATGTTAAGGTGACCAGTGCACTGTCCAACATGGAGAAGGAGGAAGGGAGATATACCGCTGCACCCAAATGGGAGACAGAGCTGGACCCAGGCAGCCCAGGCCAGTAATGATATTGCAAAAGATGAACTCTGGTCCGCTTCAATGTCTCCACAGTTTATTAAGGACTTATCCCAAGACAGAACATACAAAATGTTCTGTATGTTCTGTCTTGGGATAAGTCCTTAATAAACTGTGGAGACATTGAAGCGGACCAGAGTTCATCTTTTGCACCAACATGGAGAAGAAGTGTGTAAGCATCTATATCAGGGTAGGGAACCTATGGCTCGGGGCCAGATGTGGCTCTTTTGATGGCTACATCTGGCTCACAGACAAATCAGTAGGAGTTGATTCACTGAGCTACACTGATCAAGCAGCACAGCTTAGTGTGGCAGCGCAAGTAACATTTTCAAAGTAGTGCATGCTACTACTGTAGTATGCAATACTAATTTACTCACGCTCTCCCATAACTAACAGCTGCTCCAATTGTCCCACTCTTGACCGTTAGGTCCAGTGACTTTGTGGGATGAGATCCCTGCACTGATAAGCTGTCTGTCACTTGACAGGCAGCCTATTGGGCCAAAGTGTGGGGATCTCGGCCTACAAAGTAAAGCAACCCCTAAGTCAGCTATCTAATTGTACAAGCTGTTAGTCGGTATTTCTCCTGTCTGGCTCTAGAACTTGCTGATGTTGCTGAAACTCAAGAGAAGCTGAAGATGTGTCTGACACTTCCATTGCCACGGCAACAGGGACATGAGCCCTCTGCTGTGCATGCGCACTGTCCCAGTCTGAAACATATTGTATGGCTCTCACGGAAATACATTTTAAAATATGTGGCATTTATGGCTCTCTCAGCCAAAACGTTTCCTGACCCCTGACCTACATGAACTTGACACAGTTAAGGAGCAAGCAAATCTTTGCACACATGGACATAATAATTACATTCATACGCTTAGGTTCCAGATACCCTGGCAGCATACAGTAACTGAATAGACGGAACCTCCCAAAAGTCCTGATGTTGTCAACCTGTTTCAAATACTTTGAAATGTGACGCAAAATCGCAATGCATGATGACCAGGAAAAAAAATCACATTAATATGATTAGGAAAAAATTACACTTAGTTACCTATTAATATTGATAGCTGAGTGTACACAATGGTTAATACTTAATATGCACTGGAAATATCAGGCTCTACGGTGGCTGTGAAATAAAACCCTTTTTACAATCATGCATATATATATGTGTACTTGTTTCAAGATTACACACATAATTCCAGGGCTCGGGACCAAGGATCACACACATCATTGGTATGACTAAAGAAGAAAATAATTAGTCTTCTTTCCACCATTAATATCTCAGTTACTGAATCTGTATAAAACTTTTCGGTTGACCTTTATTTTGCAGATGCCTGGTCTGGGCAGATGTATTGCAGCACCACTTGTAGAATTGGGCACTGGGTGATGCCTGTACTTAAAATGTTAAAATCGGTAATGTAATATATTAGGGGGGACTTACCTGGACCCCTATTCTCACACTAACCCACCTCCTAATGCTTAAAGCCCCGTACATACGTTTAGAGGACGCTCAGCCCCAGAATCTACTGCCTTATGCTGCCGGCAGTAAACACCCCAAATATTTCAGCACCCACACCTTCTACACTCATCAAATTTCCTCTGTGCCAAATTGCAGCCCCCGAACACCATTGGTTCACATGATAGGTTTCTGTAGTCTATCTCTGGAACCAGCGAGGCTTGGGGGCTGCAATTTGGCACACAGGTAGTTTGGGGGTCCCCTCTCTACCCTGAAAATGTAGGGGTGTAGGAGGTGTGGCTGTGGAGATATTTCAGGGGGATATAAGTTCCCATTAAGCATGCGTGTTGCTCAGTGCAGAAGGCAGCTTCTGGACAGCACGATCAGACATTACACCAGCATGCCAAATCATCTCACCTAAACACACAGCCCAACATCATTGCTCTTAGCCGTGCTCTGTCCCTTCCCTAGTGCACTGCACATCATCATCTATCCGCCACGCTCCACAGTCAAAGGACACTTCACAAGCCCACAGACTTGGGGCGTTTCTGTACAGCCGCGACCATGACCTGTCCTGATCCCTGCTTGGTGACAGTTTCAGAACTGTGAAAGGCTTTTTCTACATTACATTATTACAATTCATTTGAGTCTCTGTTAATGGACAAATACTCTGATATTAATTTTTTGGGTACCATTGAGAAATCCTGCCTCACAGTTCAAAGGCAGCACAGCAGACCCAAACCAGGATACTGTGACAACTATTTTTCACAGATGAGATAAGGTAATTATGCTAAAATGCAGTGATTATCTTTCTTCAAACTTTTCAATCAAACAAAAAGTCCTATTTGTGTTTTATCCACCCAGAAAACATTTTGTTAGTGTGAGAAAACGCGGAAAAGCCGCCACGTGTGCTGAAAGCAAGGCGGCTGATTCCGCGTCCAACGCGGCGGTTTGCACGCGTAGGCCTACATCTGTTAGTATGGCCGAACGCGGAGAAACCGCCGCATGCCCTGATAGCGGTGCGGCTGGTTCCGCGTCCAGCGCGGCGGGTGGTACACAACATATGTCTGGTGTGACTGGGACTGATAGTCCACACAGGTTCAGGGAATGCTGTACATTGTTCTTCTAATAGTTTTCTCAAACATATTCTATGGCAATAGGGGCTTCTAGCAACACAGGCATTAGTCTGTAGTGGAATTCTTGCTGTTGGGAAGATTAACAATGGTGCTGAATTGGTTCAGTTTGTACACAATTATTAATATTATTGTGTGTTTATATGGTGATATATTTTACAGCACTTTTACAGTGTATGTATAGTCATGTCACTAACTATCCCTTAAGGGGTCTCTTGAGATGCAAGGTGAGAATTTTATTCACTATACCACCATGCCATAATCTCTTGACAAGGGACTGGTGGATTGCCAGTTCCAAGGAGACAATTTATAACCTTTTTACGAGTGTGTAACTGTAGTCTGTAACAGGTTTTTGTGATAATCTAAAATCTCCTGTGTTAGAGCCATGACGCACTTCAACAAACCTGTGTTTTGATCAGATTTTGCCACACCCTAACAATGCCCTGATTGGGTGAAACACATAGATGGGTGGAGCTAGGACAAAAAGGCGTGGCAGACCTCCGCAGCCCTGCTGATCCACGCCGGGTGATCAAACTGAAGCCTGGGTAGATCGTGGCAAACCACAGATAGGGGCTAACTTCCACTTGGAGGGACAGCACTTGGGGACGAGAACCCCCACGGGAGGCCAAAACGGATATGGGAAAAATCTGGAACGCCCAGAGCACCAGCCGGGCAGTGATGAGATAGTACCTACTAGTACCCACTGCGATCAGTCCGTGAAGTTGTTCAATATTCATGTTGAATTTGAATCCCATCTCATATCGAGTGCATCCCCTGTCTGCCACTGATGCATAGAGTTTGCATGATGATACAAGAGCTTCTAGGCTGCTGGAACTGATTTTAAAAGGCTTCTGCCTTCCTCCTGTGTATTGTGCAAGCATTACTACGGAGACTTTCTCGGTTTATACCATCGTTCGTCCAATTGGCAATTACTGCACATGATTATAGGCAGTTTATGCTTGTTTGTGGCTTGCAAGCTGGGGCAGGAGGTCGACCCCTAAAATTCCATTCTTTTGATTTTAACTGTCTTTATTGAACATTTTGAGCAGTCAGGGTTTTGTGATATGCAATAAAGGTTATCTGCATATTTCTACTTAGTACCTTGTGTGGCCAGCACCACTTTGTTCCTTTGGTTTATATATCAGTTGGAGAGTGAAGACCCAGATTTCTGTTCTTTAAATAAGACATGGGATGCCACACTTACACCTGACTGATTAAAACACCAGACTTATTTTACTTTCAAATGAACTGTTAATCCTCGTTGTTTACATTATGTTGCCAGACACAGGCAGACAAGTTGTTTTGTGTTATTTTGATCTTAATCTTCTTAAATACATAAATATGAGCAAAACATCTGAACTCATTTGTTTACTTGGGATCTCGTGATCTAATTTTAGAACTTGCATGAAAACGTATATATACTGAACATTCTAAAGTATTCACATTCTTTAAAACGCTGCTGCAAAAATATTCACATTTTCACAGGTTTACTTCAAAGGATTAATACACTGGTTTGATCTCATGACACTGACCCTGACTTGCATAAATGAATGTGTTTCAAAGAATACCGTATCTGGAATGTGTCACATAACACAATATAAAGAAGCATATGATGGCCTCTGCCTATAGCTACAGGCTACACATATAAAAAACTCTGCAAATAATGACAGCACACTGGAATTTAATATGAAATTAAAGGGGCACTACAGCGGAAAACTGTAAAATTTAAAATATGTGCAAACATATACAAATAAGAAGTACATTTTTTCCAGAGTAAAATGAGCCATAAATTACTTTTCTCCTATGTTGCTGTCACTTAAAGTAGGTAGTAGAAATCTGACAGAAGTGACAGGTTATGGACTAGTCCATCTCTTCATAGGGGATTTTCAGCAAGGCTTTTATTCTTTATAAAGCTATTCCCGAAAAAGGATTTCAACAATAATGCTGGCCGGCTTCCCTACTCGCTACACAGTTTTTTGGCAGTTGGACAGAGCAACTGCCATTCACTAAGTGCTTTTGAAAATAAATATATCCCTGAGAATCCCCTATAAAGAGATGGACTAGTCCAAAACCTGTCACTTCTGTCAGATTTCTACTACCTACTTTAAGTGACAGCAACATAGGAGAAAAGTAATTTATGGCTCATTTTACTCTGGAAAAAAACATACTTCTTAGTGGTATATGTTTGCACATATTTTACATTTCACAGTTTTTCGCTGTAGTGACCCTTTAATAGCTAATACATCAACAACAACAAAGTGCTACTGCAGTAACCTATTCAACGAGTTCGAAGGTAAGCAGAAAGCTGGCAGACTCAAGTCTGGAGGAGCACACATCCGATAAAACATTTGAGCCATGGCTGACTGAGGAGGAATGGAGTGGCTGAGGGTGAGCAGTTTGTTTATCACAGACACACAGCCAGTCAGTGTGCTATTGTGTTGAGCTCCAGCATGTCATGTGAGAATATTAAATTAAGCAGAGTAAATTGTCGGGTGCAGTGCAATCATTCCAAATCAGGTGGGCGCATCCTCACAAGTTTGCCTCAAGCAGCAAAAAGTCTAAAACTGCCCTGAGTTGAGCAGCTAGACTGCATGGGGCTCGAAGACCAAAGCAAAGTTGAAAGATAACACACCTGAAACAAGCATGCAGCTACTCCAGTTAGACTTGAGTCAGAAACATTTGATCTGCATGCTTGTTTAGAGTCTATGGCTAAAGCCTAGTTAGTAGACACGCTTGACTTAACCACTTGCCGACCGCACACTCATACCGTGCGGCGGCAAAGTGGTAGCTGGAGGACCAGCGACGCAGATCTGCGTCGCCAGGTGCCTCCCTAATTAATCAGGAAAGGCCGCTCGCGCGAGTGGCCGTTTCCTGTTAGATCACGGAGCGGGTCTCCGTGAATAGCCTGCGAGCCGCTGATCGCGGCTCGCAGACTAAATGTAAACGTAAGAGACATATGTCTCCTTTGTTTACATTGTACGGCGCTGCTGCGCAGCAGCGCCGTAAGGCAGATCGGCGAACCCCGGCCAATCAGCGGCCGGGGATCGCCGCCATGTGACAGGGGACAGCCTGTCACTGGCTGCACAGGACGGATAGCGTCCTGTGCAGCCCCGATCACCGGGGGGAGCAGGTAGGAGAGGGAGGGGGGAATTTCGCCGCGGAGGGGGGCTTTGAGGTGCCCCCCCCACAACATGCCTGCAGACCGGAGCGATCAGACCCCCCTGCACATCATCCCCATAAGGGGGAAGAAAGGCTGTAAAGGCTGGGTCCTCAAGTGGTTAAGTTGGCTGAGGCGGCCTCAGCCTACAATCAGGCGTGTGTACGGCAGCAGGCAACCCCCAACCCGGCGAGCGTTCCGCCAGGCGTATCTACTCAACTCCAGCAATGCTGATTCCCCCCCCCCCCCCAGATGATCCCATTGTTCACGCTGCTCCCCCTCCCACCGCATGACGTCACACATGCGCTGCAGATGAGCCCTGCCCTGCATAGCAACACAACGTGTCGTCAGCTACGCAGCGTGTTCAGCCCGGCTAAGCGATGTTGCCCAAGGGGATCAGGTCGTGATTCCTGATGGGCGACATCAGATGAGCATGTGTAGGCAGCCTAAAGAGGCAGAGGATCAGCAGGACAGCCCAATTTGCACTGTATAAAAGGAAATTAATATGTCTCTATATCCCTCTCACTTCATGTGTGTTTTAAATCTCAACACACTCTGAGACTATCACTTTTTTGTTAAAATAGACTATGCAGTTTGTAGCAATATGGAAACACAGTAGAAAAATGAATCATGAAGCAAAATCTCTGTTCAATTGATAGAACTAGCCCTACTAACAAATTGTCTTTCTGTTTCTCAGTACAGCAAGTGGTCAAAATAAGTACAGTGGTTATCTATGTAAATGAGCTTGCCAAATTCAGTCCCTTTCCTGAAAAGTAAAAAGAAGCAAAAACAGTTATCTGAGTGAAGAAAAGCTCCTGATAGGTTGCTGAACAGTTCAATGGGGTATTACTTTTGTTTGTTTTTTAGCTCAACTAGCTGATTAGTTATTACTGCCGTTTATAATTAAGTCTTAAAAGGTATCCCTTAAACTGAAAATAAAAATATGAAACTCAGTTCTATGTTCTGTTTAACTTTAGTAAAACACACACATAATAAATCATCTCATAAGTTTATTTTCACTTCAGATTTTCTTTAAATAGAAACTTTGATACTGTCTTTTGTAGTATATAATTATTGAATAAAAGATTGTCATAAGAGCAAAACAGGATATTTACTGCACATCCATAGATCTGCTTCTTGTTGACTCTTGTTTGCCTCAGTGTTACAGTTCTTTGTTGTTTGTTATCTGTAAAAGGTTATACACTGTTCAAGCCAGAAATTGATTAAACTCTTTGTATGTTTTCAAAGTCCATGCTGGGAGTGAAAGTCAGTATTTTTCTACACTGTAGTAGTTACAGAGGCACCAGCAGAATAAAAGTTAGTAGTCTATTAAAACCAAATAAAAAATTGGGGGACCGGGGTAGATCCGTCTCCCCAATATATATGACCCAACCACCATATATGGTATCCAGAAAAATATATATTTATAATCAGTACTCCACATAAAATTATGCAATGCGTTTCGCGGGTCCCAAGCCAGCATCCTCAGGCAAATACAAGAGTAGGAGTAACTCTGAGGTTGTGCTCTGAGGCGCTGCACCTATCTGCACAACCTCGGAGTTACTCCTGCTCTTGTATTTGCCTGAGGAAGCGGGATTGGGACCCGCGAAACGCATTGCATAATTTTATGTGGAGTACTGATTATAAATATATACCGTCTTTCCCCTAAAGTAAGACATCCTCTAATTATAAGACCTAGATGAAATTTTATTCATTCATTTAATATAAGGCATCCTCCGAATATAAGACCTACCCCAAACCCACATTACATCCCCAGCCGCATGTCTGTCCCACCTCGTAGCCTGTGTCTCCGCTTCCGTTTTAAGTGCCCCCCGTGTGGCCGCTCTGTCCCGCCCACTGTCTGTGTCCCCCGTGCATGTTACATGTAATGGCAGCCAGCGGGTCTTACTGTGTCCATGCTGCCCGGAGATCGGCGACGTCCTTGCTTCTCCACTTTGTCCCGCCCCCTGTCTGTGTCCCCCGTGCATGTTACATGTAATAGCAACCAACGGGTCTTACTTTAGCCATGCTGCCCGGAGATCGCCGACGTCCTTGCTTCTCCCTCTAGTAACCGGCGTTTGTGTAGATGACGTCATCTACACAAGCGCCGGTTACTAGAGGAAGAAGCAAGGACGTCTGCGATCTCCGGGCAGCATGGCTAAAGTAAGACCCGCTGGCTGCCATTACATGTAACATGCACGGGGGACACAGACAAGGGGCGGGACAGGGCAGCCACACGGGGGGCACTTAAAACAGGGGAGCGGAGACACAGGCTACGAGGTGGGACAGAGCTGCCACATGTCAGAAGGGGGCAACACTTAATGCAGGGGAGCAGAGAGACAGGCTAGGAGGCTCAACAGAGTGTCCAGACAGACGGCCAGTGTGGGGGACACATCATGCAGTGCCGATCAGGCACCTGTCATGTCATCCTTGCACACAGCAGGTTTATCAACTGTGTGCAGGGATGACATGACAGGTGCCTGATCGGCACTGTGGCATTACAGTGAGCAGCAAGCAGAGGCGGCCAGCATGGGTCATATGATGCAGTGCCCATATAAGACATCCCCTGAAAATAAGCCCTAGCACACTTCTTGGAGCAAAAAATAATATAAGACAGTGTCTTATTTTCGGGGAAACAGGTATTTTTCTGGATACCATATATGGTGGTTGTGCCATATATATTGGGGAGACTGATCCACCCCGGTCCCCCAATTTTTTATTTGGTTTTAATAGACTACTAATTTTTATTCTGCTGGCGCCTCTGTAACTACTACAAATATCATTTTCCACCTGGTGGATGGGTGTGTACACCCTTATTTTTCTTCTACGGAGAGCGACTTCTTAGCCTGAGTGGGGACAGGCTTAATATCCCCATATGCGATTGGAGTGGTTGCCTGAGGTCGGCAACCCAGACTTGTGAGCATATCCATATCTGCTGTGCAAATTGAAGATTACCTTATATTACCAATAATACACTATTGGGGGCTCTCCATTGTTCTTTCTTTTTGTCTTTCTACATTCTTCTACACTGGGCTGATATCCCGAGCGCACTGGTTTTTGTAGCAGTTAGGTCATGGGCGTAATAATTACCCCTGCTATGCCCGGAGGCTTTGGGGCCCCTCCTCTTCCCTCTGCCCAACCGCAGATGCAGCAAATTAGCAAGAAAACCTCCCCATCTGCTTACAAAAATAAAAAAATGTCCCTGCCACCTCATTCAGCCATGCAGAATAGCAAGTTGCTGCTTCCAGATGCTGCTTCACAGCAGAAAACTCCTTGCTGCCATTCGCTGGCTGCCGATCACGTGACCCTCATGGGGTTTGGAGACCAAGGGGGCCCCATACTATCATTTTTTCAGGGGGGGGGGGGGGCAATTCAGTCTAATGACGTCCCTAAGTTAGGTAGCAGGCATGGGTTGTAGAAAACGGTCCTTAGTGTCAACTGCTCAGTGCAGAATGTTTTCTCTTCTAGGGTAACCTTCTCCAGTTTTAAATCTTGTTAAATCTTTGCCTCCCTCTGCACTTCCCATCCCTCTAGCCAAATAAGTCAAGTACAAGGGGGAAATACAGCCCCTAAATACTTTTTTTTATGTTTACATAAGTCTGCCACAGCAAATTGTTCTCTGGGATGGAGAGACAGGCTCCTCCTTATGGACTCTGAGTTTGTCTCACTGGTGCAAACACCTGCACAGAGCAGGAAGTAACATTTACTGCCACCTTCTCATCCATTTCAGCTGTTTAACTGGTTTGACATTCAAATCACAGGGTGGATAGATCTCAAATCCACACGGATCATACAATGCTTACACATCATTTGGCCCCATTTCAGTAACAGCTACAAAGGCATGTAAGAGATATTTCCTGGTTACCCACATACATTAGTTGAAACAAGAGATGAAAAATCACAGACATATCAACGAACAGTAATGGTAATTTAGTCAGTATAAAATAACATTTTTTAGGGAAAGTAGAAATATGCCTTGAAGGGCAACTAAAGTGAGAGGGGTACAGAGGCTGCCATATTTATTTCTTTTGAAACAATACCATTTGTCTGGCAGTCCTGCTGATCTTTCAGGCATCATTAGTGTCTGAATCAGGCACATGAATCAAGCATGTGGCTAACCCAGTCAAACTTCACACTAATACTTTCCCACTCCACTCTCTTTGCTCCACCTGCACTCTACAGATGCATCACTTGCGGGACTCAATGACTTCTCCAGAGCAGCCCCTACTCTATGGAACTCCCTCACTCCCCGCATCAGGCTTGCCCCCACCTTCAAGTCATTCAAGCAGGCCTTAAAGAGACTCTGAAGCGAGAATAAATCTCGCTTCAGAGCTCATAGTTAGCAGGGGCACGTGTGCCCCTGCTTAACCGCCGCTATAGCGCCACTAAACGGGGGTCCCTTCACCCCCAAACCCCCCACTGCGACACTTAGTCGCAGACTTGGTCGTTCCTGGAGGCAGGGCTAACGGCTGCAGCCCTGCCTCCAGTCGTGTCTGTCAGCGGCGCATCGCCGCCTCTCCCCCGCCCCTCTCAGTGAAGGAAGAGTGAGAGGGGCGGGGGAGAGGCGGAGATACGCGCTGACAGATGCGCGTGGGGCAGGGCTGCAGCGGTTAGCCCTGCCCCAACCAGGAAGAGCTCCCCTGCATTACGGAGGGGATTTGGGGGGTCAGGGACCCCCGTTAAGCCGCGGGATAGCGGCGGGTTAGCAGGGGCACACATGCCCCTGCTATCTATGAGGTCTGAAGCGAGATTTATTCTCGTTTCAGACTCTCTTTAAAGTGGCTCAGAGCTGAACTAAAGAAAATGTTTTATACATACCTGGGGCTTCCTCCAGAGTCCAGCCCCATATGCTCAGATCGCTCCCACCGTCATCCTCCTCTGCTCGCAGCTTCGGTAACGGGTCCCCGCAGTTCTGTCAGTCAGGGCCAGTCTATGCCGGAGAAGTGCACCCTCTACGTATTTCTCCAGCACCTGCTGGAGAGATACGCAAATAGTGCACTTCACTTATGTCAGACTTGAGCCGACTGACGGAAGTGCGGGGACCTGGTACCTAAGCTGCGAGCAGAGGAGGATGACGGTGGGAGCGATCTGAGCGTATGGGGCTGGAGGAAGCCCCAGGTATGCATAAAACGTTTTCTTTAGTTCAGCTGAGTCTCTTTAAAGACCCATCTGTTCATCATTGCTTACCTGCCATCTTTATAGCTTTATCCAGCTCCTTTGGACATACACCCCCCCCCCCCTCCCTTATGTGTGCCCTTCCCCACCTCTTCGATTGTATACTTATTTGGCAGGCCACTCCTTCCCATTTGCTCTTCCCCCCATCAGATGGACTCAGTGACTTGTCTGCTATATTTATCCCTACATGGCAATCTGCGCACCATTGTTTATTGTTGCTTCCCTATTTTGCGAACCCTTACATCCCTGTAATGTCCCGTGTAACAGTGTTTGATGTAATAACTCCCCTATCTTGTGTACAGTGCTGCATTATATGTTAGCACTTAAAAAACGTTTAATAACACTGTATAACAATACAAATTCAGTAATGGTTCAGTTATAAAATATCTCTATGAAATAAACTGGAATGCTGCTCTGCAAAACCAATTTCACATTTATGAGTGACTGCTGAACTGGAGACAAACACACCCTCATAGGAGAAACATACACATACCCTATTAAATCTATTTCCAAAATATGTCTTATTGCAGTTTAAGAGGCAGAGTCATTGAGGCCATTCCCAGGTGAAAGGTGACAGGAAACTTCTACAGCCCGAGAGCAGGACGCATACTGTGCCTAATACCTGAAGCACTTATCTTATCATAAGTAAACATATCTAGTTTCTTACCTGCTCTGGTGACTCCCTTTTCAGCCAACCGCAAGAGGCCTTTTTTCTTCATGATAAAACTTGAGCCAATGAAAAGGCTGGAGCTTATTGCTAATATTAAACCAATGTAAAGCTTGTATTTGCTCCCAAAGGACATCGCAGTGCTAAGGTTGGTCTCATTGCTAGACTGGCTGGTGTTCTGTACAGCAATGAAAGACGAGGGGCTCTCTGAGGAGTTCATGATCAGACACCATGCTTCAGAAACGCTGTGAGGACACATCAGCGGCAACACAGTCCCTAGAACAGAAAACACAAGCATATAGTGCTGTTATTGCAGTAGGCAGTGTGGGCAACTAGTGGGGAAAAAAAGACATAATTACAGTGACCAGAGGGTGAAGGGTGTATAGAGGGGGCAAGCGGGCCAATGTCAGGAGTTGGGCATGGGATATTATATTACATGCCAACATAGATTAACATTGCAAAATATATAAAGGACAAGGAGAGAGATCAGCTGCTGATTCATATCATTTTACAGAGCAGCATTACTGTAGAGCCATCCTAATACTTTCATAACACACTAAAGAAAACATTCACAAACACTTTTGTGAGACATTATCTGCATGCCCGAGTATGTTCCGCAACTGCACAGTACCACAGAGCTGCCCCTGCATGAGCGGCTTCATGCTACTGTGTAAGGGGCACTTGTGAGGTTGAGCCCCTCCCCCCCCCCCCCGATTGGATGTGCCCCCCCCCCTTCCCGATTTGGAATTATTGCACAGCACCCGACAATTTACTCTGCTTCATTTAATGTTCTCACATGACATGCTGGAGCTCAACACAATAACACGCTGGCTGTGAGTCTGAGGCAAACAGACTGCTCACCCTCAGCCACTCTATTCCTCCTCAGTCAGGACAGCAGTGCCACCTCCTCCCTTCTGCTGTGCGAGTCAAATGAAGCACTGCTGCTCTCCTGCCTCCCCCCTCCTCACTCACCGTCAGACTCCTCACACAGCACAACAAGCTGCTTTTCACCAATGATAACATCTTCACCTCGCTCTCTTCTCGCTTCTCCTACTCTGACTGCATGCTGTTAGTGTAAACACATAGTACAAACAGGCTGCTCCTGTAATCTCTGCATCTGATGCAAGTGTTTCACCTTGCTTCATTAGAGACCGGCCTTGCACGTCCATAACTGGACATCATGACATATGATACACAGAGGCATGAAAAATAAAGCACTACATAAGCAACTGAAGTTACAATGAACAGCCATGTTGTAGAAACTGGAGGGGGAGGACTACCCCTCTGTTAGAACAATAGGACTACCAGCCCAGAATGGCTTGATGAAACAGTTTTGTGCAGCACTCAGGCAAGGCTGAATTTCTGCAAAATTTCTGTTGACATCCATGAAAAATGGCGTTCGACATGAAAGAGAAGGTTGGAAGAAAAATTTGGCTGTGAGCGGAACTGAAAGGCTGCAAATCGGAAGCAAGACATGAAACGGGGGAGTTGTTGTGTTAGGGGGCTGCACATGGAGGAGAGGGACTGCTGCATGAGGAGCCAGAGTTGCTGCACATGTGACTTCAGGTGCATATACATGCACAATGCATGTTGCCATAGGGATTGGAACTTAATCTCCCAGGTGACAGTTTGGGAGACAAGTGCTGTACAGATATCTGAAGGTTGTGACCCACTACGGGAGCTTTGCAGAATTGCCACAATTTCCTGTAGTGATCACGATTTGGCTATTGTAGTCACTGATGCGATCGCTCTAGGATTTATCCAAAACTGCTGCAAGCAGTGTTTTGCAAATCCCTCCGCAATCGCAACACTGCTAGTGGGACCACCCCCCATAGGGATCCACTGGCATAGCACTTTGCCCATTGCTGACGATCGGCAAGAGCTGCCAAAGTGTGCCCAGTGGGTTCTAGTCCATACTCTGTAATAGCAGACCGATACATCTGTTTATATGGAGAAGGGTGCAAGACAATGGCATGGGGCAAGACAGTGCAGCTTCCGGAGCAGAGGTAAGGAGGGGAACAATGCGCTCAGGGGCCGCTGTTATTCGGAGATCTGGCATTCTGGAAGCAAGCTCAGAGTACAACTGTATATAACGTATACACACATTTACACATGAAAAAGAGGGTTGCACTTAGAGTGAGAAGGGGGCTGGAGCATATGGAAGATAGGGCTGCACAAGAAAGTTGCATACAGGAAGAAAAACAGTAAATCGTAACCTGTGTATGAACAGGGGGATTGGGAAAGCATGCTTGCACCTTCACAACTAGGCATTTAGGGAACTAGACTCACTGACACAAACTGCCTGCATCAGCCCACAAAGTCTATTACTATAGGCAGAGCCGGCAGGATATCAGCAGCTCAGCACAAGATCTTAAACAGGAACTTTAACCAAGAATTGAAGTTCATTTTAATCAATAGCTGATACCCCCCCCCCCCTTTCACAAGAATTCGTTACTTTCTCAAATAGATCATGAGGGGGGGGGGGACTGTATGGCTGACAGTGTGGTGAAACCCCTCCCACAGTGTGATGTCATGACCATGATCCTGACAGTTTGCTGTCTGTGAACCTCATTGCATTGTGGGAAATAACCATGGGCGTCCGCAGAACATTTTCCAGAGGGGGGCAAAAAGGCGGGGAAGAAGTGACGAAGATTCCGTGGAGGTTGTGCGTGCCAAAAAATATGAGGGTTACGTTGTGCGGTGCAATGGGTGTGGCCATGGACCAGAATGTGGGTGTGGCCACGGGTGGAGACAAATTTACATGAACTTAGCAATGTGGGACATTAGATTAGGACAGTGTTGACGAACCTTTTGGAGGCCGAGTGCCCAAACTGCAACCCAAAAGTCACTTATCTATCTATTGCAAAGTGGCAACAGCAATTTAAACTAAATACAAACGTTTTAACTCATATATGAACATTATGGAAAATCCAAGTTGAAAATAAACTGTGAAGATAAACAATTTCATCCATCCTACTCCTGAAAAATTTATTCTTTTTTTTAGAACCTCCCAGTTTTATTTTCTGTTTTAAAAAGCTAAAAAAAGTAGGTTTAATGCTATTGTCTCATTAGATGATGATTCAGCTTTTCCCATAGTCTCACAGTTAGCAATCATGTGACCCCCAACAAGACACATTCAGCAATCATGATGCCCCCAACAAGACACATTCAGCAATCATGAGGCCCCCAACAAGACAAATTCAGCAATCCTGAGGCCTCCATCAAGACAAATTCAGCAATCATGAGGTCCCCAACCAGACAAATTCAGCAATCATGAGGCCCCCAACAAATCATGAGGCCCCCAACAAATCATGAGGCCCCCAACAAGACACATTCAGCAATCATGATGCCCCCAATAAGACACATTCAGCAATCATGAGGCCCCCAACAAGACATATTCAGCAATCATGAGGCCCCCAACAAGACAAACTCAGCAGTCATGAGGCACATAAATAGACAAAATTTTACATAAATAGGCAGAATGCCCCCTTAATATGGTAGACACCTCTCACCTAGCTTCTCCTCTACTGGCTGCTGTACCTGGCTGGCCTGGCAATACTGTTTTTGGCTGGATTGGGGATGATGTGTGGGCTGAAAGGCCTTGCGGTGATGCTGTGGCCGGGCTGGCGGTGATGCTGTGGCCGGGCTGGCTAGCGGTGATGCTGTGGCTGGGCTGGCTGGCGGTGATGCTGTGGCTGGGTTGGCTGGGGGTGATGCTGTCCCTGGCTGGCGGTGATGCTGGGCTGTGTTTGGCTGGTTGAAGTAAATGCTGGCCTGACTGGTGGTGATGCTGTGGCCTTTTTGACAGTGATTCTGGCCTGGTTGGCTGGTGCTGATGCTGGGCTGGCTGGCCTGGATAGTTTAGGTAGTGACAGGTGCCCCCTAGTTTAGGTAGCGCCAGGAGCCCCCAGTTTAGGTCGTGCCAGGAGTCCCCCACTTTAGGTAGTGACAGGCGCCCCCAGGTTAGGAAGTGACAGGTGCCCCCCAGGTTAGGAAGTGACAGGGATCCCCAGTAAGGTAGTGACAGGGACCCCCAGTTAGGTAGTGACAGGCGCCCCCCAGGTTAGGTAGTGACAGGGACCCCAAGTCCAGTTAGGTAGTGACAGGGACCCCCAGGTTAGGTAGTGACAGGGACCCCCCCCCAGGTTAGGAAGTGACAGGGACCCCCAGTTAGGTAGTGACAGGCAACCCCCAGGTTAGGAAGTGACAGGTGCCCCCCAGGTTAGGTAGTGACAGGGACCCCCAGGTTAGGTAGCGACAGGGACCCCCAGGTTAGGTAGTGACAGGCGCCCCCAGGTTAAGAAGTGACAGGGACCCCCCAGGTTAGGTAGTGACAGGGACTCCCAGGTTAGGTAGCGACAGAGACCCCCAGGTTAGGTAGTGACAGGCGCCCCCAGGTTATCAAGTGACAGGGACCCCGTTTAGGTAGTGGCAGGGACCCCCAGGTTAGGAAGTGACAGGGACCCTCCATTTAGGTAGTGACAGGTGCCCTCCAGGTTAGGTAGTGACAGGGACCCTCAGTTAGGTAGTGACAGGTGCCCCCCAGGTTAGGTAGTGACAGGGACCCTCAGTTAGGTAGTGACAGGTGTCCCCCAGGTAAGGAAGTGACAGGAACCCCCCGTTTAGGTAGTGACAGGCGTCCCCCAGGTTAGGAAGTGACAGGGACCCCCCAGGTTAGGTTGTAACAGGGACCCCCAGGTTAGGTAGCGACAGGGACACCCAGGTTAGGTAGTGACAGGGACCTCCAGGTTAGGTAGCGACAGGGACCCCCAGGTTAGGTAGCGACAGGGACCCCCAGGTTAGGTAGCGACAGGGACCCCCAGGTTAGGAAGTGACAGGTGCCCCCAGGTTAGGAAGTGACAGGGACCCCCCCAGGTTAGGTAGTGACAGGGACCCCCTGGTTAGGAATGTATGTTATGTTATTTTCACTACAGTTCTTCCTTAAAGTGTACCAGAGCTGATCAAAAATAAACATTTTTTACATACCTGGGGCTTCCTCCAGCCCCATAAACAGGGATCCCTGTCACGCCCCCGTCCTCTTCTGCAGCTCCGGTACCGGGTCCCGTAATTCCAGCCAGTCGCGGCCAGTCTGCACAAGAGAAGTGCGCCCTCTACGTATCTCTCCGGCGGCTGCTGGAGAGATACGTAAAGAGTTTACATCAGACTGGCCGCGACTGGCTTAAGTGACGGGACCCGGTACTGGAGCTGCAGAAGACTTAGGATGGCGGCATGGGAGCGATCTATGCGGATGGGGCTGGAGGAAGCCCCAGGTATGTATAAAACGTTTATCTTTGATCAGCTCTGGTTTGGAGATTAGGTACAGCGCCTCCTCTGTCAGCACAGAAGGAGGCTGCACTCAGCATGTAGGGATTTTTTTCTCCCCAGTTATAAATGTAGTTTCCTTTTTCCAAGTGTGATATAGAGCAGTGTTTCTCTGCATTTTATGTACCTGTTTATGAAAGAATACATTTGAGAAGGATCTCCTGTTGTGGGTAACGACATCAGAAGTACTACTGACTGTATTTTTTAGACACACTGCTTAGTTGTGTTTCAGTGTTTTTCAAGCATTCCTTTATGCTTTCAATTAACTTCAAATACAGTGGGATGCGAAAGTTTGGGCAACGTTGTTAATCGCCATGATTTTCCTGTATAAATCGTTGATTGTTGCGATAAAAAATGTCAGTTAAATCTATCATATAGGAGACAAACACAGTGATATTTAAGAAGTGAAATGAAGTTTATTGCATTTACAGAAAGTGCGCAATAATTGTTTAAATAAAATTAGGCAGGTGTCATTTTATTGATTCCAAAACCTTTAGAACTAATTATTGGAACTCAAATTGGCTTGGTAAGCTCAGTGGCCCCTGACCTACATACACAGGTGAATCCAATTACAAGAAAGAGTATTTAAGGGGGTCAATTGTAAGTTTCCCTCATCTTTTAAATTTCTCTGAAGAGTAGCAACATGAGGGTCTCAAAACAACGCATTCCCTACTGCAATTAGCGCTGTTGCGGACCACAACGCGTACAAAAATACGCGTTGCCACATATCTAAGCATGCGGAATGCGGCAATGCGTATTTTTGTACGTGTTGCGGTCCACAACATCGCTAATTGCAGTAGAGAATGCGTCCAATAATACGTATGGCGGCCGGCCGACTGGTGAGTCGTCAAAAACGAAACTAAGTGACAGTGGGGGACCGGAGGATTCCAGAGCGGCTCCGAGGGCACAGGACTGCTGCAGGGGGCTGGTAATAGCCCCAGGTAAGTGAAAACTCTTTACCCCCCGTTCAGTTAAGGTTCCCTTTAAATGACCTCAAGACAAAGATTGTTCACCATCATGGTTTAGGGGAAGGGTACAGAAAGCTGTGTCAGAGATTTCAGCTGCCTGTTTCACCAGTTAGGAACATATTGAGGAAATGGAAGACCACAGGCTCAGTTCAAGTTAAGCCTCAAAGTGGCAGACCAAGAAAAATCTCGAATAAACAGAAGCAACAAATGGTGAGAACAGTCAGAGTCAACCCACAGACCAGCACCAAAGACCTACAACATCATCTTGCTGCAGATGGAGTCACTGTGCATCGTTCAACCATTTGGCACCCTTTACACAAGGAGATGCTGTATGCAGAGGAAGCATTTTTTCCGCCTACAGCACAAACAAAGCCACTTGAGTTATGGTAAAGGACATTTTGACAAGCCAGCTTAATTTTGGAATAAGGTGCTGTGGACTGATGAAACTAAAATTGAGTTAAAATTGAGTTATTTGGTCATAACAAGGGGCATTATGCATGGAGGACAAAGAACACAGCATTCCAAGAAAAACACCTGCTACCTACAGTAAAATTTGGTGGTGGTTCCATCATGCTGTGGGGCTGTGTGGCCAGTGCAGGGATTGGGAATCTTGTCAAAGTTGAGGGACGCAGCAGATTCCGGAGACCAAATGTCCAGGAATCAGTGACAAAGCTAAAGCTGCGCCGGGGCTGGAACTTTCAACCACACAACGACCCTAAACACAGCTCAAAATCCACTAAGGCATTTATGCAGAGGATAAAGTACAACGTTCTGGAATGGCCATATCAGTCCCCAGGTCTGAATATAATTGAAAATCTGTGGTGTGAGTTAAAGAGAGTTGTCCATGCTCGGAAGCCATCAAACCTGAATGAACTAGGTAGCGGGTTGGGTCAATCTGATAATCCCTCTCTTGGGCGTCTCAGGACCTGTGGCTTTGAGGGAGGACAGGAGCCTGGTGGTGCAGTATCATTAATATGGTTGGGTGCTTGTAGTTGTGAGACTATATACTCATAATGTTGTGTTGCTATACTGCAACCACCAAATGTGCGTGCAGAGAAAAAACGTCTCTGCTCGGTATCCCGGGTACTTCCGGAGCTGAGCGGTCGCTCTCCTTCTTTATTCCTCTCTATCTGCTTGGATCGCAAATTTGGGGGAATTGTCACCTCACTTGGAGGTGTGTTACTATACTGTAAAAAGTTTTTAGGAGGTGCCCTTGGAATATAGTAAAGATATATATATATATATATACTAGCTGATTGCCCGGCGTTGCCCGGGTATGTATTTGGCTGGTGTTGACTCTGCATAATTTTTCTAGCCCTAACACACAATTACTCACTGACCAAGTTTGTGAGCTTTGCGGTCTTTGGTATCAATAATTTGCATTGAAATGAAAAAATCTGATTGGCTGTTTGTGGCTCCACACCCTTTTCTGAATTTGAACCCCAGTCACCCAATAACCAACTGTACCAGGTTTGAGGCCTGTGCCATTAAAAGTGCAAGAATGGTAGCAATTAAATATTCCCATTGAAAAGCAATAGGTGAAGTTTGATACACTTTTGTAGGCTCCACCCACTTTTCTGAATATTAATCCCAGTCACCCAGTGACCAACTGTGCAAAGTTTAAAAACCCTGCCATTAACCAGCTGAGCGGTCTGGACGAGCTCAGCTCGTCCAACACCGCCAGCGGCTGCCGCTCAGGCCCTGCTGGGCCGATTTTAATGAAATAAAAAGCAGCACACGCAGCCGGCACTTTGCCAGCCGCGTGTGCTGCCTGATCGCCGCCGCTCTGCGGCGATTCGCCGCGAGCAGCGGCGAAAGAGGGTCCCCCCAGCCGCCTGAGCCCAGCGTAGCCGGAACAAAAAGTTCCGGCCAGCGCTAAGGGCTGGATCGGAGGCGGCTGACGTCAGGACGTCGGCTGACGTCGATGACGTCACTCCGCTCGTCGCTATGGCGACGATATAAGCAAAACAAGGAAGGCCGCTCATTGCGGCCTTCCTTGTTTATTCTGGGCGCCGGAGGCGATCGGAAGATCGCCTCCGGAGCGCCCTCTAGTGGGCTTTCATGCAGCCAACTTTCAGTTGGCTGCATGAAATAGTTTTTTTTTTATTTAAAAAAACCCCTCCCGCAGCCACCCTGGCGATTTAATCAGAACGCCAGGGTGGTTAACAGTGTAAGAATAGCTGCAGTTTACATTTTCCCAGTGAAATTTGTATTTGTCTCCACCCATTGATGACCCGGCATTGCCCGTGTATGTATTTGGCTGGTGTTAGCTCCGGCCACTTTATAACCCTAACGGACAAACACTCAATTACCAAGTTTGTGAGCTTTGGGGTCCTTGGCATCAATAATTTGTATATTCCAATAGAAATTAAACAAATCAGATTGGCTGTTTGTGGCTTCACCCCCTCTCCAGCATTTGAACCCCAGTCACCCAATGACCAACTGTAGCAGGTTTGAGGCATCTGCTATTAACAGTGGAAAAATGGCAGCAATTGAAATTATCCACTTGAAAATCAACAGGTGAATTTTGATTGGCTATTATAGGTTCCACCCACTTCCCTGAATATTAATCTCAGTCACTCAGTGACCATCTGGGCAAAGTTTGGGAACCCTGCCATAAACAGTTTAAGAAGGGCTGCAGTTTACACTTTCCCAGTGAAATTTGTTTTTGGCATGACCAAGTTTGTGAGCTTTGGGGTCCTTGGCATCAATAATTTGTATTTTCCCATGAAATGAAACCAATCTGATTCACTGTTTGTGGCTCTGTCCCCTTTTCTGAATTTAATCCCCTGTGACCCAATGACCAACTGTACCAGGTCTGAGGCTTGTGCCATTAACAGTGCAAGAATGGCAGCAATTGTAATTTTCTCCTTGAAAAGCGATATGTGATTTTTGATTGGCATTTTTAGGTTCCACCCACTTTTCTGAACATTAATCCCAGTCACCCAGTACGCAGCTATGCTAAGTTTGAGAACCCTTCCATTAACAGTGAAGAAGGGCTGCAGTTTACAATTTCCCAGAAAAATCTGTTTTAACTCCTCCCACTTTTTGTAACCTGGACACACAGTCACTACACAATGACCAAGTTTGTGAGCGTTTGGGTTTCTGGCATCAAAATTGTGGTAATGGAACCAGTTTATCCAGCAAAGAAATCTGGCTGTTTTTGTCTCCGCCCCTTTACTGAATTTGAACCCCAGACACTTAACGGCCGACTGTAGCAGGTTTGAGGCCTCTGCCATTAACAGTGTAAGAATGGCTGCAGTTGCAATATTCCCCTTGAAAATCAAAAGGTGAATTTTGATTGGCTGCTGTAGGCTCCACCCACTTTCCTGAATATTAGTCCCAGTCACCCAGTGGCCAACTGTGTCACGTTTGAGAACCCTGCCAATAACAGAATGGCTGAAATCAATCTAACAAATCTGATAGGCTGTTTGTGGCTCCACCCCTTTAGTGAATTTGGACCCCAGTCACCCAATGACTGACTGTATCAGGTTTGAGGCCTCTGCCATCAACAGTGTAAGAATGGTAGCAATGTGAATAGTCCCCTTGAAAATCAATAGGTAAATTTTGATTGGCTGTTGTAGGCTCCACCCACATTTCTGAATATTCATCCCAGTCTCCCAGTGGCCAATTGTGTAAAGTTTGGGAACCCTGCCATGTTAAAAATGTAGTTGTTGGCACCGACCACTTTTTCTAACCTTGACATACAGTCACTCAATTATCAAGTTTATCAGCTTTGGGGTCCTTGGTATCAATATTTTGTATATTCCCATTGAAAAATAAACAAATCTTATTGGCTGTTTGTGGCTCCGCCACCTTTCTGAGTTTGGGCCCTAGTCACCCAGTGACTCACTGTACCAGGTTTGATGCATCTGCTTTTAACAGTATAAGGGCCTGTACACACTGCTGCGCTTTTAAAATCGCATGCGATTTTTAAATCGCAAGCCTTCATGAGAATAGGAAAAGCGCATCGCACCAGTGTGTACAGGTCTCCACGATTTTCATTATTTTTCAAAAGACCTTGCGATTAACCTCCCTGGCGGTTTATTTATTTTGCCAGGGAGGCTGCAATGTGGTTTTTTTTTAATAAAAAAAAAAATATTTCATGCAGCCAACTGAAAGTTGGCTGCATGAAAGCCCACTAGAGGGCGCTCCTGATGTGTACTTTCGATCGCCTCCGGCAATCGAAAGTAACAAGATAGGCCGCAATGAGCGGCCTATCTTGTTTCGCTTTCCTCGTCGCCATGGCGACGAGCGGAGTGACGTCATGGACGTCAGTCGACGTCCTGACGTCAGAGCCGCCCGATCCAGCCCCTAGCGCCGGCCAGAACTGTTTGTTCCGGCTGCGCTGGGCTCGGGCGGCTGGGGGGACCCTCTTTCGCCGCTGCACGCGATCGGGCAGCACACGCGGCTGGCAAAGTGCCAGCTGCGTGTGCTGCTTTTTTCAGAAACGAAATCGGCCCAGCAGGGCCTGAGCGGCGACCTCCGGCGGCATACCCCGAGCTCGGCTCGGGATTACCGCCAAGGAGGTTAAAAAGCGCATGTGATTTGAAAAGCGCAGCGCAAGCGCAGCAGTGTGTACAGGCCCTAAGAGAATGGTAGCAGCTTAAACATTCTTTGAATGTCGAAAGGTGAATTTTTATTGGCTGTTGTAGGCTCCACCCACCTTCCAAAATCTTAATCTCAGTTACCCAATGACCAACTGTGCAAAGTTTGAGAACCCTGCCATTAACGATGTAAGAATGGCTGCAGTTTATATTTTCCCAGTAAAAGCAGTTTTTGGCTCCGCCCACTTTTTGTGACCTTGACACACAGTCACTCAATGACCACATTTGTGAGCTTTCAGGTTCCTGGCATCAAAAATGCGTGAATGGAAGCAGTTTATCCACCAAGGAAATCTGATTGGCTGTATGTGGCCCCACCCCTTTAGTGAATTTGGACCCCAGTCACCCAATGACGACTGTAGCAAGTTTGAAGCCTCTGCCATTAACAGTGTAAGAATGGCAGCAGTTTAAATATTCCCCTTGAAAATCAATAAGTGAATTTTGATTGGCTGTTGTAGGCTCCACCCATTTTCTTGAATCTTAATCGCATTCACCCAGTGACCAACTGTGGCAAGTTTGAGAACTCTGCGATTAACATTCTAAGAATGGCTGCAGTTTACATTTTCCCATTTAAAATGAACGGCTGAAATTTGATTGGCTGTTTTATGCTCCGCCCACTTTTCCTGGATTTGTAACCTCGGTCACCAAGTGACCACCTGTGCCAAGTGTGGGGACTGTGGCTTGATTACTGTGAGAATGGCAGCCTTTTAAATTTTTTCCATTGACTTGAATAAGTGAAATCTGATTTGCTGTTTGTAGCTCCGCCCAGGTGTGCAGGGGGGCCGCGAGACCCCCAGAACCTATCATCCCAGGTAGTAAGGGATCTGTGTACCAAGTTTCGTTCAAATCGGTCAAGCCGTTTTCAAATGATCGCGGCACATACATACACACACACACACACACACACACACACACACACATCCGATTTTATATATAGATATAAGATATATATATATATATATATATATATATATATATATATATATATATATATATATATATACATATATATAACACAAAATAAGGTGGCTTACCTCTGTTCAAGACTAATATTAGGTAAGAAGGTCCTTTATTAAAAATGGATAGGTATACATGTAGACAACGCGTTTCACAGGTCTCTGCCCGCTTCCTCAGGTCAATAAAACACCTTTTCTATAGCAGCGGTCTACGTGGGTGCCTGTAGGCTACAGGCGCCCACGCAGACCACTGCTATAGAAAAGGTGTTTTATTGACCCGAGGGAGCGGGCAGAGACCTGTGAAACGCGTTGTCTACATGTATACCTATCCAATTTTAATAAAGGACCTTCTTACCTAATATGAGTCTAGAACACCTCATTTTGTTATATATATATATATATATATATATATATATATATATATATATATATATATATATATACACACATATATCTTAACTATATTCCAAGAGCGCCTCCTCAAAAAACTTTTTTTTTCAGTACTGAATGAACTAGAGATGTTTTGTAAAGAGGAATGGTCCAAAATACCTTCAAGCAGAATCAAGACACTCATTGGAGCCTACAGGAAGCGTTTAGAGGCTGTAATTTCTGCAAAGGGAGGATCTACTAAATATTGATTTCATTTCTTTTTTGTGGTGCCCAAATTTATGCACCTGCCTAATTTTGTTTAAACAATTATTGAGCACTTTCTGTAAATCCAATAAACTTAATTTCATTTCTCAAATATCACTGTGTGTGTCTCCTATATTATATATTTAACTGACATTTTTTATTGTAACAACCAACGATTTATACAGGAAAATCATGATGATTAACAATGTTGCCCAAACTTTCGCATCCCACTGTACTTATTCAGGTTTGTTTATAGATTATAATAGCACTCCAACAGTCGGCTGATGTCAGGAATCATCACAAATGGTTGTTTTGGTTGGCTTCTGGCGGGGAGGGGTAAAGGAGCAAATAATGCGCTCAGTGGTTGCTATCGTTTAAAGATCTGCCATTCTAGGTATTTAAAATGAGTTAGGGGGCACCTGTACACATGCACAAATGTTGGTTGAGGCCGCAGCAAACAGTGGCGTAGCTAAGGAGCTGTGGGCCCCGATGCAAGTTTTACAATGGGGCCCCCCATGCACTCTATACATAACAATTGAGACGGCGCACCAAAACCTGCCAATGGCAACTACAGTGTCAGAGGTGCAAGAAGGGGATGGAGGAGAACTTGTTAATGTTTACCACTACTCAATGTATATATAGAAGTGATTATTATGACCACAGGACCAATAGAGAGCTAATACTGTAGTTGAGGGAGGGCCCTTCGGGGCCCAAGGGCCCCGATGCGGTCGCTACCGCTGCACCCCCTATTGCTACGCCCCTGGCAGCAAACAAAGATAGGCATAGCTCCTAAGGCTAGCCATACATATAGCGATTCTAATTCAATCAACAAAGCGATCAACAATATTAAAGAATCAACTTCAGTATGGTTTATCGAAAGTCGCACACTACCCACACACAACAAACAATATCCTATGCGATTCACCTTCACATTCAATCTGATCGATGTTGTGTCTCCATGATCTGAATGCAAAAATCGATCCAGAGTCGATCAAATGATATGTGAACAGTAGCCGATTCCTGTGCGATTGACCGATATCTTGCATTCTGCTCGATTGACTAAGCTGATTGATTCGACATGAAATCAGCAACTTTTCATCCACTGGGAATTCTGGAACACACGCGATTCTATAAAATGATTGAATCGAATGGTCGATCGTACAGCCAAATCATTAGATGTATGGCCACCTTAACTGTCCCTACTCCAACTGGACAGTCCCTCTTTGGGAACCCAATCCCTCTGTCCTTCTTTCTTCCTTATGTGTCCCTCTTTTAGGACTAATGAAAAGAGCTCTGTGAATATTTGTATGTTTCTACTTAAAAAAATGTGTTTGACTCTAAACTTTACTCCCATCCTTTAAATTGATTCATTTCTTTTTTCCAAATGTTAATATTAAAGCATGAGGATTAGCCATACTATGCCAGGGAAAAAAATAACATAAATATAAGTAGATAAATACTTGATCTACTTACATAACACATGTATTGTACTGTCCACATTTTGATTTCAGTGAATTTTATATAGTAAATGACGAGAATTCTGTTCCTGGTGAGGGCCATGTCTTTTGCCCACAGCTGAGGCTAAATCATGATGTGATTTCTGCCCTTTACTTTTTTTCTTTTCTCCTCCAATTGTTGAGTCGCCTCAGCCTTGCTTGTAAACACAAGTGAGCAGGGGATCATGTTTCAGATAAGCAGCTGGCAGGGAAATAAAGGGAAGAGGGGGAATATATTATAGATAAAAAGAACCCCCACCATGCAACTGTTTGGCACTGACTACTAAAGGGCCAGGGCTCCTTAACCACTTTACCCCCGCGCGTACGTATTTCTCCGCCCCTTTTTCCATCCTTTAAAAACCAGGGACGGAGAAACACGTACTTTCCGCGTTCCCGACGCTGCCCGCGCTCCCGCTCGTAAACACGCCGCCCGCCGCTAGTAAAACCGCCGCCGCCCGCTCGCCCAGAGATCAATGAACGGGAAAATCCATTCCCGTTCGTTGATCTAAGCCCCGCAATGATCAGCTGCTCTCCTATGGGCAGCGCGATCATTGTGAGAAAAAACTCACGTGTCCAGCCTCCTTATTCTTCCTCCAAGCTTCCGGAAGGAAGCTTGGAGGTCGCATTAAAACAAAAAGTTACTGTGGCCATCTTGCGGCCAAATAGTAAACTACACCCTAACATTTTTTAACATACAAATAAATGACTTTTAACACATAAAATTAACTCATTACCTCCCACACTCCCCATTTTTTTTTTTTTTTTGTAATTAAAAAAAAATTAAAAAATTTACAATTAAAAAAAATACATAAATAGTTACCTTAGGGACTGAACTTTTTAAATATTTATGTCAAGAGGGTATAACACTGTTACTTTATAAACTATGGGCTTGTAATTAGGGATGGACGCAAAACTGAAAAAAATGCACCTTTATTTCCAAATAAAATATTGGCGCCAAACATTGTGATAGGGACATAATTTAAATGGTTTTATAACCGGGACAAAAGGGCAAATACGTTTCATGGGTTTTAATTACAGTAGCATGCATTATTTAAAAACTATAATGGCCGAAAACTGAAAAATAATTATTTTTTTCCCCACATTTTTCCTATTTTCCCATTAAAACACATTTAGAAAAAAATAATTCTTGGCATAATGTCCCACCTAAAGAAAGCCTAATTGGTGGCGAAAAAAACAAGATATAGTTCATGTCATTGCGATAAGTAATAATAAAGTTATAGACGAATGAATGGAAGGAGCGCTGAAAGGTGAAAATTGCTCTGGTGGTCAGGGGGTAAAACCCCTCAGTGGTGAAGTGGTTAAGTATGTGATGACTCCAAATCATAACAGCAGAAAAAGTTTTGAAAGTTTTGAATGGAGGATTAGTATCTTTATCACTTAATACACTCAGACCAGTTGCTGTTGAAATTTGATTTTATGGTGACACTCTTGCTTAAGGAAACCTAATGATGATAGAAAAGACCAGTGTGTTATGAATTATAAAAGTGCATCTTTTGCTTATGGATTCTTTATAGTATGCATGACTAGGGGGTGTGGCATGGGCATGTCTGGAGGTGTGGCAGAGGCTGTCCCACTTTCTTACCTCAGAAAGTTGGGATATATGAGATAGGTAGACTTGTATACCTATTGCTTCTATCCCTTGACTCCTTAGTAAGCTCAGAAGGGCAGGATTCTCTGTCCTAGTGTCATACTCACCAGCCAGGTCCCCTCCGTTATCGCCGCGGGCGCATCCTTACGCTGGGATTCATAGTGCCTCATTGCTGTGATGACGCGCACAGTGTTCCGATATGCAGGCGTTAATTTCGGCGCCCATTGCCCTATTTAAACAGGTCTGCCCTTTACTCTGTGCTGTTTGTTCATACAGCGTGTGCCTAGTGAACCTGTAGTTACTCTGATCGTATTTCCTGGTATTGACTCTTGGCTTGTGACCCCGACTACTCTCGTCTGCTGCCCGTCTTGACCCTTGGCTTGTTCTACCGTGTTGTTGTCTGCAGCCTGCCCTGATCTCCGGCCTGTTCCTGACTATCCTGATCTCCGCCTGCCCTGACCTTGGCTTGTTCCTCGATCTCGATCTTGCCTGTACCTGGCTCTCCACATCGAGACGTCATCTGTTCTCCAACCCACTGTGGGATTATCCTGAGCGCAACCTGGTGGGCACTAGGCAGCGAAGTTCCACTTCCCCCTCCTGGGGTAGTGGTCCTGCTTCCCCCTCAAGGGGTCGTGGGTGAAGACCCGTGGTCACTTAGACTCTGCGCTTGGGTGGTCTACAAACATAGTGGGCGGTCAACAGCTCCTGCTCTCGCACCTAACAGAAACAAACAGCCATTATGGACAGCTCTGGAGAGCGAACTCCGTTTGATGCCCTCTGCGATCTGGTGCAACAATTGACCCTGTCTGTGCAAACGGTTCAGAGGGACTGTGCTGAGATCCGCGGCCAATTTGCTAGTCAAGCGGCTTCCGCAGCCGTTGCTGATTCTGGGTCTGCTCCAGCTGCCGCTCCTGCTTCTGGGCCTGCTCAGTTACCTGCTAACCCTGAGCCACCTGCTCCTGAACCAAAGCTGCCGCTTCCTGAACGTTTTTCTGGTGATCGAAGCAAGTTCAGACTTTTTAGGAGTGCCTGTTACCTACACTTCAACATGCTCCCTCGTACCTTTACCAATGAGAATGTCCGAGTTGGAGCAATCATTTCTCTTCTCCAAGGGGATCCACAGGCCTGGGCTCTCCGACTGATGGAACAGGGTCATGATTGTTTACAGAATTCTACGTCTTTTTTCGAAGCTATGGCAGAAATATATGACGATCCTTGTAAAGAGGCCTCAGCTGATGCTGCTATACGCTCCCTTCGGCAGGGCCGTAGATCGGTCGAGGAATACGTCCAGGAGTTCCGTCGTTGGTCTGGTGATCTGCACTGGAATGATTCTGTACTAAGGTCTCAGTTCCGCTTGGGCCTCTCTGAGCCAGTAAAGGATGAACTTGCCCGTGTGGGAATTCCAGCTAACCTTAAAGAACTCATCCAGCTCTCCATTCAGATAGACCGGCGTCTGAGGGAGAGGCGCCAAGAAAGAGCCGGTAACCTTCACAGTTCCTGGTATCCTCCGGCTCCTGTACTTCCTGCTGTGTCTCCTTCAGCTTCCAGTGTTACACCTATGGAGGAACCTGAACCCATGCAGTTGGGCCTTGCCCGAGCTCCACTCACTCCGGGGGAGAGACAACGTCGTCGAGCTGCAAATCTCTGTCTTTATTGTGGAGCATCCGGACATTTTCGTCAGGACTGTCCAGTTCGAGCCTCTAAGTAAGCCTGCCATCTTCTCATCCTTGGAATCTCACAGTCCATTAGCTTCAGTGGCTCATGTTCCTCTTTCTCTCTTTCTGCAGGGCCCCAAAGGAAAGAATACTCACCTTAAAGCCATCGTGGACTCTGGAGCATGCTCTTGCTTCCTAGACTTTCATCTCGCCCAACAACTTCAGCTACCAACTCGTCAGAAAAATAAGCCTCTACTAATTCAACTTGCCGACGGATCATCCATCCAGTCTGGACCTGTGACTCTGGAAACTTTCCCTCTGCTGGTTACCATCAAGGAAGACCATCAGGAATATCTTTGTTTTGACCTGATTCCATCCCCACTGTTCCCTGTTATCCTCGGAATGCCTTGGCTCAGGAGTCATAACCCCCAGATCGACTGGGTTTCTGGGGAGGTCTCCTTCAACTCCTCCTACTGTTCCCGTTTCTGCTTCCCCAGTATTGGTCATCTACTCTGCACGAACTCTGAAAAGGCCTCCTTGATCCCAGCTGTTTATCATGATTATCTGGATGTCTTTGACAAGAAGGGGTCTGATTCACTTCCACCGCACCGTATCTATGACTGTCCAGTGAACCTTCAGCCTGGTGCGGCCATTCCTTACGGCAGAATATATCCTCTTTCTGAACCAGAGTCACTAGTACTCAAGGAGTACATCGAGGAAAACCTGAAAAAGGGATTCATCAAACCTTCCTCCTCTCCAGCCGATGCCGGAATCTTTTTTGTAGAAAAGAAAGATGGTTCCCTTAGGCCATGCATTGACTACAGAGCCCTTAATGAGATTACCACTAAGGATCGTTATCCGCTACCCCTAATGTCCGAGTTGTTCCAAAGGTTACGGTCAGCCAAAGTCTTTACCAAACTTGATCTAAGGGGAGCCTATAATCTGGTACGAATTAAGGAAGGGGACGAGTGGAAGACGGCTTTCAGATCCCGTTATGGACATTTTGAGTATCTAGTTATGCCTTTCGGCCTCTGTAACGCTCCTGCTACTTTTCAGCGATTCATCAATGATGTGTTAAGGGACTTTATTGATGATTTTCTTGTGGTTTACTTGGACGACATCCTCATCTTTTCATCTTCTTTGGAGGAACACCGGGCTCATGTAAAAAAGGTTCTTGCTCGTCTCCGCACACACGAACTTTACGCAAAACCAGAGAAGTGCGAGTTTGAGCAGAGTAATATCCAGTTTCTGGGTCTCCGAATATCATCTGAGGGAATCGAGATGGACCCAAAGAAGGTATCTGCTATCCTGGATTGGCCTGTTCCTTCTGATCGCAGGGAAGTGCAACGATTCATCGGATTTGCCAATTTTTACAGGAGATTCATTAAAAACTTCTCAAGGATTGTTGCTCCTATCACCTTACTGACCAAGGTTAATCTTCCATTCAGATGGACCCCTGAGGCTCAGTCTGCCTTTGAGGATCTCAAGACACGGTTCACGTCTGCTCCTATCCTTAGACATGCGGATCCTTCTCAAGCTTTCGTCCTGGAAGTGGACGCCTCTGAAACTGCCGTTGGGGCCATTCTCTCACAACGCTTTGGCCCTAAGTCAATCCTGCATCCAATAGCCTTCTTCTCCAGGAAACTTAGTTCTTCGGAGAAGAATTATGATGTCGCCGATAGAGAACTCCTGGCCATTAAGGCAGCATTGGAAGAATGGCGTTATCTACTTGAAGGAGCGTTGCACCCTATCCTTATTTTCACCGATCACAGGAACCTGGAATACTTACGTTCGGCCAAAAGATTGAAACCTCGTCAAGCCCGCTGGGCTTTGTTCTTTTCCAGGTTCAACTTTCACCTCACCTTCCGTCCTGGTTCCAAGAATGCCAAAGCAGATGCTCTCTCACGTATGTTCCATGATGAGTCAGCAACTCACCTTGCCCCAGATACTATCTTGTCTGCGAGTCACTTCCTTCTTTTACAAACTGGTCTGTTGGAGTTAGTCAAGCAAGCCGCCTCTACAATACCAGTACAAGAGGTTCCCTCTGGTCTTGTCTTCAGAGATGTTTTTTTTTTTCGTGGAAACAAAGTTTTATTCCCCCCGAGCTTCGTCAGACAGTGTTGGCCAGTTGTCATGATTGCAAACTGGCGGGACATTTTGGGATCTCTAGAACGCTAGAACTTCTCCGGAGAAACTTCTGGTGGCCAACTTTGTCTAAGGACTGTAAGCAATTCATACGTTCCTGTGAGATTTGTGCAAGATCTAAATGCTCCAGATCTAAGCCTTGGGGTCTGCTCAACCCATTGTCCATTCCAGAGCGGCCGTGGGACAAGATTGCCATGGACTTCATTGTCGATCTACCACCTTCTGAGGGGTTCACTACTATCCTGGTGGTAGTCGACCGTTTTACCAAGATGGCTCACTTTGTACCTTTAAAAGGTGTCCCTTCGGCCACAACAACTGCTTAGGTGTTTCTGAAAGAGATCGTCCGTCTCCATGGTCTCCCTTCTGAGATTGTGTCCGACAGGGGCTCACAGTTCACCTCTAAATTCTGGAAGGAACTCTGTAAACTTCTGAGTATCAAGCCTTGTCTCTCGTCTGGCTATCACCCTCAAACCAACGGCCAGACTGAGAGGACAAACCAGACATTAGAACAGTACTTACGCTGCTTCTCTTCTGCCACTCAAGATGACTGGTCCACTCTGCTTGCCACGGCAGAATTTGCCTATAACAACTCTGTTCACACTGCCACCAAACTGTCTCCATTCTTCGCCAATTTCGCTTTCCATCCAGTATCCTTACCCGGATTTGTGGCCGAATCTTCAGTGCCTACGGTTCAAAACAGACTCAATTTTCTGGTGGAGAATTTCAAGAAATTACAGTCTATTCTGCTGAAATCCCAAAAGAGTTCCAAGTTCTGGGCTGATAAGAAACGGGAGAAGGGTCCTTGTTTTACCACTGGTGATCTGGTATGGTTATCCACCAATAACTTGCATCTCCGTTGCCCCTCCAGGAAGTTGGGGCCCAAGTTCGTGGGTCCTTTTCCTATTGAGAGAGTCATCAGCCCGGTGGCTTTCAGACTGAAGCTTCCTACCTTCATGAATATACATCCAGTTTTCCATATATCCTGCCTGAAAAGAGTCGTTCCTGACATTTTTAACCGCTCACCTTCCCCTCCTCCTCCTGTACTGCTTAATGACCATGAGGAATATGAAGTTGAGAGAATTCTGGATTGCAGAAGAAGAGGAAGATCCTTTCAGTACTTGGTGAAATGGAAGGGGTTCGGGGTAGAAGAGAATTCTTGGGAAGCTTTTCAAAATGTACATGCACCAAGGTTGGTCAGGAGGTTTCACATTCAGTTTCCTGAAAAGCCGTGTCCAGGAGGCACCCGGAGGGAGGTTGCCTCTGGGGGGGGGGGGGGCAATGTCATACTCACCAGCCAGGTCCCCTCCGTTATCGCCGCGGGCGCATCCTTACGTGCGCGCGGGCACGCTGGGATTCATAGTGCCTCATTGCTGTGATGACGCGCACGGCGTTCCGTTATGCGCGCGCAGAGTTGTGCGCGTGCGCAGTGCGCGCATCAGGTTGCGCGCAAGGCCGTGCGCACGCGCACTCAGCGTTGCGCGCTGCGCGCATGCGCAGGCGTTGATTTTGGCGCCCATTGCCCTATTTAAACAGGTCTGCCCTTTACTCTGTGCTGTTTGTTCATACAGCGTGTGCCTAGTGAACCTGTAGGTACTCTGATCGTATTTCCTGGTATTGACTCTTGGCTTGTGACCCCGACTACTCTCGTCTGCTGCCCATCTTGACCCTTGGCTTGTTCTACCGTGTTGTTGTCTGCAGCCTGCCCTGATCTCCGGCCTGTTCCTGACTATCCTGATCTCCGCCTGCCCTGACCTTGGCTTGTTCCTCGATCTCGATCTTGCCTGTACCTGGCTCTCCACATCGAGACGTCATCTGTTCTCCAACCCACTGTGGGATTATCCTGAGCGCAACCTGGTGGGCACTAGGCAGCGAAGTTCCACTTCCCCCTCCTGGGGTAGTGGTCCTGCTTCCCCCTCAAGGGGTCGTGGGTGAAGACCCGTGGTCACTTAGACTCTGCGCTTGGGTGGTCTACAAACATAGTGGGGCGGTCAACAGCTCCTGCTCTCGCACCTAACACCTAGTGGGTTCCAGTACTGCTGTGTGTAAATCAAATCTACCTCTGTGTACATTTTACAAGCTAAGCTGTTCATTGGTGCATTTTATTATTCCCTTCTTAGTGCATTCCACTCTATGTACTAAGGGCTGTCTATTGTACATTGCCACAGAAAATGCTGCCGCTACATAAATCTATAATCATACTGGAAAGATAGATCTTTGAAGTCTTTCAGAAGTGTGATATCTCCCAACAGTGCAACAATGGCCGCAACAATGGTCTGTACACACCCCTACAAGTACTAGGTGATGGAACTGTCCTGTCATAGAGAGACACTGCAGCAGATTAGGTGGTGTCCCTGTTGCTGAGGAGATGTACTGTAAATTGTAAACGCCAGTGTTGGTGTGTTTAGTGAGTGAGAAATGTTACCGCTCCAGTTCACCTTGCCAAATGAAGCCTGAATATATTTCTTTGTGTACTCTTGAGCTCTATTGTGTAAACATATATGAGGAAGGGCAGGAAATCATCTTGCTATAAGCAGTATGGTTTTTGTTTTTACCTGATGTACACAGAAAAGTATCAGCACTCAATCGGCTTCAGTAGGCTTCAATATCCTAAGATACCAAGATAGGGGCAGACATTGCAGGGCCGGGCCGAGGCAGAGGCGCGAGAGGCCGAGGCAGAAAAGGCTCCAGCCTCAGGGCGCAGTGTAGGAGGGGACGCACAACTCACTCAGGTCTCATTCCGCTATTGTGTTTGAAGCATAGAGAAATAAGAAAAGAGTATACATGGCAGTGACTGCAAGCCAGATAACTAGATATTAAGGTGTTGGGTAGGGGCTGTTGGGGGCCCTGGAGAGCCTCTTAGTCTAATAGCAGTCAGTGTGTGATGGCTGCAGAGGGAGGGATGGAGCGGCGCACTTTGGTGTCTCAGCCTTGGGTGCTGGAGGACCTTGTCCCTCCTCTGGGACATAGGCCCCTGCAGACTGTGGAGCTGCACAGGGTTCCCATTTCCTCTAGGGCTTATGCAGCTGTATCTCAGTCAGGTCCACATTGTCCTGTAGGTTCATGTATATGTCGGCACCCAGCCCGTTAAGAAGCTGTCTTTCCCTCCCTTTGTCACTCTCTTCCATGTAGATGTCTTTCCCTCTGTCATTTTCCTTTATGTGGCAGTCTCTTGTTATGACTAGGTACTTTGTGAAATGCTGCAGATGATGACAGCACTATATAAATACATAATAATATGGTAGGACATTAGACTATGAGTATGGTAGGATTAGATTGTGAGCTCCTCTGAGGACAGTCAGTGACATGACTTGACACATGACTATGTACTTTGTAAAGTGCTGTGGAAGATGTCAGCACTATATAAATACACAATAATATGGATGAGACATACCTGGTAGGTATTAGATTGTAAGTTCCTGTGAGGTCAGTAACATGACTGTACCCTGTAAAAAGTTGCTGGATAGTGTAATGGTTAAGGGCTCTGACACTGGAAACCAGGGTTTGAACCTCAGCTCTTCCTGTTCAGTAAACCAGCACCTATTCAGTGAGGAGACCTTGGGCAAGACTCCCTAACACTGTTACTGCCTATAGAGAGTGCCCTAGAGTCCGCCAAGAGAAAAGTACAATATAAATGTTATTTGTCTTGTCTCTAAAAAGCACTGTGGAAGATATCAGTGCTATATAGATTCATAATATTAAACTTAATAATAGTAAGCTAGTTTATAACCATTTCAAATGTCACAAGTTTTTCATCTTTTTTTTTATTTTTATTTTTTTTCTTTAAAGAGGAACTGTAGGGGAAATAACATAATAAATAAAATTGCTTATTTTTTTACAATATTCATTTATAGATTATTTAATCAGTGTTTACTCATTGTAAAATCTACCCTAATTTACACTCTGAAATTAATCACTGGTGGTGAGATCTTTAGTTCTGACAGATGATCTGTGCGGAATGTTCGTTACTGAGAGTTCTATGCACAGAGAGAGATACTTCTTGCTGTGCAGTTAGAAAAAGCCATTATTTTCCCAAATGATACAAGGTTCACAGACAGCAAACTGTCAGGACCATGGTCATGACATCACACTGTGGGAGGGGTCTCACCACAGTATCAGCCATACAGATTCCCCCACTGTAAAAGACGGTACACAACCACTGTAAGTGTGCCCACAGAAACAGGGAGTAGATCCCTAGGGCTACTGTTCTAACCACACGTTCGCACAGACATGTCCCTCTGTTACAGCCGTGTGACGCGCACTGTTGCTATGGGAAGGAGAGGAGAGACGATGGTAAAGGGCCCGATGTTGCTTCCAGCAGGCGGAGTAAAAGGGGGAACAATATGTTTGACTGTTGTTGTTGCTTGATTATTATTGTGGTACACCTGTAGCTGTGGTGAAGTCTGAATCCAACCTTGAAGTATACCAAAGCTGACGGAAGCAAAAATATTTATACATACCTGGGGCTTTCTCCAGCCCCACACGCTCTGATCGCTCCCACACCACCGTCCTCTGCTGCCCGCAGCTTCGGTACCATGTCCCCGCACTTCCGTCAGTCAGAGCCAGTCTGACGTAAGATAAGTGCGCCCATTGCATATCCCTCCAGCAGCCGTTGGAGAGATACGTAGAGGGCACACTTCTCTTGTGTAGACTGGCCACGACTGGCAGAAGTGGCGGGACTTTAGTATCGGAGCTGTGGGCAGAGGAGGACGGCGGCGTGGGAGCGATCAGAGCGTGTGGGGCTGGAGGAAGCCCCAGGTATGTATAAATCTTTTTACTTCCGTCAGCTCCGAGTCCCTTTAAGGTGCCCATGATGATGCAATCTTTTTTATTCAATCTTACCATTTCTATGTAATATGAGGGACTACCTAAACATGCATTCAATATATATTTACAAAGGTTACCCTTATGCTACATACAGGTAGGTTTGGTAAGATTGGACAGAAAATAATGTATCATTAGTGAACCTAAAGCAAAAACAAAACAGTTTAACTTACATGGGGCTTCTTGACATGACATGAGCAAGAAGTCACTCACATGAGGGATCACATTTGCTCAGTGAGTGAACATGCTAATCATGTCTTCATTTATTCCATTTCTATATTAGAATCCCTACCCATTGCCATATCTGTCTGCATGTTGGATTACATTTTTTTCATGTAACAATTCTTTATACAATTATTAAAAGGAAATAAAGTTATGTGTCCCCCCCCCCCCCCCCCCCATACACATACCAAGAGCCGGGACAAGGTCCTCCAGCACCCAAGGCTGAGACACCAAAGTGCGCCCCTCCATCCCTCCCACCCCAGCCATCACACACTGATTGCTATTAGACTAAGAGGCGCCACAGGGCCCACAACCTCCTCAACACCTTAATATCTAGTTCTCTGGCCTGCAGTCACTGCTATGTATCCCCTTTTCTTATTTCTTTCTGCTTCAAACACAATTAGAAATGACAGCTGAATGAATTGTGCGCCCCCTCCTACATTGCGCCCTGAGGCTGGAGCCTTTTCTGCCTCGGCCCGGCCCTGCACATACCAGACAGGCACATGAGATAAACATTTAGCCCTAGACTGGAAGGCACATAACTTTTCTGCACACCAATAATTCATCACAGTATGGAAAATGTTCTATGAAGATTTCCCAGGATGCCACCGAAGACCTACAACACTAATTCACCATACAATTGGCCATTATGGTGCTGGAATGGGTATAGGATCAGTGTGCCACTGTACATGTGATCTCAGGCATAGGAATATCTGGCTCGTGAAGCTGATAGACTCGTTGGATGACATTATATACCAAGGCATGTTGTGCTTATTTCAAAGAATCTTTTGAATGCAGCGTTTGTCTCTTTGTTTTTGTTAATTGCTGTGGATGGTGTAAATTGCACCAGTTTTCTCCTGGGTGATATTTTCACATTGCATCAATAAAATGCTTTTTAAGCCACCAGCAAGGTGATGAGCCATTAGAATACTAGATGTCATGCCTGGTACTGAAAGCCTTTTATTGGCTGGACAGTGCACTGCTTGGGGGCTCTGCCACAGGAGACCTGGGTTCAAATCTCAGCTCTTCCTATGCAGTAAGCCAGCACCTACTCAGTAAGGAGTCCTTGGGCTAGACTCCCTAACACTGACAATGAGTGCGCTCTAGTGGCTGTAGCTCAAGTGCTTTTAGTCTCTCAGGAGAAAAGCGCTATACAAATATAGAACTAGTATTATTATTATTGTTATTCAGGGCCTGAGCCCACTGACGCAGTTGTGTCCGCTTTTCAGTTAAACATCAATGTTAGAGATGCTGAAAGCGGACAGAAGAGGACAGAGCTGCATCAGTGGGCTCAGGTCCTGAGACTGGAACGTTATGCTCGGGTGACTCTAATTCTCTAGAGATTTGGTTTGAGAATAGCTTAGTTGGATCACAGACGCAGATTGGGTAAATTGCCAGCTTTGTGGAATTTTCATTAAGCATGTCCCAGCCACCGAGATCCTTTACAGGCAAGCTGTATTAAATATACAGTTAGAGCGGACCTGAACTCAGAACTTCCTCTCTGCTCTAAAAGACAAGCAACAGCATAATAACCTTTAAAGAAAAACCTTTGTTTGTTACAGCTGAAAAACAAAAATAAATCTGCACGGTTTCTACTTTCTGCTTTCACAGAAGCAGATATAATGGTAACATTCTGTGCTTTCAAATTAGTTTATCAGCTTCATCTGCCATGGAAGTCAGGTGACACAAGGGAGAGATCAAATTACAACTTGTGGTTATTCACAGATGAGGGGGAATTATTCAGGCTAAATTCTCTAAATACACACAGGGTGCCTTTTCTCTATGTGCAAGAGTTCAGGTCCTGAACTGAGGAGAAATGGAGATCTGTATAACACATGGAGTAGTCAGTCAGACTTCAGTGCAGTATTGTATTGTTAATGTTTAGCAACAGTTTCCATGTACAACCTGCTTGGAGAAAGCCGGTTAAAAAGCAGTTCTTAAAGAGGAACTGTTGCGAAAATCTTAACTTTTAAAACGCATACAAATAGGATGTACATTTTTCCCAGAGTAAAATGAGCCATAAATTACTTTTCTCCTATGTTGCTGTCACTTGTAGTAAGTAGTAGAAATCTGACAGAAGTGACAGATTTTGGACTAACCCATCTTTTCATAGGGGGTTCTCAGGGTTTTCTTTATTTTTAAAAGCACTTAGTGAATGGCAGTTGCTCCGTCCAACTGCCAAAATAGTGTGCAGCGAGCAGGGAGGCTGGCCAGCATCTTAATTCATAAATTTCAGGGAATGTGTTTATAAAGAATAAAGGCCATGCTGAGAATCCCCTATGAAGAGATGGACTAGCCCAAAACCTGTAGGTTATGTCAGGTTTCTACTACCTACTGTAAGCGACAGCAACATAGGAGAGAAGTAATTTATGGCTCATTTTACTCAGGAAGAAATGGACTTCTTATTTGTATGTGTTTTAAATTTTAAGGTTTTCGCGACAGTGCCTCTTTAAGGGCCTGTTTCCACTGCACACAGATTGGATGCAGACTGTACAGCCCCAGAATACACGGCAATGCTAAACCCTTGCGTTGCTTCAGTGACAGCCCTGGCATGTCATAAGTCATCCCATCATCGAGGGAATGCCGGTTAGGGCCTGTTTCCACTGCACGCAGATTGGATGCAGAATGGATGCAGAAAAACTGACTCCAATGAATGCCAATGGGAAAATGTGCATCAGAAAAACTGCGTTTAGTGGAAACACACCCATAGGCTTTCATTGGAGTCAGTTTTTATGCATCCATTCTGCATCCAATCTGCGTGCAGTGGAAACAGACCCTAACCGGCATTCCCTCGATGATGGGATGACTTATGACATGCCAGGGCTGTCACTGAAGCAACGCAAGGGTTTAGCATTGCCGTGTATTCTGGGGCTGTACAGTATTTGCCCCAGGTCTGACATAGAGCACACCTTTCTTTTTCCCTGGCAGTTTCTTGTCTATGGAATGAGTCAATATGGTGACATGAACAATGAGAGACCATAATGTCCTGAATACAGCATTCTTCTGCCCAGCCCCACTGTAACCACATTTTCCACAAACTTATGTATCCAATCAGAGGCAAATGTCAGAGCAGCAACACTCAATTCTGCTATGCAAACTGCTCCAACCACTTGCCGTGAACCAGCAGTGCTGTCACCAAGCTCGTCACTGCTGTGTACACATGACACATTAGCATAGCTAGTTCTGTCCTGTGCTTAGTTTCTTTGTGCAATGTACACCACCTCATCCCATCCTCCCTGCCTGAGTCACAGCATGAGCTCACCTCACCTGTTATTCATCTCTAAACAACACAGGCAGGTATACATACCACAGACATGACAGCTCAGGGCCACCAATCAGAAACCAAGGCACAGATTTGCCACCTCAATAACTCTGATCTTGCTGTGTGTTGCTAACGCTGCCAATCACTCACGTTGAATAAGAAATATTGTCACCAAAACACAGCTCCACCTACTGTAAAGGAATCCACTGTTGACAATGACTAAGCAGGAGGTGTGCGGTTACTAAGCTTAAATTAAACAGATCATCTTCTTTTTAGTACAAGTGGGCCTCTTTTCATTTGCTGATATTGAAAGCTCTATTGTTATTAAAGATTTGGGTGGGGAGTGCAAGCAGGGTGAACTGTTATTCTAGCCGCACATGTTATTCTAGCCTCATATTCCACCCTTCTGTGGAATAAAAGACTCTACATAAAATAAAAAAGCACAAACTATATTTTATCTGAATGATCTTCAGACTTCAAAGTTGGTGTGATAGCGTGCAGTCATAAGTGCTAGGAGAGAGATGTGTTACTGCTAGGCATCTGGATAGAGATGGGTTACTGCTAGGTTTCAGGATAGAGATGGGTTAGTACATGACGTCAGGATAGATTGCTAGGCCTCAGGATCTTAGAGATGGCTTTGTACTAGGCCTCAGGATAGAGATGGGTTGGTGCTAGGCATAAGGAGTGAGTTGGGTTACTGCTAGGCATTAGGATAGAGATGGGCTACTGCTAGGCATCAGGATAGAGATGAGTTAGTACTAGACGTCAGGATAGATTGCTAGGGCTCAGGATAGAGAAAGGTTAGTGTTAGGCCTCAGACTAAATATGGCTTTGTGCTAGGCATCAGGAAAGAGATGGGTTAGTGCTAGTCATCAGGATAGAGATGGGTTAGTGCTAGTCATCAGGATAGAGATGAGTTAGTACTAGACGTCAGGATAGATTGCTAGGGCTCAGGATAGAGAAAGGTTAGTGTTAGGCCTCAGACTAAATATGGCTTTGTGCTAGGCATCAGGAAAGAGATGGGTTAGTGCTAGGCATTAGGATAGAGATGGGTTAGTGCTAGTCATCAGGAGAGAGATGGGTTAGTGCTAGGCATTAGGCTAGAGATGAGTTAGTGCTAGGCATCAGGAGAGAGATGGGTTAGTGCTAGGCATCAGGTGAAGATGAGGATACTGCTAGGCATCAGGATAGTGATTGGTTTGTGCAAGAAATCAGAACAGAGATGGTTTACTGCTAGGAATCAAAATATAGGTGGGGTAGTGCTAGGCATCAGAAGAGACTGCTAGGCATCTTGATAAAGATGGGTTAGTGCTAGGCATCAAGATAGATTGATAGACATCACGATAGTGCTGGCTGGGTTAGTGCTTAGCATCAGGACAGGATAGAGTGCTAGGGATCACAATAGAGATGGGTTAGTGCTCGGCATCAGGAGAGAGTGCTAGATATCAGGACAGAGATGGTTGAGTGCTAGGCATCAGGATAGAGTGCTAGTCATCAGGATAGAGTGCTAGGCATCCGGATAGAGTGCTAGTCATCAGGATAGAGTGCTAGTTATCAGGATAGAGTGCTAGGCATCAGGATAGGGTGCTAGTCATCAGGATAGAGTGCTAGGCATCCGGATAGAGTGCTAGTCATCAGGATAGAGTGCTAGTCATCAGAAGTGATTGCTAAGCATCAGAATAAAGGTGAGTTAGTGCTAGGCATCAGTATAGAGTGCTAGGCATAAGGACAGAGATGGGTTAGTGCTAGGCATCAGGACAGAGTGCTAGGCATCAGGATGGAGAAGGGTTACTGCCCAAAAATCAGAATAGAGTCGGGCTAGTGCTAGGCATTAGGAAGGAGGCGGGTAAGAGATGGGCCTCACTATAGAGATGGGTTTCCGCTAGGCATAAGGATAGAGATGGGTTACGGCTAGGCAACAGGATAGAGATGGGTTAACATTAGGCATCAGGATAAAGGCGGGTTAGTGCTGGACATCAGGTGAAGGTGAGGTTAGTGTTAGCTTCCTTTTACACTATATCAGTTGCTGTCAGTTGAAACTGGAAGGACAACTGATTTGCATGCCAAGTGAAGGTAATCTTAATGTTACCCTATGGCTTCCTTCACAATATACGCTGAAAAACTGAAGCTTTTTCCCAATTCATTGCTAACTTAAAAAACGCATTAAAATGTAACACATTAAAACACATTGGGCCTGATTCACAAAGCGGTGCTAACAGTTAGCACACTGGTGAAAAGCCCTTTATCACACCTAAACTCAGTTTAGGCATGATAAGTTTAGGTGTGATAAGTTTAGGAGTGATAAGTTTAAAGGGACTCCGAGCTCTGATTAAAAATAAAATTTGAACTTACCCGGGGCTTTCTCCATCCCAGCCCTGGTCGGGACGTCCCACGCCGGCCTCCTGGCTCTTCTCCCGGCGGCTGTCCGCATAGCGCGGACAGGCCGGGCCCCTGGGCGACACTGGTGAGTGTCGGGGCTTCTTCTTCCCCATACGTCACGAATGACGTCACACGCCGGGGAGAAGAGCCAGGAGGCCGGCGTGGGACGTCCCGACCAGGGCTGGGATGGGGCTGGGATGGAGAAAGCCCCGGGTAAGTTCAAATTTTATTTTTAATCAGAGCTCGGAGTCCCTTTAAGAACCAACTGGCTTAGCACCGCAGTGCACAGCTGATCAAAAGTTTTGCGCTAGCAAAGTCTGGTGCACTTCGCATGGAGTTTAATGGCGCTGCTTTGCATTCGGGACTTTGTGCACGATCTAAACTTATCTAAACTTATCATGCCTAAACTTATCACGCCTAAACTTATCATGCCTAAACTTATCACGCCTAAACTGGCTTTTCACCAGTGTGGTGCAATGGTTATCACGCCAAAAGTCTCTAACTGGGTTAGCACCGCTTTGTGAATCGAGCCCATTAAGTGTAAAAGGGCACTTAGGCTTAAAATGAGAGTTACATTAGTGCTGTAGAGTTGGATGAACAAACAATTCTAACCATCGATTTTTTTAATTCACTACAATTTCAATTGTAGCTGACAAACAAATTCTGTTATACCAAATCAACAAAAGTGTTATGAACAATCAATAATATGACTACTCATAATTGATCTTCAGCACTAATTGCTTCTAAGCACACACAATTTAATCACATTATCAAATTAAAATATTGAATGTTTTATATAAAATGGTATCATCATCAATGTGCACCTTCCTTAACAAGCAGACACAGGCAGGGTCAAAATGCTCATATGTGCTTGTTATTTACCTGATGAGCAGAGTATGGCCACCTGGGGTTAGGTGCTAAGTGATAATTTGGTATTAGGCATTGGGTGGTGCAATGAGTCTACCTAGGCTTTGGCTGAGGGTCACCTTTTTTAAGGTGGCCATACACTCGTTAGATTAGCAGCAGATAGATCATCAGATAGATCTCTGATCTATCTGATGTGTTTAGGAACATTTTTTTTACTAGGAACAGATTTCCAATAGATTTCAGTATGAAATCTATTGAAAATCGATCTGTTGGCATTTTTTTACCATCAGATTTGCATTAGGGCCAATGCAAAATGATAAGCAATTTCATCAGATCGATCTAGATTTTTCCAGCATGTCAGATCGAAATCGGCCGCAAATCGATCGGTCAATCGATTTGCGATCGATCGATTTTGATAGATCGGCCTCTAATCGGCTCAGTGTATGGGCCCCTTTAGTGTTTCACAATGGTGACTGCTCACTAAATTATTTTGTTTATCGTTAGCACTAATACAATCACATGGCACAAAAAGAGAAGATGTGGCTTTATGTGTTTCAAAACAGAATGTCCCATATTCAATTCACCTTCAAGTTTTCTCCTAGGTGATATTTCCACACCTTATCAATAAAATGCCTTTTAAAGGAAACCTTAAAGGACAACCGAGGTGACATGTGACATGATAAGATAGACATGTGTAAGTACCCTGTACAGTGCATAGCACACAAATAAATATGCTGTGCTGCTTTGTCCTTTCCCTGCAAGAAAGACTTAATATTCTACTATTCAACTGACAGTTTTTTCTCCAGTTGTGACCCAGACTACCGATAAGGAATTACAGCCATAAAATACTTTTCTCTAGGAAGCCTAGTATTATTCCAGGAGAGGATAGATAAAAAAGGTCAATAGTTCATATATTTGAGCACTCCAACACACAGAGACAGACTGTTAGGGCCCTTTTCCACTAACGACGATTGCGATGCTGAATCGCAAAATCGCAAATCGCTAGCGATTTTAAAATCGCTAGGGTTTGCTAAATAACACAGGAATCGCGGTAGGTAATTTCCACTACTGTGATTAGATTTTTACAAAAGCGCAATCGAGCGTGGAGCGATTTTTGCCGCGATGTTGCTATGCTATGCAGTGCATAGCAAAATCGCAATCGGCGGGAAAAATTAGGACTTTGTTGAATCGCAATCGCTAGCATTTAGCGCAAACGCTAGCGATTGCTAGTGGAAAAGGGCCCTTACTGTACATGCAGCTGAGACACAACCATACATCAACTTTTTTAAGTTTTAAAAACATTTTTTTAGGAGTAGGAGGATAGATACAATTGTTTATCTCTTCACTTTGTTTTTACTTAAGAATCACTTTATGTCACCAGCAAGCAAGAAAAATCTCAGAATAATTTTGACAATGCTTTGTCACCCACTTTTTTGGCACTTTTTTTGAATTGCAGAGTGCTGAAAGTTATTTTAAAGCGATGATGACAAAATATCTATTAGGAGAACACTTAGGGGAAAAGGTGAACTGAAAAAGGGCCAATGGGTCTGATGCGCTATACGCTGGTAAAGTTGATGTGCGCAGCCTGCGTATGGCAATTTTACCAGTACTAACACCGCAAGCACGCCATCCGATAACCCAGTAATGGCACCCGGTTAATAATGTACGCGATAATGGGTTAACAGTCAAATGTGCTAGCGGCATAAATGCCAGTAAAACTGCCGTGCGCTGCTGGCACATTGCCACGTTACCGGCTGATAGTGCATCAGGCCAAATGTGAGCTATTCATATACATTCTATATGTAGGCAAATAGAATATGCTATAATTCAAGGATTGATTTACCGTAATATTTAGTTGATCTCCCTGAGTACATATCTGTTTGATTCAAACCCAAATCAGTGCGGGGCAGTAAAAAATGTGCGCCAACCTCTAGCCGGTCATTTAATGCAGGTTAATAAATGCACTAAAGGCAGTTCAATCTAAAAAAAAGACACGTTTTGGGCCAGTCTATCTCCTCATGGAGGATTCTCAGCGTTTTTTTGTTGTTTTCAACAGCATTTCCTAAACAGCAGTTGCAAAGTCTGACAAAATAGTGTGCAAGTGAGTAGGCAGGTTGGCTGGTATCTTACTATTTTAGCAGTTAAACTGCTGTTCAGGAAATGCTGTTGAAAACAAAGAAAACCCTGAGAATCCCCCATGAGGAGATAGTCTGGCCCAAAACCTGTCGGTTCTGTCAGATTTTAACTGCCTACTTTTTCGCGATAGTGGTCCTTTAAAGTGTACCAGAGACAACATGTACTTACCTTTTTATACATACCTGCGGCTTCCTCCAACCCCATGGACACGGATCGCTCCCACGCCGCCGTCCTCCGCTGCCTGCAGCTCCAGTACTGGGTCCCGTAACTTCCTTCAGTCGCGGCCAGTCTACGCAAGAGGACGTGTGCCGCCGGAGATAGAAATAGCCCACTTCCCTTGTGTCAGACTGGCCGCGACTGGAGGAAGTTACAGGACCCGGTACTGGAGCTGCAGGCAGCGGAGGGTAGCGGCGTGGGAGCGATCCAAGTCCATGGGGCTGGAGGAATCCCCAGGTATGTATAAAAAGGTAAGTATATGTCATCTCTGGTTTCTTTTAAGGGTGCAACAAAGGTCACTTAGAAAAAAAAATGGAAAAAACCCTACACATAATAAATGCTGCAAGATATTCAAAGATTCAGCTGTACAGCTGAAATATATCTTCTACTATTAATATTATTATTATTATTATACAACTAACACTATACAGTGTATGGTGGAGTACTTAACATTTCACCTAAACATCAGAGGATAAACCAGGTTTAGCATTTTTTAAGGCAAATGACAAGGCAAGGGACAAGGATTTGTGTGCTAGATGAAGACACACTACACAGGTTATCTAATGTAGTAGGAGAATGAAGGACTCCCTTTTCATATAAAGGTGAAGAAGAGCTGACAGCAGGTAGACAGCAGTGACACTCACCTGTGCTGCACGCCGTTCCTGATGGCAAGGTGATAACAGGTGATGCATCTCCCATCCTTCAATCCAGGAATCTGTCCCCTGAGCTCTCCCTCCCGAGTCCCCCTGCAACTCTCCAGGTAGTTTGTTGTCAGTGTCACCTCCCTGAGCACTGCACGCTGCAGACCTTCCCCTTCCCTCCCTTCACTACACTAACACCACTGCTTGCCTACGCCCTTTAAAGTGACAGCGCATAAAAAGTTCTGGAGAATGCCAGAGGTTACATTACATAGACTGCAATCACTTCAGATGTCTCTACTGATAATCACAAATTCAAAAGTGAATGGATTTATGAGGTTAGAGATCAGGCATAACTTCAAACTTTCTGTTTTCAGGAGCGACTGTCAATCTCACAGAGGCAAATGTTTTATGTAGGGAGCTGGGGAACTAATAAGGCTATATTCACAGTGGGAGTTGCGTTGCATTCCCTGTAACAGCGGGAACGCAACAGAGTGGGATACCCGTGACGCATATTATCCTCCTGTAGCGTGGCATATAGTGAAGCCTACAGTCAATGAAAGTATGCTTCACTGTTAATGCAATTGTTTTGCTGTAATGCACTGCAGCTCATGCAGTGCATTACCATGCCCCACGCTGTTATACCACACCCACCGCACTGTGAACATCACTAAGGGCCAGTTTCCACTGGCCTTTTAGATGCGAGGCGTTCGCCGCAACTTGCATCCCTCCGCAACTACTTCCGGGTGTCTTCCGTACAACCAGATGCAGCGTCATGCGGCTTCCCGTCATTGGCTATGGGGACTCGGATGTGAGCTGCGGAACACTGCAGCTTGCTATCCATAATTTCCCCCGCATTGCGCCGGATTGCATAGGTAAATTCGCGTCAATAGAAACTACTCCATTGACGTGAATTGGTTGCAGTTTCCTTGCGTTATGGAACGGTTTCCACCTAGGAATGCGTCTAGAGGAAACGGGCCCTAAAGGGGGTGGATTGCAGTGCGGCAAGCAAGCTGCGTTACAAAGCAGTCGTTATGCCACACTGCAACGCATCAGTGTGAACATAGCCTAAATGCGTTTTATGGTAAATGTTTAACTGTTCACATTGTTTGCTTTCTAGAAAGCTGTATAATTTTTTTTAAGTTCCAAAAAAGTTTTATTGAATCCGTTTTCAACAAATAACATATGAAAAAAACAAAAACAAAAAAACAAAGAGAAAACAACAACAATGTAGAAAAAGTGCCCATACACTTGCTCGATTTCCCTGATAGATTAGATCATTATAATCTGGTGGTCATCTATAAGTGTATGGCCACCTTTACATAAGCGAGATAACACATATCAGTAAAAGTGTTCAATATGTGATACATCAAAAGAATCAAATGTATTCTCAAATCATATCTAATGTATCTTGCTACTTCTAGTTTCATCAGTGTAGATGGTTTAGAAGCGAAATTGAACACAATTTAAACGTTGATAAATTTTGGGGGAACCCAGCCCCCCTCCCAGGAATGTAAGTAGTAGAGAGGGGTGACTGAGGTACCTGTTGAAGCCACGCCTATGCAACAGCTGCTAGAAGTGGGTGGGACTTCAACAAGGAAAGCAGTTCCCCAACTCTTCTGTTGCTTATGTTGCAGGAGAGAACTGGATTCCAACTGACAGAGGTGGACAAAGTGGAGGCAGGAAATTTGGGCGCATGAGGCAGGTGGACAAAAAGGGCGCCACCATTCACTCCCATAATAAATATCGTTTAATGGGCGCCCAACAGGAAAAAAGAGCGCCGGAGAAAAATAACGTTTTACAAGCGGCGCCCGGAGACTTTTAATGTTTTATAACTGCTTCTCATGATTACACATTATTTAATGATTTATAATTAGAGTTGGGCCGAACGGTTCGCCTGCGAACGGTTCCATGCGAACTTCAGTGGTTCGCGTTCGCGTCCCGCAGGCGAACCTTTGCGGAAGTTCGGTTCGCCCCATAATGCACATGGAGGGTCAACTTTGACCCTCTACATCACAGTCAGCAGGCCCAGTGTAGCCAATTAGGCTACACTAGCCCCTGGAGCCCCACCCCCCCTTATATAAGGCAGGCAGCGGCGGCCATTACGGTCACTCGTGTGCTGCCTGCGTTAGTGAGAGTAGGGCGAGCTGCTGCAGACTGTCTCTCAGGGAAAGATTAGTTAGGCTTAACTTGTTCCTGTCTGGCTGCATACCTGTTCTGTGAACCCACCACTGCATACCTGTGCTGTGAACCCACCACTGCATACCTGTGCTGTGAACCCACCACTGCATACCTGTGCTGTGAACCCACCACTGCATACCTGTTCTGTGAACCCACCACTGCATACCTGTGCTGTGAACCCACCACTGCATACCTGTTCAGTGAACCCACCACTGCATACCTGTGCTGTGAACCCACCACTGCATACCTGTTCAGTGAACCTGCCACTGCATACCTGTTCTGTGAACCCACCACTGCATACCTGTTCAGTGAACCCACCACTGCATACCTGTTCAGTGAACCCACCACTGCATACCTGTTCAGTGAACCTGCCACTGCATACCTGTTCTGTGAACCCACCACTGCATACCTGTTCAGTGAACCCACCACTGCATACCTGTGCTGTGAACCCACCACTGCATACCTGTGCTGTGAACCCACCACTGCATACCTGTTCAGTGAACCCACCACTGCATACCTGTGCTGTGAACCCACCACTGCATACCTGTTCTGTGAACCCACCACTGCATACCTGTTCTGTGAACCCACCACTGCATACCTGTTCTGTGAACCCGCCACTGCATACCTGTTGTGTTCAGTGAACCCGCCACTGCATACCTGTTCTGTTCAGTGGACCCGCCACTGCATACCTGTTGTGTTCAGTGAACCTGCCACTGCATACCTGTTCTGTGAACCCGCCACTGTATACCTGTTCTGTTCAGTGAACCCGCCACTGCATACCTGTTCTGTTCAGTGGACCCGCCACTGTATACCTGTTCAGTGAACCCACCACTGCATACCTGTTGTGTTCAGTGAACCTGCCACTGCATACCTGTTCTGTGAACCCGCCACTGTATAACTGTTCTGTTCAGTGAACCCGCCACTGCATACCTGTTCTGTTCAGTGGACCCGCCACTGTATACCTGTTCAGTGAACCCACCACTGCATACCTGTGCTGTGAACCCACCACTGCATACCTGTTCTGTGAACCCACCACTGCATACCTGTTGTGTTCAGTGAACCCGCCACTGCATACCTGTTCTGTTCAGTGGACCCGCCACTGTATACCTGTTTAGTGACCCCGCCACTGCATACCTGTTCTGTTCAGTGAACCCGCCACTGTATACCTGTTCAGTGAACCCGCCACTGCATACCTGTTGTGTTCAGTGAACCCGCCACTGTATACCTGTACTGTTTAGTGAACCCGCCACTGCATACCTGTTGTGTTCAGTGAACCTGCCACTGCATACCTGTTCTGTGAACCCGCCACTGCATACCTGTTGTGTTCAGTGAACCCGCCACTGCATACCTGTTCTGTTCAGTGGACCCGCCACTGTATACCTGTTTAGTGAACCCGCCACTGCATACCTGTTGTGTTCAGTGAACCCGCCACTGTATACCTGTTCAGTGAACCCGCCACTGCATACCTGTTGTGTTCAGTAAACCCGCCACTGTATACCTGTACTGTTTAGTGAACCCGCCACTGCATACCTGTTGTGTTCAGTGAACCTGCCACTGCATACCTGTTCTGTGAACCCGCCACTGCATACCTGTTGTGTTCAGTGAACCCGCCACTGCATACCTGTTCTGTTCAGTGGACCCGCCACTGTATACCTGTTTAGTGAACCCGCCACTGCATACCTGTTGTGTTCAGTGAACCTGCCACTGCATACCTGTTCTGTGAACCCGCCACTGCATACCTGTTGTGTTCAGTGAACCCGCCACTGCATACCTGTTCTGTTCAGTGGACCCGCCACTGTATACCTGTTTAGTGAACCCGCCACTGCATACCTGTTGTGTTCAGTGAACCTGCCACTGCATACCTGTTCTGTGAACCCGCCACTGCATACCTGTTGTGTTCAGTGAACCCGCCACTGCATGCCTGTTCTGTTCAGTGGACCCGCCACTGTATACCTGTTTAGTGAACCCGCCACTGCATACCTGTTGTGTTCAGTGAACCTGCCACTGCATACCTGTTCTGTGAACCCGCCACTGTATACCTGTTCTGTTCAGTGAACCCACCGCATCAGTGCGCATACCTGTGCAGTTAAGTGAACCCACCTACCTACGTGAGTGCACGCAGTGTGATATACCACTCCGTGCATACCCGATTTTGACAAAACAGGTAGAGGAAGAGGTAGTGCCAGAGCCAGAGGAAGGCCACCCGGCAGGTCTGCGCGAGGTCGTGTAAATGTAATTTCGTGTGGACCTGGCCCACAGTACAGTGCTCGGAAGAAGGCACGTCCCTTCACGTCCCAAGATTGTCAGGACGTGGTTGAGTATTTAGCGACACAGAACACCTCATCTTGCTCAGCCACCAGCGCTACTACTAGCACCACTTCCGCTGCATTTGACACTTCTCAAGAATTATTTAGTGGTGAAATCACTGATGCACAGCCATTGTTGTTACAGCCAGATGAATTTTCACCAGCTCATATGTCTGCGTTACGCGGCAACACTATGGATGTAACGTGTAAGGAGGATGAAGGACCTACTGATGGTGCATGTTTGGATTTTTCTGAGTCAAGCGAAGCTGGGCAGGATGACTACGATGATGACGATGATAGGGATCCTCTGTATGTTCCCAATAGAGGAGATGAAGAGGGGGACAGTTCAGAGGGGGAGTCAGAGAGTAGTAGGAGGAGAGAAGTTGCTGAAAGAAGCTGGGGCAGCTCTTCGTCAGAAACAGCTGGTGGCAGAGTCCGGCACCATGTATCGCCACCTATGTACAGCCAGCCAACTTGCCCTTCAGCATCAGCTGCTGAGGTCCCCATAGTGCCCACATCCCAGGGTGGCTCAGCGGTGTGGAAATTTTTTAATGTGTGTGCCTCAGATCGGACCAAAGCCATCTGTTCGCTCTGCCAACAAAAATTGAGCCGTGGAAAGGCCAACACTCACGTAGGGACAAGTGCCTTACGAAGGCACCTGGAGAAAAGGCACAAACAGCAATGGAATGGCCACCTGAGCAAAAGCAGCAGCAGCACACAAAAGCAAAGCCACCCTCCTTCTCCTCTTCCTCCTCTATCAGGTGCATTATCTGCTTCTGCCGCTTTCTCCCTTCCACCTTCACAGGCACCCTCCTCCACTCCGCCTCTGCCCTTGAGCGGTTCCTGCTCCTCTGCCCACAGCAGCAGTCAGGTGTCCGTGAAGGAAATGTTTGAGCGGAAGAAGCCAATTTCGGCAAGTCACCCCCTTGCCCGGCGTCTGACAGCTGGCGTGGCGGAACTGTTAGCTCGGCAGCTGTTACCATACCGGCTGGTGGACTCTGAGGCCTTCCGTAAATTTGTGGCCATCGGAACACCGCAGTGGAAGATGCCAGGCCGCACTTATTTTTCGAGAAAGGCCATACCCCAACTGCACCGTGAAGTTGAGAGGCAAGTGGTGTCATCTCTTGCGAAGAGCGTTGGGTCAAGGGTACACCTGACCACGGATGCCTGGTCTGCCAAGCACGGGCAGGGCCGCTACATTACGTACACAGCCCATTGGGTGAACCTGGTGGTGAACGGTGGCAAGCAGGGCGCAGCGGACCAAATTGTGACACCTCCACGGCTTGCAGGCAGGCCTCCTGCCACCTCCTCTCCTCCTGCTACATGCTCTTCGCTGTCCTCCTCCTCCTTGGCTGAGTGGCAGTTCTCCTCTCCAGCTACACAGCCCCAGCTCCGCAGGTCCTATGCTGCATGCCAGGTAAGACGGTGTCACGCCATCTTAGACATGTCTTGTCTCAAAGCGGAGAGTCACACTGGAGCAGCTCTCCTGGCTGCTCTTAAGAAACAGGTGGATGAGTGGCTGACCCCGCACCACCTGGAGATAGGCAACGTGGTGTGCGACAACGGCAGCAATCTGCTTGCCGCTTTGCATATGGGGAAGCTGACACACATACCCTGCATGGCACATGTCATGAATCTAGTGGTTCAAAGATTTGTGGCAAAGTACCCTGGCTTAGCGAATGTCCTGAAGCAGGCCAGGAAGTTCTGTGGGCATTTGAGGCGGTCTTACACAGCCATGGCACGCTTTGCGGAAATTCAGCGCAAAAACAACATGCCGGTGAGACGCCTCATTTGCGATAGCCCGACTCGCTGGAACTCGACCCTGCTCATGTTCTCCCGCCTGCTAGAACAGAAGAAAGCCGTGACCCACTACCTCTACAACTACAGTAGAATGAAACAGTCTGGGAAGATGGGGATGTTCTGGCCCGACAACTGGACACTGATGAAAAATGCATGCAGGCTCATGCGGCCGTTTGAGGAGGTGACCAACCTGGTGAGCCGCAGTGAGGGCACCATCAGCGACTTAATTCCCTACGCTTACTTCTTGGAGCGTGCTGTGCGTAGAGTGGTGGATGAAGCTGTGAATGAGCGTGACCAGGAACCGTTACGGCAGGAACAGGCATGGGACCAATTTTCATCAGACCCAGCTGTTTCCTCAACACCTGCGGCAGCACAGAGGAGGGAGGAGGAGGAAGAAGAGAAGTCGTGTGCAGAAGACGAGTCAGACTCAGAGGATGATGAGCAAGGTGTTTCTTTGGGGGAGGAGGAGGAGGAGGAGGGGACAGCGGCAGGAGAACAACCGCAGCAGGCGTCGCAAGGGGCTTGTGCTGCTCAACCTTCCCGTGGTATTGTTCGCGGCTGGGGGGAGGAGGTTGACTTACCTGACGTCACTGAGGAAGAGCAAGAGGAGATGGAGGGTACTGGATCCGACTTTGTGCAGATGTCGTCTTTTATGCTGTCCTGCCTGTTGAGGGACCCCCGTATAAAAAACCTCAAGGGGAATGAGCTGTACTGGGTGGCCACACTACTAGACCCTCAGTACAGGCACAAAGTGGCGGACCTGTTACCAACTCACCGGAAGGTGGAAAGGATGCAGCACATGCAGAACCAGCTGTCAACTATGCTTTACAATGCCTTTAAGGGTGATGTGACAGCACAACGCCAGCAAGGTACCACTGCCACTAATCCTCCTCCCGTGTCCACGCAGTCAAAGACAGGACGCTCCAGCGATCTCATGGTGATGTCGGACATGCGGACGTTCTTTAGTCCAACGCCTCGCCGTAGCCCTTCCGGATCCACCCTCCACCAACGCCTGGAACGGCAGGTAGCCGACTACCTGGCCTTAAGTGTGGATGTAGACACTGCTGTGAACAGCGATGAGGAACCCTTGAACTACTGGGTGCGCAGGCTTGACCTGTGGCCAGAGCTGTCCCAATTTGCCATCCAACTTCTCTCCTGCCCTGCCGCAAGCGTCCTGTCAGAAAGGACCTTCAGCGCAGCTGGAGGCATTGTCACAGAGAAGAGAAGTCGCCTAAGTCACAAAAGTGTTAAGTACCTCACCTTTATCAAAATGAATGAGGCATGGATCCCGGAGGGCTGCTGCCCGCCCCAAGACTAAGTCAGTCCCCGCACACACAGCATCTCTGCCTGCACGCCGTGTGACTGGCTGCCTGGCCTGCCCCAAGAAGACTAAGTCGCTCCCAGTCCCTCCACACAGCATGTCTGCCTGCAGGCCGCTTGACTACCTTCTCCGCCACCACCAACATGGTCCGGGACTCCAGGTGGATTGCTGAATTTTTTAGGCCGCTGTAATAATTTTTCTGGTGCGTGTACATGACTGCCTAATTTTTCTGGCTGCACTGCGGGCAGCTGCAACAACAAAAGAAAAGGCATGTACATGCGCCCATTCCCCTTCGTGATCATTACCTTGCCGTGGTGAAGGGGCTTGCGTATCACAATGAAGCAATGACCGGCGCCTAGATGAGTGTCTCGGGGGGCACACAAAAGATAATAAGGTCGTTGCTTGATTGTGGTCAGACCAAATTTGATCAGCTGGACAGTCACTGTTCTGTCATTCAGCTACATCAGCCAGGCGACCATATGGGCTGTAAAGCCACCAAAACCTGCACTCTCGCCATGGTGCGCACCAGTCCAGCACGGCCGTCACTACACAAACAGCTGTTTGCGGTGCGTTACACGGTGAGTTTGGTGTGTCAGTGTGAAGCAGTACCTTAATTACACTACCTGATTGATGTATACACATGCAAGATGTTTTAAAGCACTTTAGGCCTGTCATTTAGCATTCAATGTGATTTCTGCCCTTAAAACGCTGCTTTGCGTCAAATCCAGATTTTTCCCGGGGACTTTTGGCATGTATCCCACTCCGCCATGCCCCCCTCCAGGTGTTAGACCCCTTGAAACATCTTTTCCATCACTTTTGTGGCCGGCATAATTATTTTTTTTTTTCAAAGTTCGCATCCCCATTGAAGTCTATTGCGGTTCGCGAACTTTAACGCGAACCGAACCTTCCGCGGAAGTTCGCGAACCAGGTTCGCGAACCTAAAATCGGAGGTTCGGCCCAACTCTATTTATAATTTTTTAAACATTATTTTTAAACGAAAAACAGCACAATATTTTTTTAAAACGTTATTGATGCTTAGGGTTAGGCACCACCAGGGGGGTCTTAGGTTTAGGCACCACCAAGGGGGTCTTAGGTTTAGGCACCACCAGGGGGTCTTAGGTTTAGGCACCACCAGTGGGGTTAGGGGTAGGTACAGGGAGGGTTGTGTGTGAGAGTAGGGTTAGGTATAGTTTTAGTAAAATTCTTATTAATCTTTTATAAAACATTATTATACATTTCACTTTTTAAACAGGGAAGGTTAACGTTTTTACAATTGCCGATTTCATACACATTATTTAATGATTTATAACTTTATAAAACATTATTTTTAAACGAAATATAGCACAATTTTTTTTAAACGTTATTCATGCTTATCGTTTAAAACCCTGTGCCCTTTTTTCCCGATGCCCTTTTTTAACGTACGCAAACAAAGTGAGCAGCAACTTCCAGTCTGTAAAGACGAAAACAGCAACAATTAATTGTTGCACCAGATAGTTAAAACGTTTATTTTCATTTTATTTATGCAGGAAAATATGCCTGAAAGGGGCTCTAATATTAGTACTGTCCAATGAAAGGTAATACCCGCATCCTCCTCTATCTTTCCTCTATCTTTCATTGTCCATCTACAGTGGGTTGCAAAAGTATTCGGCCCACTTGACGTTTTCCACATTTTGTCACATTACTGCCACAAACATGCATCAATTTTATTGGAATTCCACGTGAAAGACCAAAATAAAGTGGTGTACATGTGAGAAGTGGATCGAAAATCATACATCATTCCAAACATTTTTTACAAATAATAAATAACTGCAAAGTGGGGTGTGCGTAATTATTCGGCCCCCTGAGTCAATACTTTGTAGAACCACCTTTTGCTGCAATTACAGCTGCCAGTCTTTTAGGGTGTCTCTACCAGCTTTGCACATCTAGAGACTGAAATCCTTGCCCATTCTTCTTTGTAAAACAGCTCCAGCTCAGTCAGATTAGATGGACAGCGTTTGTGAACAGCAGTTTTCAGATCTTGCCACAGATTCACGATTGGATCTAGATCTGGACTTTGACTGGGCCATTCTAACACATAGATATGTTTTGTTTTAAACCATTCCATTGTTGCCCTGGCTTTATGTTTAGGGTCATTGTCCTGCTGGAAGGTGAACCTCCACCCCAGTCTCAAGTCTTTTGCAGTCTCCAACAGGGGCGTTTCTAGGGTCCTTGGAGATCGGGGGCACCTGTGGGCACCAGGTGGGGAGGGCAAAAATGGGCGTGGCCATGAGGTGAGTGGGCGTGGCCATGGGTGGGGCCAAATGTACATGAACTTAGCAGCGGTGTAAGCTACAGATAACGGGCCTGCCCATCGAAATATTGGATGGAGCCCCCTGTCCTTTATTTAGATAATTTACAATCAGTATAGGCATAGATCAAAGATGTATACGCACATACAATTTTGATTGGTCAATCACTGACCCCCAATTTTACCACCCCCGTGCAGACAATGAATTTTATGAACAGAGCTAAAATTGGCTAATCAAAATTGTATGTGTGTACCAGGCTTTACAGCTAATACTGTACATACTGAAAGTAGCAGGGATCAGCATACAATATAGCTGGTTTACAACTGCGGAAGCGCAAGGAAGCCGCTCATAAGTCTGGCGTCTTGGAGGACTTCAGATCGGCAAGGAACTCCCTCAACAGGGAACTGCGCGCTGCAAAACGGTCATACGCTGAAAAGATTCAAAGCAATATGCGCTCAAAGGACCCTCGGGCTGTCTGGAAGGGCCTGAAGGCTGCCACTAGCTATAAGCCCACACCCCAACAGGCTACTCCCTGCTCCGAGCTAGCCGAGGAACTCAGCAGCTTTTATTGCAGGTTTGAGGTCCCGGCGACCCCTGGGGGGCAGTCGACTCCTTCCACCCTCCCCCCTGAACCTAGCTTGTGCATATGCCCTCCCCCGACAGTATCCGAGACCGACGTTCTTCGCCTCCTGTCTTCCTTGAATGCCAGGAAAGCATCTGGTCCTGATGGCGTGTCACCTGGATGTCTTAAGACCTGTTCACGGCAGCTGGCCCCTGTCCTCACCTCTATCTATGCCAGGTTCCTTTGCGTAGGGATGGTCCCTACATGCTTCAAGGAATCCATCATCATTCCCGTCCCAAAAAAACAAGGGGTTTCAGACCTAAACAACTTCAGGCCTGTGGCCCTAACATCAGTTGTCATGAAGACCTTGGAAAAACTGGTCCTGTCTCTGCTCAAGAACACTACTCTAGACCGACTGGACCCTCTCCAGTTCGCATACAGAGCAAACAGGTCCACGGACGATGCTATCAACATCTGCCTGGAGTTTATCACTGACCACCTAGACAGGCCGAACTCCTACGCTAGAATCCTTCTCCTGGACTTCAGCTCGGCCTTTAACACTATCTGCCCCCGTATCCTGCAGGATAATCTCACGGAGCTGGAAGTCCATCCAATTCTTCGTCTCTGGATCACAGACTTCCTCTCGAACAGGTCCCAGGTTGTGAAGCTGGGTGACATATCCTCCAGACCCAGAGTGACCAACACTGGAGCCCCTCAGGGCTGCGTCTTGTCACCATTCCTGTTCTCTCTATACACGAATAACTGCACATCCACTGCGGACTCTGTCAAAATCATCAAATTTGTGGACGATACCACAATTGTTGGCCTTATTAGTGAGAATGACGAGCAGGCCTACCGCCAGGAGGTTGACAGAGTCTGCAATTGGTGTAGAGAGAATAGGCTGGTTCTCAACACAGCCAAAGGTAGTCACTTCCGCATATCAGTGCGGGCGCTAGGTCCTAGCGCCCGCACGATAGGTCGCCGCCTGATCGAGGTCTGAGTGACGCGGCGGCGGCGGCTGGAGGGAGCCGCTGACAGAGGCGCGGCCCTGCGGAGATCTGTGGCACCCCAGAACAGATTAGTGGCACGTGCCCCCCCAAAATAGGGCTAGCGATGCCCCTGGTCTCCAAGAGGTTTTCTTCCAAGTTTGCCCTGTATTTGGCTCCATCCATCTCCCCATCAACTCTGACCAGCTTCCCTGTCCCTGCTGAAGAGATGCACCCCCCGAGCATGATGTTGCCACCACCATAGCTGACAGTGGGGATGGTGTGTTTAGAGTGATGTGCAGTGTTAGTTTTTCCGCCACACATAGCGTTTTGCATTTTGGCCCAAAAGTTCCATTTTGGTCTCATCTGACCAGAGCACCATCTTCCACATGGTTGCTGTGTCCCCCAAATGGCTTGTGGCAAACTGCAAACGGGACTTCTTATGCTTTCTGTTAACAATGCCTTTCTTCTTGCCACTCTTCCATAAAGGCCAACTTTGTACAGTGCATTACTAATAGTTGTCCTGTGGACAGAGTCTCCCACCTGAGCTGTAGATCTCTGCAGCTCGTCCAGAGTCACCATGGGCCTCTTGACTGCATTTCTGATCAGCGCTCTCCATGTTCGGCCTGTGAGTTTAGGTGGATGGCCTCGTCTTGGTAGGTTTACAGTTGTGCCATACTTCTTCCATTTCTGAATGATCGCTTGAACAGTGCTCCGTGGGATGTTCAAGGCTTTGGAAATCTTTATGTAGCCTAAGAGTGCTTTAAATTTCTCAATAACTTGATCACTGACCTGTATTGTGTGTTCTTTGTTACGGTGTTGTTGCTCCCAATATTCTTTTGGACAACCTCTGAGGCCCTCACAGAGCATCTGTATTTGTACTGACATTAGAATACACACAGGTGCACTCTATTTAGTCATTAGCACTCATCAGGCAATGTCTATAGACAACTGACTGCACTCAGATCAAAGGGGGCCGAATAATTATGCACACACCACTTTGCAGTTATTAAAAATGTTTGGAATCACGTATGATTTTCGTTCCACTTCTCATGTGTACACCGCTTTGTGTTGGTCTTTCAAGTGGAATTCGAATAAAATTGATTCATATTTGTGGCAGTAATATGACAAAATGTGGAAAACTTCAAGGGGGCCAAATACTTTTGCAACCCACTTGTAACGATCGGTGTCAGCACACAGAGAGAATCTGATTATTGATGATCTGCATAATCATCAACAATACAGATGTATACTTGATTATGGATGATCTGCAGAATCACCAACAATACAAGTATGGCTAACCTCTGGACACCTAATGAAGTATATGTGTTAAGTGTAACTGAAGGCTATCTCCCGAGAGGCGGGAGATACGGGCAGCTCGGCCAGGAACCACCTGAGGGGCAGGTGGCCCTGGACTGTGCAGCGACTATCCCCTTAAGAGAGGGAAGAGAGGTAATCTGGCAGCCAGTGATTCCCTGGTAACTGGAAATCAGACTGTACTGCAGCCAGGGGGCTCCAATGGGAGAGAGGCCCCTGGCTGTACTGTAGGAAGGACTCTCTGATGAGCAAGAGGTCCTTGCAGCTAACTGACACTTGGTGGAATAGTGTCACGGATAGTACAGACAGACTGAACACTCAAGGGATGAGTGACAGCCAGAAGGGTCGGGCAGGCCAGGTCGGCAACACCCGAGCAAATGGTCATAACAGATATAAATCACAATCCTAGTCTGGGGTGTGAGGGCCTTGGTCTCGACACCCAGGACCTAGTCTAAAGAATAACACAGTATCCTATGCTTGGGTGTGAGGTCCTTGGTCACAACACCCTGGAACTGGTCTAAAGTATAACACAGTAATGACACAGTAACCCTAAGCTTGGGTATGAGGTCCGTGGTCACAACACCCTGGAACTGGTCTAAAGTATAACACAGTAATGACACAGTAATCCTAAGCTTTAGTGTGAGGTCCGTGGTCACAACACCCTGGAACTGGTCTAAAGTATAACACAGTAATGACACAGTAATCCTAAGCTTGGGTGTGAGGTCCGTGGTCACATTGCAGTGCTGTGCAGCTCCGCCCGTGCCCCTCAGCCAATCCAGAGTCCAGCTGGGATCAGCTGATCGGCCTGATCAGCTGATTGCCCTTCTGCTGGTATAAATGTCCTGTCGCCTGGCGCACGCACGCGTAGCTCTCCATCTGTGTGAACTAGAAGGTCCAGCCAAGCCAGACGCGTGTCGCTGCGCGGAAACCGCCGGTCTGAACGCGGAGATAGCCGCCCTGTCACTAGACCACGGGGCGGCATCTCCGCTGTTCATTACACCACTGTATTAGAATTAAACTTGTAGTTTAGGCTTTAAAATTAAAACTTCCTTCACTAGTTTGTATCTATGTGTGTGCATGGGGGTATTTTTGAAACAAACATAGACACAGTGTGCTTGCTTCCTGTTACATAATTATAACAAAAGAACTGGATTATTATTGTCAGGAATGCTGCAACGTGCTACAATTACTTCAGACATAATTATACTGTACAGCATTATGGGCTGGGGCCTGGGTGGATTGTTTTTATGCAAATTATTCATGATTATCTTTGTGCATCAATATCCTTCCCAGGAACATGAGATTCTGCTCAGATACACACTACAGAGTGTGCCTGGGGAGCTTGTGATTTAGATAGTGAGCTTAAAGGGCTGCTTTGCTTTAGTATAAAAACCTATACCCCATATATCAGCACTATACAAGTAATTATGGAATGCAGTGTCATTAAATATTATCTTTCAGCTTAAAGAGAGTCTGAAGCCTAATAAAAATAATTCTTTTAACCTGCTAGTTATGTAAAGCAATATTAGAAGTGCTGAAACGCCACATTCCCGCAGCAGAACGAGGGCTTTATACCCCCAAATCCCGGGGCAAAATTCCACGACTTTCCAGATGGTGTATTATGCTGCCTGGGGAGGCAGAGCTTTGCGCTGTAGCTCTGCCTCTACTGGAGTCAATCCTCTGCTGATCGCCGCCTCTCCCTGCCCCTCTCAGTGAAAGAAGAAAGAGGGGGGCGGGGAGAGGCGGCGATCGGCGGAGATTGACTCCAGTAGAGGCAGAGCTACAGCGCAAAGCTCTGCCTCTTACAGGAAGCGCCCCCCAATTCTTGGCCCAAGGATTTGGGGGGTAAAAAGCCCTTGTTGTGCTGCGGGAATGCAGCGTTTCAGCACTGCTCATATTGCTTTACATATGCAGCAGATAAATATAATTATTTTATTAGGTTTCAGACTCTCTTTAAGTCTATATTTTTTATTTAGGAAACTTGCTGGAAAACACGGCAACATTAAACAGATAGGTGCAAAATAGCTCGACAGGGGAGCGTGTGCAGCATTGTTCTGAATGGCTACATGCCAAGGCAAATTTCCAAGAGACTGATTACTGTATGTCTTCTATTTTCCCTATTATTGTACTTCTGCTAGAAAGCTCTGCTTATCAATAGTAATAGAGTTTGGCAAGTAATAGTGTGTCTCAGCCAAAGAATTAGCTCCACCCCAGGTTGGATGCAGTCCCATGTGTAAAAATAGAATCTTGAAGCAACAAGGGATGAAATTACCCTGGATTTGGGGTTTAAAGGCATCACCTATTCAGTAGGATACCTTGGGCAAGACTCCCTAACACTGCTACTGCCTATAGAGCGCGTCCTAGTGGCTGCAGCTCTGGCGCTTTGAGTCCACCAGGAGAAAGGCGTGATATAAGTGTTCTGTGTCTGTCTGTCTAAAGGGGATGATACCCAATTACTTGTTATTGATCAATCTTGGTTGGAGTCACAACACTTACAAAATGTCAAATGTCTGTAAAAGAAAAACAAAACATAATTAATTTGTATCCCAATTGTTAAAAATATTGAAGAACATTAGTCAGAAAGCTATATGCAAAGTATCTCAGAACGCTCAGAATTCTGTAGAGAACCATTAGAATACCTGACGTATGTGTATACATGTAGTGGTTGAAAGATACTTCACATATTAGTGATGTCTAACATAAATGCTTGTATTTACCACATAAATCATGGAAAATTGGCCTTTTCCAGTATAGGCCCATAGTCAGACATAGTCCAACAGAAAAAAATGGGTGCCGCTAGGTTGTGCCGCTGTCAGACAAAGTCCAGCACAGCGTCAGACTCCAACACTTTGCTTGCCGCCAGCTCCATCCTGGATCTGGTCCGGCATGGTATCACCCTATGTAGATCAAAGTGTCAGTCCGACACTTTCATGCCCTTCCAGCATCACACTGTGCCACATAATAATTATATTACGCTGGTGTGCATGCAAGGTGGGCAGCGCTAAAATGCTGTAGCTGGCACCGGCCTCTCCCCTGCCCCGGTTCCTGGCTCTGGTGCCAGGAGGTAGAGACCCTCCGGATGCCAGCAGCAGCAACATTTTTGTAATCCTCCATGCCCCCCAGCACACCACAAAAAATTAAGAGCTTGGGGGATGTGGGTGATTGCCAAAATGGATTTGAAAGGGTTAAATATAAATTGATTTAAAAAAACTAAACCAGGTTTAATGTCCATATACACATATTATTTAATCTTCAGTAGTTATACTCCTCAGCCACACAGTAATTAGGGGCAGTATACACCACAAACTAGTGCTTTCCTCTCCGCAGATCACTGTAGGAGGTGTCTCTATATAAGTGCATATAAGTGCATATAAGTGGCATTTCACCTTCATGAAAGTCAGAATTGTAGGCATCGTAAATATTGAAATTGATGGAATGCAGCAATCCATTCATATACTAGTTAAGAACTCAATTTATGATTCCGCCTTTAAAAGCACATGTATCTCCATGAATACCATGGATGTACATACCAAACAACCAGAGTAGATATTTCAAGGTCCTGAAAAAGTGGTTATTAGAGCACGAAACCTAATCCCCTCCCCTCCTCATCCTGGACCATGTGCACCATCTACTCTGGTTGTATATTATTTGCATCCATTATAAAAATGAGGTTTTACTGCTTTTGATAAACAGAAGAAAGAAACAATACATGGAGGTCTTCACTAGTATATGGATGGATGGATGGATTGCTGTGCTGTATCAATTTCTGTATATATTTATTAATATAAATTGTCCTTGCAATTTCAGTATAGACAAGTGGCATCCAGTGTTTGAGTTTTATGATAACATCCACACCTTGGAGGCTTGATTAATAATGCATGATAACTAGTGAAACCAGTGCCAACCAGCTTCTCACTGAACTTTGACTTTCGGTTATCTTCCATCTTTATTTAGTAGAGATAATAATATGCTAGACAGCCAAAATTAGATTCATTAACACGGTAGATTGCAACCTGGTCTTATTATTAGCATCATTGATATATATATATAGATGACCTCCTGTAATGCTGTACAAAGAATACGCTTGGACTTAACAAGGGCGTTAAAACACTCATGAAACAATAAGAATAAGGTCCCTAGGGTATCTAAACATAGGCCAATCATAGTAACAATCTCAAGCAGCCATATTTATTAAAACAGAGCTTATGACAATACATTTGCTGTAGAACACACACCCTTGTTCTCTGAAGAAAGCTACAACAAAAATGTTAAATTTGTTAGTAATCTAAAAAAAAACATAAGTTAAAATTCCAAGAGATAACTTCCTGTTTGGAGGGGCAGCATACCCTCCCTCTGATCCAGGGAGTCTTCTCCAAAGCTCCCATTGGAGCCTCCAATGATAGCCATGCAGAGTGGCAGAGGGGATGCAAGTGAGGTTTATAGCTTCCTGTCTCAGGACAACCTGCAGTCTTTCTACTGCTTGCTTCATTCTCCCAGAGGAGTCTCCTCACGTTAAACACCTGTTGGCAATTCTTGGACTTTATATGAATGTTGATAGTAGGAGACGGGGATTTAAGCGGCAGCAGGATGAGCTGTCATTCGGCTCACCCTGCACCCAGCTCACTGGTGGCATATCATTCGTTACGTACGCTCTGTGGTGACCACACCATCACTTCCAGGACTTCTTCTTTACACTGAAGATAGTTCTTAATGACTTTGACTGTATGTTTGGGGTCGTTGTCCTGCTGCAGAATAAAGTTGGGCCAAATCATATGCCTCCCTGATGGTTTTGCATGATGGATACGTATATCTATCTGTACTTCTCAGCATTGAGAACAACATTAATCCTAACCAAATCCCCAACTCCATTTGCAGGGATGCAGCCCCAAACATTCAAGGAACCTCCACCATGCTGCACTTTTGCCTGTAGACACTCAGCCCCCAGCCTTTTGATGCACAAACTGCCTTCTGCTACAGCCAAATAGTTCAATTTTTTACTCATCAGTCCAGAGCATCACCTGTCATTTTCTGCACCCCAGTTCCTATGTTTTTGTGCATACTTGGGTCGCTTGGCCTTGTTTCCACTTTGGAGGTATGGCTTTGAGGCTGCAACTCTTCCATGAAGACTACTTCTGGCCAAACATCTTTGGACAGTAGATACAATACAATACAATACAATACAATAACATTTCTATAGCGCTTTTCTCCCATAGGACTCAAAGCGCTTAGGCTCTCTCAGATTCAGTAATTAGTAGGATGAAGTATTCACACAACAAAAGTTATATTTCTGCAAATGCCAGACTGAACAGGTGGGTTTTCAGTCTGGATTTAAACACGTCCAGGGATGGGGCTGTCCTGATCTGTTGAGGTAAGGAGTTCCAAAACATAGGGGCAGCATGACAGAAGGCTCTGGGACCAAAAGTTTCCAAGTGGACTCTGGGTATGACTAGATTATTAGAACCTGTGGATCTGAGAATGCGGGAATTGCTACGCAGCTGTAACATATCTTTCATGTATCCAGGGCCTAGATTATTCAGGGATTTAAATGTCAGTAGGCCGATCTTGAATAGGACCCTCCATTCTATAGGTAGCCAGTGAAGGGAATGCAGGACTGGCGTTATGTGGCAGTGACGGGGTTGGTTGGTTAGCAGTCTGGCAGCAGTATTCTGTATCAGCTGTAGGCGGTACAAGACCTTTTTCGGAAGGCCAATGTAGAGAGCATTGCAGTAGTCCAGTCGGGATGTGATGAAGGCGTGGACTAAGGTTGGCAGATCTTCTGGGGGTATGAGGTGCTTGATTTTTGCAATGTTCTTCAGGTGAAAATAGGATGATTTCACCACAGCAGACATTTGAGTTCTGAAGTTTAAATCCCCATCAATTAGAACTCCCAGGCTACGCACATGATCAGAGCTGCGTAGATCCGTGCCTCCTATTCCCAGTGGTGAAGACTGCAAGTTAAGTTGTTTTGTTATCATGCTCTGCCCTCCAATCAGAAGGACTTCAGTTTTGTCTGCATTTAGTTTCAGCCAGTTGTCATTCATCCATTGCTGTAGTTCACGTAAGCAGGCGTTTATAGTTAGAGTTGGGTCTGTCACACCAGGCTTGAAGGAAAGATATAGTTGGGTGTCGTCTGCATAGCAGTGGTATGTCAGGCGTGGTTTTTGGATTAGTTTTCCCAACGGTAGCATGTAAATCGTGAAAAGCAGGGGAGAGAGGATTGAGCCCTGGGGCACCCCATACTTAAGTGTTACAGGGGTGGACAGGAAGGGCCCCATAGAAATCTTGTGGGTTCTGCCACTCAAGAAGGATTGGAACCACTGAAGTACTATGCCATCAATGCCGCAGTATTCCTGTAGCCTGTTTATCAAGATGTCATGGTCAACTGTGTCAAAGGCTGCAGAAAGGTCTAGCAGTATGAGGATCGAGCACTCTCCTCTGTCTCTTGCCATGAGCAGGTGGTTGCATATTTGGATGAGGGCAGTTTCAGTGCTGTGGTGTTTCCTGAAGCCAGACTGTAATGGGTCATAACTGTTATTTTGTAGGATTCTGGCTTCTAGCTGGAGGTATACAGCTTTTTCAATTAGCTTGCCCAGAAAGGGGAGGTTAGAGACAGGTCTGTAGCTGGTCATTGCATCTGGGTCCAGGGAGGGTTTTTTGAGGAGAGGCCTGATGATTGCTTCCTTCAGTAAAGCAGGAAATATCCCTGATTGTAAGGAACAGTTAACAATTTTGAGGAATACCGGTACGAACAGGTCGGGGCAGTTCAACATGAACTGTGTTGGGCCAGGATCCAGGTCACAGGTAGTTAGGCGGAGGTGAAGGAGGTTGCTTGATGTGACTTCTTCATCAATTTCTTTGAAGTTTGACCAAGGTGTTACGTTGTCTCTGCTAATGGTCTTCAGCGCTATATTAGGCTCAGATGCTGTAAGTTGGATGGCGGACCTTATAGCGGAGACTTTGTGAAGAAATGGGCAAATTGGTCACAGAGGTCCTTTGAAGACTCGATATTAAGTTTTTGACATGCTGGGTTGCAGAGTTTTTCCACTGTGCGGAACAGTTGGGCTGGTTTGTTAACTGCATTTGCAATCTCTTAGATGGGTGTACCTGCCTGGGTCCCACTGATTTCTGACATTATGGAGCTGATGACACTGCTGGACATCTTCCAATTTTAATGGGTAATAAGCTTGATGTGTCTTCTGCAGTTTCCTTAGCCGACTGTTGTGTCTACGATCCTCCCGTTTCTTTGTGCTTCTTTAAAAGAGCTTGAACAGCACATCTTGAAACCCCAGACTGCTTTAAAATCTTTGTGTGGGAGAAACCTCTCGGATGTGTCAGGTTGATGCGCTCAATCTTGCCATGATCTTCCACAACCTCACCTTGGTAGCAGAGTTTGGTTGTTCCTCATCCAGTTTTAAAACTTAGACCCAGCTGTGTCTGTTTCAGTTAATGACTGCATTTCAACCTACGTGTGACATTGATGATCATACCTATACCTATAAGATTTGATGCTGGCTTGAAGGCAAAAGGTAGTAACACCAAATAGTGATTTGAATTAGATTTTACTTTTGTTCACTCACTTTGTATTTTGTAAATTGACAACATAAAACAATCATTATTTATACTGTATTTTACGAAAGCATTCTTTGTTTACAGCATTTTTTTCACCCTGCCTAAAACTTTTCCACAATACTGTACATTAAAAAACTCAGTGCTATAAAATATGATTATTGACAGACTGTCAGCAGCATTGGAATAAAATATTTGAGTGTAAGTATGTGTATGAACTATTTAGCATCTCAGGTCAGTGAGCAGTCGTTACAGTATGCTTTGGACTTTGGCACTTCATATCTCTTAACTGTTTAGCAGAGTTGTGGCTTTATCAAAGTTTTCTGCTCCAAAGTGGCAGTCTCATTGTTTTACAACATGGAATGTCTGATAATTTTCAGTGCCCTTTGAAAACAGTATTTTATACTGATCTGGAGTGTACATTTCAGTGTACATGCTAGTGTAGTGTTGTGCGCATAGAATGTATACTGTAAATCAGGGCCGGTTCTAGACAGGCACATATGAGGGGGCAGACCGAAATGTGCAGGGGGCATACAAAAACCCAGCGCCGCGCGCAGCGCGGCGCGCCAAAAAATGGGCGTGGTCATGCAGCAGACTGTGGGCGTGGTCATGGGTGGGGCCAAATAAACATGTCATGACCTTACAGTGGTGTTAAAGGACTTCCGAGGCCAAAAACAAGAAAATGACACTATACCTTTTTAATATCTGAATCCACGGAGGACGTCCAGCGCGTCCTCCGCACCGTTCCGCCGTCATTGCAGCCCTTTTCGGTGCGGAGGACGCGCTGGACGTCCTCCATGGATTCTGATAATAAAAAGGTATAGTGTCATTTTCTTCTTTTTGGCCTCGGAAGTCCTTTAAAGGTCTGCCAGGGAAGTTTGAGCTCTGCTCTTTTTAGCACAAATACAGCTCTGCGCACTGCAGATTATCGAAAAAAATGTTCTCAGGTGTAACACAGAAATATTTTTCGTCAAATGCTAATATGCTGATATTGCGTGTTTTTTTCTACCACAAATACAGTTCTGCGCACTGCAGATTATCAAAAAAATGTTCTCAGGTGTAACACAGAAATAATTTTCTTCAAATGCTAACAAATTATCACGAATAACCACGGTGGATACTCGTGATTCAAGTTAGCTCTAATTGCCACAGCTGAGCGGCTAGATGCAGTGGGGTTAATTACCCAGAACGCCGCTCTCCGCCCAGCATTTCAACGAGGTGCAAGTGTCCGAATGGACGCGTTGCAAGCCTCGATATCGAGCACTTCCTCCTTCAAGCCGGAAGGAGGAAGTGCTCCATCATTTTTTTAGAACCTCCCAGTTTTATTTTCTGTTTAAAAAAGCTAAAAAAGTAGGTTTAATGCTATTGTCTCATATGGTAATGATTCAGCTTTTCCCATAGTCTCGCAGTTAGCAATCATGTGACCCCCAACAAGACAAATTCAGCAATCATGAGGCCCCCAACAAACCATGAGGCCCCCAACAAGACAAATTCAGCAATCATGAGGCCCCCAACAAGACAAATTCAGCAATCATGAGGCCCCCAACAAGACAAATTCAGCAATCATGAGGCCCCCAACAAACCATGAGGCCTCCAACAAATCATGAGGCCCCCAACAAGACAAATTCAGCAGTCATGAGGCACATAAATAGACAGCATTTCACATAAATAGGCAGAATGACCCCTTATTATGGTAGACACCTCTCACCTGGATTCTGACAGGGACCCCCAGGTTAGGTAGTGAGTGACATGGAGCCCTTTTAGGTAGTGAGTGAGTGACAGGGAGCCCCTTTAGGTAGTGAGTGAGTGACAGGGAGTCCCTTTAGGGAGTGAGTGAGTGACAGGGAGCCCCTTTAGGGAGTGAGTGAGTGACAGGGAGCCCCTTTAGCTAGTGAGTGACAGGGAGGCCCTTTAGCTAGTGAGTGACAGGGAGGCCCTTTAGCTAGTGAGTGACAGGGAGGCCCTTTAGGGAGTGAGTGAGTGACAGGGAGCCCCTTTAGCTAGTGAGTGAGTGACAGGGAGGCCCTTTAGGGAGTGAGTGAGTGACAGGGAGCCCCTTTAGCTAGTGAGTGAGTGACAGGGAGCCCCTATAGCTAGTGAGTGAGTGACAGGGAGCCCCTTTAGCTAGTGAGTGACAGGGAGCCCCTTTAGCTAGTGAGTGAGTGACAGGGAGCCCCTTTAGCTAGTGAGTGAGTGACAGGGAGCCCCTTTAGCTAGTGAGTGAGTGACAGGGAGGCCCTTTAGGGAGTGAGTGAGTGACAGGGAGCCCCTTTAGCTAGTGAGTGAGTGACAGGGAGGCCCTTTAGGGAGTGAGTGAGTGACAGGGAGCCCCTTTAGCTAGTGAGTGAGTGACAGGGAGCCCCTATAGCTAGTGAGTGAGTGACAGGGAGCCCCTTTAGCTAGTGAGTGACAGGGAGCCCCTTTAGCTAGTGAGTGAGTGACAGGGAGCCCCTTTAGCTAGTGAGTGAGTGACAGGGAGCCCCTTTAGCTAGTGAGTGAGTGACAGGGAGCCCCTTTAGCTAGTGAGTGAGTGACAGGGAGCCCCTTTAGCTAGTGAGTGAGTGACAGGGAGGCCCCCCCCCCAGCCGCCGCCGCTGCTTCCCCTACCTTGCCAGCAGCGTCAGACCTCAAGATCAGCGGCGACCCGACCGGCCAGGGGGGGTTGAGCGGCGGCCGGGCGACACCCGCCAGGGCCGCGGCGGGGATGTCCCCCCCTGATGGCGGGCCTGGAGAGAATCGACTCCTCCTCTATGCGGGGTGGCTCTTACGGTCGCCACTGCCTGCGTCACAGCAGAGAGCCAGAGACTCGTCTCGGAGAGCCGTCCGAGGGAGAAGCGGTCATGTGACTGATCACATGACCGCTCTGCGCTCCACACCACGGACCAGGAAGCAGCCAGCGGCATAGCGAGAGCGGCTCTGATTTGAGGGGGCAGTGAGTCTGTTTGAGGGGGCTCTGCCCCCTCTCGCCCCCCCCTAAAGCCGGCCCTGCTGTAAATACTCAAATATAAACCAATAATCAAAGTATAAGATACTTGGGTTTTTTTCTTGAGACACCAGACATTTTTTCAAGGAGATGCTTCAAGACCAGTCTCGCTTGATCCAGTGCCAGACAACATTGCACTGGGTGTCCCATCCAATCATCCTCCAGTGGCTGCAACTTGTTCACTACTTCCTGGGGTGGGAGTTCCAAGGAGATTTGTGGCTGTAAAAGGTAGATACCCTTGAGCAGATTTGTGGGCAGGCCACAAAGGCCATAGCCTAAGAAAACAGGATGGCAGGGGCAGTATTCCAGCTTACAGATGAACAGCCGTTTCATAATGACCCATGTTTGATGTTTGTGTCCTAGTACTGCTACCTGACTGCTGGTCCATCCGCCTGCACGATTTCAGTGATATAGCCTTGCTTGTCTTTCCTCCACAAAGTTACCCTCACTTGCTGCACTGCATACATGGACCTGCAGATCATCAGCAACATCGGTGGCTCGTAATGATGAGAGAGAGTGGTGTCCAGTGATTACTTCCTGTTTACGGCACCGTCACTGGGTACTGCTCACTCTCTCATCACTGTGAGCCACCAGCACCTCAGATGATCTGCAGTGTAAAATATTTGCTCTCCCTGATTTGCATTCTGAAATTTATCAAAGGTGCTGACATCTTTAGTCCTGCCAGGTGAACTCTGCTGAATGTTAGTTTACTGAGAGTTCTATGCACAGAGGGAGATATTGTTTGGTTGGCAGTCGCAAACAGCCATTATTTCCCACAATGCAATAAGGTTCACAGACTCCAAACTGTCAGGGCCATAGCCCTGATATCGCACTGTGGTAGGGGATTTACTACAATATCAGCCATAAAGAGTTCTTGTGGGAAATGGTAGTACAAGGTATATTGACTTAAAATTACACCAGTAGCTGGAACATCCAAGGCCTGAATGCCTCAGCTTTTGGATCCAAAACGAATGATCCAGACTTTATAAAGAGACTTGAACATTACTATTTCTCCCCCCAGATGGGTCTCCCTTGAGGATCAGATTATCCAACCTATCTCTACCTCAGACATCTTATGGCTCCCCTGCGGGTCGCCCCTACCAGACAAACTCCTGCTCTCGCCTTTCATCCAGTATGCAGTCAGCTCATGGCTTTCATGGAGGAAAAAGGCCAATATTTGCTACCCACACGCTCTTTTAGAGCCCTTATATCACAACCCCAACATTCCCTTCACCGCCCAATCACCTAATTGGAACAGATGGAAACGGGCGGGCATTAAGAATGTCAACTCTGTTCTTCGCGATGGTAAATTACTTTCCTGGGAAGACTTGAAAGCTAGCTTCAATCTCCCAAACTCTGACTTCTTCTGCTATCTGCAGCTATGTCACATCTTCCCTAAAGCTAGATTCAACACATAAACCCTCACAAGTTGAACGGGAATTTATTCAAGGGGCAGATAGGCCAAATTTAATTTCTCAGCTATACGCAATATTATGGTATGATACCCTACCGCTCCTCATCCCTCCTATAGAAAATGGAATAATGCCTTAGCCATAGATTCTCCCGAAGAATGGACCTCAATTTTTGACAAAATGGCCAGAACCTCAGCTAACATAGTGCTAAAGGAAAAAGCCTACAAAATACTGCACCACTGGTATTTTACCCCTCGGAAGTTAGCTAAAATCAAAGCTATACCAACCCCTCAATGCTTCCATTGTGCTGAGAGTAATACGGACATGGTCCATTGCTGGTGGAGTTGGCCTATAATTTCCAAGACTTGGGATGAATGTTTCCATCAAATCACTTAAAGAGACACTGAAGCAAAAAAAAAAAATGATATAGTGAATTGGTTGTGTACTATGAATAATTACTAGAAGATTAGCAGCAAAGAAAATATTCTCATACTTTTTTTTTCAGGTATATAGTGTTTTTTCTAACATTGCATCATTCTATAATATGTGTACATTACACAACACTCAGCATTCAAAATGAGTCTTTCAGAGCAGTCTGTGAAGTAATGACCTCTCCTCTAGCAGAGGAAAAGTAAACAGTTCACTTACAGTTGAGATAATAAAAGTCAGATAACAGCCCTCTCCACGACTAAAGCTGGCCATACACTGGCCCGATTTGCCGCCGTTTCGACAGCAGATTCGATCACTGGGATCGAATCTGCTGCCAATCGTTCGCGCTACATGCCGAATTTCGATCCATTTCGTCCGATCCCGTCGATCGCGCTGTGCGGAAAATTACTGTCGATCGCCCGCGGGTATCGCTAGCGGCGTTCGAGTGCCCAACAACCGACGCAATAGAGCGGCATACATTACCTGCTCCGCCGGCGCGACTCCAGTCCCCCGGTCACCGCTGCTCCGTCTCCGCTCTGGTCTCCGGCATGCTTCAGTTCCTCCTGCCCGGCAGGAAGTTTAAACAGTAGAGGGCGCTCTACTGTTTAAACTTCCTGCCGGGCAGGAAGAAGTAAAGCATGCCGGACCTGGAGACCAGAGCAGAGACGAAGCAGCGGTGACCTGGGGACTGGACTCGCGCCGGCGGAGCAGGTAATGTATGCGGGCGGGGGGGGGGGGGCGGGGGGGTTGAGCGGCGGCAGCACCACTACCACGACAACAGATTGTGAACGGTTTCAGGCTGAAATCGGTTCACAATCTGTTTGCAGTAAAGGTAGCCATACGATCCCTCTCTGATCAGATTCGATCAGAGAGCGATCTATCTGTTGGTCGAATCTGATGGCAAATCGACCAGTGTATGGCTACCTTAACTTAGTCGGAGAGCTTAATGGCTTGTTTGCATAGAGATAACAACTGGAGTTTCTCAACTCTTCCTGTACTGGAAACAATTAGACTGATGTATCTGATCTTAATGTTTTATTTCTTAGCTGTACTACACATACAAATCATAATATCAGAATTTTTTTTTCGCTTCAGTGTCTCTTTAAACACTGGGTTTCCCGGTACCTAAAGATATGGGCACTGAACTATTTAGCAAGGACTGCCGAGGTCTCAACCCACAACAGAATAAGCTGGTATCTTTAATGTGTGTGGCCAACATATGTCTTATTGCTAAATATTGGAAAGGCCCCTTACCACCTTCATCCTGGTTTATTCACAAAATCTGGTGGCTCTATCACATGGAACAGATTACTCACACGCCCAAGTCAACAATACACATCTTTGACCGAATTTGGGACCCCTGGATGTTAAGATTCCCTTTCGGCTAACACCCCTCAGGCTAACTTATCTATTGTACTCTGAGATGCACTAAGTTCCTTTTCCCACTCAATTAGTGCTGTTGTATAGACTAGTATTTTCATGAGCAATACTGTATTTGATTAGCCGATGCCAAGTTTTATGCTTTGTGTTTGTTTTGTTTTTCTTTATCTGTGATACCCTGTCGATATTCAAAGTCTTTTGCTTCTATGTGTCCTATCTCGTATATCACAAACTCTTTCTTCAAATAAAATTATTGTAAAAAAAATAAATAAATAAATAAAGAGACTTGAAAACTTTGATATTCAAATATTCCTGGAGACATGGACCTGGGCAGAGGATAAATCTCTTGCATCCATGTGGTACATCCATCTCTGCCCAGAAAAACAAGAACATTAAGCAGGTTCGCTGCTCAGGAGGCATACTAATCTGGTACAAGGAAAAGCTTACAGAGCATATCAAAGCAATCAAACAAGGAGACAGTCATATCTGGATCAAAATAAGATTCCTCCTCAACTCTGTCTGACATGTACCTCTGTGCAGTGGTGGATGGCGGCGTGGGATCGATCAGCGCGTATGGGGCTGGAGGAAGCCCCAGGTATGTATAAAAGCTTTTTCATTTTTTCAGCTAGGGAACATCTCTGGTTCCCTTTAAGCCTGTTTTAAAACAAAAAAAACAGTGTTTCCTTCAGCCCAAGCCTCTGCTCTGGGAGAAATGGTTGTTTGTTTATTCTTCCCTAGAGATAGGGCAATCAACCCTAAAGCGGATCCACCTCACATTCCTTGTTCGTATTCATAGGAACACTAATAGCTAATTCAGAAAATCAGACCCATCTCCTGTCCTTTGGAAGCCCATAGCCAGTGTCCCCTAATTCAACTTTGATAAATATAATTCCACATGATGTCATATTTTGAAGAATATTTTGGAACCACATGGGCGCAGTCATTCACGGTTCACAGTCAATACACCTGTTGATAGGTTAATGGTTTGGATAGCTGGTTCACACCCTGAGATGTCAATTCCCTAGACAGGGAAGGTGGTAAAACAAGCATGGTTGATACCTATAGGTTCAGCGCATGATGACAGAGTCTAAAATGTTGGTTTTTATATCATATGTCTGATATCCACAGCTATGGCATAATTGGAGAAAATGGCAAACTCTCTCCCTAAGGCAAGGGGCTGGACTCAGCCTGAGGTCAGATTGCTAGGGGTGGGGGAGTCATCTCTGGTTACCATCTTGTAACAAATGCTGGAGAGGCAGTCGCGGTGAACAGCGCTACCACCGCAGCTGCCTCCAGCTCTCTGTTTAGCAGCATATCTGGGCCTCAGGCGTCTAGCACGCCGAGGACGGAATTGTCAGTTGCACATAGGGTTGCCCTGTCACGCGCTCGCGCACATAGACAGGACCTTTATGCGGGGAGGAGGCGCGTCAGCTGACCAGCTGGTCGGCTGACGTCAGAGGAGACGCTACTCATTGGTTGATCGCTGGGGGCGTGCCTGGAGGGTCTCCTCTGCTTCATAAGCCTTGCTGTGTCACTCGCAACTTGTTTGCTGTTGCGAATACTTCGTGTTAGCGCTCAGACCCTTACATAGTTCCGGTGTGCTTTGATCCGGGAGGAAACCGGGGATTTCACACAAGATAGGAATTGTTTGATAGCTTTAAGCATTACTTTACTGTATATTATTTGTATATGACTCTGGCTCGTTCTGACCTCTCTCTTGCTCAGTGATTCTGTACCTTTGCTCATCTGATCTTGTTGCCTACCTTGCTTGTTTATATCTTCCTGACTCTGCCTTCCGATTTTGTACTGCATCTGTCTGTCTGTTGCCAAACCCGATCTGTCTGACTACTCTACTCTCACCAGAGGGCCCTTGTCTCTGGTGAGAGGCACTGTACTGATTGTACCCACCAGCTCCTCTGGTGAGGTATAGCGCTTATCAGTATTACTGTTGCACCAAACACCATCTGTATTTGTTGTCACATCAGCTTCTGATATACCAGTATTATAGGTGATACTGCAGATCACCTAATAATCAGAATTCTGTCTCTTGCTGACACAAATCGTTACAGAACAGCAGACCAAAATGTCTATGGATGCACTGGGTAAACAGGTTGAGGCCTTGACCGTAGCGGTAAATGGTTTAACAGTAGTGGTCAATACCCAAAAGACTCAGATCACCCAGCTGTCTGGGGTGGTCCGCACCCTCCAGACTGCAATTGTACCAGTGCAGTCCCCATCAGTTGTAGAACACAGAATGCCTATGCCGGGAAAATTTTCTGGGCATACATCTGATTTCCAGAATTTCAGAAACCGCTGTCTGTCTTATTTTGAGATGAGACCTATTTCATCAGGGACTGAGAGTCAGAGGATCACCTTCATTAAAACTCTGTTATCAGGGGATTCACAGACATGGGCTTACAGTCTTCCTAGTGGTCATGAGGCATTATCGTCAGTTCAGAATTTTTTCAAATCTATGGCTATCATATATGATGATCCAGATATCGCAGTCACTGCTGAGAGAAAACGAAAAAATCTCAGGCAAGGGCAGAACACCGCTGAGATCTATGCTGCAGAATTTAGACGGTGGGCAGTATCAGCTAGGTGGGGACAATTCGCCTTGTTAGACTGTTTCTTATCTGGGTTATCTGATCCCATTGTGGATGTAATGCTAAGTCATCCTGAACCTAAGACTGTAGACGATGCAATCTCACTTGCAGTATGAATAGATCGCCGTATCCGTTATCAAAAACAAGCAAGTGGTAGACACTCTGTGAGGTCAGTTCCCGTCACCTCTCCCACCTCTTCTCCTCCTCAGGATGAACCGATGCAGATCGGACATTCTAAATTGTCAGAGGTCAAGAAAAATCGGAGACGGTCAGAGGGGCTCTGTCTATATTGTGCAGAAAAGGGCCATATAGTACAGAACTGTCCTAAAAAGGCGGAAAACTCTGCCGCCTAGGAGTAGCTAGAGGTACTACCCTAGGCGAGCCAGTGTTACCTCTACTTGATAATCGGTTACTACTCCCTTGCTCTATTTCCTGGGAGAATCAAGTCCAGTCTGCCCAGGCATTTATAGACTCGGGTTCAGCCGCCAATTTTATAGATTATGATTTTGTTAAGAAATTGGGGATTCCTCTGATCCCCCTAGACAGACAGATTGTCCTCACTGCAGTGGGTGATTCTCCCCTTCAAGGGAGTCGTCCTCTGTCTCAGACCCCGAATCTGTGTCATGTGGGGGTATTACATAGAGAACAAATACAATTTTTTGTACTTAAAATGGCCACTTCTACTGTGATTCTTGGGATGCCGTGGCTGCAAAAGCATTCTCCTCAGATAGATTGGAGTTCCGGCTAGTTGCTTAGCTGGTCCTCCTTCTGCCATCATCATTGTATGGAGAAAGTTGCTATTTGCACCACCAAAATTCAAGTAGAAGGGTTACCTGCACAATACGCAGAATTTGCTGATGTCTTTTGTCCTAAGTCAGCTGACAAACTTCCTCCATACAGAAGTTTTGACTGCCCCATTGAGTTACTGTCTGGTTGTATGCCCCCTAGAGGTCACTTGTATAACCTGTCTGCTCCTGAATAACTCGCTATGCAGAATTACATTAAAGAAAACCTTGCCAAAGGGTTTATCTGTCCCTCTAGATCTCCGGCTGGAGCAGGGTTCTTTTTTGTTCAGAAAAAAAGACGGTGGGCTTCGCCCCTGCATAGATTATCGAGAACTGAATAAAATTACCATCAAAAATCGTAATCCTCTCCCGTTAATTGACGACTTGTTCTCTCAGGTTACTGATGCATGTGTCTTCTCTAAACTCAATTTAAGTGGGGCATATAACCTGGTACCCATTAGAGAGGGTGATGAATGAAAGACGGCATTTAACACACCTGACGGGCACTACGAGTACCTGGTCATACCCTTCGGGTTGTGTAACACCCCAGCCGTTTTCCAAGAGTTGGTCAATGAGATTTTCCGAGAGGTCTTGGGACGATTTGTAGTGGTATATCTGGACGATATACTGATTTTTTCGCCCCGCCTAGCTAAACACAGGGAGCATGTGAAGTTTGTTCGGGAAAAACTAAGACAGAATTCTTTATATGCAAAGATTGAGAAATGTCTTTTTGAAGTGTCGGCGGTTCCTTTCTTGGGGTATATCATTTCGACCACAGGACTCTCCATGGACCCCAAGAAAGTTGCTGCCGTTTTGGAGTGGCCACAGCCCATGGGCTGAAGGCACTCTAAAGATTTCTTGGCTTCGCCAATTATTACAGAAAATTTATCAAGGGATTTTCTTCTGTAGTGTCACCTCTTACTAGTCTCACTAAAAAAAGGAGCTGACACTTATAATTGGTCACCAGAAGCACACTCTGCTTTTTCATCTCTGAAAAGCTTGTTTTGCTCCGCCCCTATTTTACGACATGTTGATGTCACCTGACCTTTCATAGTCGAGGTGGATGCATCAGAGATTGGGGTCGGGGCTGTACTGTCTCAACACTCAGGGTTCCAGGGCAGATTGCATCCATGTGCTTTCTTCTCACGTAAATTCTCCCCCGCAGAGAGAAATTACGATGTCGGTAACTGAGAGCTGTTAGCCATTAAACTCGCGTTTGAGGAAAGGCGTCATTGGCTCGAGGGGGCAGAACATACTATTACAGTCTATACTGACCACAAAAACTTGGAATATATTGAAGGGGCTAAGAGGCTTAGTCCTCGACAGGCCCGCTGGTCTTTATTCTTTTCGAGATTTAGGTTTATCATCACGTATAAGCCATGGAGCAAAAATGTCAAAGCAGATGCCCTGTCTAGATGTTTTGAGCCCGAGACAATGCCACCACCCACTCCCGAGAACATTCTGCCCGAAAAAGTTGTCGTGGCAGCCACCGAGACCTGGGAAGATTGGTCACGTACTTTAGGGTCCTATCAACAGGATGTTCCCGAGGGAACACCTGATGGAGTTCTATTTGTGCCACTTCACTTCCGGTTGCAGATTCTACAGTTGTTTCATGCACATAAAAATGTAGGACACCCCGGTGTGGCTAGAACGCAGGATTTACTGTCTAAGTGTGTGTGGTGGCCATCACTGGTCCTTGATTGTAGGGAGTTTGTCAGAAACTGTTCAGTCTGTGCCAGGCATAAGTCATACAGACAGGCTCCTGTGGGTACCCTTCAGCCTTTGCCAGTGCCTGAGGAACCATGGACCCATTTGTCCGTGGACTTTGTGGGCGAACTCCCCAGGTCCGAGGAGAAAACAGTCATATGGGTGGTAGTCTACAGGTTCAGTAAAATGGTTCATTTTATTCCACTGGACGGACTCCCCTCTGCCCAGTAACTGGCGGATCTCTTCATTCAACACATTTTCCGTTTGCATGGTATACCAGAAAATGTGGTGTCAGACAGGGGAGTCCAGTTTGTGTCCAAGTTCTGGAAGGCCTTTGGTCATCATCTTGAAATGAACCTGTCATTTTCCTCCGGCTACCACCCACAGACCAATGGGCAAACTGAGAGGGTGAATCAGTCTTTAGAACAGTTCCTTAGATGTTATGTGGCTGATGAGCAGTTAGAATGGGCAAAATTCTTGCCATTTGCAGAATTTGCACATAACAATCTGAAAAGCTCCTATTCAGGTTTCTCTCCCTTTCAGGTGGTCACAGGGAGATCACCCAAGTTCTCTCCATTGCCAGTGGTGTCTTCTCCTTTCCCTGCTTTGGAAGAGTGGCAGGGAGCTTTTAAGGAGATTTGGACCATGGTCAAAAGAAACCTGGAAAAGGCCTTTCAGACCCAAAAGAAAAAGGCTGATAAAAAGCGATCTGTGGAGTGGGACTTTGTACCCGGAGATATGGTATGGGTTTAAACACGACATTTGGCGTTGAAACAGCCATCAGCAAAATTGGGTCCCAGATTTATAGGCCCATACCCGGTGTCCAAAAAGTCCAAAGTCACTTATGTCATTTCACTACCACCCAGTGTGAGAGGTGTTAAGTCGTTCCATGTGTCATTGTTGAAACCAGCTGTGCATGTGGATTCCTCTCTCTCCCCCCCCCCCCTGAAATAATTGATGGGGAACCTGAGTATGAGATTGAGAGGATTTTGGACTCTCGGCGGGTGCGTAACTCGGTACAGTACCTTGTTCATTGGAAGGGGTATGGGCCTGAGGAAAGATCTTGGGTGCCGGCTCATCGTATGCATGCTGAGGAACTTAGGAAAAAGTTTCATGAGTTGCATCCTGAAAAACCATGCAGGACGTGTCCGGAGTCCACGCCTCAAGGGGGGGGGGGGGGGGGGGGGGTGGTACTGTAACAAATGCTGGAGAGGCAGCCGCGGTGAACAGCGCTACCACCGCAGCTGCCTCCAGCTCTCTGTTTAGCAGCATATCCGGGCCTCAGGCGTCTAGCACGCCGAGGACGGAATTGTCAGTTGCACATAGGGTTGCCCTGTCACGCGCGCGTCAAGACAGGACCTTTATGCGGGGAGGAGGCGCGTCAGCTGACCGGCTGGTGGGCTGACGTCAGAGGAGCCGCTCGCCGTTTCTCATTGGTTGATCGCTGGGGGCGTGCCTGGAGGGTCTCCTCTGCATCATAAGCCTTGCTGTGTCACTCGCAACTTGTCTGCTGTTGCGAATACTTCGTGTTAGCGCTCAGACCCTTACATAGTTCCGGTGTGCTTTGATCCGGGAGGAAACCGGGGATTTCACACAAGATAGGAATTGTTTGATAGCTTTAAGCATTACTTTACTGTATATTATTTGTATATGACTCTGGCTCGTTCTGACCTCTCTCTTGCTCAGTGATTCTGTACCTTTGCTCATCTGATCTTGTTGCCTACCCTGCTTGTTTATATCTTCCTGACTCTGCCTTCCGATTTTGTACTGCATCTGTCTGTCTGTTGCCAAACCCGATCTGTCTGACTACTCTCACCAGAGGGCCCTTGTCTCTGGTGAGAGGCACTGTACTGATTGTACCCACCAGCTCCTCTCGTGAGGTATAGCGCTTATCAGAGCAGGGACAAGGTCCTCCAGCAACCAAGGCTGAGACACCAAAGTGCACCCCTCCATCCCTCCAACCCCAGCCGTCACACACTGATTGCTATTAGACTAAGAGGGCCACAGGGCCCACAACACCTTAATATCTAGTTATCTGGCTTGCAGTCACTGCTATGTATCCCATTTTCTTATTTCTTTCTGCTTCATACACAATTAGGAATGACAACTGAATGAATTTTGCGCCCCCTCCTACACTGCGCCCTGAGGCTGGAGCCTCTCCAGCCTATGCCTCGGCCCGGCCCTGGCGCTTATCAGTATTACTGTTGCACCAAACACCATCTGTATTTGTTGTCACATCAGCTTCTGATATACCAGTATTATTTTTTTTTTTGTAAAACAGTTTTTATTTTGAATTTTACAAGACAATACAGATATTAACAGTTACAGCTACAATAACCCACCCCAACCCTCCCCCCTTGTTGGTTCCAGTTAAAATAGTATCAATGTCCACTGTACATAGACCTAAACGCCAAGAAGCAGTCGGCACCAAAGTATAAAAGAAGAAAAGACATATGTGCAGTTAGAGTGACGGGTTCCAGATCAAACTTGTGTAAAGTACAACATTACATATCAATTACGGAATGCATAACATACTCATGCAACATGTTATATCACATATCTAGTTTAAATTTGGACAACCATTTGGTCCATAGCTTGTAAAATTTCTTTTGTGAGCCTCTGTTAACATACACTCCTTTGTAAATTGGTAGGTCATTATTAACAGATATGGTTAATGCTCTCAAGGTAGGGGGATCAGGAGATTTCCAGCTGATAGCAATCTGCCACCTGGCATAAAATAGGAGGATTCTAGCCAGTAGTAGTTTTTTTTCCGAGAGAGTTTTAATACCAAAAATACTGAGCAGCATGCTTTTAGATGTAAAAGGGATAGACGGGCTCACTATTTCAAAGAGTAGAGCATGGACATCTTCCCAGTAATGTGAAATCATGGGGCATGACCAGAAGATGTGTATGAAATGAGCGTTGGAGGCCCCACATCTCCAGCAACTATCCTGACAATCGGGGCTAATTTTAGAGAGCTTGTATGGAGTGAGATACACTTGGTATAGGTACTTAAGCGCTGACAATTTATGTCGAGCGGCTATCGGGGTGGAGATAAACGTGGACACCGAGTCGTTCCATTCGCTATCAGTAAGATCAGGCAGCTCTTTCTTCCACATCAGGAAGGGTTTGGTTTTACAGTGGTTATTGGTGTTGATGAGAGTATTATAGATAGTAGAGATAAGACCTGTCTGGTTAGTATGGGATAGGATATCCTCGATAGAGTGAGTGTCAGGCATGGACTCACCCCCACCGCCAGCGGTAGTACGAACGCCGCGCTCGCGGCTGACGTCATCGGGACCCCGAACTTCCGGTCTGTCCCGGCGGCCTCCTCCTCCGCTCAACGGGTCACTAGGAGCATGTCTCAGCAGGGCAGGGCAACGCGCGCACGCACGGAGCGTCACGCCCTTTATGCCCTGAGAAGGAGGATCCCATGAGCAGATTGCCGGGACAGTTGCCGCCCCTTTTCTGACGTCATCGGGGGGGGTGGAGATTGCTGAAGTGACAGTCTGCATTTAAGCAGCAGACTGTCAGTATTCTGTGTCCGCTGTAGCGATCACACCTGTGTTAGCTCTCGGATCCACAGTATACCTATATATTGGTGCGGCCAATATATAAGTACTGGAAGACCATACCATTGTGATTTATCTGTGCCTTTGACCTTTTTGCCTGTTTCTGACCTTGCTCTTGCCTCATCCTCTTGTACTTCTGCCGATCTTATCTCCTGTTGCCGACCTTGCCTTGTCTCTCGTTTTTGCCTCTGAACTTGTGATACTGTACCTTGATATTTCTGATCTCCTGTTGCCGAACCCCGGCTCGCTCTTAGACTCCGCCTTAGCCTCCTGATATTGTACCTTATTTGCCTGTGTGTGTACGACCTGGCCTGTCCGACCTCGAGAACCGACCTTGCTGTCAGAGGCGGTTCCTCGCACTGACAGTGACCCTTCCTATTTAGGGTTACTTTCAGTATATCCTTCCTGCTGGCTGCCCGACTCCTTCTGTCTAGGAGAGCTTGGGCTGCGGAAGGAATTTGTACAGTACGCCTTGCTGTACTGAGGCCTAGTCCTCTAGTGTTACTGTTGCACCAATCACTACACTCTTTAGGTGCCAGAGGTTAGTTAATATATCGGATTGTCGGTGAGACTGCAGCTCACTTATAATCAGATATATATCTGCATTCCGGTGATACTGCAGATTACCGGTAATCAGACTCTCTCTGGGCCTATCTACCTTCGCAGAACGTGACAGTACAGCGGACCAATAATATGGATGCTCTGGTCCAGCAGGTTAACAACTTGACGACAGCCGTCGCTCAATTAAACCAGACCGTTAAAGATCAACAGGTCCAGCTTAACCGTCTAGCAGAAGTTGTGCAAAACCTGCAGGCACCAGTTAATCCCACTCCTGTTTTGCCAGTTGAACCCAAAATGTCGTTACCCAAGTTGTTTTCAGGGGAACGCTCCGATTTCCGTAATTTCCGGGATCGGTGTCAATCATATTTTCAAATGCGTCCCATTTCCTCTGGTTCTGAATTGCAAAGGGTCACGCTCATAAAAACCCTTTTGCAAGGAGACTCACAGACATGGGCCTACAGTTTACCCGTGGGTCATGAGGCTCTTACCTCTGTAGAGAATTTTTTCGAAGCCATGGCGGTCGTATATGACGATCCAGATACTTCCGCCACCGCTGAGAGGAGACTAAAAAGACTCAAACAGGGTCAGAACTCAGTGGAAATCTATGCTGCAGAATTCCGCAAATGGTCATTTTCCACCAGGTGGGAGGCGCAGTCTCTCTTGGATCGCTTCCTAACAGGGTTGTCTGATTCTGTGTCAGAATTAATGTTGAGTCATCCTGAACCTAGAACTTTAGATGAGGCTATAAGTCTTGCTATCAAGATAGACCGCAGAGTACGGTTTCACAGGTCTACCAGGCAACGACCCTTCATGCGCTCACAGCCTTCCACAAGTTTTGCCTCTTCCTCTTCTACTGAGGAGCCCATGCAGCTGGGTCACTCTAAATTATCTGAGACAGAGAAATTAAGAAGGAGGAAGGAGGGTTTGTGCTTATATTGTGGGGACAAAGGTCATATCGCCTCTGTTTGTACCAAGAAGCCGGAAAACTTCTCCGCCTAGGGTTAGTCGGGGGTACTACCCTGGGCGAGAATTCCATACCTCCAAAAGATAAAATCCTATTTCCTATTTCCATTTCTTGGGACAAACAAAACATTGCACTGCAGGCCTTTGTTGATACAGGCGCCGCAGCCAATTTTATGGATTTTAATTTAGCACTTAAATTAGGCATTCCAGTGGTTCCTCTTGAGAAACGCATTATAGTCACTGCAATTGACGATTCCCCATTACAAGGTAGTCAACCTGTCTCTATTACTCCTGAATTAATCTGTACCGTTGGGGTATTACATTGTGAAAAATTACGATTTTACCTTATCAGAATGCCTTCTTGCTCGATTATACTGGGGCTTCCCTGGCTACGGCTACATTCTCCACAGATCGATTGGGCTTCTGGTCAGTTGCTGTCTTGGTCATCCTACTGTCAGAAGCACTGCATATCAAAATGCCCTCTTCGTGCCACTCACTTAACTCCGCAATGTTTACCTCAGCCTTCTAGCTCCTTTGCCGATGTGTTCTGTCCTCGATCGGCCGATTCACTACCTCCTCACAGGCCTTATGATTGCCCAATCGAGCTTAGACCAGGAACCATGCCCCCTAGAGGTCATCTTTATAATCTCACAGGACCTGAAAAGGTGGCCATGAGGGAGTACGTTCAGGAGAACTTAGATAAGGGGTTCATTAGACCCTCTAGATCTCCCGCGGGGGCAGGATTCTTCTTCGTGAAGAAAAAAGATGGGGGGCTGCGTCCCTGCATCGACTATCGAGCCCTTAATGCCATAACGATAAAGAACCGTTACCCACTTCCCCTGATTGATGACCTTTTTTCTCAGGTCACAGGTGCCCAGATCTTCACTAAACTAGATCTCAGGGAAGCTTACAATCTGGTCAGAATCAGACAGGGTGACGAATGGAAGACGGCATTTAATACTCAGGATGGGCATTACGAATACCTAGTCATGCCCTTCGGTCTGTGTAATGCCCCCGCTGTTTTCCAAGAATTAGTTAATGACATTTTTAGGGAGGTGGTGGGGAAATTTGTGGTCGTTTATTTGGACGATATTCTGATCTTTTCTCGCAATATCAAGGAGCATAGGTCTCAGGTCCAATATGTATTACAAAAGTTACGGGAGAATTCATTATATGCCAAGTTGGAAAAATGTTTGTTTGAGATCAATGAAGTTCCATTCCTTGGCTATATCATTTCCAGATCTGGGTTAGCTATGGATAGCAGTAAAGTTGCGGCAGTTTTGGACTGGCCGCAACCAGTTGGTCTAAAAGCTTTACAACGTTTTCTGGGTTTTGCTAACTATTACAGGAAATTTATAAAGGGGTACTCTGCTCTGGTAGCTCCCCTTACTGACATGACTAAGAAAGGGGCTAATGTTAACAATTGGTCTCCTGAAGCCATTTCTGCTTTCTCGAGTCTTAAAACTGCTTTTTGTTCTGCTCCCATTTTGCACCATGTCGATTCATCCAGGCCATTCATCGTGGAGGTAGACGCATCAGAAATTGGGGTTGGGGCAGTCTTGTCACAGTACTCCGGGTCACAAGGGAGACTTCACCCTTGCGCATTTTTTTCGAAAAAATTTTCTGAGGCAGAGAGAAATTACGATATTGGGAACAGGGAGCTATTGGCTGTAAAATTGGCTTTTGAAGAGTGGCGACACTGGCTGGAGGGGGCGGAACATGTTATTACGGTCTATACAGATCATAAGAACTTGGAATATCTGAAGGGGGCTAAGAGGTTAAATCCCAGACAGGCACGGTGGTCTTTATTCTTTTCTAGGTTTGATTTCATCATCACGTTCAAACCTGGAAGTAAAAATATCAAGGCTGATGCTCTTTCACGATGCTTTGACATTGAATCAGTACTGCCCTCCGAACCAGAGCCAATTTTATCCGAGAAGGTGGTGTTAGCCAGTATAGACTCTATGGAGGATATTGCATCTGTTCTGCTTCCCTACCAACAGGATAGTCCTGCAGGGAAACCGTCCGATCTCATGTTTGTACCGTTACAGTTCAGATTACAAATACTTCAATTCTTTCATGCTCATAAGCTAGCTGGTCACCCTGGAGTGGCTCGAACTAGAGAATTATTGTCCAGGAGCGTCTGGTGGCCTTCTTGGAGGAGTGATGTCGAGGATTTTGTTGTATCTTGTTCAGTGTGCTCACGGAGTAAACCCTCACATGTATCTCCGGTGGGTACCCTCCAGCCGCTGCCCATACCCTCCGAGCCCTGGACTCATGTATCCATGGATTTTGTGGGGGAGTTACCACCCTCGGACGGTAATACGGTGATCTGGGTCATTGTTGACCGATTCTCTAAAATGGCCCATTTTGTACCTTTGAAGAAACTTCCTTCCGCTAAAGAACTTGCTGACCTTTTCATAATCCACGTTCTTCGTCTTCACGGGGTTCCTGAAAACATAGTATCTGACAGGGGGGTGCAGTTCGTTTCGGAATTCTGGAGAGAATTTTGCAAGGCACTGGGAATCACCCTCTCCTTTTCTTCTGGGTTTCATCCCCAGACCAATGGGCAAACGGAGAGAATGAATCAGTCCTTGGAACAGTATCTCCGATGTTATGTGGCTGACAATCAAACGGAGTGGGTTCAGTACTTACCATATTCTGAATTTGCCCATAATAATCTTCGGAGTTCTTCCTCAGGGTTTTCACCTTTTCAAATTGTCAATGGAAGGTCCCCAAGGTTTTCATCACTCCCTGTCAGGACCTCACCTTTCCCTGCTCTGGAGGTCTGGCAAGAGACGCTAAGATCTCTTTGGAGGGAGGTTAATAATAATTTAAAGAAAACAGTGTCGGTCCAGAAACAACAGGCTGACCGAAGGCGTTCTCCCGAGTGGGAGTTTTCTCCCGGAGATCTTGTCTGGATCTCTACTCGGCACATCGCCTTACGACAGCCATCAGCAAAACTGGGACCTAAATTTATAGGTCCATATCCTATAGCTAAAAGGATCAATCGGGTATCTTATCAAGTGACATTACCTCAGTCAATGCGGGGAGTAAGAACATTTCATGTGTCATTACTGAAACCCGCAGTACATGCGGACTCTGGTCCTCCTCCTGTGCTTGTTGACGGTGAACCTGAATATGAGGTTGAGGGAATTCTGGATTCCCGATTTGTTCAGAATTCTCTTCAATACCTGGTTCATTGGAAGGGTTATGGCCCGGAGGAGAGATCCTGGGTACCAGCACATCAATTTCATGCACAGGAACTCATACGAGAATTTCATGATACTAATCCTGATAGACCTTCATTGGCGCGTTCGGAGACCACGCCTCAGGGGAGGGGTAATGTCAGGCATGGACTCACCCCCACCGCCAGCGGTAGTACGAACGCCGCGCTCGCGGCTGACGTCATCGGGACCCCGAACTTCCGGTCTGTCCCGGCGGCCTCCTCCTCCGCTCAACGGGTCACTAGGAGCATGTCTCAGCAGGGCAGGGCAACGCGCGCACGCACAGAGCGTCACGCCCTTTATGCCCTGAGAAGGAGGATCCCATGAGCAGATTGCCGGGACAGTTGCCGCCCCTTTTCTGACGTCATCGGGGGGGGGTGGAGATTGCTGAAGTGACAGTCTGCATTTAAGCAGCAGACTGTCAGTATTCTGTGTCCGCTGTAGCGATCACACCTGTGTTAGCTCTCGGATCCACAGTATACCTATATATTGGTGCGGCCAATATATAAGTACTGGAAGACCATACCATTGTGATTTATCTGTGCCTTTGACCTTTTTGCCTGTTTCTGACCTTGCTCTTGCCTCATCCTCTTGTACTTCTGCCGATCTTATCTCCTGTTGCCGACCTTGCCTTGTCTCTCGTTTTTGCCTCTGAACTTGTGATACTGTACCTTGATATTTCTGATCTCCTGTTGCCGAACCCCGGCTCGCTCTTAGACTCCGCCTTAGCCTCCTGATATTGTACCTTATTTGCCTGTGTGTGTACGACCTGGCCTGTCCGACCTCGAGAACCGACCTTGCTGTCAGAGGCGGTTCCTCGCACTGACAGTGACCCTTCCTATTTAGGGTTACTTTCAGTATATCCTTCCTGCTGGCTGCCCGACTCCTTCTGTCTAGGAGAGCTTGGGCTGCGGAAGGAATTTGTACAGTACGCCTTGCTGTACTGAGGCCTAGTCCTCTAGTGTTACTGTTGCACCAATCACTACACTCTTTAGGTGCCAGAGGTTAGTTAATATATCGGATTGTCGGTGAGACTGCAGCTCACTTATAATCAGATATATATCTGCATTCCGGTGATACTGCAGATTACCGGTAATCAGACTCTCTCTGGGCCTATCTACCTTCGCAGAACGTGACAGTGAGATTGCATAATCAATTTAGGCAAGGTAAATTGAGAATGGAACGCATGCCGAATTTGAAGGTACCGAAAGTACATTGAGTTGGGAAGGGAAAATTGCTGTTTAAGGGTGTTAAATTGTTTGATCTCATTGCCTTCCACTAGATCCCTCAGTTTCGTTATACCTCTATTAGCCCAAATCGAGGGGTCAGGTATAGTGAGGAATTCAGTTAGTTTGGCATTGTTCCATAATGGGGTAACTGGTGACCATTGACCTTTGGTAGAGACGAATTGTCCAATCTCTTCCCATATTTGGACTGTAGTGATCATGGGTAAAGTAAGGTTTGGGCTGGCTTTGGGTCCCCTGAAGGGTAGGCTAGCTAGGGCTAAGGCTGAGCCTACAATCGTTGCTTCCAATGCTGAAGCCGGGTTATAGGCGGACTGCTCAAACCACCAGTAAATGGTAGGTAGTATAGCAGCCCAGTAGTAAAATTTCATTTTGGGTAGGGCAAGCCCCCCCTGGTCAGCCGGGAGCTGTAGGTTAGACAAGGCAATACGAGGAGATGAGGTATTCCATATGAATGAGGAGAACATAGAGTCGAGTGTCGTAAACAGCTTAGCTGGCAGTTTGGTGGGAGTATGTCTAAAAACATATGTAAATTTTGGAAGGATACACATTTTGATCAAGTTGACACGGCCAATAAGTGATAGTGGGAGAGTAGCCCATGCTCTTAGTTTGTCCCTAACCTGTGTGAGTAGGGGTTCGATGTTTAGAGTGTAAAAATCTCTTATAGTGGTTGTAAGTTTAATTCCGAGATATTTTATTTGGGATACCACTTGTAGCGACGTATTGTGAGTGGAGTTTATGGGAAAAGAGTCTAGCGGTAGGAGAAGGGATTTATGCCAGTTGATGACTAAACCAGAGTAGGAGCCAAAAGATTCTATTGTTGCTAGAGCTGATGTTAGGGATGCATGGGGATCTGCCAGGTATAATAAGAGATCGTCCGCATATAGTGAGACTTTTTCTTCGAGGGGACCTACCCGTAAACCCACAATGTCAGTTTGTAGGCGGAGCATTGCTGCCAGTGGCTCCATGGCTAAGGCAAATAGGGCTGGGGATAAGGGGCATCCCTGGCGAGTGCCACGTTCAAGAGGGAAGAAAGGGGAGACTTGGTTCCCGGTGCGGACTCTGGCTCTGGGGGAGGAGTATAAGGCCTTAATATAGGTGATAAATTTGGGACCTATATTGAATTTCTTGAGGACTGCCCATAGATAGGGCCACTCAACCGTGTCGAAGGCCTTCTCAGCGTCAAGGGAGGCTATTACTCTAGTATCAGGATTGGTATGTGGCACAGATAGATGAGTAAACAGTCTACGGAGATTTATATCGCATCCTTTCCCTGGGATGAAGCCGGATTGGTCCCTGTGTACGATAGAGGTGATAACTCTATTAAGTCGGAGGGCGAGAATTTTTGCTAGGATTTTACTGTCAACATTTAGATATACCAGTATTATAGGTGATTCTGCAGATCACCTTATAATCAGGTATATACTGTATCTGCATTATAGGTGATACTGCAGATCACCTAATAATCAGAATTCTGTCTCTTGCTGACACAAATCGTTACACATCTCAACTTTTCAGCGGAGAGAGGGTTACATTGCTGGACACAGGCTGTCAGAGTGTCCTTCCTCTGCCATTCCATATACCATCAAGGATTTGGGTGTTTACCGTTGGACTATTACCCCCAGAACTTTCTAACTTTTTTGGACTTACAATTTCAAAGGACAAGGTAATTCTACAGACTGCCTCAGACATTATCAGCTCTGCGTAATATGTTGGCGCTTTAGAAGTACAATAAATAAATAAATTATTTTTATTTTCCACTTTTATTCTCATTATTTTATATACTATATCAATCTGTTCATTTTCTATATTCTTATTATGCATTATTTTCCTCTATAATAAACGATTACAAATTGTTTGTCTACTTGCTTGTTTTGAAATCTCTGCAAAGAGTCCCGCGTTTCCTAAGAGAACGTTACCATAACTGTTGTATTGATATTGTTATATTTTGCTAGAAAGGATGTTTCATTAACACTTTTTCCTACAGGATTAGCTGGAGTTAGATTTGCGTATTAGCTCGCTAAATGTGAAATTGGTGGGTGAGACCCAATCTCTGCATGAGATCGCAGATTGTATCAATTGTGCTTACAATCGAAATTGTACTGTGTGTGGACTCACCAACCAATCCAAAGGTTACTTTGTCTGCAGTGCTGAATGCCTTCAGGATTCCCTCAGGGTCTGAGCTTGAATGATAAGCTGTGGCAAAGGGAACAGGAATTGGAGGGTGACGTCACGCAAGGCTTTATGTAATTCCCTAAGGGCAGCCTCTAACCAAAAGCACATACCCCAACAACCAGTATCCAAGGGAAGTCCATGATCACCTACAAAGGCAATACAAAGAAACACTCAGATGGAAAAACAGAACCACATCTCCCACAAACTCCAACAGCTGAAGGACGACTCCCTTCATGACAACTCATTTTGGGAGACCTGAACAAGCCCAAGAAAAGCTCTCCAAAATGGCCACATCTGGCTTCACTACTTCAGGGACCACTACATAAAATGTCCAAACCCCAGGACAGAAACAAATAGCCACAAAACTGAAAAACATGGAGGAGACAATCAACAGTAGGCTGAATATACCGATAATAGTGCAGGACATATGAGAAACAATAAAGATGATAAAATGTAAGAAGGCTGTACCGATGGCATCCTACCAGGGATGATCAAATACAGGTCCACAGACATACATGAGGCATTCACAAGACTATTGAACCTCATCCTGAGTGTGGGGTCCGTTCCGTACCCCAAGCCTGGGCCGAAGGCCTCATAACACCCATCCACAAGAATGATGAACCGATATGATTGAGCTAACTATAGAGGAATCTGTGTCTGTAGTACTATGGGGAAGCTGTGTAGCATCATCATTAATAAAATGATCCCATACTCCCTCACAGAGCAGGACATACTCAGCAAAAGCCAAGCTGGAAGTACTTCATGGGTCGCGGCTTGGCTTACAATTGGAGGAAGCTAGCAGAGGCGGGGAGCAGCGGGGGAAGCCTGTAATGGAGGCGGCAATGCGGAGGAGGATGATTGACAAGTCTCTTTTATACAGTAAGCTAGCCACAAGCTGGCGATCTTTTTAGGGGGACAGCAGAGCCATGGGGGAACTAGCGGTGGCGATAGAAGGACACAGAGGCATGTCATTGTGCACAGGACCGCTGCACACTAACTAAATCACCCCAAACTCCCCAGGGCACATTGCGGGGAGCGCTTCCGTATAGAGGCAGAGCTTTGGGCTGTAGCTCTGCCTCTACATGCGTCCATCTGCGCAGATCGCCGCCTCCGCCCGCCCCTCTCAGTCTTCTTTCACTAAGAGGGGCGGGGGAGAGGCGGAGATACACTCGGATTGACGCACATGGAGGCAGAGCTACAGCCCTAAGCTATGTCTCCCCTGGGCAGCTAAATCCAAGATCAAGAAAGTCGTGGATTTTTGCCCCGGGAGTTTGGGGTGATTTATTTAGTGTTTAGCCACAGGGATGCGGCGTTTCAGTTAGGGCATTGATGTTAAAGAGATTTTTAAAATAAAAACCCGTATTTTGAGAGACTTCAGAGTCTTTTTAAGGAACACACTCACCATAGTTTTTTTTTATTTTGTTTCAATTCAAGAATTACAATCAATCTTTCTGATTGATTGTAACGTTTAAAATATCTGACCAATGTACAACACATGTGTGTTACATTTTTCCCCAATTATGAAAAAAAAATGAATGAAAAATTGCTTGGGTCTATAACAAATTGACCATCTACCTTACACCATTACATTTTCATAAAAATTGATCATAAAAATACACCACTCCCGATCAACTTCTATAGAAAAAACGGGAAATCCGATCGGATTTCTCTCTCAAATAAAAAATTGGGGTTTTTTTTGGGAACATCCGATTGTTTTTATCGAATTGCCATGAAATCGGATCATTTTATTGTATTGTGTGGGGCTACCTGAAGATTTGGTTGGAGGGTTGTTTGCATGATGCAGATATACTTTAAGTCTATTAGTGTATCGCTGCACAGTTGTCATGTCTGTGATATCCTTATAGAATAACATCTAGCTGTGTTCTTTTTTTATACACACCATTTCTCTGGGGACTATTTGCAGCCTTTACAATGCTGCTGCTAGTGATGCTTTGGTAATTAAACATGTAAAGTGTCACCTGACAGCTGACTCGTGGACCAAGCTAATTAGTCCCCTGGCTTCTCCTGTGTCCAGAACTGGCTCGGGTTGACATGTGCAGGTCTCATTAATAAGATCCTCTGAGTTATTCAGCTAGTGGTTACCACCACATGTTTGCAAAGCACGGAAAACATACCTGTCCTTAGTTTGAATGTTTTGAGACATTGCCCAGCTTTGCTTGACATGCATATTTTTATCGGGCATTTACACTTACTGAGTTGTCATAGACTTGCATCGCTGCACAATCCGTGTGGTAGGCATGGATCATGCGGAAACACACTCCAGAGTTTGCAGCGGCCTTGCGTTGATTTTGCTACTTCCATCGCACTGCGTCATCATAGTGTGTAAGTACCCATAGACTTACATTGCCCTCGCAAAAAGCTGCGGCGTGGGAGAGAATTGCAATGTGATGCAACGCAGCAAGGCTTTGTTCACATCTAAAATCGCTGGCGCCAGCGATTTTCAATTTTTTTTAAGTTTTTTTCCCCCCTCCCAGCGCTCCACTGCGTGCTAAGCTTTTGTACAAATCGCTTTTGTAAGCGCTTTTGCAGAGCGATTCTGTTTTTTCACTTCCTGACGTCACTCTTTCACTCGAAAATGAATAAATACAATGTATTTATTCCTAAAATCGCGAATGCAATCGACCCCATAAAGCGATTTTGTGAGCCTTTAGCGCTCTTCCTATAGCTTCCATTAGAGCAAAATCGCCCCAAAAATGGTACAGGCACCACTTTGTGGAGCGCAAAGCAGATGAAACGTGCTGATATGAACCTTCTTATAGAGAATCATTGCACAAGCGTTTTGCGGGCGATTTTGAAAATCGTCTGCGCTTGAAAAAAGGTTGAAAACGCCCTTAGTGTGAACAAGCCCTAAGGCTCTGTTCACATCTAAAACTGAAATCACAAATGCAAGCATTTTGCAATTTTGTGCGTGTTTTTTTAGCGCCTCTCGGTGCCTGCCTGCGCGCGGTGTTTTTTTAAAGCGCTTTTGCAGAGCGATTTTTTTATTCACTCCCTGACGCAAGTCAGTAACTGAACTCTTTGACCCAGAAAAGAATAAATACAATGTATTTATTCTTACAATCGCAAACGCAATCACCGCACAAAGCAATTTTGTGAGCATTTAGCGTTCTTCCTATACCTTCCATTAAAGGAAAATCGCCCCAAAAATGTTACAGGCAACGCTTTGTGCTCCGAAACGCAAACCTTCTCATAGAGAATCATTGCACAAGCATATTGTGGGTGATTTTGAAAATCGCTTGCTCTTGAAAAAAGGCCGAAAACGCCCTTAGGCCTGGTGCACACCAAAAACCACTAGCAGATCCGCAAAATGCTAGCAGATTTTGAAACGCTTTTTCTTATTTTTCTGCAGCGTTTCAGCTAGCGTTTTGCGGTTTTGTGTAGCGGTTTTGGTGTAGTAGATTTCATGTATTGTTACAGTAAAGCTGTTACTGAACAGCTACTGTAACAAAAAACGCCTGGCAAACCGCTCTGAAGTGCCGTTTTTCAGAGCGGTTTGCGGTTTTCCTATACTTAACATTGAGGCAGATTGCATCCGCAATCCAAAATCTGCAGCAGCCCGGGAGTAGGCGTTTCTGCAAAACGCCTCCCACTCTGGTGTGCACCAGCCCATTGAAATACATTACCCTAGCGGATCCGCACCCGCAAGCAGATCGCAAACCGCAGCGGAAACGCTCCGGTGTGCACTAGGCCTTAGTGTGAACAAGCCCTAAAGGTGTGTACAACCATGCGACTATAGTCGTTTGAAACGATCGTTCCCCAATCATTTCAAACGACTATCGTTTAAAAAAAAGCAGCCAACGACCATTAAGTCTAACGACAGACGAGCTACATCGTTAAAAACGAATGATCTATCTTGGCGGATTTTTTCCAACGACGATCGTTTGAAAAGTAGTACATCGTTGGAAACGGTCGTTCGTACTAGGCTTGACATGCGCATTTCGCTATTTCTCCATGGAACTTTCCATTTTTATGCGCAAGCGCAATAGTTGATTTACGTGATGTAACGTTCGTTCTAACGACCAGATCGTTACACACCTTTAAAAACTAACTTTACTTAGGTCGTTCTTTCGTCAATTAAAAGTTTGTTCGTCGTTCACAGCGAACGATCGTTGTCGCATGTGTGTACGTAGCTTAAGTGTGCAAGTAACTTTATTGTTTTGTAGACTTTTTGCAATTGTTTTAGAAATAAGAAATTTTAGAAATAACAATTCTCTTTTGATATGTGGACAGCATCACTTACATTTTTAGCAGTATTATTTATGTATTTGTCTAATGTATTTGGTATGGCTGAGCACTGAAGGTGTTATTTTGTATGTGTGTGTGTGTGTCTGCTGTATACATAGGGCTGTGAGGCTAATTGGTTACTTTTAGGGAGGAACTATATATGGAAGAATCGCAGTCACCTGTGTTTACAGTCCTATGGCATTGTTTGGTGACTGTGGAGAGGTTGATTCTACAAGGAGAAGCATAAGAGTGGAAGTCATTACTTCTGCATTAGCTTTGCAGAGATAAGCTTTGTAGGGCAAATGATTTAACCCTTCATACTCCACCCAAAAAAATCACAAACTAACTTTTTAAGCGCCAAAGCCAAATGTAGACAATATGCCTGGAGCATCTCCTTGTGGTCAATGGATAGTTTACCCTAAGATGACATTTCCTTTGTAAGTAGGTGAAATTTGCCTTCTTAACCACTTCAGGACCACAGTGCTAAACCCCCCTAAAGACCAGGCTATGATTTGTTAAATTGGCCACTGCAGCTTTAAGGCCAAGCTGCAGGGCCGCACAACAGAGCTCTCTGTTGGTGGGGTCTGATCACCCCCAAGTGTTTATTTATTTTTTTAAATCAATATTTATGTTAACTTTTGTTTAATAAAAATGACTTTTTTTTTGTATCCCTGCTCCCTCCCTCCCCCCCCCCCACCCCGCCAGCCAATCAGCTTGATCAGCTGTCATAGGCTTCAGCCGATCACTCCCCAACCTCAGGAGGGGACAGCCGTGTCACACGGCTGTCCCCAGTACAGCGCTGCTGCTGATCGCAGTGCTGTACATGTTAATTATCCGGCGGTTTTACCGTCTATAAGTCTCCCGAGCGGCGATCATCGCTCGGAGACTGAAGGCGGGGCGGAGCTCCACCCCCCGAGCAGGAGATGCGCGCGCAGCCTGCGCGCGATCTCCTGCAAACTGCAGCCCCAGGACTTGACGCCGATCGGCGTTAGGCGGCGCTGGGGCTGCCGCCGTGGCCACGCCCATCGGCGTTAGGCAGTCCTGGAAAGGTCAAAACAGAAGGAAATTTGCAATAATTTTTGGATTTGGGGAGAGAGAGAGAGAGAGAGAGTTTCAGTCTTCACAAAGCTTATATCTTCTCTAGGCATTTTTAAATTACTTGTATGTAAAAAAAATTAAAAATTAGAGAATGTCTCCTTCCTCCAATGTCTGCCTACCATACAGAGTCAATTCACGGCAATGTTTAGCAGGTAGTGACCCGGTCAATGACAGTGCCTTACCGTAGAGCTGACTAGCAGGAGAGACAGAGTGCCCTTACTAGAGAAAAGGTGGCTGCAGGAGCTTCACCCTTTTCACAGAGGTGCTGATGGAGATGGGACCTGCTGAAGAATGTAGAGGAAGACTGGAGAGAAGAAGTTGTCTTCCTGGGGAAGTTTCAGTTGTTCATCATAGTAGGCCGTAGCAGATCAATGGTTTGGAAATTCAGGTGTGACAATCTCTGGTTCTTGCACCACTGATCAACATTATGCTCTTCCACATGCCTGTCCAATTGACTACTAATTGGGAAAACTGTCGGAACAATTGCTTGAAAGGTTGGCCTAGGTAGGCATTCAAAAGTATTTGAGGTGGCAGCTTCCATAGCTTTCTAATGACAGGTCATATCATTTGTAGTAAAGCAAAGAGAAGAAACTGACAGCTGCCACACTATGAAGCAAAAAAACAACAATCGTTAAACAATATTTAAACAATAATGTATGCAACTCTAGTTGAACAGCATCCACCCGGTAGAGATGGTCATCCTGAATGCCAGTGTAATACAAATTGTGCATTTTGACTGGGCCAATCATATGTAGGAAGTGCATCTGATTGGTCCAGTTCCAAGCCGCATACAATTTGCACTAGACTGATCTCAAAGTCAGAATAATATCATCTCATTGACCTCCTCTACTGGGAGGGTGTCATCCGTTTGTGACACTACAGGTAGCACAGTAGCATAGTGGTTAGCTTGCTCGCCTTGCAGCACTGAGTCCCCAAATCCCAGTCAGGGCACTATCTGCATGGAGTTTGTCTGTTCTCTCTGCGTCTGTGTAGGTTTTCGTTTCTCCCACACCCCAAAACCATACAGATAAGTCAACTGGCTTCCCCCTAAACTAGTCATAGATTACAATGGACATTAAAGCGGAATATAACCCTGCATTTCAACTTTGCTCTAAAACATTATTTACAGTATATTATATGCAACCAGCATTTTTTTTTTTACTAGACCAGCATTGGAAGGGTTGCACAGGGCTTTAAAGTCCCTTGAGATTTCTGCAGACGCATCCGAACTTGAGTTAGATACTTTTTGTTTACACAAATGTATCTGAGGGCTGGAACCCACAGGAGCGCTTTTGGCAGCGTTTTGGCAGCACTGCGATACGCTAGCAGTTTGCCAAAACGCTGGGCTAATGTTAATGGATGGGGCAACTTCCACAGGAGCGTTTGCGTTTCTCAGAAACGCAAACGCAGGACATGCAGCATTTTGGGAGCGTTAGCGCTTCAATGCAAAGTATTGAAACGCTAGCAGAAACGCTCAGCAAAACCTAAACTGAGCGGTTTTGCTAGCGTTTTGCGGTTCAGCACACTGTAACAAAATTAAAAATTATTCACAGGACCAATCAGGATAAAAACGCGAAACGCAAAACGCTACACAACCGCTGAGGAAAAAAATACACTGTTGCAAAACGCGACCGAAAACTCGCATGAATCAGCTTGCAAACCGCTCAGACAAAACGCTAGCGGTTGCGTTTAGCGTTTGCGGTTTGCAGTGGGTTCCAGGCCTAAGTGTTTATTGTGACTCATCTCTCTCACTGAGAAGGAGTTGGAGGACAGCCAAAGAGTGTGCAACATTTCTAAATATATACATATAACTAAATAGAATGTAACTATCTGAACGTCTGCACGGAACTTAAAACCTCTGTGTTTAACCCTTCCAATGCTGGTCTAGTAAAAAAAAAATGCTTTTTGCATATAATATGCTGTAAATAATGTTTTAGAGCAAAGTTGAAATGCAGGGTTATATTCCGCATTAAAGGAAACCTGATATCATTAAAAAAATATATTCATACCCGGGGCTTCTGAATGCTCCAGCCCCCTCCAGACTCACTGGTCCCTCGCACCTTCCCAGGCTGCCTGGATCCTCAACGGGGGAAGGGGGGGGGGAGACGACTGCACATGCACAGCTCGGCTGCGCACATTCGCCCTATTCTGCTCAACGCTCCTGGTGATGGGAGTGCGCGGCCAGACGGCGCCTGCTCCGACTGGCCAAATTGCCTGGCCGTCTAGTGAAGCATCCAGATGGCCCGGGAGGTCGGCGAGGGCCGGAGGAGTCTGAAGGGGGCTGGTTTGTATAATTTTTTTTTTAATGATCTCAGGTACATTTTTACTACAGTAGTGGTTAGATTGTGAGCCCTTCTGAAGGACAGTTAGTGACAAAACAATATACTCTGTACAGCATTGTGGAAGATGTCAGCATATATAAATACTAATTAATAAATATTAATAATTAGGGGCCGTAACACTGGCATCACCAGATGCTCACAAACACCTGGTAACACATAGGAGCAGCTCACAGGCAAGCCGTCTATGTGAACTATGCTTAGAACTAGTGAGGATGTACTGTACAGTACAAACTTCCTTAGCAAGGTGATAATAAGGGTCACCTATATGATGTGTCACTGTGAGCAGGTATTTACTATCAGCAATGCTGTCCCTGGCCATTATTCACTTCCTGCTTTTTACCTGTCTGTAATGTTATGTGTGTTTCCTCTGTAATTACTTGGAGTAAAGTAAGCCTTGTAATGAGGCAGCAATTCCGGTTTCAGCAGTTTAATCATTTGGGGATTTCAGTGTAGACATTTGGACAGTATGTTCTTACATTGTTAAAGGACACATATCTCATTAATTTCCATTTTTAGCAATAACATTTGTTTGTTCTAAACATTAGAATTCTATACATACTGTATTTGCAAATAACTGAGATCAGTAAAGCCTTATGAAGGCAGGGGCGTAGCTATTACATCCCTTGCTGCTGCACGATCCCGCTTGCCCCCCCCCCCGCATTCCTGCGCTCGTTACCACTTCCGATCATTAGCCGAGAGATCAATGAATGGGAACATTACCTTAGTTACCTTAGGGACTAAATGTTATTATGTATGTGAAGAGGGTATATTACTGTTCCTTTATAAATTATGGGCCTGTAATTAGTGATGGATGCAAAACTGAAAAAATGCATCTTTATTTCCAAATAAAATATTGGCACCATACATTGTACTAGGGTAAAATTTTAAACGTTGCAGGACAAATGGGCAAATAAAATGTATGAATTTTAATCACGGTAGCATGAATTATTTTAAAGCTATAATGGCCGAAAACTGAGAAATAATGCATTTTTTTATGTTTTTCTTCTTTTTCCTGTTAAAATGCAGTTGGAATAAAATAATTCTTAGCAAAAAGTACCCGCCAAAGAAAACCTAATTAGTTTTGAAAAAAACAAGATATAGATTGTTTCATTCTGATAAGTAGTAATAAAGTTATTGGGGAATGACTGTAGGGAATGCTGACAGGTGAAAATGTCTCTGTTTTTTTAAGGGGAAAAACCCTGGGAGGTGACGTGGTTAAACTGGACCTGAACTTTTGCACAGGACAGAAGGAAACATAGAGGAATGATCCCTGTATGTATTTAGAGAGTTTAGCCTGTCTAATTCCCCCTCATCTGTGTCTATTTACAAGTTGTATTTTGATCTCTCCCTGTGTCATCTGACTGCCACAGCAGATAAACTCATTTGAAAGTACAGGATGTTAACAACATGTCTGCTTCCATGAAAGCAGGAAGTAGAAACAATGCAGATTTATTGTAGAATTTGTATCAGCTGCAACAAAGAAATGTTTTTGGACATGGATGTACGTTGTTAGCTCCCTTGTGGCATTAGGTTGATGCACTATCTGTCCCAAGAGAGGACGTCAGGATATGTGCTCCTAATCTTTAGGTTTTATGCCACGAACAGCGCTGTGTAATATGTTGGCACTTTATACATACAATAAATAAATAAAATTAATGTTTGCATGTCTGCACTATGCATGTTAAAGGGCCAGAGTTAGGACACCTATAAACACTGAGTTACCTCTGCGCGGTGTAGGTGACTATGCAAGAGAATGTATTATTTTGTACTAAGACCCCAGCTTTTAACTTAGCTGTAGGAATAACAGTGGTTGCTGGATGATTGACTTCTGTGAATGCATTTGTATGTGAGTGTGCAAAGGGCTACTGATTTTGCCATTTGTTTTGGTCACACCCCTTTAGCAACTCCCTAATAACTTATTTAAATGTCCTAACTTAAGGTGATATACCTGGATTCATGCGTTTTTACCTTGGAGCAGGGGCTCATTGATACCATTTTCCCTTGACACAATTGTCTTGCCATTTTGTGCTTCCCCTCCCTCCCTCGTATACACAGCCCCCTCCATTTACAGCAGTAATTTTATGAAGTATGTCAAGAGTAGGTTAGCACACCAGTTGAATCATTAAAGTTGCTTTTATTCCATCAGTTAGTCTACACTGCTAGCTGACAATTGTTTTGGGGTCCCAAGGGGTCCTCTTTCTCAAAGCACAAATGCAGACAGTTACAGTGCTAACAGTCTGCATTTGTGCATTGAGAAATTGTCTGCGGCTGCCACCCCCTCCGTCCTCTGCTGCACACTGCGTCAAGCCTGATTATGTTAAGCCTGCCTCCCTCCTCCTTGTTGCCTCGTCCGCCACCTCAACTTACTGACAGACCTCCTGAAATCAGCGCAACTAAAGAACCAGAAGATCAGCGGCTCACAGTGATCGCAGGTCAAATACAGGAAGTGACATCATTAGCCACTTCCTGCATTTGAAGTGAATCTTGAATGCATTTGAATTTGAATCTATACTATGGATAGAACACACATTTGGCCTCTTATAAAGGGGGGGATACTCTGCTGCTGCTGCACTTCATGTGACTCCGATATTTCCTTCTTCCGGATTTGGAAGGAAGAAGCATCAGAGTAATTTGAAGTTCACTGTGAAGTGCAAGTAAGTGAACTCTCAATAGAGATGCCCTAAACCTCCGATTTTCGTCAAACGTTCGATTTGCGCAAAGTTTCGCGAACCGCAATAGACTTCAATGGGGAGGCGAACTTTGAAAACTAGAAACATTTATGCTGGCCACAAAAGTGGTGGAAAAGATGTTTCAAGGGGTCTAACACCTTGAGGGGGGGCATGGCAGAGTGGGATAGATGCCAAAAGTCCAGGGGGAAAATCCGGATTGGACGCAAAGCAGCGTTTTAAGCTGCTTTAAATTGCAGACCTAAAGTGCTTTAAAACATCTTGCATGTGTATACATCAATCAGGGAGTGTAATTAGAGTACTGCTTCACACTGACACACCAAACACACTATGTAACGCACCACCATGGCGAGATTGCTCTTCCTCACTCAGTGATGTCAGGTCTTTCTCTACCATTGTTAAAGCTTACATCTATTTTTTAAAATACTTGTTCTGCTTGCTGTTCAGTACCTGCAACGAGAATCTTTTATGGAGGGCAAGTCTGCCATTGTGAGTGACCACTGGTAATGGTCGGGGAATCCTGGTTCGATTCCAGTCCGGAGTGGAAGCCTAAGAAACGGCTACCACCACCACACATCTAAGGAAGGCAGCAGGCACGCTGTGGGCAAAGGAGCAGGAACTGCTACCACACATCCAAGGAGGACAGCAGGCATGCCATGCACGTCCCGAGGTAGTGACCAAAAATAACAATACAGGAGGACTTTGAAGGCCCTGCTGTATATGACACTGATAGACTGTACTACCTGTACTACCTGTAACGAGAATCTGTTATGGAGGGCAAGTCTGCCATCCATTCAAGTGAAAGGTATGCACTGACTTGACTAATACAATGTGCAGTCACACAGATGCAGTTAACAGGTATGCACGGGGGTATATCACACTGCGTGCACTCACGTAGGTATGTGGGTGCACTGAACACAACAGGTAGGCATATGCAGTGATGAGGTGGGTGCACAGAACACAACAGGTAAGTTTATGCAGTGATGAGGTGGGTGCACTGAACACAACAGGTAGGTATATGCAGTGATGAGGTGGGTGCACTGAACACAACAGGTAGGTATACGCAGTGATGGGTATTACAATGTGCACCTGTCACACACAGACAGGTAGCGGACAGGCACAGTGACACTGCGTGCGCTCACCTCACGTAGGTAGGTGGGTACACTGTGAACAACAGGTAGGTAGGTATATGCAGTAATGGGTATTACAATGTGCACCTGTCACACACAGACAGGTAGCGGACAGGCACAGTGACATTACGTGCGCTCACGTAGGTGGGTGGGTGCACAGTGAACAACAGGTAGGTATATGCAGTGATGGGTAATGTGCACCTGTCACACACACAGGTAGTCACTGAATGTGCTGGACCTAGCAGTGGCACACACAGTATGAATTATCAAGGCTGTCTATGCAACACAAGTGTCAGTGGGACACATAGGAAAAAAAATAGATCACAAGAACAAGATTAGGTCTCAAAAGAGCTGTTGTGGGGTGCTATTTTAGCAATAAGAATCAGCAAGGAGCAAGCTAAGAAGCCTACAAGAGCCTAACTAATGTTTCCCTATGAGAGAGTCTGCAGCAGCTGTCCCTTCTCTATTTACTGCAGGCACACGAGTGCGTAAAATGGCCAGCGATGCCTGCCTATTAGGGGGGGAGTGGCTCCAGGAGGGAGTGTAGCCTGATTGGCTACAATGTGCCTGCTGACTGTGATGTAGAGGGTCAAAGTTGACCCTAATGGTGCACTATGGGGGCGAATCGAACTTCCGGTAAAGTTTGCAGTTCTCCGTGATCACGAACCCCCGGAAGTTCGCCTGGAACCGTTCGCCGGTGAACCGTTCGGGCCATCTCTAACTCTCACTGACCCCGTCCGCTTGTTTGCGTGTTCAGAATTTGATGACATGAATTCAAACACCATCGCTATACAGCAGTTCTCCTCCTACATATGCACGCTCATCTCGGACCTACAACAAAACATATGTACAGCAGCAGCCGCCCTTATTCTACATGTTGCCCACTGCTGTTGCTACCTCCCAGAGTCCCATGGACAGTGGCTACCATCTTCCATGTGTAGTTCCCTTATGAGCATACATGGTGTTCTGGCAACCAGGGTTTTTTGGTGCAGGATGAGTCATCGCAACTCGGAGGAAGAAGTAATTTGGAGTCCTGCAATTGCCGGATCCCTGAATCACCCCATGTGCAGGGCACAGACTATAGCATTACTGCTATAGGCTATAGCTGCTCAGCAGGTGCCAAAAAGCCCTGCTCACCCCATGAGCAGTTTTTCTATTCTGTCTAGCCTCCCACCTAACAGACCACCTATATGGCCTCTGCAGAAATCCTGCCTGCTCATCTCCTGCTAGTTGTAAGTGGTGCAGCTACCACAGTTTTAGGGCCAGTGCACACCAAAAAGCGCTAGCATAATTGCAAACGCTTAGCGCTTTTTGAAGTGATTTTTCAGAGCGATTCTAGGCATGTGCAGAGCGATTTTCTGATCATGCCTAGCAATTTTTGGTGTAGCGTTTCTTATTTTTTGTTACAGTGGTGCTGGAACTGAACAGCTTCTGTAACAAAAATTCTTGTAAAATCGCTGTGTTCTAGTGCTTTTCAGAGTGATTTTCCACTTTCCTATACTTAACATTGAGGCAGAATCGTCTCACAAAAGCGCATAAATGCTGCAGGACCCGCGTTTGCATTTGGAAGAAAATCACATCGCTCTGGTGTGATCCATCCCATTCAAATACGTTAGCCAAGCACTTTTCAAAGCACTAGCGTTTTTAGAAGTGCTCAGAAGCACTCTTGGTGTGCACCAGCCCTTAGGGCTGGAACCCACAAGAGCGTTTTTTTGAGCATTTTGGCAGCGCTGCGATACGCTAGCGTTTTGCCAAAACGCTCAGCTAATGTTAATGGATGGGGCAACTTCCACAGGAGCGTTTGCGTTTCCCAGAAACGCAAACGCAGGACCTGCAGCATTTTGGGAGCGTTAGCGCTTCAATGTAAAGTATTGAAACGCTAGCAGAAACGCTCAGCAAAACCTAAACTGAGCGGTTTTGCTAGCGTTTTGCGGTTCAGCACACTAACAAAATTAAAAATAATTCACAGGACCAATCAGGATAAAAACGCGAAACGCAAAACGCTACACAACCGCTGAGGAAAAAAATACACTGTTGCAAAACGCGACCGAAAACTCGCGTGAATCCGCTTGCAAACCGCTCATGCAAAACGCTAGCGGTTGCGTTTTGCGTTTGCGGATTTCAGTGGGTTCCGGGCCTTAGTGTGTTTCTGTTCAACAAATCAGCTTAACAGCTTTTGACCTAATGTCCGTGGGTTCTTTTGCTGTAATTTAAAACCTGGCATCATGCTCAGTTATGGTTTGATGACTGTGGATTATTATCAGGTACATAAATCAGGGATGCCTGATATAGGATCACATCAGACTGTGTCATCAGTGCTGTCGTTTGAACTGATCATGTGCTTAAATGACAACACGTGAGATTATGAAAGTTATCTGTTGTAAAGATAAATTGAACTTTATTCCTTTGCTTTGGCTCAAAGTAATGGTTCAGTAAACAGTGAAATGGAAAATGTTCAGCCTTCACTGTATACAATTACAACCTAAAACAAACAAAGAGAGAAAAAAATGAAAAGGACATGAAGTGGGAGCAATGATGCAGTCTTCTGAGACAGGTGTCCACTAGCAGTATGAGGATCACAAACAGCCTCAGTCAGTGGTATAACTATTCACAAAGCACAATGGCCTTGAAGCACTACACGCCGGTAAAGTTGCTGCGAGCAGGCAGCACACATTACTTTTACTTTTATGCTGTAAATATTACTAATGCTGTACTATACCAGTAGTAATGGTGCGAAAACACTGCCCGTGCCCACAAGATGTGCTACGGAGTTAGTGTGTGAATTGCTATGGTAATACACTTTGGAAAGATGTAAGGATGCACACCACACACCAACTAACTATATAAACGACATGATAGACACTGGGTGCTGTGCATAAATTGAAACCATGAAATTAGTATATACAAAGCACGCACACCATGAGTTTTGAAATGCAAAAAAGGTATATTGTGATTTAACAAAAAGGAGCAGAAAAACATATAGATACTATATACACATTATACATACAGGAAAATCGGATAACATGGCCCAGAAGCTATTTTGAAAACAGCATGTACCATACATATACAATAAGCCACCAAATGCATACAGAAAGAAAGCTGTTATATAGTATCACAAATGTGCAGCGGTAAATACACTCAGGGGATATATCGGAGAGACTGCTGTTTATTAAAAAATCAGCGCTGGCACACGGCTATGGATAATGTCCAAATGTAAGCAACAAAGAGTCCCAAGAAATTAGCAGAGCAAGTGAGGCACTGGCACCGCTATATTACCCAGACACGGCGTTTCGGACCAGAGTCCTTTTTCAATGGGTTGGCAGACAGCAGGTAGCAACTCAAGCAGGTAGGAGGCAGTGAGGTCCTCACCGCCTCCTACCTGCTTGAGTTGCTACCTGCTTGATCGTGGAAGGACACGAATTCTGATCAGATCAGGATTATCTCTAGCTTAGCGCCACCTTCAAGAGAAGTCGAGTTCTGAATGTTCAATGCTGACTCTTATAGGCAGGTTTGTAGCCCGAGACCACTTAATGTTCAGTTCCTGAAATAATCCAATTTCCCCAGATTGTGCCATCATCGTTTGCAGAGACCTCTGCCACATCTTGGCTTGCTGTGATATGCAAACTCCGAAGGATTCCTGTTCCACTTTGAACCTTCCAGACTCAGTCCAATAGTATATTGGGACAACAGGTGGCTGTTTACATATATACAGAGTTCAAAGCAATGCAGACACTTGAAAAGGGCATCAGACTATTCCTTACAAATGGCTGTAGTTTCCAGAGGAAATGGAATGCAAATGCAATTTACACTGACATACAGAAAATCAATTTAGCAGCTTCCTCCATCCTAGTAGCCTATAGTTTTTAAAGGAAATGGAATGCAAACGTAATTTACACTGACAGACAGTCATACAGAAAATGGAATTACCACAGATACGAGTTAAACAAAAATGATTGTTATACTATATACAACATTACAAATGGCTGCTATATTATCACATATAGTAAAAAGGAGACGTTCGCCATGACAGTTGTGTCAAGACTTGTGGTTTGATGACTCATCTGGACTCTTCAGACAATTACTGACACTTGACACAAAGTTATTTTTGCATCTTGCAAGAAGCAAACTGTAAAAATCAAACAAGAGCAGTTATCAGTTATATAATCAGTTATATAGTAATATAGCAGTATGATAAGTAAGATTTAAACATTATTCAAGTATGTCCCTAGTTATATCCTATCAGGAGCCTAATGTTGAATTTGCGTAAGTAGCAATTGCAATGTGTGGCCAACTCAGAGCATCTCCCGACAAAGGAATGGCGTGAGGTTGGTGGGGGATAATCTAATATACAAAAAAAAAAAAAAAAAAGAAGAACGGAAAAGTGAAAGGAAGGTTAATGCAAGTTGTGTTCTATTCATTCATTAAAATACTCAGAATGTAATATCTTGAGTAAGTATATATCTAATATATCTCATGGGATTGTAGTCTTTCCAATCTATTATATTGTCTGCTTTGCAGGACATTTAATGGGTGTAAACACCACATGAACTTCTCCGGAATGCTGTGAAATACTATGTAGCGTATAGCCCTTATTGATATTGCATCTATGTTGGCCCAAATTGGCAGGTCTGACTGTTGCCTCACCCCTTGTCAGGTTTGCCCTGAAGGTTAATATATCATGCAAGTAATCATAGCTGCCCATAGCACAGTGCTATTAAGAAGCAAAGCTTTATCCAGGATTGTAAGTTTCTGCTCCACTAGCATGATCTAAAGCTCAAGGTTATGGGGACATGCCTATCCGGTCAGTACCAGACTAAGGCCTCAATTCACTAAGATCATGCTGGAGATAATACGGTGTAGGGGTCATCGGGGCTGGGTATTAGATGGGAGGTACATTTACCCGGTATTTGGACTGTGGTCCCTTTAAAACCTTGAGTGGTCTTAGGAAAGGAGTCTGGATTTTGGCAGCAAGCAGTTGCTGCTTGGTTTTTTTTCTTTTCAGGGCCGGACTCCTGGGATGGAAGGGAAGGAAGGGCGGGCCTTCCCATCCCACCTAGGTACACACATGGTTGTCAGTGGGGCTGAGAGCCTCACTAATGTGGTGTTAATGAGATGCTAAGTTATGCATAAGGAGCAGCCTCACAGGCAGTCTGAGAAGAGGTGTTGGAGCAGTAGCATGTCTGCTACAGAATCTCCTGACAAGGAATATTGGAGATCACTTGATGGAAGCCAAACCATACGCTGGTCTGTTGTTAGTATGGCATTGGCCTGATGGAAAAATGAACTTTGTTTAAACATGCTGGACTGTATACTACAAAGCTGAAGTAAGCTGACTTATGACTTGTTTTCCACTGTTTACTGCTGAACTGAAGCTGTTTATCTTCTGCTGCACAATAAACGGACTTTATTTTATACATCTGTGTACTGCATGCTGGCTGCGACCCCTCTAAACTTCACAACGGCAAGAGAAAACTTACCTCCACACAGTGAGAGAGTTAACTTATCTCTTCATTCCTTAAGTTACCTCCTCTGTAGTTAAGTTACCTTCTCTGTAGTCTTCAACTTTAGAATTCTGGAGTATTTTAACCTATTTTGGTTCCTGGACGTAGTTTCTACGTCCAGGAACCATGCGCGCTACCGCGCGCTCCCGCGGCCGATCGTGCGCGTGCACGCGCACTCCCGGCCGCGGATTCGGTAGCCAAGGAATCAATGTATCAGGCTATGGAGCCCGATCACTGATTCCTCTCCCCCGCTGAAAAAGCGACAGCTTCTCTCGGAAGCTGTGCTTTTTCTGGCTGTCTCCTTCCCGATGTGTCACTCTAAGCGCGTGCAATGCTTAGAGTGACGTCATGTAAACAAACTCATGGCCGCCATCTTGTGGCCAAAAAGTAATACTACACCTGAAAAAAAAAAAAAAAAAAGAATTAACACACATTTACATTATAAATCTATTGTTTACCTCCCACCCTCCCAAAAGTACCCAAATAAAATGTTTACTATAAAAAAAAAACCATTACAAAAAAAAACAAAAACATGTAAATATTTACCTAAGGGTCTAAACTTTTTAAATATCAATGTAAAGATGAAATATTTCTATATTTTTTTTTATTTTAAACTTGTAAATAGTGATAGATGCAAAATGGAAAAAATGCACCTTTATTTCCAAATAAAATATTGTCGCCATACATTGTGATAGGGACATAATTTTAACGGTGTAATAACCGGGACATATGGGCAAATACAATACGTGAGTTTTAATTATGGAGGCATGTATTATTTTAAAACTATAATGGCTGAAAACTGAGAAATAATGAATTTTTCCATTTTTTTCTTATTCTTCCTGTTAAAATGCATTTACAGTAAAGTGGCTCTTAGCAAAATGTACCCCCCAAAGAAAGCCTAATTGGTGGCGGAAAAAAAAAGATATAGATCAGTGCATTGTGATAAGTAGTGATAAAGTTATAGGCTAATGAATGGGAGGTGAACATTTCTCACGTGAAAACGACGGAACCTGAATGGGTTAAGGATTGAAGAGTTAACCTAAAGACAGAAGCGTTAACTTTAGGTTTGCCTGAGGTAAAATGTTTCCTGAATACTACATGCCTCATCACCATGGTGATAACTCTAGAAACGTTATTAACTATTTGACATTCCTGGACGTGAAACTCACGTCCAGGAAGCCATGTGCGCTCCTGCGCGTCCACGCGGCCGATCGCGCGCGTGCATGCGCGCTCCCGGCCGGCGGTTTGTTAGCCAGTGAATCAGTGAATCGGGCAACGGTGCCCGATCACTGATTCCTCTCCCCCGCAGAAAAAGCGACAGCTTCTCTCGGAAGCTACGCTTTTTCTGCTTCCTATGTCGCTCTAAGCGTACGTGGTACGCTTAGAGTGACGTCACTGTAAACAACTCATGGCTGCCATCTTGTGGCCAAAAAGTAAACTACATCTAAATGTTAAATAAAAATAAAAATACACATATATTTACAAAAAAAATACAATTTCAATCCCACCCTCCCAAAAATACCCACATAAAATGTTTAATAAAAAAAAAAAAAAAACATTACAATTAAAAAAAAAAAAAAAACACAAATATTTACCTAAGGGTCTAAACTTTTTAAATATCTATGTAAAGATGAAATATTTCTTTTTTTTTATTATTATAAGCTTGTAAATAGTGATGAATGCAAAACGGAAAAAATGCACCTTTATTTCCAAATAAAATATTGTCGCCATACATTGTGATAGGGACATAATTTAAATGGTGTAATAAACGGGACAAATGGGCAATAACAATACGTGGGTTTTAATTATGGAGGCATGTATTATTTTAAAACTATAATTGCCGAAAAGTGAGAAATAATGATTTGTTTCCGTTTTCTTCTTATTCTTCCTTTTAAAATGCATTTACAGTAAAGTGGCTCTTAGTAAAATGTACCCCCCAAAGAAAGCCTAATTGGTGGCGGAAAAAACAAGATATAGATCAGTTCATTGTGATAAGTAGTAATAAAGTTATAGGCTAATGAATGGGAGGTGAACATTGTTCGGATGCATGAAGCGAAAAACGACTGAATGCGAACTGGTTAAAGACAGGAGATAAGCTTAGTGAATTGAGGCCTAAGTCTGGTTGTAGCCCAGAGGAGTGGTGAGATTTGGTGGCCATGATATACATCCACTTATTCTACAACTTGTAAATGTACTTTCCAGGACCAAAGCGACATCAAAGCAAGGCTAGATAGAGTCTGTGAAAGATGGCCCTGCGGTGTGAAGTTATATCTGTCCAGTTTATTTTTGGTCAGAGTTAACTAAACATTAACTAAACATTTAACTACATTAAAGAGAAACTCCGACCAAGAATTGAACTTTATCCCAATCAGTAGCTGATGCCCCTTTTACGTGAGAAATCTATTCCTTTTCACAAACAGACCATCAGGGGGCGCTGTATGACTGATATTGTGGTGAAACCCCTAACACAAGGAACTCTGAGGACCATGGTACTCCTGGCAGTTTCCTGTCTGTGAACCTTGTTGCATTGTGGGAAATAGGTGTTTACTGCTGTTTCCAACTGCCAAAAAAGCATGCAGCAGCTACATCACCAACAGTAAAAATGTCACCATGTAATAAATGTCAGAATATAAATCAGGGATTTAAAAGATTTTACAATGGGCAAACACTGACTAAATCATTTGTACATAATTATTGTAAAAATGAAGCACTTTTTTTATTACATTATTTTCACTGGAGTTCCTCTTTAAAGCTAGTGTAATTTCACTTTACACATCATTAAGGTGGCCATACACTCGTTAGATTAGCAGCAGATAGATCATCAGATAGATTTTCTGATCTATCTGATATGTGTAATGAAAAATCCGCAACGCCGGATGGATTGCGGAAATATGGTCGCATCCCGTCCGGCAAGCGGACCTTCCAACGCGGGATGCGGAAATTCGTCCGCATCTGCTGCGCAAACCCGTCCAAGCACTCTGCTCCAAACTCACCAGCATGCTGCTCACCAGGGCTCTGCCATCTTGCCTCTAGGGGGTGTGCCCGCACGCCAGACACGCCTTTATACTCCTAGAAAGCGTGTCAGCTGACCTGGAGGTCAGCTGACATTTTAGCCTGCTCTGATTGGTTGCTGCCTGGGGTGGAGACTTCTCTCCCAGGCAGTATATAAGGAAGTGCTTTTCAGTCACACTTCGTCTGTGTTTGCAATACCCTGTGTCAGCACTCAGACCTAGTCAGCCTTGTCTCTGGTATTGTGTTATATATTGGTTTATCGCCAATATATACACATATTATACTGTTTGATTTATCGTGTATGATTCTCTGCCTAGTCTTGACTACTCTCTTGCTTCCTGATTCTGTACTTCGCCAGCCCGTACCGTAATCGACTATTGGCTTGGTTCCGACTATTCTCTTGTCTCACGTTTCTGTACTGCTGCCGCCTGATCTGTTGCCAAACCTCATTTTGTCTGACCTTTCTCCCTTCAGTGGAACGTCTCCCACTGTAGGGTTCTATCAGAGGCTTGCCTCTTTGAGACGACCGCCAATAGCAAACCCTTGCTGCTAGAGGCCGAGAATCCTCCACTCCGTCCTTTGGAGGATCTCACACACTGGGTTCCCATTCAGAGGTAACCACACCTCTGAGGAATTAAGGTGTGGTGGATATTTCCACAGACTTGAATTTACGCTGTATAGTATTATTGTTGTCTGCTGTTCCAGCTTGCTGGAGGTTGTATCTCTGTGCCCTATAGAGATACTCTATTGTACCAAGCACCCTCTTGCATACGATTGTATCGTGTCACGCTATACTTGCATTATTGGCTATTCTGCAGATCACCATATAATCAGGTATAGCATCTGTATTATTAGTGATACTGCAGATCACCAATAATCAGAATATCTGTGCTTGCTGACACCAATCGTTACAATGTGTTTAGGAACATTTTTTTACTAGGAACAGTTTTACAAGATTCAGTATGAAATCTATTAAAAATCGATCTGATGGCATTTTTTTGCCATCAGATTTCCATTAGGTCCAATGAAAATTGATAAGCAATCTCATCAGATCGACCTAGATTTTCCAGCATGTCAGATTGATTGAAATCGATCGAAATCGGCTGCAAATCGATCGATCGGGCAATGGCTTGGCCGCTAATCGGCTGAGTGTATGGGCCCCTTAAGATAGGAGGTAGCTATACTGGGTGTAGCCATAGTGACTGAAATGAAGCACGGGGCAGAGGGGCCAAATTTTACTCTAATCATATTACTATCCTTTGTTTGTGCTTCCCAACCCTGTTAGATGCAGAGCCTACAGGAAAACTGTGCTAAGTACTGATGCATCTATCTTGACCACACTGGGTAGGGTGGAGTTCTTTTCATGCAGGATGTGACCTTGCAGGAGAAGCACAGGTATGCCTAGCAACACGATATCCTGCAAAACATAGCTTTCATGTCCACAGGCTATTGTATGTATTGTATGTTGCATGTGACTGTACCTTGTTGTGTCCATTTATATCCATGGGGTGAGTACTACTGCTTGAATGTGCTTAGGGCTGGAAAAAGTTAGCTAAGCCGTCCCATTCTGATAACTGCACCTCTGATAGCAGGACACGAGAAAGAATTGAAAGACATTTATGTGTGCCCTGTTATATGATCTGTATATTCCTATCTTTTCTTCAGCAGAATACCCACGCAGCTTGGCGTGACCCAAAACTACTAGGAAAGTATAAGAGACTAAAAGAAACCGAAACGCCTTCCTACTAAAAAGTAACACTCAGTGTAAATTGCCTTCTTAAAGGGAATCTGAAATGAAAATAAATGTATGATATAATGAATTGTATGTGTAGTACAGCTAAGAAATGGAACATTAGTAGCACAGAAATGCGTCTCACATTGTTTCCAGTACAGGAAGAGTTCAAAAACTTCAGTTATCAATACAAAAAAGCTTCTCTGCGCTCTCCAACCCAACCTGGTTGCTAAAGTGCTGTTTTCTGAAGCACTTATCTCAACCTGTCTCTCACTGTTTCCTGTTTATTAAAAAGGTTTTCCTGCAGGGGAATTCAAAGGGTCATTAGGTCTGCTATGTTTCATCATTTAAAATACAGAGTGTAATTTGTAAACTGCAAATATTAGAGAATGATGCAATGTTATATAAAAAAAAGCTATATAACTGAATATAAAAATATGAGACTCTTTTCTTTGCTACTAATGTTCTATTAATTATCCGTATTACACATACAATTCATTATCTCATAACTTTTTTCACCTCAGTGTCACTTTAAAACAGTGGTCCCCCACAATGCATCACTAGTACTGAATATGTATCTCCTTATGCCCCTGAAGCCAGGCTCACATCCTGAACCACTGTTGTATAGCAAGCCTGTCTATCTACCCGGCATGCATTTTCCCCAGTGTCATGTTAGCCTGTGGTGAGTGTGCATCAGGATGTATGCAAATAGACCAGAGCAGGGTTTCCTCCTAACTGATAATGGAGACCAGTAGCTCTTCCTACGCTCACTACACTTGAAGAGTATGCAGGGATGAGAGCACATTCTCCTTGCTAAATGATATGTAATAAAATAATAGAACTTAAGTCCGTAAAATAAAATTTGAAAAATATGATTGAAATATTTACAGATGTTTATGTTTCACAAATACATACTTCCTAAGATCACCATGGGAAAAATATTTCCATCTTGAATGCATATTTTAATTAGACGTTTGGAGGGGGGGGGGGGGGATATAGAGGCTAATATTCTTATTTCTCTTTAACCTCCCTGGCGTTCAATTGATGCGGACTTTCGTCCGCGGGAGAGCTGTTTTTTTAAAAAAAAATTTGTTTTAAATCATGTAACTAGCACTAGGCTAGCTACATGTGTCCCCCGATCGCTCTGGTGCTGTGTCCCGCCCCCGATTGCCAACTGCTATATTTAACGCTCCATAAACTTATGGGATAATGGGATATCCATTGAATCCATTGAATGTGTAGCACAATGTTGACCAGAGTCTCATATTTTTTTATTTTCAGTTTAGGATCTGAATTTTTAAGACAAAATTTTAAACAGCAGCCATAACAGTGTGATGTAAAATCTGCTCCATTCAGCTGCTAAACAAACTGAAGTATAATGCCTCTTTGAACTTTTTAGCACTTACCGTATTTTTCGGACCATAAGACGCACTTTTTTTCCCCCAAAAATGGGGAGAAAAAGTGAGTGCGTCTTATGGTCCGAATGCTAACTTTGCTTCCCCCCCTCCGCCAATCACAAATAACTGCCGCCGCCCCTGCTAATGCTGGACACCAGCCAGCCTACCTCAACTCATGTCCCAGAGATCATCTCCAGCCTCGAGCCCAGGCTTTCACAAGCGGTCCAATTTTTCTTGCGCATCCAGCTCTTGTCCTCTGGCTGCTGCTAGCGGCGATCGGGTTAATCCACGTGCAGCTCTGTTATGCCTGCATCGCCGTCCTCTGGCTGCTGCTGGCGGTGATCGGGTTAATCCTCGTGCAGCTCCATGTTATGCCTGCATTGCCGTCCTCTGGCTGTTGCTGGCGGCGATCGGGTTAATCCACGTGCTGGCTCAATGTTATTTTTGCATCGCCGTCCACTGGCTGCTGCTGCTGGCGGCGATCCGGTTATTCCACGTGCTGGCTCGCATCGGGCAATACCAGCAGTGTCGGATGTGCAGTAGCCGCGTTCTCTCCTGGCTGCTATTGTAACAGCGTGTGGCTGTTACACGCCGCTCATATACCGGGACTACTTCCGGTATGTGAGCGGCATGTAACAGCCACACGCTGTTACAATAGCGTACACCCCCTCTATTGCCGGCCATGCTCGCAAAGTACTTCGGGCTCCCAGGAGAGAATGCGGCTACTGCACATCCGACACTGCCGGTATTGCCCGATGCGAGCCAGCACGTGGAATAACCGGATCACCGCCGCCAGCAGCCAGTGGACGGCGATGCAAAAATAACATTGACCCAGCACGTGGATTAACCCGATCGCCGCCAGCAACAGCCAGAGGACGGCGATGCAGAAATAACATGGAGCTGCACGAGGATTAACCCGATCGCCGCCAGCAGCAGCCAGAGGACGGCGATGCAGGCATAACCTGGAGCCTGGAGCTTGTGAGTGAGTACATCTATGCCTGGCTACCTACACTGCAGGCATCTATGCATGGCTACCTACACTGCAGGCAACTATGCCTGGCTAACTACACTGCAGACAACTATGCCTGGCTAACTACACTGCAGGCAACTATGCCGGGCTAACTACACTGCAGGCAACTATGCCTGGCTAACTACACTGCAGGCAACTATGCCTGGCTAACTACACTGCAGGCAACTATGCCTGGCTAACTACACTGCAGGCAACTATGCCTGGCTACACTGCAGGCAACTATGCCTGGCTACACTGCAGGCAACTATGCCTGGCTACACTGCAGGCAACTATGCCTGTCTACACTGCAGGCAACTATGCCTGGCTACACTGCAGGCAACTATGCCTGGCTACACTGCAGGCAACTATGCCTGACTACACTGCAGGCAACTATGCCTGGCTACACTGCAGGCAACTATGCCTGGCTACACTGCAGGTAACTATGCCTGGCTACACTGCAGGCAACTATGCCTGGCTACACTGCAGGCAACTATGCCTGGCTACCTATACTGGAGGGGAACCTATGCCTGACTACACATACTGTGGAGACCTATGCCTGGCTTCCTTGTTGCCTCAGGCAGCAAAAAGTTGAGAACCAGTCCTCCAACTACTGCTCCAGAAGATGCCCCTGTATCAGACGCACCAGGGTTAGTATAATTTTTTTCCCCCTGGATTTTGTCCTCAAAACCCAGGTGCGTCTTATGGTCAGGTGCGTCTTATAGTCCGAAAAATACGGTAATCTGCATTGCTTCCCCACTCTGATAAGTGTTTTACCTTCTATTAACTTTTCAAGACATCCAGCTAAATTTGACTTTCTGTTTGACTGCCGAATTTGCATAAATAATAGCTCTAGTTTTTTAACACTCACTGTTAGGAACCGGCCCAACGGCAAGCCTGCAGCAACGGTTCCCGATTGGGGGTTTGACCAGGTCGCGAGGGGAAGCAGCCTTATTCAACACAAGGCTGTCACCCCTCAAAAACACTTCTCACTGCCACCACTAGCTGCTGCTAGACACTCCAACAATTCCCACTCTGCTGTCGGGTGGCCTGTGCTCAGTCCAGCGTTTTCGTATTTGGGTCAGCTTTGCGCTTTAGGCCAAATACGGGAAAGCTGCACACACAATACAATCACACAGTAGCAAGGCACAATCAGGCACTGAACTTGTAACGCAAATTACACTGCAGTCTCTTCCCAGACTATGAGTTTTTGGCTAGTACATAAGAAGTCAAGATTATTAAATAAATATTGAATATTTCAGAAAAAAAGTGGAACAGTGCAGAAAGTAATATATACAAAAGCTTTACAAAAACAAAGTAAAAATTACAAACACACACAACAAAACAGATTGCAAAAATAAAAACAAGAATCAAAACAGGAATTGAACTTTTACCAGCGCAAAGGTCCAACTTGGCCGTGGAAGGACACAAATTCTGATTGGATCAGGATCTTCTCTAGCTGTCGCTACCTTCAGGAGAAGATGAGTTGTGACTGTCCTAGGACGACTTATATAGTCCGATTTGTAGCCCAGGGGTACAAGTCCAGATATAATTTAATTTCCCAGATTGTGGCATCACCATTCGCTGAGACCTCTGTAAAATCTTTGCTTGCTGTGATGCAAATTTCGAGTTTTCCTGTTAGCCTTTGAAGTTTCCAGAAGCAGTCAGTCCTGATTGTATATTGGGACAATGGGGCTGTCTACATATACACAGAGTTCAAAGCCATACAGACACAGACTATTCTTCGCCAAATGGCTGCTAATTAGCAGCTCCCTGCTTCCAGAGGAAACTGAATGCAAATGTAATTTTCATTGACATACAGAAAATCACATTAGCAGCTTCCTCCATCTTTACAATTATAGCCCACAGCCTACATGCCAAACTGGCTTTTAGCAGACATACACATATGACATAGATAGAAAATTAAACATGGCTTCCAATGGATACAAGTTATACCAAATGGCCGCTACATTATGTGCAATATCACAAATGGCTGCTATGTTATGACACTCACCGTACAGGAAAATAGAAAGTGTGCCATTGGGGTGAGTGTCATTACTTACCTATGGGGTGGTGCTGCTCCTCTGGTTGCCCATCCATATGGGATCCATGTTCTCCTCCACCACATCTTCCTTATCACCACTGTTCTATGCATCTTTTTCCCCTGTGTTTCTTTATTGCTACCAGCTCTCTTCCCCTACCCTATCATTTTGACCAAACATTACAAGCATGTCCATATGTCTCCTGACATCACTGCCTGTCCTATAGCAATCCACTCAGGTAGATTTCTGTCTCCTGACTCTGTTACACTGAAATTCTGTTCAAAGAAAGATCCTGTAGCATGTTGCCACTTGCATGGCCAACCTCCCCCCTCTCCATAGAACAGTGTACACACTGCTCCACTCATTGTTCACACACTCTCTCTCTCTCTCTCTCTTTCTATCTCTCTTTGGTTCCTCCCCTCCTCTTTTTCTCTGCTCTTTCACCTACTATTTCTCACACACCTATGGCTCATCCTTTTCATTTTTCACCTGTGCCAAATGGACAGACATTAGTTTATAATACAATAATAAATATAAATGATACAAAAACAAACCTGAACATCTGTTCTAGTTATTTAAAATATTTTTTCCCAACATGTAACTCACTTATAGATCTATAAGACTGCGTTGGCACTGTTGTACTGTGTTGTATTGTTTTGTATTGTTCGACTTAAAAACTCAATAAAAACTATTGAAATTAAAATATTTTTTTTATATGTAAGTGTGAAACTTATAAATGGTCCATCCAAGGGGTATTTAGAAGGATGTGACTGACGCCAAGGAGTACACAGTAAACACTGAGACTTCATACATTTGAGAAACACGCCTGTAAGCAAACCAGTCATTGTTTTCCAATTTAAACTCCTAGAAAACCAGTGGCGGACATACGGCCGTGCAGGCCATGCCGCCGCACGAGGGCCCCTGAAGTTCCGTTTTCTTCAGGGGCCCATTAAGTATTTTTTTTTATATATTTTTTTTTATTATTTTATTCCCCCGGGGGGCCCCCCGACTCCTATCCTCCCTCCCTCCCTCCTTCACCTCGGGGGCCCCCCTCCCGATATGCGCGGCGGGAGAGCGAGCGAGCGAGCGGCAAATGCAGGAAGTCTCCAGTTGGAGACATATTGGAGACTAAGCGGCTGGGCCTCTAGCGGATGCCTGGAGAGCCCTGAAGACTTCCTGCATTTGCCGCTCGCTCTCCCGCCGCGCATATCGGGAGGGGGCCCCCCGAGGTGAGGAAGGGAGGGAGGGAGGGAGGATAGGAGTCGGGCCCCCCACCCGGATAGCTACCCACCCGGCTACCTAACCACCTACCCACCCGGCTACCTACCTACCCACCCACCAGGCTTCCTACCTACCCACCCGACTACCTAACCACCCACCAGGCTTCCTACCTACCTACCCACCCGGCTACCTACCCACCCACCAGGCTTCCTACCTAACCACCCACCCAACTACCTAACCACCCACCCGGCTACCTACCCACCTACCCACCCGGCTACCTACCCACCCGGCTACCTACCTACCTACCCACCCGGCTACCTACCTAACCACCCACCCGGCTACCTACCTAACCACCCACCCGGCTACCTACCTAACCACCCACCCGGCTACCTACCGGGCTAGTTACCAACCCACCCACCAGGCTACCTACCCACCCACCCGGCTACCCACCCACCCACCAGGCTACCTACCTACCTACCCACCCGGCTACCTACCTAACCACCCACCCGGCTACCTACCTAACCACCCACCCGGCTACCTACCGGGCTAGTTACCAACCCACCCACCAGGCTACCTACCCACCCACCAGGCTACCTACCTACCCACCCACCAGGCTACCTACCCACCCACCAGGCTTCCTACCTACCCACCCGGCTACCTACCTACCCACCCGGCTACCTACCCACCCACCAGGCTTCCTACCTACCCACCCGGCTACCTACCTAACCACCCACCCGGCTACCTACCTACCCACCCACCCGGGTACCCACCCACCAGGCTTCCTACCTACCTACCCACCCGGCTACCTACCTAACCACCCACCCGGCTACCTACCTAACCACCCACCCGGCTACCTACCGGGCTAGTTACCAACCCACCCACCAGGCTACCTACCTACCCACCCACCAGGCTACCTACCTAACCACCCACCCGGCTACCTACCGGGCTAGTTACCAACCCACCCATCAGGCTACCTACCTACCCACCCACCCACCAGGCTACCTACCTACCCACCCACCGGGCTACCTACCTACCTACCGGGCTAGTTACCCACCCACCAGGCTACCTACCCACCCACCCACCAGGCTACCTACCCACCAGGCTACCTACCCACCCACCCACCAGGCTACCAACCCACCCACCCACTCACCCACCCACTAGGCTACCTATCCACCCAACCACCCATGGGAGCTGCGCGCCGGATGGAGGCTGGGACAGGAGGTCTGCTGTTGCAGGTGAGTAAATGTTTTTGTTTTATTTATATTAGCAGGTGTATGTTCTGGGCAGGTCTGCCACATGATTGCATGTATTTTCTTCGCAAATCTGCCGACATGATTGCATGTATTTTCTGGGCATATCTGCCGACATGATTGCACGTATTTTGTGGGCATATCTGCCGACTTGTTTGCACGTATTTTCTGGGCATATCTGCCGACTTGATTGCATGTATTTTCTGGGCATATCTGCCGACTTGTTTGCACGTATTTTCTGGGCATATCTGCCGACTTGATTGCACGTATTTTCTGGGCATATCTGCCGACTTGATTGCACGTATTTTCTGGGCATATCTGCCGACATGATTGCACGTATTTTCTGGGCATATCTGCCGACATGATTGCACGTATTTTCTGGGCATATATGTGTATTTTCTTGAGAAAACCTGCACAATAATGTGAATTTTCTGGGGAAAGGGTCACCAAAACTTGGGCCCACTGTCTTTGCGTTGCACTTTTCAAGGGAACCTGAGGTGAGAATAATATTGAGGATGCCATATTTCTCTCCTTTTAAGCAATACTAGTTGCCTGGCTGCCGTGCTGGTCCTCTGCCTCTTATTCTTTCAACCATAGACCCTGAACAAGCATGCAGCAGGTCAGGGGTTTCTGACAATATTGTCAGAACTGAGAAGATTAGCTGCATGCTTGTTGCTGGTGTAATTCAGTTTATTACTGCAGCCAAATAGATCAGCAGGGCCGCCAGGCAACTAGTATTGTTTAAAAGGAAATAAACCCTCACCCCGGGTTCGCTTTAAGTTACAGTTAGCTCCGCCCTCATCCGGTCATTGCCACGCCCATTTTTTTGCCTATCCACTATTTTTTGCCGCGGCGCGTTGTAGCCACGCCCATATAAAACAATTGGCTTTCAGTAAAAGGGCTGCTGAGAAAGCAAAACTTCCGGAGCTGAACTTTTCACTGGTAAAAGATTTCACAGCATGCGGATCTTTGAAGTTATCTGTTGGACAATAAGGCAGAGAGACCTGGCAGGTGTTTCAACATTTTCCTTCACATCCGGCGCAGCAGTTACAAAGTACACATGCCAGATCAATGACTGTAAAACCCTGTTGAGAAATAATATGGTCATTAGACAGGGCGGCGGCAGTTATGGAACTTTGTTAGTAATGATGTCACAAGCTCAAAATTCAGTCATCTGATGAGTACCGACTTTCATGAAATTCTGTATATGTCATTGTGTAAGCAAGACCAGCTAATTTTTTCCCACTTTATTTCTGCATAAAATAGGTTGTTAGATGTTATTGATGAGCAATATAAAGAAAGTTGTTTGAAAGTTTGTTTAAGCTTATTTTTTTTGTACAGTGGCAGTCATTAACCTCCCTGGCGGTACGCAGTTTCATAGGCTGCGACCGCGGGAGGATTTTTTTTAATAAAATGTAATTTAAATGCTTTCGCTAGCACTTCGCTAGCTAACTATGCCTCCCAAGCCCCGCCGCACCTCTCTGATCCCCCGATATCTGCCGGCAATATTTACTCCTCCGCGATCCTGCAAGAGCCGCAGCTTCACCAATCAGCTTCACTCGTCGCTATGGCGACGATCGGACATGACGTCATGATGTCATGCACAGTCCCGATCCTCCCCATAGCGAAGCCTGGAGCTGATTGGGAGGCTGCACCATCGTGGGATCCCTGGGGGGGTACGTATAACGGCGGCAATCGGGCGTTTTCAGGGGAGAGTGGAGGGACTTGGAGGGCATGGTTAGCTAGCGAAGTGCTAGCTTAACCATATAATACACAATGGGCTTGATTCACAAAAGAGTGCTAATTGTAAGCACGGCCGTTTTTGCGTGAATTTTCGCGTTTGCATTTTCACGGTTTTGCACGCAAACACGAATTTTCTCGCAAAATCGTTATCGTTTTCGCGCGCAAACGCAATAACGATTTTGCACAAAAATTCTGTTTAATTGCGCATGAAAATTCGCGATCGTGCGCAAACGCGAAAATTCGCATGAAAACGGCCGTGCTAACAGTTAGCACTCTTTTGTGAATCAAGCCCATTTTATTTAAAAAAAGTCCTCCGGGGGCCATGTGATCCTCTCCGGCGGCTAGCCCGAACGTAGGTTGGGCTTACCGCCAGGGAGGTTAATAAAAGTGTTGTCTTGCTGCAGATTTGGATCAGACACATCCAGAGCTGGGACAAGGTCCTCCAGCACCCAAGGCTGAGACACCAAAGTGCGCCCCTCCATCCCTCCCTCTGCAGCCGTCACACACTGACTGCTATTAGGTTAAGAGGCGCCCCAGGGCCCCCAACACCTTGGGCTTGAATCACTAAAGCGTGCTAACAGTTAGCATGCTGGTGAAAAGCCCATTATCACCACGCCTAAACTCAGTTTAGGCGTGATAAAATAAACACGCGCGCAAAGTCCCCCGCGCAATGTTTTGCGCATGCAATCGCGCCCATTAAACCCTATGCAACTTTCAGCGCGCACTGGACTTTGCGCGCAAAACTTTGCGCGCGAGTTTATTCCTCAAAACGGTGCTAACCTACTTAGTGCAATGGTTATCACGCCCAAAAGTCTTTAGGCGTGCTAAGTAGGTTTGTGAATCAAGCCCCTTAAGTCTAGTCATCTGGCTTGCAGTCACTGCTTTGTTTCCCCATTACTTATTTCTCGTTGCTTCAAACAAAATAGGGGAATGATAGCGGAGTGAGTTGTGCACTCCCTCCTACACTGCACCCTGAGGCTGGGGCCTCTCTCGCCTCTGCCTCGACCTGGCCCTGGACACATCTGCCTTCCTGTGGGTTCAAAACCAGCACTCTCCCTTATGTCACTGGCCTCAATTCACAGAGCGTTATCAAACACTTTATCAAACGTTTAATAATTTTCCTCATGGATAAAATCTAATTTTGAATTCACTACGGTGTTATAGATTTATTGATCATTTCATCGATAAAACATTTGATAAATCTATAACACCTTAGTGAATTCAAAATTAGATTTTATCCATGAGGTAAATTATCAAACGTTTGATAAAGTGTTTGATAAAGCTCCGTGAATTGAGGCCACTGTTTACATGACCATCGGTCTTATCCTATTATTTAATCCGCCAGCTTTAAAGAGAATCTGTATTGTTAAAATCGCACAAAAGTAAACATACCAGTGCGTTAGGGGACATCTCCTATTACCCTCTGTCACAATTTCGCCGCTCCTGGCCGCATTAAAAGTGGTTAAAAACAGTTTTAAAAAGTTTGTTTATAAACAAACAAAATGGCCACCAAAACAGGAAGTAGGTTGATGTACAGTATGTCCACACATAGAAAATACATTCATACACAAGCAGGCTGTATACACCCTTCCTTTTGAATCTCAAGAGATCATTTGTGTGTTTCTTTCCCCCTGCAGCTATCTTCCACTGAAGTGTCAGGCTGTTTCTTCCTGCAGAGTGCAGACAGCTCTGCCTGTATGTAATTCCTCAGTATGTGAAAGCCCAGCCAGCTCAGAGGAGGATTTATCCAGCTTGTAAAAGATAAGAGAGAAGAGAGAAGCTGCCCTAATCTAAATAATACACAGGCAGTGTGCAGAGAGGGGCCTGAAGGGGGGAGATGCATCACAGAACCACAACACTGAAGAACTTGGCAGCCTTCCAGACACAGGCTGACAAGTCTGACAAGAGAGAGATAAGTTGATTTATTACAGAGATGGTGATAGTAGAACGTGCTGCAGTAAGCCAGAACATATTAGAATAGCTTTTGGAACTTGTAGGATGATAAAAAACAGGATGCAATTTTTGTTACGGAGTCTCTTTAAGCGCTAGCAAGTCTGAAAATCAGCCATTGATACTATTTCCCTTGGTACAGGGAAAGGTGTTAGAAAACTTGCTTGGTCTATTGTATCGTCCCAGAGTTCTTTACACCTTATCCTATTTTCCCTTTCATGCTGCTGGGAAGTGATGCATTCCATCAGACATGACCATTAGCTGAGACCTGATAAAGCCCCTTAAAGAGACACTGAAGCGAAAAAAAAAAATATGATATAGTGAATTGGTTGTGTACTATGAATAATTACTAGAAGATTAGCAGCAAAGAAAATATTCTCATACTTTTATTTTCAGGTATATAGTGTTTTTTCTAACATTGCATCATTCTATAATATGTGCAGATTACACAACACTCAGCATTCAAAATGAGTCTTTCAGAGAAGTCTGTGAAGTAATGACCTCTCCTCTAGCAGAGGAAAAGTAAATAGTCCAGGAACAGTTGAGATAATAAAAGTCAGATAACAGCCCTCTCCACGACTAAGGTTGGAGAGCTTAATGGCTTGTTTGCATAGAGATAGCAACTGGAGTTTCTCAACTCTTCCTGTACTGGAAACAATTACACTGATGTATCTGATCTTAATGTTTTATTTCTTAGCTGTGCTACACATACAAATCATAATATCATCTTTTTTTTTCACTTCAGTGTCTCTTTAAGGTGCGTACACACGCCATACTGCAGCCAACGACAGGTCCATCAGACCCTCCCACTGGGCGGGCTTTCTGCTGACAGTAGGACGCAAAGTGTACACGTTGTCGGCAGACTGATAAGACTGTTTCTGACAGATCCGCTCAGTGGATCTGTCAGAAACAGTCTTTATCAGTCAAGGCTACATACTCACCTGAAGATTTTGTCACCCACGGGATTGCATAATGATCCTTGCTGGGCAACAGAGCAGCCACAGCGTAGGGATGAGGAGCGCGTGAGGTGGAGCCATTTCCGGCGGGCGGGGGAGCTGTTAGAACAATGGTGTTGTGCACTGCTTGGGCATTGCTAAAGATCAGACATGACAGATCTTTAGCAATCATTGTGCAGTTGCAGCCACCTGCCGATATCAGTATGATCCGTCCTGTATTGTTTGTTACAGGTAATTTAATTGTTCCATGGGTATGGGCCTTAACACACGCCTTCCGCTGCAGTAACTAAGCATCTGGGAGCCTCCTTTACTCAGGAGAACCCCAGAGCTCCCCATCAGTCCCCACCTCTGAAGCCCCTGGAAGCTCAGTGGGGCATCCCTGGCCCCATTGCTACTCACCCTGCATAACCCGCCAAACATCTACCAGCCCATCACTCCTACTCCTTCATTCCATTAAGGGGAACCTTAACTGAGAGGAATATGGATGTTTCCTTTTAATCTCCTGAGCGTTACGCCGCTCAGGAGGTTTTGCTAGCCTGTTTCCCCATGCTTAATTTATTAGATCCAATGGCTGCAACAGCTTTAGCTAGCACTAAGATAGCCGGTATAGGTGGCCAGCACCACACGATCGTCCCCAATCCAGTCACTTATACATTACCCAGCCTGGTTCCATCGATCACTGCAGCCTCACCGCACAGCTCCGGTCTCTCCATCGGGAGGATCGCACATGACGTCATGACGTCACCGACGTCATGTGCAGTCACGATCCTCCCCATAGAGAAGACCGGAGCTGTGCGGGGAGGCTGCAGTGATCGATGGAACCAGGCTGGGTAATGAATAAGTGACTGGATCAGGGGATTGCGGGTGATCGGGGGGTGCCGGCTACCTAGTGCTAGCTAAAGCTTTTGCAGCCATTTGATCAAATAAATTATTAATGGAGGACTCCTGAGGCTAGTGAGCGGTATGCCCGGCACAGTATCGGGCATACCGCTCAGGAGGTTAAACCGTGACACAGCTGAGGGATCAAATTACAACTATTGCTTAGTCAGAGATGAGGGGGAATTAGACAGGCTAAACTCTCTAAATACACACAGGGTGCATTTCTTTATGTTTTCCTTCTGTCCTGTGCAAGAGTTCAGGTCCACTTTAAACATTACTAAAGATATTTTCTCACAGTAAAATTTGAAATTAATTCTTTATCAACAATGAAAACACACACAGTATGTTGCAATATTGATTTTGCTACAATAACTAGGTATGAGTAGAGATAGAGTGACGCTATTTACAATGTCATTTTATGCATACTTCCTGATTCACATCACTGGTATTTACATTGGTGACGTACTTGGATTGTCCATCTTTTACTGCCTAGACATTAGAAGAGGAAATGCTTCATTCTGCAAATACTATGTGACCACATCCTTTAGATAGATAAGTAAATAACAATAAAAATGGTCCATTCAGCTCTAATGTATATATTGCATTGCATTAAGGGCCGGTTCACACTGGCACTTATCTGGTAATCCGATTTCCATTTTAACAAATCCGTTTCTGTTTTCTGAAATTCGGACGCATGAGGCAAGTGGACAAAATGGGCGCCGCCATTGACTCTCATGTTAAATATTGTTTGATGGGCGTCCAACAGGAATTTTTGGGCACCCAGTGAATAATAACGTTTACAATGGGTTCCCAGTGAATAATAACATTTACAAACATACTTACTATTGTAACAACTAGTAGCTCAGCGGCTGCCGACACGCAAGGGGTGTCTGCAGTCTCTTTCTTCCCTGGCTCGCAAGCATTCTCCGATCCCTCGGCGTCTGGCACGCCGGGAACGGTCGGTTCTCTGACTCACAGGAGGTCTGTCTCGCGCGGGCGCGCGCGGAGACAGGACCTTTATGCCAGCAGAAGGCGCGTCAGCTGACCTGCCGGTCGGCTGACTTCAGGGATGACTCTCGCCGCTCGGATTGGCGGCAATCCGAGGTGGGAGTGGCTGAGAGTCTCCCTCTTCCTCATAAGCCTTCACTTGTCATTCAGTCTTCGTCTGCTGTCGTGAATACTTACGTGTTAGCGCTCAGACCTTAGACTAGATCCCAGGTGTTGAAACCAAGGACTTCACACCTAGACTAGGAATTGTTATATTCGGGGCGTGGCCGGAGCACAGTGTGGATGGCAGCAGTGTGAAGAGCTCCTGATCCCAGCCAGCTAAAGCGACATTTCACAGCATGCCAGACGGGGAAATTCAGTCCCAAACCCCAGCAGAGGAGGAGATGGAAGCCTCCAGCACCTCACAGCAGGATATCCAGCGCCCACAACGCATCCCCGACATGTTTAAGCGGAGAAGGCCTGGGCCGCATGGAGAGCAAGATGGCGCCGGCTCCTCCGGGACGCGTAAGTCCGCATTGCCAGTTCGCATGACGAACGCATCCCATAGCAATAAACAGGCGGCAAGCGTACAAAATTCCGCATCCAGCCGCAGAGGGGCCTCACAAATACCCGCAAAGCAGGCATCCAATGTGGCCCTGCCCCGCAGTCCATCAGCCTCAGAGTCCTCTGAACAGGGGATACCCTCCCCCACCTTTCTTAGCCCAGGTAAATCTAAGCCCAGGCTGTCAGGCCCGGCAGACTCACAGGCAGAAGCTCTCTCCCTGCTCACAGCAGTCACAGGCCACAGTAGTGCATTTGCAGAGATCCCTGACTCCAATCAGCCAGTGGACCGTGCTTTTCTTAAGGATATGATGATTGCTCTGGAAACCTCCATGTCAAACAAAATACTGACTATAGCAAATTCTATGCAACAGTTTCATGATGATCTGGGAGCTCGTGTGTCACTTACTGAAGACAGTGTCTCCATGTTAATTGAGGAACACAATAAGACTGTCACTGAGCTTGAACGCCATGACTCAGCTAATGAGGCTACGCAGCTGAAGACTGCTGACCTAGAGGACCGTAATCGCCGCTGTAATCTTAAATTCAGGGGTATCGTTGAATCGATAAACAGCGCACAATTGAAAGGCTATTTGATAGAAATGGTTAGGTCAGCAGTACCTCAATTTTCCAGCATTGAATACACAATCGAACGGGCTCACAGACTGCCTAAGCCCGCCTTTCTACCTGAGAGAATTCCTAGAGATACCATAGCATGCTTTCAGTTTTACCACGTTAAAGATGCCTTTTCTTCTTACATGCGCCAGAATAAACAACTTCTGGATCCATACAGCAACATCAAAGTCTTCACTGACTTGTCACAGTTCACGTTACAACGACGCAGGTCCCTGGCTCCTCTAACAGCCTTTCTCAGAGAGCAACAGATGCAGTATAAGTGGGGATTCCCCACTAAACTTCTACTTTCCCGTAACGGCAAAATCCACGTCATATCTACACTGGAGCAAGGAGTTTCTCTTTTGAACTCACTAGGCCTACAAGTCACTCTCGCTCAATTGGAGAAATATCGTAAACAACCATTGAACAACGCTCCCCGCTCATGGCGCTCTAACACTTAAAATGGCAGGGAAACGGTCCTTCACCGCTGCACCACTTTAACTGTTCTCTACCCAATTTGGGTTTAGTGATACGGGTATTACCCCCCCTCTCAGTGTGGTCCGGGTTAAGCCACTGAGAGTTTCTGGGCCTACTAGTCGTGGGACAGTTAGGAGTGATTGCCCAGAGATAATGATGATTTTATGTCTGTTTTATATGTTTGGTTTAAGTAGCTATGTTCCTGCAATCTCAGGATATTTGAGTCTCTCCTTTCATTTTACAGGAGTCCTGTCTATTCAAAAAGACAATGAGCCACTAAGTGTAAATGCTGTATTTTTCATCGTTACAGTTCTCTCATGCCTAGAATGTTCAATATGATAACACATAATGTCCAGGGGTTAAATGAGCCAGTCAAATGTAGAAAAGCATTTCAACATTATCAGAGCCTGAAAGCCTCAGTCTTGTTTTTACAAGAGACGCATTTTATTAACTCTAAACCACCCACTTTTTTGCACCGGGCATATAACAAGGCCTATTATGCCTCATTTACCAAAAAAGCTAGAGGAGTTGCAATAGTGTTCCATAATTCAGTCTCATTCACACATATTGATTCTTTTATGGACCCGGAAGGCAGAATTTTAATTCTCAAAGGTATTCTGGAGGGTAAAGCTGTTACACTGATTAATTGTTATGCTCCCAATGCCTCTAAAACTGCCTTCTTACAACTTTTATCATCCCAACTGGATAGACTATCCTCAACACACTTGATAGTTGCAGGAGACTTCAACGCGGTAGCTAATCCACTTCTGGATAGATCGGTTCAATCCCCTTTCGCACAAACTTTCCCGAGAAAACTCACTAGCTTCCTTTCTAGAACTAAAGTTATAGATATATGGAGAGCCCATAACATCGGCTGTAGGCAATATACCTTTTTTTCTCACCCTCGTCAATCCTATGCCCGCTTAGACTACATTTACTTGTCCCCAATAATTGCCTCTAACTCTACCTCCTCGGATATTATTACTTGTGGCTGGTCTGACCATCATATGGTTCAGTCCTCCTTGACTGGTTTCGGTATACCCTTCAATCCTGGCAACTGGAGACTCAACGACTCTCTTTTGGCTGAGGATTCAGATAGACAGGCTGTGATGGGAGAGTTGGAGGAATATTTTTTGTTTAACAATGAGGATAACACCTCCCCTATTCTAAGATGGGCAGCACATAAACCAGTTCTGAGAGGTATCTTTATGGCAAAAGCAGCACGGGCAAAGAAACTAAAATCACAAAGAATTCAGGCATTAACTGCCGAGCTAGACTTACTATATAAACGGCATTATGGCACAACAACTAGAGAAATTTTACATGAAATTAACCTGAAAAGAACCGAATTGAACTCTATACTAGATAACTCTCATGCTAAAGCGTTGAAGTTCTCCAAAGCAAAGTTCCTCCTACGAGGCAATAACCCTTCTACTCAGTTTGCACGTAAATTAAACCAGTACTATAAACCCCCACATGTCTATAAATTAAAAAGCCCTGGAGGCAGAGAGGAGGTATTACCTCCTAAAGTCTTAAAAATATTTGAGGACTATTATAAAAATTTGCTAGGAACCGAAATATCATCTAACATTACGGAACTTAAAGCATGGTTGGATACTTTGCAGTTGCCCTCCCTTTCACCAGATCAGCTGCATACTCTTAATGCTCCGATCACCCCCATAGAAGTATCAGCTTCAATTAAGTTACTTAAATCCTCCACTGCCCCGGGACCGGACGGGTTTTCACCCTTATATTATAAAAAATTTGCTGACACACTATTGCACCCTCTGACCTCTATGTTTAATGCTGTTCTCCAAGGTGAAAAACTCCCCTCAGACATGCTATTGGCCAATATGACCCTGCTTTCTAAACCGGATACTGACCCAGAGGCGGGACAAGGTCCTCCAGCACCCAAGGCTGAGACACCAAAGTGCGCCCCTCCATCCCTCCCACCCCAGCTGTCACACACTAATTGCTATTACACTAAGAGGGCCACAGGGCCCCCAACCTCCCCAACACCTTAATATCTAGTTATCTGGCTTGCAGTCACTGCCCCGTATCCCCTTTTCTTATTTCTCTCTGCTTCAAACACAATTAGGAATGACAGCTGAATGAATTCTGCGCCCTCTCCTATACTGCGCCCTGAGGTTGGAGCCTCTCCAGCCTATGCCTCGGCCCGGCCCTGTACTGACCACTCTACCCTGGCAGGATTCAGACCTATATCTATCCTTAACAATATCAAACTTTTTGCTAAAATCCTAGCTTCTAGATTAGGCTCCATGGTGCATGATCTTGTCGCTCCCACTCAAACTGGATTCATCCCAGGTAGGCAAGGCTCTGATAATGTTAGGTTAGCTGTTAACATATTACAGGATGCTGAACTTAAAAACTCTAGATTTATGATGTTGGGTTTAGACATTAGTAAGGCATTCGATTCAGTGGGTTGGCAGTATTTGACCACTGCTTTCAAAGGCTTTGGCCTAACTGGCCCTATAATTACAGCAGTTTCAGCATTGTATGACTCCCCATCTACAGTGATCCGCATCCCTGGTGCATCATCCGCTCCTATTCAGCTCAAACGTGGAACCCGTCAGGGTTGCCCTCTCTCCCCATTGCTATTCGCTCTTGCTTTAGAGCCTCTGGCAGTGGCGATTAGACGACATCCCGACATCCATGGTTATGGAATTGACAACATCAAATTAACTCTGTATGCTGACGATGCTCTCCTGTTCCTGACTAGACTTATAACAACCATGCCCAATTTAATCCAAATATTGGATACGTTCGCCAAATTTTCTGGCCTTAAGGTAAATCCCGCTAAATCCACAGCCCTCCCGATTAATCTCTATCCACATACAATTAAATGGTTAGACTCTACTTACGGGTTCAAATGGAGTAAAACTAAATTTAAATACTTGGGAGTCTTTCTTACACCCAGCTATGGGGATCTGTACGGAACTAACTTTTCACATGCAGTCAATAATATTACTCAACTCCTGAAAACATGGTCCTCATTTAAGGTTTCATGGCTAGGCAGATGTGTAGCATGTAAAATGATTATTCTACCCAAATTGTTATATTTGTTTCGCATGCTCCCAATAACTATAACTAAAAAATCGTTATCTAGCATACAGTCACAAATTAATAAGTTCATTTGGGATGGCAAACCAGCTAGAATTCGAGCACAAGTCCTGTACAGACCCCCTTTACAGGGTGGTATCGGTCTACCCAGCCTATGGCATTATTACTTAGCCTCTAAGCTCAGTCAAATCTTGGATTGGGGAATAAATTCTAACCCTCCCACCTGGTATCAATTTGAATCTACCACAATCTTCCCATTTTACCTATCTACATTGGTCACGGTTGTAACTAAAAGAGACACATCAACTCTTGCTAGCAGGAACAGGATTGTTTTGTCACTGACTAAGCTATGGATCTCGATTGCCTCATCATATAAGCTTATGACCTTTCCCTCCTCCAGGATCTCCATTTTTGGTAATCCTCGCTTTATTCCGGCTTTTAGGAACCCACAGTTGTTTTCCTGGTGGAGGGATAAAGGCCGTTCAACTGCCAATAAATTTTGGATTAGAGATGTTCCAATTACATTTAATATGCTCAGATTTAGTCAAGATGCCCCCCCAGAGGAGGTATTTCGCTTTGATCAGATAAAACATTACTTCTCCTCCATCTTTTCTTCACCCCCAGAGTTTGAACCCTCAATGTTTGAGTCACTCTATTTTGGATTTTCACGACAAAAAGGATTAATCTCATCTCTATATGCCCAGTTGATAGGTTGTGATAGTGAGAATAAACTGATATATATGAGAGCTTGGGAGCACGACTTAGGAACTCAATTTGAGCCAACAGATTGGTCTTATATCCGAACCGCTGTCTCTGGTGTAGTCAAATCTAATATGGTCAAGGACACGGCACTCAAGATCTTGTTTCGCTGGTATTACACCCCGGCTAAAATTTATCCCTCGGTTCCATCGACCTGCTTTAGAGTATGTGGAATGGAAGGAACGATACTGCATGTCTTTTGGGACTGCCCCAGAGCACAGCGGTTCTGGGACTCATGGAAAACCATGATCCGAGAGGGGTTTGGCTTTCTGGTTTCGTTATCCGCCTCCCAGGCTCTGTTATATACTTTTAATGATGAAGTGCCAGGTAGATTTAGGCCTTTATATAGATACATGCTACTAGCCGCTCAGTGGTCAATAGCCTTCAAATGGAAAACCACAGATCTAGAGCTATCACTAGTTACGCAACGTCTAGACCTAATGATGATAATGGATCGGGTTTATTTTTATAGCATTGAGAATATGACAAGATTTGATCTCATTTGGCAATCCTGAAAAACATATAGGAGTTCTTAACTTCCCTTGGACATATGTATTCATTCATTATAGTATGATGTACAGGATTGGAATTATTTAGGACTCTTGTAACCAGATACCTTATGCAGGAATGTATCTTGATAGCTCGTTCTTTCCTTTTTTTCCTGTCTCTTGTTTTTATGTATGTTGTTCTTTTTTTTTAGTTTTATGTATGTGTTAGAGAGAGCAATATAATCTTATATCAAGAACAGATAGGACGGACTGACCCCTGGGATCTCAGAAGGAGGTACCAGGAACCCCATTTCCCAGGCCGGACGGCCCAACTATCTATGCTATGTCCTTCAGATGCTCCCCCATATTTTCTTGATGTTCAGTTGGTATATTAATACCATTTGTTTTATTTGTTCTGCTTTCAAAAGCTTTGTATATTTGTTGATCTGCTCAATAAAGCTTTTTAATACAAAAAAAAGGAATTGTTATATTGTTATTGATTACCTGTGTATGACTCTGGCTATATCTCTGACCCTGCTTCCTGTTTAACATTTCTGTACTTCTGCCTATCTGACTAGTTGCTGAACCTCTACCTGTTACCCGTTATCCCTTTGCCTCACGATTCTGTACTGATACTTACCTCTCTGTTGCCGAACCTTGCCTGTCTGACCACTCTGCCCTCACCAGTGGGCTTAGCCTCTGGTGAGGGATTCTTAGTATCGAATCACCTGCTCCTCAGGTGATCCTTACTTGCAGTATTGTTTGTAACACCTGCTCCTCAGGTGTCCACTAGACTGCAGTATAGTCTTAATCACCTACTCTTCAGGTGATCAGTAGTTGCAGCATTGTTTGTAACACCTGCTCCTCAGGTGTCCACTAGACTGCAGTATAGTCTTAATCACCTGCTCCTCAGGTGATCATTAGTTGCAGAATTGTTTGTATCACCTGGTCCCCAGGTGATCACTAGGTTGCAGTATAGTCTGAATCACCCGCTCCTCGGGAGATTCCATCAGCATCACCAGTTGCTGGGGCTTGTTATCTGTTACACTGTCTGTGTACTGATAGTACCTCACCAGCCCCTCTGGTGAGGTCTCACCAAATTACTAAGTTACTGTCTGTGTATTATAGTACCTTACCAGCCCCTCTGGTAAGGTCTTGCAAAACTAATAAAGTTACGGTTGCACCAAGCACTACACTCTTAGCACCCTTTAAGCTATAATAGTATTATTGGTGATTCTGCAGATCACCACATAATCAGGTATAGCGTATGCATTATTGGTGATTCTGCAGATCACCATATAATCAGACATCTGAGTTGCTACACCCAACCGTTACAACTATATAATAACATTTACAAACATACTTACCATAGTTATCGTTTCTGTCTACGTAAAGTTTAACGACTAGAACAATATTTTCTGGAAAATACAAATACTCCTCAAATAACTAAATATATTGAATGAAAAAAATAATTTGATAAACGATTTGGGAATTTTAGGGTTAGGCACTACTAGTGGAGTTTTAAGGTTTAAAAGGTTTACAATTAAATTGTTATTTATCATATTATTGTCCTATTATTTCGGGGATTGGGGGGTCTTAAGGTTAGGCAACACCAGGGAGGTCTTAGGGTTAGGCACTACCAGGGGGGTCTTAGGGTTAGGCACCACCAGGGGGGTCTTAGGGTTAGGCACCACCAGGGAGGTTTTAGGGTTAGGCACCACCAGGGGGGTTTTAGGGTTAGGCACCACCAGGGGGGTTTAAGGGTTAGGGATAGGTAGAGGGCGGGTTCTGTGTGAGAGTAGGGCTAGGTTTAGTTGTAGTAAAATGATGTTAATATTTACTAATGGTTTACTATAGTTATAACGAATGTTTTTTTTCATTGTTATGATATTGTCTGATTTTATTACATGAAGAAACAATAAAGGTTATAGACAATATTATACCATTACGATTATGCATATATTATCGTTTTCAGTTAGAGATGAGCGTAATGACGTAACTACGATTCCGCGAAATTTCGCGTAATTAGTGTAATTACGATTATGGCCGTAAGTACATAATCGTAATGAAGAAGGATTTTGCGAAATTTCGCGTAAGCGTAATTTTTCGCGTAATTTTCGCATTACAGTGGGTATTACGAAATTAATGCGTATGGCCATGCTCCCAAGCGGAAAAGTTGACGCATGGATCAATGATAGGTAGCTGCCGACTTTAAGGGTTAATAGCAAAGCCCCCTTAAATGCTAAGAGCCTCAAATTTGGAGAATATATTAAGGAGATCAGGAGGAATAAGAGGAAAAAATTTTTTTTCAAAAAGACATTATAGTTTTTGAGAAAATCGATGTTAAAGTTTCAAAGTAAAAATTTATACATTTAAAAACCCGCCGACTTTAACGGTTAATAGCAAAGCCTGCTTAAAGTTTAGGAACACCAAATTCCTAGGGTATATTAAGGGGATCAGTGGGAATAAGAGGAAAAATTTTTTTTCAAAAAGACCTTATAGTTTTTGAGAAAATCGATTTTTAAGTTTCAAGGGCAAAAATGTCTTTTAAATGCGGAAAATGTCAGTTTTTTTGCACAGGTAACAATAGTGTATTATTTTCATAGATTCCCCCAAGTGGGAAGAGCTTTACTTACTTCGTTCTGAGTGTGGGAAATATAAAAAAAAAACGACGTGGGGTCCCCCCTCCCAGACCTCTTTAACCCCTTGTCCCCCATGCAGGCTGGGATAGCCAGAATGCGGAGCACCGGCCGCGTGGGGCTCCGCACCCTGACTATACCAGCCCGCATGCTCCATGGATTGGGGGGTCTTGGAAGGGGAGGGGCAGCCAAGCTTTCCCCTCCCCCTCCGAGCCCTTGTCCAATCCAAGGACAAGGGGCTCTTCTCCACCTCCGATGGGCGGTGGAGGTGGAGGCCGCGATTTCCTGGGGGGGGTTCATGGTGGAATCTGGGAGTCCCCTTTAAAAAGGGGTCCCCCAGATGCCCACCCCCCCTCCCAGGAGAAATGAGTATAGAGGTACTTGTACCCCTTACCCATTTGCTTTAAGAGTTAAAAGTAAATAAACACACAAACACTTAGAAAAAAGTATTTTAATTGAACAAAAAACATAACCACGAAAAAAGTCCTTTAATATTCTTAATTAACCATTAATACTTACCTGTCCCTTTAAATAAATGATCCCACGCAATATCCTCGGAAATGTTCTATCAGTTACAATGTAACAAAGTTATTACAATGTAACAACTTTGTTACATTGTAACTACGCCGCACCCGACGTCACTCGCCGCTCAGCCGCGCATACGCGTCCGTGCAGGACGCTAAGTCCCCGCAGCTCCCGCTGTCCCCCCCGCCCACATCTGTCACCCACATGTCACCCACATGTGGGTGACATGTGGGTGACATGTGGGAGAGGCGGGGAGGGCAGCGGAGCCGGCGGGGACTTAGCGTCCTGCACGGAGTCCGGACCCGACAGAGCTCTGAGCTATATAGCTCAGAGCTCTCTAAGCATCTTTGTATTTGGGCTCCAAGGAGCCCCATTGGTCCTTAGCAGACCAATGGGGTTTCTTCTAATCAGAAGGAACCCCATTGGTCTGCTAAGGACCAATGGGGCTCCTTGGAGCCCAAATACAAAGATGCTTAGAGAGCTCTGAGCTATATAGCTCAGAGCTCTGTCGGGTCCGTGCAGCGGCTGAGCGGCGAGTGACGTCGGGTGCGGCGTAGTTACAATGTAACAAAGTTGTTACATTGTAATAACTTTGTTACATTGTAACTGATAGAACATTTCCGAGGATATTGCGTGGGATCATTTATTTAAAGGGACAGGTAAGTATCAAGGGAGCAGTGCCAGGTGCCTTCTAAAAGAACGCCTTTATACAATCAGCTCCATCACAGGTACTACTAAACCTATACCCAGGTTGGATGACGTTGTTTCTCAAATTGTTAAGAGAACTCAAAAGTGCAAAGTTTCACGGGTAGTTCCCGTCCTGAAAGAGAACATGACATGGGACAAAGGGGAACAGGTTTTGATCCAAGACGACCACATTTTGTTACAAAGGTTAAACAAACAGTACACTAAGTTAGAGGTAAGATTTCACCATGATACAGGTGATCTTCACGAGGTAGAATACAAAAATGAGCAGGTGAGTTCCAGTCTGACCTGGTGGACAAAGGTTCCGGTGATGTTCCAGGGACACTCGGACTGGGCCTCTGCGGTTCCAAAGTTCTTTCTACACCCACTGGTCGTCTGGATGGGGATGACAACTTTAGGCATCATTATCCAGGTGAGGTTGCGTGTTAAAATTACGTAAAACAAATTAACCTGGTCCAGAGATTGGTGCCTCATAAACAATCTCCTGAACCGATATTTTCAAATTAAGGGATATACAGGGTTACGGGTATAGGTTTAGTAGTACCTGTGATGGAGCTGATTGTATAAAGGCGTTCTTTTAGAAGGCACCTGGCACTGCTCCCTTGAGTAACAACCAAACGAGTTTCACTTTTCTGTGGTCATGCAAGTTTGTGAGTGATACGTAAGTGACGCAAATGCTGAGCATGTGGTATAGAGGGACTTAGAAGTAGGGCCTCCCCAGAGAGCCTGGTTACAGGAAGACCAAGAGGTCTTGCTCTCTCTCTTCCAGGGGTAATCGCCTAGAGCAGAGAAGTTGTGTGAGCACGAACATCGAAAAGTGAAACATAAAAGAAAAGAAACCAGGTACTGGGAGGTTCAGACGCTGGGATCTGCGGGTCAAGCCGTTTTAGGGGGGATTGTTATAATTTAAGTAGGCCTCAGTTACTTGGCCTGAGTTTTATGTAAAAGGCTTGTCCGCAGTGTATGCCTTTAAAATAAATAGAGGTTTTGTGATGCAGGCAGAGGCATCTCAGGGTCTGCGTGTAGCAGAGGATACACGCAGATACTGAGAACATGTTCCTAAAAGAAGGCCATCGGACTACTCTGACCTTAACACTACACCACAGGAACAGAAAACATTGGCCATGTTTACTAAACATCCACGTTCCTGCATATGGGTCAAATGCCTCATTGATTATTAATCAAGTAGGTGTGTATGATGACACCACGAGTGGGTCCACCAATAATCTGGTCTAGGGGGGGCGAAGATGATGTCATATTTAACGCTTTCCTAGTCGGTATAAAAGGCTGAGGGAGCTACGAGAGCTCACTTCTGCTTCTGCTTCTTCCTTCTGCACTAGCTAGCAAGGCTGACTGGGACGACTTCTAAGCATGTTCTTCCTTTCTGTAATCTGATATAATGTATGCTGTACATAGGTAGTTTAGTGTAACGTAGTTAGGAAGAAGGTACCTGATAGACTCCAGCAGGGAGTCTAATCACGAGCTTGTAATGCAACATGAAGATTGGCATGGCTAGGATATGATGTATGTATCTATCTGTATTCCTGTTTCCTGAATAAATAACGTAAACATTGAAGAAGCCTGAGAAAGTCTATATCCTGTTTGCGGTGTGGAGAGTCAAGTGATCTCACAGTCTGTGAGACAATGGTGTCGAAGCAAGGTGATTAGAACAGTTTATAACAACACACACACACACACACACTACACACACAACCCTCCCTGACAGTCTGTGTGTCTCCCAATCTGCAGTGGCAGCGTGACAACTTCTCCCTGGCCTGGATTACGTCGCCCTTCAAGTATCCGTCCTGCATGCATCAGGGGACGGGGAGGGGGGCCGAGAAAGGATCCAAGCAAGACATTCAGGAGGAAGAAAAAAAGGATGCCTCCAGGTACTAGTGCCCGCTGCCGCACACTACAGCAACAGCCTAATAGTCTAATGCGTCCTCGCGCTCATTAATGCAAATGGGCAGGCGGTGGGCCCCAGAGCAGCGGGCCCCTTCTCAGGCTTCTCCCCTTTAGGCCACCCCCCTGCATATACATCCCTTGCAGGTGTGGTCGTTACGCCAGTGCCTACCTCCCAATTCTGTATTATGTATCAGTGTCTATATTTGTGTATACCACTGTCTGTATTTATTATGTATGTATGTTTGTTTCTTACTCTGTACAGCGCCATGGAATATGTTGGCACTTTATAAATCAATAATATTCTTGGATAACTGTAGTGTTGTCCAACTTACCTGGGGTACCAATGAATATCACATTGTCTTATATTACTAATATATGACTATACTGTATTTATTAATCCTACAGGTTTTATTTTAGCCTTGAACTTGTTTAATCCCAATTTTATGATAATATAATTCATTGTGATTATATAGAAACCATTACCCCCCACCCTTCCCTGGTTATTACATATATTGAGAGGAACTGTAAAGTCTTGCTGACAACCCCCTACACAGCGTCAGGAAAGGGCGGTGTCACGGAATAGCCGTGAGAAACGCAGGTGAATCTAGAGAATTCACAGTCGCTTTCCTGATCACTCCCTGTCGGATCTGTGCAGTCATGCAAGCGATCAGAAAGCGACAATTTTGTGTTTTTTAATCCAGAGACCTGTTCCCCTGTGAGCAAAGCATTCCCCTCAGGAATGTCGCACGTGGCTGGATTCCCTGCAGGGACCAGCTCCTTTTCCCCCACAGCCAGATGGCCCCATGAAAAGAAAAAGGAAACTGGCTCTCCAGGGGGCCATGACAAAGCAGCCAGAACGGCACCGACCAGGCAGATAGGAAAACCTGGGGGATAGGGTTTCTTACCTATTAAATGGAGACCGTATATCGCACAGCTATAAAATTCATATCGTCTTGTTCGGTAAAACCTGGCTATCGTGCTGATATGACATTCATGGTGATAGCCTGTCCGGGTATTGAGATATGAATCTTCTCAGGAGCCTGACCCGCTGGCTTAGCCATGTCTGATGTCATATTAATCTGTATTTTCCAACAAGTATGAATCTCTTACCCCCCTAAATATAACGTGTATGGTTCAGGAGTTACAGCATTTCATAAGTTTAGCCCTAAAATCTCTCAGAGGGAATGAACTTTCATTTGTTGGTAACTCAGAGGGGGCCGGCATTGCCACACCCCCAAACCAGCTTCATCAAAAGCACAGAGCCAGCAGGCGGGCTTCAGTCCTCCCAATTCCATCTCCCTGAGAGCACCTTGCCAGCCAGAGGACACAGGGCTGGCGGCCATCTTGTCTAAGCTGAAGCAAAGGACACATGGCTAGCGGCCATCTTGATTGGCCATCTTCTGTAACCTGGAACAAAGAATTCTGCTGAACTTGAAACAAAGGACTTGATGATTTTCCCACAAAAGGACATATTTCCACAAACCCTAAGTATTTTCTCCCTTTTATTTTTCATGCTGGCTATTACTGTTTTAATAATTGTTGATTTTAATAATTGTCTGTATATATTAATTATTTATATTGCTGTGAATAAAAGACTTCCTCCAAGTCATTCACTGTTCCGCTACCCTGCTTATCAGCCGCACAACTGAACCAGACTTCCGAAGAGACGCTACTCTTGTATTGTGGTTAACTAGTCAGAATAGAGTGTGTTTAACCGTTTTATTCGCAGGACTAGTCAGTCAACGGGCTCCTCTGTCCAGACCGCAAATGGCCTTCCAAACGGTGCCAGCGCACGGATCGTGCAAACTCTGGTCGCAGTCAATGCGTAGGAACCATTGGGAATGGGCCGCAGACAAACCAGAAGGGAGCCTGTGAGATATGGGTGATTACAACTTTAAACACTAGTTTTGGGTATCTGCCACCACCTCTGTTACCATGGGACAGAGGAGCCCGTTGACTGACTAGTCCTGCGAATAAAACGGTTAAACACACTCTATTCTGACTAGTTAACCACAATACAAGAGTAGCGTCTCTTCGGAAGTCTGGTTCAGTTGTGCTGCTGATAAGCAGGGTAGCGGAACAGTGAATGACTTGGAGGAAGTCTTTTATTCACAGCAATATAAATAATTAATATATACAGACAATTATTAAAATCAACAATTATTAAAACAGTAATAGCCAGCATGAAAAATAAAAGGGAGAAAATACTTAGGGTTTGTGGAAATATTTCCTTTTGTGGGAAAATCATCAAGTCCTTGGTTTCAAGTTCAGCAGAATTCTTTGTTCCAGGTTACAGAAGATGGCCAATCAAGATGGCCGCTAGCCATGTGTCCTTTGCTTCAGCTTAGACAAGATGGCCGCCAGCCCTGTGTCCTCTGGCTGGCAAGGTGCTCTCAGGGAGATGGAATTGGGAGGACTGAAGCCCGCCTGCTGGCTCTGTGCTTTTGATGAAGCTGGTTTGGGGGTGTGGCAATGCCGGCCCCCTCTGAGTTACCAACAAATGAAAGTTCATTCCCTCTGAGAGATTTTAGGGCTAAACTTATGAAATGCTGTAACTCCTGAACCATACACGTTATATTTAGGGGGGTAAGAGATTCATACTTGTTGGAAAATACAGATTAATATGACATCAGGCATGGCTAAGCCAGCGGGTCAGGCTCCTGAGAAGATTCATATATCAATACCCGGACAGGCTATCACCATGAATGTCATATCAGCACGATAGCCAGGTTTTACCGAACAAGACGATATGAATTTTATAGCTGTGCGATATACGGTCTCCATTTAATAGGTAAGAAACCCTATCCCCCAGGTTTTCCTATCTGCCTGGTCGGTGCCGTTCTGGCTGCTTTGTCATGGCCCCCTGGAGAGCCAGTTTCCTTTTTCTTTTCATGGGGCCATCTGGCTGTGGGGGAAAAGGAGCTGGTCCCTGCAGGGAATCCAGCCACGTGCGACATTTCTGAGGGGAATGCTTTGCTCACAGGGGAACAGGTCTCTGGATTAAAAAACACAAAATTGTCGCTTTCTGATCGCTTGCATGACTGCACAGATCCGACAGGGAGCGATCAGGAAAGCGACTGTGAATTCTCTAGATTCACCTGCGATTCTCACGGCTATTCTGTGACACCTTCTGTTCTCCATTGCTCTACCTGTGTGTCCCCTTCTGTCTCCAGTGTGTCCCACTGTGTCCCCTCCTGGTCTCCCTGTGTCTCCTCCTATGCCCCCCTGTGCCCCCCCTGTGTCTTTTTCCTGGTCCGCCGTGTCTCCTCCTATGTCCCCCTGTGTCTCCTCCTATGTCCCCTCTTGGTCCCCCTGTGCCTCCTCTTGTGTCCCCTCCTGGTACCCCTCTGTCTCCTGGTCCCACTTTGCCTTTTCCCAGTCCCCGTGTCCCTTCCCCCCTGTCCCCCCTCTTCTGCTAGTCTCCTCTGCTCCCCTGTTTAAATTAAAATAGCGACAGCGTGGCTTACCTTCCTAGCGCTGGGTGATCTCCTCCATCCCCGGCTGGTCTTCTCCGCTCCCTGTCGAAGATAGAAACAAGATCACATCATCAACAAAAGCTTGCACTAGAGGCAGCCACGTGACGCAGGAGATGTCTGCAGATTGCCAGCGCTGGAATCGCCGGCTGAGGAGAGCCGCTCTGCTGCTATTCTATCTTTGACAGGGAGCAGAGAGGACCAGCCAGGGGCGGAGAAGACCAGCTGGGGACAGAAGAGACCACCCAGCTCTGGAAGCTCTAGGAAGGTAAGCCACGCTGTCCCTATTTTATTTTAAAAAGGGGAGCGGATGAGATCAGCGGGGGACAAAGCAGGGAATCCCCGACATTGCGGCGGGTCGGTGGTTCATATCAGCGGGCGATCGTAAGTCAAGGATTCCCTGCCAGGGACTTTTTTTCTCCATTTTTGGGGAGAAAAAGTGTATCTTTTATTCCAGAAAATACGGTATAGATTATGTAGTCAGTGTTTGCTCATTGTAAAATTCTTCCTCTCCCTGATTTACATTCTGAAATGTAACATTGGTGGTGACATCTTTAGTTCTGACAGGTGATCGTTATGGAATGTTTGTCACTGAGAGTTCTATGCACAGAGAGAGATACTGCTTGCTTGGCAGTTGGAAACAGCCGTTATTTCCCACAATGGAACAAGGTTCACAGTTAGCAAACTGTCAGGACCATGGTCATAACATCACACCGTGGGAGGGGTTTCAACACAATATCAGCCATACAGATGTCCCTCATGATATAATTGAGAAAAGGGGATATCAGCTACTGATTGGGATGAAATTTAATCCTAGGTTAAAGTTTCTTATAAATTGGTTATATATGGAACACCAGTGTTCTTAATATATGCTTATTTATATGCACAATTTATGTCACTTTTTTTTTTTAAATATTCAGTTTTCAGATAAGCATGTTTGACAGGCAATCTTACTGATGTGTTTACAGACACCTTTTTCCTGAGCAGATATGTTGTCCTGAAAAACAGGTTGTATGCTGTTGCATGAATCTTTATTTGATTTTAGAGTCATACAGTATATTAGGAGGTGTTAGACATACACTGCTTTTTATATTTACATTTTTTTTTAATACCACCTAAATCATTTTTACGCTATCCATAATGTTACCAAACAGATCCAGGCTATGTCAACAGTTTAGTGTAAATATTTCATTGGTTAACATGTTGGCAAGTTACTAGAAAGCAGTTATTATCAATGGGTCAACTATTTAGTGGGAGGATAATAAAGTATTTTTTTTTCCATGAAGTTCCAACTTTTACCACAAGATGTCCTCCCGTGAAAGGAAACAGATAAGGAAGCCACTGAATGGATAACAGTGCTGTTATTCTGCCAATGCTGAAATTCTATGCCTACTAATCAGATGATTCCGACATAGCAAAATATGAGTTGCACCGTTGTATCTTTAAATACATAATCAGCACTCATTTGGGAACATCTTTCATTTCTGCTTAATAAATAACTTTCTAAAGGCAATACATTATTCATTCTATTCCATTATGCTTCTATTCCATTATTCCAAAGTGCCTGTACAGGAGTGATCAGATCGGGTTTGTTACATCATAGAAACATTTGTGCACATTTTGTTCCAGTTGTAGAAAGTTAAAGTGGGCTAAAACTCTGACATAACATTCAATAAAAACATGTTTTTCTACTTTGTATTACCCATACAGTTATATTTGCTTGTGTGCACAAGTAATGTTGTCTATCTACAAATTACACATTCCCAAAGTACAGTTTATCTGCTCTGAAAGCTGCCATTGCATTTTATTGCATAGCTGCTGTATTTATATATCAAACTCTATCTAGTGATCACTTCTTAGTTGCACACATACTAGAAGCAGAAAGAGCTTGTTTTTAGCAGTTGCTAATGTTTACTAAATGTATCTGGCAAAAGAATGTAAACAAAAGATAATGTTATCACCTCTTCAGATGCGGCCAGAAGTTGCCCACTAAAGCAAGGAGCTTTCCACTGAAGAACAAAGTGCTGTGTTTAACTGTTTGAATGCTGTTCTGCTACAAATGTTTAGTAGGTTTTATGCTGTAAATAATCTTTTAGCACGAAGAGGAAATGTTGAGTTTTATACCACTTTAAATATTGTTCATTATGGTATCAATCAAAATTTGCAAATAAATGTGATAATTAATATGAATAACGAACATTATAAAACAAGACACATCTTAGGCCTGAGACCTACTAGCAGTGCTCTTCTAAGCTCTTGTGATTTGAAAATATAATATAATGCTATGGGGATTTTTAAAAATCACATCCCCAACTGAGGTCACACACCTTGCATTACACGTCACAAGCATTTAGAAAAGGCTTAGAAAGACGCTAGGGGGTTCCAGGCCTTAGAATGGTTTAAGGGTGCGCCGTTAGGCATAACAGTCATAGGACCACAATGAAGTGTTGGAGCATTAGATCCTCAGTTTGTTCCTAACCCTCTGTTTTGTTTTTCGTTTTTTTGTTTCCCTAACCCTGTGACTACTAACTAGCCGTCATTTGTATTTAAAGGACAACTATTGTGTAAAATGTAAAATACATACATATAATATGTAGATTCCTCCCAGAGTTCCTATGTTGGTGTCACTTACAGAAGGTAGTGATCTAACAGATTGTGGACTAGTCCATCTCCTCAAGAAGGAGGACTCCACCCTCCCTTCTTCCTCTAATTGTCATACAAACAGCCTTAAAGGACCATTATCGCGAAAATCGTTAAATATAAAGTACACGTAAACATATACCAATGAGAAGTACATTTCTCCAAGAGTAAAATGAGACATAAATTACTTTTCTCCTATGTTGCTGTCACTTATAGTAGATAATAGTGATGTCGCGAACTTCCGATTTTTGGTTCGCGAATGGGGTTCGCGAACCGCAATAGACTTCAATGGGGAGGCGAACTTTGAAGAATAGAAAAAATTATGCTGGTCACAAAAGTGAGGGAGAACATGTTTCAAGGGGTCTAACACCTGGAGGGGGGCATGGCGGAGTGGGATACACGCCCAAAGTCCCAGGGAAAAATCTGGATTTGATGCAAAGCAGCGTTTTAAGGGCAGAAATCACATTGAATGCTAATTTGCGGGCCTAAAGTGCTTTCAAACATCTTGCTTATGTATACATCAATCAGGGAGTGTAATTAGAGTACTGCTTCACACTGACACACCAAACTCACTGTGTAACGCACCGCAAACAGCTGTTTGTGTAGTGACGGCCGTGCTGGACTGATGCGCAACATGGCCAGAGTGCAGGCCGTGGCAGTTTTCCAGCCCATATGGTCGCCGGGCTGTGGTAGCTCAATGATAGAACAACAGTGACTGTCCAGCTGATCAAATTTGGTCTGTCCACAATGAAGCAACGACCTTATTATCTTCTTGTATGTAGGTAGGCATAGGTAGGAGTCCCAGTATAGGTAGGTAGGCATAGGTAGGTGCCTCCGTAGTTAGCTAGGCATAGGTAGGAGACCCAGTATAGGTAGGTAGGCATAGGTAGGTGTCCCAGTAGTTAGCTAGGCATAGGTAGGAGACCCACTATAGGTAGGTAGGCATAGGTAGGTGTCCCAGTAGTTAGCTAGGCATAGGTAGGAGTCCCAGTATAGGTAGGTAGGCATAGGTAGGAGTCCCAGTATAGGTAGGTAGGCAAAGGTAGGTGCCTCAGTAGTTAGCTAGGCATAGGTAGGAGACCCAGTAAAGGTAGGTAGGCATAGGTAGGTGTCCCAGTAATTAGCTAGGCATAGGTAGGAGTCCCAGTATAGGTAGGTAGGCATAGGTAGGTCCCCTAGTATAGGTAGGTAGGTAGGTGTCCCCGTATAGGTAAGTAGGTGCCCCAGTAGTTAGGTAGGCATAGGTAGTATAGATAGTTAGGAAGGGCCTGGCTGGCACAGTAATAACAATTACCAAGGTCCAGCTGCAACAGATAGGGCTGTATAATGTCAGTGTCAGTGAGCAACACACCAAAAAAAAAAAAAAAAAAAACACATCAGGAAAACATTAGCTCTCAAAAGAGCTGTTGAGGGGTGCTATTTTAGCAATAACAATCAGCCAGGAGCAAGCCAAGAGCCTAACTAATCTTTCGCTAGGAGAAAAAATCTGCAGCAGCTCTCCCTAGTCAGTCTATTTGCAGCAGGCACACGAGTGAGTGTCATGGCCAGGGGGGCTCCAGGGCTTAGTGTAGCCTGAATGGCTACAATGTGCCTGCTGACTGTGATGCAGAAGGTCAAAGTTGACCCTCATAGTGCATTATGGGGCGAATCGAACTTCCGCAAAAGTTCGCCTGCTCCAGGCGAACGCAAACCACCAAAGTTCGCCTGGAACCGTTCGCCGGCGAACCGTTCGCTACATCTCTAGATAATAGAAATCTGACATTAGACTAGCTCATCTTCTAATGGGGGATTCTCAGTGTTTTCTTTATTTTCAAAAGCACTTCGTAAATGGCAGTTTACTCAATGCAACTGCCAAAAAAGTGTGCAGCGACCAGGGGGGCTGGCTAGCATATTTGTATAAATCCATTTCAGGGAGTGTCTTTATAAAAAATAAAGGCCATACTGAGAATCCCGCATGAGGAAATGAGCTGGTCCAAAACCTGTTGGTTCTGTCAAATTTCCACTGCCTACTGTAGGTGACAGGAGACAAAGTGGTATATGCGCTCCTCTGCAGAAAGACACAACTAGCAGAACTCCTTGTACATACAATTCAGGATTATATTACACTGGCTGGATGGATCGCTATATAATTGGGTGAGTATTTGGCACCCTATAGAAATATGGCTTATTGGATACAGCGCTGTAACACCAGCCAGATACAGTCCAAAATGTGGCTCAGTTCCTTTTCACACACTTCAAAGTCCACTTTAAAGTCCATAAACACAGGCCTCCATACCAATAGTAAGTATCACGCTCACCAAATACGATGGCTGATTGATTATGATCAGCATACACAGCATATAATAGATGTCATCTAACGCTCCTTTGGCCTTCTTCTTATATGTACCTCAGAACAAAAAACACTGCATAGCGTAATACTGTTTGACACAGGTAAAAAGCACGCGTTCACCCATAAGACTGGTCACCCGTGTAAAGTTAATGATCACCACACACCCAGTGTGTAAAATTAGTATAGTTGCGGGCTCACCAGATACAATTGCTGACCATATGAAGGACCAGCTAACATCACTCTGATAAATGACCTCCTTAGTCCAGCAGAGTCTTCTTCCTTAAAAGACTCAAAACGAAGTCGCCATAGTGTAATACCATCTATTTAAAACATTTAAAAGCAAGTAGTGCACTCACATATCATAGTACGAACATGCGCATGTAATAAAAACCTCCTGTGGACGTCCTCCCTGCTGCCAAACTCGCGTCTCCACACAGCGCTACGAGGCCACGCCCTACCGGTTTCGTCATATGACTCATCAGGGGCTGTCCATCGTAGCTACGTGGAGACGCTTTAACCTCACTGATATGCAAATCACTTCCTCCCTAACGGCAGCCAGTGCAGCAGCTCAGTCTGACGGGTGCAGCACAATCTGATAACAGATCGTACTCCGCACTCCTATGCACCTCCTCATTGCTGTGCAACTAAATCTGCTCCTTTAAAACTGTACATTAATAAAGCGTATTGACTAGATACTGTTTTGTAACATCATATCATACCCTAACAACTAAAAACTTAACAGCATATACCTTACATAACGGAAGCAAGATCTTAAAGGCACAAGCTATCATTACGCTGTATCACACCTATTAGCTGGATGTCACTATTAGCTACCCTAATCCAGCATCCCTATTAATACAAAAATTACTTAATTGCATACTATCTCTGACACTGACACCTTCATGTAACAAATGCCCACATAAATCCCCCAATTTTTGTCACAAATGGTGGTGCTATTACACACTATATCATATGTTGGCATAAATAAGCCAAATAGTTACTCCCCATACTAATGATAAAAAAGCATGTGTGACATTTTGGTGTCCATATTTTAAAACACATAATATACATGCAAATACTAATGGTGATAATATTAGTAATACTAAACATCCTTTCTAACCATATTCCTCTACCCGGTGTATATGTGGACCCCATAGGGGTTAATAGCTTCCCTCATCCCTCATCTATGCTACCTCAAACAGTGGAGTACCCAGGAATGCCGCATCTGGCCAATAGACCTTAACGCTATATATGTGTAAACCCCTAAAGGGTTTATTTTTTAATAAACTACCTTATTCCTTATTTATACCGCCACAAATTATGGATTACCCAGAAAAATAGCAGGATCCTGGTGTGCCTAAACCCCGCAACTACTGGGCCCAAGCAACACATCCGTACCTCCGGAAATGCTAGTATATAGAAGCCAGAAGTCCCCAACCTTTACATTAATCATCTGCAATAAAACAATTAAGGTCTAGGTACACATTCAATCCCCCTGGTCTCATTGTTTTCATCAAATAGATCCATTTGGTCTCCAGTCTTGAAATTTCTCGGATCTTATGACATCCCCTCCATTTTGTTGTGAGTTTCTGTAGTGCAGAAAACTGCATTAAGGAGGCATCGCGATTATGTTTCTCTGCAAAATGCCTCGACAAACTGTAGCTTTGAAAGCCTTTCTGGATATTATTGACATGCTCATTTATCCGAGACTTCAGCATTCTTTTATTCCGCCCAATGTATTGGAGTCCACACGGGCACTAAATTAAGTACACTACATGTGTGCTGGTGCATGTAATGAACTCCTTAATCGCGAACTCTTCTCCAGTGATATATGATGTGTTCTGTGTCATTTTTCTAGTGGTGGCAATGAGGCAAGGATTACACTTTTTACACGGATAAAACCCTTTTTGCCCCCACATATCCGTGCGGTTTCTTACCCTTGGTTCGTCTATACAGGTTTTAACCAACGCTCTTTGTAAGTTTTGGGCCTTCCTATATATAAATTTAGGCTATGAAGTTATTTTTTGTTTCAAAACTGGGTCATTAAGCAGCAACCCCCAGTATCTCTTTATGATGCGCTCAACCTCTTTGTGCTGCATATTATAATCCAAGCATATGGCATACTCAAAATTCCCATTTTCTTGTATTTCAGGTTTCTCCCTCAACATGAGTTTTCTATCATATTGTTTAATCATTTCAATCTCACTCCTGAGGGGGGTCTCTTGGTATCCTTTTTCCAAGAACCGATGCAATAACATTTCAGCTTGTTCCTCATAATCAGCAGTTTTCGTACAGTTTCTCCTTATTCTAGTGAACTAGCTCCTCGGAACACTGTTAAGCCAATTTCTATGATGACAACTTTTAATTGGTATATAAGCATTACGATCAGTTTTCTTAAAAAATGTTTTAGTACCCAATCCTTGGTCCTCTTTGTAAATGACTACATCTAGCAGGAATATAATTATAAAAGTGCCTATAAATGGCAGGTTGAACAGAAGAAAAGAAAGAAAGTAGAAGAAGAGGCCATAAAGAAACAAAATTAAAATCAAAAACTAACAGCAATGGCGGACAGGGAGCTCAAGGAAATAATATAGAAATGATCCCTGCCCAGCCAGTCCATACAGATGGCAATGGGTCCAGTAATCAAGAGGGAAGATTAGGGCAGGAAGGTAGGCCGTACGACAGGCCGTATGACAGAACAGCAAGGGCTAGCAATTATGGGCAACTAACCCCACGCGGGAGAATCCAGTTCAATAGAAAACCTCAGGAGGATACTTGGAAACAGCCAAGGTATGCCAAAGGGAGAGGTCTCCCTAGACAGAGGGATGAGGATTGATATGGCCCAACCTCAAATTTCAGACATGAATCTAGACAATACAATGGCCAAAACCCACAATACCCACCTAGAGAGGTGAGACAGAACCCCTTACCAACATTTAATCGGTTTGAACCATTGGATAGACAGTCTGCCGAAACTATTCACCACCATTTTGTTTTGGGGGGGGGGGGTTCACCCAGACTAGTTTGGGAAGATATGGAGTACAACCACAGGTATGTCAGTAAAAGAGGACTAGACGGGGAAGAAGAGGAGGTAGACACTTCAAAAAGAAGGAGATAAATAAAGGGGAGGGTATCTTTAACATTAGTGGGGTCCCATTAACCAACAAAGAGCTGAATATTTTGGATAAAGGCCTTAAGTATGCCCCCAAGCAAGGACTTAATAAGTTCGGAGTATACATTGATGTGAACAAATATGTCAGGAAACTGAATATCAAAAAATATTTCTTATCAAAAGAGGGGCCAAAAGAGGGGCGATATTCAAGAATATAGGCACACTAATTTGAAAAATAGGTCCACATTCAATCCCCCAGATATGTCTAAGGATGGTACCGTGCAGGTTTTTCAAAATATGGAGAAGTCAACTCAATGTTCAACAATGCAGGGCAGAAATGAGGACTATAGGGGAACTCAGTCGGAAAAATGAAATACTGGTGAGACCGGCTGACAAGGGGGGAGGAGTCGTCATGCATGCAGACCAGTACCGCAATGAAATGCAACGCATTTTAGGAGATGATAATACATATAAGAAGTTAAAGGGAGACCCTACAAGGAAATATACTGAGGTGTTACGAACACTGTTAAGAGAGGGTCTGAACAAGGGGGTGCTTAATGATGCTGAGTTTAAATATCTAATGCTGGATGCACCAAGAATTCCAGTTATCTATCTGAACCCCAAAATTCCTAAAAATTTGACCAGTCCCCCTGGTAGGCCTATTATCATTGGGATCGGTTCCCTCAATCAGAGGGTTGGAGAGTACATAGACTCATTTCTGCAACCTGTAGTCAGACAACTGACCCTACTTTTGAAGGATATGAAGCAATTATTACAAACACTGGATGGCATGACGGTGAGGCAGGATGATTTCTTGGTGACGGCTGATGATAATGCCCTATACACAATCATACCGCATGAGGAGGCAATGAGGACAGTAAAACAAGCCCTTGATGTCTATACAGAGTTAAAGGTAGAACAGATTGACTTCATTCTTAAATTGTTATACTTTTCTTTAACACACAATTTTTGGTATGGGGATCAGTTTTACTTGCAAATACTGGGATGTGCAATGGGGGCCAAATATGCACCCAGCGTAGCAAACATTTTTATGGATGACTGAGAAATGAGCATATTGGCACACCTGGAAAGCACCAATGTAATTTCTTGGGAAAGATATATTGACGACTTGGTATGGTTGTGGAGAGGCACAGAAGAACAATTAATTCAGTATGTGAAATGGATCAATCAAAATAACAAGGGCATAAAGCTTACAGCCAATTGAAGTAAGGAAAATATTGAATTTTTAGATGTAGTCATTTACAAAGAGGACCAAGGATTGGGTACTGAAACATTTTTTAACCAGTTCGCATTCAGTCGTTTTTCGCTTCATGCATCCGAACAATGTTCACCTCCCATTCATTAGCCTATAACTTTATTACTACTTATCACAATGAACTGATCTATATCTTGTTTTTTCCGCCACCAATTAGGCTTTCTTTGGGGGGTACATTTTACTAAGAGCCACTTTACTGTAAATGCATTTTAAAAGGAAGAATAAGAAGAAAACGGAAACAAATCATTATTTCTCACTTTTCGGCAATTATAGTTTTAAAATAATACATGCCTCCATAATTAAAACCCACGTATTGTTATTGCCCATTTGTCCCGTTTATTACACCATTTAAATTATGTCCCTATCACAATGTATGGCGACAATATTTTATTTGGAAATAAAGGTGCATTTTTTCCGTTTTGCATTCATCACTATTTACAAGCTTATACTAAAAAAAAAAAAAGAAATATTTCATCTTTACATAGATATTTAAAAAGTTTAGACCCTTAGGTAAATATTTGTGTTTTTTTTTTTTTTTAATTGTAATGTTTTTTTTTTTTTTTAATTAAACATTTTATGTGGGTATTTTTGGGAGGGTGGGATTGAAATTGTATTTTTTTTGTAAATATATGTGTATTTTTATTTTTATTTAACATTTAGATGTAGTTTACTTTTTGGCCACAAGATGGCAGCCATGAGTTGTTTACAGTGACGTCACTCTAAGCGTACCACGTACGCTTAGAGCGACATAGGAAGCAGAAAAAGCGTAGCTTCCGAGAGAAGCTGTCGCTTTTTCTGCGGGGGAGAGGAATCAGTGATCGGGCACCGTTGCCCGATTCACTGATTCACTGGCTAACAAACCGCCGGCCGGGAGCGCGCGTGCACGCGCGCGATCGGCCGCGTGGACGCGCAGGAGCGCACATGGCTTCCTGGACGTGAGTTTCACGTCCAGGAATGTCAAATAGTTAAGAAAACTGATCGTAATGCTTATATACCAATTAAAAGTTGTCATCATAGAAATTGGCTTAACAGTGTGCCGAGGAGCCAGTTCACTACAATAAGGAGAAACTGTACAAAAACTGCTGATTATGAGGAACAAGCTGAAATGTTATTGCATCGGTTCTTGGAAAAAGGATACCAAGAGACCCCCCTCAGGAGTGAGATTGAAATGATTAAACAATATGATAGAAAACTCATGTTGAGGAAGAAACCTGAAATACAAGAAAATGGGAATTTTGAGTATGCCATATGCTTGGATTATAATATGCAGCACAAAGAGGTTGAGCGCATCATAAAGAGATACTGGGGGTTGCTGCTTAATGACCCAGTTTTGAAACAAAAAATACCTTCACAGCCTAAACTTATATATAGGAAGGCCTAAAACTTACAAAGAGCGTTGGTTAAAACCTGTATAGATGAACTAAGGGTAAGAAACCGCATGGATATGTGGGGGCAAAAAGGGTTTTATCCGTGTAAAAAGTGTAATCCTTGCCTCATTGCCACCACTAGAAAAATGACACAGAACACATCATATTTTACTGGAGAAGAGTTCGCGATTAAGGAGTTCATTACGTGCACCAGCACACATGTAGTGTACTTGATTTGGTGCCCGTGTGGACTCCAATACATTGGGCGGACTAAAAGAATGCTGAAGTCTCGGATAAATGAGCATGTCAATAATATCCAGAAAGGCTTTCAAAGCCACAGTTTGTCGAGGCATTTTGCAGAGAAACATAATCGCGATGCCTCCTTAATGCAGTTTTCTGCACTACAGAAACTCACAACAAAATGGAGGGGATGTCATAAGATCCGAGAAATTTCAAGACTGGAGACCAAATGGATCTATTTGATGAAAACAATGAGACCAGGGGGATTGAATGTGTACCTAGACCTTAATTGTTTTATTGCAGATGATTAATGTAAAGGTTGGGGACTTCTGGCTTCTATATACTAGCATTTCCGGAGGTACGGATGTGTTGCTTGGGCCCAGTAGTTGCGGGGTTTAGGCACACGAGGATCCTGCTATTTTTCTGGGTAATCCATAATTTGTGGTGGTATAAATGAGGGATAAGGTAGTTTATTAAAAAATAAACCCTTTAGGGGTTTACACATATATAGAGTTAAGGTCTATTGGCCAGATGCGGCATTCCTGGGTACTCCACTGTTTGAGGTAGCATAGATGAGGGATGGGGGAAGCTATTAACCCCTATGGGGCCCACATATACACCGGGTAGAGGAATATGGTTCGATAGGATGTTTAGTATTACTAATATTATCACCATTAGTATTTGCATGTATATTATGTGTTTTAAAATATGGACACCAAAATGTCACACATGCTTTTTTATCATTAGTATGGGGAGTAACTATTTGGCTTATTTATGCCAACATATGATATAGTGTGTAATAGCACCACCATTTGTGACAAAAATTGGGGGATTAATGTGGGCATTTGTTACATGAAGGTGTCAGTGTCAGAGATAGTATGCAATTAAGTAATTTTTGTATTAATAGGGATGCTGGATTAGGGTAGCTAATAGTGACATCCAGCTAATAGGTGTGATACAGCGTAATGATAGCTTGTGCATTTAAGCGCTTGCTTCCGTTATGTAAGGTATATGCTGTTAAGTTTTTAGTTATTAGGGTATGATATGATGTTACAAAACAGTATCTAGTCAATATGCTTTATTAATGTACAGTTTTAAAAGAGCATATTTAGTTGCACAGCAATGAGGAGGTGCATAGGAGTGCGGAGTACGATTTGTTATCAGATCGTGCTGCACCCGTCAGACTGAGCTGCTGCACTGGCTGCCGTCAGGGAGGAAGTGATTTGCATATCAGTGAGGTTAAAGCGTCTCCACGTAGCTACGATGGCCAGCCCCTGATGAGTCATATGACGAAACCGGTAGGGCGTGGCCTCATAGCGCTGTGTGGAGACGCGAGTTTGGCAGCAGAGAGGACGTCCACAGGAGGTTTTTATTACATGCGCATGTTCGTACTATGAAATGTGAGTGCACTACTTGCTTTTAAATGTTTTAAATAAATGGTATTACTCTATGGCGACTTCGTTTTGAGTCTTTTAAGGAAGAAGACTCTGCTGGACTAAGGAGGTCATTTATCAGAGTGATGTTAGCTGGTCCTTCATATGGTCAGCAATTGTATCTGGTGAGCCCGCAACTATACTAATTTTGCACACTGGGTGTGTGGTGATCATTAACTTTACACGGGTGACCAGTCTTATGGGTGAAGGCGTGCTTTTTACCTGTGTCAAACAGTATTACGCTATGCAGTGTTTTTTGTTCTGAGGTACATATAAGAAGAAGGCCAAAGGAGCGTTAGATGACATCTATTATATGCTGTGTATGCTGATCATAATCAATCAGCCATCGTATTTGGTGAGCGTGATACTTACTATTGGTATGGAGGCCTGTGTTTATGGACTTTAAAGTGGACTTTGAAGTGTGTGAAAAGGAACTGAGCCACATTTTGGACTATATCTGGCTGGTGTTAGAGCGCTGTATCCAATAAGCCATACTGTAAGTGACAGCAACATAGGAGAAAAGTAATTTATGGCTAATTTTACTCTGGAAGAAGTGTACTTCTTATTTGTACATTTATTTATTTGTTTACATTTATTTTAAATGTTACAATTTTCGAGACAGTGGTCCTTTAAAGAGGAGCTGTTAGGTATAAGGTCTCAGAGAAAATAAACACATATATCAGTAGCTAAAGATTGGCTGTACTTACATTACATATGCATTTCACTGTCCATGTTTGTACTTCACATAATTTTTATATAGTATTTGCAGAGAATGATGCTCCTGACAGCTCATGGCAGGCTCCATGTTTGTCTGTCTCCTATGAAGCCAAATGTGTCGTCATGTCCTGCCTGCTTCCTGATGATTCACTCACACAAACGCTGGTAATGAATAAAACTACTGTGCAGTGAATATTAATGAGCCATGTGGCTAGGAACAATAGCGGACTCCTGCAGTGTACTCTGCCCGAGATTTATTAGTGCTGTGAGCTAGACTGTTGCATGCTGTTGAAACTTGAGCCTCACTAGCAGCCGGGGGAGGGCCCCAGAATGCTTTGCAGTATCTGTTATTCGGCTTGCGTCCTCCTTAGGAGCCTGGGAATACGGAGCCTTGCTGTCAGCAAACATCTAAAGTAAGAGAGATTTTTAACTGCAGTATTGCCTTTTTGGCTTCCTTCTAAACTGTTTAACACAGGAGAATAGAGGTTTAAATTAGCTTTTGCAGCCTGACAGTTACTCTTTAAAGAGAGTCTGAAGCGAGAATAAAACAAAAAAAATAAAAAAATCTATTAACCCTTCGCACACTCACATGCAAATGTTCAAACAATTGCATTCACAGATTCACTCATCCAGGCACAACTGTTATCCCTACAGCTAAATTAAAAGCCAGGGTTTTAGTTCACAGAAGAATGCATTCTTATGCTTAATCACATATACTGCGCAGAAGTACCCAGGTAAACATAGGTGTCCTAACTCTGGCCCTGTAACATGCATAGTGCAGACATGCAAACACATTCATTGCATCAAACCTATCAATGGATTAGGAGCACACATCCTAACTTCCTCTCCTGGGAAAGACAGTGCATCTTACCAATCGCACAAGGGAGCTAATGTTATGTGTCCATGTGCACCATGCGCATACACCAGCATAAGCTGTCTGCATGCTGACAAACATACAGGGGAAGGGGGGAGTGCCGATATCCCGCGGCTTAATGGGGGTCCCTGATCCCCCAAATCCCCTCTGTGCAGAGGGGGAGCGCTTCCGCATTGGGGCAGGGCTAACCGCCGCAGCCCTGCCTCCCGCGCGTCTATCAGACGCGTACCTCCGCCTCCCCCCCGCCCCTCTCAGTCTTCCTTCACTGAGAGGGGCGGGGGAGAGGCAGCAATGCGCGTCTGATAGACGCGCTAAGAGGCAGGGCTGCAGCCGTTAGCCCTGCCTCCAGGAAGAGCAAAATTTACGACCAAGCTTTCGTTGATTTTGCAGGGGGGGGGGGTTGGGGTGAAGGGACCCCCGTTCAGCCGCGGGATAGTGGCGTTTTAGCGGGGGCACACATGCCCCTGCTGAATATAAGCACTGAAGCGAGATTTATTCTCGCTTCAGTGTCTCTTTAAGAAAGGTAAAAACATATATATTTTCCATATGCAACATGTACCCCCCCCACCCCTCCCCCCAAAAAAAATCAGTATGTGCACCAATCAACATAACATGTTTAACAACATTAAATTGCAGCTCTAAAACATTTTTACTTCTATATATATATCTATGACAGCAAGGCAATGGTATTCATCTGAAATAAGAAGTACTGTTTTTTTTATTTTACAGTTCAGATAAAAAAAAAATCCAACGTTGCAGCTTTACCATTCTAGAAGCATTGCGGGAGAATTCACGCTACCAAAAATGCCCTAGTGGGTCTTCACCCTAATTGCGTACAGAGAATCGCTACGATAAACTCATGTTGCTGTCCCTACTAGTGAAATGCAATTCTTGCTGAATTGCAAACTCACTGCTGGCTGAATTTTTGGTGCAATTGCAATTCTGCCTCAATGAAATTTTGCAAACACATCAAAAATCCCTCATCAAATGCACAGGAAAAAAATGTCAACTTTGGACATTTCCTGTGCAGTTTGATTTTTTGTAGTAGAAACCAGCCCTTTCTCACATAAGAACACCCTTTATACAAAATCTTTCTCTAAGACTAGATTCTCAGTAGGATGATGAGACGTTCAGGTCGCAACGCAAAATTGCAACACACCAAAAAAGTCGCAATGCAACTTAACGCTGCATTACCGTTGCATACAGGAGATACAGAAGAGCATACAGGCAATGAAAAGTATGCTTCCCTGTACCTGTTAACATTTGCTTTTAGAGGTAACGCACTGTAGGAGTGTGCGTCACAATAAACGCAACATTTAGAATGCGACTTTAACACCGCACTGTGACCGCCGCATACGGTTAACATTGCAGTGCGATAACCTGCATTATGCGACTTTATTAACGCAGGAAAATAACCTCCCACTGTGAATCTAGCCTAAGGCTGGGAACACACATAGCAGAAACACTAGCGTTGCGGAAAATGCAGCGTTTTTGCCGCTAATGGAAATCAATGGGCTGCTTAAAAAAACGCATATAAAAAACGAATATGCGTTTTTGATGCATTCTTCAAACATGCGTTTTTAAAAACGCCGGTTTGTTGTATTATTTTCAAAAACGTGCATAATGAAATTCAATGGAAACGCAATGGTATGCATTTTCATGCGTTTTTATATGTGTTTTTTTAATTGTTTTCTGATGTATTTTTGCTTCCTGTTGTCTTCCTAGTGATTTGTATAAAATGCAATTGAAAAATGCATGGAAAACACGAAACGCATATGTTTTGCATATGCGAACCGCAAACCCATAAAAACTCCCACAAAACGCTAGTAAAACACATATGCGGGGGAAAAAATGCTAACGAAAACGCACAAAAAACGCACACAAAAAGACCCCGCACATCACAGAAAACTCGCCCTTTCACGCCCAGCCATGTGTGCACCCAGCCTTAATGTTTCTCATGTGAATGAATGTTGATTAGTATTGATATGTGTGCGTAAATAATTACTTTTCAGGTATTAAACCTCTAGTTCCTTCCCAGAGTTCAAAACTTGGTTATATTAGCAAAGTATACTGTTGGAAATATGCATACATTGTTAACTACAAATTGTGAACGTATAACATGTAGCCTGAAATTGCAATATACGGCCTTACAATGGTTAATTCCAGCAGACATGTGACAAGTAATGGTAAGCCTGAGAAGGAGTAAACTAATATTGTTAATATGAAACCTGAATGTAATGAACTGTTTCCACTATTCATGCTTTTATTTCTCATCCCGCAGTAGTCAATGTCATGATTATGAGAATATATAGAGATAGAGTGGCCTAATAGGATTCTGCAGTATTACAGGTAGCTGACCAAGCAAGATAAAGGAACAGATTACTGAACTGGTGTAAGCATAATCCAGTGTTTGTACATTTCCTGTCAGCCAAGGTTACAAGCTGGCAAAATGTTCAACAATTTCCTTTATCTGACAGATGAGTTGCATCTAGAAACAAAAGTCTATTTTCCCCCTTACTAAAGATTACCTCACAGTGCACAGTACTTATGCAAAATAAATATATATGTTAATAAAAAAATAAAAAAAACACTTCTTTCGATGACTTTGGATTACAAACAAACGTTCACTATGAATAAAGTTTAAACTAGTGTAGACACATCTCACACATCATGCGTAAAGTTTACTACCTATAAAGTTTTGAATAGTGTAGACGCACTTTACAAACACCACGTGGAAACTAAAAAGAAAGAAACTTGACGCACAGGGGTAATATCAAAGCCCAAATAAGAAACTTTTTCCTTTGCAAAAAAATTGAAATGTTTAAAAAAATAATTCTATAATTATATTGATGGTAATGGTATTTAATAATTTTAAATAATTTTAATTTTATAATATTTACATGTATTTCTGAAAAAAAAATAAAATGCAATTTTTGTTTTTAAATTAAACATGCACTAAAGCATCTGGGAAATATTCAGTATTTGGACAAAATGTAGTAAGCGGTTGTTCGCTTTCCTCACAGTAAACTTCTCTCATGGACAGCAGAACTCCTGATCATATATTCAGGCCCTCATGAATATTCATGGCTGAGGTAAGCCTCTTCTCCACTGGGAGGATAATGGTATCTCAGTCAGGGTGAGCTGCCTCAGTCTCCAAATCCTAAATTAAACCCACTGCTGTGTCAGGAAAAAAATTGTCCTATGCGTAGACAAGAGTGATTTCCCTATTGTGGGAATTGTACAAGTCTTTTATGAAGCTGGATCATTTTGTGACTTTTTGGCTATGGTGGGATTTTATTTAACATGCAACTTAACTGGATGGGACACGGATAAAGGTCACAGCTTTCACTAATTGGACTATAAGGCACTGAGGTGAGTACTGTGCAACTGCCGTACTAATACCCCCAAATAGTGGTATACCATTTTAGAAATAATAATATAATATTTACAGCTTTAATGTAGTATTAGAATAGTTAACATCATAACAGCATTGACAATATTTTACAATGCATAGATAGTATCAAAGGAAATTATACCAAGGCAAGTTGAATCAATCTCATTTATCTTATCGCTCACTGTATTTCCATTGCAATTTGTTTGGCACAGTTGATGTATAAAGTTGTTTGGCATTATTTACTCTTCTCAAATCTGAGGTACCGTATGTTACATGAACAATTCTAGAACTAATGCAGGGTAAATGCAGTGGCTTTTACCGTTTCTCTGTATTGTAGTAGAACAGGTTTTTTTGATGTTCTGGTATTGAAATGGCCAAATATCTTCATGGTTTTGTAAAGATCCACTTAAAAATGTTTAGTGAACTCATAACATTTTTTTTGGTTGATGGAAGATATTTGTTATCTACCTTAGGAATGGAGTAATTATTACCACAGCAGCCAAGACAAATGCTATAGGCTCAGAGGATAGGTGGAGCTAGTGCAGGGGTTAACCCCCCCCCTCCCCCCACCCTCCAGCCCCAAATCCTCTTTAGGTTGAGTTGAGATTGGGAGAAAGTACAGGTGGCACTGCTTGTTTGCAGTAAAAGAATAGAATTAGCCTCCATTTTGGATAGGCATGCAGTTTCTGCTATACAAATTACAGATCATTAAACACAGTGACTAAATCCACCAGCAGTTGTTGTTTTAAATGGTGTAGCCAGGGGTACATTATGGATTTTTTTTATTTGTTATTTCCAGGTTTACTACATATGTCCCACTAGGAAAAGGTTGGATTTACCATAAGGCACTGTAGGCACGTGTCTACAGACGCCTCATGATGTAAAGGCGGCTCACTCTCCTCCCTGAGCACCTCCCTCCTTCCCTAAGCAGAGTCCCGAGAAGAGTGTAGATGAAAGGTTGCTCACCTTGCTCTCGGCATTGCACTGATGAGATCTCCCTTCAGTCAGGGGCATCTCTAGCTACTTAATATTGAGGTTCCTCTAGTTACCTAATACTGGGGACACCTCTAGCTACTTAATATTGAGGGTACTTCTGGCTACCTAATACTAGGGGGCACCTGTAGCTACCTATGACGAGCAAGGGAAGTAAGTGAGAAGTGACAGCTGGGCCAGCCAGCACACTTGTGGTCAGGGGAGGACTGGCCCAGGGGGACAGGGGGCAATTGCCCCCCGGGCCGCCCAAATCTTAAGTAATTAGGGCCAGCCGCTGCTATACGCAGTGGCCGCAGACATACCACAGGTGACAGGTTCGCAGTGGGGATCGCAACCTCGCGCGATATTTCCCGGCAAGTTGAAGTATCCAATCAGAGCAGGGGCTGAGGCGGCCGGCCGAGGTGTGCCCTTGTGCGTGGCTGCGCCTGCGGTGGATGTGAGCGGCACAAGGACACAAATAGCTTAGGTCCTCTCCGACCCGGTGGGTTGACCCCGCTTGACTCCGCCCCCCGCCTGGAGCCATTGCCGCCCGCAACGTGCTGCTGTGCCTGCGGTGTCATCGGAGTGAGCTGTCTCACTCTTCAGCTTTCTGTGCTGGGGGGGCTGGGGGCCTGGAGCTGTGGCTACGAGTGGCTGGCTGGAGGAGTCGGACACAGTCCTCCCCAGTGCTGGTGTGCCTGCGGTGTCATCGGAGTGAGCTGTCTCACTCTTCAGCTTTCTGTGCTGGGGGGGCTGGGGGCCTGGAGCTGTGGCTATGAGTGGCTGGCTGGAGGAGTCGGACACAGTCCTCCCCTGTGCTGCTGTGCCTAAGGTGTCGTCGGAGTGAGCTGTCTCACTCTTCAGCTTTCTGTGCTGGGGGGGGGGGGCTGGGGGCCTGGAGCTGCGGCTACGAGTGGCTGGCTGGCTGTCCTGGCTGGAGGAGTCGGACACTCTGGGGGCTGGGAGTCGGAGATGCCACCTATAGCTGCTTGCTGCTGTGGAGGAGGAGGAGGTGTAGGACTGAGGAGACAGGAGGATAGAGGACGTCGGGTCCAGGTTGCCAGAGGAGAAGGTGGTTTTTATAAATTTTGTTTCTGTACTTCTTCTCCCTTCTTGTCACTGAGTTACTCACACTTTGCTGCCTGCCTGCTACTGCTGTCAAATTCAATTCTCTGCCCAGGCCAGTGCCCTCTGAGTTTTTTTTTTTGTGTGATAATCATCCCCATTCTGACCCTGGCCTGAGGGAGAACGTTTTTTCTTCTTGTGGTGTGATTGGCGACAGGGGAGGGGGGAGGCAGGCAGTTAGGCACTGTGTGTGTGTGTGGTGGGGGGGGGGGAGGGTTGTTTAAAGGAGTTATCAGGTTTAATGAAATAAGTGCTACTTACCCGGGGCTTCCTCCAGCCCCATACTCCCAGCATGTCCCTTGCCGCAGCTCTGCAGTCAGCCATTCGCTGCCACTGCCTCCCAGTCCCCGGCGATGGCACCAGTCCGACCTGGATGTCGGCCTGTACTGCGCCTGTGCGAGCAGCACTGTCAATCACCGCCACGTGGACCGGAGTGTACTGCGCAGGCGCAGTAGTTCTGCGTCTGCACAGTACGCTCTGGTCCATGTGGCGTTGATTGACAGCGCCGCTCGCACAGGCGCAGTCGGCCTGATGTCATCGCCGGGGGCTGGGAGGCAGCGGCAGCGAACAGCTGACTGCAGAGCTGCGGCAAGGGACATGCTGGAAGCTTGGGGCTGGACAAGCCCTGGGTAAGTAGCACTTACGGTATTTTCTACAAAAAAAAAAAAAAAAGCCTGATAACTCCTTTAAAGTTAGGCATCAGACACAGACAGGAAGATTGTGCGGAGAAATGGGGTTAGGCATCAGGTACAGTGTGTGTGTGTGTGTGTGTGTGTGTGTGTGTGTGTGTGTGTGTGTGTGTGTGTGTGTGTGTGTGTCTGGGGCTGTTAGTCATCACAATTTGAAGATTTGCACACAAGAAAGATATGGCTTTGGGCTGGGGATGTCGTGAAACGGGCCTCTAGTTTGTGTTGTCCCCCCAGGCCAAAAGGTCCCAGTCCTCCCCTGCTTGTGGTGCAGTTTGGTGGGGATTTGTAGGTACATGGAGGGTGAAGTATAAGGTGCCAGGACATCTGTGCCTATAGGCTACTGTGAGGTAAATCCGGGCCTGCACTAGGATATAATTGCAGTAGTATTTGTATAATTGTAGTATTTTTATAGCGCCTTTCTCCTGTCGGACTCAAATCGCTTGTGAGGCAGCCACTAGAGCGCACTCAGTAGCAGTGTTAGGGAGTCTCGCCCAAGAAACTCCTTACTGAATAGGTGCTGGCTTACGGAACAGGCAGAGCCAAGATTTGAACCCAGGTCTCCTGTGTCAGAGGCAGAGCCCTTAACCATTACACTATCCAGCCTATATAGGTCATAATACTGATTTAGGGAAGACATAAAAAAAAAAGACAGGACAAAGGCCCCAGCCTATATTGGGGTTTTATTTTAAGTATTTTTCCACTTATTTATTTTTCTCCTACCCTCTTGGTTTGGTCTACCTTGGATATAACACTAACAAACAAACACAGAACATTTATATCGTGCTTTTCTCCTGGCGGACTCAAAGCGCCAGAGCTGCAGCCACTAGGACGTGCTCTACAGGCAGTAGCAGTGTTAGGGAGACTTGCCCAAGGTCTCCTACTGAATAGGTGCTGGCTTACTGAACAGGCAGAGCTGAGATTCGAACCCTGGTCTCCTGCGTCAGAGCAGAGCCCTTAACCATTACACTAAACTGATGTATAATTATAGAAGTCAGTTACTGCATATGCTTCAGTTCTGTTACTTTGGACACAACACCAATTTGATCAAATTGTTGATTTATGACCATTGTGGTGTTCAAGTAAACATGAAATGAAAATAAACTTATGCGACAACTTATTGGATAGTACTAATCATAAATATAGCTTTCCTAAAGTACCATACTTCTATTTTCAATTTGAGACCTGAATGTATATAACTACATTTCAAACCACAGTCATGACAGTGATGTAAAATCTACTTTATTCAGCGGCAAAAAACCCCCCAAAAAACAAAAACAGTCTCAGAAAATAAGTACACCTCTCACATTTTTTGCAAATATTTCTTTTTATGGGTAATCATGGGTCATCAGTAGTCAGTGCACAGCTTGTTAACAATGTAATTTTTCTGTTCCATCAACATAATTCAACACACAGCCATGAATGTCTAAACTGCTGGCAACAAAATTTAGTACACCCCTACCAGAAGAATGTCAAGTTGGTTACTTGTTAAGTTACAACAAGGTCTCAGATGTGAATGACGAGCAGGTGTGTTAAATGTGGCGTTATCACTCTCAACCTCTCTTACCGATCACTAGAAGTTCAACATGGCCCCTCATGGAAGAGAAATCTCTGAGGATCTTAAAAAAAAAGAATAGTTGCTCTATATGAAGTTGGCCTAGGGCAGGGGTCTCAAACTCGCGGCCCGCGGGCCATTTGCGGCCCTCGATACAATATTTTGTGGCCCTCGCCAGCAAAAGCTTCCTTATAGTTCGCTTCAGTGCTCCCAAGTAATCCGCCGCATCCCCGCCGCTAAACGAGGGCGGCAGAGCCCCCAAATCGCTCGGGGGGAAATCCGCCGGCATTTCCTGGAAGGGGCAGAGCTTCCAGCTTCAGCTCTGCCCCTCCTGACGTCAATCGCCGCACGGATCGCCGCCTCTCCCCACCCCTCTCTGTGAAGGAAGCGTGAGAGGGGCGGGCAGAGGCGGCGATGCGCCGTGATTGTGAAATTCCTTATGCGGCCCAGCCTCATCCTGACTTTGCCTCCTGCGGCCCCCCAGGCAAATTGAGTTTGAGACCCCTGGCCTAGGGTATAAGAATATTGCCAACAACCTGAAAATGAGCTGCAGTATGGGGGCCAAGACAATACAGCGGTTTAACGGGACAGTTTCCATTCAGAACAGGCCTCATCATGGTCGACCAGGGGGATTGAGTGCACATGCTCAGCGTCACATCTAGAGGTTGTCTTTTCCAAATACACATGAGTGCTGGCAGCGTTGCTGCAGGGGTTGAGTGGTGGGAGAAGGTCTGTCATCGCTCAGACCATACACTGAACACCGCATAAAATTGGTCTGCATGGCTGTAATTCCAGAAGGAAGCCTCTTTTAAAGATGATGCACAAGAAAGCCTGCAAACAGTTAAAGCAAGCAGACTAAGGACATGGATTACTGTATCCATGTTCTGCGGTCAGATGGTGTGAGGCGTGTGTGGTGGCAACTAGATTAAAAGTACAAAGACAAGCATGTCTTGCTTATAGTCAAGCATGGTAGTGGGAGGGTCATAGTTTGGGTGGGGCTGCATGAGTTCTGCCGCCACTGGGCTACTACAGTTCATTGAGGGAACCATGAATGCCAACATGTACTCTGACATCCTGAAGCAAAGCATGATGCCCTCCTTTTGAAAATTGGCCACAGGGCAGTATTCCAGCATGATAACAACACCAAACACACCTCCAAGATGACCACTGCCTTTCTAATGAAACAGGGTAAAGGTGCAGGACTGGCAAAGCATGTCTCCAGAGCTAAACTTTATTTAGCATCTGTGAAACATCCTCAAACAGAAGGCGGAGGAATAATAATAATAATACAAACATTTGTATAGCGCTTTTCTCCTGTTGGGCTCAAAGTGCTCAAGAGCTGCAGCCACTGGGACGCGCTCAAGAGGCCACCCTGCAGTGTTAGGGAGTCTTTCCTTGAACTCCATACTGAATAAGTACTGACCCTAGCCAGGATTCAAACCCTGGTCTCCCATGTCAAAGGCGGTGCCCTTAACCAGTACACTATCCAGCCACTACTGGATGCAAGGTCTCTAACATCCTCCAGCTTCATTATAGCCTCAACCAGTGGCAACTTGTGAAGCTCTAGTGAAATCCATGCCCAAGTGAGTTAGGGCAATGCTGGAAAATAATGGGGGGCACACAAAATATTGACACTTTAGGGACAATTCTGGCATTCTTTATTTAGGGGTGATTTCACTTTTGTTGTCAGTGGTTTAGACATTAGTGGCTGTATGTCGAGTTATTTGATGGGGCAGCACATTTACATGTTATGCAAACTCTGCACTAACTATTTTACATTGGATTAAAGTGCCATATCTTTAGAGTTGTACCATGAAAAAATATAATACAAAATTTTCTAAGATGTGAGAGGCGTACTCACTTTTGTGAGATACTGTGGCAGCCTTTAAGCTTTAGAGCTTTATTTTGATATTGTTTCCTCAGTCAAACAGAAGTGTTTAATTTTTGTTTACTTTTAATGAGAGACATGACTAAATTCAATCTGTCTAAATTGCATTGATAAGAGCACTGTTTTTTTCTAACCCTTGCAATGAAAAAAAAAGGAACCTTAGACAAGTTATTAGTAGGACTAGTACACTGTGTACCCATCTGTCTTCTGAAAGCAGGAGAGAACAGGAAGAGGAAGTGGAAGAATACAGTGGTTCCAGCGTCTGTATTCATCTTTAAGCTATGTATTAAATACTTTCCCAATATAATTATTACAATATATAACAGCATGAGGATTGGGATTGGTCTTCTTTTTGAAAGGCACAGACACACATCTAGATTTCTAGAGTTGATGGGCACAGTTGTTGTGTTGCAATCTTTCCATTCATTAAATTGTATAGGCAGAAACCCTTCATTCGAGAAATAAACTTGGAGATAATTAGAGTATTTATTTATTTGAAATTTAAAATAGACTTTGCTCTTCCTCTTGGACAGAAGTCTTTCCAGTCTGCTACTTTCCCAGGAATCCCATGTTTTGTTTTAACTTGCAATAGAAGCAAAAGTAAGACATAATCACAAGATTGAGACTAGCCAGTCACACAACACAGGAGTGATTATGTCTATTAACTGATTATGTAGCGGTTAACAAATGGGTTTTGAATGCGAGGGTTAATTCACCTAAGCTGCCACCTCCCTTCTGATATCTCCATGCTGCCTTCCTTTCTTACACTTCTTCCTCTAGATTGCAAGTTCTGGTTTACAAAGCGGAAGTGTAAGAAGATGGAACATGGCAGGGAGTGCTTTAAAGAAAGGTGGCGACTTAAGTGCATTAACCCTCGTGTTTGCACGCTCCGGGACAATTTTGCTTTTCACAATAAAGTTCCACTCATCCCTATCCTGTGGGGCAGGCTTATTAAAACCTTGAGTCAGAGAGTATCTCACAGTGGCACACCATACAGGATATCTGGGTGCATAACAAAGGCAAGAAACAATGTCCCCTAATCTATACAGCAAAGTCCAAAGAAGGCACAACACATCCATTAATTTCTGTTAATGGAAGTTACATTAATGATCATTGAGGAGGAAAAAGAGCAATTAAAGGAAATCACTGAGATTTGTGAGTTTATTTATTTATTTATTTACTGTATTTATAAAGCTCCAACATATTACGCAGTTAGTGAGATTGCCAAGTAATGTGATGCCTTTAAAGACCACCTACTGTATTATGACCTCAATATGATCTTAAAAAGCAGATAGAATATATACAGAACAACATTAAAAAAAAGCAACAACAATTTCAGGATAAAATGGAATAAAGAAGTAGCTCTTGATCCAAGAAGTAGAATGGAGAATGGTTCGGTATTGAGCAAAAAAATCTGTGACCTTTAGATCTGATGTACAGGACAGGAATTCCTAAAAGACAGTTCAGAGACCGATGAAGAGGGGGTCGGGGGCAGAGGGCGGTAACCCCTGTAGCCATCAAAACATCAGTATGCGATCCCATAGCAAATAACAACATTATTAATCTACCTGACTGTGCTAAATCAACATCGTACTGAATTGCCTTGTTACAGAAAGGATTAAGTTTTTCTCCTACAATTGGCAGGGCCGGATTTCTGGAAAGGCCACAAAGGCCAAGGCCTAGGGCGATAAAATTCGTCAGGGCGCAGGACTTGGAGAGATAAGAGGTCACATGTCAAAGTAAATCACTTCTGCTTTGCTCTATTCTGCCTGAATTCCAGAGATCCCTGCATCTCTCTCACTGCAGAGTGTGTGTGATGACAGTCAGCATCTGTTGTCATCTGAAGATCTCGTGCAGTATAATGAGTGGGGACATACAAGCTGCTGTGAGAAAAAAAATATATGGGCTCAAGTAGTAGAACTTTTGAGTTCAGATTAGTTTCTTTATGCACGCATTCAAGGATAGGAATTATCAGCTCTCCTCTCCCCCAGACTGATGTTTTATTACTTGGTCAGAGCTGTTAAAGACCTGAGACCTGTTAGATTAATGGTTTGTTTTTATTTCCTAAGGAATGACAGCAACATTCTCACTGTGCTACTGTTTAACTCTTTCCCGACAAGTTTTAGAAGCAGCAAAGCATTGTACTGTAAGCAGGATGTTTTGAAACAGAATGACAACTGTATTACATTTATTTATATTTACAAAACAATGTATACATCTCCTGCTGACTGTATATATAACTGTATGTCCTAACATCTTGTATACAGGAACAAAGTCTGAAGATGGCTCATTAGCCAAAGGCTCACTATTTTCTTTTGGTTAGCCAATAAATATTATCATTCTATTACAAAACTTCCTGCTGACTGATTAAGATCTGTCTTAACTTGCCCTAAGTGCTAAACTGTCACTGTGAAAAGTACACCTGAGCTTATGCTAGGTATACATGATGCAATTTTCTGACAGATTTACTGTCAGATCGACTATTTCCACTATGTCCGATCTGCTATCCGATAGATTTTCTGAATGATTTTTTTCATAGAAATGAACGGAAAATCGATTGAAAAATTGATCGGAAATTTAGACATTGGAAATAATCGATTTGACAGTAAATCTGTCAGAATTGCATCGTGTGTACCTAGCATTACACTACATCTATGCCAAGTGTCGGATCCTTCTACTTACCTGTTCTCTGGTTTGGATGGGTTACTCTCCTTTGCGCTGCACCATCACCTGTTTGTGACTCTGACTGAAGCAAGTCGCACAAAGGACAAAGAAGCAGTGCATACTCTGTCCTCTCGGGCTTCTTGTTATTACGCACTCCTGTACTGATGTGCACAGCAGCCGAGGCTGGGAGTGTTATGAGTATGTGTACTTGACAAGTGCTGCTCATATATGAGCATCATTTCTGAATTATGCAAGTCCTGAACACTATCGGCTGCTGTGCATCCAGGCTGGAGTGCAAAATTACATGGAGTGGACAGAGCATGCACTGCTTCTTTGAACAGGGGGGGCAAAGCAGAAAAACAGACAGGAGCCCATGTAACCCAGTGATCACTAATAAGAGTTGGACAGAATGGGGGGGGGGGGGCGGTTGGTGACAGCCGGCCTAGGGCGCTGGAAAGTACAAATCTGGCCCTGACAATTGGGGGGACTCCTTTGAACTGCTTAAGGATCTAAATGTTTTTCTTAGAAATATCCAACGGAAGCTTACACATGGGGGTGGTTCAGAGCAATGGCGTGTTTGTGAATCCATGGGGAGAAGGAGGAGGGGGGGCTCCTTTCAGTGGTATTGTTTAACCTCTTGAGGACCGCAGTGTTAAACCCCCCTAAAGACCAGGCCATTTTTAATTAAATTGGCCACTGCAGCTTTACAGCCAAGCTGCAGGGCCACACAACACAGCACACAAGTGATCCCCCCCCCCTGTTGGTGGGGTATGATCGCCCCCCCAGATGTTGTTTGTTTGTTTATTTTTGTTTGACTGTTGTTTTTTTTATTGAAAAATGTTTTTTTTTTCCCACTGTTGTAAACACCCCTCCCTCCCCCTGCCAACCAAACCCCGTGATCAGCTGTCATAGGCTTCAGCCTACGACAGCCAATCACCTCTGTGCCTCAGGAGGAGACAGCCGTGTCACATGGCTGTCCCCAGTACAGCGCTGCTGCAGATCGCAGAGCTGTACGTGTAATTAGATGGCGGTTTTGCCGTCTAACAGTCTCCTGAGCGGCAATCACCACTCGGAGACTGAAAGCGGAGGGCCGCCCACCAAGCAGGAGATGCGCACGCAGCCTGCGCACGATCTCCTGCAAAACAGAGCCCCAGGACTTTACACCTATTGGCGTTAGGCGGGCCTGGGGCTGCGGCCGCGGCCACGCCCCTCGCCGTGACGCTGTCGACTACATGTTAAAAAGAAAATGAATATGGCAGCCTCCATATTCCTCTCACTTTAGGTGTCCTTTAAGCCCTGTACACATGCTCAATCCCTGAGATTGCACGGTTGCCTGGCAGAGGTGGTTGTTATCGCTGCCTTGGCTGAGTTTCATTTAGCGTGTGTATGGAGCTTTATACAAATCCCAGTTTCATGTAATGCAACTAGCTGTTAGACTCTTATTAAATATGCATAATGCCCATTTTATTATAATAAATCTTTGTTAAAGTATCAAGCTATATGCTTTATGTTTGATAATTTAAGGTAGTAAAATGAATTAGTCAAATAATCACATCAGACAACCGCTGAAGAATACACATGCCAAGAGACTATAATGGCAGCCAGTGATTACATCCTCTATAATAAAACCCAAGTGTCTCTGCGTCCCATGTCCCTGTGTGTGTTTTGTTGTACTGCGCATGTGCAGGGAGGGATGCAGAAACAATGAAGGGGAGGGCGTGTGTGCGGGTGCGCTAGACGGACGTGCGGGTGCGCGCGTGCGGCGGACGTGCGGGCACGATGGGCAGGCGCGTGGTGACAGACATAGCCTTTTTTTTTAAATGGGCTAAGGTGGTCACTAGTAATTCTAAAAAAAGCTATTTGCCCAGCTGCCCTCTACCTCTCATGTTTCTGAGTAGCTGACCTTCAGAAAGTATGTCCATCATCTGTTATTATTTCCTGTGACTCCACCAATGCAGGCCACACACTGACAGATCTCAAATTCAATACTCTTAAAGCGGATCCGAGATGAAAAACTAACTATAACAAGTAACTTATCTATATATCTTATCTAAAGTTTTAGCAAATCTAGCTGCAAACTGCAAACAGCTTTAATAGAAAATGATTATTTCTTCCTGTGATACAATGACAGCAGCCATGTTGTTTGTAAACATTACACAGAGGCAGGCTTATCTGTATCTTGTGCAAAAAAACCTAATCCCCCCTCCTCCCTCCTCCCCTCTGCCTCTGAAATCAATGGCTAGTAACACCTCCCCCTCCCCCTGCCCAGACTGAGCTTTCATGAGCCCTTGCTACTGCCGAGGCTCTCTGAAAACCTGTGGGCGTGGTTTATTTAGTTTATAGGGAATTAGAGTATTAAAACAAAAACAAAAAAGTTTTGGCTTGAGGAATGCCCTGTAAACAATAGGAAAGGAACACAATTACGCAATGAGTAAAAGTTCACTTCGGATCCACTTTAAACAGGGATGGTGAATAAAATGTTAATAATTTTAAGTTGATGTAAATTTTACAATAATATGGTCAAGACACTCCTACTTATCAAAATGATTGCATTTGACCTAAAATAATTGAAATAAACGGAAATTTATTTGCATAGAGGTAATCTTTTGATTAAAATGCCATTGAAGGATTGCAGCTGAAATGTTTGTAGCCAGCATAAGTGCATAATTGTTGCAGGGAAAATAAATATTATAGTGTATTTTCTATAGCACTGAACTCTTCTGTAGCACTTTTACATAGTGTAAAGTCCTGTGCCTCAGAGGAGCTCACAATCTACTCCCTACCATAGTCACTCATTGTCATATGTTAATATTGTATGCTAAGGCCAATGTTTGAGGGGGAGCAATGAACTACGCTGTGCTGCCAAAAACATGGGATAAATAAACAGTGTGGTAGTGGATAGCACACTCGCCTTGCAGTGTAATGGTCCCTGGTTCAAATCTGAGCCAGAAAACTAGCTGCATGGAGCTGGTATGTTCCCACCATTTGCATGTTTTTCCTGCAGGCAATCCGGTTTCCTCCCACATCCCAAAAACATACAGATAAGTTCATTGGTCCCCCTAAAAAAATGGCCTTAAAATGCAATAGGAACATCTACATGCATGGTCTCAGCAACTTAACTCATAAGGTTTTTAATACGATTTATATGCAGATGAGACACAATTGAACCTCTCTCATCCCCATACATTTAGTCCCTCCTACACGTGTTCCTGACTGCCTGTCTGCTATATTCTCTTTTATGACCTCTTGCTTCCTAAAATTTAATATGAGTAAAATGGAACTAATCATTTTTCCACTATCTCTGTCCACCTCTCTGCCTGATATAATAATAAATGTTAGTAACACCCCTATAACTTCAGTTCCCAAAGCATGTTGGGAGTATTGTTTGATTCCTCTTGCTCATTTATTCCTCACATTCACTCTCTGACCAGCTCCTGTCATTTCCAGCTCAAAAACATATATAACATCCAACCTTTTCTCACCCAGGACACTACCAAAATGTTAGTGCAAGCTTTTATAATATTTTCTTATTGTAATACTAGTCCTGAAGCCCGTTTAATAACAGGCGCTAGGGAACGCGCTGTCTACAGCCGCATGCCATGCTTTTTTACACCATACTAAGAAACCATTTAAGAAATGTAAAAGCTCCCTTATGAACACCTCATTCAGGTCACCCCATCCTCATAGCCTCATCCTAACATTCCTGGAGTGGATATCAGAACATAAATGTATCAATGAAATGAAGCTCTAACTACTGCTCTGCATTTAGATGAAAACAGTGCTCTCACACATGGATGCCGTGGCGTGAATTCCTAGAATCAGATGACTACAAAGCCCTGCTAGCAGCTCAGACACCTACGTGAATAGCCTATCCAAAACAGTCCTTGGCATCTAACTAAAACCCCATGGACACATGTGTTGCTAACATTAGGCTGGGGTTGGTGGTATGTGCCACAAGGTTTATAAGTCCAAATGCTGTATACTTACCTTATATAGCATTTTATGTACGAAGAAGGATTAGAGCTTTAAAATTAAATGTGCTACTGTAGATAAAACCCACATATTTTATTTGCACATTTGTCCTGTTATTACAACATTTAACTGTGTCTCTAGTACAATGTATGGTGACATATGGTGACAATAATTTATTTGCAAATAAAGGTTTAAGCCCTTATTTGCCAAAAAAATAACAGTAATACACCCTCATTCCATACATATTTAAAAAGCTAAGTCCCTAAGGTTATAATTACATATTTTATATTCTGTCAATTTGGCTTTTTTTGTGTTATATGGGGGTAGGGAGGGGAAGAATGGGTAAATGGGCTTGTGATCGGTATAGGAAATTTATTTAGTAATATTTTTTATTTTCATTTTTTTAGGGGGGGGGGGGGGGCACTATATGTCCCCACACAATCTCCTGTCTGGTTAGAACAAGTGTTCTAGCCAGCAGGAAGTGACAGGGTTTTTTTTTGTTCACAATAGAATGATCACTGTTTCTAATTGCAACAGTGATAATTCATATATTAGACACTTTGATTGGCTTTGATGTTCCCATTCACCAATCTGTGCACTACCATGTGACAGCGCAGGAAGGAACGAGTATCTTCAGTCCTGGGAGCTAAAGAGAAGTTTTCAGGGATGTAGGTACTCATCCCGCGGGAGGGCAAGTGGTTAAAAAGATCAAAGAAAAAATGTTTTTTTGAAGAAGGTAAAATGGCATTTTGCCGAAGTCCGTGCAAATATATATGTATACTATATATATATATATATATATATATATATATATATATATATATATATATATATATATATATATATAGTGGCTTGCAAAAGTATTCAGCCCCCTTGAAGATTTCCACATTTTGTCACATTACTGCCACAAACATGAATCAATTTTATTGGTATTCCACGTGAAAGACCAATACAAAGTGGTGTACACGTGAGAAGTGGAACTAAAATCATAAAATCATACATGATTCCAAACATTTTTTACAAATCAATAACTGCAAAGAGGGGTGTGCGTAATTATTCAGCCCCCCGAGTCAATAATTTGTAGAACCACCTTTTGCTGCAATTACAGCTGCCAGTCTTTTAGGGTATGTCTCTACCAGATTTGCACATCTAGAAACTGAAATCCTTGCCCATTCTTCTTTGCAAAACAGCTCCAGCTCAGTCAGATTAGATGGACAGCGTTTGTGAACAGCAGTTTTCAGATCTTGCCACAGATTCTCGATCGGATTTAGATCTGGACTTTGACTGGGCCATTCTAACACATGGATATGTTTTGTTTTAAACCATTCCATTGTTGCCCTGGCTTTATGTTTAGGGTTGTTGTCCTGCTGGAAGGTGAACCTCCGCCCCAGTCTCAAGTCTTTTGCAAACTCCAAGAGGTTTTCTTCCAAGATTGCCCTGTTTTTGGCTCCATCAATCTTCCCATCAACTCTGACCAGCTTCCCTGTCCCTGCTGAAGAAAAGCAACCCCAGAGCTTGATGCTGCCACCACCATATTTGACAGTTGGGATGGTGTGTTCTGAGTGATGTGCAGTGTAAGTTTTCTGCCACAAATAGCGTTTTGCATTTTGGCCAAAAAGTTCCATTTTGGTCTCATCCGACCAGAGCACCTTCTTACACATTTTTGCTGTGTCCCCCACATGGCTTGTGGCAAACTGCAAACGGGACTTCCTATGCTTTTCTGTTAACAATGGCTTTCTTCTTGTCACTCTTCCATAAGAGCCAACTTTGTGCAGTGCACGACTAATAGTTGTCCTATGGACAGATTCCCCCCACCTGAGCTGTAGATCTCTGCAGCTCGTCCAGAGTCAACATGGGCCTCTTGACTGCATTTCTGATTTGCGCTCTCCTTGCTCGGCCTGTGAGTTTAGGTGGACGGCCTTGTCTTGGTAGGTTTACAGTTGTGCCATACTCCTTCCATTTCTGAATGATCACTTGAACAGTGCTCCGTGGGATGTTCAAGGCTTTGGAAATGTTTTTGTAGCCTAAGCCTGCTTTAAATTTCTCAATAACTTTATCCCTGACCTGTCTGGTGTGTTCTTTGGACTTCATGGTGTTGTTGCTCCCAAGATTCTCTTAGACAACCTCTGAGGCCGTCACAGAGCAGCTGTATTTGTACTGGCATTAGATTACACACAGGTGCACTCTATTTAGTCATTAGGACTCATCAGGCAATGTCTATGGGCAACTGACTGCACTCAGACCAAAGAGGGCTGAAAAATTACGCACACCCCACTTTGCAGTTATTGATTTGTAAAAAATGTATGGAATCATGTATGAATTTCGTTCCACTTCTCACGTGTACACCACTTTGTATTGGTCTTTCACGTGGAATTCCAATAAAATTGCTTCATGTTTGTGGCAGTGATGTGACAAAATGTGGAAAACTTCAAGGGGGCCGAATACTTTTGCACGCCACTATATATATGTGTGTGTGTGTGTGTGTGTGTGTGTGTGTGTGTGTGTGTGTGTGTGTGTGTGTGTGTGTGTGTGTGTGTGTATATACGGAGGTAAAATATCCAATATATACCAAGTTTTTTATATACATTTCAAAAAAACCAGAATTCTAATTGGTCCACTAGGCGGCATATTTAAAGATGCTGTTGCTGGGGCTTGCTATGCATTAGTATTGCAGGTGCTGGCGGGGAGTGACGTGTGTGGTGAGTGTGCAGGGGTGTGGCGGGGATCTTTAAGGTTCATTAAATAAATGTAAGAATTGTATTGTTATTTAAGGACATTAACCATTTAAGATTCCTGGATGTAGCTTCTACATCCAGGAGGCCATGTGCCCTCCCGCGCGCTCCCGTGGCCGATCGCGCATGCGTGCACGCGCTCTCCCGGCTTCGGATTGTTAGCCCAGGAATCAATCAATCGGGAAATGGTGCAAGATGATTGATTCCACTACCCTGCAGAAAAAAGCAACCGCTTCTCTCGGAAGCCGCGCTTTTTCGGACTCTTGCGTCCCCATACGTCCCTCTAAGCGCACATGTTACGCTTAGAGTGGCGTCATGTAAACAAACTCATGGCTGCCATCTTGTGGCCAAAAAGTAAAACTACATCTAAATGTAAAAAAAAAAATACACATATATTTACATAAAAAAATAAATACTATTTATATCCCACCCTCCCAAAAATACCCACAAAATTTTTAATAAAAAGAAAAATTACAATAATAATGAAAAAAAATGTAAATATTTACCTAAGGGTCTAATCTTTTTAAATATCAATGTAAATATGAAATATTTTTTTTTTTTTTTATTATATGCTTGTAAATAGTGATGGATGCAAAACAAAAAAAATGCACTTTTATTTCCAAATACAATATTGTCGCCATACATTGTGGTAGGGACATAATTTAAACGGTGTAATAACCTGGTCAAATGGGCAAATACAATACGTGGGTTTTAATTATGGAGGCATGTATTATTTTAAAACTATAATGGCCGAAAACTGAGAAATAATGAAAATTTTCCGTTCTTATTCTTCCTGTTAAAATGCATTTACAGTAAAGTGGCTCTTATCAAAATGTACCCCCCCAAACAAAGCCGAATTGGTGGCGGAAAAACAAGATATAGATCAGTTCATTGTGATAAGTAGTGATAAAGTTATAGGCTAATGAATGGGAGGTGAACATTGCTCGGATGCATTAAGTGAAAACGACTGAGGGCTGAAGTAGTTAAAGGAGTTGTCAGGGGAAATATAGTAAAATGAATGGTACTTACCGGGGGCTTCCTCCAGCCCCAAGCTCCCAGGAGCCGCAGCTCTGCCTGCAGCCGTTTGCCGGAGCTCCGACCCGGTCCCCGGCGATGACGTCAGAGCAACCTGGAGGTCGCTCTGTACTGCGCCTGCGCGATCGGCGCTGTCAATCACCGCCACATGGGCCGGAGCAGAACTACTGCGCCTGCGCAGTCCGCTCCGGCCCACGTGGCGGTGATTGACAGCGCCGACAGCGCAGGCGCAGTACAGAGCGACCTCCAGGTCGCTCTGACGTCATCGCCGGAGACCGGGTCGGAGCTCCGGCAAACGGCTGTGGGCAGAGCTGCGGCGAGGGAGGTCCTGGGAGCTTGGGGCTAAAGGAAGCCCCCGGTAAGTACCATTTATTTTACTATATTTCCACTGACAAAGAACTTTTCTCATGGTTGCGTTTTTATTTATACTTAACTTTTTCTGCAAGTGGAAGGGTGAACAATAGTACCCTTACACTCATTTCACCTGGGGATCTGCTGGTTAAATGCAACCTAAACTGAGAAGGATATGGATTTTTCCTTTTAATATAACACCAGTTGCCTGACTACCCTGCTGATCCTGTCTCACTAATACTTTTAGCCATAGTCCCTCAACAAGCATGCAGATCAGGTGCTCTGACTGTAGTCAGACTGGATTAGCTGCATGCCTGTTTCAGGTGTGTGATTCAGCCACTACTGCAGCCAAAGACATCAGCAGGACTGCCAGGCAACTGGTATTGTTTAAAAGGAAACATCTATATCCCTCTCAGTTAAGGTTCCCTTTAAGTGTGAGCAATGCATAACAGTCTACTCCTACAATGCCAGATTGTTAGCACTTGAAGGCCCAGGGTGAGAAGTATCAATGAGAAGGTGTTATTACAGTGGAGCAGAACCTCAGTCATGTTTATATTGCTGAATCTTACTTCCTTGTCCAGTCATGCTCTGGGTCTAGATTATAGTCTTGGCATCTCTATAACACGAGGTGAGGCAGATTCTTGCATTGTGGCCACACAGTTACTTGTGAAAGAAGCGATCTTGAGGCAATCTAGTGAAAAGGTGTTTGGAACAAACACTGATGATCTCTAGAGATGGACCGAACCTCCGATTTTTGGTTCGCGAACTGCAAACGCGAACTTCCGCAAAAGCTTGGTTCGCGCGAACTTTCGCGAACCGCAATAGACCGCAAAAGTGATGGAAAAGATGTTTCAAGGAGTCTAACATCTGAGTTTTTGCATGGATGAGTGGGATAGATGCCAAAAGTCCAGGGGAAAAAAATCTGGATTTGATGCAAAGCAGCGTTTTAAGGGCAGAAATCACATTGCATGCTAAATTGGAGGCCTAAAGTGCTTTAAAACATCTTGCATGCGTATACATCAATCAGGGAGTGTAATTAGAGTACTGCTTTACACTGACACACCAAACTCACTGTGTAATGCACCGCAAACAGCTGTTTGTGTTGTGACAGCCATGCTGGACTGGTGCGCACCATGGCAAGAGTGCAGGCGATAGCGGTTTTCAAGCTCATATGGCTGCCAGGCTGAGGTAGCTCAATGACAGAACAACAGTGATTGTCAAGCTGATCGAATTTGGTCTGTTCACAATGAAGCAACGACCTTATTATCTTGGGTGTGCCACCCCCCGAGACACTCATATAGCCGGCGGTCATTGCTTCCAGGCCCGGCCCTAGACTTTTTGCCGCCTGAGGCAAAATTCAAAAAAATCGCCGCCCCTCCCCCCCCAAGCCGTGTGTGTGTGGGGGGCCGCCCGAGCTGGAGGGGATAGCGGGCAGGAAGGGGGTATTGGGCCTAGCGGCGGGGAGGGGGGTCGGCCCCCCCCTCCCTCGCCTGGGTCCCCCGTCCTCCGCTCCCCTCCAGCTTTAAAAGTGAGGTCGCTGGCTGCAGCTATATTGTAAGAGGCAACGGGCGGGGATCACTCACCTCTTCCTCGTTCCAGCCCGAGCCTGCGCTCCACTGACGTCACTTCCTGCGGCGTAGCAGGAAGTGACGTCAGTGGAGCGCAGGCTCGGGCTGGAACGAGGAAGAGGTGAGTCCTCCCCGCCCGTTGCCTCTTACAATATAGCTGCAGCCAGCGACCTCACTTTTAAAGCTGGAGGGGAGCGGAGGACGGGGGACCCAGGCGAGGGAGGGGGGGGTCCGACCCCCCTCCCCGCCGCTAGGCCCAATACCCCCTTCCTGCCCGCTATCCCCTCCAGCTCGGGCGGCACCCCACACACACAGACGGGCGGGTGCCGCCCCTCCAGAAGTGCCGCCTGAGGCAAAAGTTTCACCCCGCCTCATGGGCGGGCCGGCCCTGATTGCTTCATTGTGATACGCAAGCCCCTTCACCACGGCAAGGTAACGATCATGAAGGGGAATTGACACATGTACATGGGGACTGACTTAGTCTTCGGACAGGCCTGAGCGTTCTTTGCAGACCAGGCATCCGTGGTCAGATGGACCCTTGACCCAACGCTGTGTGCCAGAGATGTCACCACTTGCCTTTCAACATCACGGTACAGTTTAGGTATCGCCTTTTTTGAGAAAAAATTGCGGCCTGGTATCTTCCACTGCGGTGTGTGGCTTTGCTTTTGTGTGCTGCTTTTCCTCAGGTGGTCATCCCATTGCAGTTTGTGCTTTGTAATCATCTGCCTTCGTAAGGTAGTTGTCCCTACGTGGGTATTGGACTTTCCACGGCTCAATTTTCAGTGGCAGAGAGTACAGATGGCATTGTTCTCATCTGAGGCTGACACACAAAAAAAATTCCACACCGCTGAGCCCTGGGGTGATGGCACTTTGGTGGTGGCAGCCGACTGAGTGTTATGTGGGGTGCCAGAATCAGAGCAGGAGGAGGAAGACATGTCATGCTTCCGTGCGGAAGCTGAGAAAGATGAGGTGTTCTGTGTTAAATAGTCAACTACGTCCTGACAATATTGGGAGTTGATGCCACGTGCCTTCTTCTGAACACTGTACTTTGGTCGAGGGCCACACGAAATCACGACAGCACGTCCTCGAACAGACCTGCCAGGTGGCCTGCCTCTGGCTCTGCCTTTTGTTTTGTCCATATTGGGGGGGGGGATGAAGTGAAAGGTATGCACTGACTTGACTAATACAATGTGCAGTCACACAGGTGCAGTTAACAGGTATGCACAGAGTGGTATATCACACTGCGTGTGCTCACGTAGGTAGGTGGGTGCACTGAACACAACAGGTAGGTATATGCAGTGATGGGTATTCCAAATGTGCACCTGTCACACAAACGTACCGTGAACAGGTACAGTGACTGGTGGTGTTAAATATCACACTGTGTGCGCTCATGTAGGTAGGTGGGTGCACTGAACACTACAGGTAGGTATATGCAGTGATGGGTATTATAATGTGCACCTGTCACACACAGACAGGTACCGGACAGGCACAGTGATACTGCGTGCGCTCACGTAGGTAGGTGGGTGGGTGGGTGCACTGAAGTGAACAACAGGTAGGTATATGCAGTGATGGGTATTCCAAATGTGCACCTGTCACACAAACGTACCGTGAACAGGTACAGTGACTGGTGGTGTTAAATATCACACTGTGTGCGCTCATGTAGGTAGGTGGGTGCACTGAACACTACAGGTAGGTATATGCAGTGATGGGTATTATAATGTGCACCTGTCACACACAGACAGGTACCGGACAGGCACAGTGACACTGCGTGCGCTCACGTAGGTAGGTGCATGCACTGAGAACAACAGGTAGGTATCTGCAGTGATGGGTATTACAATGTGCACCTTTCACACACACAGGTAGTCACTGAATGTGCTGGGCCTGGCAGTGGCACACACAGTAGGAATTACCAAGGCTGTCTATGCAACACAAGTGTCTGTGGGACACACACACACAAAAAAAACAAGATCACAAGAACAAGATTAGCTCTCAAAAGAGCTGTTGAGGGGTGCTTTTTTTAGCAATAAGAATCAGCAAGGAGCAAGTTAACAAGCCTACAAGAGCCTAACTAAGCTTTCCCTATGAGACTATGCAGCAGCTCTCCCTTCTCTAATTACTGCAGGCACATGAGTGAGTCCAATACCTGACGCTGCCTGCCTTTTTAAGGGGGGAGTGGCTCCAGGAGGGAGTGTAGCCTGATTGGCTACAATGTGCCTGCTGACTGTGATGTAGAGGGTCAAAGTTGACCCTAATGATGCACTATGGGGGCGAATCGAACTTACGGAAAAGTTCCCGGTTCTCCGCGAACCACGGAAGTTCACCGGTGAACCGTTCGGGCTATCTCTAATGATCTCCAATGTAGCGTATGGCATTCTTTCTTTGTAAAGAGGAACTGTACTAAAAAAGGGGTTTTTTTTGTGTACACTATGGGCCTGATTCACAAAGCGGTGCAAACTTTTTCGCGGACTTTTGCGCGCGCAATTTGCCGCGATTCGCGCGATCGCGGACTAATTGCGCGCGAAAAAGTTCGCGATCGCGTGAATCGCGGCAAATTGCGCGCGCAAAAGTCCGCGAAAAAGTTTGCACCGCTTTGTGAATCAGGCCCTATGTACACTGTTTAATGATAAATTATTTATTCACTGTTTGGCTATTGTAAAATTTTTCCTCTCCCTGATGAACATTTTGAAATTTATCACAGGTGGCAAGATCTTTAGTTCTGCCAGGTGATCTCTGACGAATGTTCGTTTACAGAGAGCTCTATGCACAGAGGGAGACACTGCTTGCTTGGCAGTTTAAAACAGTTGTTATTTCATTATATTAATGACGTTCACAGGCAGAAAACTGTCAGGTCCATGGTCATGACATGACACTGTGGGTGGTGTTTCACCATATCAGCCACATAGACTAATCTATTTGATCTATTTGACAAAAAGGTAATGATTTCTCGTGGGAATGTGGGTATCGGTTAGGTGGGTAAACAATGGGGTGAAGTTCAATCCTGGGTTAAAGTTTCTCTTTAAAGAGGAGCTGTCAGCCATACTATCGCAGAAAAAAAAAACATATATAAGTAGATAAATACTTGATCTACTTATATAACATATGCATTGCACTGTCCACGGTTTGATTTTAGTGATTTTTCTACAGTAAAAAAAGAGAAAATCCTTCTTAGCATTTCTCATTTTAACTGTGGCTATTTTGAATCCAATCCTGATGTCATTTCCCCCCTTACTCTCCTCTGCCTGATTGTGTATGCATTGTCCGCCCTTCACTATAGAAAGTGTGAGAAATATTGACCAATCAGTGAGGAATAGAGGTGTGGGAGGGGAAAACAGGAGGAAAAGAGGTTTCAGCCAATCAGGCTGCATTAGTTAAGTCTGAGGGGAAGTAGAGAAGCAAAAAAGGACAACCCAGCGTGCCCTGCAACCTCCTTTTTGTGTACCAAATTTTGTGTGTACAAAATAGGAGTCAGGTAAACTGGGGAATGATCATTTATGAACAAGAAAAGTAATAGAGATTTTAACTTTTGGATTGCCTGGTTAGCATCCTTATTACTTGTTTACCAGATAAAAATAAAGAAATGATTTTTGATTTTATGCCCGACAGTTACACTTTAGGTGGTAATAGCTATTGGGCAATTTATAACTTGGTCATCAGGCTGATTGCCAGATCATAAATATGGTGAATGTCACCTTATTAACAGCAAAGTGTCGTTCATTGAAGAGTAGCAATCATTTAAGCGGACTGTCATGTTTATAAATTGAACTGAAAATTTTGAAGAATTAATGAAATGTATTTTTCTGGCAAACAGTCTGTTATCCAGTTTCATAAACAAACTCTGAAAAGCCTTTCTTCTTAGCTGCATGGACATGACAATATAATCTTTGTCTGCACAGTCATCCAGCCTCTTCCGATTCTGCTTTGTTCATATGTCATTATCTGAACACAGAGGATTCAGCTCATTCACAGAGACAAGAACTCTCAAGCAGCGTACTCACCGCTCAACGGGTCCAACATTGTCCCCTTGACGACAGTCGCTAGCAATGCCTCTTCCTGTCAGCGGGTTAAAGCGCAAGGTCCCGCAACGTGCACGGCGGCGCGACCGAGCGAGACTTCCATGATAGCAGGACTTTACGTGCTATCATCAGGGATCTCAATGATCCGATCCACCGTGTCGGTCCGTCGTCATCAGCATGACGCTAGGCGAAGTTCGCAATCGTGTGTCTGTACCCACCTCACGACATTGTTTAAAAATCGCCAGTCTTTGGGAAAATCGTTTCAAAAATTGCCAGGTGGGTACGCAGCTTTAGAAGTGAATCTAGAGCAGTGGTCCTCAAACTAAGGCCCGTGGGCCGAATGTGGCCCCCTGAGGCTTTTTTACCGGCCCCACACACACAAAATGTATTATAGATCCGGTCAGCTACATCTTTAAATATTGGTGGTCCACATATAGAATGAAGCAAGAAAGCAGTAATTTGCTGGTTTCCAATCAAATTCCACATCAGGTGACACTGTTGTCCAATTGGACTGCAGGTTGTCACCTGGGTATGCTTCACTGTCTGGCCCGCAAAGACTTTTACATCATTTTATGTATACTCCAACAGTCTGAAGTATGTTGACCCGGCCCTCGACCCAAAACGTTTGGGGATTTCTGATCTAGAGGGTGGTCCTCTGACTCGTTCTACTCTAAGTATGTCACAGGAGGCAAAATCAGAACCAGTGGTTTGCAAGCTATAATTGTTCATTCCAATGAAAGTTATTTGTGATATTAGTTTACTGTATATCAGACTAGTCGTGGAAGCTGTACTTTCTCTCAACTCAATGAGTAGGGGGGATGGTGGACCAATTGGAAACCAAGGGTGTTCAATTTGGCAGCCATAACATTGGCCATGTGCGCAGGTGTATTGTCCTGCAAAAACAAAGGATCCATTTGGTCATCTTTCTTCTGCATTTCATCTTAATTGCCTCCTTAGGAGGTTAGCATAACACTGTCCATGATACTAGAGCCCTGAGTTAGGTAGTCAACAAATAGAATACTGTCGTCCCAGAAAATGGGTGCCATTACTTCTATGGCTGATTTCTGGGCGTGGAACTTTTTTTATATTGACCTTTTCCAAAATTCTCTCAGTCAATTTGCCCAAACCTACTTTTCCTGTCTGTGGTCCAGCAAAGAGCTATTTTAAGAAGTGCTCCTCCTGGTTGCATCTACAGCTTAACCATTTCCACCATCTCTTTTTGATTACCAAGACCAAATTAGTGTAATTTCATTGTCTGAGATGCTGCCCACGTGTAGTTTGGCCAGAATATTCTCAAAATTATCTAGATTTACGTTTATTTTGGAAGATTTTTACCATGTATTTAATTTTCTTCCAGCCTTTAATGACAGCACCGCATGGATGTTGCCTTTATAAATCCTTATATCTTATATTTTATTTGTTTTAACTATATTCAGGTTACAAAGCACTCCCATAATTTAGGTAATCCTGCATGTGATGATAGTGAGGACAGACACAACTAAGACAGCAGAGTTCTCCCGAAAGGGAACCTTAAAGAGATACTGTAGGGGGGTCGGGGGAAAATGAGTTGAACTTACCCGGGGCTTTTAATGGTCCCCCACAGACATCCTGTGCCTGCGCAGCCACTCTCCGATGCTCTGGCCCCGCCTCCGGTTCACTTCTGGAATTTCAGACTTTAAAGTCTGAAAACCACTGCGCCTGCACAGCTGCATCCTCGCTTCTGCTGATGTCACCAGGAGTGTATTGCACAAGCTCAGTATGGTCTTTGGTCTGCGCAGTATGCTCCTGGTGACATCAGCGGGTGCGAGGACACAGCAATGCAGGCACAGAGGTTTTCTGACTTTAAAGTCAGAAATTCCAGAAGTGAACCGGAGGCGGGGCCGGAGCATCGGTGAGTGGCTGCACGGGCACAGGATGTCTGCGGGGGACCGTTAGAAGCCCCGGGTAACTTCAACTCATTTTCCTCCGACCCCCCTATACAGTATCCCTTTAAGTGACATGTGACATGATGAGATAGGCATGTGTAAGTATAGTGCATAGCACACGAACAAATGTGCTGTGATGCTTTTCTTCTTTCTTTGCCTTTTCTCCAATCGGGACCCAGTCAGACTTCTGATAAAAAATTACAGCCATAAAATACTTTGCTTTAGGAAGCCCAGGTCTCTGCCAGGAGAAAATTGTTTTTTGAAGGTTTTTAAACATAACATAAAACTGGGATATCTAAAAAGTCATTTTTAGGAGTAGGAGGGTAGATACAGTTGTTTAACTCTTCAGTTTGTCCTCAATTCCCTAAGAGAAGGGCAGTTTGGTAAAATAATGTAGGTCAGTAAAATACCGCATATGGTATTGTACACTTTTTTTCCACATTCACTAAGATTTCCCCCATGCAGTAGAAGTTCTGTAATTTACCGAACAAACATGCTTCAACTCACTAAACTTTGCTTTGTAAGTCTCACTTACCAGCTGTGGAGCAGGTCAGTCAGGAAGCTGTGTACATGAGTTGGGTTTTCAGTCCAGTGCATTCCTGGCATCCCTTTAGATGTGCTGCAGCCACCAGGGGGAGCTCTTCTGTTTAAGAGTTTACCAATATTCACATCTAAAGGGAGACTTAAAAAGTCTCCTTCTCTGCTCTGTCTTACTGAAGTCCTGCCTTCCAGGGTATCGGACCAAATCAGGTGAGAAGCAGGGCTGTGTGGCTCTCCCTATTGGCTGCCTGGTTCTCTCTATTGGCTTACCTCTCTAGTCGGTAATTTTGCTTTTCAGTGCAGTAATAGGTTTAGTGAATTGTATTTGGCAAGGTGATCGGTAAAATCAGCTGTTTGCTGCATTACAGAATGCAGTAATGCTTAGTGAATTGAGGCCTTTGTATTCAATTAAGTTTCACTTTAAGGACCACATCTAACTTAAAGAGGATCTGTAACATGAAAAGATCCCCTGGGGGGTACTCACCTCGGGTGGGGGAAGCCTCCGGATCCTAATGAGGCTTCCCACGCCGTCCTCCATCCGTCAGGGGTCTCGCTGCAGCCCTCCTTGGAGTCCGTGCAGCGGTGACGTCATTATTTACCTTCCCGGCTCCTGCGCAGGCGCTCTGACGGCTGTCGGCTCCGAACTACACGGAAATACCCGATCGCCGTCGGGTCCGCTCTACTGCGCAGGCGCAAGTGTCCTGCGCCTGCGCAGTAGAGCAGATCCGAATGAGATCGGGTATTTCCATGTAGTTCGGAACGGAAAGCCGCCACAGTGCCCCCGCTGGAGCCAGCAAAGGTAAATATTGAACTGACAGTCGGCACAGTCGCCGGCTGTTCGGAGGGCTGCGGCGAGACCCCCGTGGGACAGAGGACGGCGTGGGAAGCCTCATTAGGATCCGGAGGCTTCCCCCACCCGAGGTGAGTACCCCCCAGGGGATCTTTTTAATGTTACAGAGTCTCTTTAAAGCCAGAGTTCCCACTGTTCTTTGTTACATTGAATATCCCATAAATCCACATGGACTGACATGGGCTGATGAGACCATCAGGCTGTATGCATGTTGGACTGATGAGGCCCTGTACAATTTATAAGCTATAGGCTTGCTATACACCAGTGGTTTTAGATGTAAGCCTGGCTTCAGGGGCATAAAGAGGTGATTTGCATATTCAGGAGTGATGCATCATGGGAAACCACAGCTGCTCACTTAAAGAGAACCAGAATTGAAAATAAAAAGTCAAAATAACTATACACAGGTCATACTTACATCCTACATAGTCTACTTCTCAATCTCTTTCTTCTCTCCTGCATCCCATTTGACCACTGTGATCAATGGAAGTCTTCATCCTCCATATTGAAAATGACCATTACCTCATAACAGCTTCCTGGTCAGCACACTGTTAAACTGTAATATCACCCACTTGAGCCATAGGGATACATGGACATTACCTTGCACATTCAGTTGTAACTAACAGCTGCTGATATATAACTGACAGCAACTGGTATATTTCAGTTCTGACAAAATCTTGTCAGAACTGGAAGGGATCACTGTAGAAGAAAATGGTGAGCCTCTGAGAGGAACTGACGGGTATGTAAGTATGTAATATTCATTTGCATCTACGTCATGTGTTTATTTAAAATCATTTTACTCACTTCAGGTTCCCTTTAACCACTTGCCGACCGCGCACTCATACCGCGCGTCGGCAAAGTCGGCAAAGGACCAGCAACGCAGATCTGCGTCGCCAGCTGCAGGCTAATTAATCAGGAAGCAGCCGCTCGCGCGAGCGGCTGCTTCCTGTCAATTCACGGCGGGGGGCTCCGTGAATAGCCTGCGGGCCGCCGATCGCGGCTCGCAGGCTAAATGTAAACACAAGCGGAAATAATCCGCTTTGTTTACATTTGTACAACGCTGCTAACAGTAGCAGTGTTGTACTGGATCAGCGATCCCCGGCCAATCAGCGGCCGGGGATCGCTGTCACATGACAGGCAGGAGCCTGTTAGAGGCTGCACAGGACAGATCCGTTCCTGTGCAGCCTCCGATCTCCGGGGAAGGGAGGGAGGAGAGGGAGAGGGGGAATCCTGCGGTGGAGGGGGCTTTGAGGTGCCCCCCCCCCGCCAGCCACACGCAGGTAGGAGCGATCAGACCCCCCCAGCACATCATCCCCTAGTGGGGAAAAAAGGGGGGCGATCTGGTCGCTCTGCCTGGTGTTTGATCTGTGCTGGGGGCTGTAGAGCCCACCCAGCACAGATCAGCAAATACAGCGCTGGTCCTTGGGCTCTTTCACATCAGAGCTTGCGTTGGAGAATGCTCAAAGCATACGTTTTGTTGTATGTGTTTTAATGCGTTTTGATATGCGTTGCACTGCAGTGAATGTGCGTTTTTAATGCGTTTTCAATGCGTTACAGCACATAGGAAAACGCAGGTAATTTTAGTTTTCAACTTTCTACATTGTTCCTCTGTTGCATTCTGGGACTGATTGCCTGCGTTAATGGATTAAAAAACACGCATAGTGTGCGTTTTACATGAACATTGTAACGCATAAAGCTAGCGTCAGCCGAAAAACTGCACCTGGGTGCAGTGTAACGCAACGCACAAAAAGGCTGCGTTATATGTGAAAGCTAAAATGAAAGTCTATGGACTTTCATTTTACCTTGGGTAACGCAAACTTTACCCGTTGCGTTGAAACGCAGAAAATCTGCCCTAATGTGAAAGAGCCCTAAGGGGGGGTAAAGGCTGGGTCATCAAGTGGTTAAAGCTGACTTATCACAAATACCTTCTGTTTCAGAAAGCAAACTATACTCATTGTTACTTTTTAGTAGGAGGGCTTTTTGGTCTTTTTAGCCCCATATATTTTCCTAGTGGTTCTTGTTCACCATGAGCTGTCTGGGTATTATGTAAAAATAACAGAAGTCTTTGAACAGAATTCCTAGCCAGAAAACAAATCAAAACAAAACAAATCTAAACAGACCACAAAAGTAGTTCAAAAGGAAAGCTGGGAAGGCACTGACCACGTCTCTTTTTTTGCCAAGTCATTTCAAATGAAGACAATAGTTCTTTGTCTCCAAACATGGCAAAGCAGCCTGTGACTACAGAATACCCAGATAGCTCATGACCCAGAACCAATCTGACCTTAGCTTGAACTGTAAACTACTTAGTCATTCCGGTCTGAAAAGGTCACTCATTGTCATGATCACACAAGAAGCAGATTTCAGTGGCATATTTCATATATAAATATATGTTAAATAAATATTAAAACATAACAATTAGGAATTAGGAATTAGGATGGAGGCAGTACACCCAATGTGTGTTCTATTTTAGTATTTTAAAATATACATAAAAATAATAAAGAGAGGAAATTGCTTCGGTCTCTCTCTACTTCTCGCCTAGGTATTCTTGGTCCCTACAAGAACTACTGAAGAACCCTCCCCCCCCCCTCCCCATTATAACTATTAAAATATAGGCTAGCATTTAGAGTGTGTGTAACCTGAATCGTTGGCCCTGCCCTAGCCCCTCTCAGCCTGCTGGTACTGATTATTGTTCAGCTCTTTGAGGCCTGAGGTTATATCTGCCACTACAAATGTGCTGTACCACAACTGTGTACTAGAACAGGAGGAAGTAGTTGGTGCCTGCAAATAGAATGCCCCCAATTACATTTTGCCATGCCCCACCCCAAAAGTTACTGTGGAGAGTCAGACCGCTGCCATTATGTGGTACCCCTACGTCAGAGGATATCGGCATGGCAGCAGAAAGGCTCTAAATCAGGGGTCTCAAACTCAATTTACCTAGGGGGCCGCAGGAGGCAAAGTCAGGATGAGGCTGGGCCGCATAAGGAATTTCACAATCGCGGCGCATCGCCGCCTCTGCCCGCCCCTCTCACTCTTCCTTCACAGAGAGGGGCGGGGAGAGGCGGCGATCCGTGCGGCGATTGACGTCAGGAGGTGCAGAGCTGAAGCTTAAAGATCTGCCCCTTCCAGGAAATGCCGGCGGATTGCCCCCCGGGCAATTTGGGGGCTCTGCAGCCCTCGTTTAGCGGCAGGGATGCGTCGGATTACTTGGGAGCACTGAAGCGAACTATAAGGAAGCTTTTGCTGGCGAGGGCCACAAAATATTGTATCGAGGGCCTCAAATGGCCCGCGGGCCGCGAGTTTGAGACCCCTGCTCTAAACAATCTCAATGTTGTCTCTTTCGAGGAAAAGATTAAGCAAGGGTGGTTTGAGGGAAGTGGGACCCAGAAGAAATGACCAAGGATGACATTCTCATGGACATGAGCTTTAATTCCCAATTTGTTTTGCTGTTTAACTTACTATTTTTTTGAGCATCATTAGAGTATAAAAATAAAGCTGCATTAAAGAGGCACATATACAGTATGGTAGGACCAGTGCCCAGATGCCAGGTGTCCACTTAGGGAAAGGTAGCTGTGGATGATAGCACTTTGCACAACATCACTGCTGTTTGCTCTGCTCATGGGGATTTTCATGTATTTTTTTATTCACAAAAGCTTTTTTTCTGAATGGTAGTTGCTTAGTACAACTGCCCAAATAGTGTGCACATAAGTGTAGGGGATGGCCAGCATCTTTGTATAGAGCCTTTACAATGAGTAATTTTGCAAAGAATAAAGATAACATTGATGCATGAACTTATGAGATGCAGGCTAAGTGAATGCAGATAGCTGCTTTGTCCTTTTGCATGCTTCTCTCTGATTGGTGTGTTAATCCATAAAAGTCACTTCCTGAGTCTGCCCGCCCGACATTTTGTTAGTCTTTGGACTGCAAGTCCTGGGTCAGACTTTAGTTAGATCCTAGTGCATTGAACCCGGCAGGACCCCGGCCTATTTGCACATAGCTAGAGTTATATTTGAATATTATCGTGTATATTGTAATTGACCTTTTGCTTGTTCCTGACTATTCTCATTCACCAGTGGGCCCTTGCCACTGGTGAGGTTATTTCTTATTAGTATATTGTAAATACTTAGTGATAGCTCTCAGACCGTAGTCAGTTCCGTGTGTGGATGACCCGGGAGGAAACCGGGGAGTTCACACTTAGCTAGATTTGTTATTTTTATTGGTTTTGTGATATATATTGGTTCATTGCCAATATATATACACATATTGGCGCTTCTTTGTTATTTTCATTATTGTATTAGTGTGTTCAACTCCTGTTTGTTTGAATACTCTGCCAGCAGTGGGCTCCTCCCACTGGGGCTTACCGCCTTGGTGGCGTTCACCACTTTACTGTGCACTAAACACGTGTATTTCTCACAAGAAATAAAGTATACTGACTTGTTATATCCTGTACTTTTTGTATTGCTCATTGCTGCTTCCGCATTGGGCAATTTCTGTCTGGCATCTGCGGATGCTCTGTGAATGAATGTCTGTTTCCTCAAAGTCTGCTATCAGTTTGACAGACATTCATCTGATCTGTGGAAGATCTGTTCCTGTTCTGTTATTATATTGCTTATCGCTGCATTCGCTTTGTGCAATTTCTGTCTGTCATCTGTGGATGGTTCAGGAGATTTGTCTTGCTGTGCTCCACAGCTCCACCTGCTGGCTGGATTTGTTCCTCCCCAGGTGTATTCCATTACCGGGCTCCTCTGTCTGAGCGTTTGTGGGAGATCTCCTCTGTGTCAGCGTACACGTTGTGCGTTCCCGCAATCGTTACAGTTTCCGTCTCTTCCCTTTTCAGTTTAAGGAGAGTAGTGTGGCGAGTGTGCTGCTCATGAAAGCATAAAGGTGGCCACTAAAGGTCCAATTTCTAGCAAAAAATCATTCGAGTGATCAGGTAATTCTGATCGGAAGTGAAACCGTTCACTACACCATCAACAAACCAATGTTTGCTTCCTATCTATCACAACCAACAAGAAAATCTAAATTTGGTTTGTCGAATATCCAATCGGACAACTATTTTTATAATCATTTTTAATCGATTGTGCCCATCAATGGAGATTATTTACAACCAATCCAATCAGAATTTCTGATTGCTGTAAAGATTTTTCGCTAGAAATTGGACCGTTAGTGGCCATCTTAAAGGTGGCCACTAACGATCCAATTTCTAGCGAAAAATCATTCGAGCGATCAGATAATTCTGATTGGAAGAAAAATCGTTCACTACACCATCAACGAACCAATCTTTGCTTCCTATCTAACAATTTTGGTTTGATGAAAATCCAATCGGACTACTATTTTTATAATTGTTTGTAATCCAATCAGACTACTATTTTTATAATCGTTTGTAATCGATTGTGCCCATCAACTGAGATTATTTACAACCAATCTGATCAGAATTTCTGATGGCTCGAACGATTTTTCGCTAGAAATTGGACCATTAGTGGCCACCTTAACCTTTTTTGGGACCAACATAGGTTGAATCTACGTCCAGCAGGTGGTGCTGCCGCCCTGACTGGACGTTGATTCAACATTAGCGCTAACAAACCGTCCCGACGCCATCGTATGCACTGGAGACGGGAGATTAAGCTGTCATATGACAGGTGACATCTCCCCTCAGTGATCGCGTATGGCTGCTGATCACGTGATCACTATGATCGCCGGCAGATCATAGTGATCACTTTGAGAGTTGCGGCGGTAGGGGGAAAGAATAGTATCCACTCACCTCCATGCCGTTCCCACGACGATCGTGCTCCCCACCGCTCTTGCCGGCATCTCTGATCCTTCTGACGTCATCAAGCCGCGACCCAGAACTGAGCGGCAGTAGGAGCAGAGATGCCGGCCGGAGCAGAGGAGTCCGCTGCGGCTCGTCGCTGGAGCCTGGAAGGTGAGTGATGGGGTCTGCATGAATGGGGGACACCTAGTGGCCACCATGGGAGGACACTGCCCAGCAAGACCCTGCAGGGATCCGGCTGCCCTAACCCACAAACACCTCCCATTTTCAACTAAAACACCTGGTCCTTAAGGGGGGTTAGGCAGCCGGTCCCGAAAGGGTTAAGAATGATCCACCAAATGAAGAAAAACAATAATATTTACAAACAGTGATAAATTTCAAACACAGCATATTAAACCCCCTGAGAAATGAAATATTCTAAGAGTGACAATGACATTCCTTAAAGTGACCCAGAGATGACAGATTCAGTTTTTTTTTACTTACCCGGAGCTTCCTCCAGCATGGATGCGTCCCTCACTGTCCTCCTTTTAGCAGTAATCAACCCCGGTATCTGGCTCAGTCAGCCCCAGTCTGAGTCAGCCAGGGTCCACTGCGCATGCACGGACCTCCTGTGCATGCGCAGAAGACCCTTGCTGATGTCACTGAGCCAGATACCGGGGCTGATTGTCGGTAAATGGAGGACCGCGGGAGGATGGCGAGGGGCGCATCCATGCTTATGGGGCTGGAGGAAGCCCCCGGTTAAGTAAAAAACTGTTTGCTGTACCATTTCTGGTACACTTTAAATTGATTCTGTGATTGTGTGTATGTGTGTGTGTGTGCGTGCGTGCGTGCGTGTGTGTGCGCGCGCGCGCGTGCGTGCGTGTGTGCGTGTGTGTGTTTGGGACACTGCACTAAGGTGACCCTTGGGGACAAATGTCACTTCTACATACCCTGCAAAATGTTGTGCAATATGTTGGTGCTATATAAATAGAAGAAAAAACAACACTAATTCATTGATCAAGACATAACTGTAACGAATAAAATATTTTCAATCCCTACACTGTGTAAATTACATATATACAGTTTTAATCAACTATACTACGTCTGTAAATCCACTGCATATCATTCACGGTGAGTCTCCCAAGCCTCCACAACACGAAGGATAATCCTGTCAAGGTATAACAAGATCACTGTCAGACATGTCTGTAAGCAGATATCTTCTGGCCACAATATCAAGTACTCATGTTGTCACCTAACATAAGCTCAGCATAGTTCTGAATCTCCCATTGGCTACTTACACATGGTGCCAGAGTGAAAACAAATCACGTCAAATCACATCATAAGGTGGTCAGTCTGAAGCTTGTGTGAATACAATATTCAGAATAGCAAAAGAACAACAATACAATATATAAAAATTACAAATTTTAGAAATCCAAAGAAGACACAGATTGGAAAGTTCCAAAACTCTGATGTACCTTCTTTCTGTGTTAGCCTTTGCTCTCCTGAGAGCTTTGTTTAATCCGTAGTTTAGGTATCTTAAAGGACAACCATCAAAGTTAACTAACATTCTACCACATGTATTTCCAGTAATTACTAGCAAATAGCAATGCAAAGGCTTTTTTCATATTTTCATTTTTATTTGAAGAAAATATGACATTTACAGATAAGTTTTCGCTGCGGGCGTTACTATGGAGGACTGTGTCCAGCACATCCAGCACGCAGAGACAGTCTTCACTAGCAGTAAAGCCATGCCTGGAATCTTTTCAGAATGATAGAAAGCAGAAATATAGCTTCAAATGATGTGTGCATAACTCATCATCAGCTGTGTGTTCCTGTGTGTGTTTCTCTCTCTGCCTGGCAGTGTAAAATGTGTGTGTCTCTCTGCCTGGCAGAACTAGGAAGAGCTCATTTTGAAAGGGGGGGGGGGGGGGGAGGGAAGCATACAAGAACAGGAATAAAGTAAGCCTCCTTCTCTTCCGATCTTTCTCTGTATATAAAAACCCCTCAGCTGATCTGTCACAAAGCTGTGTGTGTGTGTGTGTAGTGTGTGTGTGTGTGTGTGTGTGTGTGTGTGTGTGTGTGTGTAAGAAGGGCAGAAACAAACAGTAAATCATTCCTCTGTGAATAGTGACACCTATCTACATAGTACAGCTCTCCCCCCCCCCCCCCCTCCTTTCTCCCGTCGCTGACACAAGTTGTTACACCAGTTTATAAACAAAGCATTTTTTTCACACAGGCTGTGCTTAGAGACCTCTGAAAAGCTTTCTAGTGTTGCTGGCTAATAGGTATATGGGGTTTACAGAAGGACAGTTATTTTGATAGTTGTTCTTTAAGGGGAAAAGCTGAAATATATGTGGTCACTTGCCCTGTCTTTCAAACCTTGTGTGTTACAATATGAATTCATATGAAGGAATTAATGGCTATGATTCATGGTGGGGAATCCCAGTTAGTCAGTGTTTGGGAAAGGTGGTACCACTTTATAACAATGGATGTGTATGAGAAGATCATGGGCAGGGGTTAAGCATGGCCATATGGCTGGGCATTCTGTGGCACTGTATGAATAACTGTATGAATGAGATCTTTCTTGTTTTTTGTATCTCCTCTACTTGGAGGTTTAGAAGGGACTGGGGGACGGGAGGGAGTGATGTGGAGGGACTGTGGTTTTCTTTTTTTCACCCTTCTCTTCTTTCTTTTTTTTCATGTTTTTTCTTTTTTTCTTATTTTTGTATAAGTAGACTTCAAAAGATAAGATTAAAAATGTTATCTTATCTGACACGAGAAACTAGCCAAGAGCAATAAAGAGTCAATTTATCCTGATGCATGATTCTGGCATTAAAGGGGACCTGAACTCTTGCACAGGACAGAAGGAAAACACATAAAAATACAGCCTGTATGTATTTAGAGAGTTTAACCTGTGTGATTCCCCCCTCATCTGTGACTAAGCACAAGGTGTAATTTAATCCCTCAGCTGTGTCAGCTGGCTGCCATGACAGAGAGATAATTGGTAATCATAGGATGTTAACCCTACGTAAGCTTCCATGAAAGCAGAAAGTAGACACACTGCACATTTATTGCAGTTTTTTTTCTTTAAATGTTATTATGCTATTGCTTATCTTTTAGAGCAGAGAGGAATTTCTGAATTCAGGACCGCTTTAAATAGACTGTAATTCTGGATGTAGGTAAAACAATTTTATATTTAAAGACAAAGGTAAACAACTGAGACAGACGCTTGCAGGTCGCATAAATAAAATGTTACTGTTGCCATCTTATGGCCAAATAGTAAAACTACACCCTAAAGCATTTTTCACATACAAATACACTACTTTTACACAAAAAAATTAACTCATTATCTCCCACACTCCCCAATTATTTTTTTTTTGTAATTAAAAAAAAATAAAAAAATTTACAATAAAAAAAAAATACATAAATAGTTACCTTAGGGACTGAACTTTTAAAATATTTATGTCAGGAGGGTACAAAACTGTTACTTTATAAACTATGGGCTTGTAATTAGGGATGGACGCAAAACTGAAAAAAATGCACCTTTATTTCCAAATAAAATATTGGCGCCAAACATTGTAATAAGGACATCATTTAAACGGTTTTATAAGCGGGACAAATGGGCAAACACATTTCATGGGTTTTAATTACAGTAGCATGCATTATTTAAAAACTATAATGGCTGAAAACTGAAAAATAATGATTTTTTTCCCACATTTTTCCTATTTTCCCATTAAAACATATTTAGAATTAAATAATTCTTGGCATAATGTCCCACCTAAAGAAAGCCTAATTGGTGGCAGAAAAAACAAGATATAGTTCATTTCATTGTGATAAGTAATGATAAAGTTATAGACGAATGAATGGAAGGAGCGCTAAAAGGTGAAAATTGCTCTGGTGCTCAAGGGGTAAAACCCCTCAGTGGTGAAGTGGTTAAGGCTGTATTCGCAGTGGGATGTTGTGGTTTAATGCGACCTTGAAGTCGCAACGTGTCTGCGTTAAGAGGAAACACACTGCAAGCAGTGAGTTACCACAACGCAACATTTTTAATGCAACTCTAACGTCGCACTGTGAATGGCCCATAGGATTAGCATTGCAGTGCGGTAAGCTGCGTTATAAGACTTTATAACGTGCGACCATAACGTCCCACTATGAATGCGACCTAATGTAAATGTTGGGACCTAATATAGGTCAAATATTTTGGGTGTTTGTGAAAAATAATGTAATTGTTATATTATTATTATTATTATTAATAATAAATTACAATGTATTGAAAATAAAGAACCTTTTAAAAGATATACATTTTATAATTTTATTTGAAATTAGGATACATTCCAAAACATTCCAGAAAAGTACTATTGGTTTCTATCTATAATATTTTGTTGTCCAAATACAATGGTGCCACAGCCTGGAAACACTTTTGGGGATGACGGAGGCTGTGAAGGCCAATCCTCTTTTGTTTATTCTGTATCCTTTTCCTTCTATCACAATTTAGCAGAGCCAGAATAGGGTTACTTTCAAAATCAAAAATTCAGAATTCTGCTTAAAATGATTACTAAAGCACCTCCAAATATCTCCAGGCATCTCCATCAAGTCTATCATAAGTGATCTAGCAAACACAGGTTTTTTTGTATTCTCTGCTGTTGAGTGATTAGGCACTAGTTATGTCTCATGACCCCCAGTGGGGATCCCTCAGGGAGGGGTCCAAGATTCTACAAACGTGTCACTAACCCCTGGTTAGCATCATGTGCAGTCTCTATGCGGGAGGGGTAGCGGCACAGGAGTGAAGTCATGTGGCGGGGAGAGTAAGTGGGGATGAGTTGCTGTAAGATCAGTAAATTAGCTCGGGTGGTTTTCCATTGAACTACAATTACAATAGGAACACATTTTTTTAAATAAACCTGGATTGTCTTGTTTTTTTGTTATTTACAAGGGGAAGAAAAACAAGCCAAGAATGCTGCATACAACTGCTATCAACCATTCACTAATTTACAGTTTCTTGGGAACCCGGATGATGATGTGATAACCATAGCTTGCCACTGATATGCAGGAGGTTTCCATCAATCAAGTCCAGGTTTGTGTATTATTTATAATAACCCAACTGAAGACTGGAGATCCTAGACATGACTAAGTCCATTAGGTCCAACTATGTGTAACTCACATTCAGATCATTTGACTGAAGAATCTAGGTGTTCCGACCTGAATTTGTTAAAATTTGTTTGTGGTTAAATGTCAAAAGTTGTCTATTATCCAGCTAAAGTGAGATTAGATAAAAGCTTGTATCTTTGAAAATTGCATGCATGTAAACCTTTTGTAATAAATGCTGCTTTCTCAGCTAGGCAGAGTTCCTTTAAGTTCCTTGAAGGAAAAATAATATAAATCTTAATAACCTCAGCAGTGGGAAGCCTCTACATAGTCTAGAGACTTACGATGCGAACCCACTGATCCAGAGCTGGGAACCTCCAAACATATTCAACAAGCTCTTGTTTCTCTCTATGGGGGTAAGTATGTAACTTTTTTCTTATTAGACTATTCAGATATTCAACACAACATTTTTATACATACTGTAGTTTTAATGAAAATGAAAGATGGTTCAGAAATATTTACAGAGAAAGACCTATAAGACAAACGCCACAGTGTCAAATAAAAATAAATTAAAACTGAAAAGGTAGTTAATTTAAATTTGAAATTTAGAAAACAATCACCTTAGTAACCACTGTTACCACTGTTATGGTCTTTTAATAATGATGAAGTCCTTGGTCTATACATGAAAAACAAAAGAAAAGGGCATCCTGGGGGAGGTGCGATGTCACACCGGGAGGGACGGTCAGCAGGCGGGAGCTCATCACGTGATTCCATCTGATGTCACTACGCGTTTTGGTGCTTAACCATGCTACAATATAGAATCTCTGATATTCCAGGCAATCAGGACATTGCAGGTTAGCCGGTGACCGGCCCAGATACCTCCAGCTGTGTGAAAGGGGCATCAGAACTGTGTTTAAAACAAGGGTGGAGGCACCCAATGCATAAAAGATAGGCTAATAAGCTATTAATCTTGTGAACAGAGAAGGAATCTTACCTCTCTTGGAGAATTTGGACCAGTTTATTGAAAAAAGGTCTTTTATTCAAGCACATAAAATTGACAATGCATTTCGCGGGCACTTGCCCGCTTCCTCAGGTCAGTGAAAAAAATAGGCGCCTTAACTGCTATGGCGGTTTTCAATAAACTGGTTCAAATTCTTAAAGAGAGGTAAGATTCCTGTTATAATTTAAGTAGGCCTCAGTTATTTGGACTGAGTTAGTCAAAAAGGCTTGATGAGCAGACCTGCCCTTTAAGGGGATTTTCTCTGAAGAGAGAAAATCTGCAGTTCTGTCAGCAGAACTAGAACATACCAAGAAGCTGTTCTGAACAAGGCCGCAGGTCTCCCTGACCTGGGCCTGGAACAATAAACATCAGTCATGTTTTGTAAATATTCACATTCCTGCATGTATGTCAAATGTCTCATTGATTATTAATCGAGTAGGTGTGTATGATGACACCACAAGTGGGTCCACCAATAGACTTATCTAGGGGGTGGCGAAGATGATGTCATATTTAACTCTTTCCTAGTCGGTATTAAATCTGGAGCAAGCGATGGAGAGGGCACTTCTGCTTCTTCCTTCCTCACTAGCTCGCAATACTGACTGGAACCCAATTATTTCTCTAAGCATGTTCTTCCTTTATGTAAGCTGATATAATGTATGCTATGTACATAGGTAGTTTAGTGTAACGTAGGTAGGAAGAAGGTACCTGATAGACTTCGGTAGGGAGTCTAATCAAGAGCTTGTAATGCAACATGAAGATCGGCATAGCTAGGATATGATGACTGTATCTATCTGTCTTTCTGTGACTTGAATAAATAACCGAAACATTGGAGAAGCCTGAGAAAGTCTATTTCCTGTTTGCTGTGTGGAGAGTCAAGTGATCTCACAGTCTGTGAGACGATGGTGTCGAAGCAAGGTGATAAGAACAGTTTATAACAATTGGTGCCTGAAATCCTTCCCTGCCTAGCAAGACAGGCAGACGGGCCGGGGGCCGAAGAAGTTTTCAAGATATTCCACAGCAAAACAAGCGGAATAGACGGACGCAGACGGTAAAGCTTATCAAGCTGATACTGATAAGTGGGAGTGTGCGGGAGCCAAGCACACGGCGGCAATTCGAGAATCAGCGGCGAAACTCTTGGACGTTAGACTGTGACTGCATTGTGCACTGTAGCCACTAGCCGAAATATGGGTCAGACGGGACACTCCGAGGCCAGCTTGCAACTCGCTGTGGGAGATGTAGATCCACTGAGCCAGTCCAGTGTGGGGACGGTGTTTAAACGCTCAGAAGGTTCCGGAGTCCATGGAAGTTTTGCAGGTGTAGTTGCGGGAATGCTGATGAAGTGCCAAGAATCTGCTGCTCAGGCAAGTTTGTTTACGTTGTTGTATGGCGTTATCTGTATTTGGTGTTATAACAAGGAGAGGTTAATGTGTTAATGTGTACATTCTGTGTTAATTGCAGCATGGTGGCTGCGGGTTTCTCTTCTCTCTCGCGCGTGGTGGGAGGGGGGAGGCTGCTTTCAGAGTTTAGGTGCTTGTTTTTTTTTTCTTCGGATTCAAGCATGTATATTTACGTAGTGGTTATCTCTGCATTTGTCTCAGGCATGTTTTTGCTGGAAAGAAGTTGATTGGGTTTTTTTTTTCTCTTCTCTTCTCTCCCCGTCTCTACAGAGGCTGGGAAAAAAAGAGGGGGTCCCCCGCAGCAGGAGATAAGCCAGCGGTGCTTCTGTTAGTACTGGATGGGAGGGAGAGGTGATAGAGAGGAGTGTAGTGAGAGGTGCAAGCTTATCTAGTTCCAGTCAGCGCCGCTAAAAGTTATATAGGTTTAATGTTGTAGTCATGTCAGACTGATAAATGTGCGTCTCAGAAGTACTAGCTGTTAATATGGTTTAGAGATACGCTGCACGCTTGAATAGTTCTGTGTTATGCTGCAGATGATTTGCGAGGGGAGAGAGGTCTACGTCCCTGGGTGATGCTACGATGTAAAATATTTAGCATTGCAGCTGTGACGCGGTTTGTCTCACTTTTGGCAAGCATCCCAGAGAGTATAGGTAGCGGAAGGCTGACTCTCGGTAAAATGTATAGATGCTGTGTGTAACTATGCATAACAAATGTATGTTCTGTGTGAGTTTTGGTTTCTCTCCTAGGTCTATAGGAACGAGAGGCTGCTATGGGAGCAGCCATCTTGGCTGGCAGTCCAGGACTCAAAATGGCGGCAGTGGAGAGAGCCCGCCCCCGTGAGTCATGGCCCCCACACGTCATGGCAGGGGGGAGGAGGGGCTGGGGGATCCACGTCACGTCAGGCTGTGCTCGCGGCTCCGGGCAGAGCAGCTGAAAGGGAGGGGGGTAGAAATACAGAGACATTCTCCTGTGTGTCTCGGTTCTCAAAGTATTTCCCCAGAGCTTTTCCCTGGGTCCATGGAAAGGAATGCCAGAATAGGAAGGGTTTCCCAGCTAGGTGCAGGGACACACGTAGCAGTACAGATCAGAAATGGGTCTGTACTGTGTTGCTTATGGGATTATTCCTGTAAGTGGGGCACCTTAATGGGTGGTGCAGCATGAGTTCCCAATAGAAGGAAAGGGGGACAGCGCATCAGGGGGGGGGTGCCGGAGTTGGAAGAAAAGGGAGTTGACCAACCCGGGTTTCCGGTTTTTGTCGTGGACAGGGCCAGAGCTGGACTGAGAGGTCTATGCTGGGCTGGGGCTGGTTTTTTTTGTGCGTTTTTTTTTTCGTCCACTGATTGGTCAAATATGTTTTTTTCCAGCTCTTATCAATTGTAGCACAAAGAACAAGGACTGACAGCAGTTCAAGGGGCAATTATACAGATGATAGAATTGCCGTTTACAGTGTGACAGTGTATCAGTACGGTGTTTGCCATGTGACTACCTACCAAGTGGGCATTCAGGGATCTGCATACAGGCATGTGACGCTGGTATGCTTAGCCCTGCACCCTGTGTAGTTTAAGTGCAAAGTGCTCCTTCCGACAGGGAGGCAGCAATTTTTTTGGTAGTTTAGGTGGTGGCACGGCAAACATTGATCAGAGGGTACAACACACAGAACTTCTAGCAGAGCTGGTATCGCAATGAAGTTCTAGATAAGTAAATGCGAAAATGAGTAAGTGCATTGCAGGCTCACCTGCAAAGCAGCAACAGGTGTGGCATCCGTAATCTGTGCATGCGACGGCCGCGCATGGACAGATAGGGGGGGATGTGGAGTGAGCTGCAATGGGGTGAGAGCTTCCAAAGGGGAAGCGAGCTTCCAAAGGTGAAGTCCGCGGGAGCATATGTTAAACAGGTAAGTACTGAGGATAGTACTGAGGTAGGGGGGTGAAGTTTAACTCCAATCTACCAATAAGAGTAAACAGAGTTCATGAGAACCATAAAGCAACGAGATCAATTACGATATATATTGATCAATTTAAAGTGTAAAGAGTACAAGCCGCAGGGCGAATCCCAAATCATTAATAAGAATTGATTTGTTTGTATTTCGATTTCAGGTGTTTGGCAATATGGATTTGAGACAGATGCCGTGCTGGCAGCAAAGCTGGAGATGTCAGTCGGATACGCGAAAGGTTCCAGATGCCAATCTAAGCTTGGAGAACAGCGAGATTCCTGAGATTGGAAAGAGACTAAAACACGAGATTCCTGAAATGGGAAAGAGACTAAAAACCGAGGTTCCTGAGATCGGAAAACGTCTAAAAAAACTGTCTGAGCAAAGCATAGTGCAAATTGCTAATGTTTTTCTTTCCCAAGGTGGTGCTTTTATAATGAGGAGTACCGTGCTGATGGTGATCCTAGGTTGCCATTTCGTCCTAGGAGAACGAAGAGAGGACATTCTCATGTATAATAAGGGGTTAATGAGAATGCAAGGCCCAAGCATGTTAATGTTTGGTGACAAAGGTACTAATCCTTTCACACCTCCCTCCGCTTGGCACAGACGGACCATGCAGGGACGGAGGAAAAGAGCACTTGTGCCAGGAGAAAGCAAATTTCATGGCACAAGGTGGGTGAAAGGTCTGAAGGGTCAAGTGTGCGGGCAGTGGGAATTTAATGGCAGTGTAAATCTGCTATTGAATGCCACACTCCCAGAATCGATGCACCGATCCAAAGGGTTGTTAAAAGGTACATTGCAGTACAATGGGTACATGCAAAAGGTGGAGTGTGTGATTCAGGGGTACCTTGTCTTGGTTATGCAGAGTGAGATGGGTCCAGATTGGAGAGGAACGAGCAGGAGGCGTCAATTCTCGTACCAGAGAGACGCAGGGGACCACATCACACTCTGGAGCTACCAACAGAGAGTGCCTCTGAAACAACTATACACACGTAAAGGCTGGAAAGCCAAGGGTGGGTGGTTCTCGAAACAAGAAGTAAAAATCGAGATCAAGCCACATTTCCAGGTGACAAAGAGGGTGGGGAGAGCGGTCCCGGGGTAGGGAAAGCCCACACAGGGAACCCCATTCACACCACACGGGTCACAACAGGGGACGATATTGCACAGTCCATATGCAGCAGCTTATCCTCATGATAGTTGGGTAAGTGATGAGGTACTCTTAATTGAAAGATTGCAGAGAGTACAGTCTTCCCGACCTCAGGTACATATTGTGCCTCAGGACGTAAGGGGGGAAGAGGTCCAATCAAGACAGCTGGGGACATATTTTGTCAGCGAGAGATTGGACAAGGGGAGGTATATTAATTTTTCTGGAGAAGGATCTTTTGCATGGCAGCTTCGAGATGTTTGGGTGAACAAATGGAAACGGTGCAACATTCCTTTAGGCACCGCTACTTCCTTAGTTCCCACCTCAACCCGTGTCTTACACCAGGACCTGAGAGGTCAACCTTTTTTGGTGCTAGACAGGGAGGTGAAACAAGTAGAGTTGTCCTCATGCGGGCAATTCTTGCAGAAGTACCTGCGTTGGCCGGGGCAAGTCAAATTTAGTGAAGAAGCCTGCAGGCTCAATAACGCAGAATGCGAGGCTACCATTCAAAAGATCCACCCTGAAGCCCAACCGATAGTTCCGGTGGCTGAAGGAAAGGTTTGGTTTTTTAACATAAGGTCTAATGATACATTCAAGGTATATTCTCATAATTGTTCCGATAAGGGGGATTTTCCAAGGGGAACATATTGTGTGAGTGGAGATCCCATATGGATCCTGTCATCCAGGTTTGATGACGTTGTTTCTCAAATTGTTAAGAGAACTCTAAAGGTCAAAGTTTCACGGGTAGTTCCCGTCCTGAAAGAGAACACGACATGGGACAAAGGGGAACAGGGTTTGATCCAAGACGACCACATTTTGTTACAAAGGTTAAACAAACAGTACACTAAGTTAGAGGTAAGATTTCACCATGATACAGGTGATCTTAACGAGGTAGAACACAAAAATGAGCAGGTGAGTTCCAGTCTGCCCTGGTGGACAAAGGTTCCGGTGATGTTCCAGGGACACTCGGACGGGGCATCTGCAGTTCCAAAGATCTTTCTACACCCACTGGTCGTCTGGATGGGCATGACAACTTTAGGCATCATTATCCAGGTGAGGTTGCGGGTTAAAATTACGTAAAATAAATTAACCTGGTCCAGAGATTGGTGCCTCATAAACAATCTACTGAACCAATAGTTTAAATTAAGGGATATATAGGGTTACGGGTATAGGTTTAGTAGTACCTGTGATGGAGCTGATTGTATAAAGGCGCTCTTTTAGAAGGCACCTGGCCCTGCTCCATCGAGTAACAAACAAACGAGTTTCACTTTTCTGTGGTCATGCAAGTTTGTGAGTGATACGCAAGTGACGCAAATGCTGAGCATGTGGTATTGAGGGACTTAGAAGTAGGGCCTCCCCAGAGAGCCTGGTTACAGGAAGACCAAGAGGTCTTGCTCTCTCTCTTCCAGGGGTAACCGCCTAGAGCAGAGAAGTTGTGTGAGCACGAACATCGAAAAGTGAAACATACAAGAAAGAAACCAGGTACTGGGAGGTTCAGACGCTGGGATCTGCGGGTCAAGCCGTTTTAGGGGGGATTGTTATAATTTAAGTAGGCCTCAGTTATTTGGACTGAGTTAGTCAAAAAGGCTTGATGAGCAGACCTGCCCTTTAAGGGGATTTTCTCTGAAGAGAGAAAATCTGCAGTTCTGTCAGCAGAACTAGAACATACCAAGAAGCTGTTCTGAACAAGGCCGCAGGTCTCTCTGACCTGGGCCTGGAACAATAAACATCAGTCATGTTTTGTAAATATTCACATTCCTGCATGTATGTCAAATGTCTCATTGATTATTAATCGAGTAGGTGTGTATGATGACACCACAAGTGGGTCCACCAATAGACTTATCTAGGGGGTGGCGAAGATGATGTCATATTTAACTCTTTCCTAGTCGGTATTAAATCTGGAGCGAGCGATGGGGAACTCACTTCTGTTTCTTCCTTCCTCACTAGCTCGCAATACTGACTGGAACCCAATTATTTCTCTAAGCATGTTCTTCCTTTATGTAAGCTGATATAATGTATGCTATGTACATAGGTAGTTTAGTGTAACGTAGGTAGGAAGAAGGTACCTGATAGACTTCGGTAGGGAGTCTAATCAAGAGCTTGTAATGCAACATGAAGATCGGCATAGCTAGGATATGATGACTGTATCTATCTGTCTTTCTGTGACTTGAATAAATAACAGAAACATTGGAGAAGCCTGAGAAAGTCTATTTCCTGTTTGCTGTGTGGAGAGTCAAGTGATCTCACAGTCTGTGAGACGATGGTGTCGAAGCAAGGTGATAAGAACAGTTTATAACAATTCCCTCTCTGTTTATAAGATTAATAGCTTATTAGCATATCTTTTATGCATTGGGCACCTCTACCCGTTTAAGTGTCTTGCCATACCTCTTTTAGAGGTGATCGTTTTTTAGTTGTCCTAAAGAACTTCTGGAGTGCGACCACCCAGTTCCTGTCAACAGACCTGGGAAACCGAGCGGGGACGGTTAATTTCCCGCCTGCTCTGACGGTGGTTGCAAGGATTTGCAACCTGCATTTGTGAGTATATACATCCTTAGCAATTTGCTTTCCTGAATCTTACACAATTCTGCACCATTGGGCTTCTGGTCTCCTTTTGTCTTTTAGATGAACCTGAGGTTGTTATAATCACAGGAATCATCGATATAAGCTATCAGAACTATGTGGTACTTTACCACGAGGAATGCTGTCTGCAGGAAACCTGGCAGCAAAGCAGTCCGTTGCCCATCATCCCTTGCGGGGTGCTCTGGTGAAGACTCATGGCCACTTAGACCCCACGCCTTCCCCCTGTGGCAAGGTCATTAGGCCAATAGGTTCTGCTCTTTTTGGCTCCATTATAATGTATGGGGGGGGGGATAAAATATGCCATATGCATGCGAACAGACGCAAACATGCATTGTTCGCCACCAAATATTCGCCAGGTGATCAGTCCGGGCCATCTCTACCTGCCAGCCCAGTAAGACCAGTACTACTGAGAATCAGTCTGTTCTAAAACATTAGCAGTAACAAACTCTGTGCATTACAAAATACTTTAACAGCTCTATAACACTGATACCTGAATCAAGTGACAACAATATGCTGACAGATGTGCACCCAGGATGTACTTTGCATTATATTTCTATCCAATTTTACGATGGTTTTAGCTAATAGCTTAAACTACTGGCTCTCAAGTATGGGGTCAGCGTCTCTTATGGACCAGATATTTCAGCTACAGTATAAGCTAGAAAATCAACCATAACTTTAATGTTAGTTTGAAATAGAAGTGGTTTATGTCCTATGACTTTTAAATGTTAAAAAAAAAGGAAATATATTGAAAAATATATATTTTTTCCTCCAGTTTTAATGAGCAATATTGTGAAATGACTAGTGTCCCTATAGATATAAAGTACATGTCCTAAAGCCACAACACCAAAATAATGTGGGTAGTGCATAACAAGTGTAATTACCTGGGAACTTTTTTCCTTAATGTTATTTTTGGTATTGTACTGATAATGTGGAACATATTCATTTAGAGATGACCGGTTAAGATACTGAGCAGAGGTGAGAAGTAGAAGAAAAGTGTAATTTAGATCCCTAATTAACACTCAATTAAGGATTAGCTGGGGATTAGCTAGCTAGAAAAGGAGGACATTGGCTATTTAGAGATGACTCAAAGGCTTATATGCAATTCACTTTTTCTATGAAGTGTTCTCCAAGTCAATATTTTCACACCTTGTCAATAAAATTCCTTTTAAACCTCCAGCAAGCGAGAAAATACAGAACATTATTTTGATAGTACTTTTTCTACTACTATGGGTATTTTTTTTAATTCTGAAGTTATTGTAAAGATAACGTGAAAATGTATCACCTAGGAGAAAAAGTGACTTGCATATGGGCCAAAGTGCTTTATTACAATCCTTTCTTCATTATTCTCTATTATTATTATTATTATATACAGTATGTATGTATATAGTGCTGATATCTTCAGTGTGTTGCTTAACCATAGTCATGTCACTGTCTCCTTAGAGCATACTGTACATGTCAGACTCCGGCCCGCAGGACAAATCTGGCCCTCAGAGCCATTACATTTTGCCTTCAATTGGTTTCCCTATGTTATAATTTAAGTAGGCCTCAGTTACTTGGCCTGAGTTTTATGTAAAAGGCTTGTCCGCAGTGTATGCCTTTAAAATAGATAGAGGGTTGGTGATGCAGGCAGAGGCATCTCAGGGTCTGCGTGTAGCAGAAGATACACGCAGATACTGAGAACATGTTCCTAACAGAAGGCCATCGGCCACTCTGACCTCAACAGGAACAGAAAACATTGGCCATGTTTACTAAACATCCACGGTCCTGCATATAGGCCAAGTGCCTCATTGATTATTAATCGAGTAGGCGGGTATGATGACACCACGAGTGGGTCCACCAATAGACTGATATAGGGGGTGGCGAAGATGATGTCATATTTAACTCTTTCCTAGTCGGTATTAAATCTGGAGCGAGCGATGGGGAACTCACTTCTGTTTCTTCCTTCCTCACTAGCTCGCAATACTGACTGGAACCCAATTATTTCTCTAAGCATGTTCTTCCTTTATGTAAGCTGATATAATGTATGCTATGTACATAGGTAGTTTAGTGTAACGTAGGTAGGAAGAAGGTACCTGATAGACTTCGGTAGGGAGTCTAATCAAGAGCTTGTAATGCAACATGAAGATTTGCATAGCTAGGATATGATGACTGTATCTATCTGTCTTTCTGTGACTTGAATAAATAACGGAAACATTGGAGAAGCCTGAGAAAGTCTATTTCCTGTTTGCTGTGTGGAGAGTCAAGTGATCTCACAGTCTGTGAGACGATGGTGTCGAAGCAAGGTGATAAGAACAGTTTATAACAGTGGTGCCTGAAATCCTTCCCTGCCTAACAATACAGGCAGACGGGGCCGGGGCCGAAGGAAAATGGTTTCAAGATATTCCACAGCAAAACAAGCGGAATAGACGGACACGGACTGTAAAGCTTATCAAGCTGAGACTGATAAGCTGGTGTGAGTAGTGTGTGGGAGCCGAGCACACACGGGCTGCAATTCGAGAGAACCAGCGGCGACACTCGTGGATGTTAAACTTAGACTGAAAGTGCACATCAGTCCTAGCCTAAACCGGATCGCAGGTGTCTGGAAGCTCCGAGGCCGGCTGGCAGCTGCCGCTGGAGATTGATCCGCTGAGCCAGTGTGGGTACACAGAGCTGACGCTCAGTAGTTCCAGAGATCCACTCAGTGTCGTGGGAAGTTGCCAAAAGCTGGTCGAATTCGCAGGCTTACAAAGTCTTCTGCTCAGGCAAGTATGTTTTACGTTGTTGTGTTGCATTATCTTTATTGTATGAGAGGAGGATAATGTGTTAATGTGTACATTCTGTGTTAATTGCAGCATGGTGGCTCCGGGCTTCTCTTCTCTCTCGCGTGTGGTGGGAGGGGGGAGGCTGCTTTCAGAGTTTAGGTGCTTGTTTTTTTTTTCTTCGGATTCAAGCATGTATATTTACGTAGTGGTTATCTCTGCATTTGTCTCAGGCATGTTTTTGCTGGAAAGAAGTCGATTGGGTTTTTTTTTTTTTTTCTCTTCTCTTCTCTCCCCGTCTCTACAGAGGCTGGGAAAAAAAGGGGGGGTCCCCCGCAGCAGGAGATAAGCCAGCGGTGCTTCTGTTAGTACTGGATGGGAGGGAGAGGTGATAGAGAGGAGTGTAGTGAGAGGTGCAAGCTTATCTATTTCCAGTCAGAGCTGCTAACATGCTTGTAAATATCTGCATCTGTTATGTTGTTCAGCCAGCTCATCTGTTGTTCTGTTGTTCTGATGTTTTGTGAGGGGGGAGAGGGTTCCACGTTCCTGGGTGATGCTAGGATGTAAAATATTTAGCATTGCAGCTGTGACGCGGTTGGTCTCAAGTTTGGCAAGCATCCCAGAGAGTATAGGTAGCGGAAACTCTCGGTAAAATGTATAGATGCTGTGTGTAACTATGCATAACAAATGTATGTTTTGTGTGAGTTTTGTTTTCTCTCCTGAGGTCTATAGGAACAAGAGGCTGCTATGGGAGCAGCCATCTTAGCTGGCAGTCCAGGACTCAAAATGGCGGCAGTGGAGAGAGCCCGCCCCCGAGAGTCATGGCCCCCACACGTCATGGCAGGGGGGGAGGAGGGGCTGGGGGATCCACGTCACGTCAGGCTGTGCTCGCGGCTCCGGGCAGAGCAGCTGAAAGGAAGGGGGGTAGAAATACAGAGACATTCTCCTGTGTGTCTCGGTTCTCAAAGTATTTCCCCAGAGCTTTTCCCTGGGTCCATGGAAAGGAATGCCAGAATAGGAAGTGTTTCCCAGCTAGGTGCGGGGACACACGTAGCAGTGCAGATCAGGAAAGGGTCTGTACTGAGTTGCTTATGGGATTATTCCTGTAAGTGGGGCACCTTAATGGGTGGTGCAGCATGAGTTCCCAATAGCGTATAGGGGGGGACAGTGCATCAGGGGGGTGCCGGAGTTGGAAAAAAGGGAGTTGACCAATTCGGGTTTCCGTCGCCGCTTCTGCAGAGCAGTAACGTTTTTTTCCGGTTTTTGTCGTGGACAGGGCCAGAGCTTGACTGAGTGGTCTATGCTGGGCTGGGGCTGTTTTTTTGTGCGTTTTTTTCGTCCACTGATTGGTCAAATATGTTTTTTTCCAGCTCCTATCAATTGTAACACAAAGAACAAAAACTGACCGCAGTTCTTGGGGCAATTATACAGATGATAGAATTGCCATGTACAGAGTGACAGTGTATCAGTACGCTGTTTGCCATGTGACTACCTACCATGTGGGTATTCAGGGATCTGCATACAGGCATGCGACGCTGGTATGCTTAGCCCTGCACCCTGTGTAGTTTAAGTGCAAAGTGCTCCTTCCTACAGGGAGGCAGCCGGTTTTTTGTGAAGTCTGGTGGTAGTGGCACGGCAAACATTGATCAGAGGGTACAATACACAGAACTTCTAGCAGAGGTGGTATCGCGATGAAGTTCTAGATAAGTAAATGCGATAATGAGTAAGAGCATTGCAGGTTCACCAGCAAAGCAGCAACAGGTGTGGCATCCGTAATCTGTGCATGCGACGGCCGCGCATGGACAGATGAGGGGGGATGTGGAGTGAGCTGCAATGGGGTGAGAGCTTCCAAAGGGGAAGCGAGCGTCCAAAGGTGAAGTCCGCGGGAGCATATGTTAAACAGGTAAGTACTGAGGATAGTACTGAGGTAGGGGGGTGAAGTTTAACTCCAATCTACCAATAAGAGTAAACAGAGTTCATGAGAACCATAAAGCAACGAGATCAATTACGATATATATTGATCAATTTAAAGTGTAAAGAGTACAAGCCGCAGGGCGAATCCCAAATCATTAATAAGAATTGATTTGTTTGTATTTCGATTTCAGGTGTTTGGCAATATGGATTTGAGACAGATGCCGTGCTGGCAGCAAAGCTGGAGATGTCAGTCGGATACGCGAAAGGTTCCAGATGCCAATCTAAGCTTGGAGAACAGCGAGATTCCTGAGATTGGAAAGAGACTAAAACACGAGATTCCTGAGATTGGAAAGAGACTAAAACACGAGATTCCTGAAATGGGAAAGAGACTAAAAACCGAGGTTCCTGAGATCGGAAAACGTCTAAAAAAACTGTCTGAGCAAAGCATAGTGCAAATTGCTAATGTTTTTCTTTCCCAAGGTGGTGCTTTTATAATGAGGAGTACCGTGCTGATGGTGATCCTAGGTTGCCATTTCGTCCTAGGAGAACGAAGAGAGGACATTCTCATGTATAATAAGGGGTTAATGAGAATGCAAGGCCCAAGCATGTTAATGTTGGGTGACAAAGGTACTAATCCTTTCACACCTCCCTCCGCTTGGCACAGACGGACCATGCAGGGACGGAGGAAAAGAGCACTTGTGCCAGGAGAAAGCAAATTTCATGGCACAAGGTGGGTGAAAGGTCTGAAGGGTCAAGTGTGCGGGCAGTGGGAATTTAATGGCAGTGTAAATCTGCTATTGAATGCCACACTCCCAGAATCGATGCACCGATCCAAAGGTTTGTTAAAAGGTACATTGCAGTACAATGGGTACATGCAAAAGGTGGAGTGTGTGATTCAGGGGTACCTTGTCTTGGTTATGCAGAGTGAGATGGTTCCAGATTGGAGAGGAACGAGCAGGAGGCGTCAATTCTCTTACCAGAGAGACGCAGGGGACAACATCACACTCTGGAGCTACCAACAGAGAGTGCCTCTGAAACAACTATACACACGTAAAGGCTGGAAAGCCAAGGGTGGGTGGTTCTCGAAACAAGAAGTAACAATCGAGATCAAGCCACATTTCCAGGTGACAAAGAGGGTGGGGAAAGCGGTCCCGGGGGAGGGAAAGCCCACACAGGGAACCCCATTCACACCACACGGGTCACAACAGGGGACGTTATTACACAGTCCATATGCAGCAGCTTATCCTCAGGATAGTTGGGTAAGTGAAGAGGTACTCTTAATCGAAAGATTGCAGAGAGTACAGTCTTCCCGACCTCAGGTACATATTGTGCCTCAGGATGTAAGGGGGGAAGAGGTCCAATCAGGACAGCTGGGGACATATTTTGTCAGCGAGAGATTGGACAAGGGGAGGTATATTAATTTTTCTGGAGAAGGATCTTTTGCATGGCAGCTTCGAGATGTTTGGGTGAACAAATAGAAACGGTGCAACATTCCTTTAGGCACCGCTACTTCCTTAGTTCCCACCTCAACCCGTGTCTTACACCAGGACCTGAGAGGTCAACCTTTTTTGGTGCTAGACGGGGAGGTGAAGCAAGTAGAGTTGTCCTCATGTGGGCAATTCTTGCAGAAGTTCCTGCGTTGGCCGGGGCAAGTCAAATTTAGTGAAGAAGCCTGCAGGCTCAATAACGCAGAAGGCGAGGCTACCATTTAAAAGATCCACCCTGAAGCCCAACCGATAGTTCCGGTGGCTGAAGGAAAGGTTTGGTTTTTTTAACATAAGGTCTAATGATACATTCAAGGTATATTCTCATAATTGTTCCGATAAGGGGGAGTTTCCAAGGGGAACATATTGTGGGAGTGGAGATCCCATATGGATCCTGTCATCCAGGTTTGATGACGGTGTTTCTCAAATTGTTAAGAGAACTCTAAAGGTCAAAGTTTCACGGGTAGTTCCCGTCCTGAAAGAGAACACGACATGGGACGAAGGGGAACAGGGTTTGATCCAAGACGACCACATTTGGTTACAAAGGTTAAACAAACAGTACACTAAGTTAAAGGTAAGATTTCACCATGATACAGGTGATCTTAACGAGGTAGAGCACAAAAATGAGCAGGTGAGTTCCAGTCTGCCCTGGTGGACAAAGGTTCCGGTGATGTTCCAGGGACACTCGGACGGGGCATCTGCAGTTCCAAAGTTCTTTCTACACCCACTGGTCGTCTGGATGGGGATGACAACTTTAGGCATCATTATCCAGGTGAGGTTGCGGGTTAAAATTACGTAAAATAAATTAACCTGGTCCAGAGATTGGTGCCTCATAAACAATCTCCTGAACCAATAGTTTAAATTAAGGGATCTACAGGGTTACGGGTATAGGTTTAGTAGTACCTAGGAGCTGATTGTATAAAGGCGCTCTTTTAGAAGGCACCTGGCACTGCTCTGTTTTGTAACAAACAAAACGAGTTTCACTTTTCTGTGGTCATGCAAGTTTGTGAGTGATACGCAAGTGACGCAAATGCTGAGCATGTGGTATTGAGGGACTTAGAAGTAGGGCATCCCCAGAGAGCCTGGTTACAGGAAGACCAAGAGGTCTTGCTCTCTCTCTTCCAGGGGTAATCGCCTAGAGCAGAGAAGTTGTGTGAGCACGAACATCGAAAAGTGAAACATACAAGAAAGAAACCAGGTACTGGGAGGTTCAGACGCTGGGATCTGCGGGTCAAGCCGTTTTAGGGGGGATTGTTATAATTTAAGTAGGCCTCAGTTACTTGGCCTGAGTTTTATGTAAAAGGCTTGTCCGCAGTGTATGCCTTTAAAATAGATAGAGGGTTGGTGATGCAGGCAGAGGCATCTCAGGGTCTGCGTGTAGCAGAAGATACACGCAGATACTGAGAACATGTTCCTAACAGAAGGCCATCGGCCACTCTGACCTCAACAGGAACAGAAAACATTGGCCATGTTTACTAAACATCCACGGTCCTGCATATAGGCCAAGTGCCTCATTGATTATTAATCGAGTAGGCGGGTATGATGACACCACGAGTGGGTCCACCAATAGACTGATATAGGGGGTGGCGAAGATGATGTCATATTTAACTCTTTCCTAGTCGGTATTAAATCTGGAGCGAGCGATGGGGAACTCACTTCTGTTTCTTCCTTCCTCACTAGCTCGCAATACTGACTGGAACCCAATTATTTCTCTAAGCATGTTCTTCCTTTATGTAAGCTGATATAATGTATGCTATGTACATAGGTAGTTTAGTGTAACGTAGGTAGGAAGAAGGTACCTGATAGACTTCGGTAGGGAGTCTAATCAAGAGCTTGTAATGCAACATGAAGATTTGCATAGCTAGGATATGATGACTGTATCTATCTGTCTTTCTGTGACTTGAATAAATAACGGAAACATTGGAGAAGCCTGAGAAAGTCTATTTCCTGTTTGCTGTGTGGAGAGTCAAGTGATCTCACAGTCTGTGAGACGATGGTGTCGAAGCAAGGTGATAAGAACAGTTTATAACACCCTACTTTGCATTATATTTGGCCGATGCTAGATCACCAGGGAAGCTATATTGGAGGTAAAACCCTTTAACACCAGGGAAGTCATATGGTTGAGGTAGGGGGAAAACATTAAACACTAGGGAACTGTATAGGGGAGTGTGGGGGCCTCTAGACACCAGGGAACTGTTAGGGGTTGAGGGGGGGCATAAGACACCTGGGAACTTTATAAGGGAGGAATGTGGCCAGTAGAAATTGAGGTTGGCCCGCAACTAGGTCCCAGTGTGCAATTTCGGGCCACTTTGTATTTGAGTTTGACACCCCTGCCTTAGTGGTTCTCACAGTCTAATCTTCACCACTCTCATTGTCTAATATTCTTGCCATGGCGTTAGGACAGTTTTTTTTTTTTTGGGGGGGGGGGGGGGGGTGAGTGCGTATGGGTGGTGGGGGTGGTGCAGCCACTCACCGATGCTCTGGTCCCTGCCTCCAGTTCACTTCTGGAATTTCCGACTTTAAAGTCGGAAAACCACTGCGCCTGCGCGGCAGTGCCCTTGTTACCGCTGACGTCACCAGGAGTGTATTGCTCAGGCCCAGTACAGTCTGCACCTGCGCAGTATGCTCCTGGTGACATCAGTGAGAGCAAGGACACGACTGCGTAGGCGCATTGGTTTTTCGACTTTAAAGTCGGAAATTCTAGAAGTGAACTGGAGGCGGGGACCGGAGTATTGCAGAGTGGCTGCACACGGGCACAGGATGTCTGCGGGGGACCATTAGAAACCCCGGGTAAGTTCAACTCTTTTTCCCCCTACCCCCTACAGTAGTCCTTTAAAATATGATTTTCTATAGAATAGTGTGTCATGTTATTCAAAAATAATACAACTATTTTATTCATTCTATGGTGTCTATTAGAAAGAAGAAGCCATGGCTAAATTAATCAACACACACCATACTTATGGAACAGTGCCCAAAGTATCAATACAGGATATGGATGAAGAAATTGTCAAAATGGAAAACGGCGAATGCAGGTACAGTGCATATTTACAGTTTGGCTGCCAAATTCAGAAATACCTAAGCTAGTTATGAGTGAGTTCCCCTTACAAAGATAATTCTATACATACATCTCATTTTAAAATTTGTTGAGAAGATAATGACCCCTTTGGAATCACCTACACACATTAAATTGTTTAAGCTGAGGGAAATCTAAAGTACTGGTAGGTTCCTTACTTAAATGGAAATTCTACCTAAAATATTAGTAGGGGGAAAAATAAATCAATACATTGAAAAGTGAGAAGTTCAAAATAGAAGAGAGATCAAGAAATGACTGATATTCGCCATGTAATTTGTTCATGATGTTTGATCCACAATCAGCCTGCAGGTCATCATCTTTACTACTGGCAGACAAGAAAAAAACTAGACAGCACCAACTACAATTATCCATAACCACACTCCCTAACAGTGTGCTAAAGGGTTGTTATCAGGGCCGGCGCTACCATAGAGGCAAAGGTGGCAATTTCCCCAGGGCCCCAGAGCTTGTAGGGGCCCCCAGTGGCTACAAGTGGAAAAAAATGTTTCAAATCGACCTTATAATTTTTGAGAAAATCGATTTTAAAGTTTCAAAGGAAAAAAAATACACATTTAAAAACCTGCCGACTTTAATGGTCAATAGCAAATCCACCTTAAATGCTAGAAACCCTAAATGCAGGATATGTTAAGGAGATTATTGGGAATAAGAGGAAAAAACAATTTCTCAAAAAGACCTTATAGTTTTTGAGAAAATCGATTTTAAAGTTTCGAAGGAAAAAAGTATATTTTTAAATGCGGTAAATGTCACTTTTAGTAGCAAACCTAACGGTAGTGTAATTTTACATGCATCAAAAGAAAGAGCAATACATTTCCTGACGGGGTTTCCAGGGGGTCCATACGCAGCCGCAGCGCTTTGGCCAGGGATCGCCATACAGCCGCAATATGGCTGCATGAAGATCCCTGGCATTTTTTCCTATTTTCCCAATTTTTTTTTATGTTTAGAGTGTGGGATTTTTTTTTTTTAAATTATGTGGGGTCGCCCCTCCTGAAACTTTTTAACCCCTTGTCCCCCATGCAGGCTGGGGTAGCCAGAATGTGGAGCTCCGACCGATTGGGGCTTCACACCCTGACTATACCAGCTGCAAAAAAGGTCCCTTAATGCCGATTTTTGTTCCGGGGTATCTGTTGGGGGGGCCTCCCAGGTTTATTTTGCCCTGGGGCCCCATTGTTGCTTAAACCGGCCCTGGTTGTTTTATATATATATATATATATATATATATATATATATATATATATATATATATATATATATATATATATATATACAGTGGCTTGCAAAAGTATTCAGCCCCCTTGACGGTTTCCACATTTTGTCACATTACTACCACAAACATGAATCAATTTTATTGGAATTCCACATGAAACACCAATACAAAGTGGTGTACACGTGAGAAGTGGAGCAAAAATCATACAGGATTCTAAACATTGTTTTTTTTACAAATAAATAACTGCAAAGTGGGGTGTGCATAATTATTCAGCCCCCTGAGTCAATACTTTGTAGAACCACCTTTTGCTGCAATTACAGCTGCCAGTCTTTTAGGGTATGTCTCTACCAGCTTTGCACATCTAGAGACTGAAATCCTTGCCCATTCTTCTTTGCAAAACAGCTCCAGCTCAGTCAGATTAGATGGACAGTGTTTGTGAACAGCAGTTTTCAGATTTTGCCACAGATTCTCGATTGGATTTAGATCTGGACTTTGACTGGGCCATTCTAACACATAGACATGTTTTGTTTTAAACCATTCCATTGTTGCCCTGGCTTTATGTTTAGGGTCGTTGTCCTGCTGGAAGGTGAACCTCCGCCCCAGTCTCAAGTCTTTTGCAGACTCCAAGAGGTTTTCTTCCAAGATTGCCCCTCCCAAAAGATAATAAGACAATGTACAAGAGGCATCATTGTGGGAAAAAACATTGTCCATTCCAAAATTATTCATACCCTTTTCAATAATCAATAGAGAAGCCTTTATTGGCTTTTACAGCTATCAAACGCTTCCTATAATTGCAGACCAGCTTTTTGCATGTCTCCACAGGTATTTTTGCCCATTCTTTAGCAAAGAGCTCCAAATCTTTTAGGTTGGACGGTCTTCTTGCCATCACCCTGATCTTTAGCACCTTCAACAGATTCTCAATTGGATTCAAATCAGGACTGGGCCACTCCAAAACGTTAATGTTGTCTGCTAATCATTTCTTCACCACTTTTGCTGTGTGTTTTGGGTCTTTGTCATGCTGAAATGTTCACTGGTGCTCAAGGCCAAGTTTCTCAGCAGACTGACCGATGTTGTCGTTGAGAATCCCCATGTATTGCTCTTTTTTCATGGTGCCGTTTTACTGTGATTAGGTTCCCTGGGCCATTGGCTGAAAAACACCCCCAAAGCATTCGTTTCCCACCACCATGTTTGACAGTGGGGATGGTGTTCTTTGGGTTGAAAGCTTCTCCTGGAACTTGAAAACATTTAAAAATGGCCTTGTAGCCCTTTCCTGACTTGTGAGCAGCCACAATGCACAGCCACAGGTTCTCACTGAGCTCGTTTGTCTTAGCTATGACTGTCCACGAACCAACTGCAGTGGGCTGCTGTTTTTCACCTGATGCGTTGATTTAAAAAGACTCAGTAAGAACATTTTCAGCCTTATTTCTTCTATCCTATAAGTTCCTATGCCTGTTCTAATGTGGTCTGGATTACTGCAGCCTTTCCTATTTGCACAGTGGCTGTATTATCTCTGTTATATAATCTAATCTTTCCTCTGACGGCTTTGTCGGGCTCAGGCACTCAGGCTGGAATGTGCTTTTCTGCTTGTTATAGGCAGAAGCTATTCACACCTTCTCCAGGCCCCCTGCAGGCTCTGTGTGAGTCACAGACTGAGCTCCTCTCAGCCTATCACATGCCATGTCTTATGTTTGTAAACACTGCCTAAAACTGGCAATTACAAGCCAGGATCGCAGCAGGGAGTGGCAAAAACAGCACAGAGGGGCCCAGGAGAACATAATGAATAGAATGGTATGCTTTTTATTATAAGAATTTTAGAGTACAGGTTCTCTTTAAGTAAAAATTTGCCAGGGGTATGAATAATTATGGGCAGCAAATAGACGTTGTTATTTCCTACAATGCAACAAAGGTCTCAGAAAGTAGAAAGCTACTGATTGGGATGAAGTTCAATCCTTGATTAACGTTCCTCTTTAAGACCTCTTCACAAATTAACCTATTTTAGTTCCTGGACGTAGAAACTACGTCCAGGAACCATGCGTGCTCCCGTGGCCGATCGCGCTCCCGGCCCGCGGTTCGTTAGCCAGGCAATCAGTGAATCGGGCTATGGTGCCCGATCACTGATTCCTCTCCCCCACTGAAAAAGCGACAGCTTCTCTCTGAAGCTTAGCTTTTCTGGCTGTTGCCTCCCCCATGCATCTCTCTAAGCGTATGTTACGCTTAGAGTGACGTCATGTAAACAAACTCATGGCCGCCATCTTGTGGCCAAAAAATAAAACTACAACTAAAAGTAAAAAAAATAAAACTCAAGACACATTTACATTATAAAACTATTCTTTACATACCACCCTCCCAAAAATACCCAAATAAAATTTTAATATAAAAAAAACAAAAAACATTACAATAAAAAAAAAACATGTAAATATTTACCTAAGGGTCTAAACTTTTTAAATATCAATGTAAAGATGAAATATTTCTATTTTTTTTTATTTTAAACTTGTAAATAGTGATAGATGCAAAACAGAAAAAATGCACCTTTATTTCCAAATAAAATATTGTCGCCATACATTGTGATAGGGACATAATTTTAATGGTGTAATACCCGGGACATATGGGCAAATACAATACGTGAGTTTTAATTATGGAGGCATGTATTATTTTAAAACTATAATGGCTGAAAACTGAGAAATAATGATTTTTTTCCCCTTTTTCTCTTATTCTTCCTGTTAAAATGCATTTACAGTAAAGTGGCTCTTAGCAAAATGTACCCCCCAAAGAAAGCCTAATTGGTGGCGGAAAAAACAAGATATAGATCAGTTCATTGTGATAAGTAGTGATAAAGTTATAGGCTAATCAATGGGAGGTGAACATTGCTGAAGTGAAAACGATGGAACGCGAATGGGTTAAAGGATACCCGAAGTGACATGTGACATGATGAGATAGACATGGGTATGTACAGTGCCTAGCACACAAATAACTAAAATAACTAGGCTGTGTTCCTTTTTTTCTTTCTCTGCCTGAAAGAGAATGTAAGTGGCTGACTCAGTCCTGACTCAGACAAGAAGTGACTACAGTGTGACCCTCACTGATAAGAAATTCCATCTATAAAACACTTTCCTAGCAAAAAATGGCTTCTCTGAGAGAAAGAAAGAGATACAAAGAGGAATTTCTTATCAGTGAGGGTCACATTGCAGTCACTTGATGACTGAGTCAACCACTTACATACCTGATATTTAACTCTTTCAGACAGAGGAAGAAAAAAAGGAACACAGCATAGTTATTTGTGTGCTTGGCACTGTACATACACATGTCTATCCCATCTTGTCACATGTCACTTCAGGTATCCTTTAATTAGCTAAACCAGGGGTCCCCAAACGTTTGGGGTCAAGGGCCAGGTCAACATACTTCAGACTGCTGGGGGGCCGGAGTATGCATAAAATGATGTAGAAGTCTTTGCGGGCCAGACAGTAAAGCATACCCAATTGGACAACAGTGTCACCTGATGTGGAATTTGATTGGAAACCAGCAAATTACTGCTTTCTGGCTCCATTTTATATGCGAACCACCAATATTTAAAGATGTAGCTGACCGCATCTATAATACATTTTGTGTGTGGGGGTCGGTAAATAAGCCGCAGGGGGCCACATTTGGCCCGCGGGCCTTAGTTTGACGACCACTGAGCTAAACAACTCAGGAGACAATGGAACATGCAGAGGATACCACCTCCCAGTCCCCAGGGCACCTGGATCAGAGGGGACCTCCTTTAACCACTGTATTAGTTCTTCATTGGTGCTACGCTAGTAATAATCACCTCTGTATATGGCTTGATTAGTGACAATCGTTGCTCTCTTTGAATCCTCTTCAATTCCTGCTGTGCTCCTGCATCAGATATTTTTCATCAATGTATCCTGTTCAGTGGCGTAGCTAAGGAGCTGTGGGCCCTGATGCAAGTTTTACAATGGGGCCCCCCAAGCACTCTATACATAACAATTGATACGGCGCACCAAAACCTGCCAATGGCAACTACAGTCTCAGAGGTGCAAGAAGGGGATGGGGAACAGTTTGTTAATGATTACCACTATTCAAAGTATCTATTGAAGTGATTATTATGAGTACAGGACCAATAGAGAGCGAATACTGCAGTTGAGGGAGGCCCTTCGGGGCCCCTCTGGCTCAAGGGCCCCGATGCGGTCGCTACCTCTGCACCCCCTATTGCTACGCCCCTGATCCTGTTCCTTCAGGATAAATGGATGGAAAATATCTAAAGCAGGAGCGCAGCAAGAATCAAAGAGGATTTATAGAGAACAATCTATTATTTGGAACTGTGGCGAACTTGTAAATAGGACATTACTCTGAGTGATTATTGCCTTGATTTAATAAAAAGTACCGCACTTAGCAGCATGGGTTAAACCACCAAGCACACGCTACCCCCAGTGCTGTTGCGTAGCGTGCGCTCTTTGAAGTTACGCACACTCCCTTGAACAGAGATGGATTATGACGTAATAGGGCCCTAGGCAAGGTAGAGGATTTTGAGGCCTCCTTTTGGTAAGTGAAGTGGACAGAGGTCAGAGAAGGTGTCAGGTGGGCCCCTTGCCACCCATTAGGCCCCAGGCACCTGCCTAGGTTGCCTGGTGGATGATCCTGCTCTGCCCTTGAAAAGCACAATAGGATGTAGCAATACTTTAACTAGCACTGCCACTACTACATTAATTAATGTAGTAGCGGCAGTGCTAGTTAAATGCTAGTTAAAGTGTTGCATTTGCGCTACATTCTATTGCAAGGTTTTCAAGGGAGTGCACGTAACTTCAAAGAGCGCACGCTAAGCAACCGTACCGGTGGTAGTGCGCACTTGGTGGTTTAACCTGCGCTGCTAAGTGCGGGATTCTTTAGTGAATCAAAGCCTATAAAAGATATCGCTAAGTAAAGTGTTTTTCAGGTAATAAGTGCAGCACACCTGGAGTGATTGGCCCAACTTACTTAGTAACAATCATTAACAATCTGTTCCCCTCCCCTGCTTATACCTCTCTAACACTGCAGCTGTCCTGGGCAGGTTTTGGTGTCCCATGTTATATCTGCAGTGCTTGAAGGGGCACCATGTAAAACTCCCAATGGGGCCCATAGTCCTTTAAATACTCCACTGTCAACAAACTCCTCAGAAACACAGGCAATGCGGTGCACAAAAGGCTTGTTGAGATAAAACTCACAGGTGAATATAACAGTAGGGCTGGTTCAGATGGGGTTCTGTAGGATGGCTGGCGGTGGCTCGTTTAACCCATGCTAAATGCTTTTTCTGCTAACAAGCATAAGAGCATTCTGCGTTACTGGCATTTTGTCATAGCATTGCGTTTAGGGGCCCTAGGGAGACACAGTAGTACTGGAACTCAGCCGTTTTGAACACTGCATGTTGATGACATGACAAAAAATGTACTGCAACGTTTACATGAACGATGCAAAAAAGCTGTCACCATTGTATAAAAACCACATTCATTCACTTGAATGGAGCGGCAGTTGATCATCTTCAAATTATGCTTTTGTGGCCTGCCAAAAACTACGTGTTTACCGCCCATCTGAACCAGCCCTTATAACAGTGCTTTGCTCTGACTTGTTCCATTGTGAGGCTGTACAAGCAGCAGTAATCCAGGTCAGGCAGGGAAGCAGAGGACACTTTCAGGAAATATACAAAACTTATGATAATAACAAGATATTCCTTACTGAAAACAGCGCTATTCAATGTCTGTGATTGAAGTTTCAATGAGGCAGTGCCATCTGGTGTCCACAGATGGCATTGCCAATACGTACGATACTTATCATTTGCATGACTTCAAAATGTAAAAAAGGACCCCCTGCAAGCCCTTCTCATTTATAGCACTAAGCACTGGACTGTTCTGTCTTTCCACAGGTCTTAATGACCCTTATCCAGTTAAAGTGGACCTAAATTAGAAATACAGGATTTCAGAAATAAAATCTATTTTCTAAATTATAATAATAAAGAGCAGGCTTTTTTTCAGCTGCATGATGACAAACATAAAATATTTTACATGTATTGAAATATGAAATATTCCTTTCATATTGCCGGGACAGAATCCGGCAGACTGGTAGAGGAGATAAAAAAACAAAACACAGGCTGCTACTGATGATGTCACAGGGGAGGGGATGAAGCCCCTGTGAGGGAGGGTAGCTGATGACAAACACACCCATGATCTAAAACCTCCTACCGTACTAAGCTCAGAAGTAATGGCTGCCACCTGTATAACCCTAGTTATGGAAAGAGAAGGGTGAAAGCATGCACTGAAATGCTCATAGGGTTGAAGGAGTGTTTATTTATCTTTGTATGTGTCAGAGTGGGGCAACTAAATATTTTGAATTAAAAAAATGTTTGGTTTGGATCCGTTTTAACTTTTTCTCCTGAACTTTCTCCCAGGAGATAAGTTTGCGTCTTATCTAAAAATAACTTTTCAGCACCTAGCAATTGAAAAAGTACTAAAAAGTAGGTAAATAAGTTATATCAGAATTATTTTGAATATTTTCTTCCAGTCCGTGAAAATAAAATGATGAGACATCCATGTACATGTTTATCTCATCATGGCACATATCGCTTTGGATACACTTTAAGGGCTCGTTTCCACCATAGCGAATCCGCATGCGGCGCCGACATGCGGATTCGCTTGGTACATTGAAGTGGCCGGGGCTGTTTCCATATGTGCGGCGTGCGGGAGCGATTTGGCGGCCGGCCAAATCTGCACGACGGGACCCACAGAATTCGCCTGCGTCGGGAATCCATGCGAATCGCCGCTAATGTATTTAATAGGAAAAACGCATGCGTTTTTTACATGCGTTTTTACCCGCGATTCGCGTGCGATTTCACACCTTTTTCAATGTTATTTTGCCCTGGCAGAGTCATGGTTAATTTCGCATGGCACCCTGCCATGCGAAATCGCGGGTAAAAACGCATGCGAAACGCATCCGCATGCGTTTTTACAAGCGTCGGGATGCCGGCGAAATTGCGTCGCAACAGTGGAAACGGGCCCTGAAGGTGTTTTATTGGTACGTTTTGAAAATATCTCCATAGATAAAATTCAGGATAAAAGTTAATAGGATATAGAACAATGTGCTTAAACTAAAGTTTGTTTTTATTTTAATACAGACTTCTCAGTAAGGAAGAAGAGAACAATGGTGACCTATACACAGAAGACCATGTGAAGTGCTATAGCATATATTCAAGTAGGAATCGGGTACACGCAATGACTGCAGCACTACACAAGTATGTATAACTCCAGCAAAGGCTGATAATAGTACTACCATACCATAATAATGCTATTAAACTATGGGTACTTTCTTCCTATATAATACTGTCAATGCATGAAGGCACCGGCTGTACAAAATGCATATGGAAAGAGTCTAGGGAAAGGGCCACATCAACGCTACAGCGACCAATCAGGGTCTACATGAAAAGGGCGCCGGTAAAAAAGGGCGCCTGGTGGAGCCCATATATATACCAACTTCGGCTACAAAAAAGGCGCCTGGTGTAGCCCATATAAAGTTCGGCTACAAAAAAGACGCTTGGTGTAGCCCATATAAAAACTTCGGCTACAAAAAAACCAAGGCGCCTGGTGTAGCCCATATAAAAACTTCGGCTACAAAAAAACTCCGGGATGTGTTAATTACTATTCCCCCTCCAGGCCGCCATGGATAGTGGGGAAATGAAATAATTCGGCTTCCAGCACTTGTAGCCCATATACAAACTTCGGCTAGAAAAAAAACTCCGGGATGTGTTAATTACTATTCCCCCTCCAGGCCGCCATGGATAGTGGGGGAATGAAATAATTCGGCTTACAGTGCTTGTAGCCCATATAAAAACTTCGGCTAGAAAAAAAAGTCAATAATATGGGCTACAGCGGGGCACCTTACTGTAGCCGAAAAAAATATGGGCTACAAAGGGGAGCCCGCTTGTAGCCGAAAACCTTGTAGCCGAAAAAATATGGGCTACAAAGGGGAGCCCACTTGTAGCCTATATCAAAACTCGGGCGCCCTTTTCTACACCTTCTAGCCCATATTTCCAGAAATAACATTGATGTCTATGGCGGCGCCCTTTTCATACAGGCAGCTCGGGCGCCCTTTTCAACCGATCCCGACCAATCATATTGAAATAATGAGCCATATGCAACACTTGTATTTACTGAAAATTAAGGGGGGGGGGGGCTGTGTGCACAGTCCTGCCAAAAGGTGATCATGGCCAGGCTGCCACAGCAGCTAGTAGTAGCCAGGCATGGCACGGCACAGCTCCAGACGTGCAATAGCTCACACATTTAGCTTTTCTCTATCATTTCTGCTTCAACAATTTTAACGGCAGCACTTAAATGATATAATACATATGGCAGTATAATATTGATCTCAGACTTATTATGCTATTCACAGGGAGCAGCATCTTCCTGGGACTTCTGCAATCTGCAATACCAACAACAGCAACAACAAAGATGAGTAAGTATTTTGAGTCGTGTGTTTTGATCAGATACTGCTGAGATTAGCTGTGTTATATGTGAGCATATTCATTATTTTGTAATTGCCAGTTGTGAGAAGAGTCTCAAGAACAAGGCTTACTTTGATGTAATCTTTTAATTGTTTATTGATGATGAAAGCAGAACAACTAAATCCTTGCTGCACTGTGAGTCTGATCCAGCCACTACATTCTTGCCAGTTCAGTTCAGAAATACTAAAAGTAGTTAATTAGTAACAGGTGTAACTATTTAAAGATTAACTACTTTAAGACCGCGTCACGCCAACGGGCGTGATCGCGGCAGCAGCCCTAGAACCGCCTAACATCAATTGGTGTAAAGTCCAGGGGATGGCTTTTGCATCTCCGTTGGTAGGCAGAGCAGAGCCACTTGGAGACTGTTAGACGGTGAAATCGCCGTCTAATTATCCCGTACATCGCTGCAATCCCGTCTAATTATCCCGTACAGCGCTGGCTCAGTCAGGAGCTGAAGCCTATGACAGTTGATCACAGTGATTGGCTGGTGGGGAGTGGCAGGGTGTGTTTGTTAAAAAAGAAGAAGAAATGTATTAGAAAAATAAACATATAAATATTTGTAAAAGATAAATAAACTCTGAAGGGGGGGGGGGGGGGGCAGGCCCCACCAACAGAAAGCTCTAAAAAAGAAAAGGGGGGGGGGGGAATCACTTGTGTGCCGAGTTGTGCAGCCCTGCAGCGAGGCCTTAAAGCTGCAGTGGCCTTTTTCAAGAAAAATGGCCTGGTCTTTAAGGGGGTTTAACACTGCGGTCCTCAAGTGGTTAAAGTGTACCTGAGATGAACTGGAGAAAATGATTTTTACTTAACTGGAGCTTCCTCCAGCCCCCTGTAGTCCACCAGATACCTCAACATCGTCCCAGTCCTTTCGGTTGTGCCGCTGTCGACCCTGTAACGTTCACGACTCGGCTCAGTTACAAAGTATTGCGCTTGTGAGGCCTGGCACAGAGCATGCACAGTGGCCCACAACCCAGCTGGATGGCGGACTTCACAGGGACACAGCATCAGGGGAGTAACAATAGCCCCTGCGACCCCTGCAACCGCAGGGGGCCCATGAGCTATGGGGGCCCGCTTCTTCTCCCTCTCCTTACCCACATGCAGAGTAGCATAGAGAGTAGAGTGATGTTTACCTGCCCAGAACTGTGTGTCTCCTCCATGCATCACAGCCACACACTTTCTGCTGCCATTCGCTGGCTCCCGATCACATGATCGATGTGAGTCATGTGATCAGGAGCTGGCAAATGGCAGCCAAGAGTGTGTGCCTGTGATACACAGAGAAGACCAGCAGCACTGGAGCAGGAAAATTAAAAAAAACTATGAATTTTTTGCAATCAAAAAAATTACTTTTTCATTCAATAGAAATACACGTCGTTATACCAATCATTTCTAATTAATTTATGCAGTTTATAAAATGGGTTGTGTAAAAAGCTGCATTAATAAATACTATCTACATGACGGTCAGTATGACCCTATATTCAAGGTGACTATTTGCAGCCTTATAGATCAAATAGGGTCAATACCCTATACTTTTTTTGAGCAGGTAAATATTACTCTGATTCCTGTGCTATTCTGCATACATGTCGGGACAAGAGGTGTGTGTGGAGTGGTGGTGGGGAGATCAGGTGTGGCAGGGAGACGCTTGGATCCCAGGGGGCCACATGACAGTTTTGCAGGGGTGCCTCATGGTCTTATGTTACACCCCTGTACAGTGTATCAGACCAGAAGGACATTGAGGCAGCTGACAGACTACAAGGGGATGCATTGCATCCCATTGCAACTGATATGTGAACTGTTCATCAACTTTGAAACACACCATCATTGCAGCACGCTTAAAGGACTCAAGAGGTGAAACAGAATAGCAATCGTTACTTACCTGGGGCTTCTTCTGACTTCTTCTGAGTCCCTCACCGCAGCTCCGGTGCTCCCTGCTGCCCCTCCTGTGGTTGGTTAAGGGACAGGTGTGAGACTGTTAAGCTTGGTGGTGTATTCTCCACAGTCAGCATGCAACGCATGAACTGGCGTGGAGGAGGTACACACACTAGCACCAGGAAACAGGCTATCCCTAGTATAGTGGAGGGGAGGACTGACTCCAATAGGAGATTGTGGCGCACAGAGCCAGTGCAGATCTGACAGCCACAAACAATGCTTTCGTTATAACGTCTCAGCGCAAAGTAGCGCTGAGCGCATAAACCAGAACTGAGGAGATCAGGACAGGTAGTCAGAATGAACGCTTGCTAGCTAGCGGCTACTTAGCGACAGCAAGCGTCCAAAACCAGACAGACTGGAATGAGGCAGTCAATGCGATGCGGCGATGGCGTGCCTCACAAAGACAGGACAGGATAGTCAGAAAATAGCAGGATCAAGATACATGAACGTAACACAGATAAACATACAATAAGTATGTTTTCCTAGCGTATTACAATTACAGCTATCAATGAAACTATTTGTAACGTCTGACTAACATATGTATATATCGGCAATGAACCGATATATGACATAAGCAGGAACGCTGACTAAGACTGGAGTAATACAGGGGACAGGACTCAGAAGGATTCGCTATCTCTTCGCAGAGATGAACGCAATCCACAAACGGTAACAGAACAGGATTCAGAAGGATTCGTTATCTCTTCGCAGAGATGAACGCAATCCACAACCAGTAACAGAACAGGATTCAGAAGGATTCGTTATCTCTTCGCAGAGATGAACGCAATCCACAAACGGTAACAGGACAGGATTCAGAAGGATTCGCTATCTCTTCGCAGAGATGAACGCAATCCACAAACAGAACCAGGAGCAGGGTAACTACCTCAGCACGGGTGGTCACGGTACGCGCAACCTACCAAAACGTGCTGGAAAGCTGACTAACTGCACACAGGATATAAACAGTTCGTGTACGTATACATCAGCGACACTGATGTATCACGTAACACAAATACAAGGAAAATAATAAACGTGCTGGTATGCATATATATTGGCAATGAACCAATATATGATGCAAAGACCAGCAAAGTATCTTTATAACAAGAAACACGATCGGGGGCTAAAGCGACAGCAAGACAGGCTTAAGCTGAAGCTATGAAAACCCAAGGAAACCCTGCAGGAAGCAGATCTTTATACTGAGGTCATCCAATGGGAGCAGACATGCAGATTCCCACACAGGTGAATGATAATCAGTCACAAGCTGACAGCAGGGAAAGACAGACAAAGCTATGCAACTTGCATGGAAATAGATCAGAACTGCCTGAGCTGCAGCACTAATACTTCCAGTAATAGCTGCTGCAGCAGCGATCATTACAGTACCCCCGCCTTTAAAAGTGGATTCCAGACGCTTTTCAAAACTGAAATTTCCAACAAAACAGTCTGACTGATAATTCATGATGACCGGGACAGCCCGGCAAGACCGAATTCCAGAATCAGTCCCCACAAGACTGGACCCATCAGAACCAGAACCTACAGAACCATGCCCATCAGTACTACAAGCCCCAGTGTGACACCCATCAGAACCATGATTTCCAGAAGAAAGCCCTCCGAAACTCCCTGAGCGATACCCACCGCCTTCCAGGAACAGTTCAGAAACGCCAAAGCCTTTGCAATGCCCACCGGTACTGTCTTTACCAACACAAAACCCACTGTTGAACCAGTCCAAGGCACCAGGACAAGTTTTCTCAGAGACCTCCCAGAACACCTTGAAGCTCCAAAGAGATCCCCATAGGTCAGAATGCCCCTTAGGCTCACATGGAGAACTATCAAGAACCCCTATGGAACCTAGGGCAATTCCCGAGTCAGGGCTACAAGGACAAACATCAATATCAGGGCTTTCAGGGACCAGAACCATCTCTGGGCATGCAGGCAGACTGGCAATATCAGAACGTGTTCCCACTAAGGAAGCATCAGAGCACGCTAACACCTTAGACACACTTGGGCATTCTGGCACACAAAGAACATCTGGGCACACCGGCACAAGAGAAACCTCTGGGCATGTCAAGGAACTGTGAGCCTCAGGGTCAGCCAAGACAGGACCAAAACCAGGACTGGCCAAAAAAAAATCATCATGACTAAACTTCGCAACTACTGGACTTTTACACGAGAATGCTGGATCAGACTTAGATGTCGCTGATTCCAGCAAAGTCAGTAACAAATCAGATTCAGGGGCACTAACAAGACAGGACAAATCTTCTGATGTATGCACTGAACCAGACAGGGACTCCACAACTACCTCTGAACTGGACAGAGACTCATTTAATACACTGGATTGGAGCTCATGAGGCGCTGCAGAACAAGTCAGTATTGCAGCAGCCCCCACTGGACTAGGCAAAACTGAGGAATTCCCTGGACAGGAAGGGAACTCTGGAACCTCTGCCACAGCGGCCAGAGAACCAGAATCTTTCAGGATACAGGGCTGGGTTTCAGGAACACTCATCAGACCGGACTGAAATTCTGAGATTTCTATTATTTTGACCAGAGAATCAGAATTATCCATGTTACAGGGCAAGACTTCTGAAACATTCAGAGGACAGGGCTGGAGTTCCTCGGCTGTTACAACACTGGAGAGGGACTCAACATTGGTTAAATCAGACTGTGTACAGGGCAAGGTATCTGACACACTTGCTGACGAGGACAATATTTCAATGGCTTCTGCTTTGCTGGGCAGAAATTCATCAAGTTTTATTAGAGCAGACTGTAACTCCAAAACAGCTGCTAGACAAGTGAATATTACTGCAACACCAACTGAGGTAAGCAGTGCTTCAGCCTCCTCTGCTAGAGGGTTTAAAGTATCCAAAGTACTGGGTGAAGCATAAGACTCTGCGACCACAGCTTCACTGGACAGGATCACTGAACAGTCCATATTGCAGGGCAAAACCATGGAAGCACCTGCTGGACAGCATAATGATTCTGTGACCTGAGTTTCATTGGAGAGATCTACTGCACAATTCATGGTACAGGGCAAATTTATTGGAAAATTTTCTGAACAAGGTAATAATTCTGCGATTTCAGGTTCACATAGCAGATGCTCTGAGCTATTCACGAAACTAGAGCGAGGTGTAGAAACAGGAAGATCAAGACACAATGTTTGCGCATCTGAATCACCATTCATTTGTAAAATTGGAAAATTCAGATGCTGGGGTTCTGAGTTTACTAGACAGGATTGCTGGGACTCGGAAACTGATGTAGTGCATCTATTGGCATCTGCTGGATCAGACAGGAGTTGAACTTTATTAACACAGGTAATTTCTGCAGAAGTGTTTGCAGAGACAGGCAAGATTTTTCTGGTGTCTGTTTCACTAAACAAAGAGTCATGAGTACTGGCTAGGCTGGACTCGGAAGTCAGCAGGACCTCTGGATTCTCTGCTGAGAAATTTGCGCAGGGCAAGGTTAAGAATGTATCAGTGGCTTCTGTTTTACTGGGAAGTAACACTGAGTTATCCATGGTACAGGGTGGAATTGCAGGAACTTCAATTTCACACAAAAAGAGCTCCGAATCACCTGCTGAATCAGCCAAAGGTGCTGAAGCAGGCGGGTCAGAACGCCAAATTTGCGAATTCGGAGTCACATAAAAATCATCCAAAATCAGTTCCCACACATCAATCAAGGGAGCCACACAGTCATACCTACACACACCAGCCTCCATTAGGTTATAGGCTGACTTAATGCATGCGTTCAATACCATTTCACTTTTTGCACTGTAAAATTGACAAAATGAACTTGAATCATTCTTCCATTCACAGACCAGGGCTTCCATCTCTCCCCTCTCGAATGGAGGATCCCATGCATACTTAACAGCGAAACATTTAGGCTGATCACAGTCTGCAGATATGATTGTGGCAGGCACATGTATAGGGTTAATTAGCAGGTGATTGGCAGATTCCTTATTCTTAAGAATTTCCAATACCTGTAGCAAGTGTTGAACTGTAGTGTATGCAAACTTCCCTTGGTTCACAAATAAGTTGATTTGTTCAATACTCTGTAATATCTCATCATAATCATACTCAGATAATTCTTTTAAACAAAAATCTTTATTTTCCCTAGCCAGGGAGGAAAGTTCATTAGTAGTTTCATAAGTCTATTTAACTCCCCTGAAAGACAATTGCATTTCATTATCTGTTAATGGCAGAATCTCATTATAGGTCTCAGTCGCTAAGGATAACGATTCTGCAGATTGGACACGTTTCTTAGAACGTTTGCGTTTTGCCTTTGACCTTGCGGTTTTTGGTGATTTATTCAAAGCTGCAGGAAAATTATCAGTAACACTTTCTGCTTGCTGCTCATTCTTGCAAGCAATTGAAGGAGCAGCTGATTGGCCTGCTGCCAGGAGTTCATTAAGAGGAAAAGGCAATGGATCTATGCGCAACCAGTTATGGATCACAAACGCTAGAAATTCCAGCGGTCTATCTTTCAAATCGGAATGATTGAGAACATCAAATGCCCACTGGAATAATTCCCCTTTAAACAAAATATAACTTAGTTGGAGTGCCCAGGTTGAAACAGGAGTCGCTTGGAGATCAGGATTGGTCAGGAACCTGGCACATTCAGAGAAAAACTCATTTTCTGTTTCAGAGCTAAGTTCTTCAAATTTCTTAAAGGAACAGGAACCATAATTAACAGTGTCATACTTTCTGGGAATCCCCCCCACAATGGGGATTGGTAATGGGGTTTTCATAATGTTAAGCTTGGTGGTGTATTCTCCACAGTCAGCATGCAACGCATGAACTGGCGTGGAGGAGGTACACACACTAGCACCAGGAAACAGGCTATCCCTAGTATAGTGGAGGGGAGGACTGACTCCAATAGGAGATTGTGGCGCACAGAGCCAGTGCAGATCTGACAGCCACAAACAATGCTTTCGTTATAACGTCTCAGCGCAAAGTAGCGCTGAGCGCATAAACCAGAACTGAGGAGATCAGGACAGGTAGTCAGAATGAACGCTTGCTAGCTAGCGGCTACTTAGCGACAGCAAGCGTCCAAAACCAGACAGACTGGAATGAGGCAGCCAATGCGATGCGGCGATGGCGTGCCTCACAAAGACAGGACAGGATAGTCAGAAAATAGCAGGATCAAGATACATGAACGTAACACAGATAAACATACAATAAGTATGTTTTCCTAGCGTATTACAATTACAGCTATCAATGAAACTATTTGTAACGTCTGACTAACATATGTATATATCGGCAATGAACCGATATATGACATAAGCAGGAACGCTGACTAAGACTGGAGTAATACAGGGGACAGGACTCAGAAGGATTCGCTATCTCTTCGCAGAGATGAACGCAATCCACAAACGGTAACAGAACAGGATTCAGAAGGATTCGTTATCTCTTCGCAGAGATGAACGCAATCCACAACCAGTAACAGAACAGGATTCAGAAGGATTCGTTATCTCTTCGCAGAGATGAACGCAATCCACAAACGGTAACAGGACAGGATTCAGAAGGATTCGCTATCTCTTCGCAGAGATGAACGCAATCCACAAACAGAACCAGGAGCAGGGTAACTACCTCAGCACGGGTGGTCACGGTACGCGCAACCTACCAAAACGTGCTGGAAAGCTGACTAACTGCACACAGGATATAAACAGTTTGTGTACGTATACATCAGCGACACTGATGTATCACGTAACACAAATACAAGGAAAATAATAAACGTGCTGGTATGCATATATATTGGCAATGAACCAATATATGATGCAAAGACCAGCAAAGTATCTTTATAACAAGAAACACGATCGGGGGCTAAAGCGACAGCAAGACAGGCTTAAGCTGAAGCTATGAAAACCCAAGGAAACCCTGCAGGAAGCAGATCTTTATACTGAGGTCATCCAATGGGAGCAGACATGCAGATTCCCACACAGGTGAATGATAATCAGTCACAAGCTGACAGCAGGGAAAGACAGACAAAGCTATGCAGCTTGCATGGAAATAGATCAGAACTGCCTGAGCTGCAGCACTACTACTTCCAGTAATAGCTGCTGCAGCAGCGATCATTACAGAGACAAGGGGGGATAAGGCTTAGGCATAGGTAGAGGGAGGGTTTTGTGTTAGGCATCGGTAGAGGGAGGGTTTCGTGTGAGAGCAGGGTTAGGTTTAGTCATAGAAAATATTTGTGAAGATTACTGATATTTTCCTATCAGAAACCAGTTGAAGAATAACGCTAAATTTAACAATATTCCACTACCAGCAATCCTCTGCTCCCTTTTTTCATGTACGCATCACAGAGGCACACAGAAGCAGGACTGTCACCCAAACTGTATGCTTATATTAAATGGGCTGATATTTTTTTAATTATTTGGCATTTATGTTTGAACAATGAGTATTGTCATCAGACCTTTGTTAATGTGAATTTGTGTGAATATGGATGCATGTGCTATTTTGTTGGTGTTATGTCAAACACAAACTGATTTTTACACTGTGAAATATTTTTTCAGAGAAGAAAAAAAGAAAAAGAAAAAAGAAAAAAAGAGGTATGTACATAAATATGTACAAAAAATGTTATCTCTTCATTTTACCTGTGTAATTACTGTATATGTCTTCCAAGCAATCATGTATGATCACTCGAAAATGGGCATACATCAAAAAAAGGGCACCCCAAAAAAACTGGGCCACCAGAGAGCCTATACTATGCTATTGGCCATAGGCCCCCATTCAAATTTGGGCACCCATAGCACTAGGGAAATATCAGGTGCTGGGGCCACCTGCAAAGTAAAATACAGGGCGGCGGCTGAAGCGCGTTAGTTATTTTGTCTGTCCTGTTTTGCTAACAAATAAAAGTGAGTTTTATTGGACCCATTAGTGTTGTGGATTTGTTTCTACTATAGTCTGCCTGGGTCCCAACTGGAGAGAAACTGTCACTTACATACCTGTGGGAGGGGTTTCACCACGATATCAGCCATACAGCGCCCCCTGATGATCTGTTTGTGAACAGAAAAAGATTTCTCATGGGAAAAGGGGTATCAGCTACTGATTGGGATAAAGTTCAATTCTTAGTTACGGTTTCTCTTTAAGGTTCTCTCCAGTCTCTCCGGTCTGTAACATATATTACCATAATTGTCCTGCATGGAGATCTCCACATCCCTTGAATTAGATCAATTCTATCTCCTGGTAGCCTTGCATAATCCTCGCCTGTATTCTTACAAATCCACGCTGGTGAATTATTATGCTGTTGGGTTTACAGATAAAGAAGGGCTGGTGGAGCACTGTCCAGGTATTCTGCATCCACTGTAGTGTAATATAACAACATCTGACCATTCTTTCCGGTCTGTTTTCATTAACTACCTTTATTTTTTTTCATATCAGTCTTTTCATTTTACAACACAGCACTGAAAAATTGAACACTGCGGTCACTAATCAGATTAGCTGTGCTAACTAATGTGTGTTGCTTCATTATGTCAGCTAGAGGCACAAAGAGTAAACCACTTTTTCTAAGTAGAATTTTTATCCATTGTATTTCATGTTTTAGCAAATCAGAACATAAAAAGGAAAAGAAAAAAGACAAAGAAAAGAAGAAAGGCAAAGAAAAAGGAGGAAAAGACGGAAAGGAGGATGGAAATAATAAAGACAATGGAAAGGAGAAGGAGAAAGAAAAGGAAAAGGAGAAAGCGAAGGAAAAGGAGAAAGAAAAGGAGAAGGAAAAGACTGATAAAGACAAAGATAAGGATAAAGACAAAGACAAGAAAGAAGCGTAAGCAATAAACAATGTCCAGCACACTGGAAAGTCTCTGGAACAAAGTCATTCAAGCAGATCTTGTGCTATCCTGCCCTGCTTTTTCCATCTCACTTGTTGCTAGCCTGGCACATCCTTTACCAATCTAATCTGTTGCCCTTGATAGACCTGGTACAGTTGCACATTCTGTATCTGTAGTGGCTTTATTGCTGGCCTGGTTCCTCTAGGGTGGGGCCTTATATATATATATATATATATATATATATATATATATATATATATATATATATATATATATACAGTGGAGGAAATAATTATTTGACCCCTCACTGATTTTGTAAGTTTGTCCAATGACAAAGAAATGAAAAGTCTCAGAACAGTATCATTTCAATGGTAGGTTTATTTTAACAGTGGCAGATAGCACATCAAAAGGAAAATCAAAAAAATAACCTTAAATAAAAGATAGCAACTGATTTGCATTTCATTGAGTGAAATAAGTTTTTGAACCCTCTAACAATAAAAGACTTAATACTTAGTGGAAAACCCCTTGTTTGCAAGCACAGAGGTCAAACGTTTCTTGTAATTGATGACCAAGTTTGCACACATTTTAGGAGGATTGTTGGTCCACTCATCTTTGCAGATCATCTCTAAATCCCTAAGGTTTCGAGGCTGTCTCTGTGCAACTCTGAGCTTGAGCTCCCTCCATAGGTTTTCTATTGGATTAAGGTCCGGAGACTGACTAGGCCACTCCATGACCTTAATGTGCTTCTTCTTGAGCCACTCCTTTGTTGTCTTTGCTGTATGTTTTGGGTCATTGTCGTGCTGGAACACCAATCCACGACCCATTTTCAGTTTCCTGGCAGAGGGAAGGAGGTTGTCGTTCAGGATTTCACGATACATGGCTCCGTCCATTTTCCTGTTAATGCGATTAAGTTGTCCTGTGCCTTAGTAGAAAAACACCCCCAAAGCAAAATGTGTCCACCCCCATGCTTGACGGTGGGGACGGTGTTTTAGGGGTCATAGGCAGCATTTTTCTTCCTCCAAACACAGCGAGTTGAGTTAATGCCAAAGAGCTCTATTTTGGTCTCATCAGACCACAGCAACTTCTCCCAGTCACTCACAGAATCATTTAGGTATTCATTGGCAACCTTCAGACGGGCCTGCACATGTGCCTTCTTGAGCAGGGGGACCTTGCGAGCCCTGCAGGATTTTAATCCATTGCCGCGTAATGTGTTTCCAATGGTTTTCTTGGTGACTTTGGTCCCTGCTAATTTGAGGTCATTCACTAACTCCTCCTGTGTAGTTCTAGGATGCTTTTTCGCCTTTCTCAGAACCATTGACACCCCACGAGGTGAGATCTTGCGTGGAGCCCCAGAGCGAGGTCGATTGATGGTCATTTTGTGCTCCTTCCATTTTCGAACAATCGCACCAACAGTTGTCACCTTCTCTCCCAGCTTCTTGCTAATGGTTTTGTAGCCCATTCCAGCCTTGTGCAGGTCTACAATTTTGTCTCTGACATCCTTGGACAGCTCTTTGGTCTTTCCCATGTTGGAGAGTTTGGAGTCTGCTTGATTGATTGATTCTGTGGACAGGTGTCTTTTATACAGGTGACTAGTTAAGACAGGTGTCCTTAATGAGGGTGACTAATTGAGTAGAAGTGTCTAACCACTCTGTGGGAGCCAGAACTCTTAATGGTTGGTAGGGGTTCAAAAACTTATTTCACTCAATGAAATGCAAATCAGTTGCTATCTTTTATTTAAGGTTATTTTTTCGATTTTCCTTTTGATGTGCTATCTGCCACTGTTAAAATAAACCTACCATTGAAATGATACTGTTCTGAGACTTTTCATTTCTTTGTCATTGGACAAACTTACAAAATCAGTGAGGGGTCAAATAATTATTTCCTCCACTGTATATATATATATATATACATATATATATACAGTATATGCATATATATATATGCCATCACTGACAGCAGCTCTTCTCCTAAGGAACTGGTGGTTTTCAACACCAAAAATGGCTTCTTCAACAAAAGAGAACCTAGAGCTACAGTATGTGTGAGCAACACCAAGTAACTTAGCTGCACGGTGGATCGTTAGGTTAAGACAGAAAATGGAGATCAATATAATTTCAACTAAGTAGCAAAAGCCCTGCTACCAAATTACACATTGTGACAAGAAAGTCACAAATCCTTTCCCAGCCAGGACCCTCCACAAATTAATAAACCAGTTTGGGCACAACAAGGTGTCATGGCAAACCAAGCTTCCTGCTTTGATTTGTGTGGTCTGTCTAAGGCCCAGGACCCACTGGGAGCGATTCTGCAGCTCTTGCCTATCGCTTGGGATCAGCAAAGCGCTACACTGGTGGTTGGTTCCCCACACAGCATTCTGATCGTGGGGTGATCACAAAATGCTGCATGTAGAACTTTAGGAGGGATCCCATTCCCAGAGCAATTGTATCAGTGGCTGCAGAGCCAAATCGTGATCGCTCTGAGAATTGTGGTAAAATCACAGCACTTCCACAATTTGGGAAATCATGGACGCTTTGCAATTTACCGCAAAGTACTCATAGTAGGTCCATAGCCACCAAACCTTACATAAGGGAGACCCAATATGCTTCCCTTGTAGAGGAGACAGTGGGTCAGAGTCTCTGGACTCCAGATGGTCAATGAGATGCTACAAAATCCAGCTTGCATGCAAATTAATACAATTGTATTTAGCTTGGACTTTACTAAATCAAATCAGCAGAGGGTGCATTAGTGTAATTCCAAGCTGCAGACAGTTTGCATTAAATGTGTGTACCAGAATTATTAGCATCCCATGGACCACATATACTGGAGGACACAACAGCACAACATGCTCCCAGCTAGTAGTGGCTCAGAGGCAGTGCCCTTAAAGGACAACTGAAGTGAGAGGAATAGGGAGGCTGCCATATGCATTTCCTCTTAAACTTTAAAGAGACACTGAAGCAAAAAAAAAAAAAAACTGATATAATGATTGGCATGTGTAGTATAGCCAAGAAATAAAACAGCAACAGATATGTGAGTCTAATACTATTTTAACTGAGTTAAGAAACTCCAGTTGTTATCTATGCAAAAAAGCCATTAAACTCCACGACTTTCAAAGTCGCAGAGAGTTCTGTCTTCTGAAGCCTGTTATCTCAACTGTCAGTAACTATATTGTTTTTTCTTCTGCACAGGGCAGGTCAATAGTTCACTGGGCTGCTCTGCAAAATCATTTAGAATGCTGAGTAGTGTGTAAACTGCTAATATTAGAGAATGATGCAATGTTATAAAAAACTCTATATAACTGAAAATAAAAATATGAGAATATTTCCTTTGCTTCTAATGTTCTAGTAAGTATGCGTACTACACAATCAATTAATTATATCAACATTTTTTTTCGCTTCAGTGTCGCTTGGCTATCTGCTGATCTTCTGCCTTTAATACCTTTACCCATAGCCCCTGGACAAGCATGCAGCAGGTCAGGTGTTTCTGATGTTGTCAGATCTGACAAGATTAGCTGCATGATTGTTTCTGGTGTGAATCAGTCACTACTACAGCCAAATAGATCAGCAGGGCTGCCATGCAACTGGTATTGTTTAAATAAATATGGCAGCCTCCATATACTTCTCACTTCAGTTGACCTTAACCATTTATGCCTCCAGGACGTAGTACCTACGTCCTGGAGGCCACGTGCGCGTCCGCACGCTCCCGCGGCCGATCGTGCACGTGCACGCGCACTCCCGGCCGCGGATTCGGTAGCCCAGGAATCAATGTATCGGGCTATGGTGCCCGATCACTGATTCCTCTCCCCCGCTGAAAAAGCGACAGCTTCTCTCGGAAGCTACGCTTTTTCTGAAGCTCTGTCCCTCTAAGCGTACATTGTACGCTTAGAGTGACGTCATCTAAACAAACTCAAGATTGCCATCTTGTGGCCAAAAAGTAAAACTACAAGTAAAAGTAAAAAAACATTACAATACACAAATATTTCCCCCAATAAAACACTATTTATATCCCACCCTCCCAAAAATGCCCACATAAAATGTTTAATAAAAAAAAACAAAAACATTACTATAAAAAAAAAAACACATAAATATTTACCTAAGGGTCTAAACTTTTTAAATATCTATGTAAAGATGAAATATTTCTCTCTATTTTTTTTTTTTATAAGCTTGTAAACAGTGATGGATGCAAAACGGAAAAAATGCTCTTTTATTTCCAAATAAAATATTGTCGCGATACATTGTGATAGGGACATAATTTAAACGGTGAAATAACCGTGAGATATGGGCAAATACAATATGTGGGTTTTAATTATGGAGGCATGTTTTATTTTAAAACTATAATGGCCGAAAACTGACAAATAATGAATTTTTTCATTTGTTTTCTTATTCTTACTGTTAAAATGCATTTACAGTAAGGTAGCTCTTAGCAAAATGTACCCCCCAAAGAAAGCCTAATTGGTGGCGGAAAAAACAAGATATAGATCAGTTCATTGTGATAAGTAGTGATAAAGTTATAGGCTAATGAATGGGAGGTGAACATTGCTCGGATGCATAAAGTGAAAACGACTGAAGGCTGAAGTGGTTAATGATGATGATCTCAAACAGCAGTAGTAGATAAATCATCAACTGCTGAGCTAAATATCATCCACATATGTCTAGTTTAACCTGAGCAAAGTGTTTGGAGTTGTATTATTTACACATAAGAATGAGTTGGGCATTTCTTCATTTTACATATCTATCTTCCAAGTTTGATGTTTATCGATTTATGAATTATCCTTTTTTTCTTGTCTACAGGCCAAAGAAAGACATTTATGTTATTGATCCAGCGGGGAATTTATATTACAATTGGCTGTTTTGCATTACAATGCCAGTAATGTACAACTGGACCATGATTATTGCAAGGTGACCTTTTACTGTTTTCTATTCTGCTCAATATTTAGTATGCCTTTTATTCAAACATAAACCAAAGCTTAACATTTCCTCACAAAGTAATTTTCTCTGATAATAGATTTTTTTTTTGGCTGTAAAGGAGAGTGTTTTTATGTAGGAAGCGCATGTGGCTGCGGGACTTTTGGAATGAATTAGGCTAGCTTCACAGTGGAGCGATGTGGTACGGTGTGATGGCTGCATTGTAACGTGGCTTACCACAGTGCAATGAAAGGTAGGGTCTATCGGCTTGCAGCATCCTAAAAAATGCACGCGTTAACAGTGACGGTGAAGCATACGTTGAATAGACTGTATGCTTCACTGTATGCCACGCAATGTTCGGATAACGTGTGGCGCAACTTTACCATTCCATTGTGTTCCTGATTTTACATCCACTGTGAACCTAGTCTAAATGTTAGAAACAGTAGGCAGCTATTTAACCTCTCTAGCGTTCAATTTCTGCAGGATTTCTGTGCAAAAAGTGGTTCAATTAATTTTCGTGAAATTTTTGCTTGCAACTTACTAAAATCCGTCAAACAAGGGTCTAGTATCCATTTTTAGTATAATACAAGCTTCAAAACAAAATCATGCCAAAATATTAAATTAAAATTTCAACTTTTTTATTACAAATAGAAAAATCCTCTTCAAATATGGATAAAGAAATAAATCTACAGATGCAGAAATAAATACCATATAGTGTTTACCTAAAACATCTCTCTTGTGTGGTATAACTAAGGGCCAGTTCACACGCACACTTGCACGTCATTTACCGCCGTTTATGCAAAAGCAGCATTTTGATCTTTATTTTTTCCACTGTCTGGAAGCAGCAGGGTCTGGTCGTTCTGGGTCCATTAGCGCCGCATTCCTGTGTCCCCCTGCGGGAGAAAAATGACGATCGCTGGGAATTGCAGCTGAAAGTCAACAAATGCTTTTCTGCACGCTTGCAGAAAAGCATTTGGATGAGACTCTGGGCAGGTGATTGAGACATCCGCCTGAAACAGCCCTAAAGGTTCATGCACACGCTGGTCTGAACTCTGAGTGGTGCACCATAACAATTGCCATGGCGGGGGTGGTCATTATGGTCAGACCAGCATGACTACATCAGGCGCACAATGTTTGCATGAAGATACGGCATGTTAGATTTTTAGCAATGCCCGAGCACAGCACAATAGCATTGTTCTCACTGCTCCCACCACCATAAACCTCTTCATTACACACGCTCATCATTTCTCCCCCAAGCATAGCAAAAGACGCATCGTGTGCAAAGGCTGATGACATGTCTGTACAGTGTTGTTAGTGCACTCTCACCTTTGACTGATGACGCCACTGTTGCAATGCACGGGGGGGGGGGGGGGGGGGCGAAGGGACGACAAGCGCATCTGACTTAGCGGCTTCCAGTGGGTGGGGAGGTGCCAAGAACAATGCTGTTGGCCATGCTCAGGGCCGGCCTTAGGTTTCACAGCGCCCTGAGCGAAACCTGATTTTTGTGCCCCCCTTCATCCTCTTCATGCATGCGCGCACACACACGCACTCACACACACGCACTCACACACACAGGCCCATATGCAATTCCCCTTTTCTCCTGAGTTACCTCCTAGGACAGTAGTTAGCACCCTTTTTGACGTCGTGACACATCACGCCAAATGCTCAGCTCTCTGTGACACGTCACATATGTATAATAGGAAAAATACTATTGATACTAATAATACTAATACTATGAATGGATGGAAAGAGTGCATTATCCTGAATATACTTAAAAAGAGTCTGAAGCGAGAATAAATCTTGCTTCAGACCTTATAGTTAGCAGAAGCATGTGTACCCCTGCTAAACCACCGCTATCCTGCGGCTTAACGGGGGTCCCTTCACCCCAAAATCCCCTCGGTGCAGCGGGGGAGCGCTTCCTGGTTGGGGCAGGGCTAACTGCCGCAGCCCTGCCCCACGCGCGTCTGTCAGCGCGTATCTCCGCCTCTCTCCCGCCCCTCTCAGTCTTCCCTCACTAAGAGGGGCGGGGGAGAGGCGCTGATGCGCCGCTGATAGACGCGACTGGAGGCAGGGCTGCAGCCGTTAGCCCTGCCTCCAGGAGCAACCAAGTCCACGACCAAGTGTTGCGGGGGTGGGTTTGGGGGTGAAGGGACCCCCGTTTAGCTGGGCAATAGCGGCGGTTTAGCAGGGGCACACATGCTCCTGCTAACTATGAGCTCTGAAGCGAGATTTATTCTCGCTTCAGAGTCTCTTTGAAAATGAAGGCTAGAACCTTTCAGGAATATTAATAAAAAACAATCAGTGGGACAGTTAGCCGCCTCCCCATTTAGAATGATAGCACAGCACAGACAATTTGCACCACGCGTTATAGCCGCAGTGTGCCCCTCCCAAAAAAACGCCCCCCGATCTCGTGTAGGTGCCCTCAATATAGGTTGCCAAGCATAGGTGCCCCCAGTATAGGAAGTCAGTTGAAGGTCTCCATCTCCCCCATAGGTAGCCAGGCGTAGGTGCCTCCAGTATAGCCAGGTATTGGTGCCCTCAGTAAAGGTAGCCAGCTATAGGTGCCCCCAGTATAGGTAGCCAGGTGTAGGTGCCCTCAGCATAGGTAACCAGCTATTAGGCGCCCCCTTGGAAGCCAGCGCCCTGAGTGACCGCTCCGGTCGCACAGGTCAAAGGCCGGCTATGGCCATGCTTAGGCATAACTAAAGGTCCAACATGCCAGATCTTTAGAGATCATCATTGGGCCACTGTACACATTCTGGTCTGCTGCACAACTCTTAGCCATGGTGGTCGTTATAGTCCATCACGGCCAAGTTCAGACCAGTGTGGCAATAAGTGTCATTCTCTGTACAATATACAGTATGGTATTAGTTTGAATTTTCTGTAATGTAGTAATATGTGTCTACTGCCAGTAGATGGTGTATATACACCTTTGTAACTCTTTCCAGGCTTGTTTTCAGTGTGGAGAAACCTAACTCGTCTATACCCATTGTAGCAAGTTTTTTAACAACGCGTCAGCCTCATCATTACCACCAGGGAGGCTACAGCACCATTGAACTGAGAGGGATATGTGAATGAGGCCTTAGCCATGGCCCCTGAACAAGCATGCAGATCAGATGTTTTTGACTGAAGTCTGACTGGATTAGCCACATGCTTATTTCAGGTGTGTGATTCAGACACTACTAGTACAAAAAAGATCAGCAGGATGCCAGGCAACCGGTATTGTTTAAAGGGAAATAAATATGGCAGCCTCCATGTGCCTCTCACTTCAGGTATTCATTTACTGCTTTAAGCAGAATGCAAGACTTACATCAAAATGCATTTGACTAGTTATTAGAAATGTTCAATGAGATTAATTTTAAGAGTAATGCTTGTTTCCTGGCAAACAGTTGAATTACTTACCCGTTCAATCGCTGATCCCATATTAGCGGACAATAAAGATTTACTATACGGTATAACTGACTGTAGGTACTGTACTCTACTCTATAATTGACTTTAGATCATTGCCAGGCACCTACTGTAGTTAAAATATATTTTTGGTCTTGCAGGGCTTGCTTTGATGAACTTCAACAAGACTATCTAGAAGCTTGGTTTGTTCTGGACTATTTGTCAGATGCCATCTATATAGCGGACATGTTTGTTAGAACAAGAACAGGTAAGTATATGTTTAGTGAAATGTATGTAGCTTATTTTCTTTATTAAAGTAACACCAGGGGCATTTCTAGTTTTCTGGGAGATCCGGGGCACCCCTGGGCACCAGGAGGGAATGACCGCAGCAAAAAATGGGTGTGGTCAGACCACAGAAAGTGGGCATGGTCATAGGTGGGGCCAAATGTACATGAACATAGCACTGGTATAACTTAAATATATTCAATAGGCAGTATTGCCTACACATAAATAAGCCCCTAACCTGGCTTCTGTCTTGTCTTCGGCTGGCTGGCGGTTATGCTGGGCTGCCTGGCTGGTGGTGATGCTATGCTGGCATTGCTGGTGGTGATGCTGTGGCCTGGCTGGTGGTGATGCTGAGCTGGCCTAGGGCTTTGCTGGGGGCTTTGCTGGGGTTAGGGCATTTTTGGGCGCTTTGCTGGGATAGGGCTTTACTATGCTTTGCTGAGCTGGGAGCTTTGCTTGGCTGTATGCTTTGCTGGGCTGTGGACCCAGGGCTTTGCTTTGCTGATCTGGGGGCTTTGCTTTCCTGGGGGCTCTGCTGGGCCTTGGGGCTCTGCTGTGCTAGGCTGGGGGCTTTGCTGGCCCAGGGGCTTTACTTTGCTGGGGGCTTTGCTAGGCTGGGGCCCCGGGGTCTTTGCTTTGCTGGGGGCTTTGCTTCAGTATAGGTAGCTAGGTATAGATGCCTTCAGGATAAGTAGCTAGGTATAGATGCGTTCAATATAGATAGCTAGGTATAGGGGTCTTCTGTGTAGGTAGGTATAGGGGCCTTCAGTATAAGTAGGTAGGTATAAGGGACTTTAGTTCATTATAGGTAGCTAGGTATAGGCAGGTTCATTATAGGTAGTAATTATAGGAGCCTTCAGTATAGGTAGGTAGGTATAGGGTGTCTTCAGTATAGGTAGGTAGGTATAGGGGTCTTTAGTATAGATAGTTAAGTATAGGGACCTTCACTATAGGTAGGTATAGGGGCCTTCCGTATAGGTAGGTAGGTATAGGGGCCTTCAGTATAGGTAGGTAGGTATAGGGGCTTTCAGCATAGGTAGGTAGGTATAGGGGCCTTCAGTATAGGTAGGTAGGTATAGGGGCTTTCAGTATAGGTAAGTAGGTATAAGGGTCTTCAGTATAGGTAGTAGGTACAGGGGGGACTTTCACTATAGGTAGGTATAAAGGCATTCAGTATAGTATAAGGCATGTTAGAGGCATGCTGAAACACACAGGTGGGAAGTGTGATGGGCAGGAGAGCAGAAGAAGCCAGCAGCAGCCAAAGCACTGTCATGTGCTGTGTACAGTACAGACTGCTGGTAAAGTGATTGTAAATCCTACTGGCAGCGTAAACTGCTAACTGACAGCTTGTCTAAAGTAAGTGGGAAGCAGCTGAGTAGGATGCTTCTTTCCATTTTATTCCACTGTACTCATTAAACTGTCAAACTGCAGTCAACTCTACAGGCCAATAAGTTGTTTTGCGCACATAGCCCAATTGGTAAATTATGCGGCACCTTAGACAACATAAATTGCTGCAGTGGCCAACTAATTAACATGCTATATAGCCAAACTCCAGCTAGCGGTGGAGGAAGTAAGCAGCCGCAGCTGCCGAGCAAAGAATTCAGCTACCATGTAGCCAAACTCTAGATAGCGGAAGAAAGTGGGGGCAGCACCTGGAACTCAGCTATCATATAGCCGAACTTGGAATAGTGGTGGAGGAATAGTGGTGGAGGAATAGTGGTGGAGGTCTGTAAGTGGTGCTCAGTGTTTGACTATCTTGTAGTCAAATCCCGGATATCAACAGAGGGAGTCGGTAAGCAGAGCACGGAGTTCAGCTATCGTGTAGCCGAACTCTGAATATTGGCGGAGGTAGTGGCGGGGATGAGTTATCAGGCACCCGGGGTTTGGCTAGTATGTAACTGAATCCAAAATCACCTACGGAATAGTGCTTGCTAACAGCTATTGTCAGCGTAGGGAAGGGAAGGTTAATGTAGGTAGGGGGTTAAAGTGGACCTGAACTCTTCCACATGACATAAGGAAAACATAGAGAAATGCACCCTGTATGTATTTAGAGAGTTTAGCCTAATTCCCCCTCATCTGTGACTAATCACAAGTGTAATCTGATCTATCAGCTGTGTCAGCTGGCTATCTAGGCAGAGCAGCTAATTTGTAAACACAGGATGTTAACCCTATGTCTGCTTTCATGAAGGTGCAGAGTTATTGCAGGTTTTCTATCAGCTGAAACAAGGAAATGTTTTTCTTTAAAGGTTATTATGCTGTTGCTTATCTTTTAGAGCAGAGAGGAAGTTCTGAGTTCAGGTCTACTTTAACCTCTTAAGGACCGCCTAACACCAATTGGCGTGAAGTCCTGGGGCGGGGTTTTGCAGGAGATCGCACACGCCAATGCGCGCACATCTTCACTTAAATGATGGAGCAGAGCTCTGTCATCAGTCTCCCAGCGGCCATCGCCGCTAGGAGACTGTTAGATAGCAAATCGCTGTATATTTACATTGTACAGCGCTGCGATCTATGGCAGCGCTGTACTGGGAACAGACGTGACACTCGGCTGTCCCCTGGGGTGGCACAGGAGAGATCAGCTCTCATAGGCTGATGCCTATGACAGCCGATTGCGGTGATTGGCTGGCAGGGGGAGGGAAGGAGGGAGAGGAAAGAAATATATATAAAAAAAGGTCAAATTTAATAAAAAAAAACAAAAAACAAATAAACATATAAATAAATAAAGAAACATCCCTGCAGCGACCAGAGCCCACCAACTAAAAGCTCTGTTGTTGGGCAGAAAAGGGGGGGGGGGGATCACTTGTGTACTGACTTGTATGGCTCTGCAGCGAGCACTTAAAGCTGCAGAGCCCTAATTAGTAAAAATAGCCTGGTCACTACGGGCGTATAAGTTTATGGTCCTGCAGTGGTTAATGTTAACCACTTGAGGACCGTGGGCTTTACCCCCCTTAAGGACCAGACCCTTTTTTTCCATTCAGACCACTGCAGCTTTCACGGTTTATTGCTCGCTCATACAACCTACCACCTAAATGAATTTTGGCTCCTTTTCTTGTCACTAATACAGCTTTCTTTTGGTGCTATTTGATTGCTGCTGCGATTTTTACTTTTTATTATATTCATCAAAAAAGACATGAATTTTGTCAAAAAAATGATTTTTTTTAACTTTCTGTGCTGACATTTTTCAAATCAAGTAAAATTTCTGTATACATGCAGCGCGAAAAATGTGGACAAACATGTTTTTGATAAAAAAAAAAAACCCCATTCAGCCTATATTTATTGGTTTGGGTAAAAGTTATAGCGTTTACAAACTATGGTGCAAAAAGTGAATTTTCCCATTTTCAAGCATCTCTGACTATTCTGACCACCTGTCATGTTTCATGAGGGGCTAATATTCCAGGATAGTATAAATACCCCCCAAATGACCCCATTTTGGAAAGAAGACATCCCAAAGTATTCACTGAGAGGCATAGTGAGTTCATAGAAGATATTATTTTTTGTCACAAGTTAGTGGAAAATGACACTTTGTGACAAAAAAAAAAAAGTTTTCATTTCTTCTAACTTGCGACAAAAAAAAAATGAAATCTGCCACGGACTCACCATGCCCCTCTCTGAATACCTTAAAGTGACTACTTTCCAAAATGGGGTGTGTTTACTGTCCTGACATTTTGGGGGGTGCTAAATTGTAAGCACCCCTGTAAAGCCTAAAGGTGCTCATTGGACTTTGGACCCCTTAGCGTAGTTAGGCTGCAAAAAAGTGCCATACATGTGGTATTGCCGTACTCAGTAGAAGTAGAAGAATGTGTTTTGGGGTGTATTTTTACACATACCGATGCTGGGTGGGAGAAATATCTCTGTAAATGACAATTTTTTTATTTTTTTTACACACAATTGTCCATTTACAGAGATCTTTCTCCCACTCAGCATGGTTATGTGTAAAAATACACCCCAAAACACATTATACTACTTCTCCTGAGTACGGCGATACCACATGTGTGGCACTTTTTTGCACCCTAACTGCGCATAGGGGCCCAAAGTCCAATGAGTACCTTTAGGATTTCACAGGTCATTTTGCGACATTTGGTTTCAAGACTACTCCTCACGGTTTAGGGCCCCTAAAATGCCAGGGCAGTATAGGAACCCCACAAATGACCCCATTTTAGAAAGAAGACACCCCAAGGTATTCCATTAGGAGTATGGTGAGTTCATAGAAGATTTTATTTTTGTCACAAGTTAGCGGAAATTGATTTGTATTGTTTTTTTTCACAACGTGTCATTTTCCGCTAACTTGTGACAAAAAATAAAATCTTCTATGAACTCACCATACTCCTAACGGAATACCTTTGGGTGTCTTCTTTCTAGAATGGGGTCATTTGTGGGGTTCCTATACTGCCCTGGCATTTTAGGGGCCCTAAACCGTGAGGAGTAGTCTTGAAACCAAATGTCGCAAAATGACCTGTGAAATCCTAAAGGTACTCATTGGACTTTGGGCCCCTTAGTGCACTTAGGGTGTAAAAAAGTGCCACACATGTGGTACCGCCATACTCAAGAGAAGTAGTATAATGTGTTTTGGGGTGTATTTTTACACATACCCATGCTGGGTGGGAGAAATATCTCTGTAAATGACAATTGTTTGATTTTTTTATACACACAATTGTCCATTTACAGAGAGATTTCTCCCACTCAGCATGGGTATGTGTAAAAATACACCCCAAAACACATTATACTACTTCTCCGGAGTACGACGATACCACATGTGTGGCACTTTTTTGCACCTTAACTGCGCTAAGGGGCCCAAAGTCCAATGAGTACCTTTAGGATTTCACAGGTCATTTTTGTTTCAAGACTACTCCTCACAGTTTAGGGCCCCTAAAATGCCAGGGCAGTATAGGAACCCCACTAATGACCCCATTTTAGAAAGAAGACACCCCAAGGTATTCCGTTAGGAGTATGGTGAGTTCATAGAAGATTTTATTTTTTTGTCACAAGTTAGCGGAAATTGATTTTATTTGTTTTTTTTTTCACAAAGTGTCATTTTCCGCTAACTTGTGACAAAAAATAAAATCTTCTTTGAACTCACCATACTCCCTAACGGAATACCTTTGGGTGTCTTCTTTCTAGAATGGGGTCATTTGTGGGGTTCCTATACTGCCCTGGCATTTAAGGGTCCCTAAACCGTGAGTAGTAGTCTTGAAACGAAATTTCTCAAAATGACCTGTGAAATCCTAAAGGTACTCATTGGACTTTGGGCCCCTTAGCGTACTTAGAGTGTAAAAAAGTGCCACACATGTGGTACCACCGTACTCAGGAGAAGTAGTATAATGTGTTTTGGGGTGTATTTTTACACATACCCATGCTGGGTGAGAGAATTATCTCTGTAAATTACAATTGTTTGATTTTTTTTTACACACAATTGTCCATTTACAGAGAGATTTCTCCCACCCAGCATGGGTATGTGTAAAAATACACCCCAAAACACATTATACTACTTTTCCTGAATACGGCGGTACCACATGTGTGACACTTTTTTGCAGCCTAGGTGCGCTAAGGGGCCCAACGTCCTATTCACAGGTCATTTTGAGGCATTTGTTTTCTAGACTACTCCTCACGGTTTAGGGCCCCTAAAATGCCAGGGCAGTATAGGAACCCCACAAGTGACCCCATTTTAGAAAGAAGACACCCCAAGGTATTTCGTTAGGTGTATGGCGAGTTCATAGAAGATTTTATTTTTTGTCACAAGTTAGTGAAAAATGACACTTTGTGAAAAAAAAACAATAAAAATCAATTTCCGCTAACTTTGGACAAAAAATAAAATCTTCTATGAACTCGTCATACACCTAACAGAATACCTTGGGGTGTATTTTTTCTAAAATGGGGTCACTTGTGGGGTTCCTATACCGCCCTGGCATTTTACGGGCCCAAAACCGTGAGTAGTCTAGAAACCAAATGTCTCAAAATGACTGTTCAGGGGTATGAGCATCTGCAAATTTTGATGACAGGTGGTCTATGAGGGGGCAAATTTTGTGGAACCGGTCATAAGCAGGGTGGCCTTTTAGATGACAGGTTGTATTGGGCCTGATCTGATGGATAGGAGTGCTAGGGGGGTGACAGGAGGTGATTGATGGGTGTCTCAGGGGGTGGTTAGAGGGGAAAACAGATGCAATCAATGCACTGGGGAGGTGATCGGAAGGGGGTCTGAGGGGGATCTGAGGGTTTGGCCGAGTGATCAGGAGCCCACACGGGGCAAATTAGGGCCTGATCTGATGGGTAGGTGTGCTAGGGGGTGACAGGAGGTGATTGATGGGTGTCTCAAGGTGTGATTAGAGGGGGAAATAGATGCAAGCAATGCACTGGCGAGGTGATCAGGGCTGGGGTCTGAGGGCGTTCTGAGGGTGTGGGTGGGTGATTGAGTGCCCTAGGGGCAGATAGGGGTCTAATCTGATAGGTAGCAGTGACAGGGGGTGATTGATGGGTAATTAGTGGGTGTTTAGGGTAGAGAACAGATGTAAACAATGCACTTGGGAGGTGATCTGACGTCGGATCTGCGGGCGATCTACTGGTGTGGGTGGGTGATTAGATTGCCCGCAAGGGGCAGGTTAGGGGCTGATTGATGGGTGGCAGTGACAGGGGGTGATTGATGGGTGATTGACAGGTGATTGACAGGTGATCTGGGGATAGATGCATACAGTACACAGGGGGGGGGGGTTCTGGGGGGGGGGTCTGGGGAGAATCTGAGGGGTGGGGGGTGATCAGGAGGGAGCAGGGGCAGTTTAGGGCATAAAAAAAATAGCGTTGACAGATAGTGACAGGGAGTGATTGATGGGTGATTAGGGGGGTGATTGGGTGCAAACAGTGGTCTGGGGGGTGGGCAGGGGGGGGGTCTGAGGGGTGCTGTGGGCGATCAGGGGGCAGGGGGGGAAAATCAGTGTTCTTGGGTGCAGACTAGGGTGGCTGCAGCCTGCCCTGGTGGTCCCTCGGACACTGGGACCACCAGGGCAGGAGGCAGCCTGTATAATACACTTTGTATACATTACAAAGTGTATTATACACTTTGTATGCGGCGATCTGGGTGCTAGTAACCCGCCGGCGCTTCCGAATGGCCGGCGGGTTGCAGCGCGAAGGGGGCAGAACCAGTCCCCGGCGGAGGATCGCGTCACGAGTGACGCGATCACGCCGCCCATGCCCGTACAAGGACCGCCGCCTCTTGTACATGCGGCAGTCCTTGCGGGATCCACTTTCCGGCCGCCCATGTACAGTGGGCGGTCGTTAAGTGGTTAAGCGTAGATGGGAGAGGGTTAGTGTGGGGTATAGGTTAGGGATATATATAGTCTGGCACCGAAATGACCAGATGCCTTTTTAAATGTATGCCCCTACAGGAGAGTTTGGTGCAGCATAGATGGACTATCTCAAATCCTGTTATGGTTGCAGCTAAAATCAAACAAGCCTGAGGGTTGTGAATGATATGAGCATCCAAAATAGCATGCAAATGTGACATAAATTCAACAGTAATAATGTACTGTGTATATATGCCTGTGTGTGTGTGTACATCATTTATTCATTTATAGTAATTATATTCAAACATTTTGTTTTATTTTAGGTTATCTGGAGCAAGGTCTTCTGGTAAAAGATAAAATGAAATTGATAGACAAATACAAAAAAACTTTTCAATTCAAAATGGATGTGTTGTCCATCATACCAACAGATATATTATATTTACAATGTGGATTGAACTACCCAGAGCTCAGGCTAAATAAATTATTCAGAGTTTCTCGCATGTTTGAGTTTTTCCAGCGAACTGAGACAAGGACCAACTATCCAAATATATTCAGAATTTCCAATCTCATCATGTACATCGTGATCATCATCCACTGGAATGCCTGTGTGTACTACTCCATTTCTAAAGCCATAGGGTTTGGAGAGGACACGTGGGTCTACCCCAATACCTCAGATCCAGATTATGGACGTCTGGCAAGGAAATATGTTTACAGTCTCTACTGGTCAACACTAACCCTAACAACCATCGGAGAAACACCACCACCTGTGCAAGATTCTGAGTTCTGGTTCGTGGTGGCCGACTTCTTAGTGGGAGTCTTGATTTTCGCTACCATCGTCGGTAATGTCGGCTCCATGATTTCCAACATGAATGCTGCCAGAGCCGAATTCCAGGGCAGAATCGATGCCATTAAACAATACATGCACTTCCGTAAAGTCAGCAAGGATTTGGAAAAAAGAGTTATCAAGTGGTTTGACTATCTATGGACAAATAAAAAGGCGGTTGACGAAAGAGACGTGCTGAAATACCTACCAGACAAGTTAAGGGCAGAGATTGCCATCAACGTTCATCTGGACACATTGAAGAAAGTCCGTATCTTTGCTGATTGTGAAGCTGGACTCTTGATTGAATTGGTGTTGAAGCTTCAGCCTCAAGTATACAGCCCCGGAGATTACATTTGTAGAAAGGGTGATATTGGGAGGGAGATGTACATCATCAAAGAAGGTAAACTTGCAGTTGTAGCTGATGATGGTATCACTCAGTTTGTGGTCTTGAGTGATGGTAGCTATTTTGGGGAAATCAGTATTCTTAACATTAAAGGCAGTAAAGCTGGAAACAGAAGAACAGCAAATATAAAAAGCATTGGCTATTCTGATCTCTTCTGCCTATCTAAAGATGACCTCATGGAAGCACTGACGGAATATCCTGATGCAAAAGCCATGTTAGAGGAAAAAGGAAGGCAGATTTTAATGAAAGATGGCCTTCTTGATTTAGACATTGCTAATTCTGGTGTTGACCCCAAAGACATTGAAGAGAAAGTAGCTCACATGGAAGGTTTGGTTGATAACTTGCAAACTAAATTTGCTAGACTGTTGGCAGAATATGACTCTGCTCAGCAAAAACTGAAACAGAGAGTGACCAAGATTGAAAAAATATTACAGCCCGAGCCTGAAGTTCCAGAGTTTGTAGATCCAGAAGCACCAATGGAGGAAACAGAGCCCCCGCCAAAAGAATAAAACACTTTGCTCATTAAATGACTGTACTGGTCTCTGACAGAGAATTGTGGCCAATCCTTGGTTTAGAACAACAAGAACACAAAAGACAAAACAAGCATTCAAGACACATAACATTTATTTTGCGGTTTTCTCCTGGTGGACTTTAATCGCTTCAGGGCTGCAGCCACTTAGGGCACTCACCACAGGCGTCCAGGATCATTAGGGAGCCTTGCCAAAGACTCCTTACCTTTTTACTGATTTGAACCCTGGTCAGAGGCTCAAATCGCACATCAAAGGCAACAGCCTAAACCAGTACGCTATCCAGCTGACCCATTCAAGATGGGAGAAGAGTGCTATATCATGAGTCCAGCTTGGGCTAAATGTGTGGGCATAGAAACATGATATAAAGTGGAACTGAAATATATGGCTGAGGATTTTATGTACAACTTATGTATACATTATTATTATTTGTATTACAGTAGAATGGATAGCAGAATTAATATCTAGCATCAAGAACCACAGGACATGTAGGTTTAACTAAACTACATACAGGTAACTATAAAGTGGTGCTTAAGCTACAGTTAGGATTCATAAATGTCCTTTTTTTCCTGAACCTTTCAGGAATTTTTCAAATATGAAAAAACTCCCACTGATACAAACATGAAGTGTGTCAGGAAGTGGACAACAGCAAGAGCATAGATCTTCAGCTGCCACTACATCGATCCCAGCTTATCTAGTCTGCTGCTGCTTAATCTAAAGCTGGCCACACACTATACATGATTTTTTTGCCCAATTAAACGTTAGATTTGCCAAAAATGTCTAATTAGGCAGAAATTGTGGTTAACCACGGCGCCACGGTTGTCCAGCGACCGACCTGTGGGCAACATCCCATGATCGGGATAGGCATTTTTTTATGATGGACCTGCGATTTCAGTCATAATGTTGATCCTGTGTATACTGCGGGATGGTCGGCACCACAGTCGTATAGTGTATGGCCGGGGTTACATTGTCTGGAGTTAGGGTGAGGGGTCATAGGTGGCAAAGACTAAAGGCTCATACACACATCAGACCATAGTCTTTTTAAAAAGATCACAGACCAATTTTACCCCCTTCCATGTAGTATGAGAGCCATACCTACACAGTCTATTCTATGGAGCTGAACTCCCCATCAGACAGAAATCTTTGATAGATGCTGCACACAAAAGATGCTGTAGACATTCAAAAGATCAGTATCTGCAAAAGATCTGTTCCTGCAAAAGATCCATTCCTGCAAAATGCATTCATAGTCTATGATATCTGCAGATCATCATACACACCTTGTTTAACAGACAGATACTGATCTTTTGTGTCTGTACAGCATCTTTGTGTGCAGCATCTTGCAAAGATTGTTATCTGATGGGGAGTTCAGCTCCATAGAATAGACTGTGTAGGTATGGCTCTCATACTACATGGAAGGGGGTAAAATTGGTCTGTGATCTTTCATTTTCAAAAGACTATGGTCTGATGTGTGTATGTGGCCTAAGCCCCACATGGAAAGTTGTGAATAGAAGCAATAGAAACAATTTCACTTCTTGACAAGTGGCCCAGCAATAAACTCTCAATAAACTCTCAATAATGCAGAACTCAATAAATTCTGCACATATTAGGAAATTATGTCAAAGGTAACATACTGACTTAAGAGAGCACATAGAAAAAAATCCCTATGATTAGCTCCAGGTTGGCTGCCAATCAGTAAAACCTGGTACACATCTTCAATTTTGGTAGACCAATTTTACCACATCCATGTAGTTTGAGAGGTTACGTACACAATGGACTCAATTCATAAGGCATTACCGCATTCGGTAATGCAGAAAACAGCTGACTTTACCGAGCACTTAGGAAAGTGTCAATTCATAAAGACTGTTGCCGCACGAAAAGCTGAAATTACCGAGCAGTGAGGTAAATTACCAACTTGTGCGGTAAATACCTCAACAAATGTCAGTAAATGTCAATTCATAGAAACTAGAACATGCGGCAATACCCACGATAATTACCGACACCTCTGGTGTGGTCTTAACAATGTGAAGTCTCTGTGAGTCTGTGCAGGGAACCATGACTCACACAAGCAGTAGCAGAGACAGCTGTGACTGACAGGAGCAGCCAGGGAGCCAATAGAAACAGCCCCGGTCTCCTGATCGGATTTTGATAGGACCCACGGCTTCTCCAGCAGGACAAAACATTTCTAGCCCCAGGCAGCCAGCAGAGAATCGGAACAAAACAGAATTCCCCAGAAACCCATTCAGTTCATGTTTGAATATGCGGAGGAACTAGTGGGTAATCATTTAAGTATGACATACTGTATGTAAAGTCTCTTGGAGTTCATCTAAGTTGTTGCAATTAAATAAAATGTTAACAAAGACTAATGAACAGAAATTCAGAGGGATCAGAGGCAGTATAACACAAGTACATTCTAAAGGGATGTCGGGGATGCCTCCTACTATTGTAATGTCCTCACTGCAAGTAACAGTGTAGGGCCCAGTGTAGGGCCCGTTCAGATCACAAATGCGGATGGCCATGCGTGCGGAACGCGTGCGGACCACAACCCGTACGAACGCACGCCATCCGCGTTTGTGTGCGTTGCGTGGCTGATCCGATCACTGAAAATTGAATGGGTCAGCCGCGCGTTTTGTCAAAATCTGTGTGCAGCATGCGTTCCCGGACCGCACAGGTCCGGAACGCATGCAGTGTGAACATCAGACAGCGCACTATATGCACTGTCTGATGTCGTGCGTGTCTGCCTCCTGCACGCATTTCCAAAACGCGGCTGGAAACGCGTGCAGTCTGAACAGACCCTAACAAAAGAGAGACAACTCCACAATTCTGCTGTTACCGCTTAATGGGCTTCGGTAATTTACTGCACTTCAAAGGCACCTGTGAAAATCTTTATGAATTAGCATATAAAAGTCTAAAATACTGAATGCGGTATTTTAACAACCAGAATGTTTTATCGCACAGCCTTTTATGAATTGAGGCCAATATGCTCATAGTATTCAAAATCTGTTGACCCTCATATTACATAGAGATGGTAAAATTGGCCAATCATCAGCCAATCAAAATTGAAGGTGTGTAGGTACTTCCCTGTACAGCTTTGCACAGAGGGGTGAGTAGGTAAGGGGCATGTCAACATGTGATTGTGTCCCAAAGCAACAGTATATGAAGAGGATGTCTTGCTTCTGGATGAACAAGTACAATAGATGGAGAAAACTTGGTACAGGTTCTTTTTTTTTATAAACAGTGTTGGTAGTAATTATGCTTCATTGCAAGAACTTTTTGTTTTATTATTTAAAATAAAAAACAACATTCTAATAAAAATGTTTATTTGGTTTAACCTTTTTACAGTTTTACTAGAATAAACGTGAGTGCAACTGTTAGACTAAAACATGGAGATTTTCGATGCATCACACTGGGCATGGATGGCAGTTGAAGCTCAGCTGTTTGGATTCTGTTCCCTGCATGATCTTCCCTCAGTCTCACTTTTTGGTAACTTTCTTTCCTGAAATCTGGAAGCACTGTTTCAAGTTCACAAAATCACACACCGACTGTTCTCCATGTAAACCAGTCTTTGGTTTTCAAGTGATTAAAGGCATATGGAATACCCAGACAGCTCAATACCACATTTAAAAGCATATATCAGTTGCAGAGATGCCTTTGAACTCTTTAGTGTTTAAAGAAGAAGGCCCACAGAATGGCTAGAATGTACATGTGGGCAAGGTGTGGGCTGCCATAATCACCAGGGGAAGGTGGGGAGGAAGAAGTGGGTTAAAAAATGAGAGTTAGATGAAAAGACTGCTCTAAAGTCAATCTTAAATGCCAAAAACCATAATATATGAGGTATAGCAAAGGTCATGCAGTAGGCCACAATGGCTATCATTCATAAAGCGTTCCCGCATGCGGAAATGCTAAAAACAGCCGACTTTACCGAACACTGAGCAAAATGTGTATTCATAAAGGCTGTTTCCGCATGCGAAACTGAAATTTCCGAGCAGAGCAATAAATTACCGCATTGTGCGGTGATTCTATGCGGAAATGTAACAAAATGTTAATTCATAAAAACTAACGCAGGCGGTATGCGGACGGGGATTACCGCTCCCCTGAATGTAGCGATAAGCATGCGGAGTACATGTAAGTGAATGGGACAGACCTCCCAAGCAGCAGCAGAGAGAACACCGCACGGAGGGACTCGGCCAGCTTCTCCTGTTTCCGCATGCCTACCGACAGCCTACCTACAGCCCACAGCGGGATATCTCCGCACTCCTATCGCAACATGCAACATTTCTATGAATGACCACCCAGAAGGCTGAAATACCTGCAGCGGTGTTTACCCGCACGGATTTACTTTACCGACGGCACTTTTATGAATGATAGCCAATATACAGTGGGTTGCAAAAGTATTCGCCCCCCCCCCCTTGAAGTTTTCCACATTTTGTCATATTACTGCCACAAATATGAATCACTTTTATTGGAATTCCACATGAAAGACCAATACAAAGTGGTGTACACATGAGAAGTGGAACAAAAATCATACATGATTCCAAACATGTTTTACAAATAAATAACCGCAAAGTGGTGTGTGCATAATTATTCAGCCCCCTTTGATCTGAGTGCAGTCAGTTGCCTATAGACATTGCCTGATGAGTGCTAATGACTAAATAGAGTGCACCTGTGTGTAATCTAATGTCAGTACAAATACAGCTGCTCGGTGAGGGCCTCAGAGGTCGTCTAAGAGAATATTGGGAGCAACAACACCGTGAAGTCCAAAGAACACACAAGACAGGTCAGGAATCAAGTTATTGAGAAATTTAAAGCAGGCTTAGGCTACAAAAAGATTTCCAAAGCCTTGAACATCCCACGGAGCACTGTTCAAGCGATCATTCAGAAATGGAATATGGCACAACTGTAAACCTACCAAGACAAGGCCATCCACCTAAACTCACAGGCCGAACAAGGAGAGCGCTGATCAGAAATGCAGTCAAAAGGCCTGTGGTGACTCTGGACGAGCTGCAGAGATCTACAGCTCAGGTGGGAGACTCTGTCCATAGGACAACTATTAGTCGTGCACTGCACAAAGTTGGCCTTTATGGAAGAATGGCAAGAAGAAAGGCATTATTAACAGAAAGCATAAGAAGTCCTGTTTGTAGTTTGCCACAAGCCATGTGGGGGACACAGCAACCATGTGGAAGAAGGTGCTCTGGTCAGATGAGACCAAAATGGAACTTTTTGGCCAAAATGCAAAACGCTATGTATGGCGGAAAACTAACACTGCACATCACTCTGAACACACCATCCCCACTGTCAAATAAGGTGGTGGCAGCATCATGCTCGGGGGGTGCATCTCTTCAGCAGGGACAGGGAAGCTGGTCAGAGTTGATGGGAAGATGGATGGAGCCAAATACAGGGCAAACTTGGAAGAAAACCTCTTGGAGACTGCAAAAGACTTGAGACTGGGGCAGAGGTTCACCTTCAAGCAGGACAATGACCCTAAACATAAAGCCAGGGCAACAATGAAATGGTTTAAAACAAAACATATCTATGTGTTAGAATGGCCTAGTCAAAGTCCAGATCTAAATCCAATCGAGAATCTGTGGCAAGATCTGAAAACTGCTGTTCACAAACGCTGTCCATCTAATCTGACTGAGCTGGAGCTGTTTTGCAAAGAAGAATGGACAAGGATTTCAGTCTCTAGATGTGCAAAGCTGCTGTAATTGCAGCAAAAGGTGGTTCTACAAAGTATTGACTCAGGGGGCTGAATAATTACGCACACCCCACTTTGCAGTTATTTATTTGTAAAAAAATGTTTAGAATGATGTATGATTTTTGTTCCACTTCTCACATGTACACCACTTTGTATTGGTCTTTCATGTGGAATTCCAATAAAATTGATTCATGTTTGTGGCAGTAATGTGACAAAATGTGGAAAACTTCAAGGGGGCCGAATACTTTTGCAACCCACTGTATCATTTGTCATAATATCCAAAAGAGTTTCATGTGCACTTTTCTAGGGTACCATTATATTTAGAATGAACTTGTCCTTAGATTCAAGTGTATGGACAGCAGGGCCGGGCCGAGGCATAGGCTGGAGAGGCTCCAGCCTCAGGGCGCAGTGTAGGAGAGGGCTCAGAATTCATTCAGCTGTCATTCCTAATTGTGTTTGAAGCAGAAAGAAATAAGAAAAGGGGATACATAGCAGTGACTGTAAGCCAGATAACTAGATATTAAGGTGTTGGGGAGGTTGTGGGCCCTGTGGCACCTCTTAAGGTGGCCATACACTGGCCCGATTCGCGGCCGTTTCGACAGCAGATTCGATCCTGGGATCGAATCTGCTGCCAATCGTTTGCGGTAAACGCACCCGCCGATCCGATTTCCTCCCGAAATCGGATCGGTCCGTCGATCGCGCCGTGCGGTAAATTGCCCTCGATCGCCCGCGGGTAGGGAGTGCGTCGCTAGCGGCGGCTGATCCGATCAGGTATACATCACCTGACGCTGGCTCCCGGACATCTTCTCCGCGCTGCACCGCTCTGTTCCGGCTCCATCCCGGCGCTTCCTGTGTCACTGCAGTGACCAGGAAGTTCAAATAGAGGGCGCTCTATTTGAACTTCCTGGTCACAGAGTGACACAGGAAGCGCCGGGATGGAGCCGGAACAGAGCCGTGCAGCGCGGAGAAGATGCCTGGGAGCCAGCATCAGGTAATGTATACGGGGGGGGGGGGGGGGGGGGACAGGCGGCAGGAGTAGCTCAACAGATTGTGATCGGTTTCAGGCTGAAATCGATTCACAATCTGTTTGCAGTAAAGGCAGCCATACGATCCCTCTCTGATCAGACTCGATCAGATATGGATCTGTCAGCTGGTCGATCTAATGGCAAATCGACCAGTGTACGGCCACCTTTAGTCTAATGGCAATCAGTGTGTGACGGCTGGGCTGGGAGGGATGGAGGGGCGCACTTTGGTGTCTCAGCCTCGGGTGCTGGAGGACCTTGTCCCGCCTCTGATGGACAGTTTTGCACACAAAAGTTGATGGGCTTCCACTAGAAATCGCAGATTGCACAGGAAAAAAATGTGTATATATTTTCTGTGCATTCACTAAGCAACTGCACTGACTGAGATTGAAACACAAATTCCACTGAAATGCAACCTGCAATGCATATGCACATCAGTGGAAAATGGATCACACTAGTGGGAAAAAAATGTGCCACGATTTACATTATTACACACGTCTGTATAGGAAACTGTGCGGTCACCAAAACGGATCCAAGCCTGCTTAGTGGTCTGTGGCTAAAAGTATATATTAGAGGCAGAGAATCATCAGGACAGGCAACTGGTATTGTTTGAAATTAAATAAATATGTCAGCCTGATCCTCCATATTCCTCTCACTTTAGGTTCACTTTAGGGCCCATTCACACTGGGGATCCCAAAATGCTAGCAAAATCGCTAGCGTTTTGCAACAGGGATTTTTTTCACGATTAACACATATTTTTTTATTGTACATTTTCATGATTTCTGAGATCACTGCCATATACTTTTAATTAGACTAGCGCTTTTGAAGGGTTAGAGATCACCGTTAAACGGTCGCTAATCGCCCAAGTGTGAATGGACCCTAAAGGCTGATGCAATGTATTTCACATTGCTGCTCCACTATGGCACATTTTTGGAGAGGTCCTATTGTCTTCAAATCAAATAGATAAGAGTCCCATGCTAGGGACTGGACTCTTTTCTAGCAAGAATGTTGTGACATCATCTATCTTATCATTATTGCAGTATTATCATATCATATGTTACATACACGGAAATGACATGTTAGTATGTAACATCTGAGGTACACTTAACGTGCGTACGCACGCACTACCGCCGGCAACGACGGGTCCGCCGGACTCTCCCGCTGGGCAGAGGTTCAGCCGACAGTAGTGCGTGCTGAGCGGATCGTTCAGAAACATCCTTATCAGTCCGCCGACAACGTGTGCACACGCGCATACTGTCGGCTAAAGACCGCCCAGCGGGAGGGTCCAGCGGACCCGTCGTTGCATTTAGTAGTGCGTGTGTACGCACCTTTAAAGGGAACCTAAACTGAGAGGAATATGAATGTTTCCTTTAAAACAATACCAGTTGCCTGGCAGACCTGCTGATCTCTTTTGGCTGCAACAATGGCTGAATCACACACCTGAAACAAGCATGCAGCTAATCCAGTCTGACTTCAGTCAGAGCACATGATCTGCATGCTTGTTGAGGGGCTGTGGCTAAAAAAATTAGAAACACAGGATCAGCAGGAGAGTCAGGCAACTGGTATTATTTTAAAAGGAAAAATCCATATCCTTCTCAGTTTAGGTTGCTTTTAAAGGGGCACTATGGCGAAAAATTGTAAAATTTTAAATATGTGCAAACGTAAACAAATAAAAAGTAAATTTTTTCCAGAGTAAAACGAGCCATAAATTACTTTTCTCCTATGTTGCTGTCACTTACAGTAGGTAGTAGAGATCTGACAGAAGTGACAGGTTTTGGACTAGTCCATCTCTTCATGGGGGGATTCTCAGGGATTTATTTATTTTTAAAAGCACTTAGTGAATGGTAGTTGCTCTGTCCAATTGCCAAAAAACTGTGTAGCGAGCAGGGAAGCTGGCCAGCATCACTGTTTAAATCATAGTTACATAGTTACATAGTTATTTTGGTTGAAAAAAGACATACGTCCATCGAGTTCAACCAGTACAAAGTACAACTCCAGCCCGTCGCCCACATACCCCTGTTGATCCAGAGGAAGGCGAAAAAACCCCCACAAGGCATGGTCCAATTAGCCCCAAAAGGGAAAAATTCCTTCCTGACTCCAGATGGCAATCAGATAAAATCCCTGGATCAACATCATTAGGCATAACCTAGTAATTGTAGCCATGGATGTCTTTCAACGCAAGGAAAGCATCTAAGCCCCCTTTAAATGCAGGTATAGAGTTTGCCATAACGACTTCCTGTGGCAATGCATTCCACATCTTAATCACTCTTACTGTAAAGAACCCTTTCCTAAATAAATGGCTAAAACGTTTTTCCTCCATGCGCAGCTCATGTCCTCTAGTCCTTTGAGAAGGCCTAGGGACAAAAAGCTCATCCGCCAAGCTATTATATTGCCCTCTGATGTATTTATACATGTTAATTAGATCTCCTCTAAGGCGTCTTTTCTCTAGACTAAATAAACCCAGTTTATCTAACCTTTCTTGGTAAGCGAGACCTTCCATCCCACGTATCAATTGTGTTGCTCGTCTCTGCACCTGCTCAAAAACTGCAATATCTTTTTTGTAATGTGGTGCCCAGAACTGAATTCCATATTCCAGATGTGGCCTTACTAGAGAGTTAAACAGGGGCAATATTATGCTAGCATCTCGAGTTTTTATTTCCCTTTTAATGCATCCCAAAATTTTGTTCGCTTTAGCTACAGAGGCTTGGCATTGAGTACGATTATTTAACTTGTTGTCGATGAGTACTCCTAAGTCCTTCTCCAAGTTTGATGTTCCCAACTGTATCCCATTTATTTTGTATGGTGCTAGACCATTGGTACGACCAAAATGCATGACTTTACATTTGTCAACATTGAATTTCATCTGCCATGTATGTGCCCATATAGCCATCCTATCCAGATCCTGTTGCAATATGACACTATCTTCCTGAGAGTTGATGATTCTGCACAATTTTGTATCATCTGCAAAAATAGCAATCCTTTTAGGGAATACAAACCCACTATTTTATTCAGCGGCCTCATGTTAGAAATTTTGCACCACTCAAAAGAGGAGACACTCTGGTTGCTCAAAAACTGTTTCCTACCAATTTAGTAAACCAGATAGTCTTCATGTGCTTAATTTTGTTTAATTTCAACTTGCAAAAACATTGTGAAAAGGTGAATCACAAAAACATTTAAAACATCCTAAAAACATTAAAGACCTGCACTGGAACTGCCTCTTACTTGAATCCCACTGTCACTGTGAAAATATAATACCAAATTGGCCGCCCAGCCTCAGCCTATGCATGCCAATCGGTTATCAATCACATTGTGACATTAGTGGGCCCACCACCAGGCGCACACCATGAGGCCTCAACATGCACCCCCCGGCTGCAGCGCCCTGTCGCTCAATGTTGGCCGGCTTGTCTCTCATTACATGTAGTGTTTTCCACTTACTGACACCCTGTTGGGCACACTGTAATGGGGGTATAGCACAAGTATCTAACCCTCTCTCCACTTAACAGATGGACAATTTCTTCATTACTTGCTATATCGCTGCCCGTTTGTTGGATGTCTGTCCCAACTGCCACTTTGCCTGGCTAAGAGCATACAGATCTTCCGCTTTCAAGGGTTGCACTGGTACTGGCTGGGATAACATCCCACTACTCACGGACACATCTCTGGCTTCTCAGCATGCACGAGGGAGCAATGCTCAGGGCTCCAATGATTGCCCGACGCGGATTCCGCGTCACCTCACTCCAATCCGCTTCCTGCTGCTGCCATCATCTTCCGCCGTGAAGTTGCATGGTGTGGCCCGGCGTCCTGGGCTTCGTGAGCGCTCACGTGTGCTGGTCAGTCCCCGCCCACTGACGCGTTTCGCCCCGCCCACGGGGCTTTCTCAAAGTGAATAGGGGTAGGGAATACAGTGGGTTGCAAAAGTATTCGGCCCCCTTGAAGTTTTCCACATTTTGCCATATTACTGCCACAAACATGAATCAATTTTATTGGAATTCCACATGAAAGACCAACACAAAGTGGTGTACACATGATAAGTAGAACGAAAATCATACATGATTCCAAACATTTTTTACAAATCAATAACTGCAAAGTGGTGTGTGCATAATTATTCAGCCCCCTTTGGTCTGAGTGCAGTCAGTTGCCCATAGACATTGCCTGATGAGTGCTAATGACTAACTAGAGTGCACCTGTGTGTAATCTAATGTCAGTACAAATACCGCTGCTCGGTGAGGACCTCAGAGGTCGTCTAAGAGAATATTGGGAGCAACAACACTGTGAAGTCCAAAGAACACACAAGACAGGTCAGGGATCAAGTTATTGAGAAATTTAAAGCAGGCTTAGGCTACAAAAAGATTTCCAAAGCCTTGAACATTCCACGGAGCACTGTTCAAGCGATCATTCAGAAATGGAAGGAGTATGGCACAACTGTAAACCTACCAAGACAAGGCCATCCACCTAAACTCACAGGCCGAACAAGGAGAGCGCTGATCAGAAATGCAGTCAAGAGGCCCATGGTGACTCTGGACGAGTCCATAGGACAACTATTAGTCATGCACTGCACAAAGTTGGCCTTTATGGAAGAGTGGCAAAAAGAAAGGCATTGTTAACAGAAAGCATAAGACGTCCCGTCTGCAGTTTACCACAAGCCATGTGGGGAACGCTGCAACCATGTGGAAGAAGGTGCTCTGGTCAGATGAGACCAAAATGGAACTTTTTGGCCAAAATGCAAAACGCTATGTGTGGCGGAAAACTAACACTGCACATCACTCAGAACACACCATCCCCACTGTCAAATATGGTGGTGGCAGCATCATGCTCGGGGGGTGCATCTCTTCAGCAGGGACAGGGAAGCTGGTCAGAGTTGATGGGAAGATGGATGGAGCCAAATACAGGGCAAACTTGGAAGAAAACCTCTTGGATACTACAAAAGACTTGAGACTGGGGCGGAGGTTCACCTTCCAGCAGGACAATGACCCTAAACATAAAGCCAGGGCAACAATGCAATGGTTTAAAACAAAACATATCTGTGTGTTAGAATGGCCCAGTCAAAGTTCAGATCCAAATCCAATCGAGAATCTGTGGCAAGATCTGAAAACTGCTGTTCACAAACGCTGTCCATCTAATCTGACTGAGCTGGAGCGGTTTTACAAAGAAGAATGGGCAATGATTTCAGTCTCTAGATGTGCAAAGCTGGTAGAGATATACCCTAAAAGACTGGCAGCTGTAATTGCAGCAAAAGGTAGTTCTACAAAGTATTGACTCAGGGGGCCGAATAATTACGCACACCCCACTTTGCAGTCATTTATTTGTAAATAATGTTTGGAATGATGTATGATTTTTGATCCACTTCTCACATGTACACCACTTTGTATTGGTCTTTCACGTGGAATTCCAATAAAATTGATGCATGTTTGTGGCAGTAATGTGACAAAATGTGGAAAACTTCAAGGGGGCCAGGCATGTCCGCCGCAGGTGCAGTACAAGGTTTTCTCTTACTGAGCCTGCGCAAGGATGCTCCTAGTGATGGAAGCGCAAAACAAGGAGGATTTTTTTGTTTTTTTGCACAAGTGCTATAGGCCATACACATCAAATTTCCTATTTGATTCCTGCAGATGTCGATCAGAGAATGTATTGCATCAACAAGTCCAGTTGATCAAATTTCAATCAGGTTGGGCTAAAATTGATCCAAAGTATTGATTGGACAGGAGAGATAATCTAATTGGATGAGTGAGGCAGGAGCGACAATGAGTCAGTTGGCCATAGGGTAGTGCTGCATCAAACAGTACGATGCTGCAGTTTGATCAATTTTCAATAAATTTCCACCTGAAATCTATTGAGAATTGATGTGCTGTGTTTTAAGGCATCAATCCATCTCTGATCAGATTTTGTATGGGGGGGATTGATTGTTTTGCTGTATCAGACGGAGTTGATGTGCGTATGGCTACTATTAGTTTCTAATAGACCACAGGTGTCAAACTCACCATTTTATTTGGCCAGCGACATGACAGTGTAAGCAGTAAAAGAAGGAGGAACTAGAGAGCACCAACCTGTACTGTAAATGTACTCATACAATATACACACTCCATTGTGTGTACCAGCTGTGTCTAGCATTTCCATGGAGACAGCAGGCCATAATTGCCACATGTACATGCACATAATGATTTGCTTTGCGTACATGCAACCCTCCACATCACCGATTCTGACTGGCCGTATATGGGTAGGGGACAGGTCTACAGTTGTACAGTTAAATCTTAATAATCAATTTGGCCCACAACTTTAGACTGTGTTTTACATTTTGGTCCCTTACGTAAATTGAGTTTGCCAGTTCTGTAATAGATTCTCCATAAATTTCATGTTTCTTTTTCATTGAATCTAATGTGTAATCAACTGTATTAAAAAAATATCTAAAAAATGTAAGATGCCCTTAAAGGATACCAAAGCTGAATAAACCTACAGAAACGGGCATACACTGTCACCTGTCCTGATGCCTATCGCTCCCCCCTTTCTCCTCTCTACCTCTGCATCCTACCTAAATTCCCCTCCAGCAGCCTCTTTCGGATCGCCGGCACTACTGCGCAGGCGCTGGCTGGGCTGCGTGCGCCCCACAGTGCACACCCATCGACGGGAGCGGACCACGAATGTGTATAACGACCATGAAGAGGCTGCCGTTGGGGCACTTAGGAAGGAGAGTAGAACAGAAGAAACCTCCCCCCTCCCCCCCCCCCCCCCCCCCCCCGTTTAGGTTTATTCAGCTCTGGTATCCTTTAAGTCTTCCCCAACCCTTTATTCAGCTCTGGTATCCTTTAAGTCTTCCCCAACCCTGTCCTCAAGGCCCACCAACAGTGCATGTTTTCAGGAAACCACAAACATGTACAGGTGAGGTAATTAGTGTCTCAGCAGAGCTGATTAACTACTTCTGTGGATTTCCACAAAACATGCACAAAACATGGATTTCCACAAAACATGGGCCTTGAGGACAGGGTTGAGGAACACTGGTTTAAGGGCTCTTTCACATTAGACAACGCGTGCAGGAGCCGTTTCCTGCACACGTTGCATAGGCTGAGGCGTGTCGTCGGGAGATTGCGGTGCGAGGCTGAGTAGCAGCGGTAGTAATTAATTAACCCGACGGGAAAACGCCGATTCCCGACAATAAAATGCTCCCGGGTGTGTCGTACCGCAACGAGCAGCATGCAAATGGAATGGAGCAGCAAATGGAAAGTCCGGCACCAGCCGTGTATTCATCTATTTTACTTACTGTATGCATATGTTGGAAAGGTCGGCACCACCATAATGTAGTTAAAAGCTCTTTGTTGAGATATAGGTCTTTAAAATACTAACATCAAGTAGCAGCAAAAGTAAGCACAAAGGCACAGTGACAGCCCTGCTGTTTTTCGGGTGAAACCTTTTCTCAAGCTACGCTCGTGTGCATATACCAGTAACCAGAATAGTATAAACACAGATCTTAAATGTATTTAAGATTTCCAACATGTTGATCACTGTGACCCTGTTGGTACACTGGGTTGTTTGGGTCTTGACACACCATTGAATTGTGGTCCTTATCCTGGGGTGAAGAAGCCCTTAGTGAGTGCCAGTCTCACTCCCTTTGTGTGTACTTACTGTATGTATATGTTACGGCCAGAACCCGAAGTTTGGCCACTTCTAGTTCTGGCCGGCCACTTTCGGGTTCTGGCCGGCCAATGTGCGAAGTGGCCGCTGCGCTGCGGCCAATGTGAGGAATGGAATGATTCATATAACATGAATGTATCTTCTGGTCGCAGCGCAGCGGCCAAATGTATCGCAACCTAGTTCATTTAATGACATTAAGCCGGCGGCAATGAAACAGATGAAGCCGCCGGCTTTTGCTCTGCCTTTCTCTCCTTCTCTTACTATGGGCAGCCGGTGGGGACACGCGTGTCCCCTCCGGAGTCGTTCGTCGCGGCAGGGAAGCCTGCCGTTCTTGCAGAGCGGGTGCTGGCAGAAGCAATGTCTGCAGCCTCCCCGCTCTGCTTTCCCTGGCGCGACGAACGACTCTCCGGCTGCGTGTCCCCGCCGGCTGGCCATAAGAAAAGGAGAGAGAGGCGGGGGGGGGAGGAGAGAGAGGCAGAGCAAAAGCCGGCGGCTTCATCTGTTTCATTGCCGCCGGCTTAATGTCATTAAATTAACTAGGTTGCGATACATTTGGCCGCTGCGCTGCGGCCAGAAGATACATTCATTTTACATGAATCATTCCATTCCTCACATTGGCCGCAGCGCAGCGGCCACTTCGCGCATTGGCCGGCCAGAACCCGAAGTGCCCGGCCAGAACTAGAAGTGGCCAAACTTCGTGTTCTGGCCGTAACATATACATGAACAAGTATAATGTAATGTAACAGCAACGTTTTGGATCAGTCCTCCTTTCTCAAGCTACACCATGTTCACACAGGAAACAGGTGACTATAGCAAATACTTATACACACAATGGAAAACAAAACCACCAATGAGAAACCAGTTGTGGCTGTCTCTGAGAAAGCTTTCATTTAGTAGGTATAAATAGTGCTTTCTGATGCTGAATTGTAGTGATGGTACCACTTGTCTCCAGCCTGCTCACCAGTGTGATATGTACACATACACACAGCAGCTATGTACCGTATATGGATAGTCCCAGGCTAATGCATACTGGTGTACCCTCACACTGATTGTGCTGGTACACTTGCCCAGCCACTACAATATTACATTATGTACTAAAATGATGCCTCCTGGGAGACAATACTAACTGGGAAATGCAACCTTGAATAACATTTTCCTTTAAAAGAAACCCGAGGTGTGAGACCTATGGAAGCTGCCATATTTACTTCCTTTTAAACAATACAAAATACCTGGCAGTGCTGCTGATCTTTCTGGTCAGTAGGGTCTAAATCACACATCTGAAACAAACATGCAGCTAATATTGTCAGATTTGTCATAGACCTCTAATCTGCATGCTTGTTCAGGGTCTATGGCTTAACATATTAGAGGCAGAGGATCAGCAGGACAGCCAGGCAATCTGCATTATTTAAAAGTAAATAAACATGTCAGCCTTCATATCCCTTTAAGGCCCAGTGCACACCGAGCGGTTTTTGATGCGATCCGCCGGCCGCATCCGCCTGTCAAACCGCTCGCTTAATGTATCTCAATGAGATAGTGCACACCGGCAGTTTGAGGATTGTAGCAAACCGCAAACGTGCCTCCTGCTGCATGTTTGCGGTTTGCAGAAGTGTTTCTGCCTCTATGTAAAGTATAGGAAAAACGCAAACCGCTCTGAAAAACGCTACTTCAGAGCGGTTTGCCAGGCATTTTTGTTACAGTAGCTGTTCAGTAACAGCTTTTACTGTAACAATTTGTGTAATCTGCTACACAAAAACGCAGCCAAAACCGCTAGGTATGTTTAGAAATCCGCTCTAAACATGCCTAGAATCGCTCTGAAATCTGCTCCCAAAACCGCTAGTGTTTTGCAGATCTGCTAGCAGTTTTCGTGTGCACTGTTAATTTTGTGTTTCCTTGTGGTTCTGCCTTTTAGCACCCATGCTAGTTTCTGTGACACTTTTTTTTATTCTTCAAACACACTTTGCTGTGGATTGTGTGGCTTCAGCAAAATTTAGTTCATTATCCCTTCCTAAAATTTTCCCTGACAAAACTATGGGAACAGCATCATTTTGTCATTAGCACTACTTTGCTGTAAACACTAAGATCAAAGCAAAGCCTGAAATGATGAAAACACTTGAAAGATTTTAGGCTTAAAGTGAACCTGTCATGGTCTCTGTGGTTTGTAATCCAATCTTGCTGCTCAAGCCAGAGGGTTAGGAAGCCATTGCAAGTATCTTATTCTCGAGATTCTTCCCTGTATATTTTACAGACCACCAATATAAAGCAACTAAGATGGAGAAAACCTTCAGAAACAAGATAAAGGACAAAACCGTTAGTATAGTGTAGTAGTTCAGGAAAAGGGGTAAGGCTCCCTGCACACTGCATGTGATTCCGATTTGTAATCGTTTTTTACATCAGATTCCGATTTTTAATCGTTACTGCATGCTACGTTTTTTCCTCCGTTTTTCTTTTTGATTGCATTCAGGGAAAATCGGAATTGCAAATCGGAATCAAAAAACAGATTTGCAGTGTGTAGGGAGCCTAATAATGTGTGGTTCCATACTAACAAGGGTTAGGCAGGACACTATGCATAGTCTCTCTTTCAGAAAAATTTAATCTATGGATAAATAATCATAATAAAATCCCCTGAGGGGCTGTGCTGAAATAAACTACGAACTACTGAAGGTGCCCAGAAGGACAACATAATTAAAGAGCACCTGACTCAAGTAAGGCTATATAAGGTAAGCACAGAGGTATGCACCTACTGGAGCCAGCCACATACCTGTTTGTATTGTCTGTTCCTCTCTTGGTCCCCCTCCCCCTTCCTTCCTGGCCCCTGTAATCCCGGCTAAAGTGAGTTCTAAAGTCAGTAGAAAAGATCGATGGTCAGCCAGAATGCTCTTGGGAGAAGAATTCTGCATATGAAACAGCTTAGGCAAAGCCTCAATGGGAGAACAAGGCTACATACTGATTTACAGCCATATATATTGCTATAGGAAGTGTTTCTTATGCTCAAACCAAGATAATTAACGTAATAGTGTTTTTCCTGAATAAATTACTGTATATGTCCCTACAGATCCATTTTTAACAATGACTACAAGCCTGATGTGAGGAAGATAAACTGTCAAACTTGTAAACTTCCAGTGCCACCTTGCAGTAAGCTGTAAAAATAACATATGCTGACACAGTTTTAAGAATGATTTTATTACAATGACAAATGTGGGTTCAAAGCCACTTTTAAATTGTTTTGACTATCCTGATAACGTCATCACCGTAACTCACTGCACTATGTCAGCAACCGGGAAACTGGAAAGTTTTGATGTTGCCTCCTTGTGCTGTTAAAATCATGACTACACTTTATATGATGTCAAGTAGTAACTGTTAATACCCAACTGACAACATGGAATCCTGATTGCTGGTGTCAATTAGCACTTTTGCTGGCCATTGGGTGAAGACAAGCTCCAATTGTTAACTCACATAGGGATAAGCTAAAATTGTGTCAGGAATGTTCATTTGCAGGTGGTGAAATAGAACATTGTAGAGGCATTATCAGATATAGGAACTTTAATCAGTTAAACCAAGGCTGATTAATCTCCTTAGCGGTACCCCGAGTCAGGCTCGGACTGGAAATACGCAGCTCAGATCGGTAACCCCAAGCCTGACCCGTGGTAGCCACCAGGACGTATGCGCAGAGCCTGTGCGAAGCGGGCGTTTGTAACTCACCTCCGCCAGGATCCAGACACTGGCAGCCATTCTTCTCCCGGTCATCAGAAGCTATTGATCCCTCTGGTGAGATCGCTGTCTGTTGTCATGATGATAGACAACAATCTCACTGTAGGTGTAGAGTGGCACTCGGTGGATGGAGGGAGAATTGCAGCGCTGGATCCAGGGGAGGTGAGTAATATGCTGGGCTCAGGGGCGTAGCAATAGGGGGTGAAGAGGTAGCAACCGAATCGGAGCCCTGAAGGGCCCTCCCTCAACTACAGTATTAGCTCTCTATTGGTCCTGTGCTCATTATAATAATTTCTATAGATGCTTTGAATAGTGGTAATCACTAACAAACTGTTCTCCATCCGCCTCTTGCACCTCTGACACTGTAGTTGACATTGGCAGGTTTTGGTGCGCCGTATCAATGGTTATATATAGAGTGCTTGGGGGGCCCCATTGTAAAACTTGCATCGGGGCCCACAGCTCCTTAGCTACGCCACTGGCTGGGCTGCTGCAGATCTCTCTAGCAGCATGATTTTTTTTCTGCTTTCAGGGTCTGTATTAAAAATTTAGACCCTAAAATCCAGAAGTAATTAAAGCGCTAGGGAGGTTATTTGATCAGAAATCAGAACAATCTATTTGCCAATTTCTGGTTCAGCCTGCACAGATTCTAGTTATTACTATCAGAACCTCATGATTACCCTCCCTCGGAGTCCTTCCATTGCGCTGCGGTCGGCCCCGGTAAAGCCCAGTGGCGTCCCTACCATTGGGCGCAGGGGGGCCTGGTGCCCCGGGTGACTGACACTCAAGGGGGTGTCGCCACGACATCCCATGGAAGGGGAAGAGCAGCGCTAGAAGGAGGGGTGGGGACAGCAGCGAGGAGGGGGGGACAGATCCTACCTGAGTCCCCTCCTTCTGTCCCTCTTCCCCGCTGCCCGCCCGGAACCCCCCCCCCCCCCCCCCGGTGTTGAAATCCCTGCAGCCCACTGCGGGGACTGCCTCCTGGAGGAAGAGCAGGGCTACGGGAAGATGGCTGCCGAAGCCCTGCACTGGAGACTATTTGTGTCTCCAGTACAAGGCTTCGGGCGCCATATTCCCGTAGCCCTGCACTCTGTCTGTCAGCGCGAGAGATTTACACTGGCTGCAGGAGGATCGTCGCTGGAGGATCGTCGGGGAGCTCCGCGTCAGAGGCCGGCCAGGTGAGTGAATGTATTATTTTTTTTACAGGATTATTTTCTGGTGAACGCTCCCTGCATAACGATTTTTTTCTGGTGAATGCTGCCCACATAGCGATTATTTTCTGGTGAATGTTGCCCACATAGCGATTATTTTCTGGTGAATGCTGCCCACATAGCGATTATTTTCTGGTGAATGCTCCCTGCATAACGATTATTTTCTGGTGGATGCTGCGCACATAACAATTATTTTCTGGTGAATACTGCGCACATAACGATTATTTTCTGGTGAATGCTCACCACATAGCCATTATTTTCTATGCTGGTGAAATGCTGCCCACTTTACGATTTCTGGTGAAATGCTGCTCTCTTTACAATTATTTTATGGTGAAATGCTGCTCACTTTACGATAATTTTATGGTGAAATGCTGCCCACTTTACGATTATTTTCTGGTGAAATGCTGCCCACTTTACGATTATTTTCTGGTGAAATGCTGCCCACTTTACGATTTCTGGTGAAATGCTGCTCTCTTTACGATTATTTTATGGCGAAATGCTGCTCTCTTTACGATTATTTGCTGGTGAAATGCTGCCCACTTTACGATTATTTTCTGGTGAAATGCTGCCCACCTTATGATTTCTGGTGAAATGCTGCCCACTTTACTATACAGGGAGCACCTATACCTGGCATTACCCACCGTGGTGCGCTAAGTATGCCTCACTCACTCCTTTTTTTGGGGGGGGGGGGAGTTAGGAGGGGCTGGTGGTGTCTTATAATAACCAGCACCGGGTGTCAAACGCCCTAGGTACGCCACTGATAAAGCCCCTGAGCCAGTCGTTGACTACTGCGTATCCGCAGTGACAAGCTGTGCGGGTTCAGAATGCACTTTGCCGCCATGGAGGCGCACAGCCAGGGCTGTGCATGTGTAGTAGTCAGCAGCCACTGGGGCTGACAGCAGGAGAACGGAAAGGACCAGATGGCCACAGAGGGAGCCAGCGGATATAGGGGCTTAGGAAGCCCGGGTAAGTACAAAACCTTTTGTTGAATTTGTATCAGGTTTACTTCAAAATTCCAAAAGTGGTTTTAACGCCATTAAAATAAGGTAATGTACTGCACTTTATTTCCTGGAATTATTACACCTACAGGCTGCTCCTGATAGGAGTAGAAAGCTGCAGAGAGGCGGCGTGCGCGCGCAGCTCTGCTTCACTCTTCATCATCCATTCCTCTCCAGACATGACACGTCACCGCTACTGCGGGGCATGCTGGGAGTTCAGTACGGGGTGGCTGGGAGTTGTAGTTGTGTGTAACACGTTGCACTAGTGGAGTGAGAGCGCCGCGGTAAGCTGCATGCTGGGAGATGTAGTTCGCAGCACATCTCTGGCTGTGGATGGTCAGGCCGTACCGGGACAGGTAGATGATTTCCCGTCTGCAGCCGGGGCCGCGCAGTGACCGCTGTGGAGAGGTAATGTGTGCCGCATGCGGCGCTGTCTCCGGGCTACACGTGAGTGGCCTGGTGGCTGTGCTGGGAGGAGGGAAAGCGAGGAGACAGACAGGCTGCCTGTACCTATATATAGCGCACCGGCTGCTCTACTCCCAGCACATCCCACAGCTTCTGTCACTTACAGGGACAAGCTTGCATGGCTAGAGCTTCTAAAGGCAGACATAGATTGCATTATTAGTGATTTTATATTATATGTAATATAATGTTCCATTTTTGCATTCCACAGCACTTTATGATAAACAGTTCCTTGTCACTAGTAGTTCCTCCATGGGGCTCATGTCACTGGCAATTCCTCCATGGGGCTCATGTCACTGGCAGTTCCTCCATGGGGCTCATGTAACTAGCTGTTCCTCTATATGGGGCTCATGTCACTAGCTGTTCCTCTATGGGGCTTGCGTCACTGACTGTTCCTCCATGGGGCTCATGTCACTGACTGTTCCTCCATGTCGCTTCGAAACAGCAGGCTGTAGTTGCCTTCAGCTCAATCTTGTTATGTGATTTTATTGCACAAATAAAAGAGCTATCTTTTTCACTTTAGCGGTGCTGCTGATGCTTCCTTTTTGTTATTTTTTAACTTGATCAGCAACGAGTTCTAATCGGCTATAGCACGCTGGTCTCCAATTGGAGTGCTGGGTCAAACTGCTTTTTGCACCTTGTCAATAAAATGCCTAGTCAATAAAATGCCTAGTAAACCACCAGAAAGCAGGAAAATACTCAAAATAATTTTGATAGTAGTGTTTTGCTAACGTTTTCTTACACTTTTAAAGGTGTTCTCTGGGGGGTGTTGAAAAAAAAAACGGACACTTACCTGGGGCTTCTATCAGCCCCCTGTAGCTGTAATGTCCCACGCCGTCCTCCAACGATCCACCACTCCCCGCCGCCGGCCCTGGTCTAGCGCGGCATCCTATCCAACTGCGGCTGCGTGCGTGCGTCATCGGAAGCTTACTGCGCAGGCGCAGTACAAGAAAACTTCGTACGGTGGCTGCTCAGTAAGCTTACAATGACGCAAGCGGGAACGCACATTATTTGTCTTGTTAGACAAATAATTGCCCGGTGCGGGGAACGGCGGATCGGAGGACGGCATGGGACATTACAGCTACAGGAGGCTGATAGAAGCCCCAGGTAAGTGGCAAATTTTATTTTCAAACGCATATAGTGCAGCACTAACTTTTTTGGTGCGTGTGTGGGTGCGCCGTGTGATGTAAACAGCAGGGATTTCTTCCCCGCATGTTTACATTATGCGTGCGAGCCGCGATCGGCGGCTCGCACACTGTTCACGGAGACAGTCTCCGTGAACTAGCATGGAAAGGCCCCTCGATCGAGCGGCCGTTTCCATGCTATACCACTAACGACCCGCCGACGCCTATCGGCGTTAGGCGGTCGTTAAGTGGTTAAGTAAAAAGAGTTTTATTAACCGTTCTAATAAATACAAAAGACATAGCCTAGCCTTCTCATTAACCTTTTCCGGACCGCCTCTATGAGATCCTACGCCGCACTTGTGGCTGTTCTAGCCTGATGCGGCGTAGGATCTACGCCGGCCCACAATTTCCGCTCCCGACGCGATCGTGCGCACCCGGAGGGGGAGATTAAGCTGTCATATGACAGCCGACATCTCCCCCGAGTGATCACCAGCCATCGCGTATGGCTGCTGATCACATGATCACTACGATCGCCGTCGGATCATAGTGATCAGTTTGACAGCTGCGGCGGCAGGGGGGGGAAGAAGAGGATCCACTCACCTCCCTGCCGTTCCAGCTTTGGCCGGCATCTCCGCTCCGTCTGACGTCAGGGCCGGGTCCCGGCTTGATGACGTCATCAAGCCGCGACCCGGAACTGATCGTCAGACAGAACAGAGATGCCGGCTGGAGAAGAGGGTTCCGTGTGGCTCATCGCTGGAGCCTGGAAGGTAAGTGAAGGCTGCTGGCAGAAGGGGGGGCCCAGGCCACCATGGGGGGACACAAATCCAGGCAGCCACAGACGGGATCCGGCCGCCTGACCCCCCCCAAACGCGTGCACCCCCTTCCCGCGCAAAATGCCTGGTCCTTAAGGTGGGGGTAGGTGGCCGGTCCCGAAAAGGTTAAAGTGGATCCGAGATGAACTTTTACTCATTGCATAATTGTTTTCCTTTCCTGTAGTTTATAGGGCATTCCTCAAGCCAAATACTTTTTTGTTTTTGTTTTAATACTCTAATTACCTATAAACTAAACAAGCCACGCCCACAGGTTTTCAGAGAGCCAAGGCACTTTCAGACAGTAGCAAGGGCTCATGGGAGCTCAGTCTGGGCAGAAGGAGTGCGAGGTATTACTAACCAGAGATTTCAGAGGCAGAGAGGAGGAGGGGGGATTTGTTTTTTTTTTTACTCAAGATGCAGATAAGCCTGCCTCTGTGTAATGTTCATAAACAACATGGCTGTTGTTATTGTATCACAGGTAGAAATAATCATATTCTATTAAAGCTGTTTGCAGCTAGATTTGCTGTGTAAACTATCTAAACTTTAGATAAGATATATAGACAAGTTACTTGTTATAGTTAGTTTTTCATCTCGGATCCACTTTAAAGAGAATCTGTATTGTTAAAATCGCACAAAAGTAAACATACCAGTGCGTTAGGGGACATCTCCTATTACCCTCTGTCACAATTTCGCCGCTCCCCGCCGCATTAAAAGTGGTTAAAAACAGTTTTAAAAAGTTTGTTTATAAACAAACAAAATGGCCACCAAAACAGGAAGTAGGTTGATGTACAGTATGTCCACACATACAAAATACATCCATACACAAGCAGGCTGTATACAGCATTCCTTTTGAATCTCGAGATCATTTGTGTGTTTCTTTCCCCCTGCAGCTCTCACCCGCTGAAGTGACAGGCTGTTTCTTCCTGCAGAGTGCAGACAGCTCTGCCCGTCTGTAATTCCTCAGTATGTGAAAGCCCAGCCAGCTCAGAGGACGATTTATCCAGCTTGTAAAAGATAATAGAGCAGAGAGAAGCTGCCCTAATCTAAATAACACACAGGCAGTGTGCATAGAGGGGCCTGGAGAGGGGTGTGCATCACAGAACCACACCACTGAAGAACTTGGCAGCCTTCCAGACACAGGACGACAAGTCCGACAGGGGAAAGATAAGCTGATTTATTACAAAGATGGTGATAGTAGAAAGTGCTGCAGTAAGCAAGAGCACATTAGAATAGGTTTTAGAACTTGTAGGATGGTAGAAAACAGGATGAAATTTTTGTTACGGAGTCTCTTTAAAACTAAAGAGAAATACAGAACACACAGCTGGGAATTACAAAGTGGCAAGAAACATTCCATGCTGCATAGGATTCAGTAACGGAGGTAGCAGACCGTATACAATGTACAAAGTACACAGCATGCTTGTAGTGTGGATTCCTTCCTCAGGAGTGCAGTGCCCAGAACACAACACAGTATTATACACTCTTCTCTCTAGAGACCCAGGAAGTAATTATAGGTTGCTACATTGGCTCTAACATGATCATGTAATAATGTAACTCTCTGAGGAAGCTGCTCTCACAGAAGATCACACAAATATATCTGTACTGTTACATTGTAATGCTGTTGCCAGTTTTCCAAATAGTAACAAGGTATCTTTTGCAATTAAGAAGGAACTATACTGAAAATAACTTACCGTATTTTCCGTAATACAAATGGGGAGAAACAGTCACTACGTCTTGCATTCAAATTACAGGCGGTCCCCAACTTACAAAGGCCCACTGATATGATCCACCGCGATGTTAGGGACTCTCTGTGTTGTCCCCATGTCTTCCTCTGCTCCCCCTGTGTCCTCCTCCGCTTCCTGTGTATAGATAAAAGCAGAGTGTCTCTCACCTCATCCATTGGAGCCTGCGACGATCAGAGACCTGTCTTCTCCCTCACTGCTCCCCTAGTGCTGGTTGCATGCAATGGCGCAATGAACAAGCCAGCACTAGGGGAGCAGTGAGGGAGAAGAGAGGTTTCTGATCTTCACTGGCTACAATGGATGTGGTGAGAGATGCGTTTCCGCTGCTTTTAACTATGCATGGGGAGTGGAGGACACAAGTGGGGCAGTGGACACAGAAGGGCATGATGGGGAGAAAACCTTTACAAGACGACCCTGGACCATGAATGCACTAAGTTTAGTGCTGTATATTTTGGCGCACCTTTTCCTCTCCAACACTTTGGGGGAAAAGTCAGTGCATCTTGTATTCTGAAGATACGGAATAAGGCCGGTTTTACATTAGCAGCCTGTGTCTTAGTTGAGGTGCTATTGGATGATCGCACCTCAACACTAAAAACAGACTTTGCAGATAGTGGCGGTAATGTAACAGTGAGGGCCCATTCACACGAGTGTTTTGCCGCGATTTTGGCAAAACGCTCAAACGCTAGTGCTTTTTAAAAGCGCTAGTGTAATAAAACTCTATGGGCCCGTTCTTACTTGGGCGATTTGCACAAATCGCCCAAAAACGCAAAATGCAAACACGTTGCCTTCAGGCGATTTCCCGGCGATTGCGTTTCAGTGCTATAGAAGCGCTAAACGTGAACTCGGAAAAATCACGTTCAGTAGTTTTTCTCCGCATGAAATCACGGAAAAATCACTCCTGCAAAACGCCAGCAAAAATTTTGTGTTTCTAAGTGTGAATGGGGCCTTAGAAGTGAGGCTCTGTAGCTCTTAATTCCTCTGGCGGAAACCCAAATTGCAAAGATATGTATTGAAAAAATACACTTCAACGCATGCGCAACACGCATGCGAAAACCGTTTTAAATATCTGTGGCACCATTGATTTACAACTTCCGGTCAACACACGTCACCACGAATTTTGATTTATAGTGCGCTGATGCTTTCGCATCAGATGTGATACTTCTGGAGCACCGCATTGCACCACATCGGGTATGAAATGTCCCATAGACTTTCATTGCTGTAGCGGTCTGCTGAAAGTAACGCAACACAATGAAAATTTTCTAGTATGAGGTAGTGTAGTGTTAGTGTATAGTGCAGTGTAGTGCACGACCGCTAGCCGTAGTGTTAGCTGGTGTAGTGATGGAAGTGCAGTATAGTTTAGTGCAGTGTATTGCTGCGTAGCTTATTTGGTAGGGCAGCAGGGATGTGTATAGTGTTGCTGGTGGGGGCAGCAGGGATTAGTGTAGCTGGCCAGATGCCCCTGCACCATAGACGCACCAGGTTTATTTTTTTTTTAATTTTTTTTCCTCCGTTTTTTTTGTCCTAGTTTTTGGTTGAGTCCCCCAACTCTGTCCTCAAGTCCCACCAGCAGTACATGTTTTGTAGAAAACCACAAACATGCACAGGTGAAGTAATTAGTGTCTCACCAGAGCTAATTAACTACCTCTATGGATTTCTACAAAACATGCACTGTTGGTGGGCCCTGAGGAGAGGGTTGGGGTACACTGCTCTAAACCAGGGCTGTGGAGTTGGAGTCGGAGCAATTTTGGGTACCTGGATCCGGAGTTAGAATTTGAGTCGGTGGTTTCATAAACTGAGGAGTGGGAGTCGGATGATTTTAGTACCAAATTCACAGCCCCTGGCAAGTATTAGACTAAGGAGTCGGAGTGAAGGAGTCGGAGCCATTTTGGGTGCCTGGAGTTGGAGTTGGTGGTTTCATAACCTGAGGAGTCAGAGTTGGAGTCGGATGATTTTTGTACTGACTCCACAACCCTGCTCCAGACCTTGGTGCATCTTATAATCAAGAAACCTCTTATAATCTGAAAAATATGGTAATGACCGTATATACTCTGATATAAGTCGACTTCTTGTATAAGTCGACCCATATATTTGACCACCTTAAGCTGGAATTTTTTTGATAACTCAATTATAAGTCAGCGCAGGAAAGTAGTAAAGGGTTTCATCATTATGAGTTTTTATTTATGCAGTACATGAAGCAAGATACCTGGAGCAATTGACCCCCTCATGATCCCCATGCACCTTGTGCTACTGTTATTGTGTTAATACACATTAATTAACAGAAGCACAGTGTGGGGAAGAAGCTTTGCCTGTGAGACTATAAGGGGTTAATTGCGTAGTTCAGTATTTAGTAATGGGTAAAAGTGCCCTTCTGTCCGTGGACTCATCTTTTCCTGGCGGCCTTCACTACCTCTCTGCTCTTAGTGGCGCGATGCAGTAACTGCTCTCCCCAGCCGTCCCAGCTACAGATGAGTAAAAGTGCCCTGCTGTCTGTGGGCTCACCTGACAGCCTGCTCACCGATCTCCCTGATCACTGCCAGTGTCGCTGGTTGCGGGATAACTCCTGGCTGCCTGATCGCCGCTGGTGTCATTTCCTCTGATGTTGCTCATGACACATTTCCCGCTATTAGCATCCGCCTTGCCACCCCGAACTTTCCTGAATTGCTGGACATGTGTAGCATTCTCTGCTCCTTCCTTTGCCGGAACTGTCAGCGCTAAGACCACCAGGAGCGCAACAATGATCAGGGCGGCCAAGAGGATGCTAATAATGGGAAAACTGTAATCGGGAGCAACATCACAGGACATTACACCAGCGGTGAACCCGCAACCAGCAACACCAGCGGTGATCGGGGAGATCGGTGAGCAGGCTGTCAGGTGAGCCCACAGACAGCAGGGCACTTTTACTCATCTGCAGCCGGGGCGGCTGGGGAGATCAGAGAACGGGGCGGCCGGGGAGAAAAATTGCGTTGGTCAGAACGGAGAACCTTTTATATAGGCTATAAGTCAGAAATTTAGGTATTACCTGAAAATAAGTCGACCCCTTACTTTGCTTAAAAAAAATCTGACCTAAATTTCTCGACTTATAGCCGAGTATATACGGTAATAAAAGTGATTTTTTTTTTTTTTTTTTTTTTTTTTAACAATATTACGTTATGATTAACCCATTGTAAAATCAAAATCGGTCGCATTGTTGATCGGGTATGCTCTTGGTGGCACAGATTTTTATCTGATTAGATAATTATCGAATCAGATGGTTGATCGGCCGCAAAGTCTAGTAATGTATGGACACCTTTACACTGCACTCTGCGCTGCTCTGTCTGCGGGTGGTAAGAGGGAGGAGGAGTACCCCCATAAACCCCTAAGATCACTGGGCTATTGTTGTTCCCTTGCAGACTGTCATCTGGAATGACTACATTTTGGGCTTCAAATATTTGATTGTAGCGGATTACTGCAAGATTTAGTAGATGCGCTATGAAAACATCCTGAACATGTCGGCTGTTCTCTCTAGGTTGTAAGTCTGCATAACTTGTATAAACAAAGAAGTAACAAATTGCTGTTTGCTCTGTGTACAAACATGTTATTTCCTAACTTTGATATAATGTGGCTGGAGTGAAGTGCTTGTCTGTAGGCGGTATACTTTTGTGGTTCACTTAGGGCCAATTCTATATATTTTTTGGGTGCCCAAGGCAGGATAATTTACTGTCATCCCCTCCCAAACCTCCAAAAGTTAAAACAAGACCACAACAGCATATTTAGAATAAAAAAAAAATCATTTAAAAGTAAAATTACATATAAATTTAGTGTCCTTTTGATAACTTGCCCACCTTTTGATAGTTTGGGGCCCCATTCAGCTTGGGGGGGGGCAAGCCAGTTACAGCCAGCCAATCACTATTTGGCTTCCATCGCCTGTCACGTGACAGGAATGGAATTTGTATAGGGATTGGCTGGCTGCACGGCACTTGTATGCTGAAAGGACGTGAAGAGGACCTGTATTGCCGCCAAGAGCAGGTAACGTATAATGTTCCACTGCCACGCACATACCCACATGACCGGGCCCTTAAGTGATGTCAGTTTTTGCGCCCGTGCCTGATGAAGACCTAAAACTAATGGTGGCCACAAATTACTTGTTTCTTTCAATAGATTAGACATTAGATTTGATATAATCATACCATTGCAATATCAAATATATATATATATATGTTCTGGAAGATATTGATTACCAGTTCCGCCACTGTATGAGCTCTTTAAATTTACCTCTCCCTTGAGCCAGACAGACACTAACTTTAACCTTCTTAAAGAGAATCTGTATTGTTAAAATCGCACAAAAGTAAACATACCAGTGCGTTAGGGGACATCTCCTATTACCCTCTGTCACAATTTTGCCGCTCCGCGCCGCATTAAAAGTGGTTAAAAACAGTTTTAAAAAGTTTGTTTATAAACAAACAAAATGGCCACCAAAACAGGAAGTAGGTTGATGTACAGTATGCCCACACATAGAAAATACATCCATACACAAGCAGGCTGTATACACCCTTCCTTTTGAATCTCAAGAGATCATTGTGTGTTTCTTTCCCCCTGCAGCTATCTTCCACTGAAGTGTCAGGCTGTTTCTTCCTGCAGAGTGCAGACAGCTGTGCCTGTATGTAATTCCTCAGTATGTGAAAGCCCAGCCAGCTCAGAGGAGGATTTATCCAGCTTGTAAAAGATAAGAGAGAAGAGAAAAGCTGCTCTAATCCTAAATATCACACAGGCAGTGTGCAGAGAGGGGCCTGGAAGGGGAAGTTCATAGCAGAACCACAACACTGAAGAACTTGGCAGCCTTCCAGACACAGGCCTGACAAGTCTGACAAGAGAGAGATAAGTTGATTTATTACAGAGATGGTGATAGTAAAACGTGCTGCAGTAAGCCAGAACACATTAGAATAGCTTTTGGAACTTGTAGGATGATAAAAAAACAGGATGCAATTTTTGTTACGGAGTCTCTTTAAAGTGGACCCAAATTAAAAATACAAGATTTCAGAATTAAAATGTATTTTCTAAATTATAATAATAAATAGCAGCCTTTTTTCAGCTGCATGATGACAAATATAAAATATTTTACATTTATTGGAGAAACCCCTCCCTTCCTTTCAAATTGCCGGGTCTAGAATCCGGCAAAATGCTGGAGTAGGTGGTGTCCAGCAATGGAGGAATTGCTAATGGCTGCCACCTGTATAACCCTAGTTATGGAAAGAGAAGGGTGAAAATCGTGCACTGAAATGCTCATAGGCTTGAAGGAGTGTTTATTTATCTTTGTATGTGTCAGAGTAGTGCAACTAAATATTTTGAATTAAAAAAATGTTTGATTTGGGTCCGCTTTAAACGCTGTTAATGCAAATCTCCTGAATAAATTGCTCACCCTCATCTAAACCACCGCATTCACCCAATCACCTAGCCCTAAGCAGTACTCCTGGCTTGACCTTATTTTAGCCCTCCCAACTCCCAAGACCCCAACACTAACTTCCCAAAACACTAAGCTTTTGACCTGTTCCCTCTGGGATTCTGAATGCTGTCACATGCTACAGTTGGGGACAAACTGAAGTAAGCAGACCAGTGGTGCCAGGCAGGCCAGCACCACTGTTTAGCATTACTTTGTTCCTGCTCAGTGTCCAGTCAGCAGCAGTTGCACAGTGAATGGGTGCAACCCACACTCTTGTCATGAGGGGGCACCCTTTGGATTTGCCTAGGTGGCCTATCCATAGAAATGGTCTGAGTTGGCTGTTAATAAATTTGCTAAATGGGTGAGTGAAGCATGAGTTAATTGGCATTGATTCTTTGTATAGGCCATGTAAAGCACACATTTCTTATGTTCATCGTTCATACTTTGTTCAGAAGTGTACAGTGTAATGTTTTTGTTTTAGAACTGCTATCCTTTATTGCAGTTTTCAGAGAAATGGATGCTCCTTGGCGCCAGGGTGGCAGAGGACGAGCCAGAGGGCGAGGTAATGGGCTGAATGGAGCTCCAGGACTGCCACCTGCCAGAAATGCTGCCAATGCAGCAAGAGAAGGAAGTAGTGTCCCCAGACCAGGCGCTGGACGAGGGAATGTCACATATGCATCTGTAAGCAAGCCCCTGAATGCAAGTGCCGCCCGTGACATCAGCGGTAAGTAGCAATGCGGTCCAAGGAGTGCTAGTAATCTACACTACACCTATGAGAGGCTTCCACTGTGCGGACTGAAAGGAGTGTCCTCAAGAAAATAATGTATACTTTATCAAAGTATCATATCATTCCAAAACATTTGGCATTTTTTTTAAATTGTTTGCAATGATGCCACTTGAAACTGATCAAATGCTGGCAAAGAAAACCACACACATCTGGTAATTAGATCAGTAGCATTTACAACATTTTCCTCTCTCAACTTGAATAGAAACAAATATTTTTGAAATATTTGAATTTCAATCAGTTTGATAAAAAGATGAAATCATCTAAATGCCACTGAAATGCTTCCTACTTTGGAAATGTTATTTGTGTAGTAACGTGCCACATCTCTGATACATACAGACTTGGGGCCTGCACACACTGCTGCGCTTGCGATTTAAAATCGCATGCGAACCACTTCACAGATTCTGTACAGTATATCTACTCCCCTTTAAACCTCATTTATACGCCCAGGGGAGTAAATATACGTACCCCCACTGCCACCACCGCTGTCCGCTCTCCCACTCACTCGTGCGCTCGTTCACGTCGCCGCCCGCTCGCCTGGAAATCAATGAACGGGAAAGCAATTCCCATTCATTTATCTAAGTCCCCGTACCAATGATCGGCAGAAGCCGCGCGATCATTCTAAAAAATAAGTTTCCCATCCTCAGTACACTTCCTGTAAGCGTACTTATTTCTCTTACAGGACACATTATAGAGACTCTGTAACAAAATGTTCAGCCTTATGTCTTCTATCCTATAAGTTCCTATGCCTGATCTAATGTGGTCTGGATTACTGCAGCCATCCCTAGTTGCACAGTGGCTTTATTATCTCTGTTATATGATCTAATATTCTTTACTCTGACAGCTTTGTCAGACTCAGGCAGGAATGTGCAGCCCGGCTTGTGATAGGATAGAAGCTATACACACCCTCTCCACGCCCCCCTGCAGGCTCTGTGTGAGTCGCAGGCTGAGCTGCTCTCAGCCTATCACATGCTGGTTAGAGGCCATGTCTTTTGTTTGTAAACACTACCTAAAACTGGCAATTACAAGCCAGGATTGCAGCAGGGAGTGGCAGAAACAGCACAGAGGGGCCCAGGAGAACATAATGAATAGAATGGTATGCTTTTTATTGTAAGCATTAAAAAAAAAAAAAAAAGTTTTCTTAGGGACTGAACTTTTTTTTTAAATATTTATGTAAGAGGGTATATTACTGTTACGTTATAAATGATGGGCTGGTTATTAGGAATGGACGCAAAACTGAAAAAATGCACCTTTATTTCCAAATAAAATGGGGATATAATTTAAACGGTGTAATAACCAGTACAAATGGGCAAATACATTATGTGGATTTTAATTATGGTAGCATGCATTATTTAAAAATTATAATGGCCGAAATCTGAAAAATAAGGACTTTTTTCCACTTTTTTCTTATTTTCCCATTAAAAAAAATTTAGAATAAAATAATTCTTAGCATAATGTACCACCCAAAGAAAGTGTAATTGGTGACGAAAAAAACAAGATATAGTTCATTTCATTGTGATACGTAGAGATAAAGTTATTGGCAAATGAATGGAAGGAGAGCTGAAAGGGGAAAATTGCTCTGGTGCTCAAGGGGTAAAACTCCTCAGTTGTGAAGTGGTTAACAGCAAAGCCTTTATGAAAATAGAAAAATCGCATTGCACCTGTGTGTACAGGTCATCATGATTTTCATGATTTTTCAAAAGACCTTGCGGTTTTAAAAATGCAGCGCAAGCGCAGCAGTGTGTACAGGCCCTTGCACTGCTTTCTGCCGTCCTTTATAAAAGAATCAGAAAGGGTTATAATTTGCTTTTATGCTGCTTGTATTCGCACTGGATTACGGTCCTGTACACACTGGTTGTGTTGCGCTGTGATTTAAAATCACATGCAATCTTTAATCGCAAAGCCTTCATGAAAATAAAAAAAATTCCATCGCACCACTGTGTACAGGTCATTACAATTTTCATGATTTTTCCTTGCGTTTTTAAAAATGCAGCGCAACGCAGCCAGTGTGTATAGGCCCTTAGTCTGGTTACTTCCTCTCATGTGTGACAATACAGGAAGCAAGGGGGTGTTTTTCAGGGTGTAGTTAGAATATGACAGTGTTTCTAATCCTAAAAATTTCCGCTAAGTAAATGTTTTGCTTTGCCTGTCCAAATGGAGAGAATTCATTGCTTTCTGTGTTTGGTGACAGAAAAAAAAAAGTAAAATGTTCCCCAATGAGAACCCAGATGGCAATACACCAGTGTACCTCGGGGTCTTTAGATTTGTGAATGGTGGACACAATTTGATTAGTCTTTGGGGTTTTGAAGCTGCATACGCATATCACCTGATTGATGGTTAACATAACACTTATTTAGCAATTACTACACGACTGAATTGACATACCCAGAATTTACAGCCTGACTGTGATCTGGGGGACATTTCAGTTGGCCAGATTCTGTTCTCTTTCAGAAATAATGGAGATTCTTCTGACGACAGTCTGGTGACCAGTTGTTTCAGGGGAGCAGCGAGTCTGCTTGGTGTGACTTGCACCAGAGATTTGAGATTCTTTTAAACCAGTACCTGTGGTATATTGGGTCATTAAGTTTACAAATACTATTTAGGGAGACAAATGACTTTTAACATATACACCAGATTGGACAACCTTTCTTGTGTGGCTGTTTTCATCTTTTGAATATTAGGACTGATTTTATAGACAAGATATGGGTATATATGATGAAATGCAGTCTGACCTGCTGGTTTGCTTTACCTTGACAGATTATTGCATTATACATGTGTTTTTGTGCTTTTCCTTTAAGTGGATGTCTCCAAGAAAAAGTTTGAAGAGATTCAGAAAGCCAATCAAGCCGTGGTAAGAAAGCTTGCAGAAGACAACTATAGCTCATCAGATGAAGATGATGATGGAGATGAAGACGAGGGAAAGCATAAAAAAATATTAGATCTAACCTTCACCACTTACGCTAATCAAGCAGGTAAAAAAATGTTTTTCTTCTTTGGAGTCCATGAAAACGCAGATCAATACATTTTCCTTTGTATTTAGGGGTTTGGGCGCTAGTCTAGTTTAGGGTTCCCAGCAGGAAACCTCATATGGAAAACTAAAGTGATTGGTTTGGAACGGCACCCTCTCAACTGCTAGGTTTCCAATAGGTTGTAATAAACTATGCCCACATGATTTGGCCAATCGTACTACTTTGTGCTGTAAAAAGGCACTGTGTCAAAAAAAAAAAAAAAAAACAGAAGAAGGCTGCAATATTTCTGATAAATTAATGCTGATTCATGTGCCTTTGCAGGGGTTGCTGGGTTATTTAGCCTCCATGCATAAGTCCTTGTCTAACAAGACACAAAACATTAATTTTGCACTTTTCTCTTGATGTTCAAAGCACCAGAGCTGTAACCAGTAGGAGGCGCTCTATAAGCAGTAGCAGTGTTAGGGAGTCTAGCCCAAGGGCTTCTTGCTTTAAGAGACACTGAAGCGAGACTAAATCTCGCTTCAGCTCTCATATATAGCAGGGGCACGTGTGCCCCTGCTAAAACGCCGCTATCGCGCGGCTGCACGAGGGTCCCTTCACCCCCAACCCACCCCCCCCCCCCCCGCAAAAGTTGGTCGTAGGATTTGTCTTCCTGGAGGCAAGGGCTAACGGCTGCAGCCCTGCCTCCAGTCGCGTCTATCAGACGCGCATCGCCGCCTCTCCTCCGCCCCTCTCAGTGTAGGAAGACTGAGAGGGGCGGGGGAGAGGTGGAGATACGCACTGACAGACGCGCGTGGGGCAGGGCTGCGGCGGTTAGCCCTGCCCCAATGCGGAAGCGCTCCCCCGCATTACGGAGGGGATTTGGAGGGACAGGGACCCCCGTTAAGCCGCGGGACAGCGGCGTTTTAGCAGGGGCACACGTGCCCCTGCTATATATGAGGTCTGAAGCGAGATCTATTCTCGCTTCAGACTCTCTTTAATAGGTGCTGGTTTACTGAACAGGAAGAGCCGAGATCGTACCCTGGTTTCCTGTGTCAGATCCTTTAAAGTAAAGTGACGACCAAAGTAAAATATTTGATACTTACCCAGGGCTTCATCCGGCCCCATGAGCACCTCACCACCCTCCCGAGTGCCTCCGTTCGCATGGCATCAGTCCCGGTAAAATGGACAAGAGAGGACACGCCTGCACAGAAGAGCCGAATGGCACGACTGAACCAGATTACCGGGACCGATAGCCAGAAAACGGAGGCACTCTGGAGGACGATGAGGGACTCAGTGGTGTTTATTGGCTGGAGGAAGCCCCGGCTAAGTATAAATTCTTTTACTTTGGTCGTCTCGGGTACAGTTTAATCCGTACACTGCTGCCATTTCTATATACTGCATTCACCAAGTTGCTGTGCTTGTGCTTGGAGACTGGATCTTTGGGATGTACAAATTTCTGTATGTTTGGGGTTGTTGTTGAATAATATCAATATATGATGCTCGTTGAAAGTCCACCACTCCAGCCACATACAGTATGCCTAGCCTGGATGATGTTTTTGTTAAAGGGGTTCTTCCGCGAAATAGGAAAAAAATAAAAAGTGGTTTATTTATAAACTATTAAAAATCCTCTTCAAATAGTGCGAAAAGTGTTTTTTAAAAATGAATAGTTTCATCAAAGTAACACCTAATGTAATCAGTGACGGATGACGCCAGGGAGGCTAATCCATTTGTTAGGGGTGTTTTTTTTTGTACTATAATATCACAAACATAACTGCTGCGTACCTAGTTGACAGTTCTGTAGTCCATTGCTGTCAGGAATGGCTCTTACAATTAGAATAACGGCTGTTATCTCCCGGAGCTCTGCGCAGTTATTTATTTTAGTTTCACGGAGGGAGAGAGAGGACCCCGGAGCAATGAATCAGGCAGAGGGAGATCAGCTGATCAGTGAGAACGTAGGGTGTCTATGCAGAATCCTCTAGCGAGTGATCTCTTTGTCGCTGCAAGATTTATTGGTTTGTGTTGAGTTCTCCAGGCAGCTAAAAGTTAATAAGAAAACACAAACCCATAAATCTTGCAGCGACAAAGAGATCACTCGCTTTCAGGAGATAAAGAGGATTCTGCATACACGCCGTAGTCTGGTTGCCGGGCAATGACGTCAACAAATTACGTTCTCACTGATCAGCTGATCTCCCTCTGCCTGATTCATTGCTCCGGGGTCCTCTCTCTCCCTCCCTGAAACTAAAATAAATAACTGCGCAGAGCTCCGGGAGATAACAGCCGTTATTCTAATTGTAAGAGCCATTCCTGACAGCAACGGACTACAGAACTGTCAACTAGGTACGCAGCAGTTATGTTTGTGATATTATAGTACAAAAAAAAAACCCCTAACAAATGGATTAGCCTCCCTGGCCGACATCTGTCACTGATTACATTACGTGTTACTTTGATGAAACTATTCATTTTTTAAAAACACTTTTCGCACTATTTGAAGAGGATTTTTAATAGTTTATAAATAAACCACTTTTTATTTTTTTTCTATTTCGCGGAAGAACCCCTTTAAAGCATGACATGTTGCATCACAATTAAGTCATCACTGGAAGTGGTTGACAGCCAAACATCGATGGAGGCCCAACTTCTATGGTTTAAATTACTTTTCTTTCACTTCCTGGCAGCCCTCAAAATGATGGGAATTAGCTCTGTGTTAGAATATTTACATTCCAGGAACAGCTCCTGGGCAGTTGAAAGAGCATGTTGATTAAAGTATAATTGCATTTTATAAGAGAGAGACTTCTGATGTATTGCCAAAGTGTAAATATAGCTGCATATCCATTTCCATTACAAATGCTGCTTCTAATTTTCCTCTCGCGGTCTGACAATATACTGCTAGGTGAATTAGCATCTACACTCATAGGCGGCAGTACTGTGTGGATTATAGTGTAAGCAGGGAAATAAGATTGTGACTTTCTTTCCAGTGAGAACAGATGTGAATGGACAAGGTGTAAAGCATTGCTTATTATCTAGTGCTAAATTAGTACAGAAAATTGTAAATTACAGTATCATGGGGGAACTGCTTTATATTTTCTATCTTGGTTTTGTCTTAGGTGGACAGTGTACTCCTTAAAGTCCGCCCCCCTGAAGTCCCCTTGGTCCCTCCTTGATCGTGCTCTCATGGCCAGGAGCGCTCTGTGCTTGTGGCTGCAGGAGTGTGATCGAGGAGGTGCATGGCCAGCGACTTGCTGAGTCGTCTAGCTTATAGAGGGGAAATGTCAAGGGACCAGGAGGACTTCAAGGGGCTGGAAGACGAAGCAAAGAAAAACAGCGCCAGGGAGGGATTTTAGCACTGCCATAGGCTGTTATAGGAAGAAGCCCCAGGTAAGTAACAGGCTACTTTAAATGTGACTTGTGGGTGTAGTTACTGCAGCTGCTTTGATTGTACCATCCCCACTGTTCAGACATCATGGTAGAAGACACAGTGTGAATGTCTATGAGAAGATAGTCTGTCATGAAGGAAGTTTCCAGTGTCTGGATTCCTAGTAGGATTGTTTCCAAGTATATTTATTTGACATCTGAAAATCACAAAGCTTTTACAGACACAAACAAGCTCTGCATCTTGGATCTAGGAGAACAATTATGTCTGAACTGGTGCATTTATTTACTGTAGGCTTGCCTAGCATTAAACACAGTATAAAACAAAATGAAAAAATGTTTCCAACTTACTGGAAGGGCTTATAATAAACTTCCTCTTCACTCAAAAGCTATTTGATAAGTATTTGGCCAGGAGTCAAGGAGAAAGCTTCTCTGTTGTAATTTCTTAGCAATTGTTTAATTACAGAGCAATCTTATAACTTTGCTAGTTGCAGGACAGGTTATCAGTTAGTGTAACTACAGGCAGCCATACATCAGGCAACTTGGCGGCTGACCGACCATCCAATTTGATTATTATAATCGAATCAGATGAAAATCTGTGCCCCCAAGTGCATGTCTGTCCCTCTAATGTTAATTGTTCCCCCCAGTGCAAGCGAATACAATTCCTGTCCATTGTCATCACTTGTCCTCAGCTGGCTCTGGGCTTTCTCTGTTCTCCATACACGCGTGTCCCACGTGGTTGCCTAGTAAGGGTGCATGTGTGACGTCAGATGTCACACGTGGACACGTTACTAGGCAACCACGTGGCGCATGTGTATAGAGAATGGAGGAAGCCCAGAGCCAGCGGAGGCCTCAGATAGGTATGTATCGCTTGCACTGGTGGGAGGGGACATTAAACATTAGGGAGATAGCACCGGGTCGGCAAAATGGCCGGATGCGGCGTCACAAGACCGATTCTGGATCGATTTCAGCATGAAATTGATCTGGAATTGGCCTGCGGTGTATGGGCACCCGACAGATCTCTCTAATCAGATTCTAATAGAGAGAGATTTGTCACTTGGTTGAATCTGCCCATCATCGCTAGATGTATGATTATCTTAAGCGTTCTAGTGACATATCAGACTTGTACAGTTTTTTTTTTGGGGGGGGGGGGAGGGGTCTGTGTTTAATGTTAATTTAGAGCACAAATGTATTATTGAATTCCATACCACTTTAAAATCTCTCATTTCCTAATGTAGATTGAATTTAACAAAAAACAGAAACAAAGGCATGAAAAGAATCTACGTAGCTGTGGATTTGTTGCGGTTGGAGAACTTGCTATCTTACGCAGCCTATTTTTAATATTGGCATACGTCTCATTTTTCCCCAAAGATGGTGATTCCAGTGAACTGGCACGTACCAAGCAATACGTCAATGAGGCCTTTCAGTCTGGAGCTCTAACCTGCCTGATATGCATAGCGTCAGTGAAGAGGAACCAAGCTGTGAGTACTACAGTGCGAGATAGCATAAATAATTGTGATGATGCTAAACAGCTGTATTAAACGACAGCTGCTTCATCAGAGGTTCAGAATATGATATTGTAGCGTGAGTGTGCATGTAGATGTCTGTGAGATAATATAAACACACACACACATCCATTTCCTGCGCGGTTAAACTTTTTTTTTAAGGTTCACTTTAAGCTCTTAATGGCACACTTTCCTGAGTCAACTTATACTTGAGTCACCAAAAAAATCAAGCTTAAGAGGATCAAATATTTGTGTCGACTTATATACAAGGACGACTTGAATTTCAGTATATACCAATTTGTTTTTTGTATGTTGAACTTATATTTGAATACTAATGTTGCTACATTATCTTAAACTAGTAGACATAAGCCCGTTTAAAAACGGGCTTTAGGTTTCTTCAAACTGACGCATGTCACGGCAACAGGGACAGGATGACGCAGGGACACTTAAGGCCCATACACACGTCGGATTTTTGCGAACGACCCGTCGTTTGAACGTTCCGTCGTTCGCACGTCAAATCCGGCGTGTGTACAGACTATCGTTCGGGTGATAAGACTGGTTTTCAGCGATCCGCCCGGCGGTTCGCTGAAAACCAGTCTTATCACCCGAACGATAGTCTGTACACACGCCGGATTTGACGTGCGAACGACAGAACGTTCAAAAGACGGGTCGTTCGCAAAAATCCGACGTGTGTATGGGCCTTTACTGTTTATTATATAGGATTCTTTTTTTATGTTTTTTATTTTATTCCACTGCCCTGTCCTTCTGTATTGATGTAATTATTGGGCCAATATACCTGTGTGAGTTCAATAGTTGCATTCTAATTCTGAATGGCTCCCTTGTAGGTGTGGAGCTGCTGCACTTGTTATTGCTTGTTCCACATGCCGTGCATCCAGAAGTGGGCCAAGGACAGCATATTCCTCGTGTCCTCGCTCACAGATGATGACTTTGAAAGGAAGGATTATCCTTGGCCGTGGTAAGTGAAAGCACAGAATTAATACTCTTATACCTTGAACTGTTCAGCAATCTAACATTTGTAACTTTTATGTTTGAATCTGCTCTTCTGCAAGCTTTTGCATGGGATTACAATTGAACAGTATAAAGTAGAGTCCCAATTATCCAGGACTCTACCAAGCAACTGTCTCAACTACCTGGCTGTCAGCAGGAGGAGCTATGAGGACATGCTTTTATCATTTTACAGAGCAGCGCACTGCAGAAACCACTTAAAGCTCCTGTCTCCAGTCTTCTTCACTTCTACAGCTGCCTGCTGCTCTGCTGCATCCTCCTAAGGGCCCATTCACACTTAAAAGCGCAAAATGTTAGCGGATCGCATTCAGCGCTTTTATAAACACTGTATCGTGATCACTCCTGAATCGCAAGAAAATGCTGCAAGCAACACGTTTTGTGATTGCGGTTAATTGGGAAACGCCCGCAATCACGGCAGCGAGATCACTGAGGAGTTAATATTGCGCTAGCCACAGGCTTTACTCCCCCTAGTGACTAGGCTATTTTTTTTACAAATTAGGCCACTGCAGCTTTAAGGGCTCGCTGCATGGGCACTGATCCCTGCCGGCATGTTTGTTTTATTTTTTGTGTGTATTTTATTTATTTTTGTATATTTATTTTTTTATAATGTAACATTTTTTTTTAGTTCCCATCCCTACCGCCCCCCGCCAGTCAATCACAGTGATTGGCTGTCACGCGGCTGTCCCCAGTACAGTGCTGCCGTAGATTGCAGAGCTGTACAGTGTAAATAGATTGCGGTTTCGCTTTTTAACAGTCTCCTAGAGGTGATCACCACTGGGAGACTAATGAAGGAGCGGAGTCATTCAAGCGGAGATGCACACAATCTCCTGCAAAACCCCGCCCCAGGACTTCACGCCTATTAGCATTGAGCTGTCCTGGGGCTGCCACAGCAGCTAGTGCTTTGGTGATTAGCGGAAATCACCCGCTCATCGCCCTAGTGTGAATGGTCCCTAGGTCTCCCGATTTGTCACCTGACCCACATTGGGTCGCATGCACACATAAAGCTGGACAGAGCAGAAGCAGCAAAGGAAATGAAGTGGACTGCCGTCCGGAACGTTTGTTAGTGGTTTCCGCTGATCTGCATTTGCTCTGTGGGGGGAAGTTAGTGTTTCATTTAGTTCCCGGTTGCTTGAACTCTCAAAGCCTGTGGCCCTTAAGAGGTTAAATTGTATCAATCACAATAACTTCCTGTCAATTTTTATTGGTCCAAGTTTAAGCTGCATAGCATTTACATGAAATTTGATGTACTCTACTCAATTTAGTTTAAAACCGAAGAACTAGGAATTAGGTTTTTCAATTATTATTTTTCCTTCTTGACTCCTATGAGAAAGATCTTTCTCTAACGCATAACTAGCCAATAACCTAGGAGTACAGTTTCCTGTGATAGAATTATGGATGATTTTATCATTGTTTGGGATCCTGACTAGGCTAGTCAGAATCTTTGCTGTTAACTTGCAGTCCAGTACATTCTTGTTTCTGGAAATGGCATAAGGGAAAAAGTAGTCTAAATATGATACAGCTGACACTTATTGCAGTCTGAGATAACCTGCCAACTTAGCCATTACTTTCATGCAATGATTGCAGGATAGTTACCTGGTAAAATGGCAGAGCCTGATACTAGCAGGGCCGGTTCTAGTAACAATGCCACCCCTGGGCAAGATTAATCTTACCCCCCCCCCCCCCCACAGACCCACCCACAACCAAAAAGTGGTATTAGGGGCCCTTTGTTGCAGCCAAATTCCCCCCAGGGCCCCTGGGACAGCTCCCCCCTCCCCCCAGAGCACACTTCTACTGTACTTAACTGTGCCTTTGGGTCTCCTGCAGCGTCTTTGGCAGATTAGCGTCTTGCCTTTCCTAGCAGGCGTGCTCCCAGCAATTGCCCCCATTGCCTCTATGGAAGTGGACTGCTGCTTTTCTTCTTTTGTCCATGAATAAGTTTGATGTAAAGTATAAAAAGTTGCCTTCATTCCCTATTTCAGACACAATTCTTGTAAGTGCACAGAGTGAAGCATCTGAGTGCAGAGTGTCTGCCCATGTAAAGCTGTCTGTTCATGTCTTTCAGCCCAAAGTGTCGGTATGAATACAAGCGATCACAAACCCCTGCCAGATATTACTGCTACTGTGGGAAGGTAGAAGACCCACCACTGGATCCGTGGCTCGTGCCTCATTCTTGTGGACAAGTTTGCGAGAGAGAATTTAAACCATCTTGTGGTCATAAATGTTTGCTTTTGTGTCATCCAGGTAATCGGGAATGAATCGTATTTCCAATGTCATTTTGTTGATAAAGCATCTAGATCAGCACATAACCAGATTCAAGTCTGAGTATTAAATGTCCTTAGTCATAGCATACAGACCCATACTTCACCTACTCAATTCATGGAGTGTATTATTTAACCTCCTAACGTCCACCTAACACCAATTGGCGTGAACGAGGCGGCTCCCCCAGGACCACCTAATGCCAATTGGCGTCAAGTCCTGGGGGTGGAGATTGCAGGGGATCACGCATCCCTGCTTGAAAGACGGAAGTCTGCTCCGAGACTGTTAGACGCCGATTCTTCTTACACTGTACAGCGCTGCGATCTATGGCAGTGCTGTACTGGGGACTGCCGTGATGCTCGGCTGTCCCCCTGGGAGACTCAGAGAGTGATCGGATCTCATAGGCCGATGTCTATGAGAGCCGATTGCTGTGATTGGCTGCCGGGGGGAAGGAAAAAAAAATAGACAAATTTATTTAAAAAAAATTTTTTATAAAAAAAGAAAAATACAGATTGCAGCAGCGATCAGAGCCCACCAACAGAAATCTCTGTTGGTGGGCTGAAAAGGGGGGAATCACTTGTGTGCTAATATGTAGTGCTCTGCAGCAAGCCATTAAAGCTGTAGAGCACCATTTTGTAAAATATAGCCTGGTCACTAGGGGGTTTAAGCCTACGGTCCTTAAGAGGGTAAATGCGGCCAAGGGCAGGGGTGAAACCATTCACAATGTACGGTGTATTTTTTCACTCCTTGCCGCCATGTAATGGAAACTGAAGCTAGAGGTGTATGGAGGCTGCCATATTTATTTCCTTTTAAAGAGACACTGAAGCGAAGAAAAAAAATATATGATTTGTATGTGTAGTACAGCTAGGAAATAAAACATTAGGAGCAGAGGCATAAGTCTAATACTGTTTCCAGTACAGGAAGAGTTAAGAAACTCCAGTTATCTATGTAAATGAGCTATTGAGCTCCATGACTTTCAAAGTTGCAGAGAGCTCTGTCTTCTGAAGCTTATTATCTCAAGTGTCTGGCACTGTATTGTGTTTTTTTTATGTTCAAAAGTTCACTAGCCTACTCTGTAAAATCATTTAGAATACTGAGTAGTGTGTAAACTGCAAATATTAGAGAATTTTGCAATGTTATGAAAAACAAAACAAAAAACAAAAAAAAACTATATAACTGAAAATAAAAATATGAAAATATTTTCTTTGCTACTAATGTTCTAATTATTATCCATTCTACACATACAATTATTATATCCTATTTTTTTTTCGCTTCAGTGTCTCTTTGAACAGTACCAGTTGGCGATCCTGCTGCCTCTAATATGTTTAACCTATAGACCCCCTATAGACCCTGAACTAGCATGAGCCTATAGACCCTGAACAAGCATGCAGCAGATCAGGCAATTCTGACATTGTGAGATCTGACAAGATAAGCTGCATGCTTTCTTCTGGTATGATTCAGACACTACTGTAGCCAAATAGATCAGCAGGGCTGCCAGGCAACTGGTATTGTTTAAAAGGAAATAAATGTAGCAGCCTCCATATACCTCTCGCTTCATGTTCCCTTTATATTCTATACTCTATAGAGCACATCGATCCATCATGCTGAATCACCACATAGGGGGTGGTACATCAGGGGACAGCTGTAGATATTGGATTTTTTGCTGAAACTATGGGAAAATATTGTTTTGAGCAAGGAAAATGTAAAGTACACATGTAGCCATAAACATCTCTATGGGCTCGGTCCAATTCACTTTACCTCTTACGTTATCTCCTAGGAGATTATTCTTCATCTTCTGTGTAAAATAGCTTTTACACTCTACAGTTAAAAAAGTAGGTGAAAAAGTACCGACACAACTATCCACAGTATTTCCTTGCTTGCTTTAGGCTTAAAAGGCATTTTGTTTATTATATGAAAATATCAACTAGGAGAAAATTTAGAAGACAAAGTGAATTGGATCAGGCCCAAATTGTCGTCATAGGAGATAACTTATACCTGTGGATTGAGCAGTTTGTAGAGAAAGTCATGTTTGGAACTTTAGTTCTTTAATGTCTTGGAGTTTCTGGTTTAAAAAAAAAAAAAAATTACCGGTAGATTTCTAATGGTGTGTACACACTGGAAAGGTAAATGAAAGATCACAGACCAATGTTACCCTCTTCCATGTAGTATGAGAGCCATACCTACACAGTCTATTCTATGGAGCTGAGCTCCCCATCAGATAAAGATGCTGTACACAAAGATGCTGTACACATTCAAAAGATCAGTATCTGCAAAAGATCCATTCCTGCAAAATGCATTCATGGATTAAATCTGCAGATCCTCATACACACCTTGTTTAACAGACTTCATCTGCATATCTGACAATCATCTGCAGATCTGAAGATCCATCCTGGAGGATCTGATCTGCAGATGAATTTCTGTTAAACAAGGTGTGTATGAGGATCTGCAGATATCATAGACTATGAATGCATTTTGCAGGAACGGATCTTTTGCAGGAACAGATCTTTTGCAGATACTGATCTGTTGAGTGTGTACAGCATCTTTGTGTACATCATCTTGCAAAGATTTTTATCTGATTGGGAGTTCCGCTCAATAGAATAGACTGTGTAGGTGTGGCTCTCATACTACATGGAAAGGGGGGTAAAATTGGTCTGATATCTTTCATTTATCTTTCAAGTGTGTATGTAGCATTATGCTGCGTACACACTTGCGATAACTATCGTTTGCAAGGAACGATAGTTACCAGACGAACGATATTGGAAAGATTGGAATGCAACGATGGGATGCAGCGATCATCATACACATTTTAACGATCGTTCTCGCAGAAAAGAACGATCAGAAGGAAACGTTGCGTACATATTTATATAAAATAAAAAAAACCCCACTGACATGGAGTCACAATAGATAGAAATATATGATTGTTAACTTGAGCACAAAGTTTAATTGAAATGAGCAATGTAACAATCTTTACGGCAGCGCTACAAAGGAAGTACTGAAGCTGGGCAGAATTCAACGCAGGCGCATTTGCCCTTGTAACGATCGTTCTTGGCCGATGTCTGTACACAATATAGTTTTGTAACGATTGTCGGTAGATACGATCCGTCAGGTTGGATATTTCCATCTTCCCGATGTCATTCTTTTGTCGTTCGTGTTAATGATCGTTTGGTAAAGTTCTTTCCCCGATTGTCGGCGGAACGATCGTTAATTAGCTGTTTCAAACGACTGTAGTCGCCAGTGTGTACGCAGCATTAGGCTCAAAAAAATTGTAGGAAGTTCATATGAATTTATCTCACGTTGGCCTCAATTCTGGTAGAGTTTTCAAACAAATGACCTAATGTACGGTAATTTACCTCATGAGGTAATGCCATTTATCAATTCTGGTAGGTTTTATTCATGTTTTACCCCATACGGTAAATTATGAGGTAATTTGCCTTAATTTTACTGAAAATAGCTATTCTCATGGAAATTAGGGGGCACGTTAGCACATAATTTACCGATCAGTTTAAGACCTGCCTGTACCTGGAGGTAAAGTCAATTTGTATGCATTTTACAGTTTTTGGTGGAGTTCCTATTCAGGCTGTGTAATAGAAAAGACTAGTGGACATAAAACTCCAAATATTTACTGGATTTTTTTTTTATTTTTTATAGAGGATGCATATAAATATACTTTTCATAGCTTGTTACATAATCAATTACATTCCCCCCCCCCCCCCCCTCAAAAAAACAAACAAACCCCAAATATTCCAAAGACTATCCTAACTTATGGAAGACCATTAAAGACTGCTATTACTTTTTTACTGCATGCTTACTGTGGAAATACTGCACGTTTTACCGAACTTTATGCACTTACTGCATATTTGGAAAGGCAGAAAAATCTTTCAGAATTGCAAAAAAAAAAAAAAAAGGGGGGGGGAAGTTCCGCATGAGGTATTTTACCTACAAATTTTTTTTTACCTCGCATATCTACTAGAATTGAGGCCATTTAACCTTTAACATTATAACAGTTTAAAAAAATCCATCTAAGGTTTTCTGTACCACTTATGTTATCCAACTGTAATAAATCCATCTCTATTTCCTAGGTGGTTTCATTGTAAAAGCTAGGACGTTACTTCTGTGGCATTTCTTTGTTAAAGCTGCTTTCTTTATTTGATTTTATTTCTGCATTTAGGCTACTTACACACTAAGACGTTGCGTTAGGTGCTGCGTTAAGGTCGCATAACGTGCACCTAACGCAATGCATGGTGGTGGTGGCGACAGAGGACGTTAGCAAAGAGCCGCGTTAAGCGGCTTTTTGATGCGTACTATAGTACGCATGCGCTGGTGGAGACCACGTGAGCGGAACACTCCGCATCACGTGGTCCCGCCAGTGACGTCAGCACAGTGCAGTGAATATTAATTAGCCATGTGGCTAATCACTGCGCCTGTGCAAGCAGGCTAACGCGGCAAAGCCGCTCTAACGCTTTAGCATGCTGCACCCTAAGATTGACGTGCAGCGTTACAATGTAACGCAACGTGGGCACTGTGAACAGCCCATTGCAGTTACATTGCTGTGCGTTGGGGAGCGTTACAGGCTGCACTAACGTGCGCCTGTAACGTCTTACTGTGAAAGCAGTCTAAGTATAGAGCAAATTATGTATTTGTTATAACACATGGTTGAACTGTACGCATAAAAATCCAGACTACAGTGCTGTATCTTCAGGCTGTTTTTTTCCTTGCCTAATCCTTTACCTTGTCTACCCAAATCTAGGGCCTTGCCCACCATGTCCAAAAATGGTCACCACCACTTGTTTTTGCAAGAAGGCAAAGCCAATTCCACGTCGATGCAGCACCAAAGATTGGTCTTGTCAGCAGCAATGCGGGAGGACGCTGCTTTGCGGGCAACACAAGTGTGATAATCCATGTCACAAAGGTATTTATCATAATGTACCAGCAAATATGTGAATGGTGTGCACAATGGTGTATGTACAGCCTATCTTAAGTGGATACCCTCTGCCCTGTCGCCAGGCCTGGATTTAGGCACAGTTGTCTTGGCACCCTAGACTTTGCCCTCCATGAACCTACAAACTCCCACCAAACCTGACCGAAAGTGTGCTGGCTGGCCCAGCTGTCGCTTCTCCCTTCGTTCCCTTGCCCATCACAGGTAGCAACAGGCGTCCCTTAGCATTAGGTAGCCAGAGGTATCCTCAGTATTAAGTAGCTAGAGTTGCCCTCAAGTATTAGGTTGCTAGAGGAAACTCAGTATTAAGTACCTACAGGTGCTCCTGACTAAAGGGAGATCTCCTCAGTGGAATGCCAAGAGAAGGGTGAAGTAACCTTTCATTTAAACTAATCAGGACTCTGCATAGGAAGGTGGGAGGGAGGTACTTGGGGAGGGGAATGAGCCGGCGTTCCATCATCAGGTGCCTGTAGGATTGTGCCTACAGTGCCTTATGGTAAATTCGGCCCTGCCTGTCACAGTGTTCAGGAACCTGTTCATACCACCGATGTTGTCCATCCTGCCCACCACTGCACTGCTGACACTGCTGTCAGTCGTTGCAGAACCACAGGGCTCCCTTTGGATTGCAACAGGGAGGATTCTCATTGATCCACCCCTGAACTAGTGGGAATCCTCCTTGGTGTTATAGAGGATTCCCATTGGTCTTTTGCAACCCAGTGGGAACCCTGTGCTTCTGCCAGGACTCTCAGCGCTGGTGCCCAAGCCCAGCAGCGCAAAGGACCCAAATGCTGGTGTAAGATATAGAAGAGAAGTGAGTAGATCCAGAATAGAGAGGGGAAAAAAGCCTAGTGAGAATGGACATTGTCTGTTCTCAGGCTTGCACTGATTCCGTGACATCCACAATGTATGGGAGCTCTGGAAAAATCCTGCATGTCTGGAAAGTGTGCTCTGCTCTAGTTCCCCTTCATTTTAAGTGTCAAGTGTGAATGGATCCTATGCTTAAAGGGGAACCGAGGTAAGAGTTATATGGAGGCTGCCATATTTCCTTTTTAAGCAATACCAGTTGCCTGGCTGTCCTGCTGATCCTCTACCTCTAATACTTTTAGCCATAGACTCTGAACAAGAACTGACAAGATTAGCTGCATGCTTGTTTCTGGTGTTATTCAGCCGCTACTGCAGCCAAATAGTTCATCAGAGCTGCTTGGCAACTGGTATTGTTTAAAAGGAAACCTATATGGCAGCTTCCATATCCCTCTCACTTCGGGTTCACGTTAATATAGGTAGGATCCATTTACACATCTGCTTGCACCCCATTGAATCATTCATTAACCTTTCTGCCATTTTTGCTGCTCTGATATGATCCAAGCGCCTTTTGCAAACATTTGCCACTTTTTTTTTTTTTTTTAAACAAAATACCAATCCAGGTTTGTTGGATAACTTTACGAAGTTAATGCTATAATAAATGTACACTATTATAGAAAATTGGATATGTTTCTTGTAATGTCTTCTTCAGCATTTTGTCTGAGATATAAGCACAGGCAACAAAGCTATGAAGTGTCTAATCATGTGTGTAGTGATGAGGAAACGCCCACCAACGCACTTGCTGAAGGTGACTGTCTATACAGCAACCCTTGCAGCAGCTGCTTCTCTGGCTCATTGAACCCTATTGAGCAGCAGTTCTCAGTGGTTCAGCACTGTTGGTGAACATAGTACAAAGTAAATGAAAACAAAACGATCCTTTTGTACCAAATAATGCATCCACACAGCTCTGTTTATAGGGCTCATATAGGTAACTGCCCTTTCCCAGTGCAGGTTGTGTCATCCACATTCAGAAGGCTTACATGCACTGTATTACATCTAAAACACTCAGATCCTAAAGCTTTCCGATATGTGAATTTGCTTGCTCTAGGAGACTGCCTGCCATGCCCGCGAGTGAGCAAGCAGAGATGTCTCTGTGGAAGAAAAGTTGCTGAACGATTATGTGCAAGTCCAAATTGGCAATGTGAAGTGGTGAGTTCATATAGCTGTAACAATACATCCAGTTGCATTAAACTGTGACTTAAAATGTGTGTTGTGTTGTTGTGGACTTCTTGTGCAGAAAGGTACTGACATCTTGTGTAAAAGTGAAGGCCATATGGATGTCCTTGCCGGCAAGACATTGTGTTGGGGTTTCTTTTTTCTTTATTTCAAGCAATACGGCCCTTATTTAATTCACTTTTTCTCCTAGGAGATAATTTTTCATCTTCTGTTTAAAATAAGTTTTCAGCACTTTGCAATTAAAAAGGTACCAAGAAATAGGTGAAAAAGTACTGTCACAAATCTGTGTGAGGGTGCGTCTTTATGCTTGCTGGTGGCTTAAAGGACTTTGAAGGCCATAAAATGTAGTTTTACTTACCTGGGGCTTCTTACAGCTTCTAGAAGTAATTTGTGTCCCTCACCACAGCTCCGGTCCTCTCCGAGGTCTCGCTGGCAGTCTTTAAGGATCAACGACCCTCGATGGGCCTGGGTCTTCTGTGCATGCGTCGTGTCACCAGGATCGTACTGCATAGGCGCAGTATGCTCCTGATGATTTGGGCGAGTGCTGGCACTCGTATGCGCAGAAGATGCCGAACCCTTGAGGGTCATCAATCCTTAGAGGCTGCTGGCGAGACCTCGGAGAGGACCTGAGCTGCGGCGAGGGACCCAAATGACTTCTAGGGGCTGGAAGAAGCCTCAGGTAAGTAAAAAAGTGACATTTATTTGGTGGCCTCGCAAGTCCTTTAACCACTTCGCATTCAGTCGTTTTCACTTTATGCATCCGAGCAATGTTCACCTCCCATTCATTAGCCTATAACTTTATCACTACTTATCACAATGAACTGATCTAGATCTTGTTTTTTCCGCCACCAATTAGGCTTTCTTTGGGGGGTACATTTTACTAAGAGCCACTTTACTGTAAATGCATTTTAACAGGAAGAATAAGAAAAAAACGAAAAAAATCAATATTTCTCAGTTTTCGGCCATTATAGTTTTAAAATAATACATGCCTCCATAACTAAAACCGATGTATTGTATTTGCCTATTTGTCCCGGTTATTTCACCGTTTAAATTATGTCCCTATCACAATGTATGGCGACAATATTTTATTTGGAAATAAATGTGCATTTTTTTCCGTTTTGCATCCATCACTATTTACAAGCTTATAATTTAAAAAGAATTGAAATATTTCATCTTTACAATGATATTTAAAAAGTTTAGACCCTTAGGTAAATATTTACGTGGTTTTTTTTTTATTGTAATGTTTGTTTTTTTTATTCAACATTTTATGAGGGTATTTTTGGGAAGGTGGGATGTAAATGGTAATTTTTAAATGTAAATATATGTTTATTTTTATTTTTTTTTACATTTAGGTATAGTTTTACTTTTTGGCCTTGGCCACAAGATGGAAGCCATGAGTTTGTTTACGTGACATCACTGTAAGCGTAACCTGTACGCTTAGAGGGACGTAGGAAGCAGAAAAAGCGAAGCTTATGAGAGAAGCTGTCGCTTTTTCTGCAAGGGAGAGGAATCGGTGATCGGGCACCATGGCTAACGAACCGCGGGCCGGGAGCTCGCGATCGGCCGCGAGCGCGCACATGGCCTCCTGGACGTAACTTTTACGTCCAGGAATGGTAAATGGTTTAAAGGCTTTTTTTTTTTTTTACCCTTTTTTCTGTGAATAAATGACTGGAAATTGTAAGCTTTTGTATATTTTATTTTTTGTGACTTATTCAGATAAACAACTTTTTTCTGTGTGTTTTCATCTTACTGTAGGTTTGTAGAAAGACTTTACCATGTGGAAATCACACATGTGAGCAGGTTTGCCATGCTGGACCATGTGGACAGTGCCCACGGTCAGGAAATCGCCTGTGTCCATGTGGGAAAACAAGTATGTTGACTTGTTCTAAGTTCCGTGTAGTTTTGGTATTTTATATCTAACGTGTTAATTTGTTCGGCACAGTATAATTTAGTGTTTTAGAGCAGTGTTTCTCAACATTTTATTGGTATGCACCACCTTTTAAAACCCTGTACTCACCAAGTACACTCTAGCATAGTAAACATTATCACAGGTACCCCTTGACAAATATATATTTAATCGTAGTACATGATAATTGGTTTTAAACAATTTCCAAGCATTTACTATTGCTTTTAATTAGCTAAAATACTAACTTGGTATTGTTTAAATAAGATTTATCATTTTCTAAAACTCTAAATTTGTTGTTCTTGGTTTAGTAGTTCAAGCCAGAGTACCCCCTGGGGAACGCATACCACACGTTGAGAACCTAGGTTTTAGAATATACATTCAGAAACTCAGAAACTTGTCTAAGCAGTTGAAAGTGAAAAAACTGGCTGCAGAGTTTTTTCTTTTTAATCATACTTTGCAAGTCATGTTATTTTTAAAATCTTATTTATAGGTAAATTCCACTAAATAAACAACGATCAGTGCATTATTATTATTATTATTATTTTATTTATATGCATGCAGAGGGGTTTGTGATTCTTACTTAAAACATTACCTTAGTACATTAAGCGCTGTGCAATATATAGGTATAGATTTGAGAGACTGTAACAGGCTAAAAATTGCTTCAAGTCTGTAACCAATTATTCACTGATTCTTCAAATCAGCCGGCAATGAGGCTAGTTCCTAGTTCGTTTTGACTTTTGTTGCTGATGTGGTTTTCTTTTGTCATTTTAAAGCACATCTAAATTTGAACAAAAAAATAGATTTTTATTTACCTGGGGCTTTTTCCAGCTCCCCCCTCGCCGTCCTCAAACCCCCCCCCCCATCTTTCAGGTCTCTGTGTTCTCCAGGTCCCCTGCACTGTGCTGCTGCGCCCTCTGAAAGATCTGTGTCTGGTACACCAGTTGTGGCTACTGTGCATGCGTTGCATTGTCCGTGAACCTCCTTGATGGCGCTCTCATGGCCGGAGCATTCCGCATATGCCCAGTTTGCATAGACTTATAAAGAGATGGTCCTCATGAGAAAGTAATAAAGAGCCAGGGACCCACTAGCGGCACTTTCAGTGCACTTGCTGATCGCTGGCAATCAGCCGGCTATCTGCAGAGCAGTAGGACAGTGGAACCCTATAGAGCTCAGTCCACTACAGCATTGTGATTAGCAGGGCTGTGGAGTCGGAGTTTAGGAGTCTGAGTAATTTGTGGGTTCCTGGAGTTGAAGTTGAAGTTGGTGGTTTTATAAACTGAGGAGTCAGATGATTTTTTATACCTACTCCATAGCCCTGCATGGGCTGTGGAGCGGGAATCAAGGAGACGGAGCAATTTTGGGTACCTGGAGTCGGTGGTTTTATAATATAAACTGAGGAGTCAGATGTTTTTTGTACCAACTCAACAGCCCTGGTGATTAGTATTGAATTGCACACGCCCTGCCTGCAGCATTTTCTGAGCAGTTGCACATGTCTTTAAAATCACTAAGAAAATTGCGTGTTAAAATGTGAAAAAAATCACAAATGCTTAGCAATTTAAATTGCTAATGGGACCTGGCCCAAAGTATTAGAATTCATAGACATCACAATAAACGCATATCAAAGTTGATATTATTCAAAAATCCAGTCTGCTGCTGTATTGGTTGGGTATCCCAGTGGAAGGGGAGAGGTGGCGTTTCTTACTTATTTGTAAAATGAAAGGGGTGATTTTGAATGTGTGGGAAGGGCTAGCTTTGGGTGCAAATTAGGGTTTTGGAAACTGTTAGGGGGGGGGGGGGGCTTAGGGTCTAAAATTTTAGTATTTATAATAATTTATGCCCAGTTTGGTTCAGCTGGATTCGGTAGATGTTTCATTTGAAAGTCAATGCAGTGTTCTTCCCAGAATTTTTTTTTCCAGCCGGGTGGCATGAAAAAGTAGCCGGGTGGGGCGAGATGAGGCCATACAGGGCCCGGTGCTTCTGTGAGCAACTATGCTTACAGCATAGGAGGAGGTGAGCCAATGATCGCCGGGCGGTCACCAAAACTAGCTGGGTGGAGCACCCTGCTAAAAGAGCCTGGGGAGAACACTGCAATCAATGCTCTCCTCATAAAAGGGAGAAAGAGAAGAAGTCCAATGATTGCTCTGCTCACATCACGGCAAAAAAGTGTTAGGACTTTAGGATACTAAACATTTATGAACTTGCCAAATTTTGTATATGTTACGGCCAGAACCCGAAGTTTGGCCAGAACTAGAAGTGGCCGGCCACTTCGGGTTCTGGCCGGCCAATGTGCGAACTGGCCGCTGCGCTGCGGCCAATGTGAGAAATGCAACAATTCCTGTAAAGTTAATGGGATGTTGTGGCCGCAGCGCAGCGGGCAAATGTATCACACATCTTTACTTTATTCAATGACATTAAGCCGACCGGCTTTTTCCCCGCTTTCTCTCTTCCCCTCGCCTCTCTCTCCTCCCCTCGCCTCTCTCTCTTCCTTCTCTTATGGGCAGCCGGGCGGGGGACACGCGTGTCCAGGAGAGTCGTTCGTCGCGGCAGGAGAGCAGAGCGGGGAGGCTGCAGACATCGCTTCTGCCAGCACCCGCTCTGCAAGAACGGCAGGATTCCCCTGCCGCGACGAACGACTCCGGAGGGACACGCGTGTCCCCGCCCGGCTGCCCATAAGAGAAGAAGAGAGAGAGGCGGGGGGAGGAGGAGAGAGAGGCGGGGGGGAGGAGAGAGGCAGAGAAAAAGCCGGGCGGCTTAATGTCATTGAATAAAGTAAAGATGTGTGATACATTTGCCCGCTGCGCTGCGGCCACAACATCCCATTAACCTTACAGGAATTGTTGCATTTCTCACATTGGCCGCAGCGCAGCGGCCAGTTCGCACATTGGCCGGCCAGAACCCGAAGTGGCCGGCCACTTCTAGTTCTGGCCAAACTTCGGGTTCTGGCCGTAACATATATAAAAAGCCCACATATTCCAACATGCAGCAAGATTTTAATACAAAAAAAAGACGGTATTCCAACCTGTAAATGGTATTATTGGAACACCTGTGAAAATCTGTTATAACATTTGAACGTATTGCTTGCCATGTTGTAAGCTCCTTCTTTTTTGCTCAGAGTACACCTTGCCCTGCACAGAAGATGTACCCACTTGCGGTGATAGCTGTGATAAGGTTTTGGAATGTGAATTACACAAGTGTTCCCAGCGCTGCCACAGAGGTCCTTGTGAGACATGCAGGCAGGTGAGTAATCTGGACATCTGCTGAAGGTGAAAGTGTTGTGCCTTAATGAATTCGTGATCATTCAGAATCTCCTTTCTAACATGGAGATAATATTGTGTCACATTTCTGTTGTTTGGTTTTACTTTGTGCAGTCGTCCGTGGATAGGACACATAGGACTGATGACCTTACTGTCAGCCATCTTTGTTGTATATGGATACCCACCTGCTCCCGCTGTGACAGAACCTCTTCCTCACAGATGTCAATTGAGGGAGATGGTGTGGTCAGTGGTGGGTTTATGCGGATACTAGCCTTGCAGGCTTCCCAGAGTGTGCAAAAGATAGCTTTTGATGCCAATAAATCACATAGTTGTTAAAGCGGATCCGAGATGAAAAACTATCTATAACAAGCAACTTGTCTATATATCTTATCTAAAGTTTAGATAGTTTACACAGCAAATCTAGCTGCAAACAGTTTCAACAGTTGATGATTATTTATTCCTGTAATACAGAGAGAGCGGCCATGTTCTGTATGTCACATTACACACAGGCAAGCTGATCTGTATCTCCAACCCTCAGTCTGTGAAAACTTCACTCACCTCTCCTCCTCCCCTCTGCCTCTGATATTTCTGGCTAGTAACCTCCTCCTGTCCAGACTGAGCACCCATAATCCCTTGCTACTAAGGCTCAGAGTGCCAAGGCTCTCTGGAGAAGCTGTGGGCGAGGCTTGTTTAGTTTACAGAGAATTAGAGTATTTAAAAAAAGTATTTGGCTTGAGGAATGCCGTATAAACTATATGAAAGGAACACAATTATGCAATAATTAAAAGTTTATCTCGGATCCACTTTAACCTGACCTCCACTGTTTCAATCAAAGTGAAGGTATCAGTATGTAGTAGCTTTTTAAAATGCATTACACTTGAAGTACACTGAGCTAAGGGGGATATGAACATATTTTGACATATGTTTCATTTTGAACAATGTAGATTGCCTGGCTATCTTGCTAATGCTCTGCTTCTAATACTTTTAGCCATAGACCCTGAACAAGCATGCAGATCAGATGTTTCTGACTGAAGTCTGACTGCATTAGCTGCGTGCTTATTTCCAGAGTGTGATTCAGACACTACTGAGGCCAAAGACAGCAGCTGGACTGTTAGGGAATTGGCATTGTTTAGAGTGAAATAAATATGGCAGCCAGCATATGCCTCCCAGTTCAGGTGTGCTTTAACTTGCATGACGAGAGGAGGCTGGTGGTAGTTAAAACAATTTGAAACTGGACAGAGGCTTTAGGCTCCCTGCACACTGCAAATCCGTTTTGCAATTCCGATTTTCCCTGAGTACAATCAACAGAAAAACGGGGGGAAAACGCAGCATGCAGTAACGATAAAAAATTGGAATCGAATGTAAAAACCGATTAAAAATCGGAATCACGTGCAGGGAGCCTTAAAGTGGTCTGAAACTCAGCATTTCTTCTTTTCTCTAAAAGATTCCTTACAGCCTTGGGCTCCCTGCACACTGCATCTGATTCTGATTTTTAATCTGTTTTTACATCCGATTCAGATATTTAATCGTTACTGCATGCTGCGATTTTTCCTCCGTTTTTCTGTTGATTGTATTCAGGGAAAATCGGAATTGCAAATCTGAAACGAAATCGGAATCGCATGCAGTGTGCAGGGAGCCTTAAACCTACTATCACAAAAAAAAAAAATTATAGCAGAACAGCACTTAAACAACACTTTGTCCTGTCATGGAAAGCCCCTTCAGCTTAGGTTCCGATGCGAAGTGGAGATACCGTATTTTTCGGAGGGCAAGAACCAGAGAAAATAAAAACCTGGTGCGTCTATGGTCCAGGAGCGTCTTGTAGATGTCCCCCCCCCCATTTATTGGGTCTCACCGGTGTCCCTCTGTCCCATCTGCCCCTTTGTATCTCCAGTGTCCTATCTGGCCCCCCCCCCCCCCCCCCCCCCCGTGTCCCCAGTGTCGTCCTGTGTCCCGTTTGCCCCGTCTCCCCTCTGGTCAGTGTCCCATGTCTTACTGGTCCCCTGCGCCCTAATGTGTCCCCTGTGACCTCATGTGTACCTCTGAGATCAGTCTATCCTCCTACCCTGTGTCCTATGTCCCCTGTGCCTCACCGATCCCTTCTGTCCCATCTGCCCCCTATGATCTTGTTTGTGTGTGTTCAGTGTGATCAGACCTGTGATCAGTGATCTCTATTTGAAGCTGTGCCCTGTGTCCCCCTGTACCTCACCGGCCCCCTCTGTCCCTTCAGCCACATGTGTCCTCTTAATAAATTAATTTTCTTACCGCTGCTAAAACAATGCCCCGGGTGTATGGACTTCCGTGCAGCCTCGCTCGCTGGATCCTCCAGGCATCGTGCAGCCCCTATACTTCGCCAGCCACCTCTGTCCCATCAGTCCTCCGAGTAAGTTACAAAGTCCCGGGTGTAGATACCCGAGACCTCCGTGCAGCCATTCAGCGGTTGGTTCGCTCGCTCGATGGAGCCTCCAGACGCTGTGCAGCCAATCAAGGGAAGCGCTGCAAGTGAACCTCTGCTCGTGATTGGCCCATTGACGGAGCCACTGTCCTGCCTCCGAGACCAGCGGCTCCAGTCAGAATGCCAGGCCGCCATGAATGACTTGCAGCGCTCCCACTGATTGGCTGCACAGCATCTGGAGGCTTCAGCGGGCGAGCGAACCGCTGAATGGTTGCACGGAGGTCTCGGGTCTCTACACCCGGGACTTCGTAACTTACTCGGAGGACTGATGGGACAGAGGTGGCTGGCGAAGTATAGGGGCTGCACGATCGAGCTCCATCGAGCGAGGCGCTGAATGGCTGCACGGAGGTCCCGGGTCTCTACACCCAGGACATCATTTTAGTAGCAGTAAGCAGAAATTAACTTACTAGGAGGACTGATGGGATCGAAGGGCCGGTGAGGTACAGGGGGACACCGGGCATGGGGCAGATGTGACAGAGGGGACATGGGGGCCAGTGAGACACTGGAGGACACGAGACACTGGCTAGACGGAAGACAGAGACAAACGCCAGCTAAAGAGGGCAGAGGGGGCACTTATTGCAGGCAACTTCGGAATATAAGACGCACTGACTTTATCCCCCCACTTTTGGGGAAGAAAAAGTGCGTCTTATAGTCCGGAAGATACGGTAAGTCTTTTGTTTGCAATCCTCAGTTGTTATATTGTGTGTAACAACTGAAAACGTGCTCTCTGTGAAGCTCTCTGTACTTCAAGCATGCACACAGTTCAGAACAGCTCACTGGAAGATTTTTAATATATAATAAAAAGCAGCTTGAATAAAAGACAGTTGCGGCTTTTGGAGCAGATTACCTGTACCTGGGAACTTATTTGTAAACAGACAATATTACTTGTGCACACAAGCAAATATGATAACTGTATGGGTAATAAAAAGTAGGAAAACAGATTTTTATTGAATGTTATGTCAGATTCAGACCACTTTAAAGTGAACCAGAGGAGAAAATAATCTGATGAGGTCAATTGGACCTATTGTTCTACTCCTAAAATTAACTAAAATATAAAATAAAATCCCATGGTTTTATTTTATATTTGAACAATTACAAAATGTATTGAATGCTTTATTGTCTCTGCTTAACGGCAGTTTATTAAGTGTCCCAGAGTTAAAGAACCCGAACTATTGACCTTCTCTATCTCTCCCCTACCCTCAGACATTGTATGCTGCCAGGAAAACTTTTATGGCTGTAATTTGTTCTTGACAAATTACAGCCATAAAAGTGACTGGTTATTAATGTTTAGCACTGCACAAACACGTGTTTATCTCATCACATCATTGTCTGCCTTGGAATCAATACATTTAAACAAAATACTTGTATTACTTAAAATTGCAACACCACATTTCTTATGAGTGGAGAATAGAAGTTCATACTGACCCAGTCTCTAATTAGTTTTTCATTCTCTTGCTGGTTAAGATGTGTTTCTTGGATTAAAACATTGCCCGAGTGGATAGCCTCTGGATATGTCACAATGCTGGCTCTTTTTACCTCATTATATAAACCGTTAACATTCAAAGAGGATATTACAACATAAACCATCAAAATATCAAAAAGCACTGTTTTATTGGCACGTTTATAAAGCTTCCTCGGGGGATACACAAATATGTGCTCCGTGGTAAATTAACATTGGGAGACGAGTCTTCTGATGGGTTTTGGGTTCAGAGACGCAACAGAAATTTGAGAAACTTACGGTAGTTGGAGATGTAGATATTTTCTTCATTAGCATATTAAGTTTCAGTACAGCCTCATGTAGAGCAAAGCCTCAAATTAGATTCAGGCTACTGCTACAGAGTACTCTGAATCTAATTTGAGGCTTTGCTGATCGAAGGGAAATGTTTTTACTTGACTTGAACAGTAATCAAATGTAAATTGGCAGCATTTTATTTTGATTCTGTTTAACTACTTTAGCCTTTTGGACATATCTGCTACGTCTAAAAGGCTGCAGCTGTGATGCTACGCGCTCCTGCGGCCGATTGCACGCACGTCCGCGCGCTCCTATGCCAACGCCCGTTAGCCCGAAGATCAATGAATGGGAAAACAGTTCCCATTCATTGATCTAAGTCCCCGTTAGAAGGACCGACAGCTTCTATTAGAAGCCACAATCTTTCTAAACAAAAAGAGAAAAGTTTCCTGTCCTCCCTATACTACCTGGAAGCAAGAGCACTTGCTTACAGGAAGGAAAAAAAAATTACTGCTGCCATCTTGTTGCCAAATAGTAAAACTGCATCTTCATACTTTTTTAAAAAATAAAATCACAAACAATTACATTTAAAATTAACTATTTACCACCCACACTACCCCAAAAAAATACCCAAATAAATGTTTTAACTAAAATGACAATGGACCCCCCCCCCCCCCCCAAAAAAAAAAAAACATAAATAGTTACCTAAGGGTCTGAACTTTTTAAATATGCTTGTCAACAGGGTATATTACTAATATTTTTTTTTAATTATAAGCTTGTAAATCAGGGGTCAGGAACCTTTTTGGCTGAGAGAACCATAAGCGCCACATATTTTAAAATGTAATTCGGTGAGAGCCATACAATATGTTTCAAACTGAAACAGTAGGCCTCACGTCCTTGTTGCCATGGTAAAGTGTATACTGTTGATCCGCCGAGCAGCGGAAGTGTCAGACACATCTTCAGCTTCTCTTGGGTTTCAGCAACATCAGCAATTTCCCTGAGAGCCAGACAGGAGAAATGCCGACTAACAGCGTGTACAGTTAGCTAGCTCAGTGTTTCTCAACTTTTTCGAGCCAAGTACCCCCTATCGCAATTCAGTTTGAGCCAAGTACCCCCTACCGAGTGCCGCGCGCACGTGTGTGTGTGTGTGTGTGTGTGTGTGTGTGTGTGTGTGTGTGTGTGTGTGTGTGTGTGTGTGTGTGTGTGTGTGTGTGTGTACACCCCCCAGGTATTGGTGCCCCCAGTATAGATAGCGAGGTATAGGTGCCTGCTCCAGTATAGGTGCCCTCAGTATAGCTAGGTATAGGTGGCCCCAATATAGCTAGTTATAGGTGCCCCCAGTATAGCCAGGTATAGGTGTCCTCAGTATAGCTAGGCATGGGTGCCCCCAGTATAGCCAGGCATGGGTGCCCCAGTACATCTAGGTATGGGTGCCCCCAGTATAGCCAGCCATGGGTGCCCCCAGTATTGCTAGGTATGGGTGCCTCCAGTATAGCCAGGCATGTGTGCCTCCAGTATAGCTAGGTATAGGTGCCCCCAGTATAGCTAGGTATGGGTGCCCCCCAGTATAGGTGCCCTCAGTATAGCTAGGTATAGGTGGCCCCAGTATAGCTAGGTATAAGTGCCCCCCAGGATAGGTGGCCCCAGTATAGCTAGGTATAGGTGCCCTCAGTATAGCAAGGTATAGGTGGCCCCAGTATAGCTAGGCATAGGTTCCCCCAGGTATAGGTGCCTTCAGTATAGCTAAGTATAGGTGGCCCAAGTATAGCTAGGTATAGGTGCCCCAGTATAGCTAGGTATGGGTGCCCCCCAGTATAGGTGCCCTCAGTATAGCTAGGTATAGGTGGCCCCAGTATAGCTAGGTATAAGTGCCCCCCAGGATAGGTGGCCCTAGTATAGCTAGGAATAGGTGCCCTCAGTATAGCAAGGTATAGGTGCCCTCAGTATAGCTAAGTATAGGTGGCCCAAGTATAGCTAGGTATAGGTGCCCCCAGTTCAGCTAGGTATGGGTGCCCCTAGTATAGCCAGGCATGGGTGCCTCCAGTATAGATATGTATAGGTGCCCCCAAATACAGCTAGGTGTGGGTGCCCCCCAGTATAGCCAGGCATGGGTGCCCCAAGTATAGCCAGGAGGGGGACGCAGCGCATGAGGGGAGCGATGCCCACACATAGCGGCGGGGAGGGGGGTCCACTCCCTCCCTCACCTGGGCTCCCCCATCAGCGCTTTCCCCCCTCCGACACATTACAGCGGCATGGTGAAAGGAACGCAAACTTCTGCGTTCCACGCTGGAGGTCCAATCTTCTTTGAGCCTGACGCAACTTCCTGATAAACAGGAAGCAGCGTCATCGCTAACAGAGAAGAATCTCCGGCGTGGAACGCGGAAGTAAGTCCACGTTCCTTTTACCATGCCGCCAGTGTTAATGTGTCGGAGGGGGGAAGCGCTGACGGGGGAGCCCAGGTGAGGGAGGGGGGAGTGGACCCCCTCCCCGCCGCTATGTGTGGGCATGCTCCCCCGTTTTGCACTGAGTCCCCCTCCTGGCTGCGTACCCCCGGCTGGGGTCTCGCGTACCCCCTGGGGTCCGCGAACCACGTGTTGAGAAACACTGAGCTAGCTGACTTGGAGGTTGATTCACTTTGTAGGATGAGATCCCCAATCAAAGTGCGGGGATCTTGTTCTACAAAGTCACTGGACCTGACAGGGTCCAGAGTGGGACAATTGGAGCAGCTGTTCATTTTTGGGGGAAGCGCGAGTAAGTTAGTAGTACATGCTACAGTAGTAGCATGCACTACTTTGACAATTTTACTTGCGCTACCACACTAAGCTGCGCTGCTTGAGCAGTGTAGCTTAGTGAATCGACCCCTACTGATTCGTCTGTGAGCCAGATGTAGCCTTCATAAGAGCCACATCTGGCTCCCGAGCCATAGGTTACCTACCCCTGTTGTAAAAGGACGCAAAACTATAAAAATGCACCTTTATTTCCAAATAAAATATTGGCGCCATACATTGTGATAGGAACATAATTTAAATGGTGTAATAACCTGGACAAATAGGCAAATATAATATGTGGGTTTTAAGTATGGTAGCAGGTATTATTTTAAGCTATACTGGCCAAAGACTGAGAAATAATAATTTTTTTTCTTAAAATTCCCATTAAAATGCATTTAGGAAAAAATAATTTTTAGCAAAATGTACCAGCCAAAGAAAGCCTAATTGGTGGCGGAAAAAAAACAAGATATAGACCAATTAATTGTGATAAGTAGTGATAAAGTTATTGGCGACTGAATGGGAGGTAAAAAATTGCTCGGATGCATAAGGTGAAAAACGACTGAAGGCTGAACTGGTTAAGAGGGTTCTTCACTAGTGTAAAGCAGGGCTGTGGAGTCGGAGCAATTTTAGGTGCCTGGAGTCGGGAAAAATGCACCGACTCCAACACCGACTCCTAATGAATTTAAACTGTAATTAAAATAGAAAATATGGTAAAATGTTCTATTTCTCAGATAATAGTCATCATAAATAATTTATATGTACAGTAATAGCTGTGCTTAGTCCACAAAAATGAAATAAACCAATCAAAATGAGTTACTTGTGCTGCTTCAATAAAGCAGTCCCCGTATTTTAAAAGTCAGATGTACACATCTGATTGTGACTGTACAGTATATATGATGTAAGTATGTACAGAGGCGCCAGGAGGATAAAAATTGCTAAAAAGATTAAAATGTGGCGGTGGTGGGCCGGCCACACCAAAACAGACACGATGCTGTTGCTTGAGGTAGTAATAATTTATTCACATACTCCTAAATAAAACTGCAACGCGTTTCACGGGCACAACCTCGCTTCATCAGGCAATAAACAACCGGAGTATCACACAGCTCGGGGTCCAACACAGAGGTGCCAAGTTAATATTGGACCCCGAGCTGTGTGATACTCCGGTTGTTTATTGCCTGCTAAAGCGGGATTGTGCCCGTGAAACGCGTTGCAATTTTATTTAGGAGTATGTGAATAAATTATTACTACCTCAAGCAACAGCATCGTGTCTGTTTTGATGTGGCCGGCCCACCAGAACATTTTAAGCTTTTTAGCAATTTTTATCCTCCTGGCGCCTCTGTACATCCTTATATCAAGTTTTCCACCCTAGGTGGAAGGGGTGGTACACCATTTTTTCTTCTTTCTACAGAGAGTGACATCTTAGCCCTGAGTGGGGACAGGCCTAATCTCCCCACCTGCCTATACAGTGGTTGCCTCAGGGGTAACCCAGGTATGTAAGTGTAATTCTTACAATTTACCATTCCCTCCCTATTTCAGTACATTCTACACTATATTGGGCTCTCGGTCCTCTGTTTGTTTATAGTATATATGATGTGTACACAGGAATCTCTTATATATACTAAATAACATCTATGCTGTAAGAATAAAGCCTGATGTGTAGCCGTGTCACTAATAGAGATGGTCAATGAGATGGAAATAATTCTGCACTGATGCTGGTTTATGCAAATGTATGCACTCTCTTTGCTCATGAAATCAAATAATTTGATAACTTAAATGTAGAAAAAGCGTAGCTGGGCACATCCAGTCTAAAAGTCCATTTATTAGAAAATTCCATAAAATACATACAGTTGCAGTAGGCACATAGGTACTATGGAGAGAGGAACACGTTAGCATCGAGAGCTTTTTCGCACCCAAATTAGAAAACAATTAAAAGGCTCTTGACATTTATATACCTATACATATAATATAATACATATTATGTATTTTGCCTGGATATCTGTTATTTTGGTTTAAAGCACATCTGAGGTGAGAGGGCTACGGAGGCTGACATATTTGTTTACTTTTAAACATTGCAAATTGCCTGGCTGTCCTGCTGATCCTCTGCCTCTAATACTTTTAGCCATAGACCCTGAACAAGCATGCAGTATAGGTGCTCTTACTGAAGTCTGCCTGCATTCGCCGCATGATTGTTTCTGATGAGTGATTCAGACACCACTATAGGAAAGAGATCAGCAGGACTGCCAAGGCAACTTGTATTGTTTAAAAGGGAATACATTTGGCAGCCTCCATATAACCTCAGGTGTCCAATCATTTGGCAACATTTTGTTAACTGTTTTATGTAGGACAACCAAATGTATTCCAGAAGCCTTTTTCCTTATCATGCTGGTGGGAAAATTGCATTTTACAGTGCAAGAACGGATAATTTGATTCAGACAGAATGAGTATGGATAAGGTTTCACTATAACTGATGATGTTAGGAATTCAGTCATCTGTGCTGTATATTTGCCATACAAGTTTGTATTTAGAGAGCAGCGTGTTACAAATGTATTCAGTATGCTGCTATTCACTGTTCACTTGCGCCCCAAAGTGTTGCTTGGGCCGTCCGCATTGAGCAATACCAGACTTGACATTCTTTTAGCTACCCCGCTGAAGGGCCCTGTAGGAAGCCTGGCATGGCTTGACAGGAGGAATAACTGTCTCTGCTGTGAGCACTGTGTGTTGTGTGATCAGCTGTGTACAGATTTAGAAGTGTTTAACTGTATGACTACATTCTTCTGTCATTTAGCCCAAGGGGGCTGGTCTTTGTTCATATTTTAGACCTTAACCATTTTACAGCCATGGACAAGGGTGCTTTACATTATGACGATCAAGGATTAAAACAAAACAAAAAAAAACAAAAAAAAAAAAACAGCTGCAAGCTTGCTTTAAAGAGGAACTGTATACGTATACAAGTACTTGTTTTACTTACATAGCATATGTATTGCACTGTCCACGTTTTGATTTTAGTGAATTTTCTATAGTAAAGAGAAAATCCTTCTGTCTATCTTGAAGCCAATCCTGATGTCATTTCCTTCCTTACTCTCTTCTGCCTGGTTGTGTATGCATTGCCCACCCCTCCCAGTCTTCAGGCACTCCCACCCAGCTCTGCAATAGAAAGTGCATTGTCTCAGCATGAGAAATATTGGCCGATTCGGAGAAGAACAGAGGTGTGGGAGGGGAAAACAGGAGGGAAAGAGGCTTCAGCCAATCAGGCTGCATTAGTTAAGTCTGAGGGGAAATAAAAGAAGCAAAAAAAGATAACCCAGCATGCCCTGCAACTTCCTTTGTGTGGCAGATGTACCAAATAAGAGCCAGGGAAACTTGGGTATGTTGTTTTATGGATTAGAAAACTAAAAGTGATTGTTAACTATTGGATTTCCTGGTTAGCATCCTTATAAAGGTGGCCACTAACAATCCAACTACTAGCGAAAAACCGTTCGAACGATCAGATAATTCTGATTGGGAGAACAACCGTTCACTACACCATCAATGAACCAATCTTTGCTTCCTGTCTATCACAACCAACAAGAAAATCCAAATTTTGGATTGACCAAAATCCAATCGGACGACTATTTTTATAATCATTCGTAATCGATTGTGCCCATCAATGGAGATTATTTACAACCAATCCAATCAGAATTTCTGATCGTTCAAATGATTTTTCGCTAGAAATTGGACCGTTAGTGGCCACCTTTACCTGATCACCACATAAAAATAAAGAATTTATTTTTTTATTTTATGTCCAACAGTTACACTTTAATTAAAGTGGATCCGAGATGAATTTTTACTCATTGAATAATTGTGTTCCTTTCCTACTGTTTATAGGGCATTCCTCAAGCCAAATACTTTTTTTGTTTTTGTCTTAATACTCTAATTCCCTATAAACTAAAGAAGCCACCCCCACAGGTTTTCAGAGAGCCAAGGCACTTTCAGGAGTAGCAAGGGCTCATGGGAGCTCAGTCTGGGCAGGAGGAGGGGCAGGTATTACTAGCCATAGATTTCAGAGGCATAGGGGAGGAGGAGGGCGAATTAGGTTTTTTGCTCAAGATGCAGATAAGCCTGCCTCTGTGTAATATTTACAAACCACATGGCTGCTGTCATTGTATCACAGGAATAAATAATCATATTCTATTAAAGCTGTTTGCAGCTAGATTTGCTGTGTAAACTATCTAAACTTTAGATAAGATATATAGGCAAGTTACTTGTTATAGTTAGTTTTTCATCTTGGATCCGCTTTAAACAGTGCTAATACAAATCAGTCGAGCAGCACTGCAACCCCATGAATGATTTTACAAACGTGCAGATATAGATTCCCTTTTCCACTGAACACAGTAAACTGCAGACATCAGACTTCTAATTGGGCAACTGGTATCTTTAAAGGACTTACGAGCCCAAATAGGTAAAAAAAAAAAGAAGTACCTTAATCACTTTTAAATGCCCTCCGTGCAGTTCCGCCGGGTCCCCGCAGTGTGATAGCCCCCCGTGCCGCTCCCGACCCCACGGACGGGGTCAGGCTCCCCTTCCTCTCCTAAGATGACCGCCGGAGCTGGCCGCGGCTGTGCAGTCCGCATACACGTTAGTGCGGCTGCGCAGCTCTAGGGCCCTCCCCCGATCCACGCACAGTAGCGTGGTTCGGGGGGGGTTAGGCCCTAGAGCTGCGCAGCCGCACTAACGTGTATGTGGACTGCGCAGCCGTGGCCAGCTCCGCCCAGTATATGTAGCCAGAGGTATATGTGCCCAGTATATGTAGTCAGGGGGTATATGTGCCCAGTATATGTAGCCAGGGGGTATATGTGCCCAGTATATGTAGTCAGGGGTATATGTGCCCAGTATATGTAGCCAGAGGTATATGTGCCCAGTATATGTAGCTAGAGGTATATGTGCCCAGTATATGTAGCCAGGGGGTATATGTGCCCAGTATATGTAGTCGGGGTATATGTGCCCAGTATATGTAGCCAGGGGGTATATGTGCCCAGTATATGTAGCCAGGGGGTATATGTGCTCAGTATATGTAGCCAGGGGGTATATGTGCCCAGTATATGTAGCCAGGGGGTAAATGTGCCCAGTATATGTAGCCAGGGGGTAAATGTGCCCAGTATATGTAGACAGGGGGTATATGTGCCCAGTATATGTAGCCAGGGGGTATATGTGCCCAGTATATGTAGTCAGGGGGTATTTGTGCCCAGTATATGTAGTCAGGGGGTATTTGTGCCCAGTATATGTAGTCAGGGGGTATATGTGCCCAGTATATGTAGTCAGGGGGTATATGTGCCCAGTATATGTAGTCAGGGGGTATATGTGCCCAGTATATGTAGCCAGGGGGTATATGTGCCCAGTATATGTAGCCAGGGGGTATATGTGCCCAGTATATGTAGTCAGGGGGTATATGTGGCCAGTATATGTAGTCAGGGGTATATGTGGCCAGTATATGTAGCCAGAGGTATATGTGCCCAGTAAATGTAGCCAGGGGGTATATGTGCCCAGTATATGTAGCCAGGTAGTATATGTGCCCAGTGTATGTAGGCAGGGGTATATGTGCCTAGTATATGTAGTCAGGGGGTATATGTGCCCAGTATATCTATCTAGCCAAGGGGTATATGTGCCCAGTATATGTAGTCAGGGGTATATGTCCCCAGAATAATTAGTCATGTTTCCCCTCAGCATGAGGGGAGCAGCGGGGTGGAAGGAGAGCTGTGAGCAGCGTTGTGGGAGGGCGGACATCTCCCCCCACCCCCCTCACCTTGGGGCTCTTCTTCCCTCGCTCTCCCCTCCAGAAGTAATGTGCGGGCAGCCGGCAGCGGGCGGGACTTGCCTCTCCTCGTCGTCGGAACACCGGATCTGTTCACACTTGTATTTTGGCATGCAAACGGACTGGATCCGGATCAGGACCGGATCCGGATCGGAACCGTACGGTTCCGATCCGGTCCGTTTGCATCAGGCTGCCATCCGGATCCGTGTGGTAAAAATAGCGAAAAAGATGACCGCCGGAGCTGGCCGCGGCTGTGCAGTCCGCATACACGTTAGTGCGGCTGCGCAGCTCTAGGGCCCTCCCCCCGATCCACGCACAGTAGCGTGGTTCGGGGGGGGTTAGGCCCTAGAGCTGCGCAGCCGCACTAACGTGTATGTGGACTGCGCAGCCGTGGCCAGCTCCGCCCAGTATATGTAGCCAGAGGTATATGTGCCCAGTATATGTAGTCAGGGGGTATATGTGCCCAGTATATGTAGCCAGGGGGTATATGTGCCCAGTATATGTAGTCAGGGGTATATGTGCCCAGTATATGTAGCCAGAGGTATATGTGCCCAGTATATGTAGCTAGAGGTATATGTGCCCAGTATATGTAGCCAGGGGGTATATGTGCCCAGTATATGTAGTCGGGGTATATGTGCCCAGTATATGTAGCCAGGGGGTATATGTGCCCAGTATATGTAGCCAGGGGGTATATGTGCTCAGTATATGTAGCCAGGGGGTATATGTGCCCAGTATATGTAGCCAGGGGGTAAATGTGCCCAGTATATGTAGCCAGGGGGTAAATGTGCCCAGTATATGTAGACAGGGGGTATATGTGCCCAGTATATGTAGTCAGGGGGTATATGTGGCCAGTATATGTAGTCAGGGGTATATGTGGCCAGTATATGTAGCCAGAGGTATATGTGCCCAGTAAATGTAGCCAGGGGGTATATGTGCCCAGTATATGTAGCCAGGTAGTATATGTGCCCAGTGTATGTAGGCAGGGGTATATGTGCCTAGTATATGTAGTCAGGGGGTATATGTGCCCAGTATATCTATCTAGCCAAGGGGTATATGTGCCCAGTATATGTAGTCAGGGGTATATGTCCCCAGAATAATTAGTCATGTTTCCCCTCAGCATGAGGGGAGCAGCGGGGTGGAAGGAGAGCTGTGAGCAGCGTTGTGGGAGGGCGGACATCTCCCCCCACCCCCCTCACCTTGGGGCTCTCCTTCCCTCGCTCTCCCCTCCAGAAGTAATGTGCGGGCAGCCAGCAGCGGGCGGGACTTGCCTCTCCTCGTCGTCGGAACACCGGATCTGTTCACACTTGTATTTTGGCATGCAAACGGACTGGATCCGGATCAGGACCGGATCCGGATCGGAACCGTACGGTTCCGATCCGGTCCGTTTGCATCAGGCTGCCATCCGGATCCGTGTGGTAAAAATAGCGAAATTACTATTAAAACTGTTGGGGTCAGCAGAAGGGGCACCTGTAGAATCAGGTTCCTCCGCTGTTTAGGCCTCACCTCCACCTCCGACATACTGCTAAACAGCTCCAGCACGTTAGTCACTGCTGCTCCACTCCAGGAATGCTGGGCCCATGTGTCCCCATCCGAAATGGCCGCTAGAATACGCATAGGAAGTGGGGTAGAACGTCAGGTGTTTGGATCCAGTGTGTTCTGTGCTTTCCGTTCCCCATTGGTTTCTATTTCCGGATGGTGCATTGGTTTCTATTTCCGGATGGTGCAGTCAGGCTCCGGTCCGGGTGTGTGGGCCGGATGATCCGGACCCGAAAAATAGCGCATGTTGCAAAAGTGTCCGGAGTCCGGATCTGATCCGGCTCCGTTCTGTAAGGAACGGACGCATGTGAACGTCCGCATAGACTTTGCATTGCTATGCGGAACGTACGTTCCGTTAGTACAGTATACGGTCCGGATCCGATCAGGCGAATCCGGACAGCGAACGCTAATGTGAACCGGGCCTAAGTCCCGCCGGCTGCCCGCACATTACTTCTGGAGGGGAGAGCGAGGGAAGGAGAGCCCCAAGGTGAGGGGGGGGGGGGGGGGAGAGATGTCTGCCCTCCCCCACCACTGCTCACAGCTCTCCTTCCACTCCGCTGCTCCCCTCCACAAGTGCCAGGGGGGACGGCGTCCACCCTCGGGAAATAGTAAGTGGACGCCGTCCCCCCGCGTGGTGCCCTTTCCAAGGTCGTAGATCCAATCGTGTCTTACTACTAATGGAAAGTGAAATTTGTTTTGATCGTCTTGAAATCCATGGATCCAGGATGTGTGAAGAAATCATTCAGAAAATAAAATAGATAGGAAAATACTTTGCAATGGTTGACACATTCTTAAATTGCATAGATATTGGTCTTTGTGCTTTTGACGCTGAGTAATCTTAAACAACTTATAAGTCTTCTATTTTGTCTTTTATAGGAGGTTGAAAAGCAATGCCGTTGTGGAAAACACACGAGGCAGATGCCCTGTCATAAACCTTATTTATGCGAAACCAAATGCCCCAAAACTCGGGACTGCCAGAGACATCAGTGCAAGAGAAAGGTGAGAATGATATGGGATTAAGAGACAGTGGGGAAGTATTGGATGAGTTGTGTGTGTGTGTGTGTGTGTGTGTGTGTGTGTGTGTGTGTGTGTGTGTGTGTGTGTACATGTATATATGTATATATTTAAACTTCAGGCAGCAATAGGGGTGCAGGGCGGCAGCAGCATCGGGTACCCTGATCCAGAGGGTCCTACTAAGAGCCCTCCTTCCAACTCTGCATTAGCTCTTCAGTGGAACTACGCTGGTAATGATAACCTCTATATGATTTTTGAATAGTGGTAATCGTTAAAGGTTTGTTCCCCTATTCTGCTTACACCTCTTTACAGGTTTGGCAGGTTTTGGTGCCTCATAACAATTCTGTATAGAGTGCTGGAGGGAGTCCATTGGAAAATACACACTAAGACCCATAGTTTCTTAGCTACACCACTAAGAAGTGTGCAATAAATGAGCCTATACTATTTATTTATAATTTATTTATTTTATTTATAAAGCACCAACATATTACGCAGCGCTGTACATTAAGGTTACAGACAATATTTAGGGGTGACATACAGCAATAAGACAATACAAAACCAGATCATGCACTAGGTTTTATCTAAATCACCATTGGCTGCTAGTCATCAGAATTTGTTTTATTTGCCAAGTACTGGGAATCATACAAGGAATTATTTTTTGGCACAAACAGCATAGCAGACAAACATGGACAAGGGATGGTAACATCAGAACACATGATATTTGTATAATTACAATTTAATGTTCAAGGTGGGATGCTTAGTATTTTAAATGTTACACAGCATTCTGGATTGCTGAAAGTGAAGGGGGGGGGGGGGGGGGGGGCTCTGAGGACCAGAACTGCTTGTGGGAAGAAAGAGTTCCTGTGCCTGAACCCATCTGGTCCTGGAGGGGTGACCAAATGATCTTCTCAGCAATTTTGATGACTCTGAAGCTTGAGCTTGTCTCTGGTGAAGGCACCCAAATACCATATGGTGATGGAGGAGAAGAGACTCAACTCAATGGTGGCGGAGTAGAAATGAGTGAGGAGTGCGCAAGGCATGCCAAACTTTTTTTAGCTGATGTTGAAGTACACTACTGCAGAAGACTTCCAGCCTTAAAGAAGTGCTGCACCAGCACAGGGATGTCCTTTTTCCTTGCCAATTAGTCATACTTCTCCTCACGCATAACTTCAGTCCCATAACCCTAAACATCATGTAATACCTTTAACTCCACATTCCACCCCCCACTTCCATCTTCAACCACACTGATCATCTGAAGACTTAGCATCATACTTTATTAACAAAATGAAAACAATACAGAACATCTTGAAAATGCCACCCTTTTCACCAGTTCAGTGGCCTCCCAAATCATCGACCTCTTTTCCTGTATTTACCTTTTTTTCAGGGTCTATGGCTAAAAATATTAGAGGCAGAGTATTAGTAGGACTGCCAGGCAACTGGTATGGCTTAAAATGATATAAATATGTCAGCCTCCATAGCCTTCAGGTTCCCTTTAACTTTTAGCTCAACTGCTTAACGCTACGTGACCAAACCTTTCAAACCTTTTTTCGCTGAATTTTCACACAAAAAAAGTAAAATTTGGATACTCCATTAACTAAGTTGGCACTTAGATTTGTGCCTGGATGAATGTTACAATTTTTTTCTCCATGCTGTATATAGAATATAATTTGTTTCCATGGTATCCAGCCTTGATGGCCATCATCACTGCCTGGTAAACCAAAGTCGGCAAGTAAGATATTAGAGTGTTTGTTTTGCCCTCGTTTCACCAAGTTCTGTATAAACTTGTGTTATGGGTTTTTCTGCACCACATATGTTTTACCTGAAGTCTGTTGTGCTGTATTAATCATTACATGGTCACAGATGCCCAGGATTGATGAGTTTGAAACGGTAGACTCTTATTACATAAGCCAAATGGAAGCCAAGAGCTCTAATAACAGCACATTGCTTCCCATGTTCCTCAATCTCTCATCTAATGATACACATTGAAAAGTACTCACATCAGTATCCATTTACCACTCGCTGAGAGCCTTGAACACTGTTTGTAGAAGTCGCACATCATTTTCAAATAATTCCTTTCTAATAAAGCCATAGAACAGCCGGCGCTTTAATGACTTTCAAGATGTTTTCCTGTGCATCTGGCTACTATGTTCTTCTTTTTTCTTTTTCATTATTTGTAAACCAACTGCACAGCATATTCTGAAAGGTTTTCCATATCTCCATTACCATCTACTTCTGTAGGTTTAGGTTTGTTTACAGATCATTACATGGCGGCATGCTTGATGTGCCAGAAACTAATGTTATATTATGTGCTATTTGATGTGTTGACTACAGATATTTTTTTCCCATAAACCCTAGCTCCAACCATTTCTTATGTTTTCTGTCAAAAGTCATGCAGCATTTGGATTTATATTCTCGCTACTGCAAAGGACACAGACACATTGGACATGGGTGAATGATCCTCTAGTTCAAATTGGGTCCGTCAACATGTCCATTTGTCAATTGCGTCAAATGGTCCGTTGTCTGGCGCAGTGTGAACCTAGCCTAAGGGCTTGTTCACACTAAGAGCAATTTCACACTAGCGCTGGTGATTTTAAATATTGCCATAAAAGCACTAGTGCAATGGTCGCTTATGTGAGTGTTCTCACATATGCGATGAGCTTTCTATCCTATCGCAAATGCAGCTCCTATAACATTTTCTGAGCATTTGCAATTCAATAGAAAGTATAGGGAAATGGCAAAGCTCTTGAAAAGTCACTTTGAATTCGATTTCCTGAGCGCTTTCATGAATAAATACATTGACCCGGAAATTAATAAATACAAAGCGTTCACTTCCTGACTGATGCCAGAAAGTGAAAAAATCATCGCTGCACAAAAGCGCTTTAGGAAGTGCTTATAAAAGTGCTTTTCTAAGCGAAAATCGCTCAGAAATTGCTTGGAAAAGTGCTTGAAAAATAGCCTTATAAATCGCTCAGTGCTTACGTTAGCGCTGTCGATTTATAATGTGAACAAGGCCTAAGTGTATAAGTTAAATATAATTGGCTGTTCTTTCCTACATTTGTACCATGGATGGTTCCCAGCGATCGCATTTTCTGATCTCAGGGAACCCCAACATTAGTAGGCGGAGCAGTGATTTATTTTGGAGAAGGCATGATTGTTTAAAGTGGGTGTGGCTACCCCCTTTTTTAAAACTATAACAGTTTTCTTGTTTAGCCCCTATTCCCTGTTATAGTAGCCTGCTTTAGTATTTCTTATTATAGCTTCACCAATTATAGTGCTCTTTATTATACTACCCCTTACTACAATACCATTCATTGTACTGCCTCCCTCTTTTAATGCTTTTTGTTACTTTACTCAAATCCACCTTGGCTAACTTTTTATGTTACCCCCTCTTCCCCCATTGTAGTGTGCTTTTATTATGCTTCCCATACCATTTTGACATTTAGATTTTTGCCTAGTTACCATTCCTGTGACTTGAGTTACACTTTTGAAGTGAACTTAAATTCTAGATGTCTTTCTTTAAAACCACTTAACGACCAGCTAACGCCCATAGGCGTCAGCAGGTCTTAAGTGGGTTACCATGGAAACGGCCGCCCTTTCCATGTCAGTTCACGGAGGGTGTCTCCGTGAACAGCCGGAGAGCCGCCGATCGCGGCTCGCCGGCAAAATGTAAACACGCGGGGAAGAAATCCCCGCTGTTTACATCATACGGCGCTGCTGCGCAGCAGCGCCGTAAGGCAGATCGTCGATCCCCGGCCTCTGATTGGCCGGGGATCGCCGGCATCTGATAGGCGGAAGCCTATCCTTCAATGCGCAGGACGGAACTCCGTCCTGCGCATTACGGAGAGAGGGAGGGAGGTAAGGAGGCAGAGGGCGGAAATGGCTGCGGAGGGGGGCTTTGAGGAGCCCCCCCCCCCGCAAAACGCAGGTGGCCGGCGGCGATCAGATCCCCCCGGCAGGACATCCCCCTAGTGGGGAAAAAAGGGGGGAAGTCTGGTCGCCCTGGCTTCAAAGCAATCTGTGCGGTGGGCTGGAGAGCCCACGCAGCACAGATCGGGCCAGCATAGGCTGGTCCTTAAGTGGTTAAGGGAGCCTGAACTGACATGTGTCATGAGATAAACAAGTGTATGTACAGTGTCATTCCTGCATAGATATATAGGGTGTGTTCCATTTTTCCCTGCCTCACTGTATAGGTTAAGAATTCAGGAATGCAAATGTTTCCCTCCAGTTGACCAATTAAGACTATAGCATAACTCTTACTGATAATTATGAGACATTAATCTTTCTTAGAGAATTACTTTTGAGTGTAGAGAATAGGGAATTGGCTCTGGAAAACACTAAAATACTGTGTCATTAAGGTGAGGCAATAACATTAAACCTGTTTTCGTTTTCTTTTTCATTTTTTTTCAACATAACAGAAAAAGAAACATAGTGATCATACCGGAGTCAAGTCCAGTTAATAAATTCAGCACAGCAAAACAATGTGAAAAGGGGGAAAGGCAGTAAAACAGAATGTATAAAAAATATCCAACCATCACTGGCAAACAGAGGGGGCTATTCCGGGTGTCTTGAACCACCCCCCCCCCCCCCCGCACTGAGCTGTGTATTCAGCCAGGGAAGCCCGCATAAAATAAAATATAAACAGCCTCATTTTCCCTCCCTTCTTACTTCTGGTGCCTCCCTCCAGCTAATAGAAAGAGAGGCAGCTGAGCTTCCCCCAGATCCCCACAAGTAGATGCAGCCTGCAGTGAGAGAATGTTGATTCTCGAGTCCCCCACTCTCCACAGCACAGAAGTGTCAGACATGATGCAATTAGAGGGCAGGCAAGCTGGTAAATATGCACAGCATGATGCAGAGCTTGCCTGGACTCAGGGTCCGTGGGCAAACATCTGTCTGGTCTCTCCCTATTGTTATAATGACTGCATGTGTGGATAAGGTGTTAAACAAGTTGAAAAGTTTTTGCCAGTCCCTAGACTCCAGGAGGGCTTCTTTCTGACTTGTGTGAGAGACTGACAGGGACAGGAGTCCGATTACAGGCAAGTAACCTGTCTGATGTGGGACTGCAATACAGATAAGTTCTCTGCTCCATCTCAGGCTATTCTCAATTTCTCCACTTCTCCTCTCTCTGGGCTAGTGCAACGCCAAAATGACAATAGCAATGGCTAGCTATTTGTGAGTGTGATTTTGTGAAGCGATTTTCACAGCGATTTTTGAATAAATCGCTCAAAAACATGCTACATGCAGTATACCTGCGATTTTGAAAAAGTCACAACGCTGCTGTGGGAACACCCTCATAGGGTAACATTAGCCAAGCGCCTTTCAAATCACTGTTGATTTGAAAAACGCTCAGAAGCACTCTTGGTGTGCACCAGCTTCCTTCATTCACCTTTGTTTCCCTCTTCCCCTAGAGCTGGCTGTGTCTTCTTGTCATACAGGAAAGCTAAATAAAAGTGCAATCCTGGTGAGGCAAAATATTATTATTTAGTATTTATATAGCGCCGCCATCTTCCGCAGATGCATATATCCCTGCATCATATGGGTATCGCTTGCGCTATGTGACACTATGTGGCATATTCCACTGAATTGTCCAAACTAAATCTCCCGTTCCTCTCTCGGGGAGTTGTTCCAGCGCTGTACCCCGTTCAAATTTGCTGCTACCAGAAGCCCTCAGAAACACTTGTGTCCTTGAGTACTTCCAAAGATAAGCAGCTCAGTAATACTCCTGCGCACTTTTGTGCATGGGCAGTATGGAGCCACCTGTATTCGGAAGCACTCGGGGACATAAGTGCTTCTGGACCTTTCAGGAATCCCCCCCTTAAAAATCCTGCGTTTGCCCCTGAACCATGCTAAACACTTCACATGACCTTAAGAAGAGCATAAAAATAGTATGAAGACCGCAAAACCTTTTATTTGCTCTGGATGTTGTTAATAGTTTGTGCAGTTGGGGGTTGGACTAAGAACCATTACTTACCTACGTGTTGCTGCTCCTCTTGCCCTGGCCTATATGACATGCGTCCTCTTCTTCACCCATCTGTCAGCTTCTGCCAACTTTTCTTAGTTCCAGTGGGGGTCCCACACAGGCATTCATTATGTAGCCAGCACCAATGAAAGGATTACTTCAGTGACATGCTATGACTCCAACCATCTGTGCACACTCAGATGTCTTCAATGTAGAATCCAAAACGAGTCAGCGCCGTCTTTAGTATTTAGTCTCTAGTATTTAATTTGGTAAAAACTTTATTTGGTAAAAAGGTTAAAACGGCATGATTTTTCTAGCCATACAGCGACCGCTCCACTGTTTCGGGCTATCTGCTCTTTTTCAAGCCACAAAGCATAACATCCACAGTTACCTAAACCACAGCATCAGTTTAAATAGTGAGATCTTACACAAAGAACCCATCAGGTGGCCAGAAGCTAGCCAATCAGGAGCATGCAGTGTCCAGCGGACCTGATGTGGATCTTAATCCTTCAATATGTAAAACATAGTGTATCCACGCTCCTTAAAGAGAAACTCCAACCTAGAATTGAACTTTATCCCAATCAGTAGCTGATGCCCCCTTTTACATGAGAAATATGATTTTCACAAACAGACCATCAGGGGGCGCTGTATGACTGATTTTGTGCTGAAACCTTTCCCACAAGAAGCTCTGAATACAGTGGTACTCTGGGCAAACTGCCACAATGTAACAATGTTCACAGACAGGAAATGGCTGTTTACAGCTGTCTGTAACAGCCAGAAAAGCTAGAAACAGCTACATAACCTGCCCACAGTAACAATGTCACCATGTAATACATGTCAGAATGTGAATCTGGGAGAGGAAAGATTTTACAATGAGCAAACACTGACTAAATCATTTATACATAATTATGGTAAAAAATGAAGCACTTTTTTTACTACATTATTTTCACTGGAGTTCCTTTTTAAGTGATTAACCACTTCACCCCCCAGTGCTAAATTTCTCCGTCCCTCTGCGCACCGCTTCACCCCCAGGGACGGAGAAAGGCGCACTTGTTTGTTTACTGGCTGGGAGTGGGCGGGGAACTCTCGCGCACACTCCAGCCAGCCCGCACAGCAGGTTACTAATTGGATGTTAGGAACAAGCGTTCCTAAATCCAATTAGCCTCGCCGATTGCGAGTAGAATGAAGACGGCTTCAAACAAATGCCGTCTTCATTCAAAACAATGCAAGGTAAACAAACTTGCAGCCCGCGATCGCGCGCCCCCGCGACCCGCGCGCGCGCACACACCCCGGCTCTGCAGTACAATGATTGGTTATGGGGACTCTCCAGTCCCCAATAACCAATCATAGTACATCAGTACAGTAATGGAAGCAGCGCTGAAAGGGAAAAATCGCGCTGGTGTTTCAGGGGTAAAACCCCTCAGTTGTGAAATGGTTAACATATGTATGCCTCCTACACAAGAACGCAGTTGCTTAGTAAGATGTCAGAACCGCAAACCGCAGTGACCATACACTTACTGCGGCCCAACAAGTGTGTAAAGGATGGCAAAGACTTCCTCACTCAGCCCCTCCTCCTCACAGAAACTCGCCGCGTCATCAAACACTTGGTATACACCATGTGTGCTGCCTACTAATACATAGCGCTAAGTGGGCATAACAAACACGCCACCCTTATGCATCGTTCCTTAGAAAAAAGTCAAGTCACTAGCCTACAGGGAAATCCAGCCCTAGCTCACCCGCGATGTCTTATTATAAACATTGTAACCAGGTAACTGCGACAATAGGTCTCACAAAGGCACGTGCTTGTGTGGATGTAAGTACAAATGGGAATTACAAATGCTGGCAGAAGCTAACGGTCGGGTGAAGAAGAGACCACATGTCCTACTGGCTGAGGGCATTTCTTTTCTTTTTTTTTAAATCACTGCTCTGTTTACTTTAAACACAAAATAAAATGTTGGCATTCGGAAAAAAGTCCTATTTTCAGACTTGGCAACCCCCATTGCACAGAGACTATATATTCTGTAGCTCTGGCTGAGTCCAGGTTACATAGTTATTTTGGTTGAAAAAAGACATACGTCCATCGAATTCAACCAGTACAAAGTACAACTCCAGCCCATCCCCCACATACCCCTATTGATCCAAAGGAAGGCGAAAAAACCCCCACAAGGCATGGTCCAATTAGCCCCAAAAGGGAAAAATTCCTTCCTGACTCCAGATGGCAATCAGATCAGATCCCTGGATCAACATCATTAGGCTTGCCTTTACGTTAGGGTATACTGTTAATATTGTCAATAATGGATCACCCTATTATGTGAAGAGTTGCTGTTGCCTCTAACCTATGACTAAAAATAGTTGCGAGATGAGAATATCTCAAAGTTTTATAGTTTTTCATTATCTTCTTCTGGACCAGACATGAAATTCCTCAGACTTGATTGATAATGCACATCTTACCCTCAAGCCTTTATTGCTGTATCCAAAATGCAGCCAATCTATAAAGGTATCTAAAGTGAGAGCCTGTTTTATTTAATTAAAATAGATTCAGACATGTCTAGTTATAAATTTGTCCGAGACAGTACATGAGTAGCATTGTGTAATGCAGTATGCTTAACCAAGTTGAGGGTAATTTACTATGTTTTTGTCTTATAAATGCGAAACATATTGATTTTAGGTTTCCTTTATAGTGGTATTTGAGGTAAAACATGTTTTTCCTACATGTTGCGTTCAGTGAGGAAGGATTCGGAACGTTCATTTTTCTCTCTGTAATGACATTTCACACCATTTTTTTATCTCTGGTGCTTGTCACTGGGATAGAAAGTCAAGTGAATTCCAAAATTTGGTGCACGTGACTAGGAACAAGAGAGGGGAAGAAAGTCCTCAGCAGGGCTCCATCTGGTGTCACTTGCCCCACTCTTTGTGTAGCTTTCTTAAAACTTCCTGTCTTGGTGAAGGAATTGAAGGACAGTCTTACTCAGTGGTGCAGATATGAAAACAAGTCTAATATATTTTTTTTTACTCAGAATGAATCCATTTTGCTTTAAAGGGTACCTTAAAGAGAAACTCCGACCAAGAATTGAACTTTATCCCAATCAGTAGCTCAGGGATTTAAAAGATTTTACAATGGGAAACACTGACTAAATCATTTATTTATACATAATTATTGTAAAAATGAAGCACTTTTTTATTACATTGTTTTCACTGGAGTTCCTCTTTAAAGTGTACCTGTAGGGAAAAAAAAAGTGCCCCTATGGTGCACTCATCTCAGGAAGGGAAATACCTCTAGATCATGGAGAAGCTTCCCCAATCCTCCTTTCCTTAGTCTATTCTAGTGCTGAAACAACCAAAGGATAACGTGTCAGAGCTTGTCAACAGTTTGTGCATGCGCACTAGAATGGACCCACTTGGCTTTCTTCAGAAAAGATGATTCCAACCGGGTTCATGCTACTGCACAGACCCAATCATACTCAGCATTTTCCGCCTGAGCGGTACGGCTGCACCTCGGGGGTCTCGGTGCTTGATCGAGCCGCTGGAGGAGGACAGGTGAAGCCTTTTCAGGATCCAGAGGTTTCCCCCTCCCGAGATAAGTATTTTAATGTGCTCATAGCAAACCTCACATGTTTGCTTTAACTGACATGTGACATGAGATCTGCCAATAATTTCTAGCTGCACCCCCTCCTTTTGTGTCACCAACCCCTCCCTCTAGATTGTAAGCCTTTGGCAGGGCCCTCTCCCCTTGTGTATCATACTTGACTGTGGGCACTTTACCCAGAATTTGGAACTTGTAATTTTTACCACTACCACTCCAGTTTATGATCTGGCATTGTACTACTGTCTGCATTGTGTTGTGTATCTTTTTGCTATTACCTGTATTGTTGTATCTATTGGGCTTGATTTACAAAACGGTGCTAACTTTAGCACTGGCCCTTAGCACGTCTAAACTCAGTTGAAATGTGAGAAGTAGTGATCGTGCGCAAAGTACCGCGCGCAAAGTTTTGCGCGCGCACTGCACAGAGCGCTCCGCGCGAAGTGCCCATTAAAGCCTATGGGACTTAGCGCGCGCAAAACTTTGCGCGCGATCTGATTGAGAAATCCGGTGCTAACCTACTTAGCACCCTGGTTAGCGCGCCTTAAGACTTTAGACGTGCTAAGTAGGTTAGCACCTCTTAGTAAATCAAGCCCATTGTCTATTACCTGTATTGTTCTGTCACCCCTGTTATCATTGTCTGTAACCCTATTTATTGTACAGCGCTGCGTAATATGTTGGCGCTATATAAATCTAATAAATAATAATAATGAGATAAACGTGTATGTACAGTGCCAAGCCTACAAAGAACTTGGCTGTGTTAATTTTTTTCACTGTGAGAAATTGGCCAATTTCTATCAATCTAGCAGAATCTAATATAAACTATTCTCCCCGAATCTGATAAAATGATCGAATCATATGGTCGATAGTTTACTTTATTCTCAGTAAGGGCTGATTCACACTTCAAGAACTCTTTAAGCGCTAGAGATTTGAAAAGTTCATGCTAATGCAATGCTATGGGGGATTTTTACAAAATCACATCGCTTCATTGAGAACACACACATAGGATAACATTAGCAAGAGTTTTGTGAACAAGCTCTAATAATTCATTACAGACTTGTGGGTTGTAAAACATCATTTAGCTGAGACAAAACTTTTTTTTAAAAGCTTTTAAATACAAAATAAGACCATGTGATTCCAGGAAAATCCTTTATTTAATGTACAAGGAGGAGTTGGCGATGCACTTGTTTATCTCATCAGTTTATTTTAAGTTCAGGTTTGCAAATTCGAACGGTAATCAGGATGATGCCTGAATATAAACTATGGTGCTGGACAAAATACTTATTTCATGGTTCAAATGTGTCAAACAGATCGGCGACAGAACTGATCTGTCTGAAGATCTGTTCATGGCAACTTGCTCCCATCCTCACAGCCATCTACAACCAGTCACTTCAGGAGGGAAGAGTCCCTGTATGCTTCAAGAGGTCCACCATCATCCCTGTCCCCAAAAAGCAGGGAGTCTCCAACCTCAATAATTTCAGGCCTGTGGCTCTAACATCCATTATCGTGAAGAACCTTGAAAGAGTGGCCCTTTCCATCCTGAAGCTCTTCACCCATAAATATCTGCCTGGAGCTCATCAGAGAACACTTGGACAGATTGAACTCGTATGTCTGAATCCTCCTCTTGGACCCCAGTTCAGCTTTCAATACCATCTGCCCACGCCTACTTCAGGAGGATCTGGGAGTCCACCCGACTCTACGCCACTGGATTTTGGACTTCCTAACAATCGGGTCCCAAAATTCCTCAAGATGGGAGACCTATCCTTGAAACCAAGGTCTACCAACACGGACGCACCACATGGCTGTGTCCTGTCTCCAATGCTGTTTTCCCTTTACACGAACACCTGCACATCCACAGCAGACTCTGTCAAGGTCATTAAATTTGCTGATGACCCCACCGTTGTTGGCTTTGTCACCAAAAACGTTGAGCAGGCCTACTGCCAGCAGGTTGACAGGATATGTCACTGGTGCAGGGAGAACAGATTGGTCCTCAATACAGCCAAAACGGCTGAGAAGATCATAGACTACAGGAAGAATACCCTCACACCTTCTCCAATCCACATTGACAGTACTGAGGTGCCAAGAGTACCCAGTGTCTGCCTCTTGGCCACTACCATCTCCAATGAAGTGAGCTGGAAGGCCAACACTAGCTCCAGTTCGGCATGGTTCAAGAGGTTCTGACAAGATTCTACTCTGCCACCACCGAATCTGTCCTCTGCTCGTCCCTCCTGGTCTGGTACACTGGCTTCTCTGCCAGTGATAGACATAAACTTAAGAGGGTTATCAGATCAGCCAAAAGAATCATCGGGAACCCCCTCCCCCCATTTGACCTCCTCTTCAACACTAGACTGGGCTCTAGAGTGCTGATGATTGTAAATGATCCCACTCACCCAGGCCACCGCTACTTTAGTTGTCTCCCATTAGACCGGAGGTTTGGGGGTTATTGCCACCAGGACTGCAAGGCACAGGATACTGCAACTGCTCTGCACCTTACTGTGTCACCTCTTTGGTGTGTTAGTCTCCACGGTCGGTTATTAGTACTGTATTGTCTTATTGTCTTGCATTGTATATTGTAAATATCATATGATGTGCTGGGCTTTGTATGTGCCAATCCAATTCTGGGCATGACCCAGTCGCGCTTGGAAAAATAAGTGATGCTGACTCTGGTTACCACTGCAGTCCAATTTACTTGGCTTCAATGCTTTACTTATATAGGAAGACACTAGATAGTAGACTACAGATCTTCGAAACCCAGCATTACAGAAGAGACAGTGGGATGTATTCACTAAACTGCTGTAATTAATATAACGTGAGTAAAGTCTTGTGCATAAGTAGAGAGTAATGCATTTAATATAATGTATTGCATTCTGTTCTACTCATCGTACAGTAAGACTTTACGCATGTTATTCTGATTACCGCAGTTTAGTGAATATACCTCAACATGGGAGTAACTACCACCTACCAGGTTCCCCAGAAAAGATGCAGAGAAAATTCGCAGTGGCGGCAGTAAAGGGTTATACATTACCTGCTTCCAGTGATAGGACAGGTGCTTTTCACTCCCCTCTTCAGTGTAGCTCTGCGCTGTGCAGTCAAACACCATGTGACTCAATCATGTGACAGGCAGTGTGGCTGCATGGTGATTGGCTGCCAGGCCTGCAGCTGCACAGAAGAGGAGTGAGGAGGATCTTTCCCCTCTCTGGAAGCAGGTAATGTATAACGCTTCGCTGTTGCCGCTCTGCATTTGCTGACGTAAGCATGGGCTTGGCCACTGTACTGCAGTACAGTTTCAGGCTGTTGGCAGTGTTTTTAAAGCCTAGGTCATCTTTATGTAAAGAAATTATTTGTTTTTAGGATCCTCAGAGAGTTCTTCACTTTTGTTGCCAGCAGTTTAGCCATTACGTGCTGTGTGTTGTTATTTTGATGGGAAAGCAAATTTACACTGTTATACAAGCTGTGCATTTTATCAAAGTGTCATATCTTCAGTGTTGTCCCATGAAAAGCTATAATTAAATATTTACATAAAGATATTGGATGCAAGTTATGCTTTACAGGAGTTTATTATTGAGACTCGATACATTGGGTGACAGTTTGGGGCCAAGTGCTGTACATACCCATTGCTGGCCTATAAGCCAACAGTGGATGCTGTTATGAAGTGGAAGTGGGGGGAATGTTGCAGTGGACAATGGAGGCAGGCGAGGTGGGGAGCAGGGATCCCAAAGTCCTTGGTTGGGCTCTGCTGTTGCTAAAGATCCAACACAATTTGGCCTCTGTTTATAAAAAGCCGTGTGCTTAAAAAAAAATCAGGACGTTAAAATACCACATTTTTGTATTTTAGACTTTTGTGTGCAAATTCTTAAAAATGTACTCAGGGGCGAAAGAAGTTCAGTAATTTACCAAAGCCCATTGGCAAGAAACCTGTTCGGTAACAGCAGAAGAGTGTCTCTGTTGAGGCAAGCGGTTCCCAGCAGTGAAGGCATTACATTAGTAAGAGGCATCCCGACATCTTTAGATGTACATGTTTGTTGTGCTGCCTCTGCTCGCTCTGAATCTATTAGTCTTTCTTAACATTTTATTTAATTGCCACAGCTTCCAGGAACTTTCAGGAGACATTTCAGATGTCATGCTGGGGTAATTTCCCCACTAGCTCCTCCGCATCTTCCAAAAGGAACCTAAGGGGTTAAACGGCCGCAGAGGAAGCCTCTTTTGTTCCGATTTTTCTGCTCGCCTGGGGGGTAGAAAAGATGGAACCTCCCGAGAATCAAGATTCGATAAACGGGACTTGCAGGAGACGGGCTGTTTCTATTGGCTTCTGCTCCTGTCAATCATAGATTATCCCTCTCTGCTTGTGTGAGTCACAACTGTCTTCCCACAGGCTCGCACTCTCAATTTTCCACACCAGAGGTGCCAGTAAAATGTCAAAGCTTTACCCGATGTCGTTTTTTATGAATTGACATTTACTGATATTTGTTGAGGTATTTACCGCACAAGTCTGTAATTTACCTCACTGCACGGTAATTTCAGCTTTTCATGCAGTAATAGCTTTTATGAATTGACATTTTCCTAAGTGCTTGGTAAAGTCAGCTGTTTTCTGCATTACCGTATGCCGTAATGCTTTATGAATCAAGGCCTTTATCTTTATGCGACAACAGGGGCACCAATACACGCAACATTCTCAGTCAAGACATTTCTCAATCTCCTCTTTAGCCAAGTGTCATCTAGTGTGTAATTCGAGTCTGAAGAAGGCCTATGGAATGAAAGTTTACTCTTTTAACCTTTTAAATTTAACATATAAATGGTATTCTACTGGTTCAACACTTTTTAGATTTAACTAATGGCCAACAGGATAATATGCTACTGCTAGTGTTTGGGTTTTGTGAGTGAGACTAAATGTAACTAAATATTTGTATCTTCTGCCTAGTGTTGTACTGGGAACTGTCCACCCTGTGACCAGCAATGTGGACGTACCTTGGGATGCAGAAATCACAAGTGCCCCTCAGTGTGCCACAGAGGTAAGAGAACACAAAAAGGAGAGGGGACATGGACTTTTAGCAGTAGCTCTTGGTGTCTTCAGGGAAATGGTACCCAGGTCACATTATGTGACATCTTATGCGTATTCTGGATGTAAAAAGGGCTGAAGGCAGAAGCAAAGAAGAGCATATATTTTAATAATCTAGTAGAGAACACAGTGTAGGAGCTGCAGGTCGTCTTTATTCTGTAGGAGGCACTATTGATCTTCAAACCATCACTGCAATGAAATGCCTCAGTCGTTTCAGAGACATAAAACCAATATTTGCAAGAGACTAAAAGTGCTGTTTATGTCCACTTGAGTGTTGTGACATGGTCCACAGACAGCCTCATTCAGGTGGCCTATGTCTGCATCTACCTTCTCAACTATCAGGTCAGCTCTCATTGCCAGTCTATACAGTTTACCCACACCCTGGTTTGGCACTCCAGCATGTGAGGGAATAATACACATTAACAAGCTACTGCAATGTTTTCAGGGGTTGGGGGAATGTGGAAACAGCTGACATGGCCCACAGGCAGTGGCATAGCTATTGTCCTCACACCCGCCATCGCAGGGAAGCCTGCATGATTGTGAAGTCCAGACTCTGGCCTTTCAGCAACAGGGTGGGTGGGCACCCTTTAAAATCCATTGTTTAAATTGCTTTCCTTGTTGTGCTGTGCAGGAGTTCGTGTAGGCTTAGGCTTTCGTGGCCAATAGGATTGATCTCTGGTGCTGGCAGGCTAGTGACGTGCACACTGTCAGTCGCACACTGCGCCACCATTCAGTACCACCTGTCCCTGTGATCTCAGCTTCTCCATACAGCACAAGGCTATACAGCCATTAGTCACATACTGCTTCTTACTGCTTAACCAATTCACCCAGTTCTCCCTCCCAGCTGCTTGATTATATAAAGAAGGGCCCTTGCCTGTTCAATTGTTAATAGGACCTTCTTTAATTTTATCAGATTTTTTTTTGTTAGGTACAGTGGGAGGCGAACGTTTGGGCAACGTTGTTAATTGTCATAATTTTCCTGTATAAATTGTTGGTTGTTACGATAAAAAATGCCAGTTAAATATATAATATAGGAGACACACACAGTGATATTTCAGAAGTGAAATTACGTTTTTTGATTTACAGAAAGTGTGCAATAATTGTTTAAATAAAATTAGGCAGGTGCATACATTTGGGCACTGTTGTCATTTTATTGATTCCAAAACCTTTAGAACTAATTATTTGAACTCAAATTAGCTTGGTAAGCTCATTGACCCCTGGCCTACATACACAGGTGAATCCAATTATGAGAAAGAGTATTTAAAGGGATACTGTAGGGGAGTCGGGGGGAAAATGAGTTGAACTTACCTGGGGCTTCTAATGGTCCCCCGCAGAAGTCCTGTGCCTGCGCAGCCACTCACCGATGCTCCGGCACCGCCTCCAGTTCACTTCTGGAATTTCAGACTTTAAAGTCTGAAAACCACTGCGCCTGCATTGCCGTGTCCTCGCTCCAGCTGATGTCACCAGGAGCGTACTTCGCAGGCCCAGTATGGTCTGTGCCTGAGCCTTACAGGAAGACTGAGAGGGGTGGGGGAGAGGCGGAGATACGCGCTGACAGCCGTGCGTGGGGCAGGGCTGCGGCGGTTAGCCCTGCCCCAACCAGGAAGCGCTCCCCGGCTGTACCGAGGGGATTTGTGGGATCAGGGACCCCCGTTAAGCCGCGGGATGGCGGCGGTTTAGCAGGGGCACACATGCCCCTGCTATTTATGAGGTCTGAAGCCAGATTGTCTCGCTTCAGACTCTCTTTAAGACTATACACTACACAATACATACACTAGACTGCAGAAGATATCTATATAAAGACTAAATAATAATATTTACTTATTTGTGTTGCTGATTGTATTAGTGCCATGCAGAAGCAAACATAAGAGAGCGTATGAAGGATTAATGCAGCAGCCAACATTGCTCACATCTCATCTAAAAAGCAACATTGATTTTTCATGTTTCTTTGAAGCTTTCCTGAATGTGAAATAGCGCCCTGACCTTATTTATGGCAGTGGTGGAACGCCTGGCACTTTGTATCTCCATCACTGAAAAGGTTATGATGAACGCCAAGACTTTCCTTATGTGCATCGTGCTTTCATTTGCATTTCAGATGTGATATAGCTAATAATGGAAGCTGCTCTAAAGGTCACAGAGATGATTTCCCTGATAAAGCATGAGATGGAAGTCTCGCTGTCTGTGTGGTATTTGTCCAGAATTGAGTTTCTGGTCAGTCACGTATTGACATTCCTCTGATCAGATTAAAGCCTGTGCAGAGAAAATGGCAGATTGCTTTATATTGTACAATATTTCTGCAGGCCAAGGTTATCAGTGAGCTCTGCACCTTCATGTGTGAGATATTACTCAAAGGTTATTCATATTCAGCGCTTGTAAATTCTGCTCCTGGCTGGCTGATTATAGAATACTTATATGCAAAAAGGAAGGACCGGCACCGCTCAAATGTAGTTAAAGATCTTTATTGAAGTGAAAAAAATGGCAGCAGGACAGACCGCTGTTTTTGGGACAAGAAGGCCTTGTCGCGAGCAATAGCGGTGTGTCCTGCTGCCATTTTTTTTCACTTCAATAAAGAACTTTAACTACGTTTTAGCATTGAGCAGTGCCGGACCTTCCTTTTTGCATGAACTGATTGCTCCCCAGGAGGCACTGGGGTTTGGATCTGGGCATGCTCCAACTGTTGGCATTTCGGTGCTGCCTTCCATTTGTTTTTATAGAGTACTTGTAAGCATAAATGTCTCATGGAGCAACCTGAGGAGGAAGCAGTGTATAGTTTTGATAAATGAAAGCAGGAAGGAACACATACACAGTACACACACACACACACACACACACACACACACACACACACACACACACACACACACACACACACACACACACACACACACACACACACACACACACACACACACACACACACACACACACACACACACACACTGTTCCTGGCATTTTCAATTTGTATTCCCTCTGACTGAAGCCAATCCTGATGTCATTTCCTCCTTTACTTTTTTTCTTTCTTATAGAAATTGCACTGTCATAGCTAGCTTGCTTTGTAAACACATGTGAACACAGCCTAAATCAGATTTCAGCAGCTCTCTAAACTGCCCTCAACCAATCAGTGCGGAGCAGGAATGTGGAAGGGGAGATGACAAACTTCCTTCTCCTTAGCAATGTACCCAAATAGATTATTGCACAATAGAAAACAATCCAGGAACAACCCGCACTTTGATTGCAGTGAAAAAACGTTTAATCATTGGAAAATTGTAAATAGCAAGAAAACTGCAGTAAAACTTATTGGGCATCCATGCATCAAGGAGGAGGAAAAGGTCGACAATTGTTTCACCCTGCGATCTGACAAGATTAGCTGCATGCTTGTTTCTGGTGTAATTCAGACACTACTGCAGCCAAATAAACTAGCAGGGCTTTCAGGCAACTGGTGTTGCTTTAAAGGAAATAAATATGACAGCCTTCATATTATTATCACTTAGAGATTTTGTAATAAAAAAAAGTGCCCTGGGGGGTACTTACCTCGGCAAGGGGAAGCCTCAGGGTCCCAATAAGGCTTTCCCCTCCCCTGTAGCTGCAGGCAATCCAGCATTGGCTCCCCCGAAGTCTCTCGCAATCCTGGCTCGACAAGCCTGACAAGGCTTGATATATTCTCCTTCCCTGGCTCGAGCGGGGGCGCTGTTGTGGCTCTCAGCACGGAAATAACAGATCTCTGTCAGGTCCGCTCTACTACGCAGGCGCAAGAGACTTGCGGACCGACAGCCATCAGCTACTTCTGCCTATCTCAGAGCGGAGAGCCAATACTGCACCTGCACTGGAGCCGGGAAGGTAAATATTTACATCCCCACTGTTCGGAGGGGCACAGCGAGAAAGCCGTGGGATGGAGGAGGGCGGGGGAAGCCTCGATAGGATCCGGAGGCTTCCCCCACCCAAAGTGAGTACACTCCAGGGGAATTTTTTTTAGTTACAGGTTTTCTTTCAGTTGTCCTTTAAAGGACAACTATCAAAGTTAACTTAAATTCTAAATGCCACATATACAGTGGTGTGAAAAACTATTTGCCCCCCTCCTGATTTCTTATTCTTTTGCATGTTTGTCACACTTAAATGTTTCTGCTCATCAAAAACCGTTAACTATTAGTCAAAGATAACATAATTGAACACAAAATGCAGTTTTAAGTGATGTTTTTTATTATTTAGTGAGAAAAAAACCTCAAAACCTACATGGCCCTGTGTGAAAAAGAAATTGCCCCCCTGAACCTAATAACTGGTTGGGCCACCCTTAGCAGCAATAACTGCAATCAAGTGTTTGCGATAACTTGCAACGAGTCTTTTACAGCGCTCTGGAGGAATTTTGGCCCACTCATCTTTGCAGAATTGTTGTAATTCAGCTTTATTTGAGGGTTTTTTAGCATGAACCACCTTTTTAAGGTCATGCCACAACATCTCAATAGGATTCAGGTCAGGGCTTTGACTAGGCCACTCCAAAGTCTTCATTTTGTTTTTCTTCAGCCATTCAGAGGTGGATTTGCTGGTGTGTTTTGGGTCTTTGTCCTGCTGCAGCACCCAAGATCGCTTCAGCTTGAGTTGACGAGCAGATGGCCGGACATTCTCCTTCAGGATTTTTTGGTAGACAGTAGAATTCATGGTTCCATCTATCACAGCAAGCCTTCCAGGTCCTGAAGCAGCAAAACAACCCCAGACCATCACACTACCACCACCATATTTTACTATTGGTATGATGTTCTTTTGCTGAAATGCTGTGTTACTTCTATGCCAGATGTAACGGGACACGCACCTTCCAAAAAGTTCAACTTTTGTCTCATCGGTCCACAAGGTATTTTCGCAAAAGTCTTGGCAATCATTGAGATGTTTTTTTAGCAAAATTGAGACAAGCCTTAATGTTCTTTTTGCTTAAAAGTGGTTTGCGCCTTGGATATCTGCCATGCAGGCCGCTTTTGCCCAGTCTCTTTCTTATGGTGGAGTCGTGAACACTGACCTTAATTGAGGCAAGTGAGGCCTGCAGTTCTTTAGATGTTGTCCTGGGGTCTTTTGTGGCCTCTCGGATGAGTTTTCTCTGCGCTCTTGGGGTAATTTTGGTCGGCTGGCCACTCCTGGGAAGGTTCATCACTGTTCCATGTTTTTGCCATTTGTGGATAATGGCTTTCACTGTGGTTCGCTGGAGTCCCAAAGCTTTAGAAATGGCTTTATAACCTTTACCAGACTGATAGATCTCAATTAAAGTACTTTTGTTCTCATTTGTTCCTGAATTTCTTTGGATCTTGGCATGATGTCTAGCTTTTGAGGTGCTTTTGGTCTAATTCTCTGTGTCAGATTTATTTAAGTGATTTCTTCATTGAAACAGGTGTGGCAGTAATCAGGCCTGGGGGGTGACTACAGAACTCAGGTGTGATAAACCACAGTTAAGTTATTTTTTAACAAAGGGGGCAATTACTTTTTCACACAGGGCCATGTAGATTTGGAGTTTTTTTTTCTCACTAAATAATAAAAACCATCATTTAAAACTGCATTTTGTGTTCAATTATGTTATCTTTGACTAATAGTTAACGGTTTTTGATGAGCAGAAACATTTAAGTGTGACAAACATGCAAAAGAATAAGAAATCAGGAAGGGGGCAAATAGTTTTTCACACCACTGTATTTCTAGGAATTACTAGTAAGTAGCAATACAAAGGCTTTTTTTGATCATTTAATTTCTATTGAGAAGAAAATATGACATTAACCGAGAAAAGTTTTCACTGTGGGCAATATTATGGAGGACTGCGTCCAGCACATCCTGCATACAGAAACAGTCTTTACTGGCTGTAATCCTGTGACTGAAATGTCTTTAGTACAATAGAAAGCAGAAATATGGCATGCCTCTGCTTTACCCAGTTTTAAAGTAAACAGTCAGAAAGAGCTTATTCTGAATGGTGGATGTAAGCAAGAACAGGAATAAAGTAAGGGTCCTTCTCTTTAGATCCTTCCTCTGTAGTTGAAAAATCTTTCCGCTGTTCTCATGCGAACTGTAAGAAAGCAGTGTGTATGGACAGGACAGGAACAAACAGTAAATCATTCCTCTGTGAATAATGGTAGGGAAGTGTACCTGTCTACATGGTACAGTCCTGGTATCAATATCAAAGGAGACCTCTGATACACAAGGCATTTCCTTCACATAGGCTGTGATTAGAGACTTCTTAAAAGCTTTCTATTGTTACTGTCTAATAGCCAGTGGCGTAGCTAAGGAGTTGTGGGGCCCCGATGCAAGTTTTACATTGGGCCCCCCAAGCACTCTATATATAACAATTGATACAGCACACCAAAACCTGCCAATGGCAACTACAGTGTCAGAGGTACAAGAAGGGGATGGGGAGCAGTTTGTTAATGATTACCACTATTCAAAGTATAGAAGTAAATATTATGAGCACAGGACCAATAGATGGCTAATACTGTGGTTGAGGGAGGGCCCCTTGGGGCCAATCTGGCTCAAGGGCCCCTATGAGGTCGCAACCTCTGCATCCCCTATTGCGCCCCTGCTATGGGTATGTGGGGTTTACAGATTGACATTTTCTTTGGTAGTTGGGGGGGGGGGGGGGGGAGTGTATAAATGGATCCATTTGGACAAATTTTATACTTCCATGTAGTATGTAGTAGTACAGCTCATAAAAAAACATATAGGCCTCAATTCACTAAGCTTTATCAAACACTTTACCGAACGTTTGATAATTTACCTTATGGGTAAAATCTAATTTTGAATTCACTAAGGTATTACATGTTTATCGAATGTTTTATCGATAAAACATTCAATAGATATGTAATACTTTAGTGAATTTAAAATTAGATTTTACCCATGAGGTAAATTATCAAACGTTCGGTAAAGTGTTTGATAAAGCTTAGTGAATTGAGGCCATAGTATCTATTTAAAGTATTTTCACTCAGTTTACTCTTCTACTACAGAGATTCTACAATCAAGATTGTATTAATTTTTGAGCAAAGATGGTAATAATAGACCAATATAAATCGGTGAGGTTGGATGTGTTTTGGTTCTCCTTTAGGTATTATTGTATTGCATATCAGTAGTCTTGATTGATTCCAGTCTGATTTTTTTTTTTGGGGGGGGGGGGGGGGAGGGGAATATTAGTTGTGAATAGCAAAGAGCTGTACTCACTAGATGTATTAATAGCCTCCCTTTACAGTTTGTGGCAAACACGGAAGTTTGTTAGCAGGCTTGGTGATTTGTTCATGTACGACATTCATGTGTAGCTTGTACCAGTGGCCCATTATGCAATGTGTGCTTTTTTTATTTTTTTTCACGTACTTCATATAGCAGTTTCATGTTGTCTTGTGATTTTCAAAGGTTTTTCCTTTCTTGTCTATCTCAGGCAGCTGTTACCCATGCCCAGAAACTGTTGATGTGAAGTGTAATTGTGGCAGGACTATGCTGACAGTTCCATGTGGCAGAGAGCGCAGTACCAAACCGCCCCGCTGCAGGGAGGCGTGCAGGTATTTACCCTAGATGCTATCATGCATGACAATGAATTGTGACTGTTATGGCCCTATTATGTTATATTATTCTCTTATGTATTACTGTTATGCAGATATATACTTACACATTTTTAGTTCCAAAAGGTTTTTATTTGTGTTAACACACACAAAAAAAATTTGAATGTACAATCATAAAATTGCAAATGAAGACCCACGCAGGGGTTGTTAACATTTTTTCGTAAGAAATCTTTTATATCTATGGAAAAAAACAAAAATGAAGAAAACACTTAAAGGGGAACTTCAGCCTAAATAAACATACTGTCATTAAGTTACATTAGTTATGTTAATTAGAATAGATAGGTAATATAATTTTTTTACCCACCCTGTTTTAAAAGAACAGGCAAATGTTTGTGATTCATGGAGGCTGCCATCTTTGTCATGGGGGCAGCCATCTTTTTGGTTGAAAGGAGGTGACAAGGAGCAGGAGACACAGTTCCAACTGTCCTGTGTCCTGATAACCCCTCCCAGCTGCACACTCTAGGCTTCAAATGTCAAATTCAAAATGTAAAACAATAAATAATTTGCACCAAAACAGCAGAACGAGAGCAACAACATCAGAAATCCCATCATGCTTTGCACAGCATCAGGGGAAAAAAGCCCGGGCAGTTTTCTTCTGTGCAGCTAAAAATGAGGCTTGGATAAGAGAAACAAAGTTCTGATGCTGTGAAACTGTTAAAGAAACACCAGGCCTTTTCAGTGCTGCTGAGTCGATTTTTAGTCCGGAGGTTCACTTTAAGAACTTTGTGAGATCGCACTTTTTTGGTCTCCTAAATCACACTTCTTAATGTAAATCAACTGCTCGTTTCTGATCATGAAAATTGCAGCAGAGGTCTAAGGCCCAAATTCTCAATTTTAAATATCCACTGTGACCAAATATTATGAAAGCCATCCAAACTCTGATATTGTAGTGTTTGTTGAGTCAAAAACTTCATTATGGGATACACTATGGGACTATGGGAAACATATACATTTTACATTTGATATCATATTATATATACATTTTAATACCATATTACCAGAGGTTACCATGTGTGCATATTAAATCCTGATTTATAAATTATTCTTAACCTCTTGCCGTCCACTCCACGCCAATTGGTGTGAAGTCCTGGGGCGGGTTTTTGCAGGAGATCGCGCATGCATCTCTGCTCGAATGATGGAGCTCCGCCCCGTCATCAGTCTCCCAGCGGTGATCACCGCTATTAGGCTGTTAGTTGACGAAACCACTGTCTATTTACACTGTACAGCGCTGCGATCTACGGCAGCACTGCACTGCGACTAAAAAGCGATCCGCTGTCATAGGCCGATTGCGCTGATTAGCTGGCGGAGGGAGGGTCAGTTATAAAAATAATTTTAAAAAATTATGGATTATAAATGTAATGTATTATAAAATTAAACAAATATTTGTAAAAAAAATAAATAAACGTGGGAGCGATCATAGCCCAGCAACAGAAAGCTCTCTTGGTGGACAGAAAAGGGGGGGGGGAATCACTTGTGTGCTGAGTTGTACAGCCCTGCAGCTGCAGTGGCCTTAATTGTAAAAAAAATAGCCTGGCTACTAGATTACTAAAGGGGGGGGGGGGGGGGGTAATCTGTCTAGTATATAAAATGCATAAACCATCTTCACACCTACCTCGTTGTCCAGAGATCTGGCCTCGGGTCCGAATGGCTCCATGACTCCAGTAAATAGTAGTAACAATCTTTGGCAGCGTGATGGCGTAAATAGATTGCACACACGCTTTTCAGCACCTGGTCATTGGTTCATATCCCAACTAGGCACTCTGCATGGAGTTTACATGTTCTACCTGTTTCTTTGTGGGTTTCCTCTAGGCACTCTAGTTTCCACCTACACCCCCTTCTTCCAAAACAAGACATACAGATAAGTTAACCACTTTGAATCCCTTGCTACGCTTATCTACTCCTTACAAAACTTCATCTGAAGCTCAGGGGAGTAGATAGGCGTACTTGTGGTAAACAGTGTGCTGTATGCCCAATAAGCTATCTGATTATGTATATAGGGTATCATTTTAACCGTGACAAGTGAGAGAATAGATTTTGTGTTGTTTGACAACTGAGGGCTAAGTCATGTGATTTTTTTTTTACCGGAAAACTGAATGAAAAGCAATAAAACTTATTTTTATGTACTCTATACCCCTAAATAAATACTTGTAAAAAAAAACAAAAGTGACAGCATTGAAAAGAGAATACATAGTTACCCTAGGGTCTTGGCTTTTAAAATATGTATGCCATGAGAGTGTATTACTATTAATCATGAAGATAAGGGCTTTTAATTACTGATAGAGTACAATGAGAAAACAAAAACACAAACCGGAAACTAATATATTATCGCCATGCATTGTACTAGGAACATTATTTAAATGTTGAGATAACCAGGACAAATAAGCAAATACAATGTGTGGGTTTTACCTATGGTAACATTGTTTATTTGAAAACTATAGTGGATGGAAATGGAGAAATAGTGTATTTTTTATTTTTTTTCTCATTTTTCCCTTTAAAATGCACAGATAATAACATAATTACTAAAAGCAAATATCACCCTCACAAAGCATAATTTGTGGCAAAAAAAACAAGATATAGATCATTTACATCTGATGAGTAGCAATAAAGTTATTGGTGAATGAATGGGAGGAGCGCTGAAATGTGAAAATTGCTCTGGTTTTTAAGCAAAAAACCCTGTGGTGCTGAAGTGGTTAATTGGCTTCTCCCTAAACTGGCCCTAGACAAAAATGGACATATGACAATGGTATCGATTTAGAGTGTGAGCTCCTCTGGGGGACAGACAGTTATTGCCATGACTATATATAGTCTGTAAAGCACTGCAGAAGAGATCAGAGCTATAGATAGACAAAAAAAAATATTATAATCTTCTGTCTGCCCAAAGTAGCTGGGGATGAAGGTGGAATTCTGGCTTATTTTAAATTGATTTTACTTTGATTGCTGTATCTATGACCTGTCAGACAGATTTCCTAACCCCCTAGCCCACTTTTTAGCTTTTTGGGTTGATGAGAAATACAACTATTGTCTGCTTTCTATCTTATTATGTTCCTACTTTTCTGTTGAATTGTTGCCACATTAAACTGTATCGATACTTTAACACTAATAATAATAATCCTTTTTATCCCCAACATGAAGCCAGCCTTCTACCTGCCACCACGAGGCCCGAGAAAGGCACAGGTGCCACTTTGGGCCGTGTCCACCATGCCGACAAATTTGTCAGAAAACCTTGCAGAAGTGTGGCCACCTTTGTCCTATACCTTGCCATGATGAGGCGCTAGTGAAACAAAAAGGCCTGGTAAGATACTTGAGGAATGCTATGAAATAATGGGGGGGGGGGGGGGCGTGGGAGGATTAAACGTACCCAGGAGCCTTCTGCTTTAATCCATCCCACGGCACGTCCAACGCTGCGCTCCAATTCCTGGTCACGTGACTACCGCACTTCGTAATGTACAGTATTTTATGATACTGCTGTTTGATTGTATATCTAATTTTGTTAAAATTTCGGTAAAAATTTTGAAACAGGAAAATATACACCAAAATGGTTTTGACACAGATGCTCCTTTTAAATGACTTTTTTGTTGCCTTTGCTCAGCCTCAGCCAGCCGGTCCTTGGGAACAGCCTTGTGAGCCAGCTTTTATTCAGACCGCTTTACCGTGCCCACCTTGCCAAGTTCCTATACCAACGTAAGTATGAACCATACACATTATATGTTCAATGCTGCTGCGCTTTTACTCCTCACAGACACATCCAGTGGTAGCACATGTAGGGGGAGAAGAAAAGAGAACAAAATCATAGGGTGTAACGTATACTCAATTCACCCTTGGTGCCAAACACACACACTTCAAGGAGTAGTGAATAAGCCCCCAACCAGGATAACCACCACCACTTCCTATAGAGTGGCCGTTCACCCTCAGTATACTTGTAAACAAGCCCAGCCTTTGGCAGCCATTGCTTCTGCAATAAACATCCTAGAGCCGATATAAAAGTAAACCATAGAGTAATTCCGTTTATTATGACAATAAAACCCTGCTAACAATTCTGCTTACAATGTAAACACTTGGATATGAGCATATCATAGTCATATACTGCACCGGATCATCAGCGCGTCCGCCGGCCGAGTGTAGCTGCTAACCTCGCTCCTTCTCAAGTGTACGTGCATGCGTACATCCAGGCTCCGTTGCCGTCCAGGCTCCGTGGGCAGAGCCTGGACGTACGCATGCACGTATCCAAGTGTTTACATTGTAAGCAGAATTGTTGGCAGGGTTTTATTGTCATAATAAACGGAATTACTCTATGGTTTACTTTTATATCGGCTCTAGGATGTTTATTGCAGAGGCAATGGCTGCCAAAGGCTGGGCTTGTTTACAAGAATACTGAGGGTGAGCGGCCACTCTATAGGAAGTGGTGGTGGTGGTTATCCCGGCTGGGGGCTTATTCACTACTCCTGGAAGTGTGTGTGTTTGGCACCAAGGGTGAATTGAGTATACGTTACACCCTATGATTTTGTTCTCTTTTCTTCTCCCCCTACATGTGCTACCACTGGATGTGTCTGTGAGGAGTAAAAGTGCAGCAGCATTGAACATATAAAGTTTGGACTGCCTGTACAGAGGACACTGCTTGCAGCTTTGACAATTATCAAGTACTCTTATCACATTGAGCGCAGCGATATTATTGCATTTAGTGAACCATACACTATTTGTATTTGTTTTTTAAACTATTATGAATGTCCGATAGTATTCAGGTATAGAAATGTAAATTAATTGTACAATATATTTCAGGGTACAACATAGGTTGCCATTTCCTGCAAAGGAACCATATTAAAGCGGACCTGAACTCAGAACTTCCTCTCTGCTCTAAAAGATACACAACAGCATAATAACCTTTAAACAAAAAACATTTCTTTGTTACACCTGATACAAATCCTGCAATACATCTGCAGTGTCTCTACTTCCTGCTGCTTCATGGAAGCAGACATATTGTTAATCACCTGTGCTTTCAAATGGCCTTATCTGCCATCTCTGCCATTGGCAGTCATGTGACACGTGAGAGATCAGATTGCAACTTGTGATTAGACACAAATGGGGGGGGGGGGAATAAGCTAAACTCTCTAAATACATACAGAGTGCATTTCTCTGTATTTCTTCAGTCCTGTGCAAGAGATGTTATTATTATTATTATTAATAATTTATAAAGCGCCAACATATTCTGTACAAAATGGGAAAACAAAAAAGGGGTACATGATGCGAACAATGATATACATCAAATATGGACACTGGTACAAAATACAGAACTGGTGATTACGACATATGTAACATGATGAATAAAATGTATAACAGAGAGAAAGCTATTAAATAAATACAATTCCAAGACACAAAAGGGTGAGAGCCCTGCCCTTGCAAGCTTACAATCTAAAGGAAAGGGGGGAAACGAGGTGGGGAGTTCAGGTCCACTCCAGTGATGCATTATCTGTGGGTGCAAGTTGTTTCACGTTGGAATATTCATTTGTCGCCGTCTGTGTTTTGCATGTTAATGCCATTACAATGTACGTTGGGGAACCGGTCTGTACAAGGAGCAGGTTCACATTACCTTAATATCCTTTGCAAGTTTTTATGACTTCCTCTATGGAGGATTTTTTATGATGATGAGATGTCTGGCCGTCACCAGGTGACAAGAAGAACATGACCTTCAGCTTTAGCGTTTCCAGATGTAGCAGCTTTCCTTCTGTCTATTCACTGATCGCAGCTTCCACTCTCATCAGCTTTTTAAGAGCTGATATATCTGTCTGAAAATTCCGCAGACTGTATATCGTAAAAGGTTCCCAATACCCCCACTTTCCTTTTGTTTTGTGTCCTCTGTTGCCTATCGGGCGACATTATCCTAATTCTGTGACAAAATAACAAAAAAACAAAATGTAGGCTTTTGCAGATTTGTGCAAGTATCTACTTAAAATTTTACAATTTAGTTGTGTACAGTTTTGACAGAACGGTATTAAAAAACTGGTCTCTATCATTACTGTTCATTTCCTTATATTTGATTCTATAGCATCTAATGTATTTTTTTTTCTTTTATTTCTTCACCAGTGAGTGTCTTGGCAAACATGAGGTAAGCATCTAACATTACAGTCTGTTTCAGAGAGAATGTTATGTAAATCTATCCTGGGAGTTTCCTGTGCTTGGTAGCACCTATTTACAGCATAGAAAAACAATACTCTTGCCTTCTTAAGTTGTTTTTATTGCTTTGTGGAAAAACACAAAAAAGGGGAACCATTGACTGTTTTTAGATGTATATTCGCAAGAGGTTCTCCTAAAACTACACAGCTGTCTTTTTTCACATTGTAGAAATTCGGACCACTTGCTTATCCATGGATCTTTGTGTTGTTTTTTTTCCCCTCTGCGAGCCCCTAAGGTCCTAGATACAGAAGTAAAGAAAATGTTGTTTCGGTCTTTGTACTTGAGATTTAAGGTGGCCATACATCAGGTGACTTGGCGGCTGATTGACCATCTGATTCCATGATTATAATCAGATCGGATGAAAACCGATGCTGCCCAATAGACAATGCAACCAATTTCAGGCTGAAATTGGTCGCATGTGTCGATCGAACATGGTGCAAGATGTAGCGTCGACATTCTCAATTGGGTGCTCTGTGGGATCTGTGTGCGATATCAGGACGGGTAACAAATGCAGCGGGACCCCCGGTGCTGTCCCCCCTAATGTAAAATGTTCACCGTACCGTATACGTTACCTGTTGGTATCCACCTCAGGCTCAGTCTCTGCACTACTACCCATGCCCTGCCCCACTTGGTTGCCAGCATGTACGTGGAGCACCTGTGTGACGACACACAATGTGCCCCGTTAAGCCGGCAACTGCGTGGTGCGCGCGTCTGGGAGGCAGTGTGGAGACAAAGCCAGCGGCGGACACTGACAGGCGTCGAATGTGGCATTACAAGGCCGATTCCCGAGAGATTTCATGCTGATATTTATCTGGCACAAATTACATAAGGACAAAATTATTATTTTGTTACACAGTGAGGCAGCCTTGGGAGTCTATAATACATAAAATGGGTTATATGTAAACTATGCATTACGACTAATTTTTCATTTTTCTTAGGTGAGTCCATTGCCTTGTCATTCTGCTGGCCCTTTCTCTTGTAAGAGACCGTGTGGGCGTTGGCTTGCTTGTGGCAATCATGCTTGCTCTAAAGAGTGTCATAAAGTCACTGAGGATAATAATAACAAAGGCAAGGTAAGGACTTACGTTCACTTTTTAGATTTTATTAGCATTTTTCCAGATTACTTTAGAGTTGTTAGCATGATCTGCAGTCTCTTGAGCTAATTTCAAAGTATTCTTTCCCAAATGATGATTATGGACTAGCTAACGTTTTTTTTTCAAAACCCTGTTATGATTTTCTTCTCAATCAGAGTGATGGTTAGTCGGGTGAAGGGGGCTAGCACCTGCAGAATCTAAAGCAGGGGTGTCAAACTCAAATACAAAGTGGGCCAAAATTGAACAGTGGGACCTAGTCGCAGCCAATCTCAATGTCTACTGGCCAACTTATGAAGTTCCCTGGCCTCTAATGGCCCCCTCCAACCCTATGCATATCTCTGGTGTCTAGTGGTCCTCCTCCCTCATCTATACAGTTCTCTGGTGTCTAGTTGTCACTACTCTCCCCCATACAGTTCCCTAGTGTTCAGTGCTTTCCCTCGACCTCTCCCACATGGCTTTCCTGGTGATCTAGGCCTTCTCCTCCAATATAGCTTCCCTGGTGGTCTAGAGCAGTGTTTCTCAACATTTTATTGGTATGTACCCCTTTTAAAACCCTGTACTCACCGAGTACCCCCTAGCATAGTAAACATTATCACAAGTACCCCTTACAAAATATATATTTAATCATAGTACATGATAATTGGTTCTAAACAATTTCCAAGCATTTACTATTGCTTTTAATTAGCTAAAATACTAACTTGGTGTTGTTTAAATAAGATTTATCTTTTTCTAAAACTGTAAATTTGATATTCTTGGTTAAGTATATCAAGCCCAAGTACCCCCTGGAACCATCAGAAGTACCCCCTGGGGTACGCGTACCACGCGTTGAGAACCTAGGGTCTAGAGTGTGCCAAACACGATGCAAAGTGGGAAAACCACTGGAGGGCCATATGTAATGGCTCAGAGGGCCAAATTTGGCCTGCGGGCCAGAGTTTGATATGTATGATCTAAAGTATGTTTTATTTTTTCTCTACGTCACATCTCCCTTCAGTCACTTGGAGGCACTGCTCAGAGGCATCACATAGTAGACATCCACACCATCATTTCACTGTAGAGGCTGTATACACTTTTCTGCATTGTACATGGTGGAGAGCAGCGGTGCAGTCTTTAACTTAACAATACAGAAGCTGCTTTGTATGCTACGGTCTAAGGACTAGCAGATACAGTAGAGTTAAGTACTATGGGACTTAAGAGCAGCAACTCAGGTAAGTGTACAGTACTTAATAAGTACACTTATCCTTTAAACCCATATCAAACATTCCATTTTTGGTTTTAGGTGAGGAAACCGATTCTCCCATCCATGTTAGGCCTGAAGACTTCCATATACTTCATGTGGCTGTCTTTCGGTTTATGTGGGGGGACGAGACGTATATTATGGGAAACTAGGTTCCTTCATAAAAGGTCTGGAGGCCTGTCGGTCCTGAACCTGTTAAAATATTTTACTGCAGACCAATTAGCTCCAATTCCCATCTTATATGTGCAAGCCCATACCCCAAGGTGAGTGGAAATAGAAAATGCTCTACTTGAGCGCTTACGTAGAAGAGTATTCTGTGGACTCCGGCCCTACCTAAACAATAGCAATACACAGCTAAAAGTGTTTCTGATGCTGAAACCAAGAAAATTCATGTAAAAGTTTGTATCCTGAATAACTTACTGCATTTGATGTCTCTACATTGCCTCTTTTAGGCCTAGTTCACACTGGCACGGATGAAAAACTGATCTGTGGCACCAATCAGTTTTTTAAAACGCTTAGTTTTCCATCCTTGAATTTCCACTGCATTACTGCGCAGTCAGGGTGGTCTGGAAGAATTGCAGCGGAACCAAACTCGAGGTCTGTTCGGGGGAACATACCGACCGGTCCAATGTGAACGGATCCATTGGTTAACATTGGATCTGTAACTGTCCGCTAAACCTTGCATCTTCTTAAGCCAATGTGAACCGAGCCTAAGTTCTTGTGCACACATTGGCTTAAGCTCACATTGTTTTATTGAAATAAGTGTGCAGTAAGCTGTGTTACCTGCCGATAATTACAAGTGCAGAGTAATGCAGCTCACTGCAGTCTGCTTAAATACTCCCCAAGATTTGGGAAATGGTATTCATTAAATCTTTGAATGTAATTGATGTATTGTTCAGATCTATACAAGTTCTCTCTGTCATTTAATGTTCTATTTTCCCCACAATCCTTCAGGGCAAAGGTGAGACGTAGCTCCTCCCAGGAACAGGAACAGACAGCACTTCCCCTATAAAAAAGTCACATGGTTAGTCCACCCTCAGTGCTGTTTGTTCCTGCGTCCAGGCAGGTCGGCATCTCCCCTTTGGGTGAAGCCTGTGTGCTGGGCTGCAGGTGGATCTCTCTGGGTGGCTGAGACTGTGGTACTGAGGCAGTCTGGCCATGCGCCCCAGGCTGGAGCTTTCCAGGGGTTTGCCTACCTTTCTCTCCCGCTTCCAGGGAGAGCAAGAGTGGAAGGCGTGGGTTCCCCTTGGCGGCCTTGCGGCGGAGTGAGCAGGACGGAGGTAAGCCGGCGGCCATGTGCAGCGTGGAGCGCATTGCGGCCATTAGGACGCTTGGCCGCGTCCGGATGCGTACTTTCCGGCGGGTATGCCGAAAGTAACAATTTGTAGTGCCGGCTCATTACTCTCTCTGCAGCTTCCGGGCCGCCACTCATCCATTCGCGGCAGGCCAGGTATGTTTCAAGGGGAAGCTGCGCGGGCCTGTAGCACTGTTGCTCAGAGAGAGTTTGTCCTGCGCTGGATGTGTCAGCTGGAAGCATGTCAGAAGCTGAGAGGATTGAGAGCAACCAGGCCGCCCAAAAGGTGAGATAATGGTTTCTCTTTCTGGGCTGATTGTGCTATATGTGTGAGCAGAGTTACATGCCTTGTTGTGTTGTTGTTTATGCCAATACTAAGGCTTCTGCTAAATCTGCTGCTGCTGCTGCAGATAAGCACAGGCATCCTCCTAATGATAAAACATGCCCTTTGTGCAATTTTATGTTGCCCTATGCAAAGACTGTCAGTTGTGCATACAGAGGGTTGTAGGGGAGGAGCCGGGTCACTCTGTTCAGGATACATTGAATCCTTTAGAGAGGTGATTAATGCTTCATTGGAATCAATTAAGCCCTCATTATTGAATGCTAATCCATCCACTTCTCAGGTTGCTGTATCTGGAGTATCTGTGACTGAAGTTGATAGTTTCAGACACTAGAGAAATAGAATCTGAATCTGTTTCAAAGTTTAAATTCTGTATTGAGGATGTGGTAGCTGTTTTGTTTATTCATAATCAATTATACAAAGCTGAAGGATCCACTTAATTAAAAGGTGGATGTTTATTTGAAAAGGTCTTGGGAGGCTAGTGCGGCTATGTTTAGGCCGGCTTTTACCTCTACATGTGTGGCCACAACTTTGGAGCTGTGGATTAATCAGCTCAAAGCTAACATACTGGCTGGTGCACCTGTTTTGCAATTGTTTAATTCTATTGCTATTTTCATTTAAACTGCTGCATATTTATCAAATGCTTCTGCTGAAGCAATTAGGTTTACTGCCAGGTCCATTGCTCTGTTTCTATTAGAGCCTTGTTGCTTAAAATATGGGATGGTAATATCTCATCCAAAAACAGGCTGTGTGGTGTCCCTTTTTTCAGGTGAATTGTTGTTTGGTCCAGAACTGGATTCAGCTTTGGAAAAAACATTGAATAAAAATAAAGTTTTGCTTAAGAAACAGAAGACTGTGGTAGCAATATTTTTCGTAAGCCAAGGAGTGATCAAAAGGATGCCTCTAAGGATCAAAGTAAAGGCAGGAGGTGGACTTTTGACAAGTCCAGGAAAGGGGGCTTTAAGTCTAAAGCTCTAGAGTCCCAGTCAGAATCCCAATGACTCGTGTCAGGCGGTGGGGGGAAGGCTAAGATACTTTCTCTTAGGTGGGCAAAAGTGTCAAAAAATCCATTTATTCGCCAGACAATAATGTTTGGTTTCCAAATAGTTTGCCCTTCCTCCACCATCGAGATTTGTGATCTCAAAGGCCCTAAGAGATCCCACTCTGGTTCCAGAGATTTTGAGCATATTGCAGAACATGCTAAGACAGAATTATTATTATTATTATTATTGGTTTATAAAGCGCCAACATATTCAGTGGAGCTGTACAAGGTAATGGAATTCATCCTGTGCCTGATTCTGCACCTAACAAACCTGAGTCGGTTTATGAAAAATTTTCGGATGGAATCAGTAAGGGAGTTATTGTTTCCAGAGGCCTTTATGGCATCTCTGGATCTAAGAGATGCATATTGGCATATGCCGATTCACCAAAAATCACAAAAATTCTTAAGTTTTGCAGTGAGAATAAATGGGATGGTAGAACACTACCAGTTTGTTTGCCTCCTGTTTGGGATCACTTCTGCCCCAAGAATGTTCACAAAAATTCTGGGAAAAGCATTAATTCCGTTAAGGGAACAATCGATTTTAATCATTCCGTATTTAGACGACTTGCTTATTCTAGGAAGTTCAGCAAAACAGCTGAAAATCCATTTGAATCTGGTATCGGAACATCTCCGATCCCTAGGTTGGATCATCAACCTGGAGAAGTCCTCTCTAATTCCAAGTCAGAGAACTCAGTTTCTGGTCATGCTAGTGGATTCAGTAAAACAGATGATTTTTCTTCCTCCCAAGAAGATTCTGAAGATAAGTTTGGCAGTGAAATCATTACAAGGGGAAGACAAAGTTTCCCTAAGAACGATTTTGTCGGTGTTTGGGTTAATGTCATCCACGATGGTGGCAGTTCCCTGGGCATTAGCGCATATCAGGAAGATACAGAGGTTCCTCCTAGAAAATTGGGACGGTCGTCCACAAACATTAGATTTCAAAGTCAAAATCCCTCAAACTGTGTGTCTCTGCAACGGTGGTTGGAGGAATCCTACCTTATGAAGGGCAGGCCTTGGAAGGGGCCTGTAGACAACGTAATAACTACGGATGCAAGCGCCTGGGGCTGAGGAGCTCATATAGCTCACAGAGCCTTTCAGGGGAAATGGACAAAATCAGTCTCAAAGGTTATCCAATTGAAAGGAATTAACAGTAGTAAGGCTGGCTTTATTTCAGGTGCAATCGATACTGTTGCAGTCCAATGTTCTGATCCAGTCGAACAATGTTACGGCAGTAGCGTTTATCAACAAACAGAGGCACGCGATTCCTGTTGTTGCAGGAGGAAGCGGAGGACATCTTGTCTTGGGCAGAAAAGAATGTGTCATCCTTGAGAGCTGTTCATCCCAAGGGAACACTCAATATACATGCAGACAAACTGAACAGAAGCAGGATTCTGTCATCAGAATGGTCTCTAAACAAGGAGGTGTTTTCGCAGACATCATAAAACGATGGGGAACACCGTCAATCGATCTGTTTGCAACAGAAGACAATACCCAGATTCAGATTTTTTTCTCTCTCAATCCAAGAGATCAAAGCAGGGGGGTGAATGCATTCATTCAAGAGTAGAACTTTCCACTTCTGTATGCATTTCCTCCTCTCAATTTGATTCCCGCGGTCATCAGCAAATGGAGAGGTTGTCAAAATTGGATGATTTTGATAGCACCTTGGTGACCGAGAAGGAGCTGGTTTTCAGCTCTCAGGTTAGCATCAGAAGACCCTTGGAGACTTCCTTGCAGGCCGGATCTACTGCTACAAGGGAACCTGTGGCATCCGCATCCAGGAAAATTGAATCGGTTAGTCTGGATCTTAAATTAGCCTTACTCAAAAAGTTGGGAGTATCTGAGAAGGCAGCCTCTACATTTGTTACTAGCTGTAAGGAAGTTACTAGGAGGATCTATCTGAAATACTGGAAGACTTTCCATCTTTGGTTATCTGGCTCTAAGTTTGATAGCTTGTCAGTCCCAGCAGTCCTGGTTTCTCCAGGACGGTTGGGATAAAAATATTTGTGAGTACGCTTAAGGTGCAGATTGCTACCTTATCTGCTTTTTCAGGTATCCCCTTGTCTTCCTCTCCAATACTGAGATTTCGGAAGGCTCTATCTAGGAAACTGCCAGTTTACAAGCCATACGTTTCTCCTTAGGATTTATCGTTAGTATTAGAGGGGCTGTCCAAAGGTCCTTTTGAGCCGTTAGGGGACAGTTCTTTTAAATTTTTTACATTAAAGACGGTATTTTTAGTAGCCATCACTACAGCCAGAAGGGTTAGTGAGCTACAGGCCTTGTCTATGAAAAGTCCTTATTTTCAGGATAGGTTAGTATTACAGACGGATCCAAAGTTTTGTCCAAAAGTTATGTCTAGGTTTCACAGGTCGCAGGATATTATTTTGCCTACCCTCTGTGAATCCAAGTTGTGGAAAAGAGAGGATTTTTCACTCATTAGATGTTAGAAGATGTGTTCTGGCATACTTGAACAGAGCTGCAGATGTCTGGAAGACCGATTCCTTATCTGTTTTATTTCAGGGAAAACTGTAGGTCAGATAGCTTCTAAATCTACTATAGCTAATTGGATTAGGTTAGCTATTATAGAAGCTTTCAGAGTTATGGGAAGTGAGGCTCCTGCTTCATTTAAAGCTCACTTTTCTAGAGCTAGGGCAGCTTCTTGGGCTAATAATGCAGGGGCTTCGCCTGAGCAAATATGTAAAGCAGCAACGTGGTCAAGCTTTTCTACGTTCATCTGTCATTACCGAATTGATGCAATGTCTGCACACGACCAGGCGGTTGGTAGAAACGTTCTCCAAGCATTGGTCCCACCCTGAGGTTGTATTACTTGTTAATCGTCTCACCTTTGCCCTGAAGGATTGTGGGGAAAAAGCAGAGTTAGTACCTGCTAACGATGTTTTCAACAATCCTTCAGGGCAACGATCCCACCCGGGTGTTAATTGTCTGTGTCTGATAGTTGCACGGTTATGGGTAGTGGAATGTTCACCTGTCGGGTACTTGGCTAAACGCACTGAGGGTGGACTAACCATGTGACTTTTTTATAGGGGAAGTGCTGTCTGTTCCTGTTCCTGGGAGGAGCTACGTCTCACCTTTGCCCTGAAGGATTGTTGAAAACATCGTTAGCAGGTACTAACTCTGCTTTTCCTAGGCTGGTCCAGAATGCTTGGTGTGTGATGAAGAATGTTCAAAACCTAGACCCCCAGGCTGTCCACACCATTGCAATCTACCATGTCACCCCCAGGACTGCCCACCATGTGTTCAGATGTTCAGGACCAAATGCCACTGCAAGATCAGCAATCTTTATATTGAGTGCATGTAAGAAATAAATGTATACATAGTTTGTTGAAGAATGTTCTAAACCCTCTCTTGTCTCTTGTTCTCTCTACTTACCCTGTCTTCTGTCTCTCGCTCTGCCTTTGTCTTTTACTTCTTGTCTCAGCACCTCTCTTGTTCTCTGTCTCTTCTCTCTCATTTGCTCCAGCTCACCTCCATCTTACCTCACTGTTCACCTCACCACCTTTTCCCTCTCTCTCTTTTTCCTCTCCTTTGCTCTCCTCCATTCCCTCCTCTGTCTCCTCCCTCTATCTCCCTCCTTCCCTCTTCCCCCTCCCCTCCATTCTCTTCCCCTCCCCTCCTTTCTCTCTTCCTCCTCCTCCTCCTCCTCTCTCTTTCCCCTATCTACACTCTCCTCCATTCTCTCTTCCCTATCCTCCCTCCCTTCCATTCTCTCTTCCCTATCCTCCCTCCCCTCCATTCTCTCTTCCCTATCCTCCCTCCCCTCCATTCTCTCTTCCCTATCCTCCCTCCCCTCCATTCTATCTTCCCTATCCTCCCTCCCCTTCATTCTCTCTTCCCTATCCTCCCTCCCCTCCATTCTCTCTTCCCTATCCTCCCTCCCCTCCATTCTCTCTTCCCTATCCTCCCTCCCCTCCATTCTCTCTTCCCTATCCTCCCTCCCCTCCATTCTCTCTTCCCTATCCTCCCTCCCCTCCATTCTCTCTTCTCTATCCTCCCTCCCCTCCATTATCTTTCCTCCCGTCTCTCCTCTTTCTCTTCCCTTTTCTTCCTCCCCTACTTGCTCTCTTTCCTCCCCTCCTCTCTCTCTTCCCTCGCCTTTAGGAACCCAGCTTTCTGATCCTGGCTTGAATTTGCTCATTGTTGTAAAATTATTTATAATGCACGGTCAAACTTGTGACCTTATTTAGCAATAGTTAGCTTGCAAGCTGTACAGTGTCTCAAATGTGAAATTTTGGGGAGGCATTTATTTTAATATATATGAGCTTTTTATAGGGCAGGGCGGTATCAATTTGCTTAACCAATTTAGGTTTGGTAGGAGGCTGTGGACCAAGCCACTTCGACACTATTACCCGCAGCACGAAGAACTTCCAACATAAACTCTCTAGTGGGTGCCTGGATACTTTCCACCTGAAACACTGCTGCAAGTGAGTCCAAGGTCTTAAGGATGGCTCATGATATGGTGTGGAATCTCTAGACACTTTCACTGTATGCTAATACAATCTATCTAGTTCTAATCAAATCTAGAAAATGTTGCAGCATTTACCTTTTGTATGTTTATCAGTTAGAAATACATGTCCGCTCAACCTCCAGGTTACTACTTGCTGTATCGCAGTGTAGAGTTTGGTCTTCTTCTAGGTGCCATAACCTCAATAGCAGAATTACTCAACAGTAAAACCAAAAGTCCGCTCAACACAGGCCACTTCAAATGCAACAATCCTTTATTAAGGCAGTCTGAACAAAATACAGACCTGGAGAGGCAGTGCAACTGAACAGCTGATGCGTTTCTGACCCTGCTGGGTCTTTAGTTGTAGCCTCAATAGCCTTAGTCATATGACCAGATTACCTTAAAGGACAACTCTTATGTGAAGAATGTGGAGGATGCCTTTTTGACAATACCAGTTGCCTAGCAACTCTGCTGATCTATTTGGATGAAGTATCTGAATAACACCAGAAACAAGTATGCAGCTAATTTTGTCAGATCTGACAGCGATGTCAGAAACACCTGATCTACTGCATGCTTGTTCAGGGTCTGTGGCTAAAAGTATTAGAGGCAGAGGATCTGCAGGATAGCCAAGCAGCTGGCATTGCTTAAAAGGAAATACATATGGCAGCCTCCATATCGCTCTTGCTTCAGTGGTCCTTTGATAAAGCATTGTTGCATTTGAAGAGACCAGTGTTGAGTGGACTTCTTGTTATAATATTTCTTAGTGTCCTTTGTTTGTGATCCCAGTGGTTGCTGGATCCCTGTATCCATGGTTACCTGTTTTGTGAGCCTACATGTTAGGTTGCTTAAAAGGAAATATGGTTGTTATGTTCAGAGGAATGTCTAGAGCTGTACACGCTGCTGGATGTTGGATGGCAGTTCATCATTCAGGCAATGAAGATGTTTTCTTTCTTTTAGAAAACTTACATTGGCTGGTGAAAAGGAAAAGAATGTTTTGACTTCATGCAAAAACCAGTGCCCAAAAGAGGTAAGAGTTAGTCTTGTGTCCTTGATTTCCCTGATTAGACTTTTTCATTAATTGTGACTTGGATACATTTTCCCGTACGAAAAGAACATTGTGGCCTGTGTGTAATGAGCTGTATTTATTATCTGGATTTGTTGGCTGGGTATGTGTAATAATTTACTTCCCAGGGCCCTTTTTTCGGGTTTACATGTCTGCCACAGACAGTAGAAGCTGCCATTTTGTAAACGAAACCAGAGTTAATGTAGTTTGGGGGACTGGTGGTGCCAATAGGGTCTGTCAATACAGTTTGGCATCTCTGATACTTTTTCTATTATTTTTTTTTTGTAATTCGAAAGTTAAAATTTAAGTCCATGTTTTATTAAAGGACCATTATCGCAAAATAAATGCATAAAATGTTTATTCTGGATTAACCCTCCTGGCGGTTTATTAAAATCCGCCAGGGGGCAGCACAGCCGGTTTTTTTTTATTTGTTTTTTTTATATCATGTAGCGAGACAAGGTCTCGCTACATGATAGCCGCTCAGCGGCATCCCCCCAGCACCTCCGATCGCTTCCGGTGATCGGAGATCAGGAGATCCCGTTCAAATAACGGGATCTCCTGGAGGGCTTCCCCCGTCGCCATGGCGACGAGCGGGATGACGTCACCGACGTCGTGACGTCAAAGGGGACTCCGATCCAACCCTCAGCGCTGCCTGGCACTGATTGGCCAGGCAGCGCACGGGGTCTGGGGGGGGGGGGGCAGCTGCAGCGCGACGGATAGCGGCGGATCGGCGGGGAGCGGCATCGATTGGACTGCACACGCAGCTAGCAAAGTGCTAGCTGCCTGTAGCAAAGAAAAAATTATGCAAATCGGCCCAGCGGGGCCTGAGCGGTGCCTTCCGGCGGCATAGCCCGAGCTCAGCTAGTGCTTACCGCCAGGAAGGTTAAAATGTATTACTGTTTTTTCTATCTTGCGGTTACTTACCATGGGCAGTAAAAGTCTAACAGACCTGACTGTTTTAAAATAGTCCATCACCTCGTGGGAGATGCTCAAGGTTTTCTTTATTTTCAACTACAGTGGAACCTTGGTTTGCAAGCTTAATATGTTCCGGAAACATGCTTGTAATCCAAAGCACTCTTATATCAAAGTGAATTTCCCCATAAGGGTTAATGGTAATTCAGTTAATTCTTTCCACAATTCAAAAACAGTTGTAGTACAATGGTATAAAATAAAAATGTATACAAGCCTTTCACTAGAACTAATAGAATCATTGCTGTCTGTTGGCTCGCCCCAACCTTTTTTTTGTGTGTGGCCTTAACAAGGAACTTATCCAATGACCGTTACTTTTGAGGATTTCATGGAAATGTGACTTTGCACAGTCTCTACACTGGCCCGTTCAGACTACAAAATGCGGACCGCAACGCATGCGGACCGCAACGCGTACGAACGCACGCATGTCCGCGTTCGTATGCGTTGCGTGGCTGATCCCATCACTGAAAAGTGAATGGGACAGCCGCGCGTTTTTGTAAAATCTGCGTGCAGCATGCGTTCCCGGACCGCACAGGTCCGGAACGCATGCTGTGTGAACATCAGACATTGCACTCTATGCAATGTCTGATGTCGTGCGTTTTGGCCACCTGCACGCGTTTCCAAAACGCGGCTGGAAACGCGTGCAGTGTGAACGGGCAATTAAGTACAATCCTGCAGCGCAAAAGGGAGAAGAACTATCGGCTCAGTTGTGATGATATGGCGCATGTATACTTTTTTTTTTTTTTTGCTTGTGTATCAAAACATTTCTTGTATATCAAGTCAAAATTTCCCAAAAATGTGTTTATTTTTATTTAAGTATTTATATAGCGCCGATGTATTATGCAGCACTGTACGGAGTAGAGGGGCTCACAGTCTAGTCCCTACCATAGTCATATGTCTATGTATGTACCGTGCAGAGCATGTATCATAGTCTAGGGCCAATTTTAGGGAGAAGCCGATTAACTTATCTTTATGTTTTGGGGATGAGGGAGGAAACCGGAGTGCCCAGAGGAAACACACACAGACACGGGGAGAACATACAAACTCTTTGCAGATTTTGACCTGGCTGGGATTTAAACCAGGGACCCAGCGCTGCAAGGCGAGAGCGCTAACCACTACGCCACCGTGCTGCCATAAATGTTTGCTTGTATTCCAAAGCGCTCTTAAATCAAGTTACTCTCAGTCCAAGGTTTTACTGTATAACTATACAGTAGTTACATCACTTCCTTTGAGATTGTTCAATAAATATTTAACCTTAATAAACAATTTGGCTCGCATTGTAAACCATGCTGTAGATTGTGGAACCTTGACACTCCTTTTCTAAAGTGTGACAAGACGCGCTTCTGGTGAGTGGGGCCACATAGGGGGAGTCTGATTACATCTTTCCCAAGGTGGTGGCACTACCCCCAGGAGTGCATACACGTGGTGCGGACTACAGCTTTATTGTGGCAATACTTTGCACTATGTGCATTTGTTTCTGAATGTTTACAGGGTTCTAACCTCTGTGAGGGTTATTGGAACGCAGTAATACCTGCTTACTTTCTAAAGCTTTAACAAGTATGTTATCAATATTGTAAATTAAATATCTTACCTTCAACATATGTTTTAAATAACGAAAGAAAAAAAATGGTTGTTTCTACCCCTGTTGACCTATTGGTTGATACCACATGAAGCAGGACCTGTGTTTGTGCTGAGCTGAGACTGTTGTATTTAGTAGATGTCACAGCTCAGTGCTGTGTGACCTTCCTGCCTTACTTGAGCTATTTTCAGGGAATCAATAAAAAAAAATACGTTTTGTGGCGTTGGATTAGAGAAAGTCAGATCTTCGCTAATACATTAGAAGGGAATCAGAGCGCTGTCAGGCAATTATGCAGCCATTATCTCTGCTTCTTTTTCAGCTGACATTTCAGAATCTGTATATTTAGATAACATTGTGCAGTTTATTGAAGGACAATATAAACTGTCACAGACATCATTTTTCTTACTAGAGGCACAAAATCTCTTACATTTTTAATCTTGTTCACCTCTGACAGCACAGATATTAAAAACTTGACTATCTACTGTTCAGGATTTCTTTCTTTTTTTTGTGTGTTGATTGTCGGCCAAAAAGTCAAATTCCATTTACCCAGTGCTCTGTGTTTATTATGCAGCCTGCAACCTTACCCTGCATTGCAAGCATTCCAATATAATCAGAAAGGTGTCTGCTATAATAAATAATATCTCTGTCAGCCTGGCTTTCTTTGGTACATTGCTGACAAGAAGGAAGCTTGTCATCTCCCCACCCACATTCCTGCTCCTTACTGATTAGCTGAGGGCAGCTCAGTGTGACATGAGGCTGAGAAGAGAGAAACTGCTGAACTATGATCTATACTGTGCTCACATGTATTTACAAACCAAGCTAGATATGACAGTGCAGTTTCTTGGAGAAAAAAAGAGTAAGGGAGGAAATTACATCAGGATTGCCTTCAGTCAGAAGAAGTAAAAATGGAAAATGCTAGGAACAGTTTTCTCTTTTTTTGCTATATGTAAGTAGAAAACGTATTTATCTACTTATATATGTCATTTTTTTCCCCTCGGATAGTATGGCTGTCCCTGCTGCTTTAGGAAAAACAGTTTAATGGCAAAATGTCGTCACAGTACGTTTTCCACTGGTTTCATGAATGTCTACTTGCTCTATATGAAATAAAAACGGGGTTGCTACAGCTGGCTTTTGTCAGAGGTGGGCATCCTAGAATCAAATGTGCTGTGTAGTATTAATGTGTATTTACATAGCACCAACATTTTCCTCAGTGCTTTACAGAGTACAGTCATGTCACTCAGGAGGAAGTTAATATGTTACTTTGGGCTTAAAACGCACCTAAACTCAGAACTTCCACTCTCCTCTAAAAGAAAACCGCATAATAACTTTTAAAGAAAAATATTTATTTGTTACAACTTACCGGAAGCTTATGCTGGGAACACACGTTTTGGTTTTGCGGTAGAATCATTCCAATAGATGCCTTCGATAGATAAATTCCGTCATGTCTGATTCTACGCTCGATTGTTTTCAGCTCAATTTCTCACAGAAGTGAATGGATAAAAGATATGAAAAACGAGCAGAAGATAAGAGAATCGAGCAGAGAATCGATTGCGCAGAGAATCGACCGCAAAAAACGTAGTGTTTACATATTAGCACGGAACAAAGGCACAGCTCAGACAGCTGACGGCCCTGATTTAGGGCCCGTTCAGATCACAAATACGGATGGCCATGCGTGCGGAACGCGTGCGGACCGCAACGCGTACGAACGCATGGCCATCCGCGTTTGTGTGCGTTGCGTGGCTGATCCCACGGGACAGCCACGCGTTTTGTCAAAATCTGCGTGCAGCATGCGTTCCCGGACCGCACAGGTCCGGAACGCATGCAGTGTGAACATCAGACAGTGCACTCTATGCACTGTCTGATGTCATGCATGTCGGTCTCCTGCACGCGTTTCCAAAACGCGGCTGGAAACGCGTGCAGTGTGAACGGGCCCAAACACTTTCTGATTACTTGCTGATAAGGCCTACTTAAAGGGACAACTATCAAAGTTAACTAAAATTCTAAATGCCACATATATTTTCAGTAATTACTAGCAAGTAACAATACAGAGGCTTTTATTTATTTTTTTTATGTGAAGAAAAAAGGGCATTTACAGAGAACAGTTTTCACTGGGGGCATTACTATGGAGGACTGTGTCCAGCATATCCAGCATATAGAAAAAGTCCTCAATGGCTATAATCCTGTGACTTGAATGTCTTCAGAATGATAGAAAGCAGAAATATAGCATCAAATAGTGTGTAAATAACTCATCAGCTGTTCCTGTGTCTCTCTGCCTCACGTAGTGTAAAGAAAACAGAGACTACAGACAGGAAGTTCTTATTCTGAATGGTGGGTGTAAGCATGCAATTACAGGAATAAAGTACAGGTCCTACAGGTGCTTCTCTTCAGATCCTTTCTCTGTAGATGAAAGATCTCTCAGCTGTTCTCATATGATCTGTGAAAAAACAGTATGTGTGTGGACAGGGCAGAAACAAACAGTAAATCATTTCTCTGACAGAGAGGTGGTACCTATCTACATGGTACAGCTCTGACCTTGACGCCGACTTTTGTTACAAAAAGCTGATGCACAAGGTATTCCTTTCACACAGGCTGTGATAAGAGACTTCTGAAAATCTTTCTATTGTTGCTGGCTAAAATCTCTATAGGTATGTGGGGCTTACAGAATGACAGTTTCTTTGAAAGTTCCTCTTTAAGGTAGCCATTCATCTATCTGTGATGAGCAGATTTGACAAAGAGACAAATCTCTCTCCGATTGAATCTGATTAGAGAGAGATCAGTCGGCTGCCCCATACACCACATGCTGATTCCTGATCATGCTGAAATCGATCCGGAATTGGCCTTGTGATGCCACATCCGCTGCCTTGCTGGCCCAACGCTGCCCCTCTAATTGCAATGGAAACAGAGGCGCCAGCAGAGTAAAAATTGATCATAGGTAAAAACAGATAAAAGTTGGGGGGCAAGGGTGGACTTACCTCCCCAAAACCAAACACAACCACTATGTATGGTTTAAACAAGATTCAATTTGAAGTCCAGAACAAATGCAACACGTTTTGCGGGTCTCTAACCCGCTTCCTCAGGCAATAATAAAGATAGGAGTAACTCAGAAGTTGTGTAGCCAAGTACTGCCCCTCTAATGTTCAATTTGCCGTCCCCCCCCCCCCCCCCCTCCAAAGTCCACCACTCCCGGTGCCCACTGCACTATACATTAACTGTCTGTGGCTGCTGCTTGCTCTGGGCTCCTTCCTCCGTCCATGTATGTGCCCCAAGTGGCTGTTGGAGTAAAGTGGAAATGGGGCCTAAAGCCTCTTGCGCTATATGCTGAAAAAATGATGTATTTTATCTTTCCATAGTAGTGCATTGTAAAAAAAGTTTTGTTAAAATGTGTATAGTGTGAACCGAGCAATAGGAAAACATGGAATTTACTATGAAAATCAGTTTTCTTTCAGTTATAACTGAGAGCAACTGATATAGGGCTTGATTCACTAAAGCGTGCTAAGTGTTAGCAGGCCAGTGAAAAGCCCCTTAGCACATGCAAAGTGCCGTCGCATGCGCTAATATGCGCACAAAGTTTAGCGCTGTGCGTAAAACGTTGCACTGCAAAATAGCCTGATAAGCGTACTTTGCACGCGGATGGTGCAACGTTTCACGCGCACCAAATAGCACACGATCAGTAACCGCTTTGCCCGTGCAAACTACTTAGCAACCTAGTTTTCATGTGCAAAGCTTTTAGGCGTGCTAACTGTGTTAGCGCGCTTTAATGAATCAAGCCCATAGTGTTAAATGACCCCAGGACACCATTTAGTTACAAAATGGCTTTAGTGATGAATGTTGTACAGGATTTTGTTCTGAAGTGGAATATACAAGATACAAGATGGATTTATTCGCCAAGCACGGTGGTGCCGTACTCAGAATTGCTTGTGGTACACATGGCTTAGGCAAAGTACACAATACAACAGTTAAACATGTTACATATACAGCCAGATTACATATGTTGACAACATTAACAGAACATTTGCATGATTACACATACACAGCATTAACGGTACGATAACATCTAACTAATGGAGTGTGTTCGAGATTCAGAAGGGAGGGCAAAGGAGCAGCTCCTATGGCACGCGTGCTGATAGCAGACTAGGAGGAAAGAATCAGGGGTCGGTGTTGTTGAGTAGTAGAACTGCCTGGGGGAAGAAGGAGTTCCTGCGCCTGGTGGCCTTGGAAGGGATAGTTCGGAAACGCCGACCAAATCGGAGGAGCTCAAAGAAGAGGCTGCCAGGGTGGGAGGGGTCACTAGAGATCTTGGTTGCCCTCTTCCTCATCCTAGCCGTGTGGAGGAGATCAAGAGGTGGCAGGGGCAAACCGATGATCTTTTCTGCTTCACTAATGATTCTTTGCAGTTTGTGTCTGTCACTGGCCGTTGCGTAGGCATACCAGACGATGACTAAGAAGCAAAGTATGGACTCCGTGGTAGCTGTGTAGAAGCTGGTCAGCAGCTCCCGAGGCATGCCAAATTTTTTAAGTTGGCGCAGGAAGAATAGCCTCTGCTGTGCCTTCTTTTGAATTTTGATGGTGTTTATACCTTTTAAGTATTACATGCCAGGGATGAGCGGAATGACCAGACCCGAACACATCTGCCCAGCTGCTATTTTAGCTGGCCAAGGTAATATTGCATAACCGCAAGGTACAGCAAAATCTTTTCATATGAATCCAATTGTTACCATTTTTCTCTACTGAGATCACAAAGAACCATATTTTTTTTTTGTTCTGGGTCCCCATATGGGGAAAATCATCACAGGAACTACCGACTCTGTTATTTATAAGAGGCTAACGTATGTGCGGAGGAATGTAAATACTTCATCAGTCAGCCACACAGATTAACCTAAAATTCTTTCTCACATACATTGTCAGAAGGTGGATATGCTGTGGGAAGAATGTACTCATACTCTGCCTGAAAGCTATGTGCCTCAATACAATATGTTATTATTGTATGTTAACACTACATGGGGACCTGTAAAATTACTTTTATTTCTCCTTAAAGGACTACTGTAGGGGGGGGGGGGGGAGGTGGAGAGAGTTGAACTTACCTGGGGCTTCTAATGGTCCCCTGCAGACGTCCTGTGCCCGTGCAGCCACTCACCGATGCTCCGGACCCCGCCTCCGGTTCACTTCTGAAATTTCTGACTTTAAAGTCAAAAAACCACTGCGCCTGCGCGACCATGTCCTCGCTCCCACTGATGTCACCAGGAGTGTACTGTGCAGACGCAGACTGTACTGGGCCTGCGCAATACACTCCTGGTGATGTTAGCGGGAGCAAGGGCGCAGGCGCAGTGGTTTTCCGACTTTAAAGAGACTCCGTAACAAAAATTGCATCCTGTTTTTTATCATCCTACAAGTTCCAAAAGCTATTCTAATGTGTTCTGGCTTACTGCAGCACGTTCTACTATCACAGTCTCTGTAATAAATCAACTTATCTCTCTCTTGTCAGACTTGTCAGCCTGTGTCTGGAAGGCTGCCAAGTTCTTCAGTGTTCTGGTTCTACTATGAACTCCCCCTTCCAGGACCCTCTCTGCACTATTTAGATTAGGGCAGCTTCTCTCTCATCTTTTACAAGCTGGATAAATCCTCCTCTGAGCTGGCTGGGCTTTCACATACTGAAGAATTACAGACAAGGGCAAAGGTGTTTGCAGGAAGAAATGAGCAGCCTGAAACTTCAGTGCATGAGAGATGCAGGGGGAAAGAAACACACAAATGATCTCTTGAGATTCAAAAGGAAGGGTGTATACAGCCTGCTTGTGTATGGATGTATTTTCTATGTGTGGACATACTGTACATCAACCTACTTCCTGTTTTGGTGGCCATTTTGTTTGTTTACAAACAAACTTTTAAAAACTGTTTTTAACCACTTTTAATGCGGCGAGGAGCGGCGAAATTGTGACAGAGGGTAATAGGAGATGTCCCCTAACGCACTGGTATGTTTACTTTTGTGCGATTTTAACAATACAGATTCTCTTTAAGGTGGAGTGACCTTTACCAGGCTGCAGTCCTGATACCAAGTAGATGTTGTGTAACGCCTGACAGTGCTTTATATCTGGTGAGCATTGTGTATAAGGGGGTGCATGATTTGTTCACCCTCACAATCGCAGCTCACAGCAAGGTTTTGCAATCTTGAAAGACATGGTGGTTGGTGGTGGCAAATAAGTTATATGTTAACTAGTTAAGGACCGCAGTGATTGAAATCAACGCCCTGTTTTGGTGGTTACATGGCTGGCAGGGCGTAGATTTCAATCAGCTGCCACTGCGCGCATCCACCGCTTTCGTTGCTCCTGCCGATCTTGCCGCTGAATCCCCACCATCTCCCGTCCCAGCTCACTTGCTGTGCCTTTCTCTATGACGGCAGAGCCCTGTGAGCGGGTCAGGAGCCAATTTCATTCATCTGTCTTTCAATGTAAGCAACTCCCATTGGCTTACATTGAAAGAAAGTGTTAGGAGCCAATGAAAGCTGCTCCTGACCGGCTCACAGGAACTCTGCCGTCATAGAGAAGGCAATGTGGGTGGCCCAGGTTCCCGACGTGCGGCAGCGAGGACGATTGCGGCGGGTATGTGAGGCGATTTGTCGTTATCCGTCTGGATTCCGGCGTTTTTGTACCAGCGGTCTCTGGTCCTTAAGGGGGTTGAGACCGCTGGTACTTAAGTGGTTAATGCACAACCTTGAGCCTGTTTATTGCAGGTATATAGGATGGATATTAGAAGAGTGCTGCATTTACTAAACCCACCACTTGCTGCGCAGCAGAGGTTCTATGTTTGAGCTTATGGTGCCCATACACGGTACAATAAAGACATTCGATTTTCCTGTTTACTCTCCAAAACCGATCGAACGAAAGTCGAAAATAATTTTTTCCATCAAAAAACAACTGATTATCCTGTTTTATTGATAAAAATCCAGTTGGACATGTTGGAAAAATCTTTATATTCTATCATTTTTTCCGGATTTTCTGTATGGTACCTCAAAAACAACTATGCAATCTCAATCGAACGGAATAATCGAGCACAATTATCTGATCGAAAAAAATGAAAAAATTGTACCATGTATGGGCACTATTAGATAAAACTTTAATAGATTAAATGAAAAAGTATCTCCTGACAGAAAACTCCAGAAAAAGTTGATTGAATAGGAGCCCTCTGTGTCTAAAATAAAATACATGAAAATGGCTGTTACTGGCCAGATGACCCTCATATATGAATTACCTGGAGATCATCCTTAATATTAGGTAAATTCCAACAAGTGTGGACTGAACGTGTAACGTGTAGCCTAACAAAGTATTTTGCTATTTGGACATCTAAAAGCCTCCCTAGGTGATCCTGCTAAGATCATTACTATAGTGAAGTGACGGCTCATGTTAGAGCGAGCCTTTTCCTCCGAGGGCACATGCCTTTAGGAAGAGAACCTGAAAGCCTGAGAAAATGTTCAGACTGGAATCCCTGATGAGAGAATTTATTGTCGTTCGGAAATAAAGCGGAATGTGAAAAGAGATCAGTCACCTGCAATTAGCTCAAGTTCTGTTGGCATGGATGTAATAGCACGTTGCTGGTGATTTGGTGTGTTTCCGTGGTTTCCTTGTGGGATTGATATGGTTATTCATGGCCAGAAATTAGCTGTTTTCTTGGCTGCGTCGAGGTGTTTTTCTAGTGTCTGTGGCTTCATAGAAGTGTTGTTTCATATTGCAGGCCTGTAGCCGGTCTCTGTATAGTGCTGTGTGCGCTGCCTAGAAGGTCTGCAAGCATTTACAACGCTCAGCTTCTTTCCTTTGACTTTTCACATGGTGTAATTTGATGGTTGCAGCTAGATTTCCTGTGGAAGGAAGCCCGCAGAAGCACAGATAGGAGGGTGTATTAATGTAATCACTCAAAGACTACATTTCCATCTGCTTCTGGAACACTATGAAAGTATGGCTTTACTATCACTTTAACAGGAACTGACTAATATAGAACACATGATTCATTTATATATAAATTGTGCTGACACTGTGTCATTTGAAACTCTTGTTGTAACTATGGAATAATAGTAAGGATGGGAGGGGAGGGCGTTGTGTACTGAGGTGTTTAGATGCAGTATGCTGTGCATTTGTACGGTGTAGTTCATGTCAGTTTTTTTTGACCCCTTCTAAACCTTAAAGAGGGACTACAGTGAAAATAACATAATGAATAAAAATGCTTATATTTTACAATATTCATTTATAGATTATTTGGTCAGTGTTTGTCCTTTGTAAAATCTTTCCTCTCCTCAATTTACATACTGAAATGTATCTCTGGTGGTGACATCTTTAGTTCTGCCAGGTGATCTGTACGGAATGTTCATTACTGAGAGCTCTATGCACAGGGGGAGATATTGCTTCCTTGGCAGTTGGAAAAAAAGCTGTTATTTTTCCAGTAACCCTCCAGGACAGGTAAACTATGAGATTTGACCCCTCCCAGGAAACAGGAAACACCCACTTGGTCTCTCTATAAGTTTAGACCCATCGCAGGTGTCCGGCAGTATGGATGTTTCCTGTTCCCTGGAACAGGTTTCTCTGTAGTAGTGTCTGAGTCCTGGAGAGCCTGGGTGGCTTAAGGGCTGGTTGGACACGCTGCCGGGATGAAGAAATCTCAATCTGCGAGGCAATGAGGCTGCTGGGTCTGTTAACATCCTCTGCTCCAGCAATCCAGTGGGCAATGCTCCACTAGAGAATTCTACAAATGTGGATTTTAAAAAATTGGGGAAAGACAATATTAGATGTTAGACGACATTGTGAAAATATCAGAACAAGTGAAATTATCTCTACAATGGTGGTTGAACAAACAGGTCCTATCTCAGGGAAAACTGTGTCAGTTTCCAACAGAAATAGTGCAGACGACGGATGCAAGCATGTTAGGTTGGGGAGCACATGTACAAGGCTTCGAAACACAAGGTCTTTGGGATCAGCATTTGAGAATTCAGTCCTCAAATTACAGAGAAATTATGGCAGTGAAATTATCTCTAATTGCAGCAATGCATTTACTAAAAAAAATCATGTTCAGTTGAGAACAGACAATGCAACAGTGGTGGCCTACATGAACCATCAGGGGGGGAACAAAATGGTTCAAGTTACTAAACTTAGCATTAGAGATTCTAATGTTAGCAGAAGAAAATCTGAAGTCATTGACAGCTGTTTATCTAAAGGGATCAATGAACAATCTAGCAGATTTCCTCAGTCGGACTCAAACTTCGAACGTGGAGTGGACTTTGAATATAGATGTATTCAGGTGGCTAACCCAAATGTGGGGAATACCAGATGTAGATTTGTTCGCAAACGGGGAATGCGAAATGCAAAATGTTCTTCTCACTGAATGTGTTGGACCACCCAGCGGCGGTAGACGCTCTAGCACAGAAGTGGAAGTTCAGGCTTGCATACGCATTTCCACCTCTGAACAATACTGCTTCTTGTTCTCAGGAAGATAATGAATTCAGAGACAACGGTTATTCTAATTCCACCCAATTGGGACAAAAGATCGTGGTTTCCACTAATGTTGAAAAGGAAGATTGCAGGACCGATATTGTTACCAATGGTGGACAATCTAATCACAGTTCAAGGGAAGAACATTCCTCAAGTGATAAATTGGAATCTAGCGGCTTGGCTAGTGAAAGGTCTATCTTTAGGGGAAAAGGACTATCAAACAGAATGATTGAAACTTTACTGAATAGTCGGAAGTTGAACATCCATAAAATTTATATGAAATACTGGAAAACTTATAAGTCTTCTGAAATGGGTACAATTTAGGAGTTTTTACAAAACGGTGTTGATAATGGTTTGGCTCTAAGCACTATTAGAGTTCAGATTTCTGCGTTATCGTTTTTTTAGACAAGCGGTTAGCCTAGCAGCTCCAGCACTGAGTCTGACTGTCACATTGACTAAAATCAAAATACAAGCTAGTTAACTAAAAAACAATAAAATACTGGTGTAATGCAAGTGTTTAGGCGCAAAAACGTTAGGTTTAACTCAGTAATACAGCATTTGCTTAGCCAACAGCACTTGAGATGTCTCTCAGTGAGCAGTCACAAGCAAGGACGAGATTCTCATCATGGCGCCAGCCTTATATACTGGAGGGGCTGACCAGGGTTCCCCTCTGTGATTGGTTGGTAGGGCTTCGGCTCCATGGTGGTTACAATGGTGGTTACACTATCCGGGTACCCGAACTAGGTATCTGGACTTATTTCCAGATACCTAATAGGTTTCTGAGTTAGCTCAGATAGTGCATTCCAGGTTTATCCAGGTATCTGGAATCTGTATTCCGGGTTTGGATACCAGAAAAAAGTTCGGGTATCTGGAATCTGGATGAGGATCACTGATTTAAAGGTGGCCATACATGGTACAATTTTTCATTTTTTTTCAATTAGATAATTTAGTTCGATTATTCCGTTCGAATATAAAGATTTTTCCAGCATGTCCGATCTGATATTTCTCGAAAAAACGGGATAATCGTTCAAATTTCTTGATCGAAATTTTTTTTTTCAACTTTCATTTGATTCGATCATTTAAATCGAATAAATGGGATAATCGAACTTTTTTATTGTACCATGTATGGCCACCGTAAGGATGAATGTGTGACTGAAACATGTCAGCATGATGGTGTTTGGATTTTATGCGTGATTTAGTAAAGTATGTTTGATATCTACTGGGTATTGTGCGGACCATACCTTCACTACATAGGACAGAACAGACTACTGCACAGAGCCATGCAGTACAGTATACTAGTACAGCGACCACAGCTAAATTGTCAAAAAGATTGTTTTGGGTTATATTCAACTTATGGTAGCTTTAAATGAAACGTTACTTTAATTGAAAATAGCTAAAAAAAATCTCTTATCTGTGCCTCACATTACTTTTTTTTTTGTAATGTAAAACGTACATGAAGCTAAGCAAACATAAACAATTGAGATGCTTACCTCAGTATCCCGCTATTTATACGGAGGCTTCATGGATTCCAGCACGGGGTCCCTCTTGTTGAATATGTTTCTTGTGGGCTCTTTCCCGCTGTGAGTGAGTGCATCCACACTGGGAGGTCTGTGCATATCCATTTGAACTAAGCTACTTGTGCACGGCTTTTATCCTCCATACATGATCGCTTTGTTATAGTGGACATGTTCCTAGTACCTTACTCACGTATGCCCAGTACAGGTGAGCTTGTTCTTGGCAGATCGCTTGACCAGAAGAAAAAGATGGTCTTATTTCCTAAGGGGACCTAGGAAGCCTCAGAATAGCGAGGGAGGCAACAGTGGTCATGGGGCTCAAAGAAGCTCCATGTAAATATGAATTATTTTTACCTCCCTTGTCTCAGGTTCTCTTTAACTTTAAGGAGAGCTAATGCATGAGATAAACGAAAAAGGAGAAATAAATCATGATGTAAAGAGATAACTCATGATTTATCTTTCCTTATTTAATTAATTGATAATTTAAGTCGGTTAAGCAGAGATAAATGATGAGTTAAGTAATTTAAGGAGAGATAAAATTGTGAATTGATCAGTAAGGTGAGATCATTCAACAGAAAAGCTTTGTGAATCAGCCCCATTGACACGACATAAAAGGTTATTAATGAAATGATGACAAGCTGATTTTACATTCAGAAACCGGCACTTTTTACGTTCTTAAAGCAAACCCGAACTCTTGCACAGGATACAATGAAAAGTTTTGTGCCTTGTGCTAGAATCTATGAACTATTGACCCTTTTTATCTCTTTCCTGCTCTCAGAAGCTATTTTCTGCTAGGAAAGTGTTTTATGGCTTTAATTACTTATCAGTGAGGGTTATTTTATAGTCCGACCCGGACAGAAACTGTCACTTGCATATCTGATGTTTAACTCTTTCAGGCAGAGAAAGACAAAAAGGAACACAGCCTAGCTACTTGTGTGCTTGGCACGGTACATACACATGTCTATCTTATCCTGCCACATGCCACCTCAGTTGTCCTTTAAGCAGGTGCCACCTCAGTTGTCCTTTAAGCAGGTCAGAATGTTCCGCCTAGGTAAAGTGTATATGCTATAGATTTCTTATCCGTATAGACATGTGTGTGAACCCACACTGAGGAGATGTCCACCTGAAGGGGGCAATACTCATTTATGTAGAACCAGCTTTTTTCTTATGGAAGCTTTAAATAAAAAAAAATGGAGTACAGAATCTCTTTAAAGTGAACCTAAAGCATACAAGATAAAGATATGAGTTTCACTTAGCTGGGGCTTCTACCAGCCTCCCGCAGCCATCCTGTACCTTCACAAGTCCTCAACGATCCTCCGTTCCCCCGCCAGCGCTTAGTTGTGAGTCTGACAACTGATGAGTCTGCAGTCCACTGTACCTATACGGCCCTGCCCGCACGCATCCCAGTACACGTACACCTCTGTGAGAACGTCTTGCAAAGTAAGAGAAAATGCGTGTGAGGATGCGAGCTGCCAGGGCCGAGCAGGCGCAGTGGACTTCCGACTAATCAGTTTGTAGAACAGATACTAAAGGGGGAAGGGGGGGGCTAATTGAGGACCGGCGAAGGTACAGGATGGCTGTGGGGGGCTGGTAGAGGCCCCAGGTAACTGAAACTTTTTATTTTGTACGGTTTAGGTTCACTTTAAAACATAGTAAGGCTGTTTATTGAGAATATTCTTGGTTACTGTTTTTGTTAATCTCGCTATCGCTGTCTTATATTTTTCCAGCTGCCTTGTGGGCACCGATGCAAAGAGATTTGTCATCAGGGGAGCTGTTTGCTGTTATGCGTCCAGAAAGTTAAGCTTCGATGTCCATGTCGTAGAATTAAAAAGGTTTGTGCTTTTGTTCTTTTCTATCTAGAGTAGCATACGGTATAAACTAGTATAGCTTTTTGAACAAAACAATTAAAGTGAACCTTAACCGTAAAAAAATACAAGAATTTCACTTACGTGGGGCTTCTACCTGCCCCCTGCAGCCTTCCTGCGCCGCTTAGTCATTCACGGATCCTCCGGTCCCCCACCGCCAGCTAGTTTTGTTTTCACCATTGTGTGTGCCTGGTCCTTGCCGTGCGCATCCTCGACCAACCTCCTGACGCTGTGTGTAAACGTACTGCGCATGTGCAGGATGGCCATGAAAACGGGAACGCGATCGAGGACGGGTGCAGCCAGGGCCGCACAGGCGCACATATCGACAACTGAAGTGCATTGGGGAGACTGCGGCTCTCGCGGGATCGCAGCTAGGTAACGTATAGCAGCAGCAAACAGGGGGATCAGAAGGGTGCGGGGGACTTGGGGAACAATGGTAGCTAGCCTAGTGCTAGCTACAAAGGATACAACAACTTTAATTCAAAAAATCCCTCCCGCGGACGCAGCCTCAGAAACTGTGTACAGCCAGGAGGGTTAATACTTCATCCTATTACCAATTACTGAATCTGAGAGAGCCTAAGTGCTTTAAAAAAAAAAAAAAAAAAAAAAAGAGCTACAGTCCAGTACCAACTATTTTTGCATTGTGTTTATTCAGTGTCTTGCCAATATCTATATGTACCAAAGTCCACATAAGTCAATAGATATTTCCATTCAGCAATGTGGGTGGAGGTGATTGCAGGTGTGCTTGTGATACTTGGTTATTACTCACATATGTAGTTTGTGGTTTTTGGCTGGGACACTTTGACCATTTACTGATGACTCCTAGGGGAGTCTATAGTTGATTTAAATGACACATCACACAGGAAGAGCAATTCCATCTCTAGAAACAAGTAGAAATACTGCTGGCCAGGTATGTATGGCAACCAGACCTGCACTCAGGGTCGGACTGGGACACTGAGGGCCCACCAAAGAAATTTCAATCTGGGGCCCACACATCCCATGATTGCGGTGAAAAAAGGGCGTGACCATGCACCGGAAGGTGGGCGTGGTCATGATGTATTATGGACAGGTCCAAATGTACATGATCTTAGCAGCATTGTAATTCAGAGACACTGCTGCCCAGCAAAACTTTGCACAGAGTCCCCTCCTTCAATATAAAGTAATGTCCTACTTTGCAGAGGTTGTGACCGCAGAGGTTGCGACCGCATCAGGGCCCTTGGGCCAAAGGGGGCCCGAAGGGCCCTCCCTCAACTACAGTATTACCTCTCTATTGGCCCTGTGCTCATAATAATCACTTCTATAGATATTTTGAACAGTGGTAATCATTAACAAGCTATTTCCCATCCCCTTCTTGCACCTCTGACACTGTAGTTGCCATTGGCAGGTTTTGGTGCGTCGTATCAATTGTTATGTATAGAGGGCTTGGGGGGCCCCATTGTAAAATTTGCATCGAGGCCTACAGCTCCTTAGCTACGCCACTGCTCTCAGCATGAGTGATTACAGCACTGAGAAGAGAATTTTGGTGCTGCAGGCAGCAATTGGAGCTCTGTCAGACAAGGCGGGGGGCCCACCAGAGACCTGGAGGCGGGGCCCACCGAGGGAAAAAAACTGTACTACTGTGGCCCAGTCTGACCCTGCCTGCACTTACTCCCACTGCAAAATGACAGTGGGTAGCGTTCTCATTTATAGTGACTCAGGAGTGTGTGCTCATAATACATTACTGGAAGATGGAGATTCCCTGCTTCTGTCTTATAATACTGGGCTCCCTTTCTGAGATTCTCATTTTGTGGTTGATATTACATTGGTTTATTTTTATTGCTTATATCATGCATATCTTGTGTAGAAAACATAATTGTGTGTAGTCCAGTTTAGTCTAAACCAGTTTCCCAGAGAACATCTCCTGTGTCTTGAACATGTAATCTGAGGTATTCTCCAAGTGTTTTTGTGGCTTGGTGTATTGCCATAATATACAAAACAAAAGATGAGATGATGAGGAAGTGTATCAGACGTTCATGGGAAAGCGTGGGTCCTTCCATTTTATGACAGGCTTATCCGTATCAGATCCTCTATCTGCATGTCTCTTGGCAACAAATAACTCATGTACATAAGCTGCAACCTAGATCTTCTATATCAGTGGTTGTTTTATAGTGAACTGGTGTCTTATTCTGTCAAATCATTATTGCAGAAGTCTTGGCCGGTGAAAATAGATAAAATATAACTACGGTACTTAACCCCCACTGTTTAGCAAGTCTGATTTAGTAGCCTCATGAAAAATAAAAATTGCTTTGCACTTTAATGTAACCCCACAAGGTATCGTATCGCTTTAGCCATGTTTTTCCAGACCCTGACGATATGTTGCAAGAAGGCGACATAGCCTGCAGCCCTTCTCTGTGGGACTGGTGTGGTGGGTGTGTTGATTAACAAAGAAATATTTTTTTTTAATATGACTTTAGTAATCCTTTGAGCTAAATTGCCAGCATGCATCTTTCAAACCTTAATGCCCAACTATGTATAGTTATGGATACAGTGGAAAGTAGGTAGAATGTAGAACCTCTTTTGAGTTTTGATTGCTTTCCCTGCCTATATTGGAGAATTTAAAATACACAGCTGGACAAATGCAGGAAGCTGGAAAAGCCAAGAAGGGCTTGGTGAACTGGGTTCTGGCCTATAGGCTGTACCCTGAGCAGGCTTAGGACGTTATAGAGCCAGCAAGTGAGAAAATCTCACCTTCAGGTTCTGGGTCACCCCGAGCTGCTTCGGGAATTAAGAGAAATGTAAAAATTGTAAGCATTTCTATTTCCTGTTCCACACATCCAAAACAGAATTGTTTTCTTTTTTTCCTCTGAAGATGGGATTTAACAAAGTTTACTGAAGCTAGTCACCACAGTGATAAGACTATAATCAAGCTTCAGGCAGGAATAAACAGGGCTAGCTATGGAAGGAGTGACTCTAACTGTAACAGCTCAGAATATTTTTGTTCATTGCACTAGCCTCCTAACTTACTCCAGAGGTTTGCAAGCATCTCTCATGTGGATATCATAACTAATCCAGCAAACCTGGCCTGAATTTTTAATAACTTGTTGATGTGAGGATGATGAGAGCGTTCTGCCATCATCTAGGTCAGGGGTGGGCAAACTTTTTGACTCAAGGGCAACATGGGGTTCTCAAGTTTGACTGAAGAGCCAAACCAGAATAGGAGTGAGGAAAATGGGTGTGGCTATGACAGGACATGGGCGGGGCTAACTGTAATGTTACATTATAACGCAAAGACAGTGGGCTCAAGTTTTTTTTCCTCATAACACAGGCAAAGTGACCTTAAAGGTAATTAGACAATGTTACCACCACCACAAACAGTACCAGGCAGACCCCCTCAGACAGCAAGTCAACAGCAGGTTAAAGTGAAAAAAATAACCACGATCAGTCATATTTTTGTCTTCCACGTATATGCGCAATAATAAAGGTGTCATGTTGGTACACAGTGCATTATCCCAGTATAATTTTTCAAAAAAATATTCTGGTGTAACGCATCATTCTGTGTAGTATACTGTAGTTCTGTCAGGCATTGCTTCTACTTTCTGTTCTACTGGCTGGAGAACATGCGACACAACCACAACTCTTGGCTGAAATGATCATGGGTAAATCTTTCTCTGATCTTGATGACCTACGTCTTCCTCCATGCCCTTTCCATAGCTGTGAGGTTATCCTGTGTGCGGACACTTTCTTGTGGGATTGCATCTGACAAAACCATCCTTTTCCCCATAACTTTGAATTTAAGTTTACACTGTGTCTCCACTCAGCACAATCTGGATTTCATTATCTGGCCAATCAGAGCACTCGGTGAGTGTCCACACAAAAGGGAAATCTACAACTTTTGTAAAAACATTCAAATAAGACATACATTTCCAAAATACCCCATAGAACTGGCAGGAATCTGGGGTTAGCTGCTTTCTCTGCTTACATTAGTAAGATTTTCCTTTTAATGTTTTAATTTATGATGGGTGGAATTTTTACACATGGAGATTTAAAAACATGGAATAATTCCTCTGCTGTGCCTCCTTGATAAGTGACCTTTCTAGACTGCTGATCAAAGCATTGTTCTGCTCCAATTCTAGGAGTTTCCTTGTAACACCACACGTGAAGATCGTCTTTCTCTGCAGTGTGACTCGCTGTGCTTGGAACTGAAGAAGAAAGCTGTAGAGGTAAATTCCTGCTTATTCCACCCATTGCTTTTATGTGGTTGGCGATACATCAGCAGTACGTGAGAAGCTCTTGTGGAGGTGTTCCTATGGGGCTTTGCGCCTTCACTTCCATCACTAATGTAACATCTAGCAATAGACTATGTTAACCTTCAGTTTAAGTATAGAATGAGGGCAATGCTAGTTATTGGCTAATGTTAAAAATTAAAGATAATAGAATTCAATATATAATTCAATAAATACATAAATCATAAAGATAGAGGGTGGCTAGGGGATAGCAGCTGCCAGAGGTTATAGGAGTGGGCGGGAGGGGGAGGAGCCAAAGCCATCGAGGGGGAAAAGGGAGCCGGATTGCGGCTGGCTGCAAGACAGACTGGTGAGAGGAAAGAGGCAGGGGGAGGAGCCGGAGCCAGCATCAATTTCATTTGTAACATTGGCCGCTGCAACACGGCCTCTTCGCATTCTAGCCGGCCAGAACCCGAAGTGGCCAGACTTCTGACCAAAACATATGCAACAGATATGTGACGAACATTACAGAAAGTTGTGCGCAATCGCCAACGACTTGCGTAATGGTCCAGCCCATTACTGTCAGTCCTGTGTAGAATAAAACAAATGTCTTTCTTTTCCCTCTCTTCTCTTAAAAACAGAGTACAGTAACTTCCCCCCATATCCTGTGTCAGGTCAGCAAGGAATTTCACACGTAGCCCGACCTCCCGGGGAGGACCACTTCCTGCCACAGCCCTCTCTCCCAAAAGTCAGATCAAACTGGCCAGATAAGAGCTCGCTCCAAAACCTTACACTCAGACAAAGGAAACTTTAATGGATTTGTAATTCAAAATAGGCTTGTCACAGAAAGACAAAAAACACATTTTCTGATAACCATAAATCAGTTCTATTATTCACCTGAATTACAGTTCCCCAACTGTCAGGGGTCAGTCAGAATGCTTTATTCAGCCTACATAGAGCGAATGCGATAGAATAGGAATGTGTAGCCTTTTGATACAGGGTCGCAGGCCGCTTATGAATATAGCCTCGGATTTGCGATGCGCCAGTCTGGGGCAGGGTCACACAGATTATTAATAAATGCTACATTTTCTTGCTCTGAGTCTGGGGGTGGCAACCTTGCTTCCAGGAGATAACCCCGCCTTCCTTCCACCTAGTTTGGAGGTAACCCAGCCCCAATTCTAAGATTGTATAAATCTGGGGGCCAGCAGAGCCCGCCCTGTCTTTCATAATTTCATCTGCTAAAGAGGAGCTTGGGTTCAAGGAGGACCGAACTCATGCTGTGTTTCAAGGACTCTTAACATTAATGCCTACTTTAAACTGGACTGCTCAGCTATAACTAAGTAAGAACTTTCCGATTTTATTCCTTTTATTTTTAAGCTTTGTGTGTATTTAATTGGTGTATATAAATGTATGTAATGCAACTTTGTTATAAAAACGCTTAAAAATCGTTATGGTTACAATCTGTTCTGAATATACACAATCGTACCTATTCTCCTGAAACCGCTACCCTGTGTTTAAAGCGGAATATAACCCTGCATTTCAACTTTGCTCTAAAACATTATTTACAGTATATTATATGCAATATTTTTTTACTAGACCAGCATTGGAAGGGTTACACACAGCTTTAAAGTTCCTGGGGATTTCTGCAGACGCATCCGAAGCTGACAAAGATACATTTTGTTTACATAAATGTATCTAAGTGTTGAATGTGACTCATCTCTCTGACTGAGAAGGAGCTTGGAGGACAGCCAAAGAGTGTGTAACATTTATCAATAGATACATCTAACTAAATAGAATGTAACAATTTGAACTTCTGCATATCTCTCCCGGAACCTTAGACCTCTGTGTTTAACCCTTCCAATGCTGGTCTAGTAAAAAAAAAATGCTTTTTGCATATAATATGCTGTAAATAATGTTTTAGAGCAAAGTTGAAATGCAGGGTTAAATTCCGCTTTAATAGAAGTGTACCTTTATAACCCGTATGCGAGAACCTGGCCCAGATATAAAGATCTGACCCAGGTTCCTGCATACTGCTAAGGGTTAATAGAGCATTCTCGAAGTCCTAGTATAATTACAGTAGCGGGCTGTGTAACCCGCTTGGTGGCAGATCTTTGAATTGTATGTGTGTGGAGAATCCGTTTGCGTCTGAACGCTCCCTCCGCAAGTCAGTTCATCAAACTGCGAAGTCAGGTTTACGCTTCGTGATGAGCAAAATGACAGTGTGATAGGATTTCTGACGCCGATCGATTGACCCCATCCGCAGACCGGCCTTGCGGTCTGTGACTAGATAAATAGGACATTATATGTAGAGATGGTCAATGAGATGAAAAGAAGTTCTACCTGCATTCAAATTTCATGTACTGGTAAATTGTATGCAGCTTGAAATTGGACCAATCATTGTAACTTCCTGTCAGTTGTGATTGGTCCATGTTCAAGCTACATTAAATCTGAATGCAAGTAGAACTTATTTGCATCTCATTGACCATCTCTAATTATATGGATGCTGAGGTGGAGGTATCTGCCATCTTGCTAATTATGTCAGCACTATAAACACAACAGGACGAATTCACAAGAATTGAAGTCTCCGGAATTTCAGTAACCTTAACCTATCAGCAGAAACTGTATTATGACACAGCCCTGTTTGCAGCACATTGCCTTGCTAACATTAAACTATCTTGAAGCCTCACACCAAGCACAGGTGTTTTCCTAGATCTGTGCGTTTCCCATTCAGTATAGTTGAATGGGGCAGCGCTGCAACAGAGAAACCAGTATTTGTGTAAAACTCAAAACCACCTACATTGCAGAGTAAAGTCTTATGTTCTCAGGCCTGTACCTAGTCTGTGTCTAAAGTGTAAAATGAAGTTATAAATTAGAAGTAAAGTTATTCTTCAAGGAGGGAAGACTCCCTCATATGCTTGGCCTGGGAGATTGCTGGCTGGGCTGAAATGTCATGTAAGCTGGTTATTTCCGTGGTGGATAAGTGTGAGTGTGGGATCACACACTGTCACTTCATCAAGAAGGACATAAAAGAATTGTGTTTTGCATGGTAGGCTTAGCCTCTGTTATAGCTTTTGCAAATACATAAATAATACAAATACATAAAACTGCTGCACATTTATTTCTTACTTTTGAACATACCGGTATTTTTGTTTGCAGATGAAAGAAGAGGAAGAAAAGGCAGCCAATGAGGAAGAGAAACGCCGGCAGCAGGTGCTTAGCAGTTTCCATTTGTTGTTGGCCATGTAGAACATTTAGAGCCTCCAGTACCTTTTCTTTATCCACCCTGGCGTTCTGATTAAATCGCCAGGGTGGCTGCGGGAGGGTTTTTTTTAAATAAAAAAAAAACTATTTCATGCAGCCAACTGAAAGTTGGCTGCATGAAAGCCCACTAGAGGGCGCTCCGGAGGCGATCTTCCGATCGCCTCCGGCGCCCAGAATAAACAAGGAAGGCCGCAATGAGCGGCCTTCCTTGTTTTGCTTATATCGTCGCCATAGCGACGAGCGGAGTGACGTCATCGACGTCCTGACGTCAGCCGCCTCCGATCCAGCCCTTAGCGCTGGCCGGAACTTTTTGTTCCGGCTACGCTGGGCTCAGGCGGCTGGGGGGACCCTCTTTCGCCGCTGCTCGCGGCGGATCGCCGCAGAGCGGCGGCGATCAGGCAGCACACGCGGCTGGCAAAGTGCCGGCTGCGTGTGCTGCTTTTTATTTGACTAAAATCGGCCCAGCAGGGCCTGAGCGGCAGCCTCTGGCGGTGTTGGACGAGCTGAGCTCGTCCAGACCGCTCAGCAGGTTATTTGCAGATTTTAACCAGTGCTTGACTTTTTTTTTTTTTTGCTATACGTAATGCCGCCTTGGACCTGGGGCTGCACTGTGCATACTGGTTCTTATCTGGTTGAATTCCATGGCACAACTATTTTTATCTTTATGGCTGGTTCACACGGGCTTCTGCCGAGCTTCTGCTCAGCGTCTCGTTCAACCAGCGTCATTTTTTTTTTCAAGAATGCCAGCGTTTAACAGCTAAGCTTTTACTGTCTTATGAAGGCTTTTAATGGCTTTCAGTGCGTAGCATTGAGAGCGTTGCGGTTTCTGGGCTTTTGGTGGCTGTGCTGGGATTTGTGTCTACAAGAAGCTGAAATACGGGCTTTTGTTGGCTTTCATCAGCTCTCAGTGGCTTCTGATGGCATTCAAACGCAATGCCAGCAACCGCAAACAACTTCTAGAAGCTGCCTGTTGCTTTTGAGACGAGACACTGGGATCTGCTGACAGGCTTTCATGAAACCCTGCAAAAGCTTGTACTAAATGCACCAGTTCACTTGCATGGGACTGCATTCGATCCCTAAAAACACCTCATTTATTGCTCAAAATGCCACATTTAACGCCCGCAAAGCGCCAGTGTGAACCAGCCCTTACACTGAAGCTCCCTTTAGCTGCCGGTCACTGATGGCAGGCTGTAATATTCAAGCAGAACAAATCTAATCAAGAAATCTATTCTACATATACTAGTAGTCACAGCATTAGCAATATTTAAAAAACAACTGTAGTGAGAAGAATATAGAGGCTGCCATATTTATTTCCTTTTAAACAATACCAGTTGCCTGGCAGCTCTGTTGGTCTGTTTGGCTGCAGTTGTGTGTGAATCACACCAGAAACAAGCATGCAGCTAATTTTGTCTGATCTGACAATAATGTCAGAAACATCTAATCCACATATGCTTGTTCAGGGTCTATGTCTAAAAGTATTAGAAGCAGAGGATCAGCAGGATAGCCAGGCAATGTGTATTGCTTAAAAGGAAGTTAATATGGCAGCCTCCATATCCTACTCACTACAGTTGTCCTTTAAATTCTAAAGCTTTGTATACATCTTTCGTGATAATTTTGTTTGACAACCCAGCTATCTCCTGATGTCAGAATCCCCGTCTAAGAGTTGCTAGTCTAGATCCCACTTTTGTGATCTTGATGTTGGAATTTTAGTTGAAAGCTGCAGTCCATTGCTTCCCCTCCTCATAAATTAGAATGGGCTATTCAGCTCATCTGTACACTGATTTGGAGTAAACTGTCACCTGAAACGAATATGGATGACATTTATCCATAATGTGTACATAGCTTGATCTTATACATTTATTTTCTTTTTATATCAGAGATTATTTATTGATTTTTTTCCAACACTGGAGCTACGGAAAGCCCCAGCAAAAATAAACCCTTAAAACAATTAAAAAAACATAAAGAACAAAAGATGAGGTTCGGACATTAAATCATCACAATATCACAGAAGTATTTGAAGCAATGGGCAGTAGAAGAAAAACAGGACCACTCACATTAGATTAACCTATCCTGGACGGAAATATTAATATCTAAATTTGGGATTAGGGCCTATTTCCACTACACGCAGATTCTGTTTGCAGAAAAACTGACTCCAATGAATGACTATGGGCCTGTTTGCACTAAATGAGATTTGCAGATTTCTGCATCATGCATCTTTTACCATACAATGAACATAGCCACATCCAGAAATCTGGATGCAGAAAAGCTGACGCAGAACTGATGCAGAACTAGTGAAAATAGGCCATTGTAGTTTCTGAGGCATGGACCCAAACCGACCGACCATATTTTGTCAAATTTGGATTGATAAGTCTGTTTATATAGAGGGAGGGCTGTATTGACCAACCTTTTCCAATCAGCACGGGCAGCATGGTGGTATAGTGGTTAGTGCTCTTGCCTTGCAACGCTGGGTTCCTGGTTCGAATCCCAGCCAGGTCAACATCTGCAAGGTGTTTGTTTGCTCTCCTCGTGTCTGCATGGGTTTCATCCGGACACTCTGGTTTCCTCCCACATCCCAAAAACATACAGATAAGTTAATTGGCTTCCCCCTAAATTGGCCCTAGACTATGATACATACACTACATAATACATACACATAGGACTATGGTAGGGACTACATTGTGAGCTTCTTTGAGGGACAGTTAGTGACAAGACAATAAACTGTACAGTGCTGAGTAATATGTCAGTGCTATATAAATACTTGAATGAATAAATACTTTAACCCTCCTGGCGGTATAAAAAAATACGCCAGGAGGCAGTTTTTTTTAATTTTTTTTTTTCTATATCATGTAGCGAGCCCAGGGCTCGCTACATGATAGCCGCTGCTCAGCGGCATCCCCCCGCCCTCTTCGATCGCCTTCGGCGATCTCCGATCAGGAAATCCCGTTCAAAGAACGGGATTTCCTGGAGGGCTTCCCCCGTCGCCATGGCGACGGGGCGGAATGACGTCACCGACGTCACTGACGTTGGGTCGTCATTGGGAGTCCCGGGCCACCCCTCGGCGCTGCCTGGCACTGATTGGCCAGGCAGCGCACGGGGTCTGGGGGGGGGGGGGCCGCGCGCCGCACCGTATAGCGGCGATCGGGCGCGCGGCGGCGGCGATCAGGGTGCTGGCGCAGCTAGCAAAGTGCTAGCTGCGTCCAGAAAAAAAAAAATTAAACAAATCGGCCCAGCAGGGCCTGAGCGGCACCCTCCGGCGGCTTACCCCGAACTACGTTCGGGGTTACCGCCAAGAAGGTTAATAAATCTGTACACTCTGCAACTTCCATTTAAGATTAAAGGGTTTTGACCTTTGAACATTACATCTTAATTCAGATACTCTTTGTAAACGTATGGAGGAAGCACACCTGCTGTAGATATTTTTTGTTGTGGTCTTACTTTCTCTCCAGAGAATCCAATAGCGGGACTGTCCTCTACCACTGCTTCTGTCAATTTTACTCCCATGCCAAGCACACTCTTAAGGAGCAAGCCCATGTAACACTTCTGGCCTCTTCTGTGCACGGTAGGGGTGGAGTCATTGAAAATGGATAATGGCATCACACACCTATATTAAGGTAACCTGCTGCAGTGTTCTACCCAGATTTATTTTCCAGCTGGGTGGCAAGAAAAAGTAGCCAGGTGGGGTGTGATGGGGGAATGCAGGGCAGGCGCAACTCTGCTTACAGCATAGGAGGAGGTGAGCCGATGACCGCTGTGTGCTCACCAAAATTAGCCGGGTGGAGCACCAGTCTAAAAGAGCCCAGAGAGAACACTACTGCTTGATTAACAATACTTGGGTGCTATATCTCAAATAAGACAACTTATAGTGAATAAATGATATGCACACCTGGTATGAATGGCTCAAATAATATTTGATAGTATTGAATCCAGAAACACAAAGTATTTTTATACCAGGCATATTGCAATTAATCAATAGCACAAGAAATTGTAGAGGTGTACTAACAGTAATGCTTTCAAGATGAAAATGCAAAAAAGATTCTATGTAATAGCCTGACAAAATGGCAAATGTGCAATAGTGGTGTATGCAATATATTCGCACTCAGAGTGAGGGAATTGAGGAACCAGCATTTGCAGTAATATATGCAGTATGCTTGGTATGGTATGTAAGTTTCCCTTCCATTCCGCCCTGCCAGTCTTTCCTTCCGGGTCACCTTACCAGTCTCTCCTGCCAGTCCTCCATTCCATTCCCTTCTATTACTCCTTCGTTTCAGTCACTCCTTCCAGTCCTCCCTAGCCATATTTCCTTCTAGTTTACCCTGCCAGTACTTCCCTTATTGCGGGATATGCCCTCCTGTTCTTCATCTAGTGGTTAGGTAATCCTCCTGTTCTTCATCACTGGTTAGGTAATCCCGGTGGACCTGACCTTGTGGTGGGCCAAGAGGCTGCAAAGTAGTCTGCCACCCACTAGGGGTGACAGCCCTTCATCTTTTGCAGGGTGCTCTGCTGAAGACCTGTGGTCGCTTAGACTCTTTGCCCTGGGACTGCCCACACCAACCACCAGTGCCGAGATCATCAGGGCCCTGATAGGTGAGCTGGCTCAGCTGTCTTTTATGAAAGTCCAGCTATAAAAGTCACTTGTTACCATGGTTTCAATGTGATGTTTCTGAGTGGTTATTGTTTACAGTATGTCTGCACCCCAACTCGCCCTCCACTTGGTATCTTCTGTACCCAGCTAAACCCAGAATTTAACAAGGCAAATTCTGAAAGTAGTCATGTTGGTTAGTGTAAAGTATTACCCCTGTAAATAAACCCATCTCCTTGTGTAGACACATGGGGTCTGATGCATGAACTGCCGATACTATAGGTGTAAATACACACACCTGATTTAACTGATATCAACCAAATAACCTTGTATTGAGGAAGGTTACGAAGGCTAAAACTTAACTTTTAATAATATACTAAACATTCTCAGGTGAAAGATAGTACTGCTAACACACAAAAATGTGTACAGTGAAGCAGTATATGGAGGATAGGACAGCTTGTATTAATCCTTAGTGAAGTCAAATGGGATTAAACTAGCCTCTCACACTGCATAGCAAATTAAACATAACACCCCCTAAATGTTTCGAACCCTCAAATGGGGTTTATTGTCAGGGGAATACAGTAATAAGTGATAAAGGTGCCCAGTGCTAAAGTGGAAAAAAAAATCTACATTTAAATACATTCACATATTAACATATTTCAGTGGCCTGTCGGCTCATATAGCTTATATAGCTCATATAGGGATTAATACAAGCTGTCCTATTCTCCATACTGCTCCACTGTACACATAGGCAGGCAGCACAGGCAATATTATCGGTACTAATACCAGCAGAAAATGGAGTGTTGTGCAATTAGCGTGACCTGCAGTACATGGATAACACTGTACCCTGCTAGCGTTAGGACCAGTAATATTGCTGCGCATTGCCAGTAATATTACCAGCGCTTCATGCATTAGGCTCATGGTTTCTACAGTATTGCTGGAAATCTGGGAAATGTTCACCCTGTATTGTTTTGCTTACTTTGAGTGTCACATGGTCATGCCTGACTGGCCCACCCAGCAGTTGAATCCACAAAAGAGAAAATTAAAGTTTTACTATTGAGCCTTTTGCTCCCATACACTGTTTGCATTCACTTGCCATCCTAATTTCTAATTAATAGTTGCCTTGCTCTGTTTTGGGTTTAGTTTTATAGAGATCCTGAGGTTACCCTTGGGTAAGAAAATGCATACTTACCACAGAAGGGGTAAGCCTCTAGATCATACATGTCAAACTCTGGTCCATAGACCAAATTGGACCCACAGAGCCATCAAATTTGACCCGTTAGTGGCTTCCCCACTGTGCATTATATTTGGCACAATGTAGACCATTAGAGAAGCTATTTTGGAGGTTTTAGATCACTAGGGAAGTCATATGGTGATGGGAGGGGGAAAGCACAAGACATTAGGGAACGGTATAGGGAGAGGGGCCACTAGACACCATGGAACTGTATAGGGGAGGGAGGGGGGCACCAGAAAACCTTATAAGGGAGGGGAGGTTGCCACTAAACATTGAGGTTGGCCTGCAACTTGGTCAACGTTTTTAATTTTGGCCCACTTTGTATTTGAGCTTAACACGCCTGCTCTAGATCCTGTAGAAGCTTCCTTGATGATGCTGCCGGTGCTTGCTGGGACTTTCCAGAAGATCTGGGCTGTGCTCCTCTTCATGCATGAGTGTGGCCATGCTGCTCTTGCATTAGCATGGCCACGCTTGCTCTGCTGACGTGGCTATACTTTTAAAGGCACAGAACAGCCAGGCTTGGTACTGAAGTGGTTTGCGGCCCTGATCTTCAATCTGGTTTTCTGCAGGAAACTTGACTTACTAGGGTAGCAGTTTGATTGGAAACATTTTTCTTCCACTTCATTTGTTGATTCCTACTTAACATCCATGCTGTGTGTGTGATCAGTCTGATCCTTCTACCAAGTGGAAACAGTACAAGTAACAGGACTGTAGTATGAGTATCACTTCTATGTAGCACGTTGGGATTCTCATAAACTGATCTACAGGGAGTGTTTGTCATGTCAGAAAAAATAAACTTCCCCATAGTTTCCTATGTATGCTACTGATAACTTGTGTGGTGGCTGGATATTGTAATGGGTAAGGGCTCTGCCTTTGACACAGGAGACCAGGGTTCAAATCTCTGCTCTTCCTATTCGTTAAGCCTGCACCTATTCAGTGAGGAGTCCTTGAGCTAGACTCCCTAACACTGCTACTGCTCACTAAGCACGCCCTAGTGGCTGAGTCCACCAGGAGAAAAGCACAAGATAAATGTTATTTGTCTTGTATATTCTACAAGTTTTCTGTGGTATGCTTAAGTGATATGCTTGTTTTTCCCCTGAAAGGGAATTCTCCTTATGCAACGTAAAACAAAACCTACTTCAAAAGAAAACAGGAGAGCATTTGTTGTCTTTTCGTGTTGTGTCCAACTCATGAGTACAGCATGCTCATCATCAATGACTACATTGTGTTCACTACATGTGTATTCGGAGTCTTGGAAGATCAATCGTTATTGCAATAAGTGCAGTAATCCTTTTATTTACTAGATTGTTATGGTCACAGTTTACTAAGTAATTCACAAGGAATTTGATTACGTCAACATACTTAATTCTGTTTTCTATCAGGGTTTGTTGTGCACTCAAGCACCCATATCGCTGTTTTTTTTTTTTTATTCAACAAAAGATGTTATTGAAGATAATAAAAACAGTGACATAGATGCCAACTTTCAAAAAAGCTAAAAAATAAAGTTTATATACTATGTATAGATTGGAGAAAATTAACATTTAATAGCTAGAAACATTAACAGAGAGAACACAAACGTGCTGAATAAGCATAAGAGAACAGCTAACATTGCAATCGAACTTCCGACTCAGGGGGGACTGGTCAACTAGGGGAATGCCAAATGGACCACAGGGGCCTAAATTTTATCAAACTGAGACATACGATTGGCCGGCGAGAAGGTAATCTATTTTTTTTCCCCCCCCCCCCCAGAAAATACATTTCCTGGAGCTTATGGGTGAAGGCTCGGGAGAAAATATTCACTCTTTGGCTATTATTGCTTGGGCACCGTTGCAAACCTGTACCAATAGGGAGTTCTGTTGCTTAGGAAGGTGAAGGGGTGTCAGAGGAAACCGCTAAGTCTAGGCTCCTAATGTCCCTCTGTAACTCTCTAATCCTACCGAGCATGGCCTCCTTTTTTGGGGAAGCCAACTTTATGAGAACCCCCTAATAGTGGCCTTGAGAGCCACCCATTTAATGACCAGGGAGGTATCCTTAGCAGATTTATGGGATTAAAATTGAGTGATTGCTTCACACACGTCATGCTGGGTACCCAAGTCTGTGATCAGGGATTTTTTTAACCTCCATCTAAATTTTGAAGAGACACAGCCTACTTAGAGGGAGGCCTGCATCATAGCTTGGTCGGACCAAGAAATTTCAGACAGATTGGCTGAACAAGCCGTTATGATTAGGGTAGCATCCATACATATATAATCAATGTGAGAACAGCTTTGGTGCGGAGATGAATAAAAGTAGTGTCCCCTCTCCCCTGAGCGAAGAGCCCTCCAGACATCCCAAGCATTGATCTTGAACAGGAACTGCAATAGGGGTCGGCTAGGGTCTCTGCGTCTAGCATTAGAGGGGAGAGTATGATCTAAGGAGGCGTTAAAATCACCTGCTACTATCATTTCCCCACCCTGTTCACATTGATTTTGAGGGATAAGGCCATGAGAAACCACTTGGAGGGGGCATAGATACAGACAACAGTGTAACAGCAACCATGTATGTTAAACACAATAATTAAATGGCGGCCCTGTGAGTCACAGATAACCTTGTTTATGGCTAGAGTGGGACTCTTCTTGAAAATCACCGCTACCCCACACTTCTTAACCAGGGTGGAGGCATAAAGACAATGGGGGATACAATTTGTGCCAATACTTAGATTCAGGGACCTTCTTGGAGAAAGTTTAAAGAGAACCTGAGGTGAGTGGGATATGGTGGCTGATATGTTTACTTCCTTTTAAATAATGGACATTGCCGGGCTGTCCTGCTGAGCCTTTGCCTCTAATACTTTAAGCTATAGACCCTGAACAAGCATGCAGATCAGATGTCAGTGACAAATCTGACAAGATTAGCTGCATGCTTTTCTTCAGGTGTGTGATCCAAAAGATCAGCAGGACTGCCAAGCAACTGGTAATGGAAATAAATATGGCAGCCTCCATATCACTCTTGCCTCGTGTTCACTTTAAGTCAGCGCCTAGACCTTTATAAGCATTACTGGTTAGTCTTCACTTATTGGGCTAGTAAGTGCCTTAAAGTGGATCCGAGATGCAAAACTAACTATAACAAGTAACTTGTCTATATATCTTATATAAAGTTTAGATAGTTTACACAGCAAATCTAGCTGCATACAGCTTCAATAGTTTGATGATTTATTCCTGTGATACAATGAGCGGCCATGTTCTGTTTGTCATCATTACACAAGTAATCTACGACTGCATCTCCACCCCTCAGCCTGTGAAAAATTCACTCCCCCCTCCCCTCTGCCTCTGAAATCTCTGGCTAATAAGCTCCTTCTCCTGCCCAGACTGAGCTCCTGTAAGCCCTTGCGTTTTGGAGAAGCTGTGGGCGAGGCTTGTTTAGTTTATAGGGAATTAGAGTATTAAAACAAAACAAAAAAATATTTGGCTTGAGGAATGCCCTATAAACTATATGTAAGGAACACACCAAGAGCGTGACTCTAGTGAAGGGAACTGACACGTGCGTTATCCATAATCAGTAGGGCAGAGGAGCATGTGGAGCATTAGAACTAAATTGTGAAGACATTGGGTATATAATAAATGCCTCCATCCCAAGAAGGGTGCAGCAAACAGACCAAATCAATGCAGTGAGAAACGTAGGTGACTCTAAAGCTGGTCACGAACCGTCCAATTTCTAGTGAAAAATCGTTTGAGCGATCAGAAATTCTGATCGGACGAAAAATTGTTCACTACACCATCAACTAACCGATCATTGCTTCCTATCTATCACGACCACCAAGAAAATCCACATTTTCGTTCGACGAAAATTCATTCGGGCGACATTTTTTTAACTCGTTCATAATCGATTGTGTCCACCAATGGAGATTATTTACAACCAATCCGATCAGAATTTCTGATCGTTCAAATGATTTTTTGCTAGAAATTGGACCGTTAGTGGCCAGCTTAAGACATAGTTTGATGGCCACCTTAGAAGCCATGATAAACTATACACAGAACAGTTACCGTTGGGTCAATCCGTATAAGTAATAGTTAACATAGTAAATTTGCAAGCGAAAAACAGAAAACATAAACATAACAGTTATTTGCACGCAAAGGATGAGATAAAAAAATAAGCATCTCATTTATGAAAGGCAAAAGATGCAAGAAAACAAAAGTAGATATCCTGGGGAGGGATTAGTCAGAAGAAGGCCAGCACGTGTAGCAGGTTAAACAGTCCCGTTGAGAACAACATTCCAGGTTCAGATACTTGAGAGGTAAAAACAGATGCTCACACACTTGCCAACCCAACAGGGCCAGAGCAGTGAGTCTAGCTGAAAAATATAGTTACCAACATTATTAGAGTGTGCAGAAGGTCGTCAAATTGGGAAGCCCTTGGGGCATCGTCCTCAGGACTGTCAGCCATTGTTGGAATTTGCAGATCCAGCAGCAGGGGAGGGTGCATTCCTAACATGTGTTCTAAACAGACGCGACCATGGACCACACCAGGTGCAGATGGGAAAGTCAGTCTATAGAGGAGGAGATGGTCCACCACAAACTCTGGTTGCAGAGAGTGGCTTTAATCATGTGTGGACTGTACACATTAAACTGCCAGCCATTGTAAAGTATCACCAGATTAAATGTGAAGCCCCACCTATAATGGAATTTATTAAGTCGGGTATTCCCTGTATTCACGGTATAAGATGCTGGGACTTTTTCTCCCCACACCATACCTCCCAACTTTTTGAGATGAGAAAGAGGGACACTAAAGCCACGCCCCTGCCACAACCCTGATCATGCCACTGTCACACCCCTATTCACGCATACCACATTTTTTAGTAGAAAAATATATATACATAGAAAGAGGGACAAAGTCCTGAAAGAGGAACAAATAAGGTGAACAGAGGGACAGGGCTCCCAAAGAGGGACAGTATTGGGCTATGACCATACATCTTATATGGCAGGAAATACAGTATTCTCCCATGAAAAGAAAGATCCAGAACCTTTTGATAAAATGTTTAGAGTCCTCATATTAATAATACCTTGTTTAAGTGACATCTGCTACATAAGTTACAGTGCATTTTACTCTGGGACATTATCCATGTATACACATGTATGTTACTGTTTTTCTAGTGATAGTGTACCTTTAATTGAGTTTCATACGGTTTATGATCTGACATTTCTGAAAGTGCACCAATTCTTTCATGCCCTGCAATGTGTTGCACATTTTTCTCATTTCAATTGTGGTAAAATACGATAACATTGTTACAGCTCAGAACTCGATCCAGCTGTTCTTCTGCTTCTCCTCCTCAAAGTCTTCTGAAGGCCTCATAGGTATTGTGCGTTTTGTAGCTGTTTCATTTACCTTGCAGTGTAACTCTGTGATTGATCCATTTTGTAGGCTGAATTGGAAGCATTTGAGAACCGCCTGAAAGGAAAACGTAGAAAGAACAGGAAGAAGGATGAAGTGGAAGTGCAGCCATCCACCTGGCAGAAGTACAGGAAATGTATCTTGATGCCTGTCTGCGGTGTTGCCCTTGCTGTATTTACGCTGTATCTAACACAGCTGAATATATGACGCACCTTCTATTCACTTAGAACCAGCAAATCGTACATCAGTGAGAGAGTCATCTTTGCAATCCTTTTACCGTTGCCGCAGAGAATACTGTATTGAATATTTGCTGTGTAAAAATACAAGATAAATGAACAACGTAGTATACAAGTAACATTTACAGGTCATCTTCACACAGATGCTATTTTTTTTTCTCTTGCATCCAAGTCCTCTTTTGAACCGGGAATGTTGAAATCTGCGTTAAGGGTAGGAACACACTAGGCAGAATCGCATACGCGTTTTCCATGATGCGATTCTGCCTAGTGTGTTCCTACCTTTAGGATTTAAAAGGTACTTTTAGCAGGAAGTATATAGAGGTTAACTGTCATACTGATCTTTTGGCTTCTGTATTGTCCAAGTCCTAAACACCTGGGACAAATCTACCACCTGTGAAGACAGCATTAAGTACATCTGATGTGAATACTCCTGAGTGGTTAAAGGTGATCAATAACGCTGTGGATTTTTACTGAACAGTCTTATTTTTTTTATATATATAATAGCATTCAGATCAAAAGAAAAGATCATATTTAATCAATCCACAGCATTAGATAATCCATTTTGATTGCAAATGTGGTGATTGTTTACGTAAGATTGGGTCCACCAGTTTTTCTGTCTTCAAAAGATACGAATATTGTGATACAAAATATGATTACTTACTTAAAATTGTAAATTAGGCACCTAAAGAAACACGAGAACAAGCATACAGAATTTTTGTTAAAAGGAGTTGGGGGGCAAGGGGATCAAAATGGCAATTTTCCTACTGCAGGCTTCATTTTTGACAGTCAAGTGAAACAACTCAAAAACAGGCATCTAAGTACAAGACTGTGGGGAGAGTACTGCTTGGTTGACAATATTGACAAGAAAATGGTTGGTTGACAATATTCTACCGGTTAGAAAAAGAGCCTGCAGCTGGACTGGGGAAAATCTTTTATTGCAGTAAAGGTTATTTATTCAAAGATAAATACAATGTTTTACCGGTGCAGGAAGATTCAAAGGGTAGAAACTTCCCTGCACGTGATTAGATGTTTGACGTTAAAGGGAACCAGAGACGAAGCACCCTCATGTATTTTAGCATATATATCAGTGGGAACATTAGAGAAACACCTACCCTACTCTCTGTTTCATTATTTACTGTTCAGATTGCTTCTTACCAGCCCTGATAAAATCCCCAACTGAGCATTCAGTCTGGCTTTGTTCAGGAATCTTTATAGCTGAGTCTGTCTTCGGTGCTGTCTTTTCAAGCCCAAGCCTGCCCCCTGGTGGCTCTGCTCAGGAATCATTATAGCTGAGTCATTATAGCAAAGCCAGACTGAATGCTGAATAAGAATCAATCTGAACAGTAAATAATGAAACAGAGAGCAGGGTAGGTGTTTTCTCTAAAGTTCCCACTGATATATATGGTAAACTACATGAGGATGCTTCCATTCTGGTTCACTTTAAAGGACAACTGAAGTGAGAAAAATATGGAGGCTGCCATTTTTATTTCCTCTCAAACAATACCAGTTGCCTGGCAGCCCTGCTAATCTATTTGGCTTCAGTAGTGTTGGAATCACACCAGAAACAAGCATGCAGCTAATTTTCTCAGATTTGACAATAATGTCAAGTACCTGATCTGCTGCATGCTTGCTCAGGGTCTATGGCTAAAAGTATTAGATGCAGAGGCTTAGCAGGATAGCCAGGCAACTGGTATTGCTTAAAAGGGGAAAAAATGGCAGCCACCAAATCCCCTCTCACTACAGTTGTCCTTTAACATAATAGAACCTCACTGTTGTATATGTTCTTAACCTCCCTAGCATTCTGGACGCTAGAGGGCACCGCTCAGGCCCTGGTGGGCCGATTTTGATAATTTTTTTTTCAAACACACAGCTAGCACTTTGCTAGCTGCGTGTTTCCCCCTGCTCGCCGCCGATCCGCCGCTACTCGACGCGAAAGAGGGTCCCCCCCCCCCCCCCTGCAGACCCCTGCGCAGCCTGGCCAATCGCCGCCGGGCTGCACTTTGGGGTGGATCGGGAGTCCCTGTGACGGCACGACGTCCATGACGTCATGGCAACAGGGGAAGCCCTGCAGGAAATCCCGTTCTGAACGGGATTTCCTGATGGGCGTGATCGCCGGCGGCGATCGCAAGGGTGGGAGGGAAGGAGCAGGAAGGGCAGAATCATGTCGCTAGCGCTAGGCTAGCTACATGAAGAAAAAAAAAATCGGGCGGAAAAAACCCTCCCATGGCCGCGGGAATCAGAACGCCCAGGTGGTTAAGCAAATTCCCCTTCAGTGTATTTATTTTAGTTGTATTATTTTATTATTAAATCATATGAATTTATTAACTCTTAACACTTATTATTATTCATCTCCTCAGTAGACGTTTGCACCTCCTTTACACTGTCGGTTACACACACAACTGTATCCTATTGTAACCTTTGCATAATCTTCTTAGAACTTTGATGTCATGTGAGTTGAATATGATTTGAATAGACAGTTCAGTTAGGCCCTCACACTACATAGCTGTTGGTAAGGCTGTTCAAAGGCAGCCCAATAAGATTGTCCGTGTGTAAATCCAAACCAGCACTGGGACGATACATGATAGGAAGCTGAGATCACATGTTTTTGGCATTTTTTGTAAGCATTTGTTTAAGCTCAGTTGTCTTTTACATCAGTGGCTGGGAGGTACCGGTATATAAACTCATGTGGTTTGTCCTTGCCATGAAAGTGTCCATATGCGTCTCAAACTTTTAGAGACACATTGTTTAATAATGATCATCCAAAAACTAAATCCTCCGATACAAGATTACAGATAATGTTCCAAGCTGGTCACACATCTCCTTACTGTAATTACTGAGTGATGAAAGAAGCGGAGACTTGGTTATCCGAAAACGGATAGGTTTGTATTCAATGATTTATTGCAAATTTCAGTACTGTAAAATCCCCAAATATACAGATTTTTTTTTTTTTATTTTATTTATTTATTTTTTTTTTTTTGATCGAGCAGGACAAGGTTGCAACAGTGACCTAGTAACAGAGAGAGGAAGACAATGCATACATTGTCTACAGTGTTCACATATCATGTAACCTAAAAATATAGCATGGAAAAATGCAAATGTATGCACAACTCATTTAGTCTTAAGCTGGCCATACATGCGTCAATTTTTCCATTCTGTCAAGCAGATCATTCAATATCTTCCTCAAAACAACCACAGACTGACGCTGAGTTTAAATTTCATTGGTGAAGAGTGTAGACTCAAAAGAACCTCAACCAATCAAATTTTAGTCAAGTGTCCAAGAATCTGATGAGTTTTTTAGACCTCTTGTGCAGTTCCTATTCCATCAGATTTTGACACTTCACATATCTTCACTGGGCCTTTTTCCCGAATTGATCAATCATCACTACAGAATTGATCGTACATCTATTGCCGTGTTTAGTGGTGCTGTATTCAATCATGTATGGCTAGCTTTTGTACGTGTTGTATTAAAGTTTATTCACAAGTATTTGATTTTTTTGTTTTGGTTGCTGTTGAGTGGGAGGGTGGGGCATAGAAGGAAACTGGAAATGTGCTAATGTAGTTCAATCTGTTTCTGTTTTAACTGTTATGTCCTGAATGCTGGAATTTTTTGCATTTATTCAACAGCTGCCTGTAACAAAATAAAACAATCTTATGATATAATAATAATAATAATAAACTGTTGGATATAGATGCTTTTGTTTTGTGTTGTCTCTGAGTTGTGCAGACATTCTCAAAGTTCAGTCTGGTCCCACCCATCAGTCCATGGCAACTTCTGGACCTCATTAGCACAGACATCAAACCTAATCTAAAACTATTCATACATTTTATTTTAAATTGTCACTTACCTGTAATAGTAAAATAGACGTATGATAGTAACAGCATTAGAACACAAATGCATAGTAACGCACAAATGTTATCCGCATACTTTTCAGTTAGTCTAGTAAGCAACCATCCTACATGATCGCTTAGTTACCAACAACATGGCAAACTGTCCACTGACTGTAACCCTTCAATCCATCCACTCTTTGGGAGCTCTGGTACTGTACAGATGAATTGCTAGTCAACGGTAGAGCGATGTATCTGCAGCATTGGGCTTTGGTACTGTTGCCCTAGTAATCACCTCTTATTGCTGTAGGCGGCAGGCACTGAAGGTGTGTACATATCCTAAAGCTAGGTTCAGGTTGACAGTAAAGGGTTTAATGCGCTTCACAAGGGTTAACACTACACTTTTTTTATACTGTGAGGTAGGCAGCATACTTATAAAATCACAGCCATTTTGCTGCTGTGACAATGCAGCTTCCAAAGGGTCACTTTCTTTGTCAGGTGTGGTATGTGATGGAAAGTATGTTGCACCCGGGATCAGGCCTACATCTTGTAGCAAATCCAGAAGAAAAGGTTTTTCTGACTGTCAGGTCTGAATTGGTTGTGTACTATGAATAATTACTAGAAGATTAGCAGCAACGAAAATATTCTCATACTTTTATTTTCAGGTATATAGTGTTTTTTCTAACATTGCATTATTCTATACCCCGAGCTAACCAGATGTAGAGCAGAGTGGGTGCATCTGGTTGCCAGGTCCTGGGTGGATCAATTTTCCAGGATTTTTTCTGCCTATCTAACTCACAAAGGGTTAAAATCACAGCTAAGAAAAGTCTCTGGAGAGGAAGAGGGGTGTGTCCAGCAGGTTCTGTCAGTCTGCATGGAAAGGGAATCTGTTTCCAGAAAGTGGCTATGCTGAGAAGCTGCTGCAGGTGTTTGGACTGATATTTGTGTTGCGCAGAGGTGAAAGTAAGCACCCAGCCGGAGTTGGCCTTACCTTTGTCTTGTTGCCACGATTTATGATTGCACTGCAGACTGTTGTTTGTGAACCTGCTGCCAAATAAACCTCGACTCATTTTGGATACAAACCTGCTTCAGCTGCTCTGTTCCCGCTAAAGGCTTACCATTTGAACCTGATCCCTCGCACCGTACACAGGAAAATGTGCACCGAATCAGATTTTTTTGTGTTTGTATTTTGTTTTTGCATTTTTCGTGGCTGCAAAAATCCGCACAACCTTCTGCTCTATTCCGTATACCCAGATAATGCAGAGACAAGTGTGTGCCCTGTCTGACACTATCCTGCCACGCCTTAGATTTTTTTTATTTTTAATAACTTTTAAACTGTTCTTAACGTTTACTGAATGATTGCTGCTATTTGCTTTAGTAGCAATCATCCATATATAAGTGGGGATACACAAGCAGGAACATATGCAGCAGTGGCTTCTATTCCTGGATGTTAAATTAACATCCAAGATACTTAAGCGGTTAAATTTGGGTTTAGTTTGGTTTGAACAGTGTTAAAGTGAAACTGAAGTGAAAATAAACTTATGAGATAATGATTTGTATGTGTAGTACAGCAGAGAAATAGAGCACTTATCTGAACCTGTCTCACTGTTTATTGTTTGTTTCAAGGTTTTACTGCAGGGAAGTTCAAAGGACCATTAGCTCTGCTCTGTTTTTATAGTTGAAGATAGAGAGTGTAGTTAGTAAACTGCAAATATTAGAGACCGGTGCAGTGTTATAAAAAATAATGCTATGATTGAAAATAAAAATGACACTTTTCTTTGCTGCTAATGTTCTATTAATTATCCCCACTATGCATACAATTCATTCACACTTTTTTTTCCACTTCAGTTTCACTTTAAAAAGTTCTGATTTCTCACATGAAGCACTAAACTCTCTACAAAGGCAGTTTCTGAAATATGAAATATTTCAATGGAAACTTTATTTACTCACCAGTGTTAGGATTTCAAACCGAAAATGAAACGTTAACAGGCTCTGAAGAGGCACACTGTTTAGGGGTGGTATTATTTATTATTATTGTATTATTATTATTTATATAGCGCCGACATCTTCCGCAGTGCTGTACAGAGTATATATAGTCTTGTCACTAACTGTCCCTCAAAGGAGCTCACAATCTAATCCCTATCATAGTCATATGTATGTATTGTGTAGTGTATGTATTGTAGTCTAGGGCCAATTTCGGGGGAAGCCAATTAACTTACCTGTATGTTTTTGGGATGTGGGAGGAAACCGTAGTACCCAGAGGAAACCCACACAGACACGGGAACATACAAACTCCTTGCAGATGTTGACCTGGCTGGGATTCGAACCGGGGACCCAGCACTGCAAGGCGAGAGCGCTAACCACTACATCACCGTGCTGGTATGTAAAAATGTTGTAGTTATTCATTTTATGTTTAAACCTTTGTGCACTTCAGTGATATATATATATTATACTGTCATACACGTGTTTATGAAGATGCATATTTTTATGAGGTTAATATTTTACTGTCATATATTTATGACTATATTTCAAGTACAAATGTTGTAGGGGAAAATATTCTTCTTGCAGAGATCAGCCTAGAGAACAAAAAACAAGGTGACATTTCTCGAAAGGGCAATGGAAATCAATAGAAACGCTTCTTTACAGGGCACCTGAAGTGAGGGGGATAAGGAGGCTGCCATATTTATTTGCGCTTAATACCAGCTGTCCTGCTGATTCTCTGCCTCTAACACTTTTTGCCATAAACCCTGAACAAGCGTGCAGATCAGATGTTTCTGACTTAAGTCTGACTGGATTAGTCACATGCTTGTTTCAGTTGTGCGATTCTGACACTTCTGCAGCCAAAGATCAGTCGGATTCCAGGCAACTGGTATTATTTAAAAGGAAATACATATGGCAGCCTCCATATCCCTCTCTCTTCAGGTGTCCTTTAAGTGGGAAAGGGTTACTACAGCTATGAGTTTTTATTATTTTGCATACCTGCAGGGAGACCATCTTTAGTGTGCTGTACACACATCCAATTTTGATTGACCTATGACAGGCCAATTTTACCACTTTCATGTCATATGAGAAGCAACAGATTTTGAATACTATGAACAGATTTGTTTCAAATCATTAAGACACGTTCAGTAAAAAGATAAATGGTCCGTAAAATACTGCATGCTGTGCTATAGACCTTTTTCCCCAAATTTACTAAGATTTTACACATGTGGTAATAGTTTGGTAATTTTCTGAAAAACTGCATGACCATTCACTGAGGTTTTTACGTCATGCAGTCTTTCATTTGGATTATTGCAATGCAGGGTAAATGAATGAAATATATGTTATACAGATAGCATTATTTTTATTATAGTGAAAAAGGTGAAGTGCAAGTCCAAGGTGCATGAAATTTACATCCGCTCAAAACCATTAGTATCTTTTTAACCATTTTTAATTATTACATAATAATATTGAGAAATTAGGGAGATATGTTTTTATTATTAACTTTCTTACTTTCCTGTATAGTTTAGTTTTTACCTTTCTCTGCTGTTTCCTCCTTTCCATAACTTTGAGAATGACTGTCTATTACTGTAGGTACCGACAGCTCCTGGCTGGAGATAAATAACACCTGCTCTATTGCTTGTGAATTGACATTTATAAGGTATTTAAGTCAGTAATTTACCTCACTAGTCATCAATTTCAGTTCCCCATGTGGTAACAGCCTTAGTGAATTGAGGCCTCTTTCACAGTAGGACGTTGGGTTTTGATGCGATGTTAAAGTCGCAACGCAAATTGCAACGCCCCAAAAAAGTCGCAAAGCAACTTAATGCCCCGTTATCATCACATACAGTAGAGCAGGCAGGCAATGAAAAGTATGTTTCCAAGTCATTACTGAGCATGTGCAAACAGTCTAACGCAGCTAATAACGTGTATAACGCACAGCATGCAGTACTTTCACTTAATGTGCAGCGTTAGACACCAATGCAACGTGTGCACTATGAACATTGATTTTTAATTGCAGTCAGTTATTCTGTATTAAATGTTGTTTGAAGTTGCAACTTTAACGTCTCACTGTGAAAAAAGCCTAACTTTTCATAAAATGTTCTGTAAAATCTGTAGTTTTCTGCTTTACTGCTCGTGGTATTGCTTATTGAATTGAAGCCATTGTGTAAGCAAACTCTCACACCACATGGAAGTGATAAAATTAGCCAATCAAAATTGGTCATCAACAGGAAGTGGGGACATTTTACTGCCAGGGGCACAACATCTACAAACACCACACAGATGATCCTTCCACAACTGATCTAAGATTATTAAAAGAAAACCACATTTTGATTAATTCTTTTCATCTCAGGTCTTTATGCTTGCGCTCAAAAATTTCTTCAGGGGTATTTACCTAGATGCATATATTGAGAACACTATATTTCGGAACAATCCATACTTTTTTTTTAATGAGAAGCTTTAGTAGTTTTGTTCTATAAATAGATTGACAGGAAAGCATGTATAACACTGACTGCAGGAATGCTATTATTATGTTCATTATTCAGCTAAGAATTTAATGGAGAGTAGCACTGTCTGTACTAGCAGAGATAGCTAATAGAATTAAATGGGTAATTTACTGAAAAGTATGATTGATTTATAAAGCACCTTCATCTTCCATGGTGTGGACTAAGTAAGAAAGGAACATGGGTACCTAATACAGACAATGACACATGACACCGAGTTGGTACACAACATCAGTGTTGCAGAGACTAAAACGGGGGCCTTCATTAAAGAGAACCTGATGGCAGGCAATTTTTTTTTTAAGCGACAAATGATTGTTTCGGTGATCTCGCTACGTGGATTCCGGCAGGTAATTGGGCGAATGACTCTTTGCGACACTTGCCGGTAATTACTGTCACTGCAGATCAGATCTTTAGGCCTCTTCCACAGTTAAAGTCGCACGTTAAAACATTTAATGCTGAATAACTCACTGGAATGAAAAGTCATTGCCCCATTCACAGTGCACACGTTGCGTTGGTGACTAACGCTGCAGGTTAAGTGAAAGAACTGCATGCTGTGCGTTATACATGTTATTAGCTGCGTTGCACTGTTTGCACATGCTCAGTAATGACTTGGAAACATACTCCTTATTGCCTGTATGCTCTACTGTATGCATCCGTAATGGGGCATTAAGGTGCGGTGCAACTTTTTTGGGGCATTGCTTTGTAATTTGCGTTGCAATTTTAACGTCGAATCAAAACGCAACGTCCTACTGTAAAAGAGGCCTTAAGATCCCCGAAGACTCCTGATCAAATTCCTGCAATCGTTTGAACTCTTGTTCGCGACCATCGCATGGCATCTTGTGCTACCGCAGGGAGGAAGTAACGTTCGTTGGGAGGCATCGCTCTGAAGTTTCCAGATCCATCGTTAGGTGAATATTAAGCTTTAGGTAGGGAGCACACTTAAAGTGTACCAGAGACCATAGAACATAAAAGTTTTATACATAAAAATCGCATACAATGTAAGTCGATGGGTGTTTGTTTTTCAATGCAATTTCATGTGCGTTTTAAAATTGCACAGCAACTTCCTTCTTCCCACATCCTGTATGCAAATCACGAGATACCTATGCAATGCCTCCCTATTGGAACTAAAAAAAATACGCTTGCGATTTGCACCTATTTTGTAAAAAAAAAAAAATGCATCTGATACTGCATTTTTCCTCTTATGATAATTGACTAGAGGAGGACAGCTGCCCATCAAACCAGCGCCACTCCAATATTAACCACTTCAGGTGTCTGAATTTTTACCCAATGAGTTTTCTGAAATATTTGGCATTTCAGCTGTGTCGCTACTGATACAGCAATAACTTTTATTATTTTTTTTTTTATTTTTTTTAGATTCTTTATTTATACAGATTTTTTTATACAAAAACCATCAATACATATCCATACATATCATATAGCTTAATGTCTACCAGATATAACAATCTATCCCTTTTCACAGGGACCATTTCCTCCCCAGGCAACATTTCTAGTAAACCGCTTAAAAAAAGGAAGGAAATTAACCTTATATCTCTTGCATCTTATTACCCATTTATCCCCATTCCTACCAACACACAGACAGTCCCTCAAGTATTCTGCTGACCAGTCATAGACCAACAATACTTCATACCCTCTAGCATCGCAATCATTCAGTCAGTCATCTCCATAACGGGTGGCAAGGAGGGGCCCTGGGGGAGAGCCCAGAGCGACGGAGAACCAGAGTGCGACTCTCTATCTCTTATGAATGCCCGCTTCCTATATCCCTGCCACTCCACCTATCAGGGAGGTATACTCTCCCGTTTCTACAAAAGCTCTCCATCCTTCCCACATCCTCTCTGTTAGCTGTTCTCCATCCCTATTTTCCTGTACCAGTTTTTCCATCTGGGAGATATAAGTTCCCTCCCTCAGCCATTCCCCGACTGATGGAGTATCTACCGATTTCCAATACCTAGCTATAAGTGTTCTTGCTGCATTTATTAAATGTCTTACGATGGAACTCTTATATTTTTTAATACTGAGGGGATTTACGTGCAAGAGATAAAAATCTGGATCCTCCGGGGGGACTAACCCTGTGATTTTTCCCATATATTTTTTAACATCTGCCCAAAAACGCTGGATTTCCCGGCACTCACAGAATATATGGAGTAGTGTTCGCCTTCTCCGCCCAACATCTCCAGCACCTCGCATCCGCCCCTCTGAACATTTTATTTAATCTGTCCGGCGTGAGGTACCACCTACTTACCATCTTAACACCTGACTCCTGAATTCTTGTGGAGAGCGAGCTTTTATGAGCTAAATATATTATCTTCTTCCATTCAATATCTGTGTATTCCTTCTGTAGATCCATTTCCCACTTATCCCTCCACTTCCTTGTGTAATCAATTCCAGTATTTAATAAATTATAAATTTCGGAGATGGAGCCTCTGTTCTGTCCTTCCTCAATTCACATCTTCTCAAAGTGTTTCAATCCGCTAGAAAATTCTGCCTTGGTATCTTGTGATCTTAAAAAAGACCTGATTTGTATCAGGGTCCATTCCTCCAATCTGGGTTTCTGCAGTGTCTCCCTAAGCACGGGGAGTGGGATCCAATCCCCGTCTTTAATCAACTTAGATGCTCTAATTTGCCCCGGGTCCCCCCACTGTAGAAATGCCTTCTTATTATACCCTGGAGCAAAATCAGGATTATCTATTGTCGGAAGGAGTGGCGAAGGGCAATTAATTAATTGCACTCTACGGGAGTATAGGGACAGTTATTCCAAGGAGCATTTAAGAAAACTTCCCGCAGGATGTACAATTGTGATTTTCCTATTTAACCACGGAGCCCCTATTAAAGGTGTCTGTATAAAATTTTGCTCCAATCTCACCCATATTTTATCCTCACCATTTTTATGCCAATCTATTATCCTCTTTAGGGCCGCTGCCGCTAGTGTTGGGCGAACATCTAGATGTTCGGGTTCGGGCCGAACAGGCCGAACATGGCCGCGATGTTCGGGTGTTCGACCCGAACTCCGAACATAATGGAAGTCAATGGGGACCCGAACTTTTGTGCTTTGTAAAGCCTCCTTACATGCTACATACCCCAAATGTACAGGGTATGTGCACCTTGGGAGTGGGTACAAGAGGAAAAAATTTTTAGCAAAAAGAGCTTATAGTTTTTGAGAAAATCGATTTTAAAGTTTCAAAGGGAAAACTGTCTTTTAAATGCGGGAAATGTCTGTTTTCTTTGCACAGGTAACATGCTTTTTGTCGGCATGCAGTCATAAATGTAATACATATAAGAGGTTCCAGGAAAAGGGACCGGTAACGCTAACCCAGCAGCAGCACACGTGATGGAACAGGAGGAGGGTGGCGCAGGAGGAGAAGGCCACGCTTTGTGAGACACAACAACCCAGGCCTTGCATGAGGACAAGAAGCGTGCGGATAGCATGCTTTGTACTGCCATGCAGTCATAAATGTAATAAAGATAAGTGGTTCAATAAACAGGGACCACGCGGCAACGCTAACCCAGCAGCAGCAGACGTGATGGAACAGGAGGAGGCGCAGGAGGAGAAGGCCACGCTTTGTGAGACACAACAACCCAGGCCTTGCATGAGGTACCGCCATGCAGTCATAAATGTAATAAAGATAAGTGGTTCAATAAACAGGGACCACGCGGCAACGCTAACCCAGCAGCAGCAGACGTGATGGAACAGGAGGAGGCGCAGGAGGAGAAGGCCACGCTTTGTGAGACACAACAACCCAGGCCTTGCATGAGGTACCGCCATGCAGTCATAAATGTAATAAAGATAAGTGGTTCAATAAACAGGGACCACGCGGCAACGCTAACCCAGCAGCAGCAGACGTGATGGAACAGGAGGAGGCGCAGGAGGAGAAGGCCACGCTTTGTGAGACACAACAACCCAGGCCTTGCATAAGGTACCGCCATGCAGTCATAAATGTAATAAAGATAAGTGGTTCAATAAACAGGGACCACGCGGCAACGCTAACCCAGCAGCAGCAGACGTGATGGAACAGGAGGAGGCGCAGGAGGAGAAGGCCACGCTTTGTGAGACACAACAACCCAGGCCTTGCATCTTGCATGAGGACAAGAAGCGTGCGGATAGCATGCTTTGTACCGCCATGCAGTCATAAATGTAATAAAGATAAGTGGTTCAATAAACAGGGACCACGCAGCAACGCTAACCCAGCAGCAGCAGACGTGATGGAACAGGAGGAGGCGCAGGAGGAGAAGGCCACGCTTTGTGAGACACAACAACCCAGGCCTTGCATGAGGTACCGCCATGCAGTCATAAATGTAATAAAGATAAGTGGTTCAATAAACAGGGACCACGCGGCAACGCTAACCCAGCAGCAGCAGACGTGATGGAACAGGAGGAGGCGCAGGAGGAGAAGGCCACGCTTTGTGAGACACAACAACCCAGGCCTTGCATGAGGTACCGCCATGCAGTCATAAATGTAATAAAGATAAGTGGTTCAATAAACAGGGACCACGCGGCAACGCTAACCCAGCAGCAGCAGACGTGATGGAACAGGAGGAGGCGCAGGAGGAGAAGGCCACGCTTTGTGAGACACAACAACCCAGGCCTTGCATGAGGACAAGAAGCGTGCGGATAGCATGCTTTGTACCGCCATGCAGTCATAAATGTAATAAAGATAAGTGGTTCAATAAACAGGGACCACGCGGCAACGCTAACCCAGCAGCAGCAGACGTGATGGAACAGGAGGAGGCGCAGGAGGAGAAGGCCACGCTTTGTGAGACACAACAACCCAGGCCTTGCATGAGGACAAGAAGCGTGCGGATAGCATGCTTTGTACCGCCATGCAGTCATAAATGTAATAAAGATAAGAGGTTCCATAAACAGGGACCGGCAACGCTAACCCAGCAGCAGCAGACGTGATGGAACAGGAGCAGGCGCAGGAGGAGAAGGCCATGCTTTTTGAGACCCAACAACCCAGGCCTTGCATGAGGACAAAAAGCGTGCGGATATAGCAGCAATGCTTTTTGCCGCCATGCAGTCATAAATGTAATACAGATGAGAGGTTCAATAAACAGGGACCGGAAACGTTACACCATCCCAGATGTTCATTGGTCATGTTACTTGGTTGGGGTCCTGGAGTGTTGCGTAGTCATTTCCAATCCAGGATTGATTCATTTTAATTTGAGTCAGACGGTCTGCATTTTCTGTGGAGAGGCGGATACGCCGATCTGTGACGATGCCTCCGGCAGCACTGAAACAGCGTTCCGACATAACGCTGGCTGCCGGGCAAGCCAGCACCTCTATTGCGTACATTGCCAGTTCGTGCCAGGTGTCTAGCTTCGATACCCAATAGTTGAAGGGTGCAGATGGATTGTTCGACACAGCTACGTCATCTGACATGTAGTCCTTGACCATCTTCTCCAGGCGATCGGTGTTGGAGGTGGATCTGCACGCTTGCTGTTCAGTGGGCTGCTGCTGCATGGGTGTCAGAAAATTTTCCCACTCCAAGGACACTGACGATACCATTCCCTTTTGGGCACTAGCTGCGGCTTGCGTTGTTTGCTGCCCTCCTGGTCGTCCTGGGTTTGCGGAAGTCAGTCTGTCGGCGTACAACTGGCTAGAGGAGGGGGAGGATGTCAATTTCCTCTCTAAAGTCTCCACAAGGGCCTGCTGGTATTCTTCCATTTTGACCTGTCTGACTCTTTCTTCAAGCAGTTTTGGAACATTGTGTTTGTACCGTGGATCCAGAAGGGTATAAACCCAGTAATTGGTGTTGTTCAGAATGCGCACAATGCGTGGGTCGCGTTCAATGCAGTCTAGCATGAATTGAGACATGTGTGCCAGAGTCCTACCAGAATCCTCATCATCCTCTTGTGAGCGTTGTGATAGTTGTTGTGATGCATCATAGTCGTCACCTTCCTCCTGGTCTGCTTCTGCTGACCATTCGCGCTGAATTGTGGAAGTCCAACGTGCACCGCTCTGGCCCTCGTCAGTGGTGGCATGAAATTCCTGCTCCAACTCCAGCTGTTCCTCCTCCTCCTCTTCTTTGTCATAGCTGCTGGGGCCAGCGTTCCCTGAGGCGGATGGCCTGATGTTGGTACCATCACGCTGATCGTTTTCTCCTTCAGATTCCCCCAGTTGCATCATGACAGCTGTTTCCTTGATTTTCAACATTGACCTCTTCAGTAAACACAGCAGTGGTATGGTAATGCTGACTGAAGAGTTGTCACTGCTCACAAGCAACGTGGATTGCTCAAAATTTTGGAGGACTTGGCAGAGGTCCAACATGTTGGCCCAATCGGATCCACAGAAGCTTGGCAGCTGTCCGGATGCGCCTCGGTACTGCGCCGTCATGTACTGGACCACTGCACTCTTCTGCTCACAAAAGCGTGCTAGCATGTGCAGCGTAGAATTCCAGCGCGTAGGGACATCACACAGCAAGCGATGGTGGGGGAGATTGAAGCGCTCCTGCATCTTGGCGAGTGCCCCCGAAGCAGTACTGGAATTTCTACAATGTTTGGCCACTCGACGCACCTTCAACAGAAGATCGGCCACGCCTGGGTATGTCCTCAGGAACCGCTGAACTACTAGGTTCATCACGTGCGCCAGGCAAGGGATGTGTGTCAGCTTAGCCAACCTTAAAGCGCGAATGAGATTACTCCCATTATCACACACAACCATGCCCGGTTTCAGGTCCAGCGGTGCCAGCCACAAATCCGTCTGTTCCTTTATTCCCTTCCAAATTTCCTCCCCTGTGTGCTGCTTATCCCCAAGGCAGATCAGCTTCAGCAACGCTTGCTGACGCATGCCAACAGCTGTGCTGCACTGCTTCCACGATGCTACTGCTGCTGGGTTAGCGTTTCCGGATGAGGTACAGCTTTGAGATGCGTTGGAGGAGAAGGAGTCAGAGAGGTAGGTGCTGCTGTTGTTATCCAGTGGGAGGGACGGCGGTGCAGCTGTTTGCGGCGTGGGCAACACCCGCGCCGTAGCAGGTGAGGAATCGCTGCCAGGCTCCACAAGGTTCACCCAGTGCGCGGTAAGGGAGATGTATCGACCCTGTCCGAACGCACTCGTCCAAGTGTCAGTGGTGAGGTGAACCTTGCAGGCAACGGCATTCTTCAAGCTTCGGGTTATTTTGCTGACCACGTGCTCATGCAACTCAGGCACTGCAGAGCGCGCAAAGTGGTAGCGGCTGGGAACCACGTAACGTGGGATGGCCACTGACATCATGCCCTTGAAGCTGTTTGTCTCCACCACTCGATATGGCAGCATTTCGCAGGCCAGAAGCTTGGCTATGCTGGCTGTTACTGCCACGGCCCGGGGGTCATTTGCTGGCAATTTCCTCTTGCGCTCAAACATCTCCGACACAGACAACTGAACCGTAGCGCTGCACACGGAAGGGCTGTTGGTTGTTGTGTTTGATGAACACTGGGAGACCTCAAGAGCACTACTCCGGAAAGTGACAGTGTCAGCGTCGTCTGATGTTTGTGAATGTTGTGAACCACGCAATGGCTGGGCTACTGCTGCTGCTGAGGCGGGTCTGGTGGTGAGTCTGGTGAACCCAAGGGAGGCAGTGTTGCTGGTACCCTGTCCTGCCGCGTTTGCCCACAGAGTGGGATGTTTGGATAGCATGTGGCGGCTCATGCTGGTGGTGGAGAGGTTGTTAATACTTTTCCCCCTGCTCAGGCGGGTCTTGCACACCTTGCAAATCGCCATGGTAACATCCTCAGTGCAGTCTTCAAAGAAAGCCCAGACTTTGGAGCACCTGCCTCCTTGCTGGCGATTTCTGTTTGCTCCTCTTTTGCCTCTCACTTGGACTTCCACGCTTGTGGTGCCTGAAATTGCGCGCCGCCTACCTTGTGGCACAAGGCGAACTCGTGCAGCAGTGGGTTCTTCAACAGACTCATCTGTGCTGCTGCTACGACGGCGATGTTCTCGTTCACAAACAAAATCTGGGTCTATGTCCACATTGTCCATACCCTCCTCTTCCATCTCCTTAAACTCGTCATATGTCATTGTGGGGGGCCGCCGCCGTGGAGTAGAGCTCCCCAGAACAACCTCTGCGCAGCTCACTCCAACGTCGTCTTCCAGATCTTGTCGGCCGACCTCCTGCAATTGCAACCCCTCCTGCCCAACTTGCTCTGGGATTTGGGTTTCCGAGTCCTCCTCGGACTCGCCTTGTATTTCAGTGCGCGGTGCATTTCCCACAGTTAATGGTTGTGAATCCGGGCACAACATTTCTGGCTGTTCCTCCATTGACCTTTGAAAGGTGGAAGTTTGTTGGGCTGGGAATAGCTCCTGCGAATACCCCATTGTGTCCTGAGGTAATTCATCGGACTGGTTATCTGGCAGTTGTGTGCATGGTGTCGCTGCCGATTGTGTCAGCTTTGTGCCCACTGGCTCCTTGTAACTGGCTGAGGACTCGGACCTCGTGCGTGATGTGCTGGTGCTGCTTAACCCACTGCTGGACGCTTGAGAGGTCATCCAAGTAATTATCTGGTCCTGTTCTTTTGGATCTGTGAGGGTTGTTGTCCTGGACAACATGGGCGGTATTGAGTGGGTTTTCTTGGGTGCTCCCCTGTGGCCTGTACGTGAACCGTCAGGGGAAACACCTTTTCCCTTGCCCCTTCCTCTTTCACCGGATTTCTTCCTCATTTCACTTATCCTTACAGTACACGCTGACTGGCAGCAGTACAGTGGCAGTACAGAAATGCTATACAGTACCACTATTCCCAGCAGCGACACAGAGCACAATGCTATACAGTGGCGGGTGAGCGGTGTACCACTATTCCCAGCAGCGACACAGAGCACAATGCTATACAGTGGCAGGTGAGCGGTGTACTACTGTTCCCAGGCCCAGCAGACACAGAGTGGAAGTAAACACAATGCTATATAGTCTGGCTGAGCGGTGTACACAGAGTGGCAGTACACACAATGCTATATAGTCTGGCTGAGCGGTGTACACAGAGTGGCAGTACACACAATTGTATATAGTCTGGCTGAGCCGTGTACACAGAGTGTCAGTAAACAATGCTATATATAGCGTGGCTGAGCGAGGTGCACAGTGGCAGTACACACAATGCTATATAGCCAGGCTAAGCCGTGTACACAGAGTGTCAGAAAACACAATGCTATATATAGCGTGGCTGAGCGAGGTACACAGTGGCAGTAAACAATGCTATATATATAGTGTGGCTGAGCGAGCGGTGTACTACTGTTCCCAGCAGCGACACACAATGACTGGGGGGGACCCTGGCTAGCGTGGCTGGAGAGCGAACTACCCTGCCTGCCTACCCAAAGCTAAACCCACAGAGAAATGGCGGAGATATGACGTGGTTCGGGTATTTATTTACCCGAACCACGTGACCGTTCGGCCAATCAGAGCGCGTTCGGGCCCGAACCACGTGACCCGTTCGGCCAATCACAGCGCTAGCCGAACGTTCGGGGAACGTTCGGCCATGCGCTCTTAGTTCGGCCATGTGGCCGAACGGTTTGGCCGAGCACCGTCAGGTGTTCGGCCGAACTCGAACATCACCCGAACAGGGTGATGTTCTGCAGAACCCGAACAGTGGCGAACACTGTTCGCCCAACACTAGCTGCCGCGTGATATACTTGAGGGTTGGGAACTGCTAGACCCCCCGCCTCTTTAGATTGTGTCATGAGCTTATAGCTGATACATGGTGGCCTGGCGCGCCAGATGAATCTCAGGAAATCCCTTCTCAGAGTATCAAAAAAGAGCCTAGGTACCCTGAATGGCAAAGACTGAAAAACATGCAACAGCCTCGGCATGACATTCATTTTTATAATATTTATTCGTCCGAACCAAGAGAATTCTGGTCTATTCCAACTAGTCAGGTCTTTTCTTATTTCTTGAGCTATCACTTTGTAATTGCTTTGGTATAGTACCTGTGTGTTCAGGGAGATATTTATCCCCAGATATTTCAATGTGGGCTTAACCCAGCTGAATGGGAAATATCCCGTCAACTGGTTCATCTCCCCTTGTTCCATAGCTACCCCCATGGCTTCACACTTAGACCAATTGATCTTAAACTTAGACAGATAGCCGTATTGCTTAAATTTGGCCATCAGACAGGGCAAGGACACCTTGGTCCCTGTAAGAAAAAACAAAAGGTCGTCTGCATAGGCAGCAACTTTATGTGTCTCAGTTCCAACTTCCAACCCCTTTATGTCTGGGTTTGCTCTGACCCTTATCAGGAAGGGTTCCAATGTTAGTACAAATATCAATGGAGAGAGGGGACAACCCTGTCGAGTCCCGTTAAAAATCTGTATGGGCTCCGAAGGTACCCCGTTGATCTTCACTCTCGCTGAGGGGGAGGTGTATAATGCCAGAATTCTGCGCATCATATTCTCTCCTAGGCCCACATGCCTAAGGGTAACCTCTATAAATTCCCAGTCCACCCTGTCAAATGCCTTCTCGGCATCAGTCGAGAGGCACAGGACAGGGGTCCTAGATGTTTCAGCTGATTGCATCAACATAACTGCTCTTAAGACATTGTCTCTGGTCTCCCTTCCCGTCACAAACCCTGCCTGATCTGGATGTATCAAAGCTGGCAATAAAGCTGCTAATCGTGTCGCTAAGATATGGGCAAAAAGCTTTAGATCTACATTAAGCAGCGCTATAAGTCTATAGCTAGTGCACTGCCCTGGGTCCTTACCTTTTTTCAGTAAAAGAGAGACCAAGGATTGCAAGGAGTCCCTACCAAAGCCAGTTCGTTTGACCCCTCTCCGTCAACGAATTCATTGCCTCCACCAGATATGGCGCCAGAGCGTCCTTGTAGCATTTATAGTACTCTGCGCTAAACCCATCAGGGCCTGGTGCCTTACCCATTTTACAATGGGCTATAGCTTTCTTTACCTCTTCTAAAGTTATAGGTTCTTCCAGATTTTGAATATCGTCCTCATTTAATTTGGGCATCCCCGATTCCTGCATGTATTCCAGCATCTCTCTCCGTCTTTTAGTTCTACTCTCCTCCGGTTCCCCTTTCCCCAATCCATACAACTTTTCATAGAAGTCCTTAAAGACCCTTGCCATCGACTCATTTCTATAATGCTTCTTGGAGTTGTGATCATTAATAAAGGGTACATAGTTAACCAACTGCTGCGGTTTAAGAGCCCTGGCCAATAATCTTCCTCCCTTTTTACCATGCTCATAAAAAGTTTTTTGACATCTCTGGAAGGCATATCTAGCTCGTGTAAACATTAGGGCCTTATATTTTTCCCTTTCTGCTGTTAGTTCCTTACATATATCCTCTGTCCTATTTCCTTTATGTTGTCTTTAAAGCCTTTCTATATTAAATATAAGTTCTTTTCTACGCTTCTCCCCCTCCCGCTTCAATCGGCTTCCCTCCTGGATTAAATTTCCTCTGACCACAAACTTATGTGCGTCCCATAAAATCATGGGGGAAATATCCTCTGATTTATTTGTCTCAAAATACATATTTATCTTACTTAATAACCTATCTCTAATTTCTTCCTTCTGTAGTAGATAGGCATTTAATCTCCACTGTGTCTGACTCTGTTGTTTTTTGTCCAGCTTGATTTTTAAAAAAAACAGGGGAGTGATCTGATAGAGTAGTGCACCCTATGGAGGATTCGGGACAACATGAGAGCAAATTTTGGGATATAAAAAATAGATCAATACGTGAGTGCATATTATGGGGTGGAGAAAAGTACGTATAATCTTTTAATGCAGGGTGCTGGAGACGCCACACATCACAAAGTTGCCTATCCTGCAGGGACTTTCTCCCTCTTCTAATGCCCTTATATGTGAGGAAGGATTTCCCCGAGGATGAGTCTATTGCAGGTTCCAGAGTGAAATTCAAATCCCCCCCTATTTATTAAAGTCCCCTCCGAGAACTTATCCACCACTCTTAAAAAGCTCTCCAGGAAATCCAGCTGTTTACTGTTAGGGGCATAAAATGTACCAAGGGTCAACTGACATGTCTTATATTTTCCCTTTATCGTTAAAAATCTACCTTCTGAGTCTTTATAAACCTCTTCTTCATCTAGGGAGATTCCTCGCGCAAATACTATAGCTACCCCCCTTTTCTTTGCATCCTCGGCGCTACTATAGATAGACCTGGAATATCTCCTATTAGTTAATTTATTGTGTCCAGGGTTTTTGAAATGAGTCTCTTGCACAAATAGCACCTCCACCCCTGATTTATAGCTCTCTTGAAGCAGAGAGGACCGCTTCTCCGGTTTATTAAGGCCCCGGGCATTCAGGGTCATAAATTTGAGAGTCATCCTTTATCGTCAGACAATGAAATCCCCATCTCTCCAATAGCTCCCCCCCGCATCCCCCGCCCCCCACACCCTCACCAATCTCCTCCCATTCACCCATACTCACTTGACATACAAACCTCCTAAATAATTCTATCGGACTATCTTTGGTGTAAACACTATCCACCTGTGCCCTCTCTGAGAGGGCTTTCGAGCCTCGTGCTCTCATTCTATAGGGTGGTCTACCTAACCTCTTCCCTATACCCTTTTGGGGTCCCGTACCCCTAGGGGACAAAATACTGTGGATGACCTTCAAGAGCCAACCCCCTCCATCCCCCCCCCCTCCCTCCATAATTAAGGGAAGTGGAGAGGGGGGGAGAGCGAGAAGAGAAAAAAAAACCCACCCCCGCACATATCTTCAAAAATCCTCCTCTACCCCCTGGATTTCCTTTCGTGGCAGGGTCACAACTCATATTATCTTTACCCTGGTTAACTATCAGTTTCAAACTACTTTATGAGGTGGACTGGACCACCTCAATCCTGCCTCCCCTTTTTTATTGCTTCTATAGACTAATCCCCCCATCCCCTTGTTATACTTAAGTACGTTATTCGCCTGTAACCTTCAACCATCCAGAGAAAGGGCAGAAGAAAAGAAAAAAAGGGATAAAGAAGGGATGAGGGGAAACCCCTCAAATTTACCACTCTGATATTAACCCTTTCAACATAAATCTAACTACTGCAGACTTTTCTTCTAAAAAATATCTATATCATTTTAAATATAATACTCTACTACAGTATAACCTATGTGCAAAATCCAATACTTTACATATTCTTGCATACCTGTGTAATAATTCATAAATATCATATCAACCGCAGTGCATTTACATTATACATCATAATTATCTACTTTTCCACCTGAGGGTGGCTGACCAGGACAGGATCCCCCAGTATAACTTTTATAATACTTATGCAAATAAAAGTAAATATAACATAGGCTTTCTTTGGGTAATATTTTTTTCCAAGAGTTATTTCATTTTATAATCATTCTATTGTGCTGTTAGTGATCTGCACATTCTCATGTGCAGATCACTCAGGACAATGGGAATGCAGTCAAAAAGGCGATGCAGGGTTTGCACATGCGCAGTAGTGGGCGACGTGCAGAAACTAATGGGGTCTTGTGCCTTCAAATGGAGGACGGTGGCAGTAAATGGGAGTAACAGTAAGCATAATGACATCTGTACCTACATGCTTGTAGCCTCCATTTTAGATGCACATTTCGCTTCTGGCAACCTTGAGGCTGCTTTCACAGTGAGACGTTACAGGCGCACGTTAGAGCAGCCTGTAATGCAGCCCCACCGCACAGTAATGAAAAGTCAATGGGCTGTTCACAGTGCCCACGTTGCGTTACATTGTAACGCAGCACATCCGTTGAGAGTGCTGCATGCTGTGCGTTATGCGTGGCTAAGCCGCGTTAGAGTGTGCGCACATGCTCAGTAGTGTTGGGGAGGAGTGGAGAGCGGCCAGGCACATGGCTAATTAATATTCACTGCATGGTGTGACGTGCAGTGTTTACTTCCTGGAGCGGCCGCTCTGTGCGGCAATTGGCCGGGCGGGACCACGTGATGCCGCTTGCATCCAAGAGTACGCATCACGGCATCACGGACGCCAGAGTGAGCTGCACAACGCGACGTCCACATCAGAGAGCACCAGGCGTTGCGTTAGGGGCACGTTATGTGCCCTATAACGTCCCCTAAATGCAACGTCCTGGTGTGTAAGTAGCCTTAGGGTATGTTAAAGTTTCTAAGAATAATGTATCAACATCTTAAATGGAACCTGCCAGAGGGATATGGGCTCTGACATATTTATTTCCTCTTAAAGGAGAAGTATTTAGCTTGTCCAATGAAATGTCAATCAAAGGACATGATCTACACTCTTGATTGGGGTCTATGGCAAAAAGCATTGGAGGCAGAGGAACAGCAGGACAGCCAGGCAACTTGCATTGTAAAAAAGGAAATACATATGTGAGCCACCATACCACTCTCCCCTCGTGTTGCCTTTAACAACATTGATTTGCAAAATGATCTATATCTATGCCATTCTGATGTCCTCATATATTTAAGCTATGCTTTCTTTTAAAGGGAACCTTAAAGGGGCACTATGGGGAAAATTGTAAAATTTAAGATATGTGCAAACCTATACAAATAAAAAGTACATTTTTTCCAGAGTAAAATGAGCCATAAATTACTTTTCTCCTATGTTGCTGTCACTTACAGTAGGTAGTAGAAATCTGACAGAAGCGACAGGTTTTGGGCTAGTCCATCTCTTCATAGGGAATTTTCAGGGATTTATTTATTTCCAAAAGCACTTAGTGAATGGCAGTTGCTCTGTCCAACTGCCAAAAAACTGTGTAGCGAGCTGAGCATCCCCTATGAAGAGATGGACTAGTCCAAAACCTGTCGCTTCTGTCAGATTTCTACTACCTACTATAAGTGACAGCAACATAGGAGAAAAGTAATTTATGGCTACTTTTACTCTTGAAAAAAACCATACTTCTTATTTGTTTATGTTTGCACATATTTTAGATTTTACAACTTTTCGCCATAATGCCCCTTTAACTGGGAAGGATATGGATGTTTCCTTTTAAACAATTCCAGTTGCTTGGCAGTCCTGCTGATCTCTTTGGCTGCAGTAGCGGCTGCATCACACACCTGAAACAAGCATGCAGCTAATCCAGTCTGGCTTCAGTCAGAGCACCTGATCTGCATGATTGTTCAGGGGGTGTGGCTGAAAGTATTAGAGACACGGGATCAGCAGGAGAGTCAGGCAACTGGTATTATTTTAAAAAGAAAAATCCATATCCTTCTCAGTTTAGGTTCCCTTTAAGATTAAAACTAGTACATGATAGTAGTGAGAATAAGATCTATCTTATATTGAAAGCTTACTTTTTTAATTTACTGAGGTAATAACAAAATAAAAACATTGTATCATCCTTGCTGAAAACTTCCTGCTTGCAGTTTTCCATTTGTAATTCTTGTAAAAATGATGTCTTAATACACGATCGTGGTTGGGGTGTCTTGGCACCCTATGGGAAAAAAAAGATACAGGAGACAAAAAAGGGAGCCCGATAGTGCAGTATGTCAATAGTAGGTGTGTGGAGAAATCAATTGATTGAAAGGGCTACTCACAAAGGAGGGTTGCAAGGGGCAACCAACCACAGGAAGCAGGTGGAGACCATAAACCCGACTCCACTCGGGGTGATCCTGGACGGACCTGGTTGCGGTCGCTCTCTTAGATGAAAAAGGATGCACAAAACATTAACCGTGGTAAAACAACGGGTGTTCTGTCACCACCCCTCGGACAAACATGTACGGGGGTATAACTATGCACAATAAGGGAAAGAGGCGCCCTGATTTGAATAAAAGCTTTTAAAACCAGTTTAAAAACGAAAAAGAAAAATGAGGTATCTTACCTCAATGACGAAATCTCTGTAAACTTACAAAAGATTTTTATTTGAGCACAGGCAACGCGTTTCGCGGGTCTGAGCCCGCTTCCTCAGGCCAATACAGTGCCTAGAACAGCAGAAAGAGTTCCTCAATGTACATACATATACATATTTCATAAAAAATTATAAAAAGAATAACGGTCAGAGTACATATATAAATGAATAAATAGCATAACATGAATTTAATTTGGCAGATTTATCCATGCCCTAATAGTTGATTCCATGCTGTGCATTTGCAAACGCATATTTATGTGCACGCACACACACATCAAAGAGAACACACTACTGTGTCTCATATCTAAGGGCAAACTTGATGGTTTAGTCTAAGCTCCATTTGCCGTAATGCACAATACCATTATTATTATGCACCTTCTAGATGAATGATAAATATATAATATATATAGATATATATATATATATATATATATATATATATATATATATATATATATATGGAAAAAAATAAATTATATACAGACCAAGGAAAAAAAAAAAAAAAAAAAAAAAAAAAAAAATTACCATTGGGTTACCTTGGATGTAGCTGCCCTCTACACTAACATCAAACACAATATTGGCCTCCAGTCGCTAGCCCATTTCCTATACTCAGACACCACTATGCCCATCCCCCAAAAAAACTTCCTCTTACATGCCACCAAATTCATACTTACCCATAACATTTTTTCATTCCAAAAAACGATATACCTACAGATCCGAGGCACAGCCATGGGTGCTAATCTAGCACCATCCTATGCAAATCTGACGATGGGCCTTTTTGAGAAGCTATTTTTGAGTCAAAACCCCTATCAGAGCAATGTGGTTAAGTACTGGCGGTACATAGATGATATTATACTAATCTGGGAAGGAGAAGTTGACTCGATTGGTCAATTTGTGGACTCCATCAACAACAACGATTGGGGGCTTTCCTTTACCGTCAATACCCATCCTTATACCATAGATTTTCTGGACATAACCCTTTATGTAGAAAACAATGTTGTTAAATCAAAAACCTTTTTTAAAAAGGTTGATGCGAACTCATATGTCCATTACAAGAGTTCGCACCATAAACCTTGGAAAACAAACATTCCATTCGGGCAGTTCAGACGGATACGCAAAAACTGTTCAGATACATCTACATTTGACAACCAGGCAGACACCCTAGAAAGCAAATTTTTGGAACGATCCTTCCCAAAACCCCTGATAAAATCAGCTAGAACAAGAGCGAGACTTCTAGAACAAAGATCCCTCCTTACCACACAAAAAAGGAAAGTCACAGCCACTGACACACAACCCTCGTTCATTACCCGCTTCTGCTCTAACCACAACAATATAAGATCTGTTATCAATAAACACTGGTCAACATTGCTTAAAGACCCTTACCTTTGTCCAAAACTAGAATCCAAGCCCAAACTGATATTCAGAAGAGCCAAAACCTTAAAGAACATCATAGCCCCGAGCAGACCCCGAGCACTTGCCCCCAGGGAACCCACCCTCAAAATCTCCCCTGGTATACAAAGATGCCATTCACAAAAATGCTTAGCCTGTGAATACCTGCGCCCAGGAACCTCCTCTTTTAAATGCACTGTCACTCAAGAAACATTCAGCATTGACCACCATTTCACTTGCAGCACTACACACATCATCTATTTGATAACTTGTCCTTGTAATAAACAATATGTCGGCCGCACAAGTCAACAAACAAGAGCTCGCATAGGACAACACAGGAGGAATATTCAAAAAGCATATGCCAAACATAGCCTCTCAAGACATTTTGCAGAATTTCATAATTCAGATCATAGGCTCTTCACATTCATGCCAGTTGAATACGTATCTAACAACCTGTCCCATACCGAACGCATGACTCGCCTTCGGGCTAGAGAAATGTTTTGGATTTTCAAATTAAGAACATTGAAACCAGAAGGACTCAATGAATGCCTGGAGCACAATTACTAATCTAGCTCCAACATTAAGTACAAATTTTTCCAAACTATCCTGTCATCTGGGTTCCCCCCCCACAAGTTATCATGCATTGACACACTCCAATGTTTGCTTATTATCCTGTATAACAATGTTCCAATTCATCATTCGCCCCCTCACTCTTCCCTCCCCTCACACACCAACCCCACTTTTCTTTTCTTTCTCTCAGCTCGGCCATCCACCTGCCAATAAAATCATTCTACCACATAGTCATTCTCATCTACACCACTCATATGCACACATTTCATACATATTGGAAAATATAAAAAATAAAAATATCTTATCCTTATGACATCGCTCATATGATTTTGAGAGTGACACATAAACTATTATATACACGTCCTGAGCATTATATATGTGCTAAACAGAGAGATATATACCACAAAACAATGCAGTTTTATTGTATAATCATGTTTAATGCAAAGATTCCTATATAATTTAATTCATCTAATCACTATTTTTACCACTAACTATTAGATATTTATCTAAATAATCCACTATTGCGCCAATGTATTTTAATATATATTTTGTCTTTCACCAACTAACTGTCAAAATCTATCACTATGAGAACAGAAATCCAGTCCACTAGCAATGAGATGCTAATGAGAAAGTCCCATCGCCATCTAGTGGCCAAATAATTTAATACATCAACTCCTGGTCCTATCTTTTCTATGAATCTAGCGTAGGACTGGCAAAATACATTGCCTTCCTATGCTATGCCCCTTTCCAATATGGCCCCACCACTACTTCCTGTGATTACATCATCACGCACCCTCCCCTTCCCTAATCTGCTGAGAGTGTGCAGACCTGCAGCTGCTTAAACAAATCAAGTAAGGTTATATAATGCAGAGACAGGGAATGTCCTGTAGAGGCTCCCTATGCTACATGATTTCTGTCATTTGGTAAGTATTACAACGTTGTTTTCTGGTCTCCATTGTATCCTGCCTTTTTACTCCCCCTGCTGACTGAACATGTATTATGCTGTGCACAATGTACTGCAATGCTTTTAAAAGTCAGTGACCAGTTCCTTTTACTTATGCAGAGCAACACTGTGAAATGCTTGCAGCGCTGCCTGGATTTTGTCTTTGTTTAGAACTGGCCAAGTTTTTAGTATTTCCTATGTTGTTGTATGTGTATGTATGTGTATGTATATGTATATATGTATATATATGTGTATATATATATTTTTTATACATTGCTAGATATCTGTGTTTTATATTATATCATTCCTATGGGCGCATGGCTAATTTTAGAATACTATCCACTATGTTCCTAGTTCTTTTTAATTGATGATGCATTATTATTATTATTTATTATTATTACATTATCATCAATGGAACCCCCCCCCCCCCCCCCCCCCCCCCCACACACACACACACACCTTTTATTTTATTTTTATTTATTTTTTTCCTTGGTCTGTATATAATTTATTTTTTTCCATATATATATATATATATATATATATATATATATATATATATATATCTATATATATTATATATTTATCATTCATCTAGAAGGTGCATAATAATAATGGTATTGTGCATTACGGCAAATGGAGCTTAGACTAAACCATCAAGTTTGCCCTTAGATATGAGACACAGTAGTGTGTTCTCTTTGATGTGTGTGTGCGTGCGCATAAATATGCGTTTGCAAATGCACAGCATGGAATCAACTATTAGGGCATGGATAAATCTGCCAAATTAAATTCATGTTATGCTATTTATTCATTTATATATGTACTCTGACCGTTATTCTTTTTATAATTTTTTATGAAATATGTATATGTATGTACATTGAGGAACTCTTTCTGCTGTTCTAGGCACTGTATTGGCCTGAGGAAGCGGGCTCAGACCCGCGAAACGCGTTGCCTGTGCTCAAATAAAAATCTTTTGTAAGTTTACAGAGATTTCGTCATTGAGGTAAGATACCTCATTTTTCTTTTTCATTTTTAAACTGGTTTTAAAAGCTTTTATTCAAATCAGGGCGCCTCTTTCCCTTATTGTGTCTTAATACACGGACAGTGTCTCTGTATAATTCTTGATCCAACTTATATTTTTGCATTAGTTCATGTCTTCCCTATTTAAACTTACAAAGCAGACCTAGTGACAGAACAAACTGAAATCTATGTTTAGTGTATAGGAGAAACTATCATCCAGACATCATGTCTAGCATAGGTCTGAGCCTGTCACAGCTTTATCTGCCTTGTTCCATAACATGACCTCCAGCTGTTTTCTTGCCCTAGTCCTGGTAGAACTGGCATCTGAATGCATTTAATTAGTAAAAGCATCTGGGGCCCTGAGAAAGAGCTAATCCCTGTGAAAGCCATTTATTTTCCTTTTGCACTTGATGATTTTCTTTATTATTAAAATAAATTCTTGTAGTTCTTTGCCTAGCCCAGCTTGGCACTCGTCTCACTGGCACCAGACCACTAACATCTGAAGTGCATTATTCCAAGGAAAGCAAAGTACAACTTGACTTTTAAGGTTGTAGGTCAAGATGTCTGTGTACTAGTCATCTGTATATGCAGATATAGCTATTGTTCTGGGTCAGTTCACAGGTTTTTAGTCATTCTGTAGCAGAGGTGTGTGAACTCTACCAGAGATTATATGCAGTTTTCCTGAAACGGTTTTACATAAAATGAATGAAGTGAATGCAGATGTGTGTTTGGAGATTTTATATGAAATTAGCTGCACTCCTCATGTCATAGCAATGTGTCAAACATAGGGACATAGTTGTTTTTTTGCCCACACATCCAGTAGATGCCCTTTTGGATTGAAATCTGTGGAATTTGGAGGACAAAAGTGTGATCCGTCAGTACAGGTCCCCTTCTTCCATTGCTCAGTGGTCCTGTTCTTAAAATCACATGCCTTTTGAAAATGGTTTCAGCAGTGGACAGTGAGTCAGCAAACTCTTGATAGGTTTTCTGATATACAGTCCAATACAACGCAAGCTGCAATGTACGTACTGTGCGTTCCGACACCTTTCTCTCATGACTTGATAAAAACTGTAATTATGGAGCCCTAAAACATAGCTCCTATAGTTTCCAATTAAAATAAAGGACAACTCCCTTCATCACAATGTGCATATATATATATATATATATATATATATATATATATATATATATATATATATATATAATGCATTGAATAAGGGTAATTCTCTACTAGCATGTAGCAAGATGTTCATATAGGAGGGATAAAACAGTCTATTACCTCATACAGCCCTCTAATAAGAATCCCCCACAAACACAAAAAAACACCACTCAACTATCCAACATGTTTCACCCCTTATAATGACTTTGTCAGGAAGTACATAAGTATAACAGAGATGCTCACAGTGTCAGGTGCAGTATGTACAGATTGCCAGCCCAGTATTGAGTCTTGCAGCCAGAGACCACACTCCATCTGAGATTTTGTGGAGTCCATATCTATAGGGTTCAGAACTGTTTTGACAACATAAGCGGGCCTACACCATGCCAGGCAAGTGGTTTCAATGTTTTAGCTAACTGTTGTGAGCAGCAAAATTTGATCTGAAAGTTTAATTCTCTGGGAAATGATTGTAAATTCCTGAGAAAACCTAGTGAACAGCTATATTAAAGTCTCTTTACCTGAATTCCCTATGAGTTTGCTGTAGAAATTGACCCCACAAGCCTTACACATCTTCTACTTCATGTCCATTGTCCTCTTGACTTGGTTTAAGATTAGGTAAAATTCTTTCCTACTTATAAAAATATGTATTTATTTTCTGATTTATATCTATTTCAGTAACTCTATTTGTAAGTGATTAATGTCTATTAGTTTCCTGCACAGATTGCTATCACTGCATTCTTCTACTATTTTTCTGTATCTTGCGAGAAATGAAATGTAGCTCTGCCATGGGTGTAATTTGTAACATTTTAGGCATCCCAAGCCCCTAACCTCTTTCCATGTCTCTTCAAACAGATGCAGTAATAGAGTATTAACTTTATTTAATAATTGTATCTATCAGTCTATCATTAAAGAGTAACTGTCAGGCTGCAAAAGCTAATTTAAACCTCTATTCTCGTGTTAAACAGTTTAGAAGGAAGCCAAAAAGGCAATACTGAAGTTAAAAATTTCTCTTAATTTGATGTTTGCTGAACAGCAAGCCTCTATATTCCCAAGCTCCTAAAGAGGCCGGATGGCCGCATAACAGATACTGCAGAGCATGCTGGGGCTGCTTCTTCTCCCTACTGCACTCCCTTGGTCCTCTCCTTAATTTCCTTATCCCGCCCTAAGGCTGCTTTCACAGTGCGAAGTTACAGGCTCATGTTACAGCAGCTTGTAACTTGCAGCCTAACTCACAGCACTGAAAAATCTATGTGCTGTTCACAGTGCACATGTTCCGTTAGAGTATAGTGCACGAGTCAGCTATTGTTCCTAGCCACATGGCTAATATTCACTGCACAGTAGTGTTGTCTGGATCGTGAACGATTAGGATCTTTGATCCAGATCTTTTTTTGTGAGTCAAATCATCAGGAAGCAGGGTAGGGAGGATATTACATCACAATTGGCTTCATACAAGACAGTCAAACATGGAACCTGCCATGAGCTGTCAGGAGCATCAATCTCTGCAAATACTATATAAAAATTCTGTGAAATCCAAACATGGACAGTGAAATGCATATGTAATGTAAGTACAGCCAATATTTAGCTACTGATATGTGTTTTTTTTCTCTGAGACCCTATACTTAACAGCTACTCTTTAAGAGAGAACATTTATAGCATCTTCAAGCAGAAGATGTCAGGCTGCAAAAGCCTGACATCTTCTGCTTGCGCATCTGAAATCTAGTACTGTATGTATAAAATGTGTTTGCTGTCAAAAGATGTGTAATCTCTGTCCCTCTTTAATCTATAGTCCCTTTACTAGGCTTCATGTGCAGATCTGTATACATTTGTTTAAAGAGGAACTGTAGTGAAAATAACATAATGAATTAAATTGCTTATTTTTTTTACAATATTCATTTATAGGTTATTTAGTTAGTCTTTGCCCATTGTAAAACCTTTCCTCACCAGTTTACATTCTGAAATGTGAACTTGTGTTGAGATCTTTAGGTCTGCCAGGTGATCTGTATGGAATCTTAGAGCTTGTTCACACTATGAGCGCTTTAGGCTTTTTTTTTTTAAGCGCTAGCATTTTTAAAAGCCCTGTAAAAGTGCTAGTGCACTGAATTCCAATGTGAGTATTCTTACATGAGCGATGAGCTTTCTTTCCCGTCGCAAACGTCGGTCCTGCACCATTTTCTGAGCATTTCCACTTCAAGGGAAGGTGTAGAGCGCTTTTCATTATAAATAGCATTAAAGGTGTTCAGTTCCAGACTTCCTGAATTTCTGCAAACAGAAAATCTCAAATCTCAAAACAAAAGCATTTACAAAAAAGGTAAATCGTTGAAAAAACGTCAGTAAAATGGCTTCAAAGAGCACTCACAAAAGCGCTCAGCGCTTGTGATTGCGCTTGCGATTTATAATGTGAACTAAGCTTAAAGATGGCCACATACCATACAATTAAAAGATCCAATTTACCAATTCAGATCGGTTGTCCTGAAAAATCGAGAGCTTTTCTTTGTTTACGATCGATAAATCTGATCGAATTTCTGTTTTTTGTTTTTTTTTAATTCTTGGAGATTGGACGTGTTGGAAATTTCAGACCAACTTTACCAAGAATTGTATGGTGTGTGATGGATTGTCAATTACTTGATGTACAGCTCCAATCAATTTTTTCTGAGCTTTCAATTATTTCATTCATGAGTATTGCCAACTACCAGTGGCGAAAAATTGAACATAGGTGTGTGGTACATTGGTCAGATTTGTGAAATGTTACAATCAGTCAGAAAAATTAATTGATATTCTTGAGTTAAACAGATATTTAAAAAAAATGTATAGTGTGTGGCCCCCTTTATTAGCGTTCTATGCACAGAGGGAGATCTTGCTTGCTTGCTTGGCAGTCGGAAAAAGCTATTATTTCTCACAATGCAACGAGAATCACAAACAGCAAGCTGTCAGGACCATGGTCCTGACATGGTCCTGACATCACACAGTGGGAGGGGTTTCACCACAATATCAGCCATACAGACCCCCCTGATGATCTATTTTGAGGTAGATTTTTCTATTGGGAAAGGGGGGTATCAGCTGCTGATTGAGATGAAGCTCAATCTTGGGTTAAAGTTCCTCTTTATTTACTAATTAAGTGGTTTTATTGCACACAATTTTATGCCCAAACTCTAAATCATTGTCCTATTTATCTACAGATGTCAACCTAAAGGAAAATCAGTGATGAAACATTCTTGAAGGCATGTTTGACTAGAAGATTGATATAGGTAGGTGAGTGTGTTCTTTTGCCTAAATATGATTGCGCTAAAAAGTATCCCTCTTTCTCGTCTCTGATACGTATGTCATTCCCGTTTTTCATGTGATTCAGCTTAGAAGCACAGAATAACCAGCACAAATAGCTTTGTGCTATAGCTTTTTTTTTTTCTCCTTTGAAAAGCTCAACATGCTGACTGGTAAGCTAGGCCTATTTTTAACATGGAGTCTCAAGCAACCAGAAAGCACACTTACCCGGCATCAGCCGATCCCCGTCAGTGCCATATAACTGAGACTCTACTGTAGAAATCTACTTCTGTGCTTACCTTCACCCTCTTCAATGTCCCTACACTGAGTGGCAACTACCAGCAGGGAGCAGGAGTGAGGCCCTTCCATAGAAGGTGAGTGGGTCAGGGGATAAGATTCCCTGCACTGAGAGGTAACTAACAGCGGGGAGCAGGAGTGAGGCCCTTCCATAGAAGGTGAGTGGGCGGAGTATAAGATTCCCTGCACTGAGTGGCAACTACCAGCAGGGAGCAGGAGTGAGGCCCTTCCATAGAAGGTGAGTGGGTCAGGGGATAAGATTCCCTGCACTGAGAGGTAACTAACAGCGGGGAGCAGGAGTGAGGCCCTTCCATAGAAGGTGAGTGGGCGGAGTATAAGATTCCCTGCACTGAGAGGTAACTACCAGCAGGGAGCAGGAGTGAGGCCCTTCCATAGAAGGTGAGTGGGTCAGGGGATAAGATTCCCTGCACTGAGAGGTAACTAACAGCGGGGAGCAGGAGTGAGGCCCTTCTATAGAAGGTAAGTGGGTCAGGGGATAAGATTCCCTGCACTGAGAGGTAACTAACAGCGGGGAGCTGGAGTGAGACCCTTCCATAGAAGGTGAGTGGGCGGAGTATAAGATTCCCTGCACTGAGTGGCAACTACCAGCAGGGAGCAGGAGTGAGGCCCTTCCATAGAAGGAGAGTGGGCGGAGTATAAGATTCCCTGCACTGAGAGGTAACTACCAGCAGGGAGCAGGAGTGAGGCCCTTCCATAGAAGGTGAGTGGGTCAGGGGATAAGATTCCCTGCACTGAGAGGTAACTAACAGCGGGGAGCAGGAGTGAGGCCCTTCTATAGAAGGTGAGTGGGCGGAGTATAAGATTCCCTGCACTGAGAGGTAACTACCAGCAGGGAGCAGGAGTGAGGCCCTTCCATAGAAGGTGAGTGGGTCAGGGGATAAGATTCCCTGCACTGAGAGGTAACTAACAGCAGGGAGCAGGAGTGAGGCCCTTCTATAGAAGGTAAGTGGGTCAGGGGATAAGATTCCCTGCACTGAGAGGTAACTAACAGCGGGGAGCTGGAGTGAGACCCTTCCATAGAAGGTGAGTGGGCGGAGTATAAGATTCCCTGCACTGAGTGGCAACTACCAGCAGGGAGCAGGAGTGAGGCCCTTCCATAGAAGGAGAGTGGGTCAGGGGATAAGATTCCCTGCACTGAGAGGTAACTAACAGCGGGGAGCAGGAGTGAGGCCCTTCTATAGAAGGTGAGTGGGTCAGGGGATAAGATTCCCTGCACTGAGAGGTAACTACCAGCAGGGAGCAGGAGTGAGGCCCTTCCATAGAAGGGGATTGGGTCAGGGGATAAGATTCCCTGCACTGAGAGGTAACTAACAGCAGGGAGCAGGAGTGAGGCCCTTCTATAGAAGGTGAGTGGGCGGAGTATAAGATTCCCTGCACTGAGTGGCAACTACCAGCAAGGAGCAGGAGTGAGGCCCTTCTATAGAAGGTGAGTGGGCGGAGTATAAGATTCCCTGCACTGAGTGGCAACTACCAGCAAGGAGCAGGAGTGATGCCCTTCCATAGAAGGTGAGTGGGTCAGAGTATAAGATCTATCACCTAAAATAGATTTACTTATCTGAAAGAGAAGCATTTTATTAGGATACTTCCTACTGTGTTAGCAGAATATGTCTATATTCCCATAATAAAAAAATGAAAACAGGGTTTCATGTGCACACATGATGTAAAAAAACCCAGGGCTTTATATTAGAAATCTATAAAACTGACTTGATATCAGACTGATGGACCAGAAATATGTATGACTTCACCCTTGCCTAAAGTAAGCTGAAGACATCAAGATGGGTAAATGTGTTTTCTTTTTGTCTGTTTTTCTACATGAAAAGCAGTATTGAAGAATTACATTTAGACATGCTGACTTAAGTTATTATATTTAGTTCTGCCTTTCAGTGGAGGTAATAAATGGTTTTGTTTCTGGAGTACATATGTAATGTTGCTGAATGAATTGAAGTATGGCTTCATTACATGAAATCTTTTCCTAGTGCCCAGATGCATATTTTTGAAGCCTGGAAATAATTTTAGATTATGCAAATATTTTCCACATTTCTTATTTGAGATCTATGGTTTTTATTATGCACTGTGCATTATTAAATAGTTTCTTGATTTCAACTAATATATGTGTGTGATATTTGGGTCATCTCCATGGAGTCTGGCTATGGTAGTAGGAATTATGGTTTAAATTAGGGAATATTATAGAAAATATAGCAGAGTCTTGAGTTTGCTTTTGTTTTCTTCAAATGTTTAATAGGTTATTCCACCCGATATGGTTTCCTTTATTTTGATGTCTTTTGAGTTAAAGTGATCCTGAACAGACCCAAAAAAATGGAATACTGAACTTACTTGCGACTTCCTCCAGCTCCCCGTAGCCCGTAAGGTTCCTCGGCATCGGCTCCGATGTCCCGCTTGCAGCTCTGTTAGCCAGGCGACATGGCCGGGAGGTGTGCGCACCTGTTCATGCACAGCCTGACCGCGCTCGATCACGTGCCTGTTGCAGTGAGTATTCTGCGCATGCACGGTTAATTCTTTTTGGAGAACTGGGCATACACAGAATGCTCACGGCAACTGAAATATAGATCTGCTCTATTGTTTGCCGGAATTAGAGCACCTCTCTTATTGACCACCTGTGATTATCATGTTCATTGCATTCATTAAACTTGTGTTTCCTACTAGGGGAGGAGCTGGTGTTCACTCCTTGCTTACCATTCTTTAGGACTTACACTCACACACCATAAGGGCTGGAACCCACAGGAGCGCTTTTGGCAGCGTTTTGGCAGCACTGCGATACGCTAGCAGTTTGCCAAAATGCTGGGCTAATGTTAATGGATGGGGCAACTTCCACAGGAGCGTTTGCGTTTCCCAGAAACGCAAACGCAGGACCTGCAGCATTTTGGGAGCGTTAGCGCTTCAATGTAAAGTATTGAAACGCTAGCAGAAACGCTCAGCAAAACCTAAACTGAGCGGTTTTGCTAGCGTTTTGCGGTTAAGCACACTGTAACAAAATGAAAAATAATTCACAGGACCAATCAGGATAAAAACGCAAAACGCAAAACGCTAGGCACCCGCTGGGGAAAAAAATACAATGTTGCAAAACACGACCAAAAACGCGCATGAATCCGCTTGCAAACCGCTCAGACAAAACGCTAGCGGTTGCGTTTTGCGTTTGCGGTTTTCAGTGGGTTCCAGGCCTTACAGTCCCCTTAAAGGGAACCAGAAGTGAGAGGTACATGGAGGCTACCATATTTGTTTCCTATTAAACAATAACTGTTTCCTAGCAATGCTGCTGACCTTTTTGGCTGCGCCAGTGTCTGAATCACACACAACAAGCATGCAGCGAATCTTGTCAACTTTTTGTCAGAAACTTTAGATTCCAATTCTTGTTCAGGTTCTATGGCTAAAAGTATGAGAGGCAGAGGATCAGCAGGACAGCCAAGCAACTGGTATTTTTTAAAAGGAAATACATATGGCAGCCTCCATATACCTCACTTCATTTTTCCCTCCATTTTCATTGCAGGTAATGATATATTCACTACAAAAATCCATATTCTAAAAGACTATTCATTTACTTAGATTTACAGTATTTTGAAATTAAAGAAATATAATTTTACTTTTATTGTTACATAAATGAGTCTGCCAGATTACACATTTATTGAATTAAAATAGTTTAAACATCATTTTATTTTTTATGTTTCTATATGCTTCAGATTTACAAATTTAACAATGAATAATAATTCAAAATTATTTCAGTCTGCACTGATGTTAAAAAAATATCATTAGTTTATAAAATAAGTATTGCTATTGGGTAGATAAGGTTGAAGGTCGCATCAGAACAGAGCAGTACTGCTGAGTGTTCAGTTTGGCAAGTGATGCTGCATGCATGCTATCACAGCAAGGACCTTAAATGAGTAAATGTAGTAAAGTTCATTTTGAAGGATCTTACTTAGTTGACTTTGAACTAAAGGTGGCCACTAACTGTCCAATTTCTAGCGAAAAATCATTCGAGCGATCAGAAATTCTGATCGGATTGGTTGTAAATAATCGCAGTTGGTGGACACAATTCATTATGAACGAGTGAAAAAAATGTCGTCCGAATGAATTTTTCTTCGAACCAAAATCTGGATTTTCTTGTTGGTTGTGATAGATAGGAAGCAAAGATTGCTTCGTTGATGGTGTAGTGAACAATGTATTACAATATTTCACTTCCGATCAACGATTTTTCACTAGAAATTGGACCGTTAGTGGCCAGCTTAACAAAGAAACAAACGGATAGGAAAGGAAAAGATGTGAAAAAAGAACACCTGAAGTGAGAGGAATATGGAGGCTGACATATTTATTTCTATTTACAATCAGTGCACATTGCCTGACAGTCCTGCTGATAATCTGCCTTTAGTACTTTCGGCCATAGACCCTGAACAAGCTTGCAGTGCAGGTGCTCTGACTAACAGAACAATACATTTCAACCCACACATGCTTGGTAGATGCCAAATATTGTTAGGTGGAGTGCTCAAGTCAAAGTCTTCAAGGTGATTGACAGCACTCCCTTTAATAACCCATAAACAATGCAAAGAGAGTGGCAATCTGAGTGCCAAGTGATAATTTTATTCAAGCAGACACAAGCCAACATTTAGTGACAAAGTGGTCCCTTCTCCAGGGCTAATGAGTCTGTTAAATGCAGCCAAACTAAGACAAGATATGGCACCTTTGTGAATCCACTCGCCAACAAATGATGTGTTCCATCTCGAGGCCACAGCACACTGACTGAAGTCTGACTAGATTAGTTGCATGCAGCCACCACATGCCTCTGAGAGATGTAAAAGTAAAAGGATAGAGAAAGAAAGTACTCATCTGCTTCAGCCACCCTAGTCATTCATTTTTAGGCTTTCTCGACTACACACCTTTCTCGACTACACACCTTAGACTCATGTCTAACTAATGGCAAGGTTTATTTACTCCTTCCAGGACTTCCAGTACGGATGCACTCATGCCTGATGATGAGATTGGTCCCAATGGGAATACCAACAAGCCCTTGACTGTATTTTTCGGGAGGGGGGAAGGGGGGTGTCCACACTTGGGGACCAGAGGATGGCATGGGAAGACTTTGTAGGATCCAGAGGCTTCTCTCTTCTTAGGTGAGTATGTCTTTTGTACTCAAGGTTCACCCCCGGTACAATAAATTATCCATTTAAGTTGCAACCATTTTCTTGCTGACAAAAGTAGGGCACATTATATTACGGTGATCTCATGTTTTTGGATATTCAAAAATCCTTCTTGATATTTCACCAAAATTTATGTGTAGTGTATATCTGCACCACAAGCTGAAAGGTGAAAGTGATATGAGGCATTTTGATGCTGTGACAATAAGCCGTAAATTATTAATACTGTACATCCATATGAGGTGCTCACTGGGAATACGCCTAAGATGAAGGCTGTGGGTATTTCCTGGGTGCACCTTGCTTCTGTTCTAAAAAGGATAGAAGGCATAGGAACATTTATTGTAGAGGGAGTCTAAGCTCGAGTTGCATAAATTAGATACGGGCACTTTCTGTTTCCTAGTAATTCATAACAGCTTCAACAGACCCATAAGACTAATACACAGTAAGCATCACATTGGTAGTATTGTTTCGCAATCACAACAGGATCAAACCCATAGGGTTCGATTCACAAAGCGGTGCTAACCCAGTTAGAGACTTTAGGCATGATAACCATTTCACCACTCTGGTGAAAAGCCAGTTTAGGTGTGATAAGTTTAGGCATGATAAGTTTAGGTGTGATAAGTTTAGGCATGCTAAGTTTAGATAAGTTTAGATCGCTTGCAAAGTCCCGCACGCAAAGCAGCGCCATTAAACTTTATACGACGTGCACCAGTCTTTGCTAGCGTAAAACTTTTGATCAGCTGTGCACTGCGGTGCTAACGCAGTTGGCGCTTAAACTTATCACACCTAAACTTATCACACCTAAACTTATCATGCCTAAACTTATCACACCTAAACTTATCACACCTAAACTTATCATGCCTAAACTGAGTTTAGGCATGATAAAGGGCTTTTCACCAGGGTGCTAACTGTTAGCACCGCTTTGTGAATCAGGCCCATAGTCTTTAAGGGGAGTGCGACAGCCGAAAAAGAGGGATGACACCCTCTATGCAGTATTCAACAAGGAAAAAAGCCGGCACGTCCAAGGTTAATCTTTATTGGTTCCATGTAAAAAATATGGACATATTTTTTACATGGAACCAATAAAGATTAACTTTGGACGTGTCGGGTTTTTTTCTTGTTTAATACACAGAAAGTAGATTCAAAGAGGGTTGAAACTCTGAACAGATATATGTACAATATATATTATTTTCTTCAATGCAAATAAGAGGAAAATGTAAAGAGCGTTAAAGAGAATCTGTACTCTGAAATTCTTACAATAAAAAGCATACCATTCTATTCATTATGTGCTCCTGGTCCCCTCTGTGCTGTTTCTGCCATTCTCTGCTGCAAACCTGGCTTGTAATTGCCAGTTTTAGGCAGTGTTTACAAACAAACTAACCAGCTTCTAATAGGCTCAGCTAAGCAGAGTGTGTTAGTCACACAGAGCCTGCAGGGGGTGTGTACAGCTTCTAGCTAATCACAAGCAGCCCTGCACATTCCAGTCTGACTGCCTCAGCCTGACTGTGCCGACTATAGAGAGAAGATTAGATCATATAACAGAGATAACACAGCTACTGTGCAATTAGGAAAAGCTGCAGTAAGCCAGACCACATTAGAAAAGGCATAGGAACTTATAGCATAGAAGAAATAAAGATAAACAATTTGTTACAGAGTCTCTTTAAGGAAAATCCCTTCTACAAATTGTAAACATCTTGACCTTTGTTCACAACTGTAAACTGTGCATTGTAAATATTTGACTGACATAAGCGGTCACTTTTCCTAGCCCACCATGGAGAATACATGCAAAAATGGCGCCGGAAAATTTGGGTACGGAGAAAAACCAAAACACTGCTCAGCCTGCTCCTGCAAAAGCCCTGGTGGTGTTAATTACTTATCCCCCTCCAGGCCACCGTGGACTAAAGGGGAAGGACGTAATTTGGCAGCCAAATTTTGCTGGCGGACGAATTACTTTGTTTTAGGTGATTTGTGTGCCGTCTTTTGACAAGGGAGGTGCGGTAAGAGACTGCACACCTCTCCATACACTAAAATAACATCCAATTTTCTATATCCATCAAAATGTAAGACATCTCCAAACATAAGCCCTAGCACATCTTTTGGAGGAAAAATTTAAATAAGACTGTGACTTCTTTTGGGGGAAACACAGGGCACGATACATCTTCAGTGGCAGCCGACTATATTGAGAGAAGGATCAAAAGAATTTTAATTCTAAAACCAAAATTTATATCACAGCATTTCCAACATCTAAAAATGCACTTACCTTTTCTCAAAATGTATTTTGATGGGTAACGTGACATTTTTCATAAACCAATGCCTTTTGTCAATGGTTAGGATTCAAATGAGTTACACATAGCTGGGCTAACGAAGTTATTTTATCCTTCTATTTGCTACCGTAAATACTAAACTTAGTAACACTGCAATTTATCCAAACTTGGATGATCTAAGGTTACTTTGTGGAAAATTAGTAATCTGCCTGCAGTTTGTAATCTCGCCATTAGAGGAGCTCTTGTAAAGAGGATTATCAACATCATGCACAGCTTTCATATTTCCTAGATACTGATCAGCTCGTAAAATTACCAGCATCCTATGGATGCAATGTATTTTCTTTTCTAGATAAAAGGAAAATGTATACCCATCCATACATGGAATAATGCTGACCAATGAGTTTCTGGCAGAGTAACATTTACCATAAGTGTGCCAATGAGCTGTAGGTTACTACTTTGGCATGCCATATAACCTCTGATAATCAGGATGTAAGCATCCAACAGTATCTTCATCATTTTCCCATTAAAGTATACCTGAACTCAGAACGACCTCTCTGATCTAAACGATACGCAGCAGCATAATAACCTATAAAGACTAAAATTTCTTTGTTACAGCTAATTCAAACCCGGCAATAAATCTGCAGTGTGTCAATATCCAGCTTTCATGGAAAGACCCTATGTTTACAAATTAGTTGTTCTGCAGTGGAGAGTGGTCACAGATGATCAACTCACTAAATGCATACAGGGTGCATTTCTATATGTTCGCCTTCTGTCCTGTGCAAGAGTTCAGGTACACTTTAAGTAGAGGTTGCTGGTATCTCAGTCAGCGCTTGGAGACACCACCCAGTGCAATGGGAAGTTAAAAGGGACTATTGTGAAAATTAAAAAAATAATGGGACAATAAATGTGTAAAAGCTTGTATAAACCATTTCAAGCTCATGCTTCCTGGTATTTAGGATTGTGTGAAATTAGGATGAGGATGTTTTTTTTAAAGTTTGGGCTCGTATTTGAAGATTGCTTCATGTGTATCCACCTGAAGGGAAACTCTAGATTCTCACCTAGTAATTTAACATTAAGAAGAATTAACTATTATGCATGTTGGTTGTGACATGGCTCTGTGATGTCATGTTGAATTTTCCAGCATTTACAGTAGTGCTGGCTGCAGTGGAGTTTGTGCAGTACTCATCGCTACAGAGCTGCTGAATAGAGCTGGCTGTCGCTAAGCTGTGAGTTTGCTGTGGGAGGATTTAGATGTGCTATGTCGCCATACGGGCAGTGTAACAAGCATTGAAGGGTGATGCTGCCTCAGTTGACCCACAGGAGCTGTGGGATTCATTGGAATGATCCAACATTACTTCCAATAGCTCACTGCTATGTAAGGTGCGTGCCTTACTTAGATAGGAACGTGCCTTCCTACATAGTAACTATATAACTACATCTAAGTAAGGCACGCTCTTAAGGAAGGCACACTCCGAGTCCTAAGGAAGGCAGTGAGAGTTGCTATGTAAGGCATGCTTTAGCGGCTGCTTAACAGTACAGCTTAATGAATCAAGCCATTAGACAACACATGATATCTGTGTGTGGCAAGGGTTGTCTGGTTAGAGAAAATTGCCATGAAACTCTGTTCCACTACTCTCAGCTTGCTGATACTGATTGTGGTCATAAATGCTGGAAAATCTATTTGAAGGATGGGACTGAGAGAAGCATTTGTCACACGGTATACATTTATAAAATGTTGTCTGTAGTGTTAACCATTGTTGTTCTGTCGGTTTGATTGTTATAGCTTCTTTGTTGAGCAATGGCCAAATTCCCGTACAGACTTTTTTCCTCAATATTTCAAACTGCCTAAACGGCTAAAGCCTTGTTCACACTTGAGGGTTCTTTGCTAAGAATCTAGAAAGTGTATGGTGACCTTGATCTGCTGCTGAGAGATACAAAGTGCCAGATGATTTTGGCAGAGTGCATGCCAAGCCCATAGCTTACCTACTCACCAAGCCCCCTCAAAGCCAGTCCATTGTGCACTCGTCCCTTCACCCTAATCCATAGCCATGGAATGCGATGCTAGCCTGTAGGCTAGTGATAAGTCTGTATAGCACAAACTGTCAACTGAGGGATTAAGTTCCAATCCCTGCTAGTGACAGTAATTGAGAGAGTGTGTAAGGACCTTAAGACCCCAAAGCCCACTATCACAAGTTAACCTTCTTTTGCAACATTTTACTTTTCTTTATTTGCAAATGGTTATTTTTTTTTTTCATTTCTTCAAAATAGTCTTGGAATAACTAACGACTAATTATGTTGGGCACGTATGTCAGGCAAAGGTCTGGAAGCAAAAGATATGACAGATATGAAAACCTTCCGAGCGTGGCTGGATGGTGTAATGGTTAAGGGCTCTGCCTCTGACGTAGGAGACCAGGGTTCGAACCCCGTCTCTGCCTGTTCAGTAAGCCAGCACCTATTCAGTAGGAGACCTTTGGCAAGTCTCCCTAACACTGCTACTGCCTATAGAAACACGTGCTAGTGGCTGCTGCTCTGGCGCTTTGAGTCCGCCAGGAGAAAAGCGCGATATAAATGTTATTTGTCTTGTCTTGTCCAGGAAGAGCCATGCCTGTTCTCTGTCACCAGATCCATCTATGATGGCATAATTAGAATATCATTTTAGGAATTACATAAGAATGCAAACATTTCATGTATTAGGGAAGGACAATCCTAAATATGTTCCAATAGCTGCTTGCCCACTCATAGAAATCCTGCAATCAGTTTAACTGGACTCATAATTTCCTATGGAGGGAATATTCATTTTGATATTATAATGAACCATTTCAAGGGTCTCTTATTTTACACAGTGGTGCTAATATAATACATTATTAAAATATCAAAGGAAAACAAAAATAGAGCTGGAAAACATTTCAGTAGCTTTCATTGGAACAGATAAAACGTGGTGAAAAAAATTAAAATAAAATAAGAGGCTGCAAACAGGACATTGATTTCAATATGGTACCGAACAAGCAGGATTGAACACTGACATAATATTTATTACCCATACAGTTATTTTTTCTTTTGTGCGCAAGTAATGCTTGCTTGTCAGGAACCGGCCCGCAGCCCGCGGCACGCCTGCGTATACGGTTCCGACTGCGGGTTTCACCAGATCAAGCGGGGAACAGCCTTATTCAAGCTACAAACAAACGCTCCTTACTGCCACCACTAGCTGTTGCTAGAAATGTCCACTCTGCGGTCGAGTGCTCATGCAATCCGCGTTTTCATATTCGGGTCAGCTTTGCGCTTAGGCCGAATACGGGAACGCCACGCACGCACACGCACAATTGCAATCTTACACTGTAGTGAAGCAAAACCACTAACAGTCATTCCGAACGATACTGTTAGGCACTCTGCTGTCGAGCTACTCGCACTGGCGTTTTCGTACGTTGGGTCAGCTGCGCGCTTAGGCCAACGTATGACAAACACCCCACACACAATGCAATTACTATCTTATACGGTAGTGTCGCTCAATCATACAATCAGGCATGAACTTAGTTACACTGCAGTCTTTTCTAGGCTATGAGTGTTAGTTTAATACAGCAGAAGTCACTTATTAAATAACTATTTAATATTCCAGAGAAAAAATGGAACAATGCAGAAAATAATATATACAAAAGATGTACAATAAACAAAGTAAAAAAGTTACAAAGTAAAAAGTTACAAGATTAAGAGTTTACAAAGATACACACAAAGCTATTTGCTTACCGAATTAAACGGGGAAAAATAAACGTTATCAGCGTTGTTTGAACGTCATTGGCGGGAGAACACTGCTTCGACCAGTAGTCGGGCAGCCCTTAGCGTCCTTGCTATCTCCAGAGAGCTACAATTTTTTAGGCATCTGGCCCTGCTTCTGGCCCTGCTTCTTATCATATACGCCTGGAGGCTGAAACTTCATTGGGAAGGGGAGGAACTAGTTTTAAAAGTGTATTTCACAGCAGATCAAAGGTGGGGACTTGACTGCTCTTGGCATAAGCCATTTCCTGGCCAGGGGCAGTTTCTTGCCCCAAGACTAATGCAATTTTCCCGTTTGTGACATCACAGTCTGCCGAGCCACTTGTCACATCTGGGCTAGCTGTGACATGCGAATTTCCAGGCTTTTTCCTGTACGCTTTTGATCTTTACAGAGATTTCCCATCCCCAGGTGACAACTTGAGCAAGGCTTTCATATTCCAGCAGGATGTCATATGTAAAGTCCTGGCTCAGGCTGGTGTGAGCTGCTTCAACGCATACTGCAGCCAGTCCAGGTGACAATTGCTCCCAAGCACAATACACCTCTGAGACATTATTCAGACAACAGGGTCTGACCACCTGTATAGGCTTCAAAGCCACTGTTTGATTAAGGGTTTCTTAATTAGAAGCAGACAATGATAGAGTAAATTTACATTATATAAGGAACTCCAGGAAGCTACTGCCAAACCTTCAAAGCCAGACTGGCTGACATAACTACACCTCTGACATAATATACAGCAGATAGAAAAATGGAAATATACTCCTGTATTATCCCAACATCATAAGCAACCCAGTTTATCACCAGAATGCTGTCCATTTATAAATTATAAGTTCTCAAGGTACAGTTTATCTGCTCTGAAAGCTGCTATTGCATTTTATTGCATAGCCGCTGTATTTATATATGCCTTCTGCTATCCCTGCAAGCTGAAACACTGCACATGAATGTTTAGAATGTATAGTGGCTGTCTGGCTGCAAAGGAAAAAAAAACATAAACAAGATAATGCAATTCCTTGATTTTGGATCTAACATCGGCAATAAACTTCCTACTGAAGAAGAAAGTGCTGTGTTTAACTATTTGAATGCTGTTCTGCTACCAATTTATTTCTGTTAATAGAATTTAGACTGTAAATAATCTTTTAGAGCAAAGTTCTGAGTTTTATACTACTGTAAGCACTTTGGTATACATTCTGTACATAATTCACACTGATTTCTATCTGTATTAAGTCCTTCTTTTACCTACTGCAACACTGATTTTTTTAAGGTGAGGACTTTGTAACAGCTGCAGAACATAACTGGGGAAATTCGCAGCAACTTTGATTTGAAAGTAGTACTCTGTATTTTTTTCTTTTGTAATGTAACTTCTGCATGGTTCAAAAAGAGTTAAACAAATGTGTTTAAGTGCCCATAAATTGGCAGATGGTCAGTGGATTCAACCATCAGACAGATCCTTCTCTATTGAACGTGATCAGAGAGGTATCTATTGCTGCCGGTGTAGTGCAAACAGATTTCTAATAGATTTCAGCATGATATTTGAAATCTGTGCAGCCACCAACGCCTGCCAGGTCTCTCCCCCCCCCCCCCCCCCATGTGTAATGTGTACCCCAGATTCGAGGCGAGTGTGGAAGCAGTGCTTCATTCACATGTCTGCTGGCATGCCTCCTCCAGTGTCTTCTTTCCATCACCGCCAGGGGGCGCCTGTAGCTCATAACCAGACAGCACCATACATATCATCAGGTCACGGGGTGTAGGTGCCCTGCAGTGATGGAGAGAAGGCACAGTATATTGGAGGAGGCACACTAGTGGACAGGTGTGCTAAACACACTCACTAGAAGCTGGGTGGGTGGGGTGTGTGGGTGTGGGGAGATTATTGCCTTTAAGAATACTTACTGACGGGCCTAGCAATAGGGGGTGCAGAGGTAACGACCGCATCGGGGCCCCGAAAGGCCCTTCCTCAACTACAGTATTAGCTTTCTATTGGTCCTGCGCTCATAATAATCACTTCTATAGATACTTTGAATAGTGGTAATCATTAACAAACTGCTCCCCATCCCCTTCTTGCACCTCTGACACTGTAGTTGCCATTGGCAGGTTTTGGTTCGCCGTATCAATTATGTATAGAGTGCCTGGGGGGCCCCATTGTAAAACTTGCATCGGGGCCCACAGCTCCTTAGCTATGCCACTGCTTACTGAAGACGTAGACCCAAATGTTTTGCTTTATAGAGTAGTACAAATCACTGTTTGATAACATTTCTGGCAAATAAGGTTGGCAGATATATTACGCTATTACAGTATCCATATCAGTAATGATAGCAGGGGAGTTTATCCCACTTGCTATTCAATTGTGGTTTCTCATTTAAGTAATAAATATGTAGAAATAAGTATGCAATGTTGTGTTTCCTAACGGGGGCAAAGGGGGGGGGGGGGGGGGGTAGAGAAAGCACAGCCTACAAGTGGTGGTGAAGCTTTTCTTTAACTGAGGCTATTATTAAGAGTGTTTACAGGATAAAGGGAAATGCTTCTGACTCCTCTTTTTTTTTTTTTTTTTTTTTTTACTGCTTTCTGGAGGGTGAGAGGCAAGTCAGCCACTGGTCATAGTTATTGTCTGTGCGAAATCCTGCCGGTTGCCACAATGTGTTTATTTACTTGCTGTTAACATTGCTTTTTTTCCCACCTATAAATGCCATCCAGCTACTCTGCACAGTCCCTCTTCCTGACAGATGCTCCATTAGAGTTTACAGTGTGAACATTCCTATTCATTTATAGATAACCATCTGTGAACAATTGTTGCTTCATGTTGAGTGGGAATAGCTTGCTACCACTCCCCTCTGCCAGACTCTGCTATTGTATTTACGCTGAATGTGCCTTTACAAGGCTAACATTTATGTATATTGATATCGAGATCACTGATGGTACCAGCAAACTCATTTCACAACTAAAGTACATTCAGATAAACGCTTTCAAGTGTTAAACTGGAATCACATCTGTATTTCCTGTATGCCGCAGTGCTTCTGAGATGGGTCAGTGTTTTCTGCGCATGCGCCTGCATCAGCAGGAGCGTACTGTGCCTGCGCAGTAGTACTGCCCAGGTGCAGTACACTACTGGTGATGTGGACGTGCGTGATGGATGTGTCAGCGATCTTCACAGGCTGCCAGTGGAAGATGGAGGAAGACCAGAGCTATGACGAGGGATATGTGACTTGTAGGCAGGGCTGGATTTACCATAAGGCACTGTAGGCACGTGCCTATAGGCGCCTGATGATTGAAGGACGGCTCCCTCCTCTCCTCAAGCGCCTCCCTCTTTCCCTAGGCAGAGTCCTGATTACCGTGTAAATCAGAGGTTACTCACCCTGCTCTCTGTATTATGACGAGATCTCCCTTCAGTCAGGGGCACCTCTAGCTACTTAATATTGAGGTTCTGCTAGCTACCTAATTCTTGAGAGCACCTCTAGCTACTTAATATTGAGGGTACTTCTGGCCACCTATTACTAAGGGGCGCCTGTAGCTATCTGTGATGGGAAGGGAAGTAAGGGAGAAGTGACACCTAGAACAGCCAGCACTTGTGGTGCAGTTTGGTGGGGTCTGTAGGTCCATGGAACTTGAAGTCTAAGGCGCCAGGACATCTGTGCCTATAGGCTCCTGTGAGGTAAATACGGGCCTGCTTGTAGGGGCTGGAAGAAGCCCCACTTAAAGAGTGGGGAACTTTAGCCTAAACAAACATACTGTCATTAAGTTACATTAGTTATGTTAAATAAAATAGTTAATATAATCTTTTACCCACCCTATTTTAAAAGAACAGACAAATGTTTGTGATTCCTGGGGCAGCCATCTTTTCATGGGGGCAGCCATCTTTTTTAGTTGAAAGGAGGTGACAGGGAGCACGAGACACAGTTCCAACTGTCCTGTGTCCTGATCACCCCTCTCAGCTGCGCGTGCTAGGCTTCAAATCTCAAATTCAAAATAAAAAAACAAAAAACAAATTTGTGCCAAAACAGCACAAGGAAAAAAACAACATCTGAAATCCCATCATGCTTTGCACAGCATCAGGGGGAAAAAATGCCCGGGCAGTTTAATTCTGTGCAGCTAAAAAAGGGAGTTTGGGTTAAAAAAAAAGTACTGATGCTGTGAAACTGTTAAAGAAACACCAAGCCTTTCCAGTGATGCTGAGGAGATTTTTAGTCTGGAGGATCACTTAGTTTTCTTTATTTCACTTCGGATTCCTTTAAGTATATTTGGGTCACACTATTTGGAATATGGTTTGTTTTCTATACGATCTATTAAATTAATGGTCCATTTATTTGTTTACCAGTATGATCAGTTCATAGAGAGAAACGGCCAAGGAAGATACAGAGATAGAAGGCTCTGGTCTTAAAAAATGCACTATCCCTCCAAAACAGGAGCATGTGGCCTATGCTATACTCAGTGGCGTAGCTACAGAGCTGTGGGCCCCGATGCAAGTTTTACAATGGGGCCCCCCAAGCACTCTATACATAACAATTGATACAGCGCCCCAAAACCTGCCAATGGCAACTACAGTGTCAGAGGTGCAAGAAGGGGATGGGAAATAGCTTGTTAATGTTTACCACTATTCACAGCATCTATAGAAGTGAATGTTATGAGCACAGGACCAATAGAGAGCTAATACTAAAGTTGAGGGAGGGCCCCTCTGGCTCAAGGGCCCCGATGCGGTCGCTACCTCTGCACCCCCTATTGCTACGCCCCTGGCTATACTGTATTTACTTTACACACTATATCCCAGTTCTGCTCAGGAACAAACAGGCTGCACAGCATCGAATGAACCTGACTTTAGTTTTTGCTGTAAAGTGTGTGTTTTATGACAAGAATGTGCCCAGAAGTGTGAACAGAAGCAAGGAATCTGCAGTGACAGGAAACAGCTATGAGGCAAGGCGACAAGCTTCATCCTAGCTGCCTATAGAGGGGGCAAGCAAGAGAGAAAATTCTCACACTGCTTCATGGCTGGAGAAGCACTATGTTAGACACCCAGGAACATCATAAACAGGATGTCATTTTATTTTTATTCATTTTCCTTAAGAAAAGGACCGTTTTTCTTAAATTGTATCAATTTTATGCTGGAATATCCCAGAGCTCCTCTTCAAAATGATTTTATGTATAGAGGCTAATGTGTAACTAAGCCTCACCTAATCCCATCAATGCAACGAGCCCTATTGCTGCCTGTGGCAGATCAGGAGAATGGTCCTATTCATGTTCCCCTGTTCATGATGAATTGCCAGGTTTAAGATGTGTTGGGACCCTGGAACAGAACAAGGGTCAGAGGTGCCATTTACTGCAATCTTACACAACTGAAAAAGCAAATTGTACTCAGGTAGAAATAACTGTTTGGCTTTCACCGGTAATTATTTCCTGTTTCTCAGCCTCACCATGATAGCAAGGTATGCAATTTATACCGCCCTTGTGCACAGAATGCTTTCGAGGTAATCAAATTCTCTCAGGTCCTCTTAGGGTGATTGCACAAAATGATTTCCATTGCTTTTAACAGTATGTCTTTCTGAACAAGCAGCAACTAAATAAACATTTTCTGTAAGATCTGTATAGTACCTCCAAGGTTAATTTCCTATTGCTCACTCTGAGCACTGCTCTGTGTATTCCTACTGCAAACGCTACCATTAACCTTAGCGTGCCTAGAGTTTGCTGAAATGTAAATCGTTCCATTTTCTGTTTTTATACCTGTGCATAAGTTATAATGTTCAAAATAAATTGTAAAACCAGTTTTTAGCAGGAAAGATGGTAGCATAGTGCATATGTTTGATTTGATTGCCACTACACTTGGATGGTAGTTATAATTTATCAATTCCAATCTTTGTATATCGCTTTTCTACTGGCGGACTCAAAGTTCTTGCAAGGCAGCCACTAGCGCACACTTAGTAGGCAGTAGAAGCTTTAGGTAGTTTTGCCCAAGAACTCCTTACTGAATAGGTGCTTACTTAGGGCCTGTTTCCACTACACGCAGATTGGATGCAGAATGGATGCAGAAAAACTGACTCCAATGAATGCCTATGGGACTGTTTCCACTAAACGCGATTTTTCTGATGCAGATTTTCCCATAGGCATTCATTGGAGTCAGTTTTTCTGAATCCATTCTGCACCAATTCTGCATCCAATCTGTGTGTAGTGGAAACAGGCCCTTACTGAATAGGAAGAGCCAGGATTTGAACCATGGTCTCCTATGTCAGAGGCAAAGCTCTAAACCATTACAATATTGGTAAAGTACAGTGACCAGTATCCAATCATTAGCTGTCATTCCCACTGGGTTTTCAGCTTTTTTACCTCGCCCAGGGTTAAACCCAGGATTTCCAAGGGGGGAGGGGGGATTCCTGAAAGGTCTCACTCTGCCATGCACAATACAGTATAATAATATGGTAGGACATCATGCTGGGTACACATAATGCAATTTTCAGAGAACGGGATAGATCAGGAGCAGTTTGGATACAGATAATGAGGAGAGCCGACATTAGTAATGAAGGGAAAGTGAAGCATTCACACAGCAGGGCTATGCTCATACCTGACTCTGTTAAGTTCCCCAGAGCTGCTCCATGCTCTGTACACATGCTGCTGCTACATCCAAACTCAACTGTAGCAGGGGAAGACAGGGGGCAGTGCTGTGAGCTGCAGGATGCCTGCAGATATTCTGGTATCTCAACTTGTGCCTGTCCCCAGACATTGCAAAGTCCTTCTGTATCCTGAACCCTAATTTGTTAATCCTAATCTTCCCCCACCTTATTTCCTAACACTGATCTCAGCAGTGATGGAACATGTGGGGCTTCCCTTGGACACAGAATCTAAATGACCACTGGTCTTGACCACAGTGGCATAATGGGCAACCATTAGTTGTCTGCTTTTCAGCAAGTAGCCACGGTGTCATCATGACTCCCAGGGTTACCCCCACCAGTGACAAGAAGAACAGGCAAGTGAGGAGACAAAAAAAATGCCACCAACAGCATCTGTGTCTTTATGTAAAAAAGACAAAAAACAAAAAAGCTTTATTCAGGGGCGTAACTAGAAATCACTGGGCCCCCCTACGAAAATGAGGATGGGGCCCCCCATAGGCGCCAAATAATCGTAATGGGGCAGCGTTTCACTATAAAATAATCCTAATGCAGCAATGTTTTACCAGAAATTAATCGTAAATTGGGCAGCATTTCACCAGAAATGAATCGTAAAATGGGCAGCATTTCACCATAAAATAATCGTAAAGTGGGCAGCATGTCACCAGAAATTAATCATAAATTGGGCAGCATTTCACCAGAAATTAATCGTAAATTGGGCAGCATTTCAGCAGAAATTAATTTCAAATTGGGCAGCATTTCCCTTCAAAATAATTGTAAAGTGAGCAGCATTTCCCCATAAAATAATCATAAAGTGGGCAGCATTTTACCATAAAATAATCGTAAATTGGGCAGCAGTCACCATAAAATAATCATAATGTGGGCAGCAGTCATCAGAAAATAATCGTAATGTGAGCAGCAGTCACCAGAAAATAGTCGTAAAGTGGGCAGCAGTCACCAGAAAATCGTAATGTGGGCAGCAGTCACCAGAAAATCGTAATGTGGGCAGCAGTCACCAGAAAATCGTAATGTGGGCAGCAGTCACCAGAAAATAATCGTAATGTGGGCAGCAGTCACCAGAAAATCGTAATGTGGGCAGCAGTCACCAGAAAATCTCAATGTGGGCGGTAGTCACCAGAAAATTGTAATGTGGGCAGCAGTCACCAGAAAATCGCAATGTGGACAGCAGACACCAGAAAATCGCAATGTGGGCAGCAGTTACCAGAAAATCATAATGTGGGCAGCAGTGACCAGAAAATCGCAATGTGGGCAGCAGTGACCAGAAAATCGCAATGTGGGCAGCAGTGACCAGAAAATCGCAATGTGGGCAGCAGTGACCAGAAAAATCGCAATGTGGGCAGCAGGCACCAGAAAATCGCAATGTGGGCAGCAGGCACCAGAAAATCGCAATGAGGGCAGCAGACACCAGAAAACAGCAATGTGGGCAGCAGGCACCAGAAAATGGCAATGTGGGCAGCAGACACCAGAAAATCACAATGTGGGCAGCAGTTACCAGAAAATTGCAATGTGGGCAGCAGTTACCAGAAATCGTAATGTGGGCAGCAGTCACCAGAAAATAGCAATGTGGGCAGCGTTCACCAGAAAATCACAATGTGGGCAGCAGTTACCAGAAAATCGTAATGTAGGCAGCAGGCACCAGAAAATAGAAATGTGGGCAGTAGTTACCCAAAAAAAAAAAAAAACTATTTCACCAGTGAAAAAAATCCAATTCACTCACCTGACAAAAGAAACCAATTCTCCTCTCCTGGCATCTGGCTCGCAGCTCCCCGACGATCCTTCTGAAGCACATCTCCCACGCTGACAGGCAGAGTGCAGGGCTACGGCAAGATGGCGCCCGAAGCCCTGTACTGGAGACATAAATAGTCTCCAGTGCAGGGCTTCGGCAGCTATCTTGCCGTAGCCCTGCACTCTGCCTCCCGGGAGGCTGCGGGCAATGAACTGGCCCGGCGTCTATTAGACGCCGCGGCCAGTTCTACACCTGGCTGGGGGTCCCACAATCGGGGGGCAGCGCTTCCCCTGCACACGGCTGGCGGGCCCCAGAGCGGCCCTGACAGCTGTGTATTGTAGTTATAAAGCTCCAACATATTATGTAGCGCTACACAATAGATAAATGGGGTTGACATACAAGGTTGGACTAGTTAGGTTGTTGAAATAACTTTTCTCTTACAGAATTAGCTAGCTTTAGGAGTCTTCTCTTTCCTTGTTAGAAAGGGAGGTGGTGGCAGTATACACAATCTCTTGTGACGAGATTGTTGATTACATCAGTAGTTCATACAATCAAGATTAATTGTGGTATTGATAGACAGCGTTCCGCGATCTTAAACAGTTCACTCTGCTCTGTAATTGTCCCGCAGAAAGCTATCAGGCTGCCTCCTTCACATCCCCTTGACTGGCAGATGTTAGGTAGAGTCTTCATTCAGTATAACCTCACAAGAGAGATAGACTCGCATAGCATAATTCCGTTTCAGTAAAAACATTTTTTATTATAAAAGTGCACTCACATGTGGTTGATAGGTACAAAGGCATAGATTGTTACAGGCTCTCCCCCGTTGCCTCCCAGGCAGGCTCGCAGGTTCGCTGCGTTCTCGCCATCTTGCTCCTACACCGCCGCAGACACTTCCTGGATGTCCATTAGGCCTCCTCCTCACACGTTTCGTCATTACGTGTGACTCATCAGGGGCGTGGTTAGCCTACAGACGTCAGGAATTTCAAGCCCTCACCTTTCATTGCATCCTCCCCTCTTTCCGCCCAGTACTAGCTCGTCAGAAGTTGCGCCATACATCAGAGCACAGGCCCTCCCCACATTGTCCATGTGCGTTCCAGCTTGTACCCGGAAGCCGGTACATAAAACCCGCTTGGGGCTCTGACGTATGTCACAACTTCTGACGAGCTAGTACTGGGCGGCAAGTCGGGTAAACCAATGATTGTTTCGATGTCTGGCAGGTCCCCTTTATCAAGGCATAAGCAGACAAAACGTATAACACCCTAACCGTGCAAAACTCCACCATATATAATGTTCAAAATCATTGGGAACATCCCCCATGTCTGTTACCTGCACTGCCTCACACAGGGCAGAATATCACTCAGTGCACAAGTTTAAATGTATTGGTTGAAAGACCAGTATGGCTTACCTGCATCTTAAACGTAAAGGCATTTGTTTAAATTTGGAGAGGTGTGGCCTCTGCCATCCTGCTGCTTAACCGTTAACCATTTCAAAGGTGGTGCCCTTAACCAGTACTCTATCCAGCCACTCTACTACACTGATCAGCCAATTTAAACCACTAATGAAACAAAACTGAACAAAAAGGACTTACCAGTGGAGGTCTGTAGCTGAGGCAAGTGCCTCTGTAATAATTTACAGGGGATGCTTTATATCGGTGGAAGGTGGTCTAATTAGCCAATGGGAGGAAGGAGAGCATAGTGAGGTCATAAAGGTGTATTGGTGGCACCTGGTGGAATTATTAGGTAATGCAGAGCCTGTTATTTCGAACGATCGAATGACTTAATCTAGTGACATGATTATACAGTGTCATACAATGTAAGCTTTAAGATTGGAGATAATCCACGAACAATGTATTGCAATTAAAAAGGGTCGTAATCAGGGGATCTTTAGGATGCTTGGTCATATAATTAATATTGAAGATAATGAGATAGGGCGGGATATGTGAAGAGTTTGGGGTTGAGGGGCAGGGGGTGGGGTAATGAGAACCGGTTTATATTTGGTTATGACTATGATTGTTGGTTTGAGAAAGTACTATATTAAACTGATAGACACACCTTTATAGTAAACTTGAGGTGATCTGCAAATGATACTATACAATATACAGGAAGCATTTGGGCCAGCAGCCAGACTTCCTTGGCTAATTTTATAAATCTGTCTATATAAGGAATAATTGTTAGCATGCAAAGTGAATCCTTATACACTCTGATTTTGTACTGTAAGTTGTATCCACTTTCTGCTATTTCAATAAAAAAAGATATTACAAGAATTAATTTGGTTCACCCAAAAAAAATAAAAATAAAAAGGGTCGTTATCAAAATAAAATATAAACATCAGGGAATAAATGAGAAAAACAGTATATGGATAGGTCATTGTAGTCATAATACATATCCAAAAGTGACACGACAAATACAAATGTGGAGAGGGGGAATAAAATTTATAAATGATGTTGTAAAAATTACAATAAAATATAATAAACAGTAAACTCGTAACAGAACTAAATGACAAGTATATAATTGAGCAAGGTAAAATAGATAAAATAAAAATAATACAAGAATAAAAGAGAGGACTAGATCAAATACTTATTTTTATTTTTCGAAAGCATCTGATAGGATGGAATAGATTTTTTTCAAGGTGATACAGAGTGAATTTGGATTACTGTTATGGGTGGTGTGAAAGCGACGTGACACACTGTGCAAGGGGTATTTCTTCAGGATGTTACGTCTGTGCTGGCCAATTCTGCTCTGTGCCAGCTGTATAGTGCGTCCAACATATTGTAGATTGCATGGACACGATATTAGGTAGATAATGAATCTTGAAGTGCACAAAATATGTTTTTTGATTGCATAATTAAAATGAGTGACAGAGGATGAAAAGAGGTAGTATGGTTTACAAAATGTGCAGGACGAACACCTTGATTTGTGGCAACGGTGTGAGCCTGTGTGGGGTTGAGGGTTGTATGGCAATCTGGTGGAGGGGTGTGGAGTGTAGTGGTAATTTTAGCTTTTCTATTGGCGTCGTTTGTGGAGTATTTGTTTGTATTATAATAATATCTGTGTCAGGGTAGTGGCTTGAGTATTGTAATCCTGTATGTCCATGCAATTTCTGATAATTCTTTAATTCTAACTGTGTGGTGTGTTCTTTGTCCAGGAATGGTGATGAAAACTATCAAAGTGTATGAAATTGTTGGCGTCAATGGGTTTAAAATAGGCTTTGGTTTTATTGAGATTATTGTCAATGAAGAGAGTTAGGTCCAGGAATTCAATAGAGGTGGGATTATGGTGAAATGTGAATTGTAAAACCCAGTTTGGTTGGTATTTAGAAAATTGATAAATGAGGGGATGAGAACATGGTCTCCTTTCCAAATGAATATTAAATCATCAATATATCTTTATAGAAAATGATGTGTTTATTAAAAGGGTTTTCTTGTTGCATCTTGTGTAATTCCAGATATCCCATGGCTAGCTTCACATAAGAAGCCAAGACACAGTGGGTAAGGGACTGAGGTCTCCTCTAGCTTACCTGGGGGTCCCTGCAGCAAACTCTGGGTCGCCTTGGCAAGAGAGGGTCTGCGGGAGGGCCAATCAGAAGACGCAGCATGGCAGGAGGCTCTCGGCTCGGCGGTAGACACTGGTGTCGGGTTGCGTCATGTCACCGCCGCTGGCTGAGCTGAAGAGGAGCAGCCTCCAAGTGTCCCAGCACTCGCACTCTTCTTGTACAAATGGAAGAGAAGCAGGAACAGCTGAAGGTGAGGGTGATAGCTTTGCTGGGATGGGGCATGTAGTGGAGGGGAAAGAGTAAGGCCCCTACCATGCTGTGAAAAATTAATTGCCTGCTGCCATACGGCTTAAGTATATGTTTGCAGCATTGTTTGGGCATATTATTATTATTATGTTTTTATCTATATATGTAATAAATATGTTTGTGAGCATTACATATGGCCCTTTTTTCTGTTACAGGCTAACTCAGGCTATACAATGCCTAGGCCTAGGTGCTACGCCACTGGTTATAAGCCTATACTACCTGTCCTGGCCAAAATTGCTAGGAAGCAGCTGCAAATTGATCCCTGGATTGAGAGGAGTAAGATGGAAGGAGAAACCTGGTAATTATTATTATTGATTTATATAGCGCCAGCATCTTCTGTGGCGCAGAGCATCATGTTGATATGTAGGTCAGAGCTCATATTTAGAGATGGTGCTGTGATGTGGGTAAAATAGCCTGTTCTCTTTTCCTTATTGACTATTGAAAACAGATCTGGACCATGAACAATTTTATTTCCCACCACTGAGTCAGCATATTAGTTGTCTTGTTTATACTTCAGTTCATTATGTTCTCATTCTTTCTTATTTTTTACTACTACTGAATGGAAAGTACAATCCTTATATGGTGTGTTCACAGTTGAGTACAGTGATGCTTTATTAAGTTCGTGCAAGTATATGTGATGTATATTATTCTGCTTGTAAAAACAAAACAGAGGACAGGACACCAAGAGCCCTATAGTGCAATATTGTCTGGTAAGTTTAATATATAATGTAATGTCAAAGGTTCTTATACTCACAAAGGTGGGTTACCATCACATAACCACTTGACAGGCAGGTGGGGAGTATTAGTACCTGACCCCACTCAGGTATAAAAGTCGCTCTCTGTAGATAGGAAAATGGGGAAAGAACCCCTCCACCAGGGGTGGACTTAATCGTGCTGTAATATGTACGAACAGAGGCGCCAATCAGAGTAAAACAATGTTCTAAAAATGATAAAAAGAGGGAAGTCGAGGTGGACTTACCTCCCTCTGGTAGTGGACATATACTCAAATGCAGAGTAAAAAATATACAATTTATTCACAGCTCCATAAAATCGCAACGCGTTTCACGGTCAACAGTCCCGCTTCATCAGGCAGTACAGGAGCATATAAAACTGGTTCAGGTCCATAAAGCGTGTGAGCGCCTTTGGGAGAAATATCTCTGTAAATGACAATTGTTCATTTACAGAGAGATTTCTCCCACCCAGCATGGGTATGTGTAAAAATACACCCCAAAACACATTATACTACTTCTCCTGAGTACGGCGATACCACGTGTGGCACTTTTTTGCACCCTAACTGCGCTAAGGGGCCCAAAGTCCAATGAGTACCTTTAGGATTTCACAGGTCGTTTTGAGACATTTGGTTTCAAGACTACGCCTCACGGTTTAGGGCCCCTAAAATGCCAGGGCAGTTTAGGAACCCCACAAGTGACCCCATTTTAGAAAGACAACACCACAAGGTATTCTGTTAGGAGTATGGTGAGTTCATAGAAGATTTTTTTTTTGTCACAAGTTAGTGGAAATTGACACTTTGTGAAAAAAAAAACAATAAAAATCAATTTCCGCTAACTTGTGACAAAAAATAAAATCTTCTATGAACTCACCATACCCCTAATGGAATACCTTGGGGTGTCTTCTTTCTAAAATGTGGTCACTTGTGGGGTTCCTATGCTGCCCTGGAATTTTAGGGGCCCTAAACCGTGAGGAGTAGTCTTGAAACCAAATGTCACAAAATGACCTGTGAAATCCTAAAGGTACTCATTGGATTTTGGGCCCCTTAGCGCAGTTAGGGTGCAAAAAAGTGCCACATGTGGTACCGCCGTACTCAGGAGAAGTAGTATAATGTGTTTTGGGGTGTATTTTTACATATACCCATGCTGGGTGGAAGAAATATCTCTGTAAATGGACAATGTTTTGATTTTTTTACACACAATTGTCTATTTACAGAGATATTTATCCCACCCAGCATGGGTATGTGTAAAAATACACCACAAAACACATTATACTACTTCTCCTGAGTATGGCAATACCACATGTGTGGCACTTTGTGCGGCGATCGTGGGGTTAACAACCCGACGGCGCTTCCGAACGGGCGGCGGGTTGTCGTTGTCATGGGCGGAGCCAGTTGCAGGGGGAAGCGCGCGTCACCAGTGACGCGATCGCTCCCCCGGCATGCCGAAAGGATGCAACGCCCATGGGAGTATTGCGGTCCTTTGGGCGTCCACTTTGCCGCCGCCCCTCGGCTGTGGGCGGTCGGCAAGTGGTTAAGCAATAAAAAAACATTCAGGCTACAGTACCGTTTACCAGGAGAGAATTACAAGCAGGGGGGGGGGGGGGGGTGTCTACAACTGTTTCACACCAAAGTGATGTGGCGCTTCATCAGGACCTGGTCCCACTGTTTGTACCTCTCTCCTGGTAAACGGTACTGAAGCCTGAATGTTTTTTTATTGTTTAAGAAGATAATAAATCGAATTTGCATTGGATGTGCGTGCCCAGCTTTTTGCCTTTTTTTCATGAATGTATGGACTGTAATCAGGGCTGCAGCACTCCAGCAGTTTTTTAGTCATGGTCCTGTGAACTGACACCTCTCATACTAAACCCACATAATAAATATATATTCGTGTTCCTTGTGGCAGTTACTTAGCAACTTTAATAACTGTATCAGACTAGTGAAGTGGCCGATGGTGCCCAGACACACTAATACATTCCAACATACAGCCTCCTCTTCCATATGCAGCAACCGCTTTTCGGTGTTAAGCATAACGCTTTTCGGTGGTCAGCATAACATGTTTGTTTCATTGCATTTCCACCTTTATCTTGTTCTAATCGGTTTTATCTGTTTTTTGCGCAGTATTGTTTTCATACTTCATGAAGGCCGAAAACCATACTGTCCATTGCCTGTGCACGAGGTGTCCACGCTTGGCTGTGTTGTATTGTGCAGAAGTGGATATCATAGGTTTGTACTGTAATCACGGACCTATGACAGCAACTGTGTATGCGCTTGTGTGTGTTATGGTTAAGGGGTATAATTGGGTTGGAAAAACACCTGGACTCTGGGACTTTTCTGCTGAGACCAACAGACGTGTTGGATTGTGTCGCCAGGTATTTTCCCCTACAGAGGATTGACGGAGTCCCCTCTTCCTTAGGTGATGTTGCTACAACACTTGGTAAAAAATGTTGATGCATGCTTACTCATAATTACTAACACTTAAACTATGATTCTGCAAATACTTTCTTCAAGGATCCGTCTAGGCAAAAACAAAAATCCACTTACCTGGGGCTTCATCCAGCGCCTGGCAGCCGCCCTGAGCCCTCGCCGCAGCTCCGGTTGCTCCCGGTCTTCTCCTCGCCAGGTCAGCTTCCAGGTCGGCTTCTTCTGCGCTCCACCGCTGATGTCATCAGAAATGTACTGCGCAGGCGCAGTGCAGTCCTGATGACGTCAGTGGTAGATTGGTGGAGCACATAAGAAGCCGACCCGGAAGCTGACATTGCGAGGTCGGCTTCTGCAGCGGAGAAGACCGGGTGCCACTGGAGCTATGGCGAGGGCACAGGACGACTGCCAGGGGCTGGAGAAAGCACCAGGTAAGTAGATTTTTGTTTTTGCCTAGACGTATCCTTTAAAGATGCATTTAAATTTATAACAGAATTATAGAACAATAAATACTATTATTGTTTGAATTATTCAGTTTTGCCTATATTTTTTCTTAACCTACTATAAGTAGTGTGCACTTTGTTTTGGGGCAAAACACCCCTTCAGCAGCAGTTGTCCTAGATCTGAGCTACTGGAGCCTTTCTAGAAATGTTATCCTGTGTGCCTCTGATACAATATAAATATTTTTTTTAATAGATAAATACTTCCCTTGATATAAATCTTTACATTAGAAAAATCTTGGCAGAATGGTTATATGGGCAGGCATATATGGCAGATAATGAAATGTAATTCTGATAAATACAGGGTGGTGCAAGAAAAACCGGCCCATCTGCCTGCCAGTAGTGTGAGTATACAGAGAGATGCCAGCCCGCCCATCCCTGTTATCATTATGTTATTTGTGCTGTGGTTGTCCTCCCTGGGTTTATTGAAGACTGCGTTGCTTTGCATTTGTTGCTGTATGGTTAACGCGTTCATAGGGCAGTAAACGCAGGCAAACCTTTGATAAACCTGGGGAGCACATACACAGCACAGATTGGGTAATGGGCATTGGGACAGAGCATCTCTCTGCATACTTGTCCTCCTGGCAAGCATCACAATGGTTTTTCATGCACCACCCTGTATAGGGTTGGATGTGGCAATGGCAACATGCCATATAAACCAAATGGCATATGGCTGGGGACAACAGACTTGGAGAATACTGATAGATGATAAATTGAGCAACCATATTTAATGCCATGCAGCAGCAGCTAAATCAGATAACGTTTGGAATGCATAAAACAGGAAATAAATTCCTATTACAATAGATGCTAGTATATTACTCCCTCTGTATAAGCATATGCATTATAATGCCACCAGTGAGTTGGGCACAAAGTGAGCCGTACGACAGCTCACACTGCTTCCACTCAAATTTCCATTGGCATTAAATAGTATTCTCCCTCCGAGTCGTAGCAACTTGGAGGGAGAAGTAATTTGGGGTCCGGTGATCACTGGAACCCCAAATTACTCTTGCGCGGTGTGCGCACTACAGCATTAATGCTATAGCAGTGGCGAAGCTGCGCTAATGCTATAGTGCGCACCTCTGAGCGACAAAATAACCTGCTTCGTCTGTATAAATTACTTGTGAGGCCACATCTAGAGTATGGATACAGTTTGGGCACCATACTATAGGAAAGACATTGAAGTTTTAGAATGGGTATAAAGGCGGGCAACTAAAATAATTAGAGGGATGGAAAGTCTGACTTGCCAATAGGGCAGGTTGGAATTGCTGAATTCCAAATCTAACGAAATTCCGAATTTCATGTATATGTTACGGCCAGAACCTGAAGTCTGGCCACTTCGAGTTCTGGCCGGCCAAAATGCAAAGTGGCTTTGTTACAGCGGCCAGTGTCAGAATTGAATGAATTCCAGGCTCTGGCTCCGCCCCTGCCTCCCTCCTCTCACCAGTATACTCACCAAAATAGAGATGGCCAATGAGATGCAAATAATTCTGAGTTGATACAGGATTATGCAATTTTGAATGCAAAAGTATGCTAGCATGGACCAGATGAAACCTGCCAAGGTGGAGCTCTGTTGGTCTTTTTTTAAAGCTACATAAATTTGCATAATCCTGCACCAACTCAGCATTATTTGCCTCTTTGGGCTCTATTCACTATAGGCAGTTCGGTAAAATCTTTTTGGTCGGTAAAATACCTCATGCGGTATTTTACACTTTTTTTTTCCAAATTACTATAGTTTTCCCTCATGAGGCAGAAGCAGGGCCGGCCTTTGACCTGAGCAACCGGAGCGATCGCTCAGGGCGCCGGCTTCCAGGGGGGCGCTCCTGCCACCTGGCTGCGTGTGGCTGCTGCGGGCCCCGACTGGGTCGGTCTCGCTCCGCCCCCTGGTGCCACTGCTGGGGGTGATAGGGGGCAAACATGCGGCCGCCGTGATGGAAGGGGGAGCCGCAGCAGTGGGGAGGGCAGCCCGACCTCTACTTCCCTTCCTCTCCAGGCCACCCTCTGTGCTCCCCCCTCCGATGCAGACTGCAGCAATGCAGAGAGAACAACTCACCTCCCTGGTTCCGATCGCCGGCGCCGCTCACTTCCCGCCTCTTCTACATAGTCGCTGACACACACTAAAGTTCCTGTTAAGCGCACTAAACTTCCTGTTGAGCAGGAAGTTTAGTGTGTATCAGCGACTATGTAGAAAAGGCGACCAGTGGGAAGTGAGCGGCGCCGGCGATTGGAACCAGGGAGGTGAGTTGTTCTCTCTGCATTGCTGCAGTCTGCATCGGAGGGAGGAGCACAGAGGGTGGCCCGGAAAGGAAGGGAGGGAGAGGTCGGGCTGCCCTCCCTGCGGCTCGGCTCCCCCCTCCACTATGAGGGGAGGTACCTACCTATCTAATCTATACTGGGGGCAGCTACCTATCTAGCCAATACTGGGGGCACCTACCTAATCTAACCTATACTGGGGGGCAGTTACCTATCTAACCTATACTGGGGGTCAGCTACCTATCTAATCTATACTGGGGGCACCTACCTATCTAGCCAATACTGGGGGGCACCTACCTATCTAACCTATACTGGAGGGCAGCTACCTATCTAATCTATACTAGGGGCAGCTACCTATCTAATCTATACTGGGGGCAGCTACCTATCTAATCTATACTGGGGCACCTCTCTATCTAACCTATACTGGGGGCAGCTACCTATCTAATCTATACTGGGGGCACCTACCTATCTAACCTATACTGGGGGCACCTACCCATCTAACCTATACTGGGGGCAGATACCTATCTAACCTATACTGGGGGGCAGCTACCTATCTAATCTATACTGGGGGCAGCTACCTATCTAACCTATACTGGGGCAGCTACCTATCTAACCTATATTGCAGATACCTACCTATCTAACCTATACACTGGGGGCAGCTACCTATCTAACCTGTACTGGGGGCACCTACCTATCTAACCTATACTGGGGGCAGATACCTATCTAACCTATACTGGGGGGCAGCTACCTATCTAATCTATACTGGGGGCAGCTACCTATCTAATCTATACTGGGGGCAGCTACCTATCTAACCTATACTGGTACAGCTACCTATCTAACCTACAGTGGTGTGAAAAACTATTTGCCCCCTTCCTGATTTCTTATTTTTTTTACATGTTTGTCACACTTAAATGTGTCTGCTCAGCAAAAACTGTTAACTATTAGTCAAAGATAACATAATTGAACACACAATGCAGTTTTAAATGATGGTTTTTATTATTTAGTGAGAAAAAAACCTCAAAACCTACATGGCCCTGTGTGAAAAAGAAATTGCCCCCTGAACCTAATAACTGGTTAGGCCACCCTTAGCAGCAATAACTGCAATCAAGCATTTGCGATAACTTGCAACGAGTCTTTTACAGCGCTCTGGAGGAATTTTGGCCCACTCATCTTTGCAGAATTGTTGTAATTCAGCTTTATTTGAGGGTTTTCTAGCATGAATCGCCTTAAGGTCATGCCACAACATCTCAATAGGATTCAAGTCAGGACTTTGACTAGGCCTCTCCAAAGTCTTCATTTTGTTTTTCTTCAGCCATTCAGAGGTGAGTTTGCTGGTGTATTTTGGGTCATTGTCCTGCTGCAGCACCCAAGATCGCTTCAGCTTGAGTTGACGAACAGATGGCCGGACATTCTCCTTCAGGATTTTTTGGCAGACAGTAGAATTCATGGTTCCATCTATCACAGCATGCCTTCCAGGTCCTGAAACAGCAAAACAACCCTAGACCATCACACTACCTCCACCATATTTTACTGTTGGTATGATGTTCTTCTGCTGAAATGCTGTGTTACTTCTACGCCAGATGTAACGGGACACGCACCTTCCAAAAAGTTCAACTTTTCTCTCGTCGGTCCACAAGGTATTTTTCCAAAAGTCTTGGCAATCATTGAGATGTTTTTTTAGCAAAATTGAGACGAGCCTTAATGTTCTTTTTGCTTAAAAGTGGTTTGCGCCTTGGATATCTTCCATGCAGGCCATTTTTGCCCAGTCTCTTTCTTATGCTGGAGTCGTGAACACTGACCTTAATTGAGGCAAGTGAGGCCTGCAGTTCTTTAGATGTTGTCCTGGGGTCTTTTGTGGCCTCTCGGATGAGTTTTCTCTGCACTCTTGGGGTAATTTTGGTCGGCCGGCCACTCCTGGGAAGGTTCATCACTGTTCCAGGTGTTTGCCATTTGTGGATAATGGCTCTCACTGTAGTTTGCTGGAGTCCCAAAGCTTTAGAAATGGCTTTATAACCTTTACCAGACTGATAGATTTCAATTACAGTACTTTTGTTCTCATTTGTTCCTGAATTTCTTTGGATCTTGGCATGATGTCTAGCTTTTGAGGTGCTTTTGGTCTACTTCTCTGTGTCAGATAGCTCCTATTTAAGTGATTTCTTGATTGAAACAGGTGTGGCAGTAATCAGGCCTGGTGGTGACTACAGAAATTGAACTCAGGTGTAATAAACCACCTTTAAGTTATTTTTTAACAAGGGGGGCAATCACTTTTTCACAAAGGGCCATGTAGATTTGGAGGTTTTTTTCTCACTAAATAATAAAACCATCATTTAAAACTGCATTTTGTGTTCAATTAGGTTATCTTTGACTAATAGTTAACGATTTTTGATGAGCAGAAACCTTTAAGTGTGACAAACATGCAAAAGAATAAGAAATCAGGAAGGGGCAAATAGTTTTTCACACCACTGTATATTGCAGATACCTACCTATCTAACCTATACACTGGGGGCAGCTACCTACCTATCTAACCTATACACTGGGGGCAGCTACCTATCTAACCTGTACTGGGGGCAGCTACCTATCTAACATGTACTGGGGGCACCTACCTATCTAACCTATAGCTGGGACAAATGCCTATCTAACCTATACTGGGGCAAGTATACTGGCTACCTATACTGGGGGCACCTACCTGGCTAGCCTATACTGGGGGGGGATCTATAGCTGGCTACCTTTACTGGGTCACCTATGCCTGGCTACCTATACTGAGGTGACTTATAGCTATATGTCAGGAATCAGGATGGACGGAGGCGCGCTGAGCCTCACGCTGCTATTTAGGCAGCAGATCCCCCCGCTTACACGCGAAGAGGATGAATGTGGGGGGGTCACCAAAATCTGGTTACCTAAGGCCGGCCCTGGGCAGAAGTTTGTTAATTTATCGAACAAACATGCCTCAATTCACTAAGCCCTGCTCAGTAGTAAGTGTCACTTACCAGCTATCTAGCAGGGCAGTAGGCAGGCACGGAGCTGTGTGTATGTGACTCGGAAGTTTTATGTCCAATGGGCTCTATTCACAATCAGCAGTTCGGTAAAAGCATTTTGTATGGTAAAATACCTCCTGTGGTATTTTACACTTTTTTTCCAAATTCACAAAAGTTTTCCCCCACGAGGCAGAAGTCCGGTAATTTACCGAACAAACATGCCTCAATTCACTAAACCCTGGCCGGTAAGTGTCACTTGCCAGCCTTAAAGGGAACCAGAGGTGAGATGGCTATAAAGTCTGCCATATAATTGTAAAATGTAAAATATGTGTAAACACAGACAGACAAGTAGTACGTTTTTTCCAGAGTAAAATGAGCCACGTACATTCAAAAAGGGAGTTGGGAAAAAAGGGTGCATGTTGTAAATGGCAATAACGTTTATAAAAATATTGTGTTGTATTTTGTTTACAATAATGTATTACAAATTAAAAAACATTTAAGAATGTGTATGAAATCCCAAATTGTGATAATCTTCCCTGTTTTAAATATGAAACTTATAATTACATTTGTTAAAAAACGATAATGTATGTATAGTCGTTAGAATTGTATAATATTGTGTATCACCTTCATTTATTGTTTTTTCAATAATAATAATAATAATAATAATAATTGTTTTTTCATGTAATAACATTTGAAAATATTGTTTATAACGATGGAAAAAAAATATAAGTATGTTTGTAATAACTGTAGTAAAACATTAGTAAATATTATTAAGATTTTACTACAACTAAACCTAACCCTACTCTCACACAGAACCCTCCCTGTACCTATCCCTAACCCTTAGACCCCCCTGGTGATGCCTAATCCTAAGACCCCCCTGGTGGTGCCTAACCCTAAGACCCCCCTGGTGGTGCCTAACCCTAAGACCCCCTTGCTGGTGCCTAACCCTAATTCTCCCCTGGTGGTGCCTAGCCAGCGGCATTGCTAGCGGCTTTTTATCCGGGGCAAAACCTGTTGCCATGGTGCCCCTGATATAATGTCGTCAGGTGCCCCGCCTCCCTCCGCAGTGTGCCGGCTCCCCGTTCCAGCCAATATCAGACCTCTCAGATCGCGGCGACTGGGGAAGGCAGAGCAGGACGCACTTCAAATGTGGAAGTGACATCACTTCCTCTATGTGCGTTCTGCTCTGCTTTCCCCAGTTGCTGCGATCTGAGGTCTGTAGCGCTACAACCAGCCCTCCCGGCTCCCGCCCAGCAAAGCGCCCAGTCCAGCATAAAGCCCCCCAGTGCAGCATAACAAAGCCCCCCAGTACATCATAACAAAGCCCCCCCGTGCATCATAACAAAGCCCCCCCAGCGCGGCATAACAAAGCCCCCCAGCACGGCATAACAAAGCCCTCCAGCGCAGCATAACAAAGCCCCCAGGCCTTAGCAAAGCCTCCAGCAAAGCAAAGCACACCAGCTGAGGATAACAAAGCCCCCCAGCGCCAGCGCAGCATAAAGCACTGCAGCGCAGCATAACAAAGCCCACCAGTGCAGCATAAAGCACCCCAGCGCAGCATAACAAATCTCCCAGCCCAGCATATCAAAGCCCCTCCAGCGCAGCATAACAAAGCCCCCAGGCCTTAGCAAAGCCTCCAGCAAAGCAAAACCCCCAGCCCAGCAAAGCCCCCAGGCCTCAGCAAAGCCCCAGGGCCCCACCCACAAAGCCTCTGGGCCCCAACAAAGCCCCCAGGCCTCAGCAAAGCTCCAGGGCCCCACCCACAAAGCCTCTGGGCCCCAACAAAGCCCCCAGGCCTCAGCAAAGCCCCAGGGCCCCACCCACAAAGCCTCTGGGCCCCAACAAAGCCTTACGCCCAGCAAAGAAAAGCGCCAGGGCCTCAACAAAGCCCCCAGCAAATCAAAGCCCCCAGGCAACTGGGAAAGGCAGAGCAGGACGCACTTTAAATGTGGAAGTGACATCACTTCCTCTATGTGCGTCCTGCTCTGCTTTCCCCAGTTGCTGCGATCTGAGGTCTGTAGCGCTACAACCAGCCCTCCCGGCTCCCGCCCAGCAAAGCGCCCAGTCCAGCATAAAGCCCCCCCAGCACAGCATAAAGCCCCCCAGCTCAGCATAAAGCCCCCAGAGCAGCATAACAAAGCCCCCCAGCCCAGCATAATAAAGCCCCCCAGCTTAGGATAACAAAGACCCCCAGCGCAGCATAAAGCCCCCCAGCTCAGCATAATAAAGCCCCCTAGCACAGCATAAAGCCCCCCAGCGCAGCATAACAAAGCACCCGAGCCCAGCATATCAAAGCCCCCAGGCCTCAGCAAAGCTTCCAGCAAAGCAAAGCCCCCAGGCCTCAGCAAAGTGCCCAGGCCTCAACAAATCCCCCAGCAAAGCAAAGCTCCCGGGCCCCAGCCCAGCAAAGTGTACAGCCAAGTACAGCCCCCAGCCCAGCAAAGAGCCCAAAAATGCCCCAGCCCAGCTAAGTTCTCACCCCAGCAAATGTCCCAGCCCAGCAAAGCCTCCACCAAATCACCTCGCAAAGCCCCAGGCCCAGCAAAGCCAGGCCGGCACAGCATCACCACCAGCCAGGCTAGCATAGCATCACCTCCAGCCAGGCCAGCCCAGCATCACCACCAGCAAAGCTGCCAGCCGTGTACAGTACACAGGCTAGCCAGACGAAGACAAGACAGAAGCCAGGTGAGGGGCTTTTTTATGTGAAATACTGCCTATTTAATATATTTGTTACACTACTGCTATGTTCATGTACATTTGACCCCACTTACGACCACGCCCACTTTCCCGTGACATGACCAATCATTCTCTCTTGGTGTTCAGGGGTTCCCCGGAACTCCCAAGAACCTAGAAATGCCCCTGTGCCTAACCCTTAGACCCCCCTGGTGGTGCCTAACCTTAAATCCCCACTGGTGGTGCCTAACCCTAAAAGCCCCCTTGGTGGTGCCTAAACCTTAGACCCATCTGGTGGTGCCTAACCCTAACACCCTCCTGGTGGTGCCTAACCCTAAATCTCCCCTGGTGGTGCCTAACCCCAAGACCCCCCCTGGTGGTACCTAACCCTAAAATCCTCCCTCGTGATGCCTAACCCTAAGACCCCCTGGTGTTGTCTAACCCTAAATCTCCCCTGGTGGTGCCTAACCCTAAGACCCCCCTAGTGTTGTCTAACCCTAAATCCCCCCTGGTGGTGCCTAACCCGAAAATCCCCCTAGTGTTGTCTAACCCTAAATCCCCCCTGGTGGTGCCTAACCCAAAAATCCCCCTGGTGGTGCCTAAACCTAAGACCCCCCTGGTGGTGCCTAACCCTAACACCCTCCTTGTGGTGCCTAACCCTAAGACCCCCCCTGGTGGTGCCTAACCCTAAGACCCCCCCTGGTGGTGCCTAACCCTAAAATGCTCCCTCGTGGTGCCTAACCCTAAATATCCCATGGTGGTGCCTAACCCTAAGACCCCCCTAGTGTTTTCTAATCCTAAATCCCCCCTGGTGGTGCCTAACCTGAAAAGCCCCCCTGGTGGGCCTAATCCTAAATCTCCCCTGGTGGTGCCTAACCCTAAGACCCCCCTGGTGGTACCTAACCCTAAGACCCCCTGGTGGTGCCTAACCCCAATACCCCCCTGGTGGTGCCTAACCCTAAGACCCCCCTGGTGGTGCCTAATCCTAATACCCCCTCCCCCCCCCCCCCCCCCCGTGGTGCCTAACCCTAAATCCCCCACTGGTGGTGCCTAACCCTAAAGCCCCATCTACACCATACAATTTCAGTCATATTAAATACAACGTTTCGGAGCGCAGCTCCTTTATCAAGTAATGACCGTCTGACAACAGTAATAACACAAAGTGTCTCTTATATACCCACAAGTCAATAGGCATGTTCCAATCCCACCCCTGAACCCAAAAGAACCAATCCCCGCTCTTGTCATAGAGCGGACCTGATGGGGAACACATGCATCCTAAAGAGGACCAATGGAGGAACGTCAAACCTATCATGTGATGCGGGCAGTGGAACGCGGAAGAAAAGACGCGTCACGTGGACGCGTCCCTTCTCCGCCCGTCCACGTCACATGCTCCACCCCAGATACACGGACCTGATGGGGAACAGGACTCCTCAACGTCGAGCGGGGATTGGTTCTTTTGAGTCCAGGGGTGGGATTGGAACATGCCTATTGACTTGTGGGTATATAAGAGACACTTTGTGTTGTTACTGTTGTCAGACGGTCATTACTTGATAAAGGAGCTGCGCTCCGAAACGTTGTATTTAATATGACTGAAGCTGAATAAATCTATAAGAGCATACGAAGACGGTGCCGACTGCTTCTTCATATCATTGACGGGATTGGTAATCCTCACAGCCTGGCACGTCACCTTTCACTTGTCGGGGTGCATAACTACATCTCAGAACATTTTGCCACTAGTAGTGCACCCGACTTCATTATCACCCACTATGGAACCCAATGTGGTGGACGCCATGACCTTTTCATTTACACCACAGGATGCAACAAGGATCGTGACATCAGTGACCATGGAAACGGCCTTTCTGAATAGAGCTGATGCCAAATCCATTCGCCGTCATCTCGAAAGAATGCATAAAACACGCATTGCATTTGAACTACATGCAGCAACACTAGCGGAATATCACCGCAGAGGACGTATTCCTAGAGGGATTAGAGCACACGTCAGTCCTATCATGTTCCCCACCAATAGTTATTTTTGCAACACTTGGACTATGATCTGGAACAAGGCATCATTTGATTCTATGTTGCTTACCATCACTCAAATACAATCTGAGTTACCCATATTTGAAACACAAATCAAACAACTGGATGAAAAATTGAGAGATCTTTTGACTGAGGAACAATATGACAAACATCAGAAGGAATTGGATACGTTCTGTACCAACACCACCTTGAAAATTGAGCTGATAAAAAGACAGAAATTTCAAAGAGATGAGGCGGACTATACCACTGGCTACGTCTATGTCTGGCAGCAACCACACAAAAAACCTATTAGACCTAATAAACCACGTGGCCCGAAGAAACCAAATGAAGACCAAAATCCACCTCCTCCACGTGATCCGAGTCAGGGAGCTTCATCAGATTTTTTGCCAATCAGCACGCCAGAAGATTCCACAGACAATCAATCAAGCCAAGACGAAGCAGGAGGGGGGGCCGGCACAGGCACTATAAAAGAAAGGCTGAGACAACGTCCGAAAACATTTGCACAAATTACCAACAATCTAGTAGTTAACATTTCATCCATCCAACTGACTGAGAACCAAATCTCGTTACTGAATAAAGGATTATCGTTTGCCCCTACTCACTGGCCATATCCTCTTCAACTGGACATTGAATTACAGAGATTCTATCATAGGATCAAGTTGAAACACTTCTTTAGCCAACCACGCTTCCAGCTGAGAGATACAACAGAAGAAGAAGCTGACCAACTCAGACTAGGAGATACATCGTTGAGAATTAAAAGTACCTTCCATCCCCCTTCATGTCAAGTTATTGATTCTTTTGTGACACAGGTTCAGAGAGACGTGGACACTTTGATAAGAAATGGATGTCAAAACTATAAGGTGACACACAATTTGACACAAGAACAAAGGACAGCATTGAGAGAACTTATGGAACTACCGTCCATTATCATCAAGCCGGCTGACAAAGGGGGCGCAGTGGTAGTCATGGACCTTAAAGAATACAGAGCTGAAGCTCTACGCCAGCTGACGGACTTGACTACATACATCCGACTACCCTGCGACCCCCTTCCAGATATACAGAGAAAAATTCAATGTATACTTAAAGCGAGTCTGAAGCGAGAATAGATCTCGCTTCAGACCTCATAGCTAGCAGGGGCATGCGTGCCCCTGCTAAAACGCCGCTATAGCACGGCTTAACGGGGGTCCCTGTCCCCCCAAACCCCCTCCGTGCAGCGGGGGAGCGCCTCCTGGTTGGGGCAGGGCTAACCGCCGCAGCCCTGCCCCATGCGCGTCTGTCAGACGCGTATCTCCACCTCTCCCCCGCCCCTCTCAGTCTTCCTTCTGATAGACGCGACTGGAGGCAGGGCTGCAGCCGTTAGCCCTGCCTCCAGGAAGACAATCCCCACGACCAACTTGCCGACCATCTTTTGCGGGGGGTGGGTTGGGGGTGAAGGGACCCCCGTTTAGCCGCGATATAGCGGCGTTTTAGCAGGGGCACACGTGCCCCTGCTATATATAAGACCTGAAGCGAGATTTAGTCTCGCTTCAGTGTCTCTTTAACCAAGCAATTCAAAAGAATATTATTGATGATAAGTTAGCTCAATTTTTAGTATGTCCTCACCCTAGGACACCTTTATTGTACCTGTGCCCTAAGATTCACAAACGATTAGAGAAGCCTCCTGGTAGGCCAATAGTCTCAGGGATTGACTCTGTACTTGCACTGTTAGCTAAATATCTGGATTACCATCTTAGACCTTACGTTGTGTCACAAAAATCGTACCTTAGAGACACTAGCATGTTTCTTGAGGTTATTAAGACCATAGCAGATATACCAGCTGGGAGCCTTTTGGTTACATTGGATGTGGAGAGCCTCTACACCTCCATCCCACATGATGGGGGTGTAGAGGCAGTACTCCACACCCTAATGACATGTTCTGATTTTTCATCACCACAGATTGAATTTTTGATTGAGTTGCTTAAAGTGGTTTTGACGTCTAATTATTTTACTTTTGATGATAATTTTTATTTACAGGTGCGAGGCACGGCCATGGGGTCGAACGTGGCCCCGTCCTACGCAAACATCTATATGAATATTTATGAAGAGATGTATGTATATAGTAACTTAATGTTTCAAAAATATGCTAAAGTTTGGTTACGTTACATTGATGATGTTTTTTGCGTGTGGGCGGGGTCGCGTTCGACCCTTGATGAATTCATACAGTGTGTACACTCACAGTGTGGTGCCATTAGATTGACATCACACTGTGACGGGTCCAATATCAGCTACTGGGATACGATGGTGAACCTACAGGATGGCCAACTGAGTACCGACTTGTTTGTTAAGGCAACAGACTGCAACTCTATATTAGCCTATGATAGCTTTCATCCACTCAGCACTAGACGATCAATACCCAAAAGCCAGTTCCAGCGAGTTAACAGAATTGTGACCAGAGAGGAAGACAAACGACTTAGATTTCAGGAGATGACCAATAAATTTTTAGCAAGATCATACCCTAGAGACCTTATTATGAATGCACAGAAAGACATCAGTGGAGTTGTTAGGGATCGGCCAGGGAGGAACAGACTCAATAATCAACGGATACCTTTTGTATCCCAATACAGTACATATAGCTCTGATGTTCACAACATCATTAAAAAACACTGGCCAATATTGACCAGGGCCTTTCCCTCCATGGTTGAATTCCAGAAACCTCCACTGATGTCTTATCAAAAACCACCCACTCTTAGAGACAGATTATGCCATGCAAACATGAGGACGTTGGTACGCCCTCCTGATGTACCCAGAACGGGCACCTATCCGTGCCTAAACTGTGTACATTGCAACTCCATAGTGAGGGGCAATCAATTTACACACCCCCATTCAGGGAAACACATAGATATTAGAGGTTACCACATGTGTGACTCTAATTACATAGTCTATTTACTCAAATGTCCATGTGGATCAGCCTATGTAGTCCAGACCACAAAAAAAATTTAAGGTACGTTTATCTTCCCATAAACATGCAATTCGTAAAAAGTTACTTGACCAAGCAGTTTCTTATCATTTTACTAAATTTAACCATAATATGAGCCAACTCAGGTGTCAGATTATTGAAAGGGTACCCCCTCTTAGGAGAGGAGGTGACAGGGATAGACAACTTTATTAAGAGAAGCATACTGGATCAAGCATCTAGACTGTATGGAACCTCGGGGTATGAATAGAGAGTTTGATCTCAGACCATTTATTTAAAATAATATATATGGTTGCATTCCCTTAGCATGTATGTGGTTGGTGGGATGCGGATCTTCTCCGCTTGTCCCCTCTATGTGGCCACACATCGCTTTTCTGGGCTCCCCCCGTCTGACTACCACTTGGCTGATAAGATGTGGGGCAGTGGTGGCGAGGTTCTTTGCCGCTAGGCGCCCTGTTTCTGTGAGGCTATGCTGGCCCGCTGCCGCCTTCAGCCGTCCCAGTAACCTGGTGGCATAGTTGACAGCGCGGTGTTTACACCGCGGCTGTTGATGTGTCTCCATGGCGATGGGGTAACGTGGGTTGGTGGGCGGGTTCAGTGTTTGGTTGTCCGGACGGTGGGTGAGCCCAGTGGGCGGCATCCCGCAGACTGACGTCGGCGGTGACGTTGAGGAGTCCTGTTCCCCATCAGGTCTGTGTATCTGGGGTGGAGCATGTGACGTGGACGGGCGGAGAAGGGACGCGTCCACGTGACGCGTCTTTTCTTCCGCGTTCCACTGCCCGCATCACATGATTGGTTTGGCGTTCCCCCATTGGTCCTCTTTAGGATGCATGTGTTCCCCATCAGGTCCGCTCTATGACAAGAGCGGGGATTGGTTCTTTTGGGTCCAGGGGTGGGATTGGAACATGCCTATTGACTTGTGGGTATATAAGAGACACTTTGTGTTGTTACTGTTGTCAGACGGTCATTACTTGATAAAGGAGCTGCGCTCCGAAACGTTGTATTTAATATGACTGAAGCTGAATAAATCTATAAGAGCATACGAAGACGGTGCCGACTGCTTCTTCATATCATTGACGGGATTGGTAATCCTCACAGCCTGGCACGTCACCTTTCACTTGTCGGGGTGCATAACTACATCTCAGAAAATAACATTTTAGTTAAATACGATAAATATGTTTAGTATTTTTGTAAACTTTAATCATCACAATGACAGGTTGAAAACGTTAATAATTTCCGGACGCCATTTTTTCCTGTTCGGCGCCAATCAAACAAAACTTATTATGGGAGTGAATGGCGGCGCCCTTTTTGTCCACTTGGTTCATGCGCCCAAATTTCCTGCTTCCAAATGAGCCATAAATTACTTTTCTCCTATGTTGCTGTCACTTACAGTAGGTAGTATAAATCTGACAGAAGCGACAGGTTTTGGACTAGTCCATCTCTTCATAGGGGATTCTCAGCAAGGCTTTTATTCTTTATAAAGATATTCCCTAAGGGCCCATTCACACTAGAGCGTTTTGCCAGCGATTTCGGCAAAACGTTCAAATGCTAGCGTGTTTGAAAGTGCTAGTGTAATAGAACCTTTTGGGCCTGTTCTTACTTGGGCGATTTGCGCTAATTGCTGCAAATCCCCCAAAATTACTAAACGCAAACGCGTAGCCTGCACCATTTTCACACAATTTCCCGGCGATCGCGTTTCAGTGCTATAGAAGCGCTAAACGTGATCGCAGAAAAATTGCTTCACCGCCCAGTGATTTTTCCACGTGAAATCGTGGAAAAATCACTCCCGCAAAACGCTGGCAAAATTGCCGGCGTTTTGCACTTCTAAGTGTGAATGGGGCCTAAAAAGGATTTAAACAATGATGCTGGCCAGCTTTCCTGCTCGCTACACAATTTTTTGGCAGTTGGACAGAGCAACTGCCATTTACTAAGTGCTTTTGAAAATTAATAAATCCCTGAGAATCCCCCCATGAAGAGATGGACTAGTCCAAAACCTGTCACTTCTGTCAGATTTCTACTACCTACTGTAAGTGACAGCAACATAGGAGAAAAGTGGTGGTTCACTTTACTCTGGAAAAAAACGTACTTTTTATTTGTTTGCACAATGTTTCGCCATAGTGCCCCTTTAATAATAATAGTACCTATACATTACTGCAACTGGTCTTTCACTACAGGTGCTTTCGCATTTATTTATTTTTAAATTGGATTTCTGATTAGTATGGACAATGGAGTGCTGCAACAGGAAGGCATTAAAAGACATTCCCCAATCAGCAAGAAAATATTGATCATTATTTCCTTGTTTTGGCATAAATACTCCAATGCAACTAACATACATCCCCTATTGAATGCTTGGCTTTCTAATGTCCCTCACTAGACAGTGCTGGTCGGGATAACTTGGTTCTCATGTTCCTGATTTGATTTGAGTCCATTAGATGCATTGCCTCGGTGTGCACAGCGCTGCAGGCTGGCTCTGTCATGCAATAACAGGAGGTGTGTGTGAGCTGGTCAGTGACAGGCAGCAGCTGAGGCAGATCCCCAGCATGTGAAGGGTGTCTCCTGTTGCTCCAGCAGAGGCGTGCCGCGGGGTGTGTAGCAGACAAGATGCTCGGAGCTGGCTGCATCCCCAGCAGCACGTGGAAGGACAGTGCTGATCCCTGCTGTTAGAGTGAGTGCGGCGGCGGAGCCCAGCGGGGGAAACTGCGGGACAGCTCGCTGCTGGGAATGGAAGTCCACTGAGCATGCTGTCAATGCAACAGTTTGCCACCATTCCAGCTGAAGAGAACTACCGGCCGGTCATCTGCACTGACAGGGTAAGAGCTGCGCTGCTTTCTGTCACACAGAGCCAGGGGTCTCCTCTGCCTATAGGCAGCGCACAGTGCCAGGGGTCTCTTCTGCCTATAGACAGCGCACAGTGCCAGGGGTCTCCTCTGCCTATAGGCAGCGCACAGTGCCAGGGGTCTCCTCTGCCTATAGGCAGCGCACAGTGCCAGGGGTCTCCTCTGCCTATAGGCAGCGCACAGTGCCAGGGGTCTCCTCTGCCTATAGACAGCGCACAGTGCCAGGGGTAGCCTCTGCCTATAGGCAGCACACAGTGCCAGGGGTCGCTTCTGCCTATAGGCAGCGCACAGTGCCAGGGGTCTCCTCTGCCTAGACAGTGCCAGGGGTCTCCTCTGCCTAGACAGTCCCAGGGGTCTCCTCTGCCTAGACAGTGCCAGGGGTAGCCTCTGCCTATAGACAGCGCACAGTGCCAGGGGTAGCCTCTGCCTATAGGCAGCGCACAGTGCCAGGGGTAGCCTCTGCCTATAGGCAGCGCACAGTGCCAGGGGTAGCCTCTGCCTATAGGCAGCGCACAGTGCCAGGGGTAGCCTCTGCCTATAGGCAGCGCACAGTGCCAGGGGTAGCCTCTGCCTATAGGCAGCGCACAGTGCCAGGGGTAGCCTCTGCCTATAGGCAGCGCACAGTGCCAGGGGTAGCCTCTGCCTATAGGCAGCACACAGTGCCAGGGGTAGCCTCTGCCTATAGGCAGCGCACAGTGCCAGGGGTAGCCTCTGCCTATAGGCAGCGCACAGTGCCAGGGGTCTCCTCTGCCTATAGGCAGCGCACAGTGCCAGGGGTAGCCTCTGCCTATAGGCAGCGCACAGTGCCAGGGGTAGCCTCTGCCTATAGGCAGCGCACAGTGCCAGGGGTCGCCTCTGCCTATAGGCAGCACACAGTGCCAGGGGTAGCCTCTGCCTATAGGCAGCGCACAGTGCCAGGGGTAGCCTCTGCCTATAGGCAGCGCACAGTGCCAGGGGTCTCCTCTGCCTATAGGCAGCGCACAGTGCCAGGGGTCTCCTCTGCCTATAGGCAGCGCACAGTGCCAGCCTCTACCTATAGGCAGCGCACAGTGCCAGGGGTAGCCTCTGCCTATAGACAGCGCACAGTGCCAGGGGTCGCCTCTGCCTATAGGCAGCGCACAGTGCTAGGGGTCGCTTCTGCCCATAGGCAGCGTACGGTGCCAGGGGTCGCCTCTTCCTATAGGCAGTGCACGGTGCCAGGGGTCTCCTCTGCCTATAGGCAGTGCCAGGGGTAGCCTTCCTATAGGCAGCGCATCAGCCACCAACTTGTCCTCTCTGTGCCGTATGATACAGGTATATATCCTATCAATATGCAGGATCCGTGTGCGGGGGGGGGGGGGGGGGGGCGACAGTGTATATTGTTACTGGACAGCTCTCATATGCATGGAGCTTTGTAATTGTACTGATGGAAATGGATTTCATGCGAAGTATGTGTGTGTGTTTCTGAAAACTCTGGCACTATATTATTGTGCTATTTTTTTCTCTCTTGTTACTTGCTGTTCAAGATCCACTTCAGTCTTTTTATTACATTTTAATTATTGTGCTTTTATCATTTACATGTATTTTTCCCCCCTTACCATTCGCTCATTTCTATTAAAAAGAAGTTAATAATTGATGCCTTCCAAAGTTACTTATGACAGCACTTTAGTTGTGTTTGATTGAAGTTTTGTGGTGGAGCAGTGCCAGGCTATATAATCCCTATATAGGCTGGCAGCACACTAGTCTGTGCAGGAAAGTCTGAATTTTAAGGCATGTCAGTTTATGCACTTGTATTGTAGGATGTTTTCGGTGCATTTGCTCGTTTCTGTGTTATCATTTATATAAAAAAAAGTTTGTATGTATTTGACCTTACTTTTTTTTTTTTTTGCATGCATTTTTTTTGTTTTTTGCTTTTTTAATAATCTGCCTTTTCGACAAGAGAAAAAATGCAGTATCTGCTCTATTTTTTTTTATTTATGTTACACAAAAGTTTTTGATCCTTCATAGAAAAACAATGTATGCAAATGGCAATGAGTACATTATGTGGGAATAAACGACAACATGCTGTATGAATTTTTAAGCGCTCGCTGCTCTGCTCCATAGACTTGTATAGGATGCTAATTCCGCTATGCAGCAAACCGCCTGCGATTCAAACAAGTGCAAACCAGCTAATTCTGTCGCTGTGCTGATGATTTGGGCTCCACCATGGCTGTAATGCAACTTATGTGTAATTTTGGTGCCAGAAATAACTGGAGCTCAAATTGGCAAAAGATACTGAGGTAATTCGGCTAGGATGTATTGTCAAAGTGGCATACATGTATACTAGCATGACCTAACCTGTCACTACTGTCACACACCACCTCTGCTGGGCAACTAGTAACTAAGGGGGGCAACAACCCCCCCCCCCCTGGAAGTATGCTAGGATGTTGAATCTACATGTCCCCCCTGAGCTGCTACTACTCGGAGGGGGAATAGTATTTAGCAATGCAGCCTATAGTTTCTTCACCTCCTCTTCCCTGTTGTGTCAGAACTTCCAAGCAATCCAAAAGTCTCATAAAGCTTTTATTGATAATGTATGTGAGATTTATGAGGGCCGCAGGATCTCAGCAGTGTTTATGTGCGGTTAATCAAACGTTTGTTTTCTTTTGAGAAGTCCTATGTGAAAGTGTCACGTACTACAATGCCTGGAGCTGGGTGCTAAATGCTCTCATTATGTTCTGTCACTTCCCTGACAGAGATATGATTCTATTGATTATGATGGAGGAGGCATCAATTATTGCTGTACAGTGTGCTAGTGATCCCAGTCAGATACATACAGTACATTGGCTCCTGTAAAAACATGCTGTACTCTGTGTCGGCATAACGAAGCGAGTGTCAGGGCTGAGTGTCAGGAGTGCATTGGATTGCTGGAAAAAACTTTATGGGAATCTTGTCTGCCAGTCACATGAACCCAGCCGATTGACACCCAGCTAATAATGTTTGCTTAGCAAGTTTATTCAGGTCACATTGTTAGTGCGGGGTTTATATAAAGTTCCTTAGGAGAGCCAATGCATTTTATCCAATCAGATGGGAGACTTCACAGTGCTACTGAAGGAAACTGAGACTTATTGAATGGTAATAATTCAAATTCCTTTAGCCTGGCATAACTACCGTTTCTGTACAATACTATGCACATTTGTTCTGTCTCATTTGACATCTTTAGCATTTTTTTATTATTGGTAGTAGTATTATTATGCATTTATGTAGCACTGACATCTACAGCATTCTCTCAGAGGAGCTCACGCTCTAATCCCTACTATAGACATTGCTTATGTTCCCTCAGTAGTCTAAGGGCTTTTTTTTTTTCTTGTGGGCAGTGGGCAAAAAGAGGATACTGGAGTACCTGGAGGAAACCCATGTAAACCCAGGAACGAACCTACAAATCGCTGCCAGTCTTGTCTGACCGACCACTTAGCAAAATGTCAATTCATAAAAGCTGTAACCGCATGAAAAGCTCAAATTACCGAGCAGTGAGAAAAGTTACTGCCTTGTGCGGTGATCATCTCAACACAGGTCACTAAATGTCAGTTCATAAAGATAAGAGCATGCGGAGAATACTGTTTGCTTTAAACATGCGATAAGGGTGTGGATAAAAGCAAAGTTAATGGAGGCAGATCTCCCAGGCAGCAGCAGCAGTGAGAGCAGAACAAAAAAAGGCTTCCCAGAATACCCCAGGCTGTGTTTTTAACCTTTTGAGTACCTGTTTTCATATGTTTTTTTACATCAGAAAGCCTGCATGTGTAACATTTCTTGAAGTTCTTCTAAGCTGTGGCAATTAAATAGATTGTTTAGAAAGACTAATGCTGGGTACACACATTGCGATTTAGCGCTCGATTCGCGGGATCGAACGGACCGATTCGATTATTTCAAACTTGTTCGATTGGGTTGCGATCGTTCCTGCCATCGATTTTGCATACTTAACATGCAAAATCGACGGCAGGAACGATCGCAACCCAATCGAACACGTTTGAAATAATCAAATCGATCCGTTCGATCCCGCGAATCGAGCGGGAAATCGCAACGTGTGTACCCAGCATAATGGACAGATTCAGCGCAGATTTAGGGCAAACAAAGGCAGTTTTAAAAAAAAAAAAAAATGCACATCTAAAGGGAAGTTGGAGATGCCTCTTTTATTGTAACTCTGTCACTGCAGGAGAAAATGTATCAACTCAGGCAGCTTCTCATGTTGCGCAAACCTACCACCAGCCTTCGTTTGGGAAAATACCGAACTTCTATCACAACTGTAAACATTTTTATGAATTAGCACACAGAAGTCTAAAATACCGAATGCGGTATTTACCCGCCCAGATTTTTTTTACCAAACACACTTTTATGAATGATCGCCATTGTGGCTGGACAGTGTACTGGTAAGGGCTCTGCCTCTGACACAAGGTCAAATCTCAGCTCTTCCTGTTCAGTAAGCCAGCACCTATTCAGTAGGAGTCCTTGCAAGACTCCCTAATACTGCTACCGCCTATAGAGCGCGCCCTAGTGGCTGCAGCTCTGGTGCTTGGAGTCCGCCAGGAGAAAAGCGCAATATAAATGTTGTATGTCTGTACAGTATAACCTAAATTTAATTTTGTATGCCAAGACTTGTGCTTTCTCCAAGTATTTTTACATGGTGTAACATTTTATATATATTTTTCATGGAGGGGTGGTAACTAACTGTATTAGTATGCTTACACTTTGAGGTATATATTCTCTTAAAATGGAGCTTTGAGCAATAGTATACATTGTTACACTGTTGGTACTGATAGTAAACTAGTTGCAGTCTGTGCTGATCTCTACTTTAATGATTTGTGTTTGAAGCTATTCCCATTGTAGGAAGTACACTGTACATGCAATGTAAAAGAAGATATGAGTGTATATTTTAAACTAAAGTAACATTTGTTATAAAAATACATTGGATTCTTGATCTGAGATTTATTTTAAAGCGGACCTGAACTCAGAATTTCCTCTCTGCTCTAAAAGATAAGCAACAGCATAATAACTTTTAAAGAGAAAACATTTTTGTTACAGCTTACAGAACTCCTGCAATAAATCTGCAGTGTCTACTTCCTGTTTTCATGGATGCAGACAAAGGGTTAACATCCTGTGTTTACATATTAGCTTAATCTGCCAAGGACTGTTGAATTTCTGACTCAATTGAGAGATCAAATTACACTTTTGATTACTTGATGAGGGGGAATTAGACAGACTCTTCTCTCTAAAAACAACACACAGGGTGCATCTCTCTCTTTTTTCCTTCTGTCCTGTGCAAGAGTTCAGGTCCACTTTAAAGAAGACCTGTAATGAAAAAAGTGCCCCTATGGGGAACTTACCTCGGGTGGGGGAATCCTCTGGATCATAATAAGGTTCCCTCCATCCTCTTCCGCCTCAGATCCAGCGCTGGCAGCACCTGAAAATCCACGCACACTGGTAAATATTGCTGCACCCTGAAGCCCCTACTGCGCCTGCAGATTTTTGGGGGCTGACAATGCTGGATCCTCGATCATGAAGTGTGGTGCTGTGATGTTGTCATAGCACCTTCCTCCCCCTTCAGCGCCACCTGTAGCCCCCTCTCTGCTCAGCCAAAATCTTCGACTGAGCAGGACGTTGAATATGGGGGGGAGGAAGTGTTAGTACTTCCTCCTGTCCTTAGGTACGCCCCATCCAGTCGCCACTGCTGGTTCCTGGTATGTGTTATAGTACAAAGCATGCAGTGGAGGTTTTCCAAGCTAAATTATCACAAGACTGCACACCGCGCAGCTCCACACATATCAGAAACCATCAGTGGCGAGTGGAGGGGGTGGAACTAATGACGGGTGGAGAGGAGGAAGTACTGACTCTTCCATCCCGCCCAGAAGATTTTGGCAGAGTGGGAGGCGCAGGGGACGCTGGAGGGGGAGGAAGGTGCTTTGTCACTTGTCACAGCACCCCACACATAAAAATGTATTAAAAGTTTGTACCGTATCTGCTAAACTGGGTCAGGGGTACTTTAAGCACCTTATGGTTGCAAAATAATGCAAACAAATGGTAACGTTTGTAATCACGAGCAGATCAGCGGTTGACACACAGTGCAATTACTTTATCAGTAGAAACAGCAGCTTTGGGTATGACTAGCCACAAGTTGTACGGGTCTCTGAAATGTTAGATCTGATTTCTCTCCACTTGCTCTTCTTGAAGTGAGGGACATATGGAGGCTGCCATATTTATTTACATTTAAACTGTGCAAATTGCCTGGCTGTCTTGCCCAGTAAAAAAGCAGCACCCAGTTCTGGTTGCTGCCCACTCAGATGCACATGCAGAGACTGATGAAAGTGCTGGACACAGCCGACTGCAACCACGCTGCACATAAACAGGAGCAGCTAATAAGCAGTTAACTGTTCTGTCAGCTGTTCATCTGAAAGAGTCCTAAAACTGTCATATTAGGAAGTCTTATGTAAGGCCTCTTTCACACATGAGGCTGAAGGCAGCTTGCAAGGGCAGGGTCCTCCTCCTAGTGCTACTTATTCTGATGTAATTTATCATATGAACATGCACCCGTATTGGTGATGTCTCATACCACTCATCTGTGTCTGTATTTCTATTACTGCATGTCCTGATTGTACAGAGTTTTAAACGTCTCGTGTATCTGTGCTCCTTAATATTTGTTTTGTACTATGTACAGCGCTACGGAAGATGTTGGAGCTATATAAATAAAAAAAAAATGAAAATTGCGCCTGTTAGCTGTTCCTGTGTCCCAGCCATTGCTTGCTATGATTTGGGATGGGAGATAAAGTGGCTGCTCTTTCTGAGTGTGGCTGTGCTCAGACGCAACCTGTCACTATTTTTGTTGCCAGGTAATGGCACCATGTGTCATATGATGACTTGTGGGGTTACGAACTCTGCTATCCGGCTGCATGAAACTGCAGCTGAAAGGGTTTGGGACCAGCAGCTTGGAGTCTGAACTGCCTGAATAGTGCACAGTTCAGCCTCCCGTGTGAAAGAAGCATACTACAAGAACTACAATACAACAGCAAACTGCGCCTGCCCTTTCAATTATCAATTAGCACCATGTAAGTCAATTAGAGTGTTCGCTACTACAGTTCCAAAGGTGATAATTTTATAGTTAGGTGACAGTGCTCCTCTTTAAAACCTCTTTACATCTGCAAAAAAGTCAAAGCATACTGCACATAGTGCATTACTGCATAATACAGCAATAACATGAAACTCCCCAAGTGCTCAGTGATACAATCGTGATCCACACAGTGTATTATCATACCAGGCTCTCCCACAATAGTGGCGGCTCACCAGATTGAATCCACCTCAGATCCAGGTGGGTCTGGCGTTTATTGTCACAACAAATCGAGCACCAGTGGTTTCACTTTCCAAAAAGTTTTAATCCAGTATTCATGTAAAATAAGACCATGAAAAAAAAAATCGCTCATAGCGTAACATTAAAAAGACATCAATCATCAGCCCGTGCTATCCAGCGCACTTACGTAGTGACGCCAGACGCGTTTCGTCCGTGCGGACTCATCAGGGGCTAAGCTTTCTTCTTGTGATTAGGAAACTTGTATGTGTATGCTGCTTCATATATTAAAACTTTTTTTTTTTTTTTTTTTTTTTTTACATGAAGTGCAGCTTTCAGGCACAGCTAGCCACACGTAGCACAGGTTACTGAAATGACTGAAATGTCAGATCTGATTTCTCCACGCTTGCTCTTCGTGCCAAGGGAACTTGCAGGGAGATGGATATGGAGGCTGCCATTATTATTTACTTTTAAACAATTCAAAATGCCTGGCTGTCTTGCTGATATATGCCTCTTACTTCCTCCATAGACCCTGACAAAGTGTGAAGAGCAGATGTTTCTGACTTGATTAGCAGCATGCTTGTTTCAGGTGTGTGATTCAGACATATTTGACTGCCAGAAAGCTTAGCAGGACTGCCAGGCAACTGGTAATGTTTAAAAGACAAATACCCCCAATTCATGTGCTTCTCACTTCTGGTTCCCCTTAAAGGCTAATCGCCAGAGTTTTTTACGGTTTTATATGTGAACGGACCCTTACACACATTTGTGTTTACGCCTGTAGCAAGAACTTTGTTCAGAGGATACAGGATTACTTGACCTCATAAAAAAACTTGCAAGCCATAAAGGATCCTTGTTGTGGGTGAGTGCATTACTGTAATTGCACACCTTCACTATTTTAGCAAGCCATGGTCTACTCTAGGTGCAAATTTATGCCCCGCATTGCTAGCCCATATTTAACGAATCAGTCAGTGCCTGGTTTTAAGCATCACTTCTGATCTCCAGCCAAAGGGAGCCTCAGTAAACCAGGCCCTCTGGGACTACTCCTTTGCCTTGATTTTATAGAAAATGATCCAGAATGTTCCTGCTTGCGCTACGTTTTGAATTTCACTCAGGACTGACTTGTCAGAAGCTACTTCTGCAGGTTCTCTGTGTAGACTGGATTCGCTTGCAATCGAAAAAAAAAAATCCTACAATTTTTTTTTAAATGATTAGGCACTGAAAGTGGATATGTGTCTTTGTGTGTCTTTGTGTGTGTGTGTTTTTTTTTTTTTTTTTTTTTTTTTTTTTGTTTGCTTGTTTTTTTTTATTCCACCTCGGTGTGCTCAGTTTGACTAAAATCAAAGCTTAATCAAACAGCTTTCAGTCCCAATATTACAGGCTGCTCCCACAACAACATTCACCTGGCAGTGAGTGTGTTAAGCAGCTGGGATATTCCCTTTCCCTGGGGAAATTCTGGAAATGAACAGCTTTGCTCATCAGAGTTCAGTGTCGGGACTCGGGGCTGACAGATATGTAATCCTTACCTTATTTTTTTCCATGACTCCCTAAAAATAGCTGCCTTTGCAAGATGAGATTTCATATTCCCCCAAATGACCGTCTACTCTGACCCAATAATGCCTTAGTGGAAAGTCTGAATGAATGTAAAATACTTATTTATAGACGAGTGGGTGGCTTTCAGATTTCTCTATACAGAGCTGCTGCGTTATATTTCTATAAGTTTATTATCTGTTGCTGTTACAGAAGAAATGTATTGTGTAATATACTATCCTGGTGGAAACAAATTAAGGTCCACACTTGCTGGAAAAAACATTATTGCAGCATAGTTTTTGCAATTTAATATAATTGAAAATGACCTTTCCCCTTCAGTTTGCAGCTGGCTGTGATTGATGCAAAAACTGACAGTAGCTCTAGTTGTAAAGTACACCTGAACTGAGCGGGATATGGAGACTGACAAATGTATTTCAAACAATGCAGATGACCTATAAGCCACATGCTTGTTTTAGGTGTGGGATTTAGACACTGCTGTAGCCAGAGATAATCAGGACTGCCAGGCAACCGGTATTGTTTAAAAGGAAATAAATATGGGACCAACCATATCCTTCTCAGTTCAGGTGTACTTGAGGTAAAAAAAATACAGACAAGTAAATGAAGAAAGATGGAAGCTGGCACTGCTGCAGGTGGTCAATTTAATGTCGTAATATATAAGGTACAAACGTGCAGTAGTGTAACAGACATGCAAGTTACAATTGATGAAGCACATACCCTGTGAGAAGAGGCATAGGTGGTGGTGAGTGCTGGGCACTGATGCCTGACCGCCGTTTCGCGCTAAACAGCGCTTCCACGGAGGCTACCGTAGAAGGTGCTCTGCATTTGATTTCAGATACAGTGGTGTGAAAAACTATTTGCCCCTTCCTGATTTCTTATTCTTTTGCATGTTTGTCACACTTAAATGTTTCTGCTCATCAAAAACCGTTAACCATTAGTCACAGATAACATAATTGAACACAAAATGCAGTTTTAAATGATGGTTTTTATTATTTAGTGAGGAAAAAAAACTCAAAACCTACATGGCCCTGTGTGAAAAAGTGATTGCCCCCCTTGTTAAAAAATAACTTAACTGTGGTTTATCACACCTGAGTTCAATTTCTGTAGTCACCCCCAAGCCTGATTACTGCCACACCTGTTTCAATCAAGAAATCACTTAAATAGGAGCTATCGGACACAGAGAAGTAGACCAAAAGCACCTCAAAAGCTAGACATCATGCCAAGATCCAAAGAAATTCAGGAACAAATGAGAACAAAAGTACTGTAATTGAGATCTATCAGTCTGGTAAAGGATATAAAGCCATTTCTAAAGCTTTGGGACTCCAGCGAACCACAGTGAGAGCCATTATCCACAAATGGCAAAAACATGTAACAGTGATGAACCTTCCCAGGAGTGGCTGGCCGACCAAAATTTCCCCAAGAGCGCAGAGAAAACTCATCCGAGAGGCCACAAAAGACCCCAGGACAACATCTAAAGAACTGCAGGCCTCACTTGCCTTAATTAAGGTCAGTGTTCACAACTCCACCATAAGAAAGAGACTGGGCAAAAACGGTCTGCATGGCAGATATCCAAGGCGCAAACCACTTTTAAGCAAAAAGAACATTAAGGTTCGTCTCAATTTTGCTAAAAAAAACATCTCAATGATTGCCAAGACTTGTGGGAAAATACCTTGTGGACCGCCGAGACAAAAGTTGAACTTTTTGGAAGGTGCGTTTCCTGTTAAATCTGTCGTAGAAGTAACACAACATTTCAGCAAAAGAACATCATGCCAACAGTAAAATATGGTGGTGGTAGTGTGATGGTCTGGGGTTGTTTTGCTGCTTCAGGACCTGGAAGGCTTGCTGTGATAGATGGAACCATGAATTTTACTGTCTACCAAAAAATCCTGAAGGAGATTGTCCGGCCATCTGTTCGTCAACTCAAGCTGAAGCGATCTTGGGTGCTGCAGCAGGAGAATGACCCAAAAGACACCAGCAAATCCACCTCTGAATGGCTGAAGAAAAACAAAATGAAGACTTTGGAGTGGCCTAGTCAAAGCCCTGACCTGAATCCTATTGAGATGTTGTGGCATGACCTTAAAAAGGCAGTTCATGCTAGAAAACCCTCAAATAAAGCTGAATTACAACAATTCTGCAAAGATGAGTGGGCCAAAATTCCTCCAGAGCGCTGTAAAAGACTCGTTGCAAGTTATCGCAAATGCTTGATTGCAGTTATTGCTGCTAAGGGTGGCCCAACCAGTTATTAGGTTCAGGGGGCAATTCCTTTTTCACACAGGGCCATGTAGGTTTTGAGTTTTTTTCCTCACTAAATAATAAAAACCATCATTTAAAACTGCATTTTGTGTTCAATTATGTTATCTTTAACTAATGGTTAACGGTTTTTGATGAGCAGAAACATTTAAGTGTGACAAACATGCAAAAGAATAAGAAATCAGGAAGGGGGCAAATAGTTTTTCACACCACTGTATACTGTACAAGGTAATCAGTCTTAAATAATGAGTGGTATTAAGACTAAGCTCAGATTACCTGCGTTCTCACTCTGCATATTATAATGTGCATGCTACTTTTTTATTGCTTGAAGATTGCTGTTATAACATGCTCATAAGTGCACATTATCCAGAAACGTACTCTAGAAAGTGTGTTTAGGTAACGTAGTCAATTAAAATGCAGAGATGTGATCTTGCCAGTGCAGTCTTTTGGCATTGCATCCATATGTAGCAATGCAGTGAACAGCAACACCTATAGTATAAACTCACCCTAATCCAAGTTATGTATTGCTTTTATACTGTAGCTCTCAGCATATTGCTTATTTCTTAGCAAAGTAGTGTGTATGTATATAGATATAGAGATAGAGATAGATAGATTTTCCCAACCTAACTCGCCGCATCGCATCACTTCAGCTGGAGTTCGCGTCACTTCCGCATCGCCCGATGCGGAGGTGTATGGAGTGGATGGCTGACAGTTGTGTGCAGATGCGGCCGGCTGAGAATCTGCAGCATGCTGCAGATTCTTGGATCGCTCTGCATGCAGTGGAAACTGTTCCATTGCCCTGCATTGGTTACAGGACTAACAGGATTATTTATACTGATGCTAACGTCCTCCTTTTCTGTACCTGTTTTGAATGCTAGTTGTGTATTTTAGTCCACATTGTGGAGCTCTGCACATCTATTGCAGGTAGTCCATTCGGGTGCAGCCTCTGTCTGGAAGCGCTGCCAATGTCTCCTGCTGTACAAAACTCATGTAAGTATACCTATGGCTAGCTGCATCCAGGTGCTTCAATTTGCATTCAAATTATAGATTCTTATTAGTACATGATTTGCATCTGATTTGCATTTAAAGCATTATTTAGCCCCTGTGAGGCTCTGCATGCCTCTGTTGGTCTACAATTCTGTTGCAGCCTATTAAAGCTGTCAATTGTTGTCCGATTGGTTACAGGACATCTGCGGTGGGATACGGCTATGTAGCCACATCGCACCGCATGTAATGGAAACCGGCCCTTATGCCTGTTACACTCCATACAATTTTCCTATCAGATAGATGGGTGGATAGATAATTTCCAACAGATCCGATTGAATTTCCGATTGTTTTTCTGACCACTTCTATGCAAATTGATCAGAAAAACGATCGGAACTGTCGGAAATTATCTATTTGACCCATCTATCTGACTGGAAATTGTATGGTGTGTGTATAAGGATTTACAGTTATGACTGCTGAATTCAAGATTTGCTGTCATCATGTAAGGCATGATGGGAGTGAAGTATCTGGAGCTTAGTTTCTCAACAGATGGTAAGTGAACCCAGGGGGTAACCATGGTCCTGACAGTTTGCTGTCTATGAACCTCGTTGCACTGTGCATAGAGCTTTCAGTAACAAACATTCCGCACAGATCACCTGGCCAACTAAAGAAGTAGCTGCCTGTGATAAATTTCGGGATGTAAATCGAGAGAGAGAAGATTTTTACAATGGCCAAACACTGACTAATATATAAATAAATATTGTAAAATAATTTTATTCATTGTTTTCACTACAGTTCCTCCTTATGTAATCTAGTATCACAAACCATCTATATTCCATTCTTCTCTATTGCAATTTTATGTATTCTCCAATAGCCCAGAAGCTAGGCAGCAATCTTGGAACTGTTCCTTGCAAATATTGGTCAAATGCAGATAATCTTTCAGTTTTTTGACTTGAAGCTATCTCATACAGTTAAATGCTCCCAAGGACGGCTAAAAAGAAAATGTTGGACCATTTTGGACTGACCTTCTTTGAGCCCCAATTTGAATCTTCTTAAACATCTATGGAAGGAACTAAAACATGCAGCCTGGAGAAGGCACCAATCAAACCTGACTCTGCTGGAGCAGTTGCTCAGGATTAGTGAACCAAACAGTTTGTTGACAAGTGCAGGAGTCTTAAAGAGAAACTCCAACCTAGAATTGAACTTTATCCCAATCAGTAGCTGATACCCCCTTTTACATGAGAAATATAATGCTTTTCACAAACAGACCATCAGGGGGCGCTGTATGACTGATTTTGTGCTGAAACCCCTCCCACAAGAAGCTCTGGGACCGCTGTACTCTGGGCAAACTGCCACAATGTAACAATGTTCACAGACAGGAAATAGCTGTTTACAGCTGTCTCTAACAGCCACAACAGCTAGGAGCAGCTACATAACCTGCCCACAGTAAAAAATGTCACCATGTAATAAATGTCAGAATGTAAATCGGGGAGAGGAAAGATTTTACAATGAGCAAACACTGACTAAATCATTTATACATAATTATGGTAAAAAATTAAGCACTTTTTTTACTACATTATTTTTACTGGAGTTCCTCTTTAAAGAGACTCTGAAGCGAGAATAAATCTCGCTTCAGAGCTCAAAGTTAGCAGGGGCATGTGTGCCCCTGCTAAACCGCCGCTATCCCGTGGCTAAATGAGGGTCCCTGACCCCCCCCAAATCCCCTCCGTGCAGCGGGGGATTACTTCCTGTTTGAGGCAGGGCTAACCGCCGCAGCCCTGCCCCACGCGCGTCTGTCAGCGCATATCTCCTCCTCTCCCCCGCCCATCTCAGTCTTCCTTCACTGAGAGGGGCAGGGGAGAGGCGGCGATGCTGATAGACGTGACTAGGGGCAGGGCTGTAGCCGTTAGCCCTGCCTCTAGGAGCAGCAAAATCTACGACCAATTTGGTAGTTGATTTTGCAGGGGGGGGGTTTGGGGGTGAAGAGACCCCCGTTTAGCCGCGGGATAGCGGCGTTTTAGCAGGGGCACACATGCCCCTGCTAACTATAAGCTCTGAAGCGAGAATTATTCTCGCTTCAGTGTCTCTTTAAGATGCCCATCGACTATACAATCATGATCATTTAATCCAACCAAATCCATGTAGTAGAAGGGTAAACTAAATATACTTAAAATGGATAGGTAGACCCTCATATTAAATAGATGTGGTATGGTTACACAATCAAGATTGTATGCTCCACCTTTTAAGCTGGCCACTAACGGTCCAATTTCTAGCAAAAAATCGTTTGAGCGATCAGAAATTCTGATTGGATTAATTGTAAATAATCTCCATTGGTGGACACAATCGATTATGAACGAGTGAAAAAAATGTCGCCTGAATGAATTTTCGTCGAACGAAAATTTGGATTTTCTTGGTTGTCGTGATAGATAGGATGCAATGATTGGTTAGTTGATGGTGTAGTGAACGATTTTTCGTCTGATCAGAATTTCTGATCGCTCTAACGATTTTTACATTTAAAGTGCAGTTCATTGTTAGTGAAGGTGTGTTTTTTTTTTGTTTTTTTTCCTTTTTTTTCCGAGATGTTATCCAGTTTCAAACCTCTCCACTAGGGGGCAAACCTTTTCAAATAATTGCAATATCAGATCTCTTGGGTGAAACTTTTTAATAACTGTACTGCACAATAGCGTTCCCCCTTAATGTGCCTGGAAAAAGACTGACTGTATCCATTAATTGCAGTACAGTTAAATTAGTCAGATGTAAAGCTCCACTACAGGCACCAATCTAGACCTGTTTAGGCAAGCCTGGTTTTATCTGTGTGTAAACCTTGTGAGTAGTCAGATAGCAAGGCGCATATGGGTGCTGCGATATTTTTCTTTTTAAACCTTCAACTTAGAGAGTGTCTGCCTATAATCTGCTATTTGAATTGCCAGTATCTGAATTGATTCAAGAGTCAGCTACAATCTGTTGTACCTGTGGAACTGTCGTCATTGATGGCATGGGACTATAGAAGTAGTGATTGCTCTACAGTTCAGAAGATTCAGCAAGGCCTTTGAATACATACAGATGGAATAGCCCAGCTTGGTTCACACGCTTCTTCTTAAAGGGACTGTCAGTCCTTGAATTAGTATGTGTGGTGCATATGCAAGAGTGAATGTGCAAGTGTCAGCAGCGCTCCTGAGAGGGATCTGGTGGGTCTAGGGGGAATTTAATGGTTTGGGACTGTGGGTTGCCATGGTTGATTCACTGGAATATCAATAAAAGTTTTGTAATTTTATAGTTTTTGAGTGGCGGATTGCTCCTTTTTTCTTAGCAAATTTGTATTTTGCATCCTAGCCTTCCCTCCTTTTGGAGGTAAACTAATTCAATTAAGAACTGTGCACCGGATTGAAATATTTTTGTACCTCTTTTTAAACCTTGCCAGTTGTATGGCTGTCCTATTGAACTTTTTGACTCTAGTGATGTCTGAATCGCAGACCTGAAAGAAACAAACTATAGACAGTTGCCAGTATTTGGAAGAGACCCAGTATATAAGCTGCGATCATTAGACAGCTCTGATAACCTGGTCTGCTTGCAGCCTGAACAAACTTTATGCTTAGCCAAGCATCCTCACCACTCACAGAACCTGCTGTTAGATCGCGTGACCAAATTAAGTGTAGGATTTTTAACTACTCTGGCCTCATTTGGGGACTTTGCCTATGGCGTTTAAGAGATTTTATATTTAAAATCTGTGCCTGGAGTGGTGCTTTAAAACCATAGTTATTCAGCTGTAATATCTTACTGCAGAATGGAATGGGAGTGACTGAAGGGAGGCCACTCAAATTACTGTATGTCGGAAACTATATATTTAACCTACCAAAGCACAGATTTGAGGTCCTTCCACACTGTGCATGTTGCGATGTGATACCACTGCAACAGTGCTGAAAAGTTGCATCGTGCGTTAGATATGTGGTGTGATCATATAGTGAAGCCTCCAGTACAATGAAATTATGCTTCACTTCCACTATAAACGGCAGCCTGCTGTGTGTTACTCTGATGGAACCCGATGTGAACGTACCATAGAAATATTTATTTGCGATGGGATGCGATGATATTGTCCATTGCAATGGAATGCAACAGATTCAGTGTAAAGAACCCTTAAAGGGCAACTCTAGATGTTCTTAAAGAGAAACTCTGACCAAGAATTGAACGTTATCCCAATCAGTAGCTGATACCCCCTTTTACATGAGAAATCTATTCCTTTTCACAAACGGACCACCAGGGGGCGCTGCATGACTGATATTGTGATGAAACTCCTCCCACAAGAAACTCTGAGGACCATGGTACTCCTGGCAGTTTCCTGTCTGTGAACCTTGTTGCATTGTGGGAAATGGTTGTTTACAGCTTTTTGCAACTGTCAAAAAAGCATGCAGCAGCTACATCACCTGCCAAAAGTAAAAATGTCACCATGTAATTAATGTCAGAATGTAAATCAAGGATTTAAAAGATTTTACAATGGGCAAACACTGACTAAATCATTTATACATAATTGTAAAAATGAAGCCCTTTTTTATTACATTATTTTCACTGGAGTTCTTCTTTAACCTCCCTGGCGGTATGCAGATGCAGTGACTGCGTCCGCGGGAGGTTTTTTTTTTTAATAAAAAATGTTTTGTATTAGTTAGCTAGCACTAGGCTAGCCAACTATGCTCGCCAAGTCCCCAGCACCTCTCGGGACCCCCCATCGCCGCCGGCAACACTCACCCGTCCACGAGCCCACGAGAGCCGCAGTTCCCCAATTAGCTTCACTTGTCGCTATGGCGACGATCAGACATGACGTCATGCGCAGTCCCGATCCTCCCCATAGCGAAGTCGAGAAGCAATTGGGAGGCTGCGCCATCGCGGGATCCCTGGGGGCACTTGGGGGTCATACTTAGCTAGCGAAGTGCTAGTAGAAGAATATAAATAACATTGTATAACCAAAAATCCTCCCGGGGCCATGTGATCCCCTGCGGCGGCTAGCCCCGACACTGTGTCGGGCTTACCGCCAGGGAGGTTAAAGTCTACAGGCAGAAAAGTGTCAATATCTGTGGAATGGGTCTCTACAGAGACAGTAGCTAATAGCTATGTAGTGAACCCTTGGCTGGGCATCTGTCTGCATACACATTCAGGAAGCATACATACTTTAACTACCCATATAGCATTACATGGTTGAGTATTTTTATACTCTTATCTTGTATCGTCCAGTCGCTAATCTTGCATCTCGAAGTCCCCTTTATAAAAGTTCCTCCACATGTCAGCAAATGTTCACATAACCATCTGAGGAGTTGCACCGCATTGCTGCAATGTAATCTTCTGAGCAAAGTGAAATCTATTAACCCTTTTAATTTCATCTGAAGTGAGAAGGATATGAAGGCAGCCATATTTATTTCGTTTTAGGCAATACCAGTTGCCTGGCAGCCCTGCTGATCTTTCTGGCACCAGTAGTGTCTGAATCACACACCCGAAACAAGCATGCAGCTAATCAAGTCATACTTCAGTCAGAAACCTCTGACCAGCATGCTTGTTCAGGGTCTGTGGCTAAAAGTATTAGAGGCAGAGGACCAGTAGGACAGCCAGTCATCTGGCATTGGTTAAAAGGAAATACATTTTACAGCCTCCACAGCCCACTCGCTTCAGATGTCTTTTCAAAAACTTTTTTTTTTCTTTTTAATCAAATAATGGTTTAACCCATAGACATTCTTATGGCAGGGCTAATCTGATGGCTCATAGGACTACTGTTGACTATAGTTTCGCTTTAAAGAGAAACCTTACTTAACCAAGGATTGAACTTCATTCCAATCACTAACTGACCCTCCCCCCCTCTCCCCTTTCCCATTAGAAGGCTTTTCCATATCTCAATTAGATTATCAGATCTGTATGGCTGATATTGTGGTGAAACCCCTCCCACAGTGTGATGTCCTGAAAGTTTGCTGTCTGTGAATCTTGTTGCATTGTGGGAAATAACCGATTTTTCCAAGCAAGCACTGTCTCCTTCTGTGCATATAATTCTCAGTAATGAACATTCGGTACAGGTCACCTGGTCATCATTGATACATTTCAGAATGTACGGTAAATCGGGGAGAGGAAAGATTTTACAATGTGCAAACATTGACTAAACCTATAAATGAATAATGTAAAAAAAAAAAAAAAAGTTTTGTTCATGCTATTTTTACTTTAGTTCTACTTTAAAGAGAACCCGAGGTGTGTTTAAAGAATGTTATCTGCATACAGAGGCTGGATCTGCCTATACAGCCCAGCCTCTGTTGCTATCCCAAACCCCCCTAAGGTCCTCCTGCACTCTGCTATCCCTCATAAATCACAGCCGTGCTGTGAGGCTGTGTTTACATCTGTAGTGTCAGTCTCGACTGCTCCCCCACCTCCTGCATAGCTCCGGTCCCTGCCCCCGTCCCTTCCCTCCAATAAGCGGAGAGGGAAGGGATGCAGGCGGGGACCGGAGTTCTGCAGGAGGCGGGGAGAGCAGCAGACTGACACTATAGAGATAAACACAGCCAGCTCTGACAAGCTGTGTGTCAGCAGCATGGCTGTGATTTATGAGGGATTGCAGAGTGCAGGGGGGACCTTAGGGGGGTTTGGGATAGCAACAGAGGCTGGGCTGTATAGGCAGATCCAGCCTCTGTATGCAGATAACATTCTTCAAACCCACCTCGGGTTCTCTTTAAGGGTACTTTCATTCTGATGTGTTGTATTGCAGTGGATTCTGTTTAATGCCCTGTAACATGGTGTGATTCATATATGTACAGTTCACATCTCCTCAGTTGCGATGCAACGGATTTCATTGTTACAACGCATAATGTTGCTGGAATGGCGCACAGTGAGGCGAATGTTAATATGTAAAGATGCATATTGGTTAGTTGTTTCATTGCCTGTGTTAATTCACATGCCAAAGAGTCAGGCATGTTTTGCAGAAGACTTACTGCCATGGGAAAGCACTTTAATCTAGCTTCCTTTGTTAATTTGTGATGTTTCTGCATGAACTTGCTCTGTGCCACACTGATGACTATGTGGAGCTGCTGTCTGTTGGGTCAGGTGAGAAAAGATCACACACATTACACACACACACACACACACATCACACTTTCATTTGATATGCCCCAGTGAAAGGTCAGATGTGCTGGAAAATGTTTAGTAAGAAAACTGCTGCAGGTCTTGATAATGTGGAAGGAATGTATCTCGGTGGTGCAAAGAGTAGATGTAGCGGAAAGGGAAGTGTCTGTAACATGAACTTCTAAACTTCAGAATAACTAATATTTTTGTATTGAGGTCATGCGTCCATAATGGGATTTATGTAAAGCTGTGTTAATTGTAACTCAACTTTTAGACACTAATGAGATGTCACATAACACCTAAAAAGAACCTTTATTGAAGTGATACTGAAGCGAAACTCCCCCCCCCCCATCTTATACTTAATCAATCTGAGCCTTCCCTGTTACCTCGTTCCAGCACTGTCACCCCCATTCAATGTTTTTCGACCAACTGGTTGAATATACAGTACCTTCAGGGACTCTTGTGTTGTGCGTTTTGCATGCACAGTACGGAGCCACCTGTCTTCGGGGACACTCAGGCTCCTGGCCTTCTGAAGGCTCCCAGATGCAGCTGATTTGAACCCATAACAGCGCTAGAATGCGGGGACCTTGATAGGAATGGGAAGTCTCTATAGGATACAGAGCCTTCCCTCTCTATAGGTAAGTATCGGACTTTTTCTTTAAATTTCACTACAGATTTGCTTTAATACTAATGGACCTTACAGACATTAAGCCACGTACACACAGTACAATTTTCCATCAGATCGACCGGTAATCTGATAAGAAATTGCATTGTGTTGATATCCAAATTGTTTCTGATCGATTTTGCGATAAGTTCCCAAAATCAATTGCAAAATCGATCACACCGGTCAGAAATGATCTAAAAGATCAGTCGATCTGATGGAAAATTGTAACCAGCTTAAAGCGGAATTGAAGATAATCTTAAAATAAAGAGTTTCACTTACCTGGGGCTTCTGCAAGCACTTTGCAGCCGCCCTATCCCACGCTGGTCCTCCATGATCCGTTCTCCCGTCGCCAGCTACTTTCGGCTTCGCCCTCGGGCCACTGCGGCAGCATGGCCCTGGCCACGTGTATCCTTCACGTTCCAGTCTGCAGATGGGATCACGTAATAAAGGATACGCTTGGCAGGCCCTCAACTTACAAGTCAAGTAACAAAGCTAGCTGGCGGTAGGGAAGGGAGGATCTTTGAGGAGTGCTGTGCTGTGGTACAGGACTGCTGCAAGGGACATGCAGAAGCCCCAGGTAAGTGAAACTCTTTATTTTTAGACTATCTTCAGTTCTGCTTTGACATTTGATGGCCAAAGCAATCATCTGTCAAATCGGCAATAGACTATGACATAATTTTCTTGTGTGATGGTGTTGTCTTCCGGTTTCTACTCTTCTGCTTATGTAGGACAGTATTCACATCTTGGCCAAGTGTGCATGTGCTGCCAGCAGACTGATGGCCCAAATGGTCAAAAATCAGTGACAGTCACTAGTGTCTGTACATACCTGTATGGGTGCAACTACAGTTTTGGGGACTACCAGTAAACCACAGCAGCATTTGAATGGTCTGTTTTCAAACTGCATAAAAATAGCATACAAATATGCATTAACTTGGAATGACTTGCATCTCATTGGCTATCCATGGTTATTAGTAGGGATGGTCAAAAGGATGCATATACTTGTGAGTGGATGCAGGATTATGCAAATGTAGTATTCAGAATCGAAATGGACCAATCAGATCAAGCCAAAGTGGGATTCGATTTGTCCATTTTCAAGCTGCATACATTTACATAGAACATTTTCCAAGAATACTGCATCAATTTACAGCTTTCTGCATCTCATTAACCATGCTTAGTGATAAGCACTCTCCAGAACACTAGCACTCTCACCTTACAGGTTTGGCATGTCAGGTTCACTTGCTAACGTGGATGCCATCTGGGTGGGGTTTATATGTTCTCCCTGGGCTTATGTGGGTCTCTTCCTGCAGCCTAAAAACATACTGCTTGCTTATTTTCTGAGCACATTCACACTGGGCACAAGCAGTCCTTCGCTTCTAATGCCCTTTAAATCCGAAAAGAGAGATGAGCTTTACAAGTGTTAGCTTGTGTGAGGCTGACCCTGAAAGCAGCGTCTCTGCTAACCCCTTTAAGCCTTTTACAGAAAAATATACAGACTAATATAATCCTCTCAGTGGGGTGCTTCCCCGTCTAGTACACACACCCCAGTGAGCGCATGTGCCTTGGCTAAACTTCACTGTTCAGAGCTGATTGTTGACAAGTGTTGGTTGCAAGATCACCAGGAAATCTGTGCAAAATAGAGTATAGGATAAAATATGCAATAGGGAGTTAAATAAATAATATGAATACTGCATGACTACTTTTTCCAGGGCTGTATATGCAGTAGAATATCCAGATTACTAATATTGAGGGATTGAAAAGTAAATCCCTCCCTTCTGACCTTTCAAGCCTCCCGACTGGTCCTTTAATGTCAGAGAGAGTTTCACTGACCGGTTGGAAGTTCAGCTGACTCTATTAATTTCCACTTTGCATTTCCTCTCATGCTTTGTTTTGAGCTGAATCAAAGTTTAGCTTTTTGGTCCTTACAATGTATAGAGCTCATCTGAATGTGTTATTTGTTCCTCAGCAGATTTTTATTTTTGATTTTGAGATGGATAAAGTAGTCGTTTTTCTATTGCCTTCAGCAGTACAAAACCAAGATGATCAGAGATTGCTTTTTAAATTGAAACCTCTATAACATAGAGTATGTAGTGGGATTTTGATTTGATAAAGTTGTGAATAGCAACAGATGAGTGTTGTACTCTGCAAAAGCATAAAAGTCAGTTTGGTAAAAGGACCACTATTGCGAAAAGTGTAAAAATGTAAAGTGCATGTAAGTACATACAACTAAGTGGTATATTTCACAGAGTAAAATGAATTCTAAATGGTTTCCCATATGTTGATGTTGCTTACAGTACGTAGAGAACTGACCGGTTTTGGACTAGCCCATGTCCTCGTGGGGGATTTGCAGTGGTTTCTTTATTTCAGAAGCACTTAATGAATGGCAGTTGCTCAGCCCAACTGTAAATAGAAATGGGGGTGGGGGTGGGGGGGGTGGGGGGGGGGAAGCTGATCTCTTTGTATAGATCCTTTTCAAGGATTGTTTTTGTAAAAAATAAACTAAATGTTCCCTATGATGAGATGGACTAGTCCAAAACCTGTAAGTTCTGTCAGATTTCTACTACCTACTGTACTGTAAGTGACAGCGACCTAGCAAAAAAAGTAATTTATGGCTCATTTTACTCTGAAAGAAACATTCTTTTTATATGTATGTGTTTACATGTTTTTTTACATTTTACATTTTTTTTTGTGATAGTGGTCCTTTTTAGGAACCATTAACCATTCATAAGCAGTCAAAAGGTATTTTTCCATATCAAAGGCTACTGTATAAGCTTTAGAGCGAGGTGTAGATTGGCTAGCAGCTTTTAACCTGGAAGGGGGTCTTAGTATTTTTTGGGGTATTTGAAATCTGTGTCATAATGAACTGGGTTAGCTTACAGTATGTTTCTCTGTTTGAAAAGTGTATACTATTTGATGAGGTACTGAGGAAATGTTTTTTTATTGCTTTTTGAAAACGTTTTAACCATCTGGGCTTGAAGGTTGGTAATATTTCTCTTGTCAACTTTATTTTTTGTCTCTAGGGTCATGGTGGGTAATCGTAGTTTGCCTGGGAAATTAATGAGTTTTTTCATTATTTGGTAATTTTACAAAAAGTGTGATGAAAGTTAAGAATGGTACTGTTAGGCGATATTTGGGTTTGAATTAATATGTCTAACACTGCTAATCATTTTTTATAAATCTAGTGTTGGCCATTTTTGATTTTGAGCCAAGCAATTTATCGGGCTTGCTTTTTGTTTGTAAACTGTTTGCCCCTGTCCATCTCAACGGATCCTTGGTATTATGTGAATTTAATATTGCATATATTAATTACTAGGTTGGTGTTCCTAATGGCACTGCGAAAGCGAGTTAAAGGTGCTATCTGATTTGGATCTGGGTTACCTAGCCAAGCTTTATAACCGGGCTAAAGCTGCATTACATGTTTAGTGTGGTGTTTTTGAGAAGCCTTTTCAATGAGTTTTAAGCTGTATGAGTTAGCCAAATAGTTTTTTTGGTTATGTCTTTTATTTTTGGAGTTAGTAACAAAAATATTGGTTAATATGAGCAGTTTGCAATTCTTATGTCTAGATTAATAACCGGTAGCAGCGATTTTGTTTAATCTCCAATTTAAGTTTATTACCATGTTTTTCTATTTGACTAAAGTCTGGTACATACTTGATTGGCCAATCAATGACCAGTTTTACCTCCTCTATGAGCGTCAACAGATAATGAATGCTAGTATTTGAGTTTAGACCTTTAACATTACTAGATAGTATTTTGCACATTACCAAACTACAGTATACTGTAATACTCATTATGACTATAGACTGCTTAGAGATAGTGCTATAAGATTTATATCTGCTGCACTTGAAGTAACAGGGTTCCTACTTGCAGCCGGACCACGTATGGCCAGCGGGAGTGCATAATGTAGTGTCTGCTCCAATGATCCGCTGAGGTTTGGCTGGAGCCCAGGGCAGATGTGTTCCCAACCAAAATGTCTGTTTTGTGCCCACGTTAGAACGCACCTTTACTGTTATAAATAATATCTCCAAATTATACATTTCCCTGTTGTGGGGATTTGAGTTATCCTTTGCAAATTAATATCCCTGAAACACACATCCAATTTTGATTGGCCAAGTTTGCCATATCCATATAGTATAAAAGCTTACCTCCAGAATCTGTTCATAGCTGGATAGTGTAATGGATAAGGACTCTGCCTGACCCAGAAGACCTAGGTTCAAATCTCAGCTCTTCCTATTTCTGTAAGCCACCACCTACTTAGCAAAGAGTTCTTGGGCAAGACTCCCTAACACTACTGTCTACTTAGTGTGCTCTAGTGGCAGCCTTGCAAGTGCTTTGAGTCCGACTGGAGAAAAGTGCTGTACAAATTATGGAATTATTATTACAGTATTTTTATTCTTCAAACTCTCTGTTGGCCCTCACACTACATAGAGGTTGTAAAATTAGCCAGTCATTGGCCATTCAGAACTGGATGTGTGAATGCAGTGTTCTCCTCAGGCTCTTTTAGCCGGGTGCTCCACCCGGCTAGTTTTGGCGAGCACCCGGCTGTCATCGGCTCACCTCCTCCTATGTTGTAAGCAAAATTGCTTACAGAAGCACCGGCCCTGCATTCTCATATCGCCCCACCCGGCTACTTTTTCATGCCACCCGGCTGGAAAAAAATTCTGGGGAGAACACTGGAATGCATTATATAGTATGCTCAAGTGGGTCTGTCTTTGGAAAGAAAAGATTTCATTTATCTGAAGGATATAGTTGGATTTGAAATTGTGTAGAGAACCGGTCATGTAACCACAATTATCTCAGCTGCTATATCTAGTTTCTGAACAAAAAGCATACAGTTACTTAAACATTTTTTTTTAAAGTTGAAGGAAGTCCGTCTGGTTTATTGTATAGTACACCTAGCTAGACTATAGAAATAGAAATCAGAAATGACATGCACGTATGCTTTTCCTACTTTTTGGAGATATTAACACTTGCAATTACCGTATAAACACTGTCTTGATTTACTTTGCTTATGACCGAAGGGCATTGACTGTTTATAGAGAATCTGGCAAATAAATTGTTAGATCATGAAACATGTTGAAGGTATGCATGTTTGTGAATGTTTTACTGCATTCCATTCCAAACAGACTTTACCTCACCTCTCATTGTTTTCTTCTGAATTTGAGTTTAGGTTGAAACTTGCCAAATCTTGCATGTATTTCTTTGGAACCAGTAGTACGGTACATTAAGCACATTCGAAGCCAACGTTTTGATTTGGTTTGCTTGCATAAGTATATCATACTTCACATTTCATCTTGGTTCTAACAACAGACTTGTACTAGGAACGTTCTTCAGAATTATTCATGGTTTTGTAATTGGTGGCACATTTATCCTAGCTTGGCTTGTGCAGATTTTACAGAGTGAACTTTCTTTTAGTTTAGTAATGGTTTACTAAAATGACGTGTTCATTTTCTGTTAAAGGCGTACTCCGGTATAACAGTTTGCTTTAAGTGTAGCATACTTTCTGAGTGGCTAATCAGATTTAAGTAGTACTCCGAGTTAAAAATGAAAGACATTGCTTAATAGCCCATTTTGGTTTTAACAAAATTTCCTGCATTTAAGTTGAATTGATAATGGCAGGGCTGTGGAGCCAGTCTGAAGCATTTATTAGGTTCCTTGGGTTGGTATCTGAATTGGAGAGGATAGGAATAAAATGTCTTGTATGTTACATTCCTTGAGTCAGCATGGAAAGTACATTAGTATATTAAACAAAGAAGAATCAAATTCAGAGGTACTATAGAAACTGAAGAGCTGGAGTCAACGGATTTATGTGGGCAGGACTTAAAGTGGACCCAAATTAAAAATACAAGATTTCAGAAATCTATTTTCTAACTTCTAATAATAAATAGCAGCCTTTTTTTCAGCTGCATGACAAATATAAAATATTTTACATTTAGTGGAGAAACCCCTCCCTTCTTTTCGTATTGCCGGGACAGAATCCGGCAAACTGTTGGAGTAGATGGTGTCCAGCAAAGGAGGAATTGCTAATGGCTGCCCCCTGTATAATCCTAGTTATAAAAGGAGAAGGGTGAAAAGCATGCACTGAAATGCTCATAGGCTTGAATGAGTGTTTATTTATCTTTGTATGTGTCAGATAAGTGCAACTAAGTATTTTGAATTAAAAAAAATGTTTGGTTTGGGTCCGCTTTAAAGGGATACTGTAGGGGGGTCAGGGGAAAATGAGTTGAAGTTACCCGGAGCTTCTAATGGCCCCCTGCAGACATCCTGTGCCCATGCAGCCACTCACTGATGCTCTGGCCCCGCCTCCGGTTCACTTCTGGAATTTCTGACTTTAAAGTCAGAAAACCACTGCGCCTGTGTTGCCGTGTCCTCCCTTCCCCTGATGTCACCAGGAGCACACGGCGCAGACACAGACCTGGGCCTGCGCAGTACACCCCTGGTGACATCAGCGGAAATGAGGACACGGCAACGCAGGCGCAGTGGTTTTCTGACTTTAACCACTTTACCCCCGCGCGTACGGATTTCTCCGCCCCTTTTTCCATCCTTTCACCCCCAGGGACGGAGAAATCCGTACTCTGCGCACTCCCGCCGCTGTCCGCGCTCCCGCTTGTAAACACGCCACCCGCCGCTAGTAAACACGCCGCCGCCCGCTCGCCCAGAGATCAACGAACGGGAAAATCCATTCCCGTTCGTTGATCTCAGCCCCGCAATGATCTGCTGCCGCTCGGCTGAGCAGCGCGATCATTGTGAAAAATAACAAAGTCCCAGCCTCTTTCTACTTCCTGCAAGCGTCCGGAAGGACGCTTGCAGGTCGCCTGAAACTAATTTGTAATGTTGCCATCTTGTGGCCAAATAGTAAAACTACACCCTAACCATTTTTTACACACAAATAAACTTGTTTTACACAAAAAATTAACTCCTTACCTCCCACACTCCCCAATTTTTTTTTTTTGTAATTAAAAAAAAAAAAATAAATTTACAATTTAAAAAAAATACATAAATAGTTACCTTAGGGACTGAACTTTTTAAATATTTATGTCAAGAGGGTATAACACTGTTACTTTATAAACTATGGGCTTGTAATTAGGGATGGACGCAAAACTGAAAAAAATGCACCTTTATTTCCAACTAAAATATTGGCGGCAAACATTGTGATAGGGACATAATTTAAACGGTTTTATAACCGGGATAAATAGGCATATACATTTAATGGGTTTTAATCACAGTAGCATGCCTTATTTAAAAACTATAAAGGCCGAAAACTGAAAAATAATACATTTTTTCCCACATTTTTTCCTATTTTCCCATTAAAACTCATTTAGAATAAAATTATTCTTGGCATAATGTCCCACCTAAAGAAAGCCTAATTGGTGGCGAAAAAAACAAGATACAGTTCATTTCATTGCGATAAGTAATGATAAAATTATAGACGAATGAATGGAAGGAGCGCTGAAAGGTGAAAATTGCTCTGGTGGTCAGGGGGTAAAACCCCTCAGTTGGGAAGTGGTTAAAGTCAGAAATTCCAGAAGTGAACCAGAGGCGGGGCCGGAGCATCAGTGAGTGGCTGCGTGGGCACAGGATGTCTGCGGGGGACCATTAGAAGCTCTGGGTAAGTTCAATTTCCCCCGACCCTCCCCCCCTACAGTATCCCTTTAAGTTCCATAGCGGAATCAGTGTATGAGGTGCTCTCTGTGTAATTTTCACCATGTTTTTAGTTGTTCAAGGGTTAATGTATAAACCAGGTTGATGGAAAGCGTCCTTCAGCTTATTAAGGTTTTTAGTTATTGTCCATGTTTTCCAGTTTCACCTATAACGACTCATCAGAGCTGAGAGCTCTCCTAGACCAGGGATTTCAAACCAGCCCTTCGAGGTCCGCACACATTTTTTACACAGCTCAAATTAATTGATGGGTCTGAATCAAGAAAGGTGTGGTAAATTAGGTAGAACACATTCCTCTCTTTTTAAGTCCATCCTAAACACTGGCATGGATCTGGCCCTCCAGACCTGGAGTTTGACACTTGTGTCCTAGACATTACCATCACTATCCCTAACCTGCTGAAATGTACATTAAACCCAGAAAAATTAGCATGTGCTGGACCGATAGACTATCTGATCTGTCCAAAAAAGCTGCTTCAACTGAAAAATGTATCTCATGTCTAGGGGTAAGTTTGGTCTATAATTAATTAATTTATCATTTTCTTCACATTTGTTGGAATTCAATAACCAACAATTAAATATTTTTATCTGTACATTTATATAAGTGTACATTTCCCCAAGACTAAATATACCACATGAAAGTATGATCAGTGCAATAGGGATCTCTTGTTACATTTTGAGCAATTTAGCTTGGCTTTGGCCTGCACCCAAGAGAAGCATGCCCATCTGGAACAACAACCTTTTTGTATCTTATTTTTAGTTTTCTTTCCGCTCAATTACTGTGTTTATCCCCACTTACATTGTTTAGATTAGGAATCTGGGATAGTGCAGCTTTTATGACTTTTTTAAATGCTTCTCAAAATATTCTTTGATGTTATTTTAGGGATTTCTGATATACAAGCCTCATACATTGGGAGTCTGTGAACTGCTTTTCATTTCTTTATTACTTGGCACACATAAAGCTTAAATCACTGCCAGCACATTCTATCATACATCGCTTCAAGGCAAGGAAATGCTAGCACCATTTGACAACCACCCCAATCATCTCAGCCTCCAAAATTAAACAGGAGCCTCCATCAGACTGAAGTCTTCTAGTGCAATCCTTATCTTATAAAGTGCTGCAGATTACCATCTAAGATGACCATAATTCCATGACTGTTGTGCTGAAACC